>NC_068942.1:8987627-10237627 GCF_026419915.1 Harpia harpyja | reverse complement strand
CTGCAGTCTTTGCAAATAAGAGTAGCCACTGCAGGACTTCACCTGGTGCCCCGACTAAGCCATTTCCATCTCTCCAGCCACAGCCTTATTCTTACATCCTCTGTACCTTCCTGCGCTGGAGCTCTTTGCTCATGCAGATACTTCTACTGCTTTCCAGAGGCATGTGGACCTCTGGAAAACTGCTTGCATTTCCTAAAAAAAAAAAAAAAAAAAAAAAAAAAATTAAAAACATTTCTTATTCTTAAAAAGGTTTTTTTTTTCCCACATAAAAATAAGTTCAGGACTCTCACTATTTGGAGATCTCAGTTCAAACCCCTGCTCTGCCTCTAACTTCCCAAGTTCCAGAGAGTTGATGCACCAGGTTAATGGCTTGTGGGTATTGATGACAACTGGATGACAGCTCCACCCCTTCATTTGCCTTGTTTCAGCTCTGACTTTGTACAAAATTATCCTCTGGAGCAAGGAGAAGCCAGCAGACTTGATTTAAGGCTTGAGAGAATAAAATTCTTGCATCATCCCAAGCAGAGGGGGAGGAAGCAGGAAAGCACTGGGACCCCAGAAAAGGCAACAGGGAATGAGAGATTCTTGATTTCCACCACTAACTGGTTTTCCAGGAGAGAAGTCTTGTTTTTAAAAGGAGATTAGAGCACTTTTCTAGATACAGATTGCAGGTATTTTGCAAAGATACCTTAGTGCGTTCCTGTCAATAGCTACAGCATCTATAAATTTATACTTCTGGATGAAAGGCACTTTATCAAAAAGTTCCTGACAAGCTCTTATCTATGCAGCACATCACTGTCATACCCATCCCATGTGAAATCTGTGCAAGAAAGACAGGGTTCATTTTGTCAAATTATAAGGAACAAATGGTGCCAGACTGAGTAAGAAGCAGCCTCCAAGACCTACGGCACCACAAATCTCAATGCAGCACAGTGCACCGAGCCCAGCGGCAAAGGCAATATAAGGAAATGGGTATGAGGGAAACTAGGAGGCATGGAGAACAGGTGAGTCCAAAGCTCGAGAAGATGAAATAACAACAAACAAAAAGGAAGCTACTTATCCGAGCTACCACATGAGCCGCTGAGCATCATAAATTTTTACTCATGCTCTCCTAAGATGAAAGACACTGACACCAATCCATACAGAGGGCTTGTGGTCTGGAGAAAGATTGGTCTTGCGATGGGAGTTGAGAATACATTAGCAAAGCCCCAAGCAGGTGAAAGATACAGTCCTTGCAGAAACAGAGGGTGTATTAGTGTGCCAGCAACGGGGCTGTCATTTTGATTCTTCCCTTCCGCTTTCTGCTAAGTGCTGTTTTTCTCAGTCTCTCAGAGGTTAAGGACAGATGGGAACCATTAGATCTTCACGGCTCCTTTGGGAACTGTTAGTCAGACCTCTTGCATATCCCAGCCCTTCAAACTTCACCTGCTTACCTTGCCTGAGTCTTGACTACAGTGTCACTCATGCTTTTAACTGTAGTTAGCACACATCCATCAGAAACATGCCTGTCTTGGCTCAGACACATCTGGAAAACGCGCCAACCGCCCTGACAGCTTGTTACAGTGATTAATCACCTTCATTCCAATAAATTTGTGCCCAGTTTTTCATATGAATTTATCTGGTTTCAGCTTGCTGCTACACATTCCCATAATTTACTAGATTAAAGAGCCTTTCAGTACCTGATATTTTTCTCCCAAGGAAGTTCCTTCACCATCATAATCAATTCCCTGCTCAGTCTTCTTTGATAAGCTAGAGAGAGCGACTGCTTCACGTCTCCCATTGCAAAGCATTTTCTCCAGGCTCTGAATCATTTTGTGTGGCTCTAATGTTCCACCACCCATTTTTCAACATCAATTTAAAACACACAAGCCATCCCAGTGCCAGTCTCATAAATACGGTATGTGCTCATATCCAGTTGCTTGTCCCTTAGGACTCTTAAAAAAACCCAACAAAACTATTCAGAGTCTTAGGCAGATGCAAGCTGGCTTCCTTCTGGCTGGTATTTGGAGCAACCGAAAACCAGCCATCAGTCACCTTCACTGGTGCTGCGATCTCAGCAGGTGAAGACAAAGCATGACAAGGCTGTCTCCCTGCTCATTCACCGTGATGTGATTCAACATTGGAAAGCAAGGCTGCCCCTGCGCGGGGTACCGCACAGATTGCCCCAGGCACACCCAGACAACATCCATAGGGATAAAAAAGCCAACGGACACAGAGCAGCCGTGTCCAGGCTGTTAAACTCTCTTACCTATCAAAGTGGAGTGGCTGCAGCCAGAGTTTTTACATCTATGCCTGGGAATTGTTTGGGAAAGCACTAGCAGCCTGGGCCAATGCTGTGCCAGGGACCATTCTGCAGTCTCGCCATGGACCCAGCTGAGCTCCAGTACCTGGGAGTGCTCCCCACCGCCACCCCCTTTACCAAGAGAGATAAATGCCGCCTTAACACAGAACCAGCCTCCAAGGAGGGAGAAGGATGAAGCGACTCCCTCGCTTTCTCCTTCCGAACCCTCTTTCCCGACAGGTTAGCAGGGCTTCTGACCAGAGGGGCAGCAACAGGCTGGGGCATCCTTTTCCTGCCCAGTGGCGGTCTAAGGGCTCGCACTGACACTGGAGAGGAAAGACGTCCATCGCAGCAGAGCCTCCGGCAGGTGCATCAGGCCTCTCAGCGCAGCCTTGTGTGTCTCAGCAAGAGAAAGGACACAGGAAGAAAAGGCAAGAAATAAGGAAGAAAAGTCAGTAAAGGCACTTTTGCATAAGCTCAGAGAGGAGGTCTTGTGTCTGAGGTCTTGCATCACCGTGCAGCTGGGATCAAATCCAGGCTGGCAACCTCACCTGGGCTGATGCTTTAGCCCTGGGGGGGTCCCTGAGCTGCCCATCCTGCATCAAACATCCACCCAGCACCAGCACCCCAAAGCTTTCTTATGGCAGGCCTGTCCTGCTGTCGCTTGTCAGAGTCGAAACAGCAGTCACCCAGGTATCCGATGCCAACAAAGCTGGTGGCACTTCACACCTGTTATAGGTAGATGAGGTGCCCAGGCTGAGCCTAGATACTACTTTTTCTACAGTTCCAGGGTTCTAAGATCAGGAGGTTGAGGGAAGGGTGATTTTGGGAAAAGATAGTCTCCCCCCCAACTCAACAGAAGGGAACAAAAAATATCTGATGGCTAATTACTTTATTAGATTTTGACTAAAACAATAAGAACTTTCTCTTTTTCCACAGGATTGTCCCCTTTCTTATATTCTGTCAGTGGCAGAAAATGCTGAATCACAAACCTGGAGCTTTAAAAAAAAAAAAAAAAGAAAGTATTTCATATGCAGAAGAAACATATCTTACATCATTTCATGTTTCCTGCTCTGCTCTCTGGTGCCACGTTCCTCATTTTCAGGCTGTTTTAAAGGTCAGGATTTGTTCTGTGAAGCTGACCTCAGACATGGGAAATATGCTGCCTCATCACTCCAGGATCTTTTCTCACATGATTAGTCCCAACATTCCTGCAAGTAGAACAGTCCCCAATCACCACTGCTGCAGCCACAAAAAAAAAAAAAAAAAAAAAAAAGGCAAGATATTTTTTCTTTCCATTCCCCAAGTTAATATTTACCACCATCACAGCCTCATTTCATAGGCTGGGGGCTACTTCAGCAGTGTAATGCTATTGCCATCTATGGGCAAGTAATAGTCTTACCAGTCATACTTAACAAGTTAAAGTCGGAATACATACCTAAACTGACAACTACTCTCAGGAAAGTTTTAAAGGACTTTAAAGAGGATTTTATTTAAGATTTTCCAATGGCTAAAATATACAATCTGGATAAAAGTTAGTCAAAGACAGCAATTACTTCTCATGGTATTTGTTTTAATCCTTATGTATTCATTCAACTGGCTTCATTTTGCATGAATAATTTTATTTTGATGCTATAATTTGAGCACAGGAGAGGTCACGTTAAGGTGTTGATCCAGAAGAAGCATGCACACTCTATTTTGAAAAAAAGATCTGAACTTATTTGAAATCACTACTATCGATTATCAAATGTTTAAAGAATGATGGAAGGCACAACAGTGATGAACAAGCTTCAGTGCTACAGGAAAGCTGAAAATTCATTTACTTGCTTAATAACTCTTCTAAAAATGTAAGATTTCAACCTTAATAAAAGAACCAGTCGATTAATCTACTGGTTATAAATTACAAATATATACTGACAAAATAGTCTGATTGAAGTGTAAAAGTTACTGCAAACTCTTTTTAGCTTGCTTAAGCCTGTAAGAAAGAATCTGGCTCTTTTTCAGTAACCTAATGGACCATGTTCATATGAAAAAGTTTTTGTCAGTATCTGTAAGAAATAGAAATCAAAACTGAACTCCCACTCACTGGGAGACTCTACAGGTGACATTTAAAAGAAAGCACAACACCACAGCAAGATGAAAAATGGGTTTTCTGTTAAATTATAACTAGCCAGACGGTTATACTGCTCTCAGGTTCATGATAAAGGCATAAAGATTGCCTCCCGTGCCTGCAGAGCTCATTGCCAGGTGGCACGAACTATGCATGGTTGACTTGTCAGACTCAGCCTCTTCTTGTTGGTCTCTGCTGAACCAGCGAAAGGAAAATGCTCAGGCCCCAAGAGCAAAGATTGCCCCACAGCTTGTCACTCAGCAAAAAAAAAAAAAAAAAGCGGCTAAGGCATCAGACCCATCTCAGGCCCTTGCCAGAGGAAGGGCACTGTAAGACTGAACCTCGCAGAAGTCATATGAAAAGAACCGAAGCACAAAGTCCTCCTCTAACAAAGTCAGAACAAAAATGTTTGGATAGGATTTCTGGAAGAAAAAGCCAGAGGTGTTTGTGAATAAGCAGAAGAATAGGCACTTCCAGTGACCGCAGAACTATAAACAAAAGCACTTTTGTGCACTCCCGGATTACTTGCTCTTATTTTCTCTTACAGTCACATGCTTATGTGGGCCTGTACAGTTTGAAAACATGATTCATTAAGACGCCTTAAATTGCTACCAAGTATTGTACTATTAATACTGACTTTGTTTTAACTTTCCTGTTACTTGGTATAATTTGTTTCATAACTGTATCATCTCTTACTTGACCAAATCGCCACTGAATCCTTTAAAAGTTTTTGTGGATATGTGCACTATATTTCCAAAGCATTTCAGATTTATGGGTACCCCCCTCCCCCTGTCATTGTTTCATTGGTTCAGGGACGTTCCCTTCTTTTCAGCAGATTGAAACATCCAGTAATCTGAAACAGATTTGGTGACCCTATAGCATTAAATCATGCTTTGTGGTGCTTTATTCCTGCTCCAAAAGACTTTATGTATTAGCGGGTACATAAAATTGCACCAGAGACTGAATACATATTGAAAAGTAATAAATGATTCCATATGGTCTTAATTTTTCAAAGCAGCGCACCACTGTTTTAAAGCAATAGTGTTTAATTTTCCAATTAGGAAGATTTTTAAATAGCCCTTCTAACCCACAGATATGGGAACACTCTCACTTCAGATACTCTCCCCAGCTGAGAGATTTCGGTGCACCAACAATTTTCACAGTCAAATGGTGTCCTTGGTTAGCTAGCTAGCAAGGGTACAATTAGCCAAGGCAGTTAATTTCCTCCTTTTATTCAAAAAAGCTTGTGTCATCATTACTGCAAAGACACAGGTCACAAAGCCTCTGTGAGCAAACTGAATAGCATACGTTCCTCTTTAAGCTTCACGTACTTGAACATCTGTCAGACCTCAGCTACAGTTCCTCCCCAGTTTTCCCTGTTTACTTCCAAGGAAAAAATCTATTGTGGTAAAACAAGGCTTATAATACCTCTACCTAGATACATTTTAAGCCTAACATGTCTATTTTGGAGAGTAGCTACTGCATTTGGAAACAGCAGCCTCTTCAGCAGATCGGTTCTCAGCGTGTATTCAATTACGTGTGCTCACTTACTTAAATGGTACTGCCCCCAAAAAATTAACAAAATAAAATCAGGTCTCACTCTCGCTGTCATTGGCTCTCCACAGGTAAAACAGCAGTGAACAACTTAAGATGCACACCTTTAACACAGCGGCTTGCTAGACTGAAGAAAATGATTTTGCAAGGCAGGCGAGGGTGCGTACGAATGGAAGAATTCAACTTTTCAGATTCCAGGAGGAGTTTGCAGGGCAGTTAGCTATAATTGCATGCCCCGAGCATGTTTAAGTGACATTCACATAAGCTGCAAGGAATGTAAGGCCTTTAATACCAGAAGCAGGACCGGGGCAGAACTGAGGCACTGAAGTTAAGAACTGCCTTCCCAAAAGCCCCTGCTCAACCGATGCCTAATCCCAGAGGCTGTGGAGTCCTATTTTTAGGTTGTCAGCATCCCAAGATACAGGACATTCTGCCTTTCGCATACCCAGAACCACCCCATGCCTGCAGAGCTCATTGCCAGGTGGCATGAACCATGCTGGGCAGCTCCGTGCCTCTCTTCCCCCTGGCCCAGCACTGGAATTTGGAGCTCAGACACGTCTCCATGCAAGATGAGACCCTCGGCCCCGGCTGTGCAGCCTGCTCAGAGCACAGCCAACGCATACCAGAGGGCTCCAGCTCCTTACAGCACGCTGCTGTGATCGCTCTTCCAAGACGGGACAGCAGGTAGGAGGTGCCCGTCGCTATCCCATCACCCGCTGCAGTGTGTCTCGGGCACTCAGGAAATGTGACCCCCTTCCCATTTCTCTGACTTGATGCAGCTCCTGAGTCAGCAGCCACCCAGTTCCTCCAGGGTGGGAGAGAGAGAGAACCAGCTGCAAATGCTTATCATCAACTTCCCCACCATGTGCTGAGCCACCGACTGCTTTTGCTTAACACTTCACCAGCCCCTTTGAACCCTTTCTCAACTCCCCAGGGGGGCACTTCCTTCCCTCTGTGTGCCTTGCAGGTGCTCCCCACACCAGGAGACCCAAGGTCAGCTTCTCCCGCTGCTGCCCCCGACCTTCCTGAAGAGTATCTTACCCGGGAGGTAGGCTAGCCCAAAGAGTATCTACTGGGAGGTATGCTAGCCTAACACACACTCCATTTTGAACCAGCCTGTTGAACCCGTACTGCTGCCTGGGGGAGAGGGTGGGGATTCAGGATTCAAGGAGAGGCCATGACCTAGCAATAATAATATTGCCATGGGGAAGGGAGGGGAACAGCCTTGGATTTCAGTCCCCTCTTCCAAGTCTGCTCCATGTACTTTACATTGAACGTTTGTCAGAGGACAAAACACGAAGTTCTGGGAAAAGGACCAGGAGCCACATCTCCAGCTCCTAAGGAAGCGCTCTGATCGCTGGAGATACAGAATGACAGGGGGAGGGAGGTGCTTGGACTTCTTCCTGCAGGGGCCACATACAGGAGAAAATAATTAATTCTTCGAGGGAACAGAAATAGGCTGTATGTAGGCATCCGCTCTCCAAAGGAAAGGCCAGGCTGTGAGCCTCAGCAAATGGAAATCCCTCCCCGCAGCCCTTGTTCTCTTCACTCCATCCCCGATTAAAACCTCTGCTATAGAAGCGTGCCTTACGTTTGCAGGTAGAGGGAAGCAGGACCGCGAAGGGTGGTTATTTTAGGGCTGCGGTGTGCAAGCGCCTCTACAACGAAGCAAGGACCGAGGCTGCATCTCTCCGCACAGCACCGCGCAGACAGGACAGCCACCTCGGGGACGTTTTTGGCCAACCAACACCGCCACGGTTCCAGAGGTGTAGCTTTCAGGTCTCCCCATCAGGGCCCTACCTCTAGGCACTTGGCACCCGGGGTCCTGCCGCCAGACGCGCACCGGGTCCCTTTCCCTCACGCTGCCTCACGCAAGGCCTGCGAGTCCCCTCCAGAGGTGGGCTTCGACGTAGCTTTGGGAGAAGGGGAACGGGGGGAAACCGAGAGACCGCCTCGCTTGGTCCTCGGTGCGGCTGCAGCTTCTGGCTGAAGGCGGTTTTTAGCGCGGGTGTCGCAGCACCTTCAGGAAGGGCTTTTCTCCCAGCGCCCGAAGCCCGCCCGCAGCCTCCCCGCGCTGCCCGGCCGAACGACGGGGATAGGGCCCGGGCAGGGCTTGCAGGGGGCTGTACCGGAGCCCCCGCCCCGTCCACACCGCGCACCAGCGGCCGCTCCCCCGCCCCTGCCAGCCTCACGCCAGCCAGGGCCTGCCGACCGGCGCTCACCCCGGGCCAGGCCGGCAGCCGGTCGCGCAGCAGGCCCGGCCCGGCCCGGCGCCCAGCCGAGCCCTGCCGGCCCGCCGCTGCCGCCGCCTACCCGGGACCGGCCCCGGCCAAGCCCGCCCGAGGCCACGGCGGGAGGGGTCGGGGGGGAGCACCCACACGCTCCGCACCGGGACGGCGCCGGCCACCCCGACCGGGACCCGGCACACCCCCCGCCGCCGCCGCCCCCCCGCCTCGCGCCCCCTCCCCGCGCCGCATTTTACTCGATTGTTTATTATTTTCCAAGGGGCGGTGGCGGGGTGGAGGCGCCGACCAACGGGAAGCGCCGTTGCCCTGACGGGCGACGGGCGGCGGCCAATGGGCGGCGAGGGCGGGCCCCGGCGGTCACGCGCGGCTCTAGAGCATGACATCATCTGTTTGCACGGCGCAGCCTAGCTTGGTGCGGGCGGGGCGGGGCGGGGCGGGGGTGAGGAGGCGGGGCTGCCGCGAGGGGGCGGGGCGAGCTGCCGCCGCGGCCGGGCTCGGCGGGACCGGCGGGCAGCGGCCGGCCCTCGGCTCCGCCCGCCCGCCCTGCCGCCGGCGGGGCGGAGGGTGGGGGTGACCCCGGCGGCCCCCCCGAGCGGCAGGCGCGGCCGCCCACCGGCGCGGAGTAGCTGCCGGCCGTTGGGCTCGCAGCGCCTCGGGGGTGGCTCTGCCCGGCGGGCGCCCCGCCGCCGGTTAAACGCCCCGCTGAGGTAACCCCGCCGCCGGCTCCTCGGGCCGGGCCGCTGCCCCCCGGCGTGTGGGCAGAGGAAGGTGTTAAATCATAATAGTAGAGTAATTAAGCGATAAGTGCGTATAATTAAGCCCGTATGGGGTAACCGGGGCGGGTTAAGTGACGTGCCCGGGTTGCGCAACGAGTCAGTGGCGGGGCAGAACAGCACTTGGCCGCTCGGACCAGCCCCAGCCAAGTGGGAGAGCTGTCTGTCTGTCTGTCTGTCTGTCTGTCTTCACAGGTATTGGGGAGGTCCGTGGAGGTGTCCTGGTGGGGCAGGAGGCATGGGGAGATGGCTAAATATTGCCTTGGATCATTAACAGAAACTGCTGTTGGGAATGTTAAATCCTTTTGTGTCACCGAAGATGAATGTAGGGGAGGAAAAAAAAAAAAAAGGTGGAGTTTTGTGCTGGATCTTAGCAGTTTGACTCGTTTCGCCCTAATGATATAAACTCAATAACTGCCTGTACTTCCAAGTATTCAAAAATTATGATGCAAGCTTTTGAGTAGCGTAATGTCAGCTTAAAAATCAGGTTTTAAAAGGTTTTAAAATATGCAATTAGGGTTGGTTTTTTTCCCTACTTTCTTGCTGGCCCTGAAAGTATACTTGGGTCGCATCCATGGCGCATCAGGAACTTGGCTTTTGGTTTAAAATGGAAGCTGAGATGCTCCTTTAATGGGACTTTAAGAACAGGGATCTCGGGAAAACACCAGTGTTGCAGGACTCATAAAGAACGCTGAGAGAGCTGGCAACACCGGTATGTGCTGCTATTTGTGGCTGTTATTAAGTGTACGAAACACTATTAGAAACTACTTCTAGCCACCAGAAGCTGAGCCTTTCTGGGCCTACAAGGTGCAGCTTTTCGGTGGGCCTTGGCAATGCAGCTTCAGCAGAGGTGAGGCCACTTTAATAATTTTTGAAGCTATAGGGTTGAATTTTCCCACTCCCTCAGCTTCACAGCTCCTTATGCGACCAGGTTTTTTTTGAGGTTTCATTGTAAAGATTGTTTCTTCCAGAAAGGTGATCCTGTTTTTTAATGTGGATGACTGCAGTCACTGTACTCCACACAGTGCAGAAATGGGTCAAGAATTCTTCAGCAGTGGGTGCTGAAGTTTAGGTGTATGCAGAGCTGAGTGCTTCTAGCCTTAAAGTTCGGTCCCCAAATTGTCAAGATCACTCAAGGAAAGAGTTCTTCTCTCCACAGTAGTAATGTCACTGTCTCCTTTTGCTACTGTACTTCTCTTCCTTCCCCTCCCCTCCGTTAGAGCGGTCAGTCAGCCAGTTCACAGGCTGAAGTCCAACTTCAATTGATCTTTAAATTGCTGTTCATCACTTTGAGGAAAATTTTATAGTCAGAACGCTGTAGCCGTCTTTGGCAAATGCTTCATGTCTCCGTGGCACAATTTGGACCCTTGCTCTGTGTCTATCTGCCAGTCAGCCAATCTCCCCGTAATAACTGTGGAACCCATTAGCCGGTTCTAGCCAAATTGGGCAGAAAGGTTAAAGTCTCAGAGTATGAAGTTGGCCGGCTTGTAGACGACATTTCTTTCTAATCAGCTCACAGGTTGCTCTGAATCAGCCACAAAACCTACTGCCCTTTGCCCAGTCAGTGTTTAAAGGACATAGTAGGGAACTGTGGGAAGAACAAAAAATACACTGAGGGAGCCGCTTTCTCACAGGGTGGATGGGAGGGGTGGATGGGGTTATTGCAGCGGACACAAACTTCTCAGAGACCAGGCTGCAGGTGGCTTACAAAACAACCCGTCATATACTTGTTTGTGTGAAGTCCATGTAGACAATCAGCCGTTGTTTAATGTAACTGCAATATAACATCGTTTTATTGAGCGGCAGTACGTTTTACAGTAGATTTCTATAATGATGAGAAGTTCCAGGTCCCCCACCCCCATGCAACTTTAGCTCTAACAATGCTTCTGCAGTAAGATATTTGTGTAAGAGAGGTAAAGCCAAAAATGTGACCTGCACTTCTCTAACTACCAGCCTGGAAAAATGTAGGTTATGGCAGAATGAAGGAGGGATCATATCTGGGTTACCGGCATGAACTGGTACACTCTTATGGGAAGCTGACGCTCTGAATCAAGAAAATGGAAGAATGAGAATGAAAGCTGAGCTGATGATAGCCTGCTGTCGTTGAACGTAGCAGCTCAAAAGAGTTAATCTCAATGCAAAAATCGCTTAGGAGGATTCCCACCCAGAGTGCTGTCACAGGAATGTTACTTTCCCCAAAGCACTATGCCAGAGGCCCCACGACTCATGGGTCCTGCCTGGTCCATGTGTGGCTGAGATCACCCACAGAGATGACTGGGAGCTGCAAAGTAACTGTGACCCTGCCAGATCCATATAATCAGGTACCCTGATAGGTACACGTGTTCTCCATGTAAACCTGAGTGGGGATAGTAGATAAAAGGAGAGGCACAGGAAGACACAGCCCTGACCAGAAACACTCACAGTCTAAGCAGGCATGGGAAGCGAGCGAGTGAGGCTTTCAAATGGCCTCAGGGCTGGCCTAACTTTATTCCTGTTGAAGTCAGCGATAAAACTCCCATAAACGGAGCCTTTTTGAAAATCCCACCCTTGGGGCATTAAAGTACTTAAAGGAAGAGACTAGAAATTGTGCAGGCTTTAGATTCAATTTTGATCAGTTTTTACACATATTTCAGTGGGCCCAGCCACGGAACGGTGATAAGATGGGCTCCTCTGTCTTTCTGTTTTGCTCATGCACATTTGGTAAGTAAAACGTGTAGGATCAGTTATGCTGTGGGTTTAATTCCACCTCTAAACTTGCAGTATCATGGGCACACACGTGCTGTGTGGAGCTGTGAAGAACCGGTACCATGACTTACGCGATAAAGACTGTACGGCTGATAAACCAGTGAATTCTGAAGAGGGCAGATAATCTTGCAGTAAAGGCCCAGGGCTGGCACTCAGGAGATCTAGTTTTATTTCTGAGTTCTGACACAGGCTTCCTGTATGACCTCAGCACAGTCATGTAATTGCTTGGTGCCTCAGTCCATCATCTCTTTAATAGGGTTACTACTTACTTATTTCCTTTCGCCCGCCCTGGCCTGCCTTACTTAGACTGCAATTCTGCCAGGGAGTGGAGCATTTCTTACCACGTGCAGGGCCTTCACCCAGTACAATGAGACCTAATGGCAATGCCTGTACAGTAATGCAATGCCAATTAAATAAATAAATGAAGATGATAATATCATTTAGGACTAGATTTGCAGCTTGTAATCCGGCCCAAGGTCAAAGTGCTACGCTTCCTGGAACCTCGGGGACCTGAGGAAGTGCTCTACAGGGAAGTTTCTGCACCGGTCAAAATCGGCCCCAAGCAGCAGCAGGTTTTGGGAAGGGGCCGAGCGACAGTCACAGCTTCGCAGCCGGCCTTCTCTGGCTAACTGCTGAAAGCCACAAGTAGAGGCTCCTCGGAGACGCGATGTTGGACTAAGCGTCTTCTCATCGTGCACGGCCTTGTCTGATCTTGGTTCCTGGCTCTTCAGCGCTACTGCGGTTCTCCTCCCTTACCAACTGCTAAATCATACATGCGAATGCCAGTATCCCAATTGCAGAGTAGCTGGTGTCTTTTTGAGCTGCCCTGCATTCCCGTAAGGGGCCACGTTACAACAAAAGCCATGGCAGGGCTTGCAACGTCGTGACCCAAAATGGAGCTGCAGTGAAAATTATTTCCATTACTCGAACCTGCATTCATTCTGATTAATTCAGTGCCTCCTACTATATTTAGATAACTGAGGATTAATTGTATGCATGCTGAAATGCTGTCCCTTGTAATAAAATCATGCCGAACTATTCCTAACTTGAGTGCCACTTGAATTCGAAACCTAACTAGACCCTGAGGGCCTTAGCCCTGACTTAGCAGGACGTGTAAGGCACGCAGGATCAGGGCCTTGCTGTTTTCTAATCAAACTGAATGGTTTTCAAATCTCATTGCTTGTCTATAATGCTAAATAAATCAGGAATAATTTAATTTGTCTGCTAATTCTACCCAGCAATGCTTCAGCGGCACATCTACTTCTCAACGCGTGCAGCTGTCTATATCCGGTATCAGAGACAAAGCTACTTTTGTACTAAATCTGGTCCCTAGTTTACATCGATACAAAGCTAGGCGAGAACTGATACATACATGTTGCTATGTAATGTATTTATAACTGCATCTGTATTAATAGCTTTATGTTCCTTGGCTTTGTGGGTCACCCCTTTATCCAACCCATAATTAACCACGTCTTCAAGTGAGCTACTTCGGAGGGCCTTCTGCTCGGGCACAGCCTCCGAGGAGGAAGTACAGCGGGATTACATTCACGTGTGGACGTCTGAACGTGCTCCCGTATCACCCACGGGCAGAATGAAAGTTTTCAAGAAACGGCCAAACTGGACTCCAGATTTAACGTTTACTGGAGCAACTCGCGCACCAGTAATTTACGGCCAGCGGAAACAAGTCAGAAAAGAAACGGCGCGCTATTCCTCCGCCGTGCCTGGCAGCCAGAGCTGGTTTGACGGTGCAGTCCGGGCAGCGAGCGCCGAAGCTGGTCCGCGTCCTGGTCCGGTGGGCCTCACCGAGGCAAGAGGTATGGAAAAGCGAGACGGTTGCCCCTGGTTTTGCCCTTTAAACTCCAGTAAGCGCAGGGAGCCAGGGCTAACGCAACCCTCGGGCAGAGTTACCGCATGCTCCGAGGGACCTGAGCGCTTCCCGCCAGCCGGGCGGCGCGGCCAGGCCCCGGGCCGGCGGGGGACGCACGGCCGCGGCGGCTCGGGCGGAGGGGCCGCGCCGGAGCGGCGGGGAAGGCGAGCGGGCAGGCGCTTTCCCCGCCGGGTCCCCGCAGCCTCTCCAGCCCGCCCAGCCCCGGCGGCTCCCCCCCGGGCCCGCCGCTCCCGCCCCGACGGGGCGGCCCCTGCGCGGCGCCGCCCGCCCTCCGCCCGTGGGCGGGCCGAGCCGTGCCGTGCGGTTAGGTTGAGGCTCCCTGCGTGTGTCTATAACTTTGTGTTGCTGCCGGTGGTTGTTAGGAGGAGGGATGTGGAAGTCGGCGGCGAGCAGGGTGACAGGCTGCTCGGGCGGGCTGCGGCAGGCTGGCTCGGCGCGGGCGGATCGCTTGCCTCTCGCCGGCTGCTCGCAGAGGGAGCGGGCGGTTTGCCGCTTTCCCCTCCTTCGCCTTTAAAGGGAAGGCTCCTCGGAGCTGAAGGCGCAGGAGCAGGAGGAGCAGGAACCATGCAGCAGCGCTGCTCCTTCCTCCCGTGAATTCGGATCCCGATTTCTGCCGGTGTGGAGGTGGCTGTTGATTCCCCCCCCCGCCCTCCCCTCCCGATGTGGCTCTCCCTGCCTCTTCTGCCTGCGCTTTTTAAATGACTTGAGTGAAGGGGGGGGGAAACTGTCAAGATGGCAGCAGCAGGAGCAAGGAGGTTATGAATGTGGTGTTGATGCTGGAACAAAACCTATTCTCTTTGGCAGCCCTAGGGAGGGCTTAAAGCTTCTGGACCTGTTGGAAGACTGGCGATTTCATTTGTTCCCGTTGTGTTTGCTTTTTCCCTGCGAGAAGAAGGATTTATTATCTTTTTTTTTTTTTTAACCGCCCAGCCCCCGGGGTGGCCTTCTCCCGCCCCCTGCTCCGTCGGCTGCGAGATTTTGGGGGTTGCTTGCGTGTGGCTTGGGGGGCACCGCAAAGTGACAGGCTTACGCTAGCATGCAGTTGGATGTGTGCTAAGACTTCGGCTCCCTTTAGGGCGTTCTGAAGAAGGAAAAAGTCTTCGGCGTAATCTGAAGGACCGCTCTCCCTGCCCTCCTGCCGAGGGAGGGGGCAAAGGACCACCCCTCCAGCCCCCCAAGAGGGAAGATAGCTGCGGAAGCGACGAGGAGCGAGCTCGGAGGCGCCGGGGGTGGGGGTGGGGGTCCTCTCCCGGCTGGATACAGCGCGGTTCCCGCTGGAGCTACTTCTGCATCCGCATGGAGTGAAACATAAACAAACGCACACACGCACCGTGGGAGCAGCGGTCGCCGCTCCGCCGGCGCGGAGGGCAGCGCCGCGGGCACCTCCGGTACCGCCCGGCCCCGCGCTGCCCGCCCTGCGCTGCCGCTCCGGCTCCTAATCTGATTTTTTTTTTTTTTTTTCCCTCCCCCTCCCTCTCACCCCCCACCTCCCTCGGCTCCGGAGTGTGCATCGCCCGCGGGGAGCGGGGCTCGGGGTGCAGCGGAGAGCCTGCCAGCCCGTAGTGGAGAGCGGCATGCCCGGCCGGCGGCCCCCCGCCTGCTAGGCTCCCGTCGGCACCGAGGAGGAGGAGGAGGCGGCGGCGGAGGAGGAGCGGGGTCGGCGGCCGTCCGCCCCGTCGCAGCGCCCCGCCGCCGCAGCCGCCCGCGGGGGAGACCAAGATGGCAGAGGCGTCGCCCCCCGCCCCGCTCTCGCCCCTGGACGTGGAGCTGGACCCCGAGTTCGAGCCGCAGAGCCGCCCCCGCTCCTGCACCTGGCCCCTGCAGAGGCCCGAGCTGCAGGCCAGCCCAGCCAAGCCCGCCGGCGAGCCGCCCGCCGACGCCGCCTCCATGATCCCCGAGGAGGAGGACGACGAGGAGGAGGGGGGCAGCTCGGCCATGGCCGTCGGCAGCGCGGCCCCCGCCGGCGGAGAAGCAGCGGCGGCGGCGGCGGCCACCGCCGTCCCGGAGGAGGCGGCGCGGCTGCTGGCCCCGCTGCCCGGAGGCGCCCCGGAGGGGCCGAGCCTCTCGCCGGGGGGAGCGGCGGCGGCGGGCGGCGGGGGGCTGAGCGGGGGCCCGGCGGCGGCGCCGAGGAAGTGCTCGTCGCGGCGCAACGCGTGGGGCAACCTCTCCTACGCCGACCTCATCACCCGCGCCATCGAGAGCTCCCCGGAGAAGCGCCTCACCCTCTCCCAGATCTACGACTGGATGGTCCGCTGCGTGCCCTACTTCAAGGACAAGGGCGACAGCAACAGCTCGGCCGGCTGGAAGGTGAGGCGGGGTCCCGGGGACGCGGCGGACCCACCGCGCCGCCCCGACGGGCGGGCTGTCCGCGGGGGATGCAGCCGCGGAGCGGGGCGGGGGGGGGTGGTGGTGGTGGGGGGGGGTGTGCGTGTGTGTGTGTGCCGGCGGCTTTCCCCGACGGCAGCCGGCCGGGCGCTGCGCTGGTCGCGCTGTCGCCTTTGCTTATTTTTCTTTTGTTTTTTTTTTTTTTTTAAGGGAGGGGGTAAGAAAAGTTTCGTCTCTTTCCTGTTGCTGTGTGCAAGCGGTGAGGGCTGCTAACTCGGGGAGCAGGGGAGGCGCTGGAGCGGAGCTGGCTTCTCTGGTGCACGAGCGCATAACCAAGGAAGGAAAAACAGGGGAAAGAAAACGAGGGGAAAAATATTTTTAAGGCTGAGGTTTTGTTTAGTGGTGGTGTTTAAGTTACAGGTACTTGTGGTGTAACTCGTACTGGAAATAAGCAGAGTTGCTTTTATGCAGGGTCAGTCTGAGCCTCAAAGCTCCAGTACAGAACAGCTCTATTATTTTCGTCAAGAAATACCCCAGTGGTTTCCCACACGTTCCTCAAAGGCCATAGAGGGAAATTGGGTCTTGACATTTCCTCATAAAGTTAATCAAAGCATGGAGTTACTGGCCGCTCAGCCACGGGAACACTTGGTTTGCGTTTCCTGCGGTGCCAGTGTATGCGGGCACTGTCTACTGACAAATCCCATATATCTAAGCATTTTTTGTCCAGCATTGCGACAAGTTAGCAGCTAAGATTACTACTGTTTTAATAAGTGAGGGAAAAAAAAAATCTGGTTTTGTGGCTTGTTTACTTAGCGCGTGCAAAAGCACGTTGCAGGCAGGCAGGGTTTTGCTCTCAAAGACAGAGTCTAATAAGGCCTACCAGCAGCCGGTGCTGCACGTAAAGCACATTTGAAGTGACTTCCAGAACTGCTTTTTTCTTCTCATTTTCCATGTCCATCTATTGGTGTCTGTCGGACGCGGAAGCATCACGTACTTGCAGCTATACAGAAATGCAGGTGCTGCTTGATGTCGATACTGTTTGCAGAGGGAAATCCCAGTACGGTTCAGTTGCTGCCGAGGGCCCATGCTAGCAGCATCCGAGACCGAGTTTTTGAATGGATGGCTGAAGGCGTATTTGCCGGGAAGTTTTATTGTGTTACAGAGAAATTAAATGTCCTCTTTGAATCTCTATAGCTTTGGATCAGGGGATAACTTACAGTGTACAAATCAGTCAGAAATACTGTATGGATTAAACATTTCTGGCAGTTTTTGTATTAGCATCCCTGTCTCATATTTTGGTGCCTGAGTAGGTATTGCTGCTAGGAATTGAAGTACAGCTGTATGATTTTTACCTTCCAAATGGAGCACTGTAGAGGAAGCATTTCACTGACAGACTTGTCTCAGGCTGAGGAAAATAAAAACACAAAGTTTTATCGGTGGCATAGCTAATTCAAGACAAGGCTTTAAAAACACAGATCCTTTTTACAGCTTTTGCTTCTGTATTAGGTGTTGAATTTTGATCTGACTTTACAAGTGCGACACGGAGTGTGATAAAGGGTTACGTCTTCTGATGACAGCCCGTGCCTTCCTAAGTTGTTTGGTTTCACGCAGAAGCAGTGATGTCAGCTGCTATGACGAATCCAGCCTTTTTATCTGATACTTTGAATTTTCAGTAAATTCTCGATACCCAATTCAAACGAAGACTTATCGAACAATGGGGCTGATACCGTTTCAGCTGAATTTGGTGGCAAAACTCCTATTCACTTCAGCTGAAGCGGGATCTGGGCCACAACGTGAAGTGCTTACATTGATTAGTATGCTTAATACAGTCACAATTTTTCTGACAATTTATACTGTTAATTTGATATTGATCCCTTTGCTGAGCAGCATTAACTGGTACTTGGAGCTAATTAAAATGTTAAAAACTTGGATCCCTTGAGATTCCTCTGATATAATTTAGTTCAGAAGTTTCTCACAAGCCTTTAAGATGACCTTTCTCAGGAGATGCAAGCACACTGGTAGCAGAAAATTCTGCCTCTTCTGTGACTGTGAGCTGCCTCTGGAAGTTAGGGTGAGGCGTTCGATTGGGTTAATGGCAGGTGCAGTTGTGTGTGGGTGGTAGGGGCATACGGAAAGGGGCAAAGGAGAGGTCAGGAGCTAATAATTTGCCAGGCATCCAAAACTGTAAAATTTAATTCCTTACCAAGGCTAGAGTTTCTTTTAATGTATGCTTATACATTCAGAAGAGGACTATTTCAGAAGAAGACTATTTCAGTTTCTTGGCTGGAACGTCAATTAGTTTGTGCAGAGGCAACACTCTTAAATAGAGACTCCATCTTAGTCTCCCGATGCTAAAACGCATTATATGTTATTATCATCTTTGTTTCTCTCAAAGGTAATGAATACAACTCTTCAGGAACTAATGTCAGCTTTTCACATCAGACTTTTTCAGATTGCTAGTTACACTGAGATTTTAAATGAACAGAAGATAGTTCTGTATCAGAAGGCTTTTATCTTAATTTAGAATATTTTTACACAGCTAAATTCGTCTTTGAAGGCAGCAATCCCATTGAACAATATTCTGCTCTGGCACTGAGTGGGAAAATTGTCATTTTAAACAAAGGCAAGAAGAGAACTTGGTTTTATTATCTTATGTATTATTATATATGAAATATTAATACTGTTTCCAGTGAGATGTGCTGAATGCCATAATCCGTAAACATAGCTGGGATTATACTCCTCAAAACAATTATTTTAAGAGCTATAAATTAAAGTTACAACTATAACTTTTTTTTTTTTTTTTTTTTTTTGCCTGGGGCATTAAAGCAGAAGTGAGTATTTCAGATGTGGTTAGGAAGGCATATATTACGTTTCCGCTAATTCAGATAAGGTTTGCCCAATACTCCCCCCCCCCCCCCAACAATCTTCTTTGCTTCCCCCTCCCCATGGCCCCGGTGGGATGTTAGCTAACCTAATACTGCCTGACAGCTAACTAGGGCAGTAGTGTACGGTGCATCGCTGTAGAGCTGGCACGCTGTGGACACTGTCGTGTGCTACGGGCAGCCTGGTTTGATACAATCCTGTACGCTTCCAAATCACCGGGAAGGGTTTAGCTACATACTTCAATATCCGCTTACTGTCCCGAATACTTACGAAGGGTCAGTATTTTTATTTATCATCACTGGAGGCGGGGAAAAGGTCTGCCGGTAAGCTGGTTTCACTCCTGTGAAATGCACTGTGCCAGGCGGCTGTTGCAGTACTTCCACACAGCTCCTTGGTGACCAGAACTACCCCAAATTCAGGTATCTGTTACTCTGTCGATGTCCTGCAGTCACAAAACTAGTGTGCTGACTTAAAAAACAAGTTTTTCCCCCTAAATATTTAGGATGCAGTAACTCACTTCACTCAATAGTCTTGAAATAGAAAACTGAAACACCTTTGTGTCCGTGTATATAGTAGAGGTGCCTGGTTTCACTATAGCTCAAGTACTTCCATATCTCTTCCTATAATGTTATTTTGTAATTTCTTGCAGCACTATCTTGTGAAACAGTCTTTTCTACATGAAGAGTACACTAGGGGGACTATTTTCCTCTTTGTTGAGTGGTGTGGCAAGACTATGAATCTGGTCCTTTATACACAGATATCAGCAATACCCAAATTTAAATGCAGCTGATTTGCTTTGATTTGTTTTTTATATCAGATGCCTATTTGTTTTATACCTGTTGCATTCATCTTTCTCATGAAAGATAAATCCTAGCTGCTGGGATATTTACTTTGAAGGGGAGATTTTTGTAAACTTTGTACATGGACATTTCATCATTCCTTACCATGTTTTATTGACCAATATGTACCGAAGGGCTGCAGTCTCTTCAGCATAGGAAATGCATGAGTCTCTTCTCTAATAATTGAGACTTGAAAAGACTTGAGAAATTTGCCAGTGATGTAGACAGATGTCTAAATCTGTTAGCCAGATGCTGATACGCAAGATGTGTCGGACTTTTTTTATCATCTTTTTGCAAAGGATGTGGGAAGGAAGCAACACCACTCCCTGTTCTTATTTCTCCTTCCTCGGAGTGGCACACAGCGTCTTTATCAGGAGCGGCAGCATAAAACTGGAGTTTGCATCAGTTTCATTTTTCTCTGCTGTCTTTTTCTTCTTTTTTTTTCTTTTAAGACTCTGTTTCCCAGTTAACTGCTAGCATGAATATTTTTTCCAGCCTTCTGTTATATTGTTACTTTTTTTTTTTTCTAATTTTGAGCTGCCTTGTTCATCTGTACAGAAGGGTTTGGGTTACAAACTGTAGCCTGATTATTTTAAGTTTTGATCTACCAAAGCGAGCACGGGCTTAAGCACGTGAATGGATCCTTGGGACTTCACTGGGATTACTTGTGTGCTTAAACTTACTGCTTAAGCATCTTACCTGATCAAAGCCTTACTGTGTTGTGCTTTAACAAAATACTCAATAACATTTGTAAGTGAGTTTTGTGCTGAGCAATGTAGAGAGATGTGCGGTTCCAGCCCCAAAGTTGAAACCACTAGATAAAAAGCTTCTTGCATCAAAGAGGAGTATACTTTAGTATCAAAGTAACAAATGACTTTTTAAACTTTCCAGTAGAAACCATATGTAGGTATTAGCGCACATTATTATTTTATATCTGTAACGTACATCAAAGATCTCACTTTTCCCCAGCTCATGCAGGCAGGTGACAGCTATTAGAGGAGAGACACCGAGTAGCTCTCCCAGAATCATTGACATCGTTTGATCCACAGTGTGACAGTGAGGAGCACCTCCACTGAAGGACTTGTTAAATGCAGATATAAACACATCGCCTTGGTGAATGTCATCAGCTGCAAAGAGTTGCAGGCTCTGATAAACTTAACTTTTGATGTGAATGGGAAACCTCCAGTGAATGATGCCGGATAGTATTGCTGTGAGGTAGACCTGCACGATAAATACTGGAATCAACGTTCCTCAGTTCTTTAGAGACAGAAGGTTACCTAAAACACTCAAGCAATGTTGGCGTTGTCTGTAATAGGTTATGAGTGTCAATATTTGAGCATATTTAAAATAAGAAGCTTGAGAGTCAGAGGTTGGCTCTTACACTTACCTGTGTGTTTGAAAGTACACGGTTAATGCTAATAGAAATTAAATCACCTTAGTGGCTTTTATATCCACTGTATTGTATTGGCTTGAACAAACACTGTCTGAGACTATCAGGCTGGGGAAGAGAGGTGTCCTGGCGCTCCCGCCCCGGGACGTCCTGCGTCCGCTTGGTTTTGTCCTGGTGAAGCGAGCGGTGCCTTACGTGCGAGGCCATTTTGTATTCGGGTCATTTTGGTGGTGCTACACCACTTTGCTGTAATCCTAGGAGATTAGGGAAGGCTGGGCACGTGCTGGTGCATTTAGAAAGACGAGCAATTAGGGTTAGCCCTGTGGTTTTGTGAAAGCTCTTTGTGCTGATGTGGACAAAGTAGGAACCCGGAGTCGGTGGCAGAAGGCAGGCAGTGCTGGGGCGAGTGCAGCCCCCCCAGACCCCCCCTGCAGCTGTTTTCAGCCAGCTTGCGTGGGGTGGATGGGGAGAACAAGCGTGAAATCACCCCAGGAGATTATGGTGAGTGTGCTGGGTTCAAAGGGAGGCCGAAGGGATTGCTTTGGAGATAAGGGAAACTGAGGATAAACAGCTGAAGCATTTCTCTAGGTGGCAGCCTCCTAAAGGTGCCCTGCAAGATTTTGGCAGCCAGCTATTTTGCGTGGAAGTATGGAAAATCTTTCGTGAGGATTGTTTCTTACTTGCAGTGCAATTACAGTGGGTCTTAGTGTAGTGGTGGCTTGCCAAGGGAGAAACTGAACGTGCTTCCTAATACAGGTTGTTACTTAGACTAAAATCTTTGCATGTTCTTGTTTCTCTCCCACTTTTTTAAAAACCTTACTACTATCTCTGTCACAGAAAACGTGCCCAAGGGCAGGGTTATAAAATGGCAGCGTTAGTTTCTTTTAAAGGCACGAGGCCCTCTGCGTTTCGAGGCAGACTCTCTCTGGAGGAGGACGACCTCTGAGCATCCTCCCACCGCTGTTTCATTCCCCCCACCTCGAAAAACTGCAATTCCCAAGTTGGTGCTGGAAAGGGGCCACAGCCTCGCCAGCTCCTGGCGCAGGAGGCACATCCAGGTCCCGCTGCACGTAGCGAGCATCCCAGTAAAGGCCTGCCTGATAAGACAGCGCTCGGGGAGGTGCAGGGGTTTTTTTTGATGTGGCTTTTCTTGGGGCTGACAATACGTGCGTAGCGCAGTGGTTCAGGAGCAAAATAAAGTGTTCAAGTAATGTGCATAGTCATTCAGTTTTCAGTAGTGCTGGCTCAGCACACCATGAGTTAAGTGAAGATTATGCTTAACCTTTTGTTTGCTCTTTTTTTTGTGCTTCTACAAACTTAGGCTGTTCTTTTCTGTTACAATTTCCTGAGCATTGCCACACACTAAGCTTGGAAAATGAAGTGCATTTAGCCAATTTATGGCCTGACATATGTTAATTAACATTAATTACCTGCTTGAATAGTCCATTTAGCACTTATTATTAAAAAGTGGCTTGTCTACAGAAGGGGATTTTCCTTCAGTGTGAGATGTTCTGTTCTAACTTGCTTCAGACAAAGTCAGGATGGGGTATCCCGTGCTTCTCTGCACGGCTATACCAGTTTCCTGATGATCCAGTTGTGTGTGTGGGATACGATTGCACCACTGACAGGCACCAACTCCTTACCCATGTGTATTTGACATTTATTTGACATCGGTTTAGCTTTCCCACACGAACCAGTGTGTTTCCAAGTGGTTTTTGCTGGCGGTGGGTACAGCTTTTGCACCCCTGATTGAGGCAGCTGGAGAAAGAGCCATGCTTCTCAGCTCGCCAGGAACTGCAGGGAGATCTGGAAGCCTGCGGTGATGTGGCCCCAGCCCCTGTTTGGCGGTGGAGGGGTAGGAAAAGCTCAGGTTGGAGGGGGTGCGTAGGAGCTGCTGGGGCGCACCGTGGTGCCCTGCAGGGAGGGCGTCTTCAGCTCTGCGTGGCTGAGGATGATGGACCTTGAGGGTCCCGCAGCCGTTGAGAGTAGGCCACCGCTGGAGTGGAGTGTGGTCTCCAACAACAGCAGGTTATGTCCTGCTGTATTCATCAGCTACGTTACCTAAATTATCTCCTGGGCAATGCGTTGGGCAAGGGTTGTCACAGGTCATTGGTCTAAAACTTGTGGGATGAGGGGAGTAACAAACAGAGAGTACTCGTGCGATTTCCAAATACCAATGCTTAAAAAAAAAAATACTCCATTCCTCAATTCACCATCCCCCAATTCCTCATTCCTGTCTTGGGAGGCTCCAGGGACGTTATGTCCTACTTCACCTTCTCTATCCTTCCCTTCGTAACACCAGCCGGGGGAGGTGGCGTGGTGCATGGGGTGCCTTTGTGGGAAATGGAGGGCTGGCTTGTAACTGTGCAGAGTATATAGCTGCGTTTCAGTTGGGGATACAGTGTGGAGGCGATTAGGCTCCAGGACTGACGAGGAGCAATTTCAGGGCAGTGAAAGGGGTTGGGAACAAGCGAGTGATTGCGTTAGTGCTCTGCCTCATCCCTGCGGTGAAACAGCAAGGGAGCTGCCTTTCAGTGGGGCTGGAGGAGAAGAGTATCGCTGTGTCACCATTGCTTTTTGCCAGAATGGTCCCTCTTGATGCTGTGCCTGGCTGTGAGGTCCAGGAGGAGCCAGTCTTGCCCTGCAAAGCCAGAGTCCTTTCTCTGGGCCACCCCCCTTGCATATTTGCTCAAGGACTGACATGCTTGTAGCGCTGCTTTGCAGGGAATTTGAGGCAGGTCAGGAGTTAACAGCATTGGTGTCTTGTTAGTAACTCTCTGTGTGTGTCCTACCTGGACTTTGCTTATTGGGGCAATTTGCTCTATCTATACACTGGTACCTATTAAAAATAAAGGCTATTTAAATGCTCCTACTCGTATAAAACACCTTTGTAAGATTTCATTGACAGAGAAATGCCTTTCTGGGGATTTGTACTGGTAAAGAAATGCCTTATGAAAATTAGCTCTTACAACAGACTTGTGCTAACGAATTGAATGGATTGCTTGCTCGATCACAACATGCTATGTACTTAAGAGCTGAATTATGAAATGCTGGGTTCTCACTTGAACATGTTTATTTGGCAAGATGTTCTTTTGCTTTTCTTTTTTATTTTGTCCCTGCTGGTGAAGTTGCCACTCAGTACGTGTAAAGGGACACGCGAGGAAGATGCGCGCTGGGACAGGAGGGCAGCGGCAGCCTGCGGATCGTTGCCGGAGGGCTGCGGGAAGGTCCGCTTGAAGTGAGGAGGATGGCATGCGGCACTGACAGCTTGCCGTCACGGCCTTTGCAGCTTGTGCCTCCAGGTCTCCCGGGGAGTGCTGCCCGCCAGTTTTGGGGGGCAAGAGGCTGCTCGCAGTGGCTGCGGGGCTCTGCCTGTGCAACCTCCGGCTGCTGTACACCCGAGCGCTGCGGCCGGCCGTCGGGTGCGTTTCTGCGGGGTGAGTCACTGCATCGTGCCACTTCTGCATCCCTTCACCCGCTGCCTGTGCCGAGGTGAAGGGTGGGTCCGTGCTGACGTCTCCGTGCCAAAATCCTGTTGAGAGCTCTGGAATGAGGGCAGGAGGCGGGAGCGCTGCCAAAGGTGCCGTTTTTCTCCTTTGACACCTACCTCTGTGGCTGCCTTCGCGCTTTGGGTTGTGCTGTGGGTCTGCCTGGAGGCTGCTCGTAACCCAGCCCTCAGCCTTGCAGTGCCTTCAGGCCAGCCCGCCTCCTCATCCCTGGCTTTCCGAGACCTTCGACTCTCCCTAGGGAGCAGCGGAGGCCGTGGGCATGCCCAGGATTGTGACCAGTGGGTAGGACGCAGTCCTAGGAAAAAGTTTTCGGTAGGTTTGCTGGCTTCTGAGTGGCGTGAGCCAAAAAGGGGAGATCCAGGCTGCTTGCCAGCGCTTGAGCAGGGAGGTGACTTCTGCTTATCCCGACCCCAGAGGAGCAGGAGGCAGCAGATAAGTTGGAAGGCTGATGAGGACAGACAGCGGTCTGCTGGGGGAGGACAGATAGAGGAGCACCCAAACACATTGGCCCATGTCCGCTTGGGCTTCGCTCTGCCTCCCGGCTGCTGCGACTGCTCAGTTCGTAGTGGGAATGAAAACTGGTTTGCATGGATGCAGCCCAGTTTATGATGGTGCAACTATCAGGGGCAGATGAAGTAAAGAGAGCGGGGTCTGACTCCTGTCCCTGCTAAAGGCCATGCTAAAGCAGCACTGGGGCTCTCCTACAGTGTTGCAGCAGCATGCATTTGCATTAGTGTAAGTAAGACTCAAGCCAGCAGTGCTTAAAATCCTGATTGCAGCTGAGCCTGGACTCTCTGTGAGGACTGGGCATGACCAGGGACTGTTAGTGACAGTGTTGCACTTAACTAAACAAAGCTTTGTTTAAAAACCAATTAACTACCTAATAATATTCTAATACAAACTACTCTTCTAGTCTAGACAGCCAGCACCTCTGACACTGTAGACAATTTGCCCTTATAACTTAGTTTTTTTCTCACACTGTACCATGTTGGTTTCTACATGTTTTCCAAAATAGGATGCAGAAGAATAAATATATTGTTCTAAGAAATCATTTTAGGACAGAACTTCCAGGGCCATATTTGTTTCATCTAGAATGTGGACTGAATTATCTTGATACATACTCCAGTTATGTGTCAGTGCTCTTAAAACCTGCCGTATTTGTTTTTTTTTTCCTCTCCACACTAGCTCTTCAAGCAGCTATTTCAGCTCTCCAAAGACACGTTATGACCAGAGTTAGCCTCACTTTCTCACGTGAAATCTGCAGTGTAAACATACCTTTAAATGTGAGACTTAATCCAGATCAAAAGTTTCTGACTTTGTGGGTATTTGTGAAGTTAGGCTGTGAACCCCTATCTTGTGTAAATATATTTGCTAGTACTTCGTGGAGGATTTATCATTTTCATATATAAAGTTCTAAATATGCTTAGTACATAAAATTTGGCGTCTGATAAGTGAGAACTGCGCTCAACAAAGAATGTCTTTGTGCGAGACTCTCACAGGCTCCCACATTATCACCTTTTTTGCTCATTGGGTTTGTGCTGAGAGCAGTGATGTGGTTTCCTGAAAGCCTGTAACCTACTGTTTGTTCTGCAAAACTGCTCTGGACCTTAACTAACTTTCAGAGAAATTTTTTTTCCAGGAATTCTTAGGAGAAGGTGACGCCAGTTCAAGTTGCGTCCTGAGATGCTTGTAAGCTGAGACACGTAGAGCTGCTGTTCCTGTTTTTGTGCAACATGATCTGTTGTGTTTAAAAGTTTCACTGTATGGGGGAACTCAAAACCATTTGTCTGAGATGTCACGTTTCAGACTGAATGGTGCTTCTTTAAGTATTCATCAAGACCTACAATGGGAGGCCACAGGTCCTATGATGCCTTTGTAGCATAACAGTGTTGGCACCAAGAGTGATGCTGCCACTGAAGAGCTGTAAAAACTCTGAAGCGTTTTGTCGATCTTATTCAAGCGGCTTCTGCTTTTGCGTAGCCTGACCATATATATGGTCCAGATAAATGGGCCACATCTAAAATCTGTGATTTGCAAATGAAGTCATGTCAGAGCTCTGCATGGATTGGGCCAGAGGTTTCCAGCCTAGTTTGTGCAGCAGCCAAAAGCTCCGAACCTAATATTATTATTTTCATCATGATGTTGACAGTGTGATTCTCACTTCCCATAGCATGTTGAGATTTATTTCTTGCCCCATTGCTCTTACAGCCTGGTTCATGCACAGTGAAAATACTTCTCGTTACAATGTACTAGAAAGTTTGCAGGCTTGGGGTAGGAGAGAAATCTTTTATGGGGAGCTGTTTTTTATAAAGCTCTGGGGAAGGGAGCCATGTGC
The DNA here is from genome assembly GCF_026419915.1 of Harpia harpyja. Lineage (NCBI taxonomy): Eukaryota > Metazoa > Chordata > Aves > Accipitriformes > Accipitridae > Harpia > Harpia harpyja. The sequence goes on along the minus strand of NC_068942.1, from coordinate 10,210,749 downwards.
TTAAGAAGGTATTTGAAAATCAATAGTGAGGCCATTTTACATACAGAAAAAGAGGGAAGTGTGTAGACAATAAGGTAGTGGCATATGGGGCTGGGAGGAGGAAGGATTCTGTGAACTAGCAGTAGGGAGTAAATCAACCTGATGTATGTTCATAGACATCTGATGTCTTCTGGGCCTAGTGGGGTAGCTTGGAGCAGGTGGAAGAAGCATACTGTTTACCTAATTAGAAACATAAATAAAATGTTTCCAACATTTTTCTAAATTAAAATGCATTTGAAGCATATGTCAGACTTCTCACATCCAGGAAAGATCTCTAAAACCCTGCCATTCCCCAGGGAGGCTGTTTCTAGCCCACCTTTTTCAGGGCTCTGCCAGGTAACGAGTCCTCCTGGTCGGAGGGTGGGGTGGGACGTGCATTAGCAGTTGGAGATGTTGAGGTTCTTCCTGAGCGCACCCGTACTCCTCTTTAATCGGTGGGAAAAGGTCTATCATTTGAGGCAATAGACCAGGGAATTGGAAAAACCAAAGAAAATGATCATGGTTGAAATCATTGAAGATAGGATTTCACCTCTGTGTATTTATTGAGAAGCGGGTGATGGTGGGGAGCAGGGCCTGGGCTGCTGTACAGTCAGAGCAGCTCTGTATCTCCAGTGTATTTTAGACACCGAGGAGACAAAGATGATGCTAATTGCAAGAGAAACTACTTAACTGCTTTGTATTATGTGTGAAATGAAGGGGGAATAACGCTGATTGAGTGACCTATTTTGACTTTCTCAGTTTAATGTTTTAGTCTTTCTCTGGACAGTGAATTATAATTTTATCAAATCCTGCTGGAAATAAGTATGTTGCTGGGCAAAGTATTTTATCCTCGCAGTTTTAACTGCAGAATTACCTATTGCCGCTTGACTTGGTGGCAAGAGTTTCCTCTTTCGGCTGGAAAGGTCTTTTGCTATGCAATACAGTGGCAACAGGGTTTTTTTAATACAAAATATGAACCTGTCAGGAAGAATATAAAATAGGTCACTGAAGGAGTCTAATTTAGAAGGAGAAAGGGCATAAATCTCTACCTCTCTCTGATGACAGAAGGCCAAAGTACAGCAGAAATGTTTCCCTGCTTGTAAAATGCTGGCCCTGATACCAGAGAAGTTTTTCTGTTAAAGGCACAACTGTATCTAACCTCCGTACAAGTTTTTCGACTTTATTTTCGGTACGTAACTGGATGTTGCATAAGGGGATTCTTAAGACGACGAAGTGCCTCCATTAGGGTCTGCTCTGCTTATTGTGCCGTTACAGAAATTGTTTGCTGTTTTGGACTGGTGTCAGGCAGAATAATACTGAATAAGTCCCAGATGAATGTGGGTGGTGAAAGGAGAAAAATAACTTCAAATAAAGAGGGGTATTATCAGCTGAGGAGCCAGTGTTGATCCTATGGTGCTGAAAAATGGAAGCAGGAAAAACAGTCTTTTTTTTTCTTTTTTAAAGATGGAAAATCTTAGCTGAAAAATCTGTTCTGACCAGAGTTTGGTAGTCTACTTAAACTTGCAGCAAATTGGCATTGGTGCAGCAGCGCTGCGAAGTATTGAGAGGGAGAACAGAAGTACAAACAAGCCCCCAAAACTTGAGAGGATCCTCAGATTCTTTGTCCATTTAGGACAACATGACCTGTAGCGTCACTTGCAGCTGCTGGATTCAAGAGTATAAATAGTGAAAAGAACACTGATTTGGCCAGGATAAAATGTTCATTTTGGGTTTTTCCAACAGCTGTGTCAGGACTTAATCCTGGCAAAAGCTTCTCACGTGTCATTTTTTATTCAGACTCGTACTAAGCATGTGGAATGACAATGTTCTCTAATGGAAGGAAAAAAAAAAAAGGAAAAAAGTAGTAAATTGAGAAATAGTGTGGATTTGGTGTCCCCTCAGCCTGAAGGAAAAACAGTTTGCTTGAACAGTATGATAGCAGTTGTTTGAGAAATTAAGTATGGATTTCCTTTGATTGTAGTTGAATCATGACATCTTACTAAATTTATCCAGTCTTGAGTGCCTGGATTCTGGTTTGACATTTTCTTTGGATGGTTGGGTTTTTTTGGTTGTTTTTTTTTTAAAAAAAAATGCTCTGCATGGGCTGAGAGATGATAGTTTTCTTATTTTCTGCAGGAAACTGTATCAGGCGTCAAACCACTGATTCTTGCAGGTGCCTACGGGCATGTAGGGGCCAGCAGCTCTCTCCCTAGAAGCACCACGATACAGTGGGTGGGTTTGAGCAATGCCAGTGATGGGTCTTTCCCATTTTCCAGGAGCAGACAGGGAGTAGGAAAGTTGGATTTCGCATGACTTGACCATTAACTGCAGATTGCTGGAGTATCTCTGTGGATAGTTCTCACTGTTCAGTGAAGTGCTGAGCAGAAGTACTTAATAAGAGCGTACTTCATTTCTACAAAAATCTAGTCCAAAAAAATGTTTCAGTATAAAAGCCAAGTAGTCGGGAAGTACGAAATGTCAGAAATAAAGTTGTCTCTAACACTTGAAATTACTTCTCATGCTGGCTATGACACTGTCATTAGTAACAAGCTCACACACTCTATCCACCCCCAGTCTCCTTGTTGGGCTGGATGCTTCAAGGGGTATTCAGGGTTTCAGCTCGTCCCCCGTGATCTCTGTGTGGGCCCTGTGCCATATTTGTTGCACTCAGCTCTGAGTAAAGAAATACGCCCTTCCTGGTGTGCTCATCTGTGTCATTCGCCTCCCCAGTATCCGTGGGCTTCCCCGACGAGCACCCTCCCAGCCCTGCATCCTGTTCTCCCCTCCCGAAGCTCCTTGCCCGCCCTGGTCTCCCGTCCCAGCCTCCTTCCCTGCGATTCCCAGTCCTGCTCCATGCATCCTCCCTTCCTTTTCCTGTGATCTCCCACCCCTCTGCTCACCTCCCCTGGTTTTCGTATCTGCTCTGCTTGTCCAGCTTGCCTCTTTTTTTGTCCAGCTGCCCGTTCCACATTTCTCCCCTGCCCCAGGATTCCCCGTTTCCCGTGTCTTGCCAATCCCAGGCCACTTATCCTGTTTCTAATCCCAGTTTCAGTTCAGGTTTGCAGAGCCATTAGCGATGGGGAACAGGGTTTTATAGTAGGAAGTGTTGGACAATACGAGGTGTAGGTGGGGCTCACAGCACCACCTATAATTTACAACATTGTTTATTATTTTTAACTAATCCACCCTTAGGTAAGCAGTCCTGGTGCTGTCAGTGTGCAAATCCTTAGTCACTTGGGTAGTCTTGTTCCCTCTGCTGATAGTGTGTACAGAGGGGTTGCTCATTTGTGTAAGAGATGGAGGATCCAACCTTAGAGAGACTTCGATCTCTATTTTAGTGTGGCCTGAACTAGACAGCAAACAATGTCTGAGATAATGCAGTTCATAGGGCTACTGAGCTGTCCCTAAAATATTTAATGGCACGTGTAGTAATTGCTCTCATTTCCATCGTGTGGGGCTGTTCCTTTTTCCTTCCCTGTTGGTGAGAAGAGGGGAGACATAACAAGTTCCTCAATGATAATACATAAGACATGAAGGTATACAGTCCGCAGTCACACCATACTCTGCATCCTCTAGTAGGTGCCCTCTGACTTGGTGTATTTAGACTAGAAAATATAAAGAGCCTTTTCCTTGTATAGCTCCAGAGTTTTCTTGTATCTTCTGCCTCTGCTGCTAACTTCATGCCTTGTCTTTAATGATTCTGGTAAATGCCTCCACGTCTAGGTGGGAACCTGATCACAGGTGTTTTGTTATCAGAATTAGACTGAGAAACTTATGCTGGATTGTTGCTTAAAACAGCAAGGTGATGCCTTGGAGTACAAGAGGATGGACACCTTTGCTGCTTTCACTGGGTGCAACTTAGCTTCTGTCATAGTCAGTAGGCAGCTTCCAATGGACTTTGTGCTAGATCAAGTCATTTAGTGGTGTGAATAACCTTATATTGACCTTTTAAAGACCTTGCGCATAGAGCGTGCAGTTTATGAGTCTCTTGTTCCTTCGTGATAAAGTTCAAAACTTTAATCAGGTAACAGGGTGGCGTGTCTTCTTTCCATCGCAGTAAAGTGCATGCAAACACACATTGCAACAAATAGTGCAAAGGCAGATCTAGCATGCCCTGCTTCCTCTCCTGCAAGAGAAATCGGTTTATTCTCTGCCACTGCTCCCCAAGCCATTTCAGCAGCTCGGTCGGCTGGGGGCTTCACTGGTGGTGGCTGATGCCTTTCAGGTACCGTGCTTCAGTTTCCCAGGCTATTGATGACAGCTGTTTAGTCACAGCCCTCTGGGTCACGATGTATGGGGATTTTCTGATGGTTGTGGTGACCTTGGGGGGGAATTAGACTGGATGTAATGTTTCCAAGAATTGGAGACGCCTGTGCCATTGAGCTGGTGCACGTTGCCGAATCAATTACTAGCATTGGCAGGATTTTGCTTTAGGGGAATCTCGCAGCTACATCACAGTCTTGTTATTAGTAGATTATTGTAAATTGGTTTTAATACAGAGCCAGATATTTGCAGGGAGGAGGGACCTTAAACAGTTGGTTTCTGTGAAGTATTTTCCCTATACGCAGCACTGTTGCAGGGCATACCCTGGCACTGTATCTCACTTTCGTTTTCAGGAAATTTTTATCAGCTCCTGTGTGGAAATACACGTTTGGTGTAGAATTGTCATCCTCAGGTGAGGAATGGCTCTGTGGTGCCCCGACCTCCTCCAAAGCCGCTGGTGACAACTGAAACTCTCCGTGTGGAGATACTGTAACTTTCATGTAATGTGTTGAATCATGATAAGGGGATTCGGCACTTTTGTAACTCGGGCTGCTGCGGTGTAGGCCCCTGGTGAGCTTTTGCAGAGGGGCTTCCCAGCGAGACCCTCAGTTTTTACGTGCAGCCCTCAGTCTAAATCCAGGTCACCGGCCTCTCCCGCACCCGTCACAGTCGGGCGGCATGGAGCAGTTGCGACACGACGTGCTCAGGCGCTTTTAATTTATGACCTAACAGATTGTGACTGTGCCTCTTCGCAGGTGACGAAGGAGCGCGCCGTGACCCCGCTTCACCGGCGCAGGCTTTGAGCCACACAGTTTTGCTCTGCGAGATGGGGGTCAGCCTTCGGGCTGCTCCCCTCTTGCGCTTCTCCGTTTTGTGCCCGTGCAGCGTGGTGTTTTCGTGGGCCTGCTCAGCCAAGGCCGTGCTTAGGTTAGCGCTTGCTTGTATATTAGGAAATGCAGCCCCCCTGATTCAGTTGGTCCCTTCTTTACTGTGTAATTGACTGCCAAAGTGTTACATTTAATTCAAGTGCTGGTAGGGTTTTCCTCAAAATGCCTGTGTAGCGTTAAGACAGTTAGGAGTTACAAATGTAAATATGTTTACACAAAAACGAGGAATGCACGAAAGCTGGCATTGCTTAAGCAGCCAAAAGCAGCGTGATTATATGCTAGAGGGACGCTGAAAATGTAGGTTGCCGGAGCGCGGCTCCAGAAGTAAATCCCAACCAGAAGCGCTTGCAGTCCCTGCCTTCTAATGCACGGCCTGCCTGCTGCGGCTGCTGAGGCAACAGGGAGAGGGCTCAGGAGTCTGTGGGCATCCTTGTGGATTCTTATAGGAAAGTTTGAAATGCCGAAGAGAAGCATCGGCTGTATCTAAACGGGTCCTTCTTTTAGACTTTCCCAGGCAGTAGCAATATAGCCTGCAGTCGGGGGACCTGTGACGCTAGTGTTTCATAACTGAAAGTTAGGCATTTTTCACAAGCTGTCCTATTTCAGGTTGTGAGCGCGGGCACGCGCACACCCCTCGCACACCCCCCGCACACCCCCCAGCACATTGTTTACTTCCTCTGTAAGTTCTGGGACATTCAGTACTAAGGAGCATGATACGCTTGCATAAACACCCCAGCCAGATTTATCTCTCAAGCCTGTCTTTCCTTTCCTGTCTTGGAAAGTGATTAATCTGCAGCACACATTTTGTTCTTTGATTGCAGGGCATTATTCTGTAATCATTTACAGTTTTGCAGAGCCGTAGCACTAGCTTGATGGAGTATTTCTGTCATGTAGCCGGCGCTGTTGGCTGAAGCTTTAGCTGCGTAATGCAAAGGGAGCATTACTGTGCAGCTCTGTGTCATGTTAAAACTGTTTTCTTTTTACATTGCGTGCTTTCTGTGCATTCAAAAAACAAATCAAATGTACATATTTAAAGTGCAGGTAAGTGTCTTTGCAGCAATACATGCTGGGGGCTGGTTTGTAGGTTTTAGAAACGGTGTCAGTACTGCAGCATGCTGGCTGCCAGCTGAGGTTTTCCTATGCATTTGCGGAGGGTGGAGGAGTTTAAATAACTTTTGTTTTCCATGCTGCACATCATGTATTGAAGCCTACACCAGTTAGAAATCAGCAACCTGTGTAGATACAAGAACCTGTATGTACCACCTGGTGTCTGAGGAAAACAGAAAAGGAAGAGATCAAAGGTGAATCAGAAAATCTGTCCTGTCTGTACTGCATCGAGGCTTTTCCATGTGCCCTTTGTGGTTTTTGTTTGTTTTCCACATTTTCTAGTGTGCGAGGAAAGGAGGTAGGAGAGGTAACAACCTTGAGTTAACATGCCGTGGGTTGAGATAAGTCTATCAAGCAGAGTTCTGTTTGATGCACGTGTCCAAGCGGTAAACCACTTCTTCTTTCAGTAAAAAGGTGTGAAAAGTAGGTAGAAAAAATTCAAAGAAAACTACATGGCTTTGGGTTCTGACGTGTTGGTAACTTTATTTTTGCAAGATATGTGCACCTTTCTCTCCTACAAAGAAAGAGTTTTTAATGGATCTGAAGCCAGTGGGTCTGGACCAATCACCCACGCCGACGAGCGTCTTGTTCCAAAGAGTCTCAGAGATCTGGCCTACACACTGTGTCAGACAAAACACTTTTCCATCACCTTACGACAAACCAAAGCCCTGTAGTTGAAAGACAGAAGCCACACCACTGACGTACGGTGTGCGAAGACCAGGGAAAACTGAGGGGTGCAGAGTGTCTGTTAACTGAGATGTCCAGAGGATCCCGTGCCAGAAGTCAGGACAAAAAAATCTTCCAACAGCCTTCCCTGTCAGTCTGATCTTGAGGGCAGGGCAGGGCAAAGGAGGGGGGTTTCCTCTGACTACAGATCCAGCAGTTGTTTTAAATGGGCAGGTGTCAGAAGAGTAGCCTGCTCTGCCTTGGTGACCTGAGAGCGCTGGGCTGGGAGGAGCACCAGCCTCACATCTCCAATGATGGGCTTTGGAGCAGGCGGAACAGGCAGCACAGACAAGTAGTGACATGGTATTTTTCTTTTAACCCCTGCCCCCTGATTTACTGACGTATAGGGGTATCTAGAGCATCTGATCACAAATTTCACTTCTCCATCCTAGAAGTGCAAATTTCTGTAAAGTCCTCATGCAAATTCCTTAATTATAAATAGAGGGGAACTTAAAAGCAAGGAGGAGGAAGACTAAGGCTCTTGTGAAACAACAGCTGTTTAGGAAACCTACCAAATTGTGTAAGGGAGCAACAGGTTCAGAGTGTGTGTATTTATGGAGGTATCCAATTGCTTGGTTGGGCTCAACCCCAGGATTAAGGTAGCTGTCCTGTGGTTGTTGGAGCGGAATGTGCTGCTTGGGATTGTGAATTTGCACCATCTCTACCCCAGTGGGACAAGGCCTTTGGTTAGATGGCGTTTGAGGAAGGGGCCAGGTCAATAACATTTTCCTGCAGTTGTGAATTAGTGCCAACGGCAAGAATCTTAGCAATAGGCAACTTTTCTTAGTGTCCAAGAAAGGCTGAAAATACACCAACCAGTGCCAGCCACTTCCCGTACTCTGCGTTCCCCCAAAACCAAATGGAGCTGCTGCTTGTCTCCTGACGTGACTTCAGTCGTGCAGCTGATTTTAAGCACTGGTAAATGGGTGGAAGCGACTCCACACAGGAGGCAGAGCGGAGTGCAGTGCTGCCGAAACGCAGCCTTGCGGTGCGAGTGCCTGTGCCCACGGCTGGGACCTGCTGGGGTGGGTTGTGGCTCAGCTTCAGGAACTGAATAATTCATATCCAGTGCCCTGCGGTGGGGGCTTCCCCCTGCTGCGCTTGGACTTATGCCATGGGGTCGTGAAGCCCAGGTTCAGCATCGCTCACCCCAAATCCCTTATCGCCTCAGAATGGTTTGTAGCAGTTGTAGTTGTTTTCCTTTAACAGCGAGAGATGAACCCCGTTAATCTCTGTTGTTTATATCACTGTTCATACAGAGTGCAGCTGCCCACAGAAAGATTTCTAGGACATACTGGGTTCAGTACAAAGGAGCTTCACACTGAAAACTTGAGGCCACATCCCATCAGGCAGAAAGGAGCCTTTGCCTCAGTGTGGGTTAATTATTTGTTAATAGCTGGCAGAGTAGACAGGACAGTCACGGACAAGGCATGAGGCTGCTCAACTATGTCCAGAGTAATGTTTCTGGGAGTCAGGAGGGGTTTTCCTTAGCCCTCCAGAAGTGTCAGAGCTAATGTCATGCTGAAGTTATGAATCGTGCAAAAGCTTTGGGAGGAAAAGAAGCTTTGGGCTTGAACATATTCAGTTATGGAGGAATACATGCACTGAGAGCAAGATCCTCTTGAGTGGAACAGGTACCTCTAAGGGAGGTTTTGGATAAGGACCAGGTGCTGGGAACATCTGTCTGAACATCCCAACCACTTGCTGGCTGAGTGCAGTAAAAAGCTGCTGCTTGGAGCTCAGCTAAAAACTTAGTATGGCCGGGGAGGTGGAGGTGTCCGTTCCTGCATACAACCCCCTCAGCTCTGTAACTGCGCTGTTAATACCTTTACCTCCACACTTGTCTGGTGCGAGGGAGGATGGAAACAAGATGTGTTTGCTTGAGAAAGACCCTTTGCCAAGCTGGACGGGTGAGTTTATAAAGTGATGCTGTGGGTGTCAGTGCAGAGGAGCCACTGGCCTCCTTGTCATGCATCACATCAGTGGAGAACCCCTGAACCGTGAAAGCGTCCCAGAAGAGGGGAAGAGCCTGTTTGATTGCACACTACCATTTTATCCTCTTCCAGCGCAGCCAAAAAGCATGTGTGTTCTTCACCCAAGGAGTTTGTTTTTAGGCAGAGTAAGATACACCACTGCTAAGTGTAGGTGTTGTGCAACTGCACAATTTTTGACCGTGATAGCTGCAGTTGGGTCAGATCTTCAGAGAGGACTTGTCCTGTGCAAGCCCCAGTAAGATATGTAAAAAACCCAGCAGAGACTGGAACCGACGCTGGTGGTATCTGAAGGAACAGCTGACGACAGGCAGCTCCCCTCCACCACCCCCCCCCAGCTCATTGTTGGTTTTCAGTCCTTTCTTTTCCCTGAACTGTGAGGCATCAGAGATCAAGTCCTGTTTATAGGTCACCCACAAGGGAAACTGGACATTAAATTCTAAACTTCTAACTAGGCTAACGTTTTATTTCTTTATTTCATGCTAGAGGTTGGTTCTGGGCGCAGTCTTGAAAGTACCTCCTGTGCAACATAGAATGCAGCCCAGAGAGAGGAAATGAAATCAGAAATGGAGAAAAGTTATTTTAATCATAAATAGCTGCGGTAGGAAGGTAGATGTTTATATGTGCAGTAGTACAGTACCTACTGTGTGTATTTTAGGAGAACCTGAGAATAGCAGCTGTGCTGAAGTATTTGACAGCGAAGTCAAATATAGTTTAGGTTAAAAAAAAAAAAAAAAGTTGCCAGGGAGGGTGGATTTGCAGCGTGAAGTCTGTCAGTGTTATCTCCACCGCACAGCACAGAACAGCCTGTGACTCCGGCGCTTGTTTGCGAACGCGCAGTTCCCGTAACGGGATACGTCCCGCTCCTGTCAGCGTGGTATTGTGCCGGGGTAGATGCTCTCCCGCCTCCCAAATTTCCCCGAGAACCACAGGAGGCTGACAGCTTTATTTCTCTGAAGGCTGCCTTTTCTGAAGCACCACTGGTTTTGCATCTGATGGACCTGTTGAGTTTTCGATCTATAGAGCTTGGAAGCAGCGAAGCCGCAGGCACTAAAACCAGAGCTCTTGCTCACGCGCCGAGGTCAAAAGGATCAAAACCTAAATTAAACTTGTCCCTGAAATTTGGCTCTGAATCACAAATTCAGGAAGTTGTACATGAAAATCGGTCTGGGCACTGTTTCTTTCTTAAGAGTTCTTTGGCTAAAAATAATATCTTGCGCTATAGTTATAAATAATACGGCCTTTTTTTTTTCTTCCCCCATCTAATTAAATTGTTACTCTTGCCACAATGAAGGGAAAGGGAAAAGATAATAACATGAATCTGGTTGAACAAGTATGTAGCTTGCAGGTTTCAGCTAGAGTGTTTGCAGCTGCAGCCGATGCTGAACCTTACGCTAATGCATTTAATTGTCAAAATGAAAAGAGGGTGCTCTGGAGAGATCGGCAGTGGTTTCTGCATATCCATCATTTGGGAAACCCTCTTGAAAGCTCACCCAAAGTGGGTTTTTCCTGCGCTGTCAAAATACAGAAGAAAGGGATTTTTATCTTATGATTTTATTTTTTTGAAGGAAACTGCAGTGTTTTTTGTAAAATTGTGGTTGGACCATACAGTAAGAATTTTTGATGGACTGGTGTCTTACTAAAATGACAAGCAGTGGCCATGGATAGCTGTGCCATTACAAAGAGCGGCACTCGGCAGGTTTGCTGCAGGTAAATAGTGGATAAAGCTGGAAAAACGAACTTTCCTGCATCGTGATCGCAGCACCGAGATGCTCTTTGAAAGCTTCGTGGGCAGCCTGGCCGTGGCCGTCTGCCTGCTGAACAGTAACGAAGCAGCCTGGCGAGACGGTACCTATCTCACCTATTGCTGCTTCTGTGTTAGCGCCCAGAAAAGTTCTGTGTGTTTTGCTGCTGGGATTTGTCAGCGGCTGCTGGGGCCTTTTAACGGCGTTGGGGGTTTGCGGTGGATTGCAGGGGCCGTCGGAGAGGCCATTTAACGCAGCGCAGCTCCTGGGAGAGTGCTGATAATGGTCAGTGAAAGCAGTAATCCCAGAGGCCTAAGGGGATAACGACAGGCAATAACATGGCTGCCAATCTTTAAGCTTAATCATGACATCTTTCAGGTGGCGAGAGGGTTTATTTTTCCCAGATGAGGCCACGGTGGGGGAAAAAGAAGGGTCCTCAAAAGCAGGGTACCGCGATGAGGCTGGCTGACAGAGCTGGGCACAGGCTCAGAGATTGAAATTTGCTGTCACTTGTGAAAAAGTGGCGAGGCAGCTGCGTTATTTCACTGGCAGTGATGCAACGCCGGTGACACACCAGGTCGGGAGGGACCAGCACGCTCTGTGACAGCACGGCATGTACAGGGTGTCAGCCGAGCAGTGCCCCAGCGGCTTCAGCTAGGGCCGGCACTTCGGCTAGGGCTTCGTTTTCAAGCCAGTATTTATTTGTACGTAACAGCTGGCAGCATGTTTTTGAAAGTAACACATAGTTGCTGCATGTGTACAATTTCCAGAACACCACCTTTGCCTCTCCTATTTGCTGTGCTTTAAGGGGTTTAAGACTTTTTTTTTTTAATTTATTTTATTACAATGCAGACAAGGCATTTACTAATTTCTCATTCACTTGTCAACTGCTCTGCAAGAGTGAAAATCTCACAGGAAAACACTGTGCTGGGATAGGGTTGTAAACAGAAAGCCGAAATCCTGGTATTTTTTTTAATGGTTTACTGTGTCGTCCTGAAGTTGTCTGCTGCCCTCCAAAAGTTAGCGATGGCACAGGCAAAAAGAATAAATACTGTAATATTGAAACGAAAGACCCAAAAAGAAGAAACTTAAGCATTTTTTTAAGAAAAAATGCAAAAGGGGTGAGGGAGAAAGCTGGTGAGTAAGTGCGTGTGTTTGTTTAAGAAATTGAATGGGTAGCAAATACTTTTCCATGTGTGTGGAAAATATGAGTTGGCTTTTGCAATGGCATTTTATGGGAAGAAAGATCAAGGGTTCAGGAGCTGAAATACTTATTCATAAAACGTAGGGAGCAAAGACAAGCTCCTTGTTGTGCTTCTGCACATTTGCTGTAAGTCCAATCTAGCTGAATCATTTCTAGGAATGGAGTGGGTAACTGGATTTCCAGCCTGCTCTCCATCCTTGGCTTCCCTCCTGCATGGCTGCTGCTGATTAGTACTGGTTGTACTGCGCTTTATGTGGAGGGTATGTGCCTGTCCACTTGATTGCTAAAGCTTTTACCACCTTGGGATCTAAGCACAATCCACTTGAAACTGGATTAAAACAGCCAACTCGTTTTACACAGGCCTTTTAACAGCTATCAGGCAGCAAGCAGAAGCTGACCCAGGTGGGATTTTGATCTGATGCCGGGGAAATGAAAGGCCCTTCCCCATCACCGGTCCCATCGCCGTGCTCTGTATGTGGTTTCTGACAAAAGCAAACCCAACCCAAGCATTTCCCCCAGTGTCTGAGGTCTTTCGAAAGGCTGAAGACGTACGGTCTGCCGCGTGAAGCCAAGCTGTGCCAGAGGTGTAACATTTATTATTTCAGTGAATATGATCTTTTATTTGTATCGCTGAAGAAATTTGGGGTTGGGCTGCATGGGCTGCTTGCCTGCAGGTTTTTGCCGTGCTGGCTGGATGATTTGAGCCCCGCTCAGCCGCCGGGACGTGAATATAGGTCAGTACAGCAAGCTGGGCTCGGCCGCCGCGCCGTTCCGCGCCCGGCTTTGTTTAATCTGGCGCCTTCCCAGCTCGTCTTAAATATTGCTGTATGCCTGAAGTTGGTGCAGCTCGGCAAGGCTGCGCCGCAGAGGGGCAAGGTGGTTTTGTTGTTTTTTTTTTTTCCCTTCTTTTCAGTAAGTGTAACGGGAAGGGGAATTAAAACGGCTGTTCAGAATATTTTTGAGAGCTTTGAGAGGGCGTGCACCCCTGTGCTTTCCACGGGTTTCAGGAGGGATTGATGCGGCAACCGAGGACTAAAGTTTGTCCATCTGTCAGGAGGCAAAGGGGCTGGGCTGGTGCTGTGTGGGCTGAATTTGGCTCGGTTTGGTTAGAAAAGGCAGCCTCGGTTATCTTGGTGATGAATATAAACCCTTCTGGGTGTTAGCTAGCAAGTTTTAGTATTTAGTATTTTTGAAATTTGGTTCTGAAAGAGGCACGGTTTGGAGCTTGTGTTCTTTTTCTCTCAAAAGAGGGAAGTGGTTTTTTAATGGTGATCTTGGTCCGAAGTGCAAATGTTTTTTAGCATCAAGGAAAGAGCTTTCCAGAGGAAAAAGGTTCTTGGTAAAACTGTCACCTCTGCATTCTGCCATTACCCTGCATTTAACAAATGGCTTGGGAGGGCTAACAAAGTTCATTAAAAGCAATTTGTTTACCTAAACAAAGCCCCTGTGAAAATGCCATGACTGAAGGGCTCAAAACCCTCTAATGATTTTGTGGGGAGGAAAGAAAGCTTTTTCGTCATTTTTTTGTTGCTTTTAATCCTTAAATGTGATTCCCCTTCACCCCTGGCTTTTCTAGCTCTGCGCCCATTTGTGAGTGTGTGCGCTTTTGTGGTTATCAGCCCAAATGCGGTTCCGGGTCCCTTGGGGCAGCAGCCTTGCCTTGCCTTATGGCTCTGACAGGGCTCTGCACAGCCAAAAAGATCCCGGCGATTTACGGTTACCACCCTGTTTTTATTGCATGCCTCTCGCAGGCTCCTCTGCCGAGGCGATGCTGTGCCAGATAAGAGACTTTTCTCCTCTTTTGGAGCAGCTGTTGTACCTTGGGGGTATTCCTGCTGCTGGGGGATGTGGGGGAGGACGCTGGCAGGCTGGGCAGAGCCGCTTTAGCCAGGATGCTGACAGCTTTCCGTACCCTCTGCTGAGGTCCCCCCATTTCTGCTAGGGGCAGCCAAAGGAAAAGGGTCTGTACTCCCCAGCACGCTGTTGCAAACACAAATAGGGGCACGCAAAGGGCCAGAGTATACTCACTCCTGTATGTACTGCTCCGTCGTGGTGGTGTATGAAATACCCACCCCCATTACCTGTGCCACAGGGGCTTCCTTCCCTTGCTGGCTGCCTCCTGGCTAGCCCCGTCAGATGGGTATTTTGGCAGCCGTAGCTTCAGCAAGGTTAGGGGAGCGCTCGCCAAGGCTGAGGGTCTGGCTGTCGCTGCAAGGGGTGGCCAGTTGTAAAGGGGAGACGATGGCCAGCCTTCGGGGCGTGAGGACAGAGGCGTCTTGGGCTGGCACGCTCCCCGCGCAGTTTCTTGCGAGGCCAGGCTTCATCAACAGATATTGGCTCTACGCATTACCAGCCGAAGCCAAGGAGATGTTTCACCCTGCCCTTACTGCTCACCTCAGTGAACTTGAGTCCTTTCCCGTTTAAAACAGCATGGATTAATGTGAAAGTCGGGCAAATCGACGCCAGTAGGGTGCTGATGGCAGAATGATAATTAGTGGCTGCTATCTCTTTCCTTCTTGTGGGTGAAGGCCCCCCCACCCTGAGCTGCCAGGACAACCTGGTCCCGGTGTGGGTACCAACACATTCGTGCTGGTACGCTGGAGTTGGGGTGGATGCTTAGGACGTGAGTGCTGTGTCCCCCAGAACTTCGGCAGCCTTTTGGGAGACCCGCTGGTGGGGACTTCCCATCTTCCTCTGGATTCCCCTCTTCCCGTGGGGCGATGTCCAAGTCAGGGACTGGAGAGCCATAAAAGGAAGGTCGTAAATGTATGTGATACTTCAATCAGATAGCATGTCTGCATTTAAATACCTTTTTGGCTGCAGGAACTAGCCTCTCGTGCCTAACGCTGTCATTTAAAGGAATAAATAGCAAGAGTTGGGACTGAATTGTTTTTTAAGTATTTTAAAGCTAGCTGAGATACAGATGCTCCCAAGACCTCTGGCAAAAAGAAATTAAATTGTTTTTAATCTAGTGTATTAAAAGGATCAAAGGCAACCTGTCTTTCAGGAACCTTCTGCCTCTTTTTCACCAACCACCTGGGGAAAGCAAAGCTTTCTTTAGGAATTAATATTTCTTTACCGTGCTGGGACACAGTTGTCCAGTTTTCCCACCTTTGCCATCTCCAGTCAGTACTTTATTGAGGGAGTTATGTTTATTCTTCTCAGCCTGAGAGTTTGTTTCAAATTAGTGCTGTGCTTCCACATAGAGTTAACTCAGATCCTTCATCATTATCTCTAATACATGAAGCAATTAAGATCGTTCGGTATTCTGCAAGACAAGCAAAATCCAAAGACGTTCCTCTCTCCTCCCAGCCTCTTCCACATTGTGCAAGTGTTTTCACTCAGAGGCCATGCGTTTTGGGAGGTTTTCTGACTTCCTTGCATGTTGGGCCAGCAAAATTTAAATCCTAAAGGTTGAGAGGCAACTGCCTACGTGATCTTGCAAGTGTTGCCAGGTATGAGGTGATCCTACCAGGCCACTTGAAGATGGAGGATGTTGACACGGTCTCGCAGGGTGTGATTTACAGCCATCCTCCCTCAGGCAGGAGGTGCTGGGGTGAACCAGAGCCAAGTGACCAAAAGGCTCTGTTCATTGCAGAGTCCAGGCAGGTAACTCAAACACCCCAACGTTTCCTTTGCAGTGTCTTAAAAATTTCATTCTGTTGTAGGTAATTAGGTGTATTCAGAACAAACCTGCAATGGGCCACATATTTTGTGCATAATTCTCCTATAGCAAATATTAGTGGGTTGCCATTACCATTGGATCACCATTTTGGTGAGGAGCTACTTCTCCATACCAGAATGAAGATGTGTTAATAATTACATCAGTGCATAATATGCTAGGTGAAATGGTTCCTCCTCAGCAGAAATTATTTCAGAATTCAGATTTAATGGAATGGACTTGAGAACAGTTTTGTAAACTCCTTGCTTATTTTAGGTATTTCTCAGTGGTTAGGTTTATTTGCCCTCCAGTAACCTCTCCCTTTTCTTTGTCTCCAATGATTATTTTTGTGGGGGGTTGTTTCATTAGCCCTGTGCACGTGGTGGTCATAGTTTGCTGCCCGACAGGAGTTACTTGGATTGTAAGCAGGAAAAAGGGGAAATTAATTTGTAGTTGCATACTTGTCATTTTGATTTTATCCAAATACAAATGCAGGATTATGCCAGAGAAGCATTTAATGCAGGTTTAATGCAGGAGGTTCTTCTGTGTCTTCTGACTCAGAAAGGAGGGAATGAAAATTGAGTTAATGTCATAATGTGACATTAATTTTGGACTACAATTCTGTTTTTCCACAGACTCTTAAGGAACAGTGTGAACCACTTTCCCAGACAATAAAAGAACATATCGAGAATTTTTTTTTTTTTTCCACTTACCATGTTTAGGCATCATTTTACAAACTCTTGCTTTAGCATGACAGTTGCTCCTCCAGAGTCAGTGCGGCTGGGTATGGGGAGAGGGTTTAGACTGTGCTTAAACAAGTTCTGTCCAAGAAGTTGGGCACTTACAGAAGCAACCTCTTCTCAAGATGGGAAGGGACAAGGCGAGAGGACATCACTGTGACTTAGGATGGTTCTGCAGTCAAGCAGGACACGTCTGTGTGTGGATGACAGTCGCATTAAGGCAGCACAAAAGCTGGCTCATTTGGTGTTGAAAGGCTCTGCCGCCTGCCTCTCTCTGTTGGGAGCCTCTGTGCTCAAAAAGAATGTCATTTGGACTTTTATTATTGTTTTCAGTCTGGCTCGGGGTGTTGCTGGAAAGTAGCTCAGACCTTCAGTGTGTTGTGACAAGCTGACTGAAATTAATACCATATTTTACATTGTTTTAGAGAGTGACCTCTCCTCACTCGGGAAACATAAAGGAGCTCATCTTATTTCCCCAGCACTTCTTTCTAAATCTATGTTCATTTCCCCTTGGTTGGGCTGAATTTATAACACTGGAAGCAAAGTCAAATGCAGAAGATTTAAAAGAGCTGGTTCTTGAACTTTAAAAGTTTCCTTGAATAGACTGGGCACTTCTGAATGTCTCCTTATTTACAGATTTTTTTTTTTTCTTCTTCTTTTCCTTTCTGGAATTCCTGAATCAGATGAAGGAGATTTCCGGTATTACTGTGCTGGAAATTTATCTGTGCTTTCCATGATACTTTAACAAAAAAGATCACCAACCCCCCCCCCCGCCAAAGCTGTATTTCTTTCCTTTTGCATTGTTAATCTAATTATTTAAGTGTAATCTTAAGACACCTGATAATCAGATAGAGTATACAAACTCTCTTTGTTGAAAATTTTTAATTGCATTGCATTTCTCAATCACTGGCACCTGAACGAAGGACAACAGGGCTGACTCCGCAGCATTTGCCTTCCATCTTCCTTTGCTTGAAGAATAGGTGGCAGTTGTAACCTTGTACCCTGAACCCTCTTCTCTAGGCACTTGTTATGATAAATTCACAAGGTGTCCTTTATTTTCTGGGGGTTTTTTTAGAAATTGCAAGTAGTGGAATAGAACTGAGTCCAAGATCTGGTATATTTTATCAGAGTGTTAACCTATGGATTTAAATGTGTTGAACAGCGATGATGGAGGTGCTTGTGTTCACGCCTCAGTTGCCTCTCAGAGCTTTGCAAGAGTTCTATGGAGTAGGTTAGTACATTTTTCTTAACAAAAGCACATTTTTTTTTTTTACTTCTAAAATTGAAGGACCTGGTATCTTCTCTCATCAGCAACTTCTGTCAGTTAGAACTTGTGGTGGACTCTTTGGATAATTGCGTTTTTTCCCTAACAAGATTGACACAGTTGAGATGAGAGCTCCTTGGAAATTTTTCCCAGAGCAGTCCAAGCCTTTGGACCCAAATCATCTCAGTACTGATGCACTTTCTGGCAGTCAAAGGCAGGGTCCTGCGGGGCTTTCAGGATCCCTGACAGCTGCTGGAGACCTCAGCCATCTTCTTGACGTGCATGCCCCTTGAAGTTTGTTGTACCCATATTTATGGGTTTCTAAGCACTGTGAACCCTGACTCTGATGGACAGAAAGGTGAACTCTTGACTGATTTATGTGAGCCAGTTTTAGCTGTGGTCTTCAAGCAAAGTGTTCAGTGGAGAGCTCAGATCTTCATGTAGCTGGTCTAGCAGCTTTTTGAACATGGTCAAACTTTGCCTTTATTAGCAGATTGGTAATTATTGCCTTACGACACCTTTCACGTTGTATTTTGTAATTTATTTTTGGTGGGAGGACCTGTTAGGCACAGCCCGAGTCTTCTGTTGTCTCACTGTGCCGATTGCTCTAGCGATACTGGAGGACATCCCCTGACCTGGACCACATGCTCCAACACATCCCTTCTAGCTCCAGGGGCTTCTCTGAGTACTTTGAGTGACTGGACTTTTTACTTTTTTACCTTTTTCTGATGTCCTCAAAATTTCCCGGCTTCCTGGGCTTTTCATTTTCCCCACCTTTCAGTAATTCAGATTAGAAGCAAGTGAGCGGTGGTTGTTGGAGGCTGTGGACCCAGGTTCCTAGTGTCAGAAGAAACCTGAGCAGTAATCCCATTTTGTCAAAGAAAACAAAAGCTGTGCTTCCCTCACCGGACAGCAAAATGGCTGAGCTGAGCAAATCTGTTCATTAGGTCTGTGACTTGCTTCATCTCCTTCCCATGCAGTTATTTGCAGAGAGAAAAACTCCCATTGCATATTTTCATTCACATCATCCATGCTTGAGGACTTGGTCTAGAAAGATTAAACTTGCGTTCTGTGTTTGCTGCCAAGATGCTGCAATCCACCAGAAATAAAATTAATTCCTTTTTGCTGAGTGAGAATTCAAAGCTATTTATTAATAAGGAAAAGAAAGTACCAGGTCTTTCTCCTTCCTGTCTCATATGTGTGGGCATGTGAAGGGTACCGGTCCTGTTTTTGACCCTCCATCACCCCTTTCCAAGGGACATTTTGTATAAATCAGCATTAGAATTAGCACGTTTCTGAAACCAGGTGTGACAGAAATGGCTTTAATTTAAAGTCATTCATGCTTTCCAGTGTTTCCATTTGAACAGTAATGAGGAGACTTTCAGGTTTACTAGCAGAGTTGGTTTCTCAGCTCCTGTTGGCTTTTACTGGGATACAAAGAAAAAGCTGTTGCTGTTGTCATTGAAAAATCCCTCTGTAAATACTTAGTATTTTGTGATGAGTTGGTGTTTCTCTCTGGGAGTCTTTGAAGCTAGTATTTTCCTCAACTTCTTACCAGAATTACCTAGCAAAGCTTTATATTCAAATATTTAAAAGATTGTAATTGCTTTAATTAAAAAAAAAAAAAAAACATGCATGTACCTGTATTTGATTTATATTACAAATACCTGTATTATCAGGTTGTATTTGCCAGAGTAAATACCTGAAAGGTTTTAAGAAACTCATTACGTTGAAGCTCATGGACTGAGCTGGCCTGTTTCTCAGGTTTCACAAGGTTTTGTCCTATCTTCTTATGTGTATGCATGTTTATATGGGTGTATATGTGTCCTTACATTTACCCTACCAAAAAGCAAGCAGCCTGAAGAGCTGTAATCATTATTGGTTGGGATAAATACACATTGCCGTGTTTTCTAGAACTACTGCAAACACTGGTAAAATGGTCTTGAACTGCAAGAAAAGATGTGGTTTGCTCCCACGTAGGCGGTCTGAGTCTCTCTCCTGTGCAAACTAAAGCAAAGTGGAAAAGCTTTGCTGCAAGCGAGAGCCAGGCCTGGAGCCACCAACCCTTTCTGCCTAGGAGCGCGTATTCTCCTCGGTAATGTCACACGGAGCCACGTGAGAGTTGCTGGCATGAAGAAGAGGTGCGCAGGTGATCTTCTGCTGCCTTGAATTCCCCCCCACACCTTTGTGGCGTTTTATCGGTTGCTTCTGCTCTCACTTAAAAATATACGTTGGAAGGAAACACTAGGTAGGAGACAGCATTTTCTAACCTGTTCTGCAAGGGATTTAACGCGTAGTATTGAACAATATATCTTACCACCTATATCCTTTAGCATATATTTCTACAGCCGTATGTAATGGTGCATCAAAACACGTCATGTGGTGGGGAGTTTCAGCTTGTGTCCCCATGTGAGTTGGGGACCAGTGTGAGCAAAGCTGCCCCATTCCTTGCAGGAGCCGAGGTCGAGGCAGGCATTCTTGCACTAAGCTAAACTTCAGGAAGTCTCAGGAATTCAGCAGTTAGATTTCACTGAGAAGTAAGTAATGTAAATCAAATAAAGGGCAAATATTTTTTTTCCCCAAAACAGTACAATAGTCCAGTTGTATGTGCCTTAAACATGAAAATAGCAGGGGAGGCTCTAAATAAGAGGAGTGACAGGTGAGAATGGGAGGAGAGGGAAGGGAGTGGGAAGGTGGGAGCCTCTTTTTTCTCACCTTTGTCCAAGGAGTAGAGCTGTAATGGAGGGACTCGCTGGATGGGTGATGGGGGTTTGAAGATACACATGCAAAATCTGGAAAGAGCTTTCAGTTTGGGGTGCAAAAGAGCTATCTTTGTTTGAAGGTGGTCTTGGGAAGGAGCAGAGCAAACAACGCTATCATAATGCATCTTCTCTTCCTTGGCGTGCAGTTGTCACGAGAGATTTGTAACTCTTTTCTTGGTTCATTGTTCCCCGGCTAGTGTGTACTCTCTATTCAGTAGTGCCAGAATTAAGATGAAGCCTGCCTGTTTCAATAAGGCGGCTTTGTTGTCCAAATGGCAGCACTTGTATAGAAATTGGATTGACTCCAGCAGAGCTTGCACGATACACTGCAAAACTGTTGTCATATGATCCTTTTTATTACTAAGAAAAAGCCTGTTCTGAAAAAAACAGACTAGTCCTTTTTTTTCTGTTTTGTTAGGGGGGAAAAAAAATCACCAGAAAATTCTTTCTATTAATAATTAGCTGCAAATTTGAAAACTATGCCTAATGATTGACTGTAATAAAGAGATTGGATTAAGTGAAGTGACATTAATGTAGAAATATGATGGAGCCCTATCTACTTCATTTTATATAGCAGCAACCTTGATTAATCAACTCACAAGTGTAAGTAAGCATGTACCGTTCAACCTTAGCAAGAAGGGCTGGGAGGTGATGGCACAAAGGGGAAGGGAGACATGTTGGAGTGATGCAAAGTGCCGCTGTGGTTTCTGAAAAGTATGTTTCTCTCACCTACCTGCATTTCCTTAAGATGCGGAAAAGAGACAGCTTGCTGTAAACAAGCTGGCTGAGAGAGCGGGCATCTCTTGGTACTCTGCGTTTGTATAGCACCAAGCACTATGAGTCCCTCATCCAGGCCAGGCACAAGGTAGGATGCATCCTTATGAGAAAGTAGCTGCTAATGTCTGCTAGTGCTAATGATGGAAATTGCTGTTTCAACTCAAATATTTTATTCTCTAAGAATTTTTTTCTCCATTCTGGAATAAAGCATCCATAAAGAGAGCACTTCTTATCAACTAAGGTCCAGGTGTTGGATTTGAAAAGAGAATTCTCCTCCCTTTATTCTTTTTTTTCCAGTCATGTGCAGAAAATAGGTGAACACATTTTGTTATAATTATTGATACTAATTGTTAAGCAAGAAGTGTTATTAAAAAAATAGTGCGTTAACACTGGGTTAATGTGAGGAGAAATTGCCTTAGGTCTAGATGAGTTTTATAAGCTTTTTTTTTTTTTTTAAATTTATTAGTGCACTTTTGTCTTAAGGTGCACTAAGAAGCCTCGTTTTGCGATGCTTTGTGATTTATAAACTGTTTCTTCTTTAGCTTGTCTTTTGCAGCAATGTGGTAATACTTGTATAGGTTTTGGTAGCTACGAAATGTAATTGAGTTCCTAGCACATACAGAGTAGAATTAATAGATTTTAAAGCTGGAGGGACCCATTATGCTCATTGTCTGACGTCTGTGTGACATACAGGACATCGAATTTCATCTAATAATTCCTGCATCAAGCACATAAATTCTGGCTGAGCTTCAGGGTACTTTAAAGGCATCCAGTCCTGATTTAAAGACATGAGATGATAAAGCTCTTGGAAGTTTTTCCAGCAGTTCATTACCTTTTTTCTGTAGGAAGTTTGGTACTGCTTTTCCACTCTGAATTTTTCAAGCCACTGGGTTCTTTTGTATTCTGTTTTCATGTGCTAACTTCAGCCGATGTCTGCTGTCAGAGATCTTCGCTTAGTGAAGGTACATGTGACCAGGTCAATTCTTGGTCTTCTCTTAGATAATCTGAATCAGTTGGACTCCTGTCCTCCCTGAAAGGTGTGTCTTTTAGGGCTTTACTCTGGTAGTCCTTTACTCTTCTTAATATCACTTTATGTAAGTATTGCTCATTATGGTTTTGTTTGTTTTTTTTTTTCTATTATAGACACTCTAAGCTTTTTGAAATAATGGAATTCTCTAAAACCCTATTTATTGTTCCATCAAGTACTAGTTCCACATCCATCTGTAGGCACTACAAAGTATAATTTGTGTTTGGTAGGTGTGGAGGTGACTATTTGTGCATTGAGTGACTGAGGAACTGTCTATTTTAGCTGCTCCAAGAGTCGAGAGGGTTGTCTAGTCATATGCTAGATAGGTGTGCTAGGTAATGTGATGAGAGACACGTATGTCACATTTTAGAAAATTCTGTCTAACTTCTCTCCCCCATCCCTTCCCTGGCTGAGAGTAGTTATCTGGAGATTGATAGTTCAGCACAAATTGTAAGTCTAACAAATAATAATTATGTATAACGAAGGCCCGTCAAGCTGCCCTCTGTAGTGTCAAGTGTTGTATACACCAGACGATGAATAAATTGCTTCTCACAGCTAGGGATTCAGGATCTTTGAATTCAGTTTGATTGTGAACCTAAAGGTACGAATGTGCTTTCCCTTTGCTATATAGCCTGCAGTGCTGCTACTCCACATGTTTAGTGTCTGCTCCAGAGTATTTCTGCAGTCTTGATGGGAAAATTAGCTCTTATCTACCAATTACTTCTTTTTCCTAATTGTGACTTTTTTTCTCCAAAGATTTTTGTTTACATGGGACATAAAGGAACAAATATTATTTTATACCATTAGTGGAGTTCAGTAGGCAGAGGTTAATGGAGCGGGCTTGGTGGATGGGCTTTTTACAACACGAAAATCTCACCTCTGCTCCCCAGTGTCCCTGAGCTGCTGGCAGCGGGAGGGACCATCACCCTGTGCCCCCCCTGCTCTCAGCCTCTTCCCCAGACCCCTGCTGTGGACCACCCGTGGTTACTGGCTAGAGGGACCTCTGGTCCCACCGAGGGTGGGAGAATTTATCATGGTGGTCCTATATCACAAGTAGAAATTAAATCAAAGGTTGTATTTACTGTTGGATAAACCAGCCTGTTCACTGCAAACTGCAAGACTCAGTACTATCGGCCACTTCTTTATCTTGTATTATAACAATTAATATGAATAAATTAAGTGCTTTAGTAATATTCAGGAAGGACTTACAGGGATGAATATATTACTGAACAGAGACGTTAGGGATAAATACATTACTGAACAGAGAAATTTCAAAACTCTACATTAGATGTTCATGAGGACGCATACTGCCCTTTGCTCTTCAGATTGAACTATGAGGCTTGGAGCATCCTGTTGTTGCAGAGACGTGTCGGTCAGGTCTGTTTTGCTATCTCCCCTACCTTTAGCAATCAAGGGGTGGGCACCAAGTCAAAATCCACAGTCAGTGGCCCCTGTGTACTTAGTGGAAGGAGAGGCAGGGTGATTCCTCATACTCGTCTTATTGTCAGCTGAGGCAGTCGTGACCCCTAGCTTTGTACGGACACCTGGCTTTCGGGTGGACAAAGCTGGTGGTAGGAGGAGACCTTTTTCCATGTTGATCGGGAGTTTGTGGGAGCAGAACCCTCCTTGTGTGCCTGCCTCTGCAGAGACTTCCTTTGTAGCTTGACATGCAGCTGTACTCTGTGGGATTGGGGACCGGAGCTCTCCTCTGCCTTCTCTTCTCTCTCACCTACTTCAGTACCTCCTGAAAAGTGTTTGCAAAGACACTTCATAGTATTTGAGTCTGTTCTCTAGCTCCACAGCTCCATTGGTAGTACCTGTCTTTGTAACTGGAGTCTCCATGAAAGTTCATTTCTATTAGAAATTTTCTTTTACTAATAATTTTTTTATTCAGTATTAGGTTTTTGTTTTAAATTGAATTTGCTTTGTGGATTTTTGTTTGCTTGGTATTGTAATTGAATATATTTCTTATGTCGGAGTTCCAAAATGCCCACTTCCCTCTCTATGCCTCTCTGTAGGGAAAGACAGATTTCTTTACCTACCCAGATATGCCAAGTGTTTTGTTTTGATTTAAGTGGAAATAATGTCCTTTTTCTGTATTCTTCATCCATTTGCCTACTCTGCTGTGCTTGTGGTGAAGAATGTAGCCTTTTGCAGATGAAGGAACTGCAGCTCTTCTAAACCCACTGAAACTCCAGCCTCCATTTTCTGCTGCTTTTTGTTTGCCTGTTACCTTGCACTGCAGTTTGCATGAGGAAGTAGAGCTGAAGCTCTTGAAGAGACGAAGGGAAATGGTGAGCTCTGGTGTAGCAGAGCCACTTGCAGCAGGCTGCAAGGCCTTTTACCAGCAAAGTCAGCAGCACGTCGGGAACCTTTTCTACCTGCATAAGGGTGTGTGGGGAAAAAAAAAAAAAAAAAAAAAGTCAGAGGAGACAGTGTAGTATAAGGTGGTTTTTTTCAGGTGCTGAAGAGGGAACTGCTATTTGTGTCATGTCTGGCTTCCGTTCCTTGAAGGTTAGCCATGGAGAGGGAGGTGCTTGCATCCACTGATGGTTACAGCACGGTCTCCATGCAGGGAGAGGCGAAGGCGTCTTCTCTCGCTGGCAGGCCACTGGAAGCTCCATGACAATTTTGGCTTGCTTCTGTCTTAATCCAAATCCACAGCTTTCCAAGTACGTGGCACAGGGGAGGTTACTATGGGTCACTTAGTTTCCAAGTTCGGTGAAGCTGCTGTGTAGCGCTTATTAAAGGGATGGGAGTATAACAGGTAAGCCGAGTAAATGGATTAGCCGTAAGCAGTCCTATTGTTGGCACCGTCTGGAGATGGGTTGTGAACCAAGCAGGCGTGTCTTGCGAGCGATATTCTTTTATCCCACAATTACAGAAGAGCAGCATAAATAGGGTGGCCTACATTGAAATGATTCCTGGAGGAAAGAGGCATTTAAAGCCAGGGACGGTTATGGGTACTTGGAGCAAAGTGTTCAACCACAATACCCTTTCCAAGAAGAAGGGGAGGGGAGAGGGGAAGGAGCATTAAGCCAAGCATCTCTCTGTCCATCACTGTCTGAGTGCTTGAGATGTTAGGGACAAATGATTCCTTCAAGGCATGCAGCGCTGCTGTTGTCTTTAGGACCTCCATGGAGCAGCTTTTACCTTTAACTATTTTTAGTGGTTGGCTACTGTTGGCTTGAGGGGGAGTTGCACGAGGAAGGTTGCTTAAGAGGACGCCTTTGTGTTTTATTAACAAGACTGGTTGGGGAGGGGTAGAAGCATCGTACGCTTGTAATGGTGCACGTTGACGTGTTTATAGAAACCATCACTCTGCAGCACAGGAATTGCTGATAAAAATCACGGTTTGTGCCTGTAGTCCCAGTCCAAGAAGGATATTTAGCCTTTAAGTCCTCTCTGCCCTAAACGCAAGAGAACGTGGCTTGCCCGTGCCGGCCGAGCAGGCGGGACGCCTGCCCACGCTGTGCAGTGGCAGCCGGTGTGCGTGTGGGATGGCAGTGCCGGCCGGCCGCTGTTTGTCCCCAGGCAGAGCCCTGGCTCTGGAGGGCGAGCCCTCCTTCCCTCCGCTCTGTGGCTTGCTTTTCAGCAGAGCAGCTGGGGCAGATTAGTTTTCACTGAGATGTGTCATGGTATGCTTGGTGGTGTGTTTTTTGGTGTCTCCCCCAGCCTCCTGGCAAGGTTTGCAGCGTTGCAAGTGTTTGGCGGTGTGGCTCGCTGGGATCAAAGATGCTCAGGAGGCTTAGGGTTGGATATTTACGCATTTGTTTATTACCTACTATTGTCACTCATGTTATCTAAGATTAACTGAAAGAGCTCGGGCAAAACAGTCGCCTCTGCAGTTTTCCTTACTGTGTCCTCTGCACTCTGGGCCTCCTTCAGGGGAAGCGGTCTTACCTGGAGCTGCCTCCCTCCATCAGCATCTCCGGGCACTACGGCATCCCCTGACGTGTGGGCACCCACCAAGGGCTGCGTGTGCCCAAGGTGCTCTCTGCGGGCGAGGGAGGAGAGTTCCTCCACATCACAGCTCACGTTTCTGCTGGGTTGAATCGTACTCTGGAGGAAACTCGCTCCACTCCCCATCTTTCCCATTATGGCACTTAGGTACCACTTAGCTACCACGGGTGTCTAAATCTGGTATCTTTAGCTCAGAAGGAGACTCTTTCCCAATCCTGGCATCAGTCTGGGCTTTTACCTGGGTATAAACAAGCCCTTTCAGGTGGGCTGAATGGGACAATAAATACACAAGAGGTTCTGGGCAGTTTCTGTCCCACCCATGCTCCCCCCACCCCCACTCTCTCTCTTTTTTTTTCTATTTTATTAAGCTAATGGGATTTTGAGCTGATAGCAGGTCTTTGATGAAGATAAAAAGACATTTTCTATTGTGTGCATTAAAGCCCCGGTAAGGTAAATGACTTCCATGCAAACCACATTGTTTGAAGTGTCCTGCTGTTTCTGCCAGGTGGAGTTGCAGGAATTAACACAGTTTTATCACCTAGAAACAATCTTTCGCTATCTGCAGGCAAAAAAAGATTCTGGGAGATAGAATAAAAACTCTGGGGCTCTGTATCTGGAGACTAAGGCTGTTTAGAGAACATGTTAAGTGTTAAAGGATCGCAGGGACTTGTCCTTCCCTCTGGGACTTCCCTCTCCCCAGTGTAAACCCCATTCTGCAAAGACTTGGGCATAGATGTCTGTGAATCAGTTGAGGGAGCTGGGGGGAAGCAGCACACATCCAGAAACATGCGTATTTGGGATCAGCTCTTCCTCTCCTCTGCCTCACCCTCTGTTTGTGTCCATTGTCAGGGACTCCAGAGCGATCTGGGTCTGTGGCAGATTTGCTTCCACGTGTAAATTGAAAAAATTTTGCAATTTCTTCAAGTGCATATCTATCTTTTGATGTTTCTCCCACTGAGTAATAGGATTGGAAGTCACAGCAGCGATTGAAGCCAAGTTAGAAATAGATCCCTCTTCGGACACCCCTCTGTCCCAGACCTGGCACGAAGGGCAGCCCACAGCATTGCCCTGACACTGAGAGGGCCCACTGGTGTTTTGCTGGAGGATATGTCTTCCACAGCTACTGCCGTGGGAGGTAACAAGCTCCGTCAGCAGCTTGTGTTCATCAAACTCCCCTAGAAAGCTCTCCGCTAGTGCAAGGGAGATGGAAACAGCCTAGGTGTTTTCTAGTTTAGCTGTTAGCACAGACAGATTTTAGGATCAGAAGGAACCGTGTAGCCATGTACTGTATCAATTTATCCAAAACTTCCTATATCAGATTGGAGTTTGTTGGAAATACAGCACGTTTTTTAGAAAGTCATTGACTTTAAACAATTGGTCTAATAGGATTACTCATTTTCTGATGCATTTGATTTTAAATCTTTGTAAATCTCTGCATGGCTCATTTCCCCCTCAAAATTATTTTTTTTTCCATGTGAAATATTCTACAGTTATACCGAACAGGATTCGTATTTAACACAGCATGGAAATAATGTAATTTGAGTATGTCCAATTTTCATTTGATTTTTTTATTTAAAAGATTTCTATTAATGCAGATCTTAAAATACCATGCAACATTGTCTGCAAATACAGGCATGAAATGACTGTGCTGCTGAGCTCCGTGCAATTTGCCAGCGAGGCTGAAGAGCTTTCTCAGTGCCTTGCAGCAGGTCAGAGGAACTACTTCAGCTGCATTCTTCCGCTGCCATTTCTGTGATTGCACATTGCTTCCACTGTAGGAATGATAAAGTGGTATTTCACATAATTTTGCTCCTTTGGCAGTTCTTCACAGAGAACTTTGTGAAGCTGCAATGATCCATTTGAACTCCACTTCAAGCGTTGAGCGTGTCAAAGAGTGGGTATGTGCCATCAGTTTTGGCCTCATTTTACGTGGAGAATCGATGAGTTTCATTTCAGGAATGTTAATTGAGCCATTTGAGTTCAGGTATGAACTCTTTGCATAACTGCCTTTCGTCGAGGGAGTGAATTCACGTGACCGTTGCCTGCCCCTCCTCACTTGTGGTGTTTCTTTTTTTCACCGCAGCCCTGCTCCTAGTTTATTCCATAATCTAGATTATGGCCAAAGGCAAGACCTACATAAGCATATGGTGCATGTTGCACGTTGCATTATCTGAAGTCATGAGGGTGTGATTAATGGGCTTAGGGTTTTAGTTTGGCCTGTCTTACTCTCGTGTCTCTCTCCAGTGAGTTTGCAAAGCCCGACAAGTGGCTGCGGGGTGCGCACACCAAGTGGCGAGGTGACACGAATTTCCTTGAAGTGCTGGGCAGCTGCCCGAGGTAAACCTCTGCTGAGAGGAGGAGGAGGGGGCTTGCTTCAAACTGGCCAACCTGGTTTAGATGGCATTGTTTTGTCAGATCCTAGTGTCTCAAAGCAGCTCGGTCTCTGCCTTCTGAGCTGCGGTGGAGAGAGCAGGTGGTCTAATTAATGGGTCACATCAAATGATGGCAGTTCCCTTTCAGGTGTTGCTTGGCCTTCTGGAGCGGTGTAGTGGCTGCAGGTTTGTAGGAGGGAACCGCTTCCAGCATACTTGCTACGATAGGGTTCAACAGATGTGCAGGTACTGTCAAAGAAGAGCACGTAGGAGCTGGACCAGGGGATGAAATCCTCCCTGCATTGTCAACACCGTTAAACCAGAAGTCTGATCTGCCTTGCAAATTTGTCATCTGGAATTTGAAGGTTGTACCTTCTTCATCAAATTTAGTGCATAAAATGATTTGTTAGTGCAATACATGGCTGTCCAGGAAAAATACGGTAGGCATCCTGCACATGTAGCGAGAGGCACTGGCTGGCCTGGCAGCTCTCCATGCTAGAGAGACGGGGGCTTTATTGTGCTGTTTGGCACAGTGGGAGAGGATGAGTAGGTCAAAGCAGCAGGTGCAGAGGCTCCTGTATCTACACTATATTCAAACTGAGCATTTTATTCCAGACCAGATTTAGTCTGGTCCTTTGGACCAAATGGTCCCAATGCATATGCAGGTTGAATCTGTCCAAGCGACCGCTTGTTTCAGATCCTTCCATCTCCGTTAAAAGACAGGAGGGCATTTCGTGCATCCCTGGACCTGAATTTCCCGTTTAGTTTTCTCTGAAAGGAATCTCGTTTGGGCCGAGCAGAGCTGCCCTGTGAACCAAGCCAGCTTGCAATGGGAGGGATGGCCAGGGGAGTTGCTTCAAAACTGCTCCGGACCACCCACTCATATGGACACAGCCAGGGTGATCGTAGCCGGAGGTTTAGGAAGTCCGGCTTTCCTTTGCATCTCTGGCACCAATGGGTGCTGCGTGGCTGGTGGGAAGCCACGGCACCTCGGACTGCCCCATCTGCTTCAGGTAGGGTTGTGTGAGCTCTCCAGGTGAAACCTGCTTTTCATCACAGCTGAATTCTTCCTAGCTGCTGGGGTTCTCGTAAACATTGCGTGTGTGTTGTGGTGGGAGATGGGGACCTTGCACTGCATTCATCTTCCACATTGTTGTCTTTGCTGCTTTCGCAACAAAACCCACACTTCATTCATAAAATAATCTTGAACGTGTAGCCCTGAGTATGGGGCATGCTTGTCAAGGTATCGCTTGCTGTCAGCCATGCTACCTTGGTGATATTTCAACAGCAATAGAAAGATTTATGTTTACTTGTAGTAACTCACCTTAAAAGCAAGAAGAGGTGAAGCTTCAGTTTCCAGCCAGCTTGCTTAAGGTAGTGAAATTAGCTTTAGAGATACAGAAATTGAAGTTGTATCTATTTTATCCACGGTGTGGTGTTCAAACAAACTAAATGCGAAGCTTTGTTTGTGAACTGATAGTCAGAATTTTAAGTTTTTATTTATCTTGGAAGGATCTAATGGTTTGTTTTTAGTAATAACAATTCTGCTAATT
This sequence comes from Harpia harpyja, assembly GCF_026419915.1. NCBI lineage: Eukaryota > Metazoa > Chordata > Aves > Accipitriformes > Accipitridae > Harpia > Harpia harpyja. The sequence continues at coordinate 10,180,689 of NC_068942.1, read as the reverse complement.
TTTATGTTAGGCAGCCAAATGTTGTTGGCTTAGATATCTGTGTCCCTCAGAACTGCTGTTTTTAATTTTTGGATTTGGAACAAACCCAGCATCCAAAGTTAAAAGCAAAACTTTTCTCAGCAGGTTGAGACAAAAAAGAAAGTGATTATATCACAGAATATATGCATTTAACAGCCGAGGTTTTTGATTCCATGGTTACGACAACAAAACAAAAAACCCCACACATATAGCCAGTTGGTGATTTTATTGTTCGAGTCGGATGGCCTTTCTTAAAATGAATTTTAATGGATAAGCAAGAAAGAATGTATTGCTGTACTTGTGCAACTGAAGTTTATGAAATAGGATTGGAAAAATACACAGAATAATTGGGCACATCCTGTACTTAGTGAATCACTGAGCTAGTGCAATAAACATTGCTGCGTTCGGGAATTTAGATCTATACCTTGCTTTTGCCAAGAACATTGGGAATTGCTTGGGATCGCGGATGATCTGTAACACAGGCTACCTGAACCATACCCTGTGCAAAGATTTTTCTTCTTTGCATATTTCATGTTCAGAGGTAATTTTTGTTTTCGTGACACAGGCATTAGTCTGTGACACCTCGCATCTGATTAGACTAATTCTGTGGAACCTAGGAGGCAAATCAGGAGCCATACATAGCAGGACCTCTGCAGGCATTGGTATGGTAAAGGAAAAAGATTCCTGAGCACCCAAGTACGTGATCTAACCAACATCTTCCTTCAGAGAAACAGTCTTTTGTCTTCAAAAGTCAAAACAAAAGCTACAGACTTTTGATAGCTTCAATATTGTTTGCCAGATAAGAGGGCTAAACTTGTGAACATGTTTAAGAAATTACTGAATTTCCAGAAAACAGTCTGTTATTTAAGGGACATGAGAACCATTACGAAGCCAGAAACAAACACAACATCCAAATCTGCTCTTGAATACACACGTGGCTCTTGCAAATTCTGAGAGCTGCACATGCACAGGCTTAATGGGATCCTGATGGAAACCATCCAGGGCTGGAGTCTGGCTCCTGGTGAAACTAGGACTGCTGTCTGGCTAGGACTGACATTCGGGTCTCAGGCAAAGTGATGGACATGTTTACTTCCCTCAAGGAAATATGCGTTTAGTCGTCAGCCAGAAAAACAGGATGGCTTGTGTGCAAGGCTTTTGCAGCATTGTTTAGTGTTAGTACTGGGCTTCTTCCATCTTCTTTACTTCCCCAAATCATGATATTCTTCTAAGAAGAAACTTTACTGTTTTTCCCAGTAGCAGAGTGAGTTAACCAGTAAACTGAAGGCTGTGCTCCTGTTCTTTCACCCTGCAAGGACAACTGCCGTCCAGGAGATGGAAACACCATGCCTTTCTAGTACCATTGAACTGAATGGCAGAATTTAAGTTTTCAGTCAAAGCAACCAGTAGTTTCCTCAAGTGTCTGCAAACATAGATTGATAAGTCCCCAAAGGGTCTTTTACAGTTCTGCTTCGTCTAGGGAGCAAAAGCCAAGAAAGTAGGAATAGGTTGGAAAAGTCTCACTATCCCCAGAAAAGCGCTTCTGTTCAGAGTAGCAGGACAGCCAGAAAGAAATGGTATCACCGAAATTTCTATGTTAACAGAATTTCTGGAGGTTAAACTTCAACAGCGCAGCCTTTTTTGTTAAAGATGTAGCCTCTCTTGGGGAAAGAGAGTGATGGATTCAACCAGCAGAAAGTGCCTGCTGGTCTTCCTGCCCTCCTGGATAAAAGCTGTAAAGGTTCGGGACATTCCTGGGGAGGGGAAATCAATTCCCTGCACTCCTCAGTTCAGTGCAGATGCAGCCGTGGCCGTACAGTAAGTGACTCATTCTGTGGCCATCTTTTTAATGATGAAACTATTATGTGCTACATCCCCCATTCAGGCATTTTGTTTTCTAATTCTCTACCCCTGGTTCCCAGAAACATGAATAATGAGGCTTTTAGCAGAGAGGTGGAAATGCACCCTGAGACACACCGCCAGGGCAGGACATGCTGTTGGTTGATGCTGTGGATAATATTAGGGATACGGGGACGTAATTGGCTTGAACTTTTGCTCACCCATAAAATTAAATCCAAAGCTTTTTTATCAAGTTCAGATAAGGTCCCTGCCTCTACTCGACTCCCATTAGAGCTCCGTCCTTCTGTGTAGCTCCTGGTGGTGTCTCCTTCCTTCTGCTTGGGGTTTCAGGTGGGAATGGCAGCACTTCGCGGATGCAATAGTTGAACCCTAGCCTACAAAATCCAGTGAACTCAGATGATAAGGAAAGGCAGTTTATTACTCCAAAAGCTGCCTTTCCCACATCAAGTAGATTTGCATCAGGCAATTGCACGAATCAGATCTTGATCTTCATTACCACAAAGTACAGCAAGGAAAATCCCATTTCTGAGCGTCTTTCTACTGTACACAGATCCAGATATAAAGCACCGCTCTGTGCACAGCAAACGGGACTCGTATGTATTTTATTAATGTAAGTGTAATGTAATTATTCTCTTGTCCAGCTGGCAGGTGGTGTTTTCATTAAGAAGTGAATAATCTAAGCTATAGGCTCTGTAGAGGGGGATGAGTATGGAGGAGATTCAGGTCATCTGCTGTGGGACCATAAATAGAAGCTAACAAGGGAGCCCTTGCTGTCCTTGTCTACTGAAACTGAAAATCTGTTGCTTTTATTTTTCCTTTAGCAGACTGCTCGCAAGCTTAGAAGCTAGTCTATTAATGAAAACTTTTCACCATCATGCAGTTTAACTCCTCATTTATGGTAGTGGCTGGAGGCACAGTGTGAAAAAATAGGTGTTATATAAGAGAACGAAAACTAAGTCCTTATATAAACCACTATGCATAGGAAGATAAGATGAAAATCACGCTTCTGGAGGTGCCCGGTATGTCTCTGGGTGTGAAGTACTGTTTAAAAAAGATACATGGATTACTTAAGGGTTTTTATTCATGTAGAAGGTCCTGATTAAAAAAAGCAAAACAAAACACACACAGAAGAGCAAGCCTGAACTGTCCTCCAAAAAGTTTTGAGAAGTGTGGTGTGTGGAGCTTTCTAAGGGAAATCTGGTTGCTCTCTGACCATCTGTGTGGCATCTTCTGTTTCCAGACAAAGTTTTCTGATGTCCGCATGGAAACGGGAGCAATTTCCTCTTTCCACGTCCTAGCAAGACTTTTCTTGGCACAAGTGACAGCGCAAGGCCTAGTTTGAGTTTTGCCCTGGAAAGATATAAATATCCTGGCCCTGTCCCAGGAACGTTCAAGCAAGGATTAGGTTTTATTTTTTATCTGGTAACATTCAGGGAAACCTATCCGGGTGACCAGGCTGGGAGGGGTGTTCATTTAGTAAAGGCTGTAAGTCAAGAAGAAAGCTAAGCTTTTGAAAAATCATTATTATTTTTTATTCTATCATTTTAAATTTAAGAGGGGATGCTGAAATGATGCTGAGTGTCTTTTCCTCATGTACGGTGTAGGTATTGCCAGGCAGAAAGCTAGAGATTGTTGTTGCCCTTTTGTAAAAGCACAGACTTCCATTCAGACAGGCTTGTTCTTTCTCGGAGGATCCTGCTTATTTTCATTCCCCATAAAGCTCAGGTTCAGTTGCTGTTCCGCCAGGGTGGAATGTGGAGGCTGCCGCACCACCACTTCCAAGGAGACACCTCTGAGGGTGCTCATTACGCTGGCTGCAGATAATGGGAAACTGAAACCAAACCTGAGCAACAGCCCCTTGAAAACAGCTTTAGAGACTGGTTGCCAAACAGTTTAGCGCTGTCTGGAGGTGCTAGTGTGATCCCTTCTCATTAAGGATGCTGCTGAGCTGCTTTCTTTTGTGGGTACTGAGAATACTTGAGATATTTAACTACTGCCCAGCTTAGTACAAGGAGCAATGGGAGTAGGGACAGTAAATAGAGCAACCCCGGCAAATGGTGAGCTAGAGCTTTGCCAGGCTGTAATAAAGCATGGGTGACCCTTTGCCAGACGTGCTCTTCCCTCTCTATTTAAAGATGCTCTTTATCTCCCCAACTTCATGAGGTGTTACCTGGAAAGGCTCGCTGTACAGATCAGCCTTTACTCTAAGCCTCCTTTGATACACTTTGCTTAGGGGGGGTTCCACAGTTACTGCAAGAGTCAGTGATCTCAATGTTTAACAGTTTTATTGTTTCAGGCAAGAATCCACTTCTCTGAATGCATCAAGCCTCAACCATTTGTATGTATGTGTGAAGGTCAGTGGGCTTGTCAAATACCCTATTGTAAATCCTGTCACTAAATCAATTTCTTTTAATTAAAAAAAATGCACTGCTCTTCAGAAGGAGTGCACCCTTTCATCTGGACAAAACCCATTATATCCCAACACAAACACGATAGCCGTGAGCTCTCTGCTAGTCTCACGTTGGCTGCTTGTCTCAGCTGGTCCGTTTGTGGTTTGGATATCTTGGTGGTCAGAGGGGGCTGCATTTTCCCTTCCTCTGAAGGAAATGGCTACTCTTATTACTCTGTCATCGTCTAACTTTGCAATGTCAGAAGCAGAAAAAGTCAATAGTGGAAAACAGGTAGCCACGCCAACAGGTGAGAGGTGTTCAAGCCCCCCTCCTCGCTCCCCCCCAGTGCCTGCACCAGAAGCATGCAGAAGTCTGACACAACAGCTAAGAGCAGGACAGGATTTCGCATTCATTTAGTAATTCCCTTGGGGTTATACTCTTAGATGACTTAATGACTTAGTGTATACCCTGTCTGGAAGATAAGCAGGCATAATTCATTGCAGGCAGGTCATTCATCCTTTGAGATAACCAGCAACTACACACCATAGGCAGCAGGGAGATAAAGATACTATACATCAGCAGCAGTAGTTCAAGGTTTCAACCTCTCTGCCTCCTTCTGTGACCCAGAAGTCATTTGCAGTTGATTATTCAGCCATTTGCTTTCTTTAGAGAGAAATACACTGGCACCGGTTGGCTGAAGTAAGTACATTGTCCGTTCTGCCCGTGCCTTTCAACGCAGCCATAGCGTATCTCTACCTGGAAGGAGGCATCCTCGTGTCGCTTAGAGGCTTTATGGCTGCATTAAATGCTGGTTTTGAAAACTTACTGTAAATTGCTTCTAGTTTTTCTGGTGTTATTTAAATGGTGAGTATTGTTCACCTACTGCTTGGGATACTTGCACATTGTTAATTTTCAGTTTCAGTCCGAGAGAAGCCTTTAGGAGTCCAGTTTATGTGTTAGCAATATATATGGTCCAAACTGAGGCACAAAGAGAGAAGGAGTCTGTATATAACATAGTATATTATATTTCTTGGTTTTCTTGTAAAAATAAAACTACTTTCAGTGTCGGCAGGTACATTTTAAAACTGAACAAGTCACACAAACCCATGCTGCTCCTAAGCCAATAAATATTAGGATCAAACATACAATGTGACTTCTCCCTAGTTAATATTCCCTCCTCCAAAAATCTGCAGTGCATAAACAGCAATCTACATCTTGAGATCCCCTGCATTACAAAGATAAATGATTGAGTCAGCAGGTACTTCATGATGACTAACTCTCAGTGAAACATTTTTTCTCTTGTCTACAGGCACAGCAAAAGAAACAGCAAGTACGAGACTTTTGATACGGACATATGATGGCCGTGGTGTGATTCACAGTCTGTGATGTTGCTCTATTTGAGGAGGAGTGGAGGGAGAGAAAGAAAAGTCTATTTTTGTTTGTTTGTTTTCTAATTACTTGAGTTATTTTTTCTTTGACTCGGCAACTCTGGACAGTACATACTGTACTACTGTAACCGGCAGTTCAGGGCTGGGAAGTCGAATGATGGTGATGATAAAAGCAAATATCCTGCATTCTCAGAGGGATTAGGAGGAGATGGAAGAATTAGTCTCGTTATGGTTTTGTGTGGTGTCACAGTCCCTATTTGCATCAATGCTATCCTGTATGTAATCTTTAGACCTGTATTTCTCAAGTGAAGTACTAAAAACAAACAAGAAATCAGAATAGTTTTACTTCCACATATTTTTTCATTTACAAACCCCATTTGTTTAGATGATGGAAACATTCACCTTGCACAAGAAAACATGCTGCAAAGAAAACAAAGGTGTCTTCTTGTTTTCAGTAGTGCTTATGGCCTGTTTGGAGAGCGTCTTAAGAACAGAGCGGAGAGTGGTTTTGATTGATGTGAAATAATTTGATAATTGACATGAAAAAGTTTGATTGACATGAAATACCCAATACCTCACGATGCTTTCCTGTCAGTCTGCATGCTACACAGTAAGAGTTGTACTCATCATGGCACACCTTTGCTTGGTTGTCTCATTCAAAACAGTTTGAATCCCAACTTCCAAGGTGAGCCCTTACTACTTTTAAAGGTGTTAAGCTGCATTTGTGTTTTCACGTAACGAAACCCTCAAGCCTGTAACGGATTGCAAGGGATTCTGTCTGCAAGGGGAAGAAGTGCAGCCTGTGGACTGCTTTGTGCAGGAAGGGATGCTCACTAACGCGCTTGTCATCTTCACGTTCTGTGCCAACCTGCTTTGTTAATGCAAGACATTCACGTGTCAGGATATGTTTAATACAAGACTTTCTGGCTCCTTGAGGGAAAAGCCTCACTTTAGCAAGAGTCATTCACTAAAGTTAGTTGGGTGTGAATTTTAAGCAGGATATCCAGGCAGAGGAGTTGGTGTTGAAGGTCACTGGGGAGCAGATTCCAGAGACCTTTCAAAGATGCATGGCCCCTCAAGAACTGGGAATTGAAAACTGTTTCTTACTCCATCTTACAGGCTAAAAGCCCTGCAAAGCACGTTCTTCCCTTTTCCAATGTGCTCTTCTGAGAAGTTCCAAGCAATGAGGAGGCTTTGTGGAAAGACAGTGGGGTTCTTGGGAAGGATGGGCTTCCCACCCAGTTTTTGCATGGGTAGCAGTTCCCATCTGGTTCCTTTATAGAGGCTGCTGTTACAGATTTTTAATGCTTTATTTTATGCTCTTGCTTCCAATATTCATCACAGTACTAGAAAAACTAAATATGTCCTCTTGCAGCCTTTAATTATGTGATAAAAGCCATGTCCATTTTAAAGCCTATTCTTTTTCTAGACCGGGTGACCTGTGGATGGCATTCTCTTGCGAAGGAACAGGACTTCACATTTGCTGTTGCTGGCTTTCCCTTCTTCTCTCTTCCTTACCGTATTTTTTTCAGCTCAGAATGGTTCTCTCTGATTGGAATTGGCTAAGTACATTCGGTAATGCAGAAGTGACCTATTTTGTACACAGTTTAGCTGATTCTGCAGTTGCCTGTAGGGTTTCCTAGCAATGTTCTTCAGCTGCTCCTTGGCTTACAAAAGCCTGGTAAGTTAAGCATGGCCAGCGCAACATACTGGATGCAAGGAAAGTTCAAGGTAATGGGGGCGAATGAGCCATACAGGTGTGAATGGGTTGGACCGAGTGTTTATAAGGCAAGGTGGAGGCCTCTGGAACAGATTGGGACGACTAGAATAGATGTCATTAAACGTATTAAACTGTTGGAGGTCCTTTGTACAAGTTTGTTAATATCCAGTGACATGGCCAGATATTGTGCCTCTGTAGGCCCAGCAGTTAATGTATGATACCTCTGGCATCTGAGGTACATACTCAACTATAAAAAAATAGATGAGCTGGGACCCATTACCATAAACAGTGTCTGCAGCACTAGGCCTGGTAACACATTGTTCTGTGCCTCATTAAAAAGGAGATAGCACTGTCAGAGGAGTCAATGCTTCATTTTGCCGTGTTTGCTACATAATCAGTTAATTTTGCTTAATAGTGGATTGCGTCACAGATGTGCAAAAGGGCAGAGTCACTTCGCTTTCTGCATAAAACCTCCACTCTGGTGCAGCTGCAATTTTAATGGAGCGTGTTAGCAGGCAAGCTGACTTTCAGCCAGTGTCCCTGCCTTACCCCCGTCCTGGCTTCTCCCAACAGTGCTCTGGCCAAGCTCCATGCTTGTAAAGATGCAAGGTAGAAGTTCCTCAGACTAGAAGTTAGATACAGGGCTGTATGAGGGTGGTCATTCAATGTCTGCTGTGCTTGTGCCTTTTTTTTTTTTTTTTAAATCTTATATAAGGTGCTGTCAAAGACTTCCCCACGTTTCATTGGGAAGTACTTTAGTGCCTGTCTTTCATCTAAGAATTACTTAGAATATGAAAGTTAGCACTACTGATTTCTAACAAGATGAATCCAAATACGTCTATCTTAACGTGGATCTTTACATTTTACTGCCCCTTGAGTGCAGCTTTTGGAAAGATTACTAACAAGTCAAATACGGTAAGACAAAATATGTGGAGAAGCTGAGTTTAGACCGCTGTTTAGGGACAGATTATTAAAGATTACAACTGAAGGTTTTAGAAGATCAGCATATTACACAGTAATATGGCATATCCAACAATTAGTGCTAATCGTATACTGCTTAAATTTGTAGTGAAACTGGGTATGTGTAAATGGTGTTCTTCAGATGAAAATTAATATATTCAAAATAAGTAAGTATGTTCTGTACTCAACATATCCCAGTCTGAGAGTATTATAGGGATCTAAAAATAACTGAGTTTATAAACTCTGTTTATAACACAGTTGTATAAACTTCTTGCTTAAAAAAAAAAAACCATGCAAAAAGTAATACTAGATGTGTGAAGGGCCCCTGTTTAGAAAAATAAGTAGACATGTAATTAAGTTCATCTTTCTTCAGAAAAGCAGGCAGGCACCTGCTTAAATGTAAATGTGCTTAAGTTGTGTTTACTTCAAGAAATACTTAAGTACATTTGAAGTTAATCATCTACACAAAAGATTTTCCCCAATAAAGACTCGCAAACACACAAAGGGGGGGAAGGCGCTTCAAAACTTAAGTATTATTATAGGTGTGAGTGATGGGTTTGATTTTAGAAGAACCTGAAGGAAATAAGTGCACAAATCTAATTGAAATTCAATGAGTCTGGAGCATCTAATTGTCTTGGGTACCTCTGAAAGCCTCAACCTCTTTCAAATGCTAACAGCTGAGGGAGGTGCTGGCTCTTATGAACTGATTTCACATTAGTACACCAACATATTGCTGGATATTTCTCCCCAGATGCTCAGTGTGGGAATGTAACCCTCTGTGTATGGTGTCTCCAGTATTGCCAAATACTGGTGTCGCTTTGAATGTTTTTATGAACTAAAAAACTAAATCAAAATGCCAGTGTATTTACAAACTTCAGTATTCATCACCCAGGGAGAGTTGCAGAAGGTAAGGGGTGGGGGGTGGGGGAATGGTGGTTCAATTGCAGTGCTATGAAGTTGTGAGCAGAAGAGCCTTTTGGAAGCTAGCAGGGTCCAGGTGAGATTTTTAATTAATAGGTGCCTGACCTGGCCCCCTACCTTAGTCCAGGCTTCCTACACAGGAAGATTTGGATCTAAATTTTGTATTTTGCTCTTTCTCCACTTTGGAAAGTTGAACCAAAACTTTTAAAAAAATCCGTGAATTTGGGGTGCTTGGTTGATTTTATCTGAAGCCATGGCTGTAACTTCCCAGGGGATGTTCCCACGCTCACAGAGGCTAGCTGCATGTTAGGGCACAGGGAGGAGGGCCGCTTTCGAGAGCCACGTTTTCCATGGCTTTGTAAGCTGACCCTAAGAAGGTCTTTGGTTGTCCTGCATCCTCCCTCCTCTCCCTGCGTCCCCCGTTGTTTCCCATGTCCTCCCTTTCTCTACCAATGTCAATTCTTCTGCTGTTCAGCAGGCCAGTTCAGAGAGCTGATCTGGCCAAAATCTGTCAGGAAGGGAAAAAAAAAAAAAAAAAAAAAAAAAGGAGAGAGGACTGTGGGAGCCCTGTTTGGACCAGTGCCACCCAACATGAGCCTGCACTCACATCGTGGTGGTGGAGCTGTGTGTAGGCAGGCAGCTCTCTGGATGGGGGAACTGCTAAGGGGGGAAAACGATACACCAGGAGAAAATCAAGGGTATTTTTACATAGGGCTGGTTACCCACTCATGCAGCCACCTAAGCATCTCCAAAAAATGCTGGGGGCCAGTGCAGGGACAGGCCTGGGCAGTGGGAGAAGAGACCCTCTTGAGGCAGCATTGCCTCTGAAGGACGTGTTCCTCAAAGCACGGCTTTCGTCCTGCTTGGCAGGTACGTGCTTCACAGCTGTAGCAGCAGAGATGTGATGCTGTTGCAAACAGATGCATTGGGACGTGAAGATGAATGCCTTTAAAGAGAAAGGAAGGCTTGGGGGTGACTGGCATTAGCTTTTAGGACGGTAGGATGGGAGTCTTGTTAGCGTGCTGTGCCTGGCACGGCCAGCCCTGATGTTTGAGCTGTGTGGCCCGTGGGGTCCCCGGCCGTGGGCAGGCAGTGGCATGTGCTGCTTCCAAGTTGCACGTTGCTCAAATCAAAGGGTCTTGTGTAACGGGGCCTACAGGATCTCTGGGATGCCTTTTTTTTTCTTTATTAAAAATGACTGGCAACAATACGCCCTTCTGAGGTTGGCATACTTCTCCATTAGCTCTTCCACTTGCATGTAGACACATACAGTCAGACTTGCGCAGCAGCCTGTCACATGCAATTTGTATTTTTTGTTTGAGGAGCACCCTATAGACAAAACCTGTTTGCTTCTCCCTTTTGTTGCATTAAGCTATTACTGAGGGGATTTCAGAGGCACAGATGGGTTAGGCACCTGATTTCTGCTGACTTGAGTAGGAATCAAGGCACCTACTACTGCTTCTGGTGACTGAAAATCTCCCCACAGGTTTTGGCTCGCTGAAAGCTGCTTCGTTTTGTGTGGAAAAGGATGAATAAGTCTTTAAATAAGGAGTGTGTGCTCTTTGGGGGTGAAGGCCTTGTCTTAAAGCTCTTAGTATGCAAGCTAAATAAAACGAAGCCTTAAATACTAGGGCTAGTAGTAGCTTCATTACGTCTTTCCTTTAGTCACATATTTCCACTGCAGGGAGCGAGGCAGCCAGCCAGGACTTTCTGCTGCCGTGCCTGGTTCCTTCTCTTGTTAATTTGGTGATGGCGGATTGTGTCTCCACGGGACTGCTACACCAGGCTGGCTTCCAGTGTGGGTAGCGTTCACTGGAGCCTGGGGAGAGAGGCTTGCAGGCAGGAGTTTTCATACGGGGGCTTTTAAAGCTGAGTCGTACCTGTGCTCTGTGTGTGATGGCTGTTCCTTGGGATCTCTTTCTGAGCCTCACACCTTTTCCCAGGTTGTCTCCTGCAACACCAAAGTGCAATTTCTCAGTTATTTTTTGTTTTGATTAAAGGACTTAACCCTGGTTATTGGATTTGTTGGGGGCGACACGGACTGTTAGATGCACAAGGAGTTTGCAAGTGCTGGAGAAATACCATCGCACAGGTAATAGCAGGTTTTGCATAGTTAGTAGGTTTCAAAAGCTCATACCAAAGCCTGTTTTTAAACAGGGAACCACTTTGAAGGAAACCAAAAACATCTCGCATAGTGCAGTCTGCACTTTCTATCTCAGATCTTTTCCTGTCTCTTTATAATAGCCAATCCTTGATATAGCATAAGCACCATAAAAACTTAATTTTCCCTAGATGCTGTTATGTTTATAAATCAGAGTAAGTTAAAACATTTAATAATTTAAAATTGTCCATGCGGTATAATTGCATTTCTGTTTTGCTGTCTGCGGCTGGGTTTAACACCCAGGTGTTTACAAGAGTCCTCTGCATCATATGGGACATGTTCTGCTCTGACTCTGTTTGCTGAGCTCCTGCTGGTGTGAGACAGAGGTCCTGTTGGAGCTGCAGGAGAGACCAGGATTGTACCTTTTTTTTTTTAATACCTGCTTATTTTCTGAGGTGCAAGTTTGGATTTCCCAGTGCTGACACGGAGGTTAATGGTCAGGATCCCAGTTGGCGCTGTGTGGCCGTGCCGTTTCTGCACCCACTGCCCAGGGTGCTGGGGTGGGAACAGTAGGTTCTGCCCACTTTGCTCCTGCATGACACCTACAAAGTTAATCTGCTTTTAAGCTTGTTTGCGCTTCCTTCTTGAACAATGTGTGCTGTGTGCGTTGTTTGTTTTTCAGGCTTTTAGTCAAGCAGAAAGGCAATTTTTTGCACTTACTTTATGCCAAAAGCGATGGAAGTATTTTCCCCATGTTCGTAATTGGACTCAGTAATGACCTTAACCATTTAGTACCTGTTGTAAAGTAAGCTCAGAGGGAGGGAAAGGGTTTAAGAATCGTTGTAGTTCAGGCATGCACTGAAATGTACTTCTGCTTTATTGGGAGCTGCACAGGTATTCTGGGCAGTGAGAAATACAGAGGAACTTGCAGTGAAATCTTGAGCAATCATTAACATGGATGATTTTGATACGTAGATTAATACACAATGAATAATACATGTTCTGGTTTTTGAGCCAAGGCTATAATTCAGCTAAGAGGCTTGATACGGTACAAATGAAGGTAAGATCAAAACTGGCTCTCTTGTTTATTCCTACAACTTTTCTAACCTTTCTTCCGGTTTTTTGATGGGGTCTCTAACAACACCAGTGGAAAAATATAAAAGGCTAGTGGGCATAACCTCTGATTTGCATGTCATTCTACCTCTTTGTGTTTTTTTCACCAATTCTATATGTCTTCAGTGGAAAGGAGCTAGCAGCAATACTGTAAGTCCCAGGAAAGGTGCTTCCATTTTTCAGTTGAGAGGGCAATGCAGTATTACAGAGTGTATTGCAGGCTTCGTATAGCCCTTATTACAGTCACGAGTATTATGATTAATGTCATGACATGTGAATTATTATTTTGCAATGCCAGTCACTGCAAGCATCTCCTGTTGCACTAAGTGTAAGGAGCAGCGTATTGGGTTCAGACAATGGATTATGTGAGGGAAAAAAAAAATATGCAGACTGCAGTGTTTCCCGTAACATACTGTTTATTTTCACCACTTAGGCTGACTTTTTCTGGCAAAAACCCAGCACCTACACCTGAGGACTCGGTGCCAAGCTTGGTACAGTACAGTACATCTGAGAAAAACAGTACGGCAACATTGATTTTTTTGCAGAGATTTCTTTCTGTAGGAAAGGGCAGCATGAAGGCTCTTCGCCAGGATTGGTAATGACAGGGCGCAACAGCCTCGCCGCTGCCTTATTAGCGCAGTGTTACGAACGTGTTTCATGGAGCCTCCATCAATAGCATTGCCAGCTTTCAATATGTAGCAGGAGGAGCAAGGTCTCCATTAAGACCCTGACTCACGGGGTGGCGGGGTGAAGCTCGCACCTTCTCCAGGCTGGGCCGGCAGCCGTGCCGTGCCAGTGGAGGCTCACCCTGGAGGGAAGGCAGGCGGCCTCGGTCCCGCCAGCCCTGCCCCGAAGGCTGTGTCGGGGATAGACGGCTTCATCTTGTGGATGAGGCAGGAGACATAGCCTGATCCCGTGGGTGGGGATTAGAGCCAGAGGCTGCCGAAGGAGCGTACCGAATGAGTTTGTATCCCGGCCGTGCGCCTTGCTGGCTGGGGGCACCCTTTTAGGAAGCGCTGGTGAGCCTCCCATCCCGACAGTCCCAGGCGATGCTTGTGGGGTGCTCTCTGCCCCCTCCAGGCCGGCTTTCCCTGCCCTCTGCACACAGATGATGCCGCCGGACCCGGGGTCTTTCCCCAGCCCGACCCCTTAGGCAAGCATTGGCACGGCCTTTCCCCTCCATCCCACGAGACAGGCGAGTTTCGGCATCCCCCTCCTCCTGCCGCAGCAGCCTGGGGGTGCGAGCCCTTCGGGGGACCGGCGTGGTACCATGGCGGTGGTACAGAGCCAGAGCCTGAGCCCCGGCTGCTCAGGCAGCCCCTCGGCACAGCGTGAGCACGGCCGGGCGCCTGCGTTGTGGCTTGCACGCCTGCTTGCGTCCCCTTGGGTCTGGGCTCTAATCCTGGCTTGAAATTTTCAATATTGACAGAGTTAATTCCTGACTGCTTCAGACTGCAGAAACTGGTCTCTGATAAGGCTGTGTTTAATAGGGATATTCGTGGTAAAGAGCTTTGTTGGCTAGACAGAGCTTTACCTTGCCGAGCTCTGCTCTAGCAGGCGAGGAAGAGGAGGTCCCCTCCCAGCGTGCTCCCTTCTTGCAGCCTGGCAAGCCTGCTGGAGTAGGAGACACAGGGGGGTGATACCTCTTTCTTCCCCTCAAAAAATAGCCACAAAGTACCTTTACACAGTTCGCTGCAAGCAGTACGAGGAGCCAGCGTAAATGTACTGCTGCAGTAAGCCTACAGTCTTAAACAAATGCCAAAAATAAAAGCAGCCTACCTTACTTTTTCCACCTTACATAGCAGTTTCCAACCACATCAAGTGAAAAGTCTAGGTGGGTGTATAGTGTTTATCATCACTGAGTAATACACATTACATTAGCTGGGACGTTTGTTTTGTTCCTGACTACTGGTTTTTAAAATGGTTTTAGCGAGGGCAGGAAAAATGATTTTAGTTTATATTGTCACCTAAGAGATAGGAGTGTGTTCTTGATTTGGAGAGGAAAGCTGGGAATGTAAGTAATACTACTTTTTTTTTTTTTTTTTTTTCCCCTTTACACTACAACTGCAAGTAGGTTGAAAGGCAGACGGTGGAAGTGCAGAATCAAGCAATGCAGGCTTGCTTTCTTTAAGAGATGGTGTCAGCGTGGTTTCTGTGCCCGCATTTGTCTGCAGCAATTGTGTCCTCCAGTATTTGAAAATTGTTTACATAGGTGGCAGCAAAATTTTATATCCAAAGCAACAGAAAATTGAAAACAGATCCACATCTGAAACTGTACTTCCCCCCCCCCCCCCCCATAGTATCTCTTGTACGAAATACTGCAAGCCTCTTTCCAGGGAGACTTGGCCCTGGCTAAATTGCACCCGAAGGTGAGTGCTAACCAGTGCACGGAGGAGGGCTCGCTGCAGCGTGGGAAGCAGGCGATGGTGCAGCATCTCTGACCTGGGGGTGGAACTGGGGGAGTGGAGATCACTGGGGGAGCAGCAGACACGGTGCATGTCATAGTGATGCTTTGCAAGTGAAGAGGGCAGGTTTTGTCAGCCGTGCTTGGGTAAGGTCTGCACTGAAAGCACTCAAAACAGCGAGAGGGCAAGTCACAGCGTGCAAGTTTTTGGTCCTACGCGTTCTGCAAATGGTGGCGGTGCGATGCTGGGGCTGAGCGGGCTGCGAGAGGATGTTGCCGGTACATGGTGAGGGATGGATTGAGGAGGTCCGTGAAAGCAGGCAAAAGTCCAAGTCTACCACTTTTTTACAGGCTCTGAAAGTCAGAAACATACCAAATACAGACCCAGAGGATACGTAAGAGCTAGCGTAAGGGGA
This sequence comes from Harpia harpyja, assembly GCF_026419915.1. Taxonomy (NCBI): domain Eukaryota; kingdom Metazoa; phylum Chordata; class Aves; order Accipitriformes; family Accipitridae; genus Harpia; species Harpia harpyja. The sequence goes on along the minus strand of NC_068942.1, from coordinate 10,165,401 downwards.
ATGCTGGTGCATCTGGAAGTGCTGGACAAAGAAAACCTTGTTACCTTGCGGGGCTTTAGCCTTTGATGCATTCATTTCAGTCACAGGATGTTCAAGTTTAGCCAGGAGTTGGCAGACAGATGGACTGCGAGGCAGTTCACAGAGTGACTCAGTCTAGGCGAGCATGAAGAGTCATCCACATAAAGGTAACCTATTACAGTATTTTCACAGAAACTTCTTTTTTTTTTTCCCCTGGGTTCTCATGTTTTTGTGGTAATGCCTGGGTTTTTGTTCGTGGTAGTTTTCCAGTTGATATGTTGCTTCCCGCCTGCTCTGCCACCCAGTCATGCCTCCACCTCCGCAGAGCGGAGATACAGGGCTTTTGTTTGCCTGACCCGTCGCCTGGCTGTTGTTGGTGGCCAAGCGGTCTTGCCTTTTCAAGGAGCTGTCAGGCAGAAGTATGGTCAGCATAAAAATTGTGGCAGCATCCCCGTATTTTCTCACCGCCTCCTCACTCTCCTTCACTGGCCGCAGCGGTTGCGCTTCCTTGTGTTAGCTTCATGGAGGACCAAGAAGCATCTGTGATGTGTGATTCAAGGCACTCGTGCGGCTGCTCATTGCTTGGTGTGACCCTGTTTTCTGCAGTCAGGCAAACTCTTCAGGAACAACTGTTACACTTGGCCTTTCTTTCTAGAAAGCCGTGGCCTTGAGGCTGCATCACATGGTGGTGGTTTTTTTCTAAATGAAGAGGGTAGGAAAAGCACTATATTTATTTATACTGGGTTTTCTCAGAAGGAGCTGAATAGGAAAGTATCTCGTCTAAACAAGGGTAGAGAGGTTTTGCCTTTGGATTGAGGTTTATCAGTTTGTTATCTTGTTATTTGATGCCCGTTAAATTTCTGTGGAAGCACCAGAGTGAGGAGCTAGTGATCTTTTCAGAAGTAAAAGAAATAAAAAAATGAAGGATTAGTTTACTCTCTGAGGCCAAAATTACAGGTATTAAGTGCTTTGTTTTATTGGTAGAGAAATCTTTATTGTTTGTTACAAGTCATTTACTTGAGAAGGGCAAGAAGAAAGTCTGTAGCCCCTTTCTCCTGGTTCGGATTAATTACTGCGTGTGTTGCTAGTACTAATTCCTCTTCCCATACCTCTCTGTCTGCCTGCCCTCCCCCTCGTTTGGGGCATGAGTTGTGCTCCGGTCACTTTAATAGAAACACCATAGTCTTGAGACAAATTTCCCCTTTTTCATATTCTATTATTATCATTTGGTTTATTTCTCTGGGCATGCAAAGGTGAGAACAGCTTGCACAGAGCTTGCAATCTTAGCGATGAAAAGGGAGAAGCTGAAGGAAAAAACAACTTTAGGGAGAGAGAAGAGGAGAAAACCGTTGCGGTCTAACTTCAGGTGCCTCTGTGCCTCACGTGAGCGGTGGGGCAGTTGTGATCTCGGGTGCTCTGAAACAAGCGTCAGGTCTCAGGATGCCTCAGGAGCTTCAGCTCCCAGCTTGGACATCCAAGGTGCCTAAAGGTGGGCAGCGGGGCTCGTCCCGCTCTTCCTCGCTCTCTGTCCCCGGTGTGGTGCGCATCTCCTGCCAGGGATGTAGAGGGTGTATGCCCCAGTATTGGGATGTTTACTGTAGGGCTGTGTGGGGTTGGTTTATTATCAAAGTAGTTTTAAAAACAACCAGGCAGGCAAGACAGGGGCTGCTGGTAAAATGACTCTGGCAAGATGCCTCAGGGGGGATTAAGATACAATGCCGAAGCTATTAACTGGGAAGATCCTACCTCCTCAGCTCCAGTTTGTTTTGCCAGTGTTAAGAAGGAACAGATCAAAGAAACTATAAACAGTTAAAAAAACTTCTCCAGGCAGAAAGGAGGCAGTTGTTTGGGAGCCGCTCAATGGGAGCAGACACCTGCCTGCAAGTTTACAGGAATCTCAGCTTCTCAGCAGCTCTCGAAACACGTGGTGGCTCGGGACTGAGCTAGGAGAAACATATGTCCTCTTTTGTATTGATTTTAGAAAACATCATGCTGCCTACCTTCTGGTAGTAGTAAACCATATTTTGATTTGAGAAAGCTGTTTCGTGGGGCTGCTGGTGCCAGTGGCCGACAGGCCCCGGGTGTCCCCAGCCGTCCCCGAGCACCAGTGGGCGCTTTTGGAGACGCAGAAGGGATGCAGCCGTGCCGGGGAGCGTGTCCGTCACTGCTCACCGCTCTGTTGTGCGCTGACCCCTGCACGCCCCAGGGGAGGCAGTAAATCCTTGCTGGCCCTTGAGGAGGACGAGGAGGAGGGTGTGATGGGACTTGGGCAGGTAAGGTCAAGCACCTCCCAGCCCTCCAGCAGCAGTGCCGCATCCTTGGTGGGAGGCAGTTATGGCCACGGGTACCGGCACAGCCTTCAGCTCAAGGTGTGTACCTCCAGGAAGCCTGACCTTTTTGAGCAGTCTCCTTTTCAGTCTGCCCTGCCTTCTCTGAGGATTTAAAAAATCTACTTTTCCAGTAAACAAGAGTCTCAGTCTTTCCCCTTGCGCTTCCTCGCCTATCCCACTCCAGAAAAAGGAGTTGCTTGGCCTCGCTGGCAGACAGCCTCTCATAAATCTCCATGGGCCGGATGGTTTGTAATTTATTGCCCACCTACCCCACCAAATATTTTCAAATTACTCATGTTACTTGCTGGCCTGCCTTTTGCCGTTCGTTTTCCCCTTCTTTCCCTTCTAGCAAAGTATTTATCTAAGGCCTTTCACACACATGTAAAAATCTTCAATTTAGATGCATCAGTTTCGAAGAAGTCCATCTCCTTTGCTTTGGGTATAGTTTGTCCCTCTTGACTTTGACTTCTCCGTAATAGGAACCTGTGTCGCAGAGGAATCTGTGGCTATTGGGTTGCCTCCTGCATCTGCTAGAGGTGTTACCTGAAGCAATAGCCTCTGAATTTAGGAGGCTTAAACTGTGTCCTTTCCTGGATCTCTCCTGCCACATGTCATTTCTTGTATGTGAAGTTGTTTATTTGGCTGGATGATGGCAGTCTCTGGCTTTTGCTATCTCTGCAGACGCATATGGTCCTGCTGATAGAGAGTCCTGTGTGTCTGCCTCAGATTTGCGGGTGACAGTGGCATGTGCAGAAAGAAATGGGTGGAGTTGGCTGCACTGTATGGTGTGCAAGGCTCTGCAAAATCCCTATCTGTGGGAATTGCTAGTCAGCTCTTATCGGTCACGTCCCGACGCAGTGAGTTGTAGAAATCAAATTAGCAGACAAGTCAATTGCTTACGTCAGTCAGAAGTTTTGCACTGGGGATGATGTGATAGTCCAGGGCCCCTCGCTGGGTAGCGTTCCTGGGTTTGATTACGAGGGCTGTAACAAAATGAAAACCTGACAGTGCAGTTTTGTTTCTGTCTTGCTTTTTTTTTTCCTTCTTTCTTGCTCAAAACATTTTTTCTTGCTGTCATTTGGGGCAAGCAGAGCAGAGAAACTGTCCTTGCTGTAAAAGCAGAGAAAGCTCTGCCCTGTTATTTTATAAAACAACTTGTTGTGACATACCACACGGTTCCTCACATCACTCAGTAGTTCATTTAGACTGTCACTGTACAAGCATATTAAATGACAAGCTAAAAAACGCAAGACAGTACAACGGTCCATTAAAATTCATAAAGGATATCAAATATTCAGAGTGAGAGATGTAAAAAGAAGCCGTTTGCTGTAAATACTAATACCTGTAGTTGCATAAACATAATGAGGAAGCGCTGTACACCACCAAGCAGCGGACCGCTGCTGACAAACCCACGGCTGCCTGGGAATCCCTGCAGTTAGGTATTTCCAGAGAGCTGCTACTGCTTCAGCAAAAGGTCTCCTTCAGAAGCTCCAGCCTGTCATGTGAACCTCTTCTCCTAAACAAACACCATGGCTAACTTGAAATCGGAGGCAAGATCAATTACTTTCAAGCTCTCAGTGGCACAGAGTAACAAGACATGATGTTACTCATTTCTTGTGTCCAAGCCAAAAGCAATGGACCTCTGGCTTAACATTTTGGAGGGCTTTTATTTTTTTTTTCCCTGTGCTGCTTTCCCTGGAGTATTTACGTCATATGTCATGATATCCTCTAGTAATTCTTAACTGTCTTCATAACTGCAAATGCCTGTATTAGCAAAGCGGAACTGAACTTCCCAAGTACAGGAAGCAGGCAAACTTTAAGATTTTAAGGGCAGACCTTCCGAATAAAAGCTTCAGAGCTCCCATCAGTTCTTTCAACAGCAAATTCCAAGTTCAGTTTCAGCTTCATCCCACCTTTTGAAAGAATATCTAGCTGTAAGTGCAAAAACTTAAAGCAATGGAGAATCCAGCGTGCCTTTAAGTGTATTTTTCAGAAGGTTAATTACCTTCACTGCTAATATGTACATGTTACTTCTGCTGTGGTTTCAGTTTCCAAATACTTGGGCCTTGTTAAGGCTTTGTCTGCTAGTAATACAGTCCCCAGCCTCCTCTACCCCAATCTGTAATAAATTAGTTTGCAAGGCTTTTGTCTGTAGCGATTCTAAAAATAATTTCTTATTGGAATCCAATTGAATCCGAGGGAAGCGAGGTGATAATCAAATGATGTCACCCTCACGTCTCGCGCTGCCTCTCGCTGCCTGCCAAAACTAGCAACTGTTGCTATGTACCCAGGGGAAGGTGATACTCCCAGCCTTTTCTTGGTGCTGGAAAGCACTCCTTTCCAGTGCTTGTCAGGCCCCTGAGAGCTGCTGACATCTGTCCCAGGCTTTTCATTTTACCCTTACTTGTTGGGATAGCCATGGAGGAATATGGATTGTGTCCTGGAGGATGCTTTGAATTTTTCCTGTTCCTGAAGAAGACCATTTCTTAAAACGACTGCCAGTCTGCAGGACTGATGTGATTTAGCTCACGGAGTGCCTGTATTGCAGTGCTTGGGCTCTGGGGTGGAGAGCTTGCCGCAGCGTGTGTGGCAATGTCCAAAAATCCGTGCATCAGGACAACGGCGTGACACCGTGACGCTTCCCAGCCCGTTTATTTCCTTTTCTCAGTAGCAGCCCTGCAGATGTGGCTGATGGTGGGACTCTCCCCCCAGCTTTTCTCTGGGTACTTCCAAAAGATCAAAAAACTGCACCAAAACAGCAGGGCTCGTTGTCATGTGACATGTCATCATTTGACACGTGGGGCTCCAGAAGGTCTTCGATAGTGAACCCAATCCTGTTGTCAGCGGTAGGGAGGTGTTGTAGCAGGTTGCTTTTCTCTCCAGTAAGAGTCAGCATGACCTGGGGGATTCGGTACCTGGAAGACGATGTTCAGCCCGTTGCAGGGACCTGTCGTCAACAAGGCTAGAGTTGCAGATTATTTTTTTTTTTCCCATGCTCTCCTAGCAAAACATGCTGTTGGGGTCTACCAGATCTGCTGTTGGTGAGGCTTCTTATTGGCAGGGTGTGCTCATGAAAGGGTAGATGCCCCTCCTGATGAGCATGTGATGACTATTAATACTCGCAGGAGTGAGGCTCTGACACTGTTACCTCCTTCCCGCCAGCACTGCTCCCCTGCAAGGCAGAGCCCCAGGTTTCCAGAGACCTCTCCAACACCCCCGGTGACACGCTGACCTCCCTCGGCCCATGCCTGGGACAGAGCAGACAGGCCTGGCCTTACTCCCCCGGCCTTGGCCGCGGGGTGTTTGCCTGGAGCCACCCAACCTTGTGCCCTCTGGCTCTGCCGGCTGGCCCCCTGCCCGGAGGGAGGGGAGCTCCAGGTGCCCCCGCCTGTGTCCCTCCATGACTTCCACCCACCTGGGACTCAGGGCTTGCTCCCTGCCCTGTCTGCATTTAAAAGGGATTGCTTACAGGTTTTGCCTTCATTTTGCTAGTTATTTAAACTTGCAAGCTCTGTCTTTGTGTCTGTATTGGGTTTGCGTGGCAAGGTTTTCAGTAGTGGGGGGGGCTACAGGGGTGGCTTCTGTGAGAAGCTACCGCAGTGGGTTTGGGCAGCGTAAGGGTGCTGGATCGCAGGCAGCCTGAGTTATGATCCTGGTTTTGTACAGGACTTCATTTTTTTATGTTAAAGATGCATGGTGGCAAACAGCATTGTACCCAGGTCCAGCAGCATCCTAATTCTGGGGAGGGAGAGGGGGACGGAGAAGGGGCACGGCAGAAGAAAGCACTCTGTGTTCGCTGGCTGGCGTACCAGAGTGATGGGGTAGGGTTGAAGCACCGAGGTGTTTTACGGCGTTATAATTCCCAGGGACTCTCTTCCAAGCATGTACACCATCCCAATATATAGCAGCAATCCATAGCTAATTGACGTGTAAGTGCCCATAAATGATGGAGTAAAGTTATTTAAAGTTATTAGTTACTTTGCCTTTCACCAAGTGAAAAAACCAAAGTTATCTAAGTGGAAAAAAGGAGAGGAGGAAAAAACCGGCAGAGTACCAGACTGTGACTTGTTCACAGAAGCTTGTGAAAGTATCTTGAGGTCGTCTTTCCTTGAAAGCCTTTGAAATTCAAAGAATATGGACTCTCGCCTCTTGGCGCACGGACCAATTCCTTCTCCTCCTGGCAGATTCTGCCTAACAGTTGCCCTTTTTTTTGTCCTTTAAATACCCCTGAATTACAGAGCTTGCTCATTCTGCTTTTCTTCATTCAGGTCTAAAGCCTTAAGGACTGTGTTGAAGTAGCAAAGAGGACAGCATGTACTGGATGCTAGAGCCAAGGGAGAGGGGGTGGGCCGAGGGAAGAGATGACCCTGTCTCCAGGCTTCCGTCCTAATCCTGCAAATTTTTTCTCTCATGAAGAGTTCCGCAGAGGTCAGCCAGACTTCTTGCACGAACGGCAATTACTTGGTATTCAGCATCATGCTTGGATTATGCTTAATGTAATAATAATAACACAGCCAGATAAGGCATGGATGGGGTGCTTTAAGCCAACTGAACGGAGAGGCTGCTGAAGACATGCGCGGGATTAATTAAATAGAAATTTTGCTTGTTTGGCAAGCAGGGCTGAGTTAGGCCAGACTCTGGAGCTCAGAGAAAGTGCCTTCCTAAAAAGAACATATAAATGCAGTGCCACTGGTGTCCAATGTGCAGTCCCTGGCATTGGCCCCAAGGAGGAAGGTTAGTCCAAGCGCGCATGATCTTTCCAGGAATTATCTGCCCAGGTGGCCCAGTTCCCTGTGTGCCGGTATCTTGTGCACTCCCATGTTTGGCACTGCCATCAAATCAGGAGGCAGCATTTCAAACCACCCCGCACTCCCGTTGCATTTGTGATTACGTCGTTGGCTCTTGCAGTGGGAACCATTCATTGGGGCCTGGAGCTGCAGAGCCGCTCGCCCGGTACAGCCTTGAGCCAGGGCTGTTGCTCACAAGTGTGGCGCTGGAGCAGCAGGAGGGAGGTGAAAATGACCAAAATTTCACCTTGTTGCGCCATAATGCCTTATAAATACATTTAGGGTCTCCTAATACAGGAAGTCTGTCAGGTAGCTGCAGTTGGCTTCTTGGAAAATCAGCTTCAATCCTTACTGTTGTGCTGGACAGATATTTTCTGGCATATGCCTATATTAAGCTAGTTCACTGAAATGCAACTTATTAAAATGCAATTTAGGAGCGACATGGAGTCCAAAGTGCCCAACACTTCCGCAGCATTGGAAAAAAGATGGTCCTCTATGCATATAGCTTTAAGGTTTCTTGCTGTCCTGACTTTAATTGCTTTTGACACATTCATTTAAGGGCAATGGGGGGGGGGGACGACGACACAACTCTTCAGTGTGAGTTAAACAAGAGGAACCCAAGTGCTGCCTGCTCCTGCCCATGCAGGCAGAGTGCCACGGAGGCAACAGCTGATGAAGATGGCAGCTGCTGCAGATGCAGGAAGAGACAAGTACCCGTTTGCTCTCTCCTGCTGTCTTCCCCCTCTGTTGACACCATTGCTGTTTGTCCTGCCGAATCCTTATGTGGCTATCGCTACCCATCTCCCCGAAGGCCCAGAGTATGGTGAAAGGCTGGGCTGCCTCCCAGCCTCTTCCTCCTTATTTATGTGTCACAGGAGGAAAAAACCTAGGCGGAGATAGGTTGTCCAGGGTCACCCTGTTGTAGTTACGATGATGGCAACAATTCATAGCTGAAGCATTTGATTTGTTAACCTTATAAAAAGATCCCATTAAATACTGTACTTAGCTCCTCAGGGGAAGTAGCCTAGTTTCTTTTTCATTTTCCTTTTCTCATCCCTGTTTTAACATTAGTGACTCAGATGTCACTCTGCTTCGGAAGGGCCGCTGGGGTTATAGCTGTGATTGGATGGCACCAAGAACCCATTTCTGCTGAAAATAATTAATATGGTGCGTTTTCACCTCAAAAAGAGCCTGATGCAAAACTACTAGAAGGTTTTCATTAACTTTTGCAAGCTTTGAAACTTGCCTGTGAACAAAATTGGAAATTTCTGTATGTCTCCTCTTGTTTATCCTTGTTAACAAGGCAAAGTCTGGCAAAGACTGGTACATATCTAACCCTACACATTGAGGGCATTCCTGTTCAAGTCCACAAACCAGCTCACGGGGTATGCATTTAGATACATGCAAAAGTCTTTGCAGGTAAGAATCTCACTTTGCAACAGAGCATGTGGTCAGATCCTACAGACAGAATGAGTTTCCACCAGCTCTGAAAAAAGTTTGGCTAGAGACAACTGTGGACTCTTCCGTCTCCTTAATTTTGTCATTTCCCACTTTGATAATCTTAACCAAAATGTAGGCTCATTCATTTCTGTTTTTCTAGATATCCCATCTCCTCTAAACTTTAATCACAGGAAAAAAGAAAAAAAAGAAGAAGGAAAAAAAAGCATAAAGCTAGTTTGTGTTAGCCCATTTTATATTTTGCATATTAGCTCATATTACAAAAGTATTAGCAGACCTGTCATAATGTATGCGCATACATGTCACTTAGGGTGCTTGGTAGTAGATCCGTTCCCTTTCCCAGAAGGAGGGAAAATATCCCCATAAGCATTTGCCAATGCTTGCTCTTTCTGCCCTCATCTGTTCAGCTGCAACTTGAAGGTGCTTGTTTCTTGTGTACCTTTGTTATGAAAACGATACCTGGCATACTTAGGAGGCCTTGCATTCTTGAGCTATGAATACTGTGAACAGTGTCATAAAAAAAGGATGATGTACAAAGGCACCATCATTCTTAGCATCGTCCTTTAAAATTTGCCCTGGGTCTTGAACATGTAGGTGTTGAATAAGGACTTACTGAAAGCAGTGTAGTTCCACTAACATAACTCAGCGTTTTCCCCCTAAAAGCAGGATGTGACATGTGTCCACCCAACCCACCTGAGGTCTGGGACCAGTTTCTCTGAGAAGCAGGAATTCATCTGCCTGTCCAGCCCTGTAGGAGAGCACCTATCTGGAGGGATTGTGGGACCATCTCAGAGTACATACAGCTACTGCAACCCCAAGATGCATAGATTTTCATTCAGCAATCAGTACTTACAGTTTTCCGGAGCAGGGGATGGTGTCTGTGAAGTGACACCATCTCAGGAAACTGAGAGGTTGCCTCGGTGCTTGTCCTGACGGGCAGGTAAGGCAAGACTGGTTTGTGCTAGCAAATGAAACCAAAGCAAGCCTCTTGATTTTATGTTCTGTAGCATCTTTATTGAATTAATGCTACTTTGTCTGCCTGTTGGGGCTGTAAACTTCCAGATGCAAGTGTCTTCTACTTGTGCAGTCCTTCCCACAATGGGAGCTCGACCAGACTGCAACCTACAGAGTGGGTAATTCTTGTCCTGGTACCTGGTGACGACCTTGGCTGTTGGCACAGTCAAGGTCCTGAAACCCATCACCCTGTGGCTCTGCATCTGCCTCTGAAAAATGTCTCAGTCTATGTACTGAGCGATACAAGGGCCCCACCATGGCCCGAGTGTTGGCTTCAGGAGGGATTACTCATGTGTGCAGGTTCAAACCGGGAACATGAAAGGGCTCTTCCACTCATCGTTCTGCTATTTGGGCTCCGGTGTTGGGGTGGGGTACTAACAAAGCATTGGGAAGTGCCAAAGCATTTTGACACAGCCTAGCTTTAGGCTCAACATTTAGCACTTGCGATTGTGATTGTATCAATGGCAGTGATCTTAGTTTCTCAGATTAGGTAAATAGCTTAAAAAAAAAAAAAAAAAGAGATGACTTTTGTACCTGTGCATTTACCTGGGTTGTGAGGTTTCTGGGATGATGATGCTGCCAGTCGCACGTGAAACAGGAATGTCCTGCTTGCTGTAGCAAAGGGCTGATTCATTGGCAGTGTAATAGGTGTCATCTTCCCTTTTGACAGCTCCTCAGGTATATTTTACCCCTGCAGCAAACAGAAAATAAATGAAAAATCCAGTAAAACCAGTAACACGCAAGTCATCCGAGTGAGGTGAGGTTCGACAAAAACTAAAACATTTCGTAAGTGGGGTTAGGTGAGGCTGGGATGAATCCAGAGGGGCAGAGGGAGAGTTTGGTCTGAGTGAGGGCGAGCACTCTGAAGCTGCCATGCCCTGGGAGGTGCCGGGAGCAACGTTCCAAAGCAGCCCAATCCCAAAGGCTCCTTGTGCGAAAGGTGAGATCCACCTCCATCAGCGGAGAGGGTTAGGCACTTGCAGAGGAACACAGGAAGATGGGCTGGTGGGCTCATTTGCCGGAGACGCCCGTTTCTCCCTGTGACAGCCAAGGGGGGACAGTGTCGCTAGCTTGGACGTCAAGGTCTGACCTGGAGCTGCCCAGGCTGGGTAAGGAGAGTTAAATTTTAAAGCTGTAAAAAAGCTTTTCTCCATAGGGGAAAAAAAAAAATCTAATGCTGTCAACTCGGAGATTACAGCCAGGGCATCACAGCGTGGAGACTAAAGCCACGTGCCTTGGCGGTGAGTTTGTGGGCAGGGCTGGTTTTGGGGCTGGGTGTCCCGATGCAATGCGCCCGTGGAAGTCAGATTAAAGAATGGGCTGAGGGAAGACTCATGAAGTAAACCCACCTCACTACTGTTCGTGTAAAAATGGTGAGGAGATGGATGTTTTTGTCCACCCATGTCATCTGGCACGGCATCACCTTGGTTTGTGTATACAGAAGCAAGTCTGTATGATTTTTCAAATGTGTTCCTAAATGCAGTGTTTAAAATATGTTCCCCAATGCACGGGAAAATGTGGGAAACCGTAAGAATCGGCGAGGCTAGCGAGGACCCCTGTGTTATTCTCAGGATGAAAGCAGAATGCACATCAGAATACATCAAAAGGAAAACTGATCACTTTCTACTTTCAAAAGGCATTAATATTTTACAGCTGCCATTATGTTTTGAAGAGTGTGCAGGTATTTATTGGTAGTGCCATAGCTACGCAGTCCCGAGTCCTGAAGGAGGAGATACCTGTTTTTCAAGTTGTTCTGTTCACTCCTCCCTCGTCTCCTAATTCACACCCCGTCCACACTGGCCCTGCAGTAACTTGGTGAATACCTGGAGTCCTGGTTGTCTGTTCCCACAGCGGCAGCCCTTCCCATGAGGCTCACAAGGGTTTTTTGCCCCTAAAAGCCTGTGGGTCAGACCCGCTAAGAGTCATGCTTAGGTGCATCCCTGGCTTCCTCTGGTGCTTGGGTCTGTGGAGCAGGACTGTTCCCTTTGCTACGTCAGCTGCTGACTGAAGCACATCATATTTTAAAATGCACTTGGAAAAAAAAAAAGTCAGATAGTATCTTCTGTTTCAATACTAAACTAATTATGTGCTTAAAATAGCACAGGAGAGGGGTCCTGTTTCAGATTAGTCTACATAGCAGAAGTGGCGGGGGCTGTTTTGGAGGTTGCTTGAAGGCTTTCTCGCGAGAAGGTCTCAGGTGCCTGTGCTGGCTTTTGAAGGGCTTGCTCAGGCCTGATCAAACTCGGTCAGGCGACAGCGTATCAGATCTATTCCTCTCATCAGTCACATGTCAGCCGTAACTGTCACCAGATTTGCAATTTAATGTGCACAGCTCAACACTTCCAATTAATCTAGCCGGGGTATTTAACCATCTATCATTTCAGAGCTAGCGCTTTACAGAGCCGCGTGCAAGGCAGCCTTGCACTTCAGTAAGGCTTTCTTCAAGCACACGGATTTTACTCTTTCCCTGCCACTGTGCGGTGGAAGTTACTGCTGGTTTAGTTGCATTTCATAGGCTTAGGAAGTGTTTAAAAAAAAAAATCAACACATGACCACAAAAAATTTTCAAAAAATAAAGATTTATAATAGGTGATTCAGCAATGAGAGGCTTTTGTGATCTTCCATGGGAAGCTACTATTTTTAGTGAATTATTATAAGCAGTAGCATCACTCGCATTTATTTATAAAGGCATGAAAGAACGCCCATACGTGTTTCTAAATAGTTGATGTATAGTAACGGCCATATGCTGAGAATGAGCGAAAATAGAATTGAGCACTCTGGTTTCCACAACACTGAGTGAGGCTTGTGCTGGGATCTTTATATCTAAGAGATGAAAAACAGAGGGAAATTTTTATTTTTTTTCTTCTAGTTCTTTCTAGCAAAACAAACCCAAAGCCTTCAGGGTGAAAGTCTGCCTCGCAGTAAAATTGCATTGTTTTCATTGAGGTCTAACTGGGTGACCACTGAGGTTTGCGAGGACTCTTCCAGTAGCTTCAGCAGCTGGTGGATTGGGGCTGTGCTGAAAGTGGTAGCTATTTTTATGAGAGTTACTGTATGTATAATATTTGGGTTGATTACTTGTGTGTGTCTGCACTTCTCTTGGGGCTCCGTGGCACAGAGGAAGAGAAATGCAGCGATGCTGTGCTGAAGGGGCTCCACAAATTCAGCGTGGTGTCATTTCCAAAGTTCCTGCAGTGAAAATGCTTTAAATGCTGGGGATTGCCATTAAGAAACAATATTTTTTTATGGTGACACCACTCCTGAACAGAAATTAGAACTGTTTTGATCTGGGTCTGCAAAGCCATGCTGTCCATTGCAACTTTTTTGTATGCAACTCCTTGGGTTTAAGCTGAGTAAGGGGAAACACCTTCCATTCTCTCGCTGACTCTGTTCATGTACCAGTCAAGTCTGCACTGACATGCCTTGGGGTTTTCATGAGTTTAGCACCTTGCAAGAGCAATGCTTTAAAGTAAATTCCTACTCTTAATTAAGTTAAATCCTTTGACTGAAATTAATTGTGTTCTTGAATTTTGGGCAGCCGTGATATGAAGCGTGTGGAAGGGAGTGAAAAAGGTGGCTCTTGACAAGGTGCCTTTAGCAACCTCCCCATGATGGTGCCTGCCTCCTGGTTCCCAAATCCCATTTTAACATGGAAAAGTGTCAGCATAGCATGCAGAGGCTAACGGTTTATTTTTTAGGGGGCTTCCTGTAGCAAAGGGTGCTGGGGTACGTGGCTCCTGACGGCCAGAGGAGTAGCTGGCGAGCCCAACCTTGTTCTTGTGCCGCAGCTGCATTGGTTAAAGTATCAGCATTTTCCTCGCTCTCTGCTTCCCGTCTCCCAACACCCAGTGGAAAAAAATAAATGACAACCAGCATGCTCTACTCACAGCAAAACAAATGTTATTTATTAAAGTCCTCCTGTGGTCAGAGGACGTCTGACTGTAAAATAACTGGAGATTTTTCTGCTAACTGGAAGTGTGATGCTCTGAGACAATTTCCAGGCAGTGTATATTTTCAGCTAAGTTTTATTTACGTCAGCGTAGCTATTTGCAATATCACTGTTTGCAAAGAGTGAGGCAGCAGTTGTTTTAGACAGAATTAAATTTTTATTTATTTATTTTTTTACAAAAAACTTTTGATTAAGTCGTGATTCGGTTCCCATAGGTCCATGCATTGAGATGCTTTTCTTTTCAAAAGGGAGGGCATAAACCTCCTCGGCGGGCACGTCGCTCGCCGCCTGCCCTTGTGGCAAGGAGCAGCTGGGGCGGTGGGGAGTGAGGCGTGCGTCGTTAGGGAGGGTTTGTTTTCCCTGTGCTAATCACCTTCTCCTGTCGTAATTTGGCACGGCGCGGCGCCCAGCACGCGGGATGGAGGCAGATTGGCGTACTGCTGTCCGATCTGAGCCAGCACACTTCGGAGGATAAATCTTTGCCAGACTTAACGTTCTCCCAAGGAGCTTTAATATCCCTCAAGGCTTTCTGCTCTTCCTAGGGGTGGGGGACAACGGGCAGAGACGCAGGCAGAGAGCTAATTACAGCGGGGGCCTCTTCTAGCCATTCCCCTACCACCAAGGGTCAGAAATACTCCTTTGAAGAGAGGATGAGGAGGGGAATCCACAAAGCCACCCTTCAGATGCTGAGCTGACGGTTTCCCCCTAAATCTGTGGGGTTTGTTTTTTTTCCCCTTTTCCTGCAGGAGGGCATGCTTGGGTAGGGCTGAGCCTGTGTCATCCCACTGATCCTCTCCAGGGCTGTGAGGACGGTGGCCTTTGCTAGCCGGGTGCAAAGGGATGTACCCTGCAGGACGCTGGTGCGCTCTCGCCTCCTGCTTCTGCTGAACATCTGCTGGGATTTGCAGGAGCTGCCTTAGGAACTTGCAGATGATACCAAACATTGAGCATTGAAAACATTAGGGTGTCAGGAAAGATTTCTTTTTGTGTGTGTAATTTGCTTAATGCTTTTTTTCCCCCCGCAACTTCCATAATTTAGGGAAAATAGAACAATCTGCAATACATAATATTCAGTTTTATATGGGAAAAGATGTACATTGGTACAACATGGCTGGATAGATGTTGTGGGAGGAGGACTTTCCTTATGTTTTATTTGTTACTTTTTCTGCATCTCCAGACCACCTTCACTACTTTATTAAATTAGATATATTTTTCTGTTTTGCAAAAACTCATGGGAAAGAGGAAGAAATTCTGAGACTTCTTTGGGCTGGGGATTTCAGAGTTCCTTGGGAAGAGCAGCACTGCAGCCTTACAGAGCTAGGCAGAAAATGACTGTATGGAACCAACAGATTGGTACTTCCTAAAGATGTCCTTGCCTAGACTCGCAAATCCCTTTCACCAGAAATTCCTACATACGTCCACACAATTGGCAACTCTAATTATTCATAATTTTGGAATCACTGTATCTGTTTTTTTGTTTTCTTGCAATTGAATCTCATTGGCGACTTGAAAGCAAACAAAATGTAAAACAAGTAGTTGAAGCAAATTTGGAATTACTTCATGAGAAGGCACGGGCACTGGTCTGGATGGGTGGGCAAAATGTGTTGCATTATTCACAACCTCCTGTTGCAGCAACAACTGAATGCAAAGAAAGTAGTTTGTTTCATTTTGCTTTTCTTAAACAAATAATTTTTGGTGGAGGCCCTCTATAGGGGTGTTTATCCCAAAGGAGATTCATGTTACAACATTTTGAGCAAGGTGACATAGGCTGGAAACTGATGTTCAAGTGAGCAAGCAGAGCCATGGAGAAGTGGGGTCAGCTGGAGGCTGATAAGCTGGAGTTATTTTCATGGCTTCTTTTCAGTGGTATTAGATCTGATGCCTTTCTCTACTGCGTAGCGGCCAGACAACTTCATACAGTGAAGTTAGAACATTAAGTATGTTAATACAGTATAAAATAAAGTGTAATTCTCCCAAGTGAGCATTAGCAGCATTTATGGGTCTGCAGATAACATTTGTTTTTCTCCCATCATGTCCTAGTATCCCACTTGTTAAAATAAACAACTGCTTTTGATTTGTAGCCGTAACTTTACAGTTCAGGAGCCTGTATCTGAAATAACGAATTAGCCAGTCATTACAAAACACTGAAATAAAAACAGACCAGTGTGTAACTTGGACTTGGCAGCCACCAGCTGCACCTCATCTTGCTAATCTTTAGGCTTTTTTTTTTTTTTTTAAAAAAGCAGGGGCTTTTAAGAGTTAAGTTACACAACTCTCTTTTTATTTTTAAAGTGAGTGGATTCCTTGTTGCGTTGTTGAGGATGATAAATTGATACCACATGTTGCTTCCAGACAAAAAAGACTCTGTACTGCAGTAGAAGCACTTGCAGCTGGTGTCTGAGTTAATGGACGGGCTCCACAAGGTAAACATGGCTTGGAAGAGGCCGAAACACGCACAGGGAGGGGGAATTTTCTCCGTTTTAAAGGCTCAAGCATTTGCTGCTGTTGCCTGACTGGGGCTGAGTGTTGAAATAACGCGCGGTCCCAGCCTCCCCAGGAGACTCATTCAGTTGCTCCTATCAAATGAGGTATATGGTACTTTGGAAATGTCTGAGTGTCCTCTCTGGGAGCTTACTCATGTGCAGTCTTATCAAAATATCAAGAGAGACACGTGTAATTAGGACATGGCAGCCGATATAATTTTTGGTTTTTTTGTGAGCAAAATGTGGCTGGTTCCCTCGAGGAGTATTAACTGAACAAAACGCGGTGCAGCGGATCGACATTTGTAGAAGCTGAGAGCGTGGCCCCGAGTTTGGGAAAGTGCTGTTACCCCTTGTGTTGCTGCCCTGGCTACTAGTGGGCACCCAGCTGCACCCCTTCTCCTGATGCCATCAGCCTAAGCCAAGGTAGGGTAGCAGCGCCGCTTGCCTGTGGCACTGTACCACCCTCTGCTCATACCACATCCGACCTGCCTCGTGTGTTCCTCTGTCCAGGTCTTCCTCATCTCCAGGGCCGGTCATTCTTCCCCACAGGACCACTTCCCTGGGGGACCGGGACCCAGCCGGGCTGGGCTCAATGCCGTACGGGATGCTCTTGGTCTTATCTGCAGGAACCTCAAGTCTTCTGGCTCTTAGCAGAGCGCACAGCATTCTTCAAGTCCGGTATAAATAGTAACACTAATAAAGGGAGGAGCTCATCGTATTTCTTTTCTACTCTGTTCTTGTACAGTCCATATGTTCTACCCATTGGTAGTATCTGAGCTCTTTCCAAGGTGTCTGCAGCCTGGCTAGCATCTGTCCCATCTACATATGGTCTCCAGGACAGATTGATGGAAGTTCCTTTATAGATCTTTTAAAGTTTCTCATTGCATTTTGGCATGAAAAAATGTGTTATGTTTCCATCATCATGGCCTAATCCGTCTCCCACATAAGTCAAAGACAAATCCCCATTAATTTGATCAGCAGTGGGTTCAAATGATAAACTGTATTTTCTTTGCTTCCCCACCTCCTTTGTGGTTTGTCGCCTGGTCATTTATTACTGATGCACGTGGTTGTGAGCAGAGATTGTCCCGTGATATTTTCCTATATTTTAAGCAGATGGGAACATTCCTTGACAGCTCAGAAACCAGGTAGAAAATACAGTTATTTCCATCCAGATTGCAGCCTGGTAGCACAGCACAGCAGCGTTTACTGATGTGAGTTGTCAATCCTGGTGACTTCTGTAGTAAAATTGCATGTGAAAGGATAATAGGATCCAGCCCTAATTTGATTTGGCAGAGCATCCAACACAAGGAGAAACCAAGAAACTCAGATACTGTTGCTGAAGAGGTTAGCGGGGGAGGTTACGTGAAAGAAGTGGGTTTTAAGGCAGTGTTTGAACAGAGGGTGGAGATGGGGTACACAAAAATAAATTGGCCCATAATTATGCTTAAGAAAACAATCTTCCTACAGAAGAAAAGTAAAGAAAAACAGAAGCTGGAGTATAAGTGGCATATTGCTTGATGTGAAGGAAAACAAACTGCTTGGATTTTTTATAACCACCAATTTTCAACGCAGAAGTATTATTACATTCTTTTATTACTTGTGTAATACCAACACTGAGCAAAAAGATATGAGAAGAAGAAAATTACACATGTGCACACACATGCAGGAGCCCTCATCCTGAAAGGTGGTGCTTCAGTCTCACAATTTCACCATTTAGGATTTTTCATGTTTTAGGCCAAATGGTTTCATACTATGGCTACCACCAACAGAAATAAGCCGTTTTATGAGAATACTATAGGTGGAAAACTGTTAGATGCTGGCACTTTGACTGAGTGTTTTTATATCTGAAGCTGTGTGGCACGCTGCGTATGCTACCTTGGGTGTTTCTTTTCTGTGTTTTATAAGATTTTTTTCATTAGCAAGAGTCACGGTGCTGTGTATTCTTATACCCAGCATTTTTAGGTGGGGAACAGCATGGTTTGTATGGCTTTTGTAGCCTGGCTTGGTGTGGTGGGCTAGCTCTGGTTGTCCTCACCCTGCCGCTGGCTCTTTGCAAGGCGAGATTCTCGTGCAGATGTTCTCACAAGTGGTTGTCCATGAAAGTCCCAGGGGGTGAATGTGAGAGCTACCTGCATTGATGCAGTACAAGCTGGAATATCTACAAAGGTTATTTTTCAAAAACCCAGCAGTTCTCCAGCCAGTTGGGCGAAACCTGAGGAAGTAAGCAGTGGCGCCTAGTTTTTAGAAGTTAGAAACAGGCTATTGCCAGACTCAAAATATAGTTAAAATGTCATCAGTTTAATAAAAAGCTCTTTCCTTCCTTAGACTGAAGAACTATTATGCTGCAACTCAATCCACCATATTTTGATGGCATGATAGTTCCTTAGAAATGGGCAAGTTTATAGCTGAGGCACTGACCCAAACTTCTCTTGAGTAAGTCTGCGAAGTCTGGTCTGCTGTTTTGTGCAAATTGTTTAAAACATAACAGTTGCTATTTTGAACCGTGGTCCATATGATTTCTCTTTTCATTAAGTGATAATCACAACCGCGTCTGCTGTCTGCGTGCGAGAACTTCAGGCATGTTTTCCATTTCACAATCTGACAAAAACCACAACACTTAACAGGGGAAAAAAAAGGCATTATATACTGAAAAAAATAGTTTAAAAAAAGCTGGGCTGTATTTCTTTATACATCAAATGTGTCTCCAGTTCACTTATGTCAAACATCCATTTATCCTAAGGATGCAAATGTCGAGATTCTTGTGAATGATTTGTTGATTGATTCATTCTTTGCCCTGGAATTTCTTCACTGCTTTGTAAATGAAGGACACTTACCTTGGATGGTTTGATTATGCTATAGTCCTTTTGACTTTGTGTTTTTAAAGCATGCTGGTAGAACAAATGGGATTTTATCCTCTTTATAGCTATACCTGGTAATTACCAAAATTTAAGAAAAAAGAACTCATGCAACTTTTTAAACTTAATCATCTTTAACCTGGAGGAATAGCACAACTGTTTTGTCAAAGGAATAGGGGATAGCTCCAAAAATCTTTTGACTTGCACATGGAGGAAAAAAACCAAAACCTGGAAGCATTCTCACTAACAAATACCAGTTGCTCATCCTCAGCAGGATGAGCAGACTGGGATTTTCGTCTTGGTTATTTCGGTTTAAATCTGGAGTCATTTCACTAGGGGTACCGTGGGCTGGTTTTCTTGGCCTCTTTCTCACTCTGAGATGATTATCATCGGTTTGAGTCAACATGGTTTTTGGACAGTAGACATTGCTGACTAGTGCAAGCAGGTAATATGCAAAAGCAGGCAGTGCATGGGCTCCCCTGAAAGTACTGTATTTTGTATCATCCTGTATGGCCCGGGGTATCTGACTGTGTACAGCAGCTTTACACAACTCTCTATCTAGCAGCTTACAGGCACAGGGATATCGTCATGCACTGTGTCACATCATGTTTTGAAGACTGTGAGGATACTATAGCAAGGGGACAGCTGGCCAGCTATTGCGGTACGGGTGTAATTCTGGTGCCTCTAATCAAGAGAGAAAGTACAGCTTAGTCATGCACAGAGTGCCTGTGGGAGAGGAGCAACAGCACTTGAGTTTTCTCAAGAGTTATTATAACAAATACACAATACACATGCACATGAAGAATTAAAAAGACATTTGCAGAGGCTGCAATGAGTGTGACTACCCCTCCAGTCAGATTTTTGCAGTGCCTTTGCAGTTTTTATTTCAAGGAACCGATGGCAAGATTGCTGGTAGTATAGAGGTTTGTCCTGAGTCAAAAGTAAGGGAGAAATGTCTAGCTCCTTGCTAGCAGGAGTAGGGCTGTGTCACACTCCTTTCCTTAGAATGCAGCTTTTGGGGGTGTAGGGATGGGCAGCAGGAATGCACCGCTAGTGCAAGCACAGGGCTTGTTTTACAGCAGCATGCTGGCATGCTGCAGTCACACTCCAGCCCTCCCATGTCCACCACCTGAGAAAGCTGTGGTGATGTCCAGGAGGGCCCAATGCTTTTATTCATGTTGCTCTTTTCATGTGATGTTGGTTTAATGACTAAGATTTGGATAGTAAAAGAAGTGGGGTGCTGGTTTTCATGTTTTGTTTTGTTCCTTTCCTGCAGAATTCAATCCGGCACAACTTGTCACTCCACAGTCGATTCGTCAGGGTGCAGAATGAAGGCACCGGGAAAAGCTCTTGGTGGATGATCAATCCAGATGGTGGAAAAGGCGGCAAGGCACCCCGGAGACGTGCTGTGTCGATGGACAACAGCAACAAGTACACGAAGAGCAGAGGGCGGGCGGCTAAGAAAAAGGCAGCCCTGCAGACTGCCCAGGAGACAAGCGAGGACAGCCCTTCTCAGCTCTCCAAGTGGCCAGGGAGTCCCACCTCTCGCAGCAGCGACGAGCTGGATGCATGGACAGATTTTCGCTCCCGTACAAATTCAAATGCCAGTACGATCAGTGGCCGCTTGTCACCGATCTTGGCAAGCACCGAACTAGATGATGTTCAAGATGATGATGCTCCGCTTTCTCCCATGCTGTACAGTAGTCCATCGAGCTTGTCCCCATCGGTAAACAAACCATGTACTGTGGAGTTGCCTAGGTTGACTGATATGGCTGGGACAATGAATTTGAACGATGGACTGACAGATAACCTCATGGATGATCTCTTGGACAATATAACACTCCCTCCCTCCCAGCAGTCACCCACAGGAGGGATAATGCAGAGAAGCTCCAGTTTTCCTTATGGTTCCAAAGGTTCAGGGCTGGGTTCCCCGTCAAGTAGTTTCAACAACGCCGTGTTTGGGCCATCATCCCTGAATTCCCTCCGCCAGTCACCCATGCAGACCATTCAGGAGAACAAGCAGGCCACCTTCTCTTCCATTTCTCATTACAACAACCAGACGCTGCAGGATCTCCTTGCCTCTGATGCACTTAGTCACAGCGATGTCATGATGACACAGTCTGACCCACTCATGTCACAAGCCAGCACAGCTGTGTCCGCCCAGAATTCCCGCAGGAATATAATGCTCCGCAACGACCCCATGATGTCGTTTGCCGCGCAGTCCAGCCAGGGCAGTCTGGTCAATCAGAGCCTGCCCCATCACCAGCACCAGTCCCACAACTCCTCTCTTAGTGGCAGCCGTGCCTTGTCCAATTCCATCAGTAACATAGGCTTGAGTGACTCAAACAGCTTGGGATCCACCAAACATCAGCAGTCACCTGTCAATCAGTCTATGCAAACACTTTCTGACCCGCTCTCAGGCTCCTCTTTGTACTCCTCTAGCGTGAACCTCCCAGTCATGGGACATGAGAAATTCCCAAGCGACTTGGACTTGGATATTTTCAATGGGAGCCTGGAGTGTGACATGGAGTCCATTATCCGCAGTGAACTCATGGATGCAGATGGGCTGGATTTTAACTTTGATTCCCTCATCTCAGCTCAGAACGTTGTCAGTCTGAATGTGGGGAACTTCACTGGTGCTAAACAGGCTTCATCACAGAGTTGGGTACCAGGCTGAAGGATCTTTGAGAACAGGGAAAATGGGCAAACAGGTCAGTGCCCCATAGATGTGGTAAAATAATTGGTTCCTTAGTTTTATTGGAGTTTGCACCAAACCCATAATAGTTAGTGCACACTAATAATATTAATTTGGCTTGTGATGGCTTGCCATGTGTTGGTATGCAGCCCGCACAACCAAGAAACATTTGGAGGTGTGGAGGGAAACGAGGCTAAGCTATAAAAGCTGTTCAGCTGCAACACTGTCAGCGCGCATCTGATGCTTTGTGTCCTTCTTAATTTAGGCATGAGAAACGTTAATGACAAATCAGGCAAACCAAGGTGGAATATTTGTGGGTTTTAGGAATCACAGAGCTCCAACTCGTCTTCTTTGAAGTCGCAACAGATGGATTCTTCTCTGCAGCCGATGCCGCATCTAGCCAAGCTGTGTTACATAGGGACAGGGCAAGGAGCTTTGCAGTCAGTGGAGTGATGTTACTGCAGGGGAGGAGGAAGAGTGTCTTTGCAAGATCAGTGCATGCGCTGAGGATCGGGTGTGTGGGACAGATCTGGACTGAATTAGAGTTGCACTGCTGCTGTGGTACAGCAATGCTAGAGAAGTTGTTTGGGGTTTTTTTTAGTTATATTTCTTGGCAAAGAAAATGCAGCAAATGGAGGAATTATATATTTAAATAGCAAAGGTGGGATCCTGGTCCCAGGAACATCCTGGGTTTAATGTTTTAAATATGTAAAAATTGTTGGTCCCCTCCAGGACTGGGGTGAGTATCATTTTCTTTTGGACTCCACCAAGAGAATATCTGTAGGTTTGGGTTCTGACATAGGTGCTTTTCAAATGTTAGCCTCTTCAGATTAATTTTTTCCAGATTGATGTGGTTTTTATCCATTGCTTCTTTTCCACAGCTGGGGGCATTTGAACTTGTAAACATTGTTTCTGTCATCCTTTTGTGATTCTGCAGGCTCCTGCCCATACCTCTGCCTGCTCACACATACATATTCACTGACTCATAGGGTAGGTGCCACACAAAGTGCCCTTTCTCCTTTGTTTATTTATTAGTATAAGGGAGTAGATTTCAAAATATAGTAGGATAAAAGGTTAGCTATAAATTATTGAAAGTGTTCTATTAACTTCAGAGTAGTACTTGGAGTATCCCAGTGTTGAGGTTAAACGAGGTGTTCGTTCAGTTTGCAGCTTACTTCCAACTTTCTTATTTTCTAGATGAAGGATGGAAAGGAGGAGTTGATGTCGTTTGACTTTACGGTGCATAATTTGCCCCTTTCATCTTTAATTGAGTTTTCCTTCTCTGTTTCACAGTTAGATGTTCAAGGGGAAGCTTTGCGGTAGGTGAGCAGTAGTGGTGAACCTCCTGAACGTCTTCCTATGTGTATGGAGTACCGCAGGAGACGTGGGCTGTGGGCTGCGGGCTGCTGCCTGCGAGGGAGAACAAGACTGCACAGGAGTCCTCCCTTCAGTCGTTCTGCAAAGCTGCCTCGCTCCGGTGGAGCGGCTGGTTTGCACAGTCCTTTCTCTGTTGGTGGGAGGATTTCCTCAGGTTCTTTCACATCTTCTCGCCCAAAGCGAGAGCGTTGCAGCGGAGGGCCTGGAGACGGGCTGCGGAGGTGGGCTATAGACCCTGCACAAGATGGTGGCGTGGCAAGGCCAGGGCCACAGCTGAATTCTGGTTTTCCTTCCGTTCCGGTGCTGGAGAATTTAAGAAGGGAAACGGGGAAGAAAAAAGAATTGACTCATGAACCAGGAAGTGAAAACTTGCAGAAGGTCACGCTTGCTGACCAGTTCTGTCTTCTTCCCGGTGCATGAGCTGTTTGGATTTAAAAACCCTTGTAGCATGAGGTAAAACCAAAAGGCTGTAAGAACTTTATGGCAGTGAAACATCCAACAGTACAATCTGCCAAATGGGGCCTAAAAACCAGATGCTGTTGACAACTTTGCTTGACACAGGCAGGCAGGGCAGCCTCCTGCTTTTGTAGCTTCGTTTGCTGCGTGTCGGTAGAAGCCGCCCGTGGGCAGACGTGCCGAGGCAGCGCGGAGGAAGCACACCACGCCACCGCCTCGCCGGTGCTCGCCGATGCCTCTTCGCCCTGGCCTCTGCCGTTCACGGAAAGCGTAGCTGCTGTGATCTTTTTCAGGCTGCTCCCTCCGAATAGAGGAACTGACACATCTGTGTGAGCGGAGTCTCATTGCAGAGGACAGATTTATTAACGAGACAGTTCTCCTCGGCGGATTACTGTCCAGTCATCTGTGGAAGCCTCTTTCCCTCTCTCTGACAAGCGGACCGGCTGCTGCGGGGTGCCTCTGGTATCAGGTGCAAGCGCAGATGATTTCTGCTGAGCTGGTTCATCATGCACCCTTCCTCGTCTGTTAAGCAGTGCTGTTTGAGAGTTTGCCTCCCTGTGAGCATCTCGTATTTTGTTGGGGCACCTCGCATGACATCGGATGCAGTTGTTCTGAATTGCTTTCTCAGTTACTTCTCCACTTGGCTGTAGCAATAGGGACCCCTGAATTAAAGTCTTCTCTCAGCAGTGTTCGTGACCCCAATAATGAATCTTTACAGGCTTGAAGACTGGGGAACACTTTCAGCAGAACTGCCTGGCACTTGCTCATGCTAAATCCGTTTCATGAGTGTGGCCAGGTGTGTTTTGCAGGCAGGCAGAAGCAGTTACAATGGATTATTGGCATACCTGGGAATAGTGAGTGCTGTGTTTTCTATGAAAAATAAGAGAAACGTTGGAGTCAGTTTTCGGGAAGAAAAGAAAGAAGCCAAATACATAGGTATTTAGTTTATATGTACTCTAGGTATAGAGGGGGTTTACTTTGGAAGAAAATCAACTACAGTTTCTTCATAGGGGAAGTAAAAAACCTGTACAGGAGATGCCACTGTTGAGGGTTTAGTGGCTGTGCACGTTTGCTTCACGTAAGCCTGTGCATGGTCCCTGGAGAGAGCCTTGCCCAGTCCCACCGCGCTGGCCCTGTGCCCGTGGGTTGGCCGTGCCTTCAGAGGGTCCTTATTGAGGCATATAAATGAATTTGGGTTTGTTTTGTGTTGTTTCTCTTACAAGAAGGAAAGGAGAAAATCAATATGCTTTTTTCTTGCTTTATTCACTCAGCCATAATTTTCCCCTCTTAAGCTGTCTGGGGCCTCTGTTCCTCTGTCTCTGCCTGCTTCCCAAGAGCACTGGATGTGCCCTCCTGCCACTCAGATAATCATCACCTTGGTTTTTCAGCTTGTTTATCAATAAAGACAGACGTCACTATTCCCTCACCTGTCTCTAGAATACCTTTTATTTTTAAATTAGTGGGTTCTCTTTCTGCCTGGGGTTCCCACAGCTCTGCACTTTGCTCCCTGGTCCTTCTCAGCCAGCAAGTCCCAAGGGACTTGGCATTCACCAAAGAGTAGTCCCAAGCAGAGTGGCAGGGGAGACTATTCGGGACATTTACTGCTGCTTGGAAGGTCAGGAGCTGGTGATCAACTACCGCTTGGGCAAACACTTCCTCCAGCATCAAAACCCATCCAAGAAGTTGTTTTCACCTCGGTTGTTTTCGTGATCCAGTTTACAGTGGCACTGCGCAGGCAGCGATGCTGACAGGGCTTGGGCAGGGGCTGGAGGATGGCTCAGCGCAAGCAGGGCAGGAACTTCTTGAGCTGGTTTCACTGTCTGAAAAACTCATCTAGCTGCATCTCCTGAGAGAGACTTCAACGTGCCATTTAGCAGGATGCCTGTAACAGAGCCGTGCTGGAGTCACATTGGCTTGTTTGAAAATTACAGGTGAAATACTTCGCAGATCAGTTAAAGTCACTCATTTTGCCCTAGCATCATGTAAGTCCCAGATCATCTTACTGTAGCCATAGAGTGCACAAGCCATGCCATGTAATGTCGTGTAATGTTCACACAATTTGGTGATTAACATCTCTGATAAAGCAAAATTCTAGGAAACGTAACAAAATGACTGTTGGTATTTCATTAGTCCGTATCAGTTTGGACTACTTGCTGATTTGTTAATTCGTGTTCAACCTGTTTCTGGGTGAAATTCATACCAAAGATGAATGCATAGGTCTGAGGATGACTTACTATTCACAACACCACCATCCTAAAAGTTGAAGTAGATAGTGAAAAGATCTCCATTTGGATGGAGTTTCGAATCAGAGAGCTCTGGACAATATGCCGCAAGGAAGATCATTTTTATTCTTTACCGGAACCTTGTTTTCTGCTCATTAAAGCTGAAACGTTGAAACAGAATCGGTGGACCTCTTGCCTGAGGGTGCTGACAGCCTCAGGACCGTAGTTGCACTTCCTCCTCTCTGATTTTCAAAAATGAGGTCCTAGGGGTAGGGCTGGCAGGTTTCTTACATGGAGCCAAGATGGGGCTGGCTGCCTTTAAAAAAGCTAAAGGAAATTCAGGAGCAGCAAATTCTTCTGCTCCATTTCTAACAGGTTAGTGGTTAAGGCGGTGGCGTGCTTCTAACATTTAAGTGTTGTTTCAGCCAGCCCAAGTTTTGAAAGGTGGTTTTGTGACTAGCTAAACATCACGCATGCCAAGTTTAGTCTTTGAACAAAAATATCTATGTAGAAAACGTATTTCGCTGGGAACAGGGATGCCATTAACTCCAAGGAGGGCCTGCCCCGACCAGGCTCCTCGCTCCCCAGGCACGCACCAGCGGCACGGGAGCAAACTCGGCACTTCTGGCCACTGGGGAGGGGGAGAGGGAAAAGCCGGGCAAACCCCGCTGGGGCTGCCCCCCGTGCAGTCCTGCTGGCCACAGTGCCCCTTGAAGCCCCTTGCACACAGGGGCCAGTCCCACGCTTGCAGGGATGCTGTGGCTTTTGCTGTGTGAAGGCAGCAGGAGCTGACACACACGCGCAATGAATCGCTCGCTCCTTCTGGGAGTAGGGCTTTTTGGTTTTGGTGGTTTTTTAATCTGGGTTTATGTTTTGGGGTTTTATTAACCCAGGAAAAAGATCTGTAAAAAACAGGATTGCCTCCGCAGCCTTGTGCTGTGAGCGTACAGCAGCTGAAACCAGGACAGTGGTCTGATCTTGTGGTTTGGGTGTTCTTCTGTTGGTGTTTTATATAGATACATTCTTTAGTACCTCATGCTTTGTCATGTGATTCAGCAGCAATAATTAGGCAGAAACTTGCTGTCCCTGCAGATGCCAAGATTACAGGATGACATACTCTCACCAGATGACAGCACAAACTGATATTTTTAGAACAGCCCGTATCAACTGGTCTCCCCAGTGCTTTCCTCCCTGGATTGGCAGCACGCAGGTTTTATTACAGAATGAGTCTACACAAATCGTCTTTCTCGTGAATGAGCCGCAATGATTGTTTAGAGCCGCAGATCAGCATTGGTCCCCAGATGTGCTGTTGCCTGATAGCTGGGATGGTTACAGGTGTTTTTTCTTTTTAATTTCCTTCTTTTGAGCCAGACTTTTAAGTAGCTCCCACCCCCCAAAAATGTATTTTCTTGAAGAAGTGCGTAATAAGAGATTCTTTTTAGAAACATAGCGTCATGCAGCTGAGGAAAGGTCAAGATCTTTTTTCATAGCAATTCAGCACTCAGCCAAGGTGATGAACTGACAGCCAGAGAGGTTTAAGTCTTGTGTTGATGACAGCCAAAGAGCACGGGTACAGCGTAGGCAGCAGGAGTGCACATATTTAAGTAGTACCCTACGTAAATAGCTGGCCTTTCTCTCCTGACCTGGGGAGGGAGGATGAAGGAAGGATGCTCAAACAACACCCCCAGGCTCCTGGTGCCACTGGTGGAGAGTCTCCTGGAGGATGCTCCCATCAGCGCTGTCCCTGATCGAGTCCCACACGGTGCATAGGGACACTGACCCCATTAAATCGGGTACCAGCGGCTGGGTGGTGGGAACGCTCAGCTCTGGTCCACTCTACGGGCGCTATTTAATCAGCTTTTCCACTCAGATTACCGCACAGGGTGGCAGTTGTTGGAGTCTGGCAGAGCGAACATCTGCTGAGCGGTAATCGGACAGAGACGCAGCTCAGCTAATGGAGGCCACTGTGTAGCTGCGGTTGTCTGCCGTTACTCCAGGAAAAAAGCCACTTTTCCCAGATGATGCCATGGAGAATGGCTTGTGTTTATGCACTTTTACAGCTGAGCTGAATATCTTGCCCATTGTTTTTCCCTTGTACAGCCTGCTTCTCCTGGCTTTCATAGGTAATTTGTTTTTGAACAAATGCAGAGAAAATCTGGGTTTGAGGAAGGACCTTCCCTCTCTTGTCTTTTCTACCACTTGTAAGTCATCATAGAGGATGTCCTGCCTTATATCAACATGGTGGCAATCTTTTTGTGTGACCTGTGTGAGCACTATTGGCCTGTCATTTTCAACTTGCTGCAGAGGAAAATGTGAAGACTCCATAGCAGGGAGGATGTTTTAAAAATAGGCTTGGTACCTGGCAGAGAAAAAGAAACTCTCTATAAGGACATTCAGAATAAAGAGTACCTAGCACATTTCCATAGCACTATAAACCCATAATTCAGGATATTTCCAGCCATGCAGGTACCTTTTGCTCTAAACAGTGGCTCTTGTTCTTCAGATTCAAAAGTGCAAGCAAAGTCCTTCTCTGGTCTTGCACAGGTGCAGTAGTTATCCATCCTTTTCTGATCCACAGTAGAGGTCTCCTTCCCAGTGCTCCTGAATGCCTAAAGAAAGCACTGTTATTCCTGCTGGTGTACTTAACCCCTAACAGAAGATGTATTTTGCAAGCATTTTTGGCCTTCTTCCTCTAGTCTAGCAGCATCCTGCCTA
This sequence comes from Harpia harpyja, assembly GCF_026419915.1. Classification (NCBI taxonomy): domain Eukaryota; kingdom Metazoa; phylum Chordata; class Aves; order Accipitriformes; family Accipitridae; genus Harpia; species Harpia harpyja. The sequence continues at coordinate 10,137,042 of NC_068942.1, read as the reverse complement.
AAAGGTGCTGTGTTGAACACCCAGGCTGATGTCTTTCAATTAATGGCAGTGTCACCCATAACTGGCAGGATTTCTACCCCACTCCTCAGGCCCCTGAACAAAAGGCAGGGGATAAAATTTACCATAAGTTTGTCAAGTAAGAAGCCTGGAGACCTTGTAGAGAGATGATGTCCTGTATCTAAGCTCTCCTCTGTTGGCCAGGGCAGAGGATTGAACCCAGCCAGATGTAATGGTTCTCAACAGCAGTTGGGTATCAGCAGTGCTGGTGCTGGAAAGCCAGCATAACTGCACACTCACATGCCTGTAGGTGTAAAAACAAGTGTGTCAGCATATGGTCTTCTTGTATGGGCAACAACACAGTGCACAGTGATGCATGTAGTGGAGTTTGCATGCACCTGCTTCTCTTTGCAAGCAAGTGCAGAATTTCCTGTGAATTTGGTTGTTCAGTATCAGCTCCTGATACATTAGGAAAATCCTGATCTACTTTTCCTTTTAAGTGTGTGAGCATGGGTGGACCAATTTCTCACTGGGTGTCTCCTTTTCATCTGTAAAATGGGTGGAAGGGACCTTACCCACCTTTGAGGATAAAATGAACTGTCCAGAGAAGTGGTGGATTCTCCCTTGCTGGAAATATTCCAGACTTGGCTTGACAGGGCCCTGAATAACCTAACCTGAGGCCCTGCCTTCAACAGAAGGTTTGACCAGATGATGCCGAGTCCCATCCAGCCTGGACTTTTCTATGATTTCTATGAGACAAGTGGGATATCAGAATAATACGTGTATCAATAGTCGTGGCACCTCACTACAGTTCTGGGCAAGCCTTTCATCCCAGGGAGATGACACGGGGTGATAGAATGATCTGCTGTCTTTAGTTACATTTACTTCCAAAATACTTGGTTGTCTGCTATGGTTTGCAATGTTTCTTGGAGTGTAAGAGCAGTAACGGAAGGAAAAGAGACACTTTCATGCTTTACGTGCCTGAGCAAGTACCAGCACAGCAACTTTTTAGCTCCTGTAAGTCTTAGTTCTGTGCTGGAGTTATTCCTCTTTCCATCCTTCTCCCGCACTCTCTGCCCCCGATTCTGAGGTGGAAAGATCTATTTTTACGAGTAGAACTAAAAGAGAAAAAGTGAAGTTGCAACGTGCCTGAAAGTTCAGGAAAGAAAGCACATTAAGTTGCCAGCAATTTTTTTCTCCCCTTGGGATTTGCACCCTGACCTCAGCGTTGTCTCTCAGCACAGAGCCATCCTAGTCCAGCTAAGCCTTTAGGGTGTCACTGTGGCATACCTGCCATGGCATCGGGATTCCTAATTTTTATTCCGCTTGAACAAAAAATCTCATGCTGCAATGTTGTCATTATAGAAGAATTGGCCACAGTAGTTATCTTCCTTACTTGTTTCTAAACAAATACTGTGTATTCTTCAGTCTTGAGCTGTGAAACCTCAGGCAGAATATTAACTTGTAACCACACGTAATCAAGTCTTGCTTTTTGAGCTTACCCCCATTTTGGAGTAGAAGCTGTACTGCTGGTGGCGATGACAAATCAAGGGGCTGAGGCACCAGAACAAATGCACATCTGTCACTAAAGGATGCAAGTTTCCTTCAAAACGTTTGCATCCCAAGTCTCTGGACAGTAAAAGTAGTTATTGGGATTTCCTGTCCCTGGGGAGTCGTTACGGAGTGGTACCCAGGGAAAACACTTGTTTTACAGATAAGTGGTGATATTTTTCAAGATGTGATCCACTCAACAAGCCTTCCAGCCAAATCAGGAGGTCCTTGATAGGCTGCCATACAGAGGAGCTGTGTGTTGGTAGTGCAGTTTCTCATACCATAATTAGGTAAAGGAGCACATAACTTCTTTTTAACAGAAAACTGTATGTGCTGATTGTTATGTTAGCTTACTGATAAACTTACCACCGACACACATTATCTGTGCCTCGCTCTGGGGAGCATCGATGCATCACCTTTCTATTCTGAAGAAATTTCCAGTGGTGTGTAACTGGCACCATTGGGAATCAAAGGGAGAAAGCAACAGGTGGCAGATGATCCTTCAGAGCTGTTCTGATGGTGCACTAGCTGGCTTGGGAGACAGCCATCCGGTTAAGTGGTGGTATGATGTGAGACAGAAGTGAGGAGGAAATGTTGTTGCTGGAGGGAAATCGCAACCAACAGCTCAGCCACAGAGTAAAGCAAGGGTAGCATTTGTAACTGGTCAGTAGCCAGGTAGAGGATGAGAGGGGAGAGAAAAGGACAGAAGAAAGGGGCATCTCATCTGCCACATAATTGCTTGCAAGCTGAAGAATTAGAAAATACAGAAATACTTGCTTTTTGGTTTACACTCTTCCACCAAATAGGATAAACAGATTTAGCATGTAGGGTTCAAAATGTCTGTGGGACGTGACAAAGCAGGAGTTCGTCCTCACCCCTCGCTTAATGCTTTTTCTGTTTCTGTTTTAAAGTCATTATTTTCACCAACCACATGCGTATATGCTTGCATAAGTTATAGCTTGATATAGCACTGTGGATTCTTCTAACGTCCAGCAGATGTATCTTGTTCCAGCCTTCTGTACCCCGGGGGTCAAAACAGCCATGGTGGAATTGCCTCTACTTTCAGTGCATGTGTGCATATGTGTGTGACAGAGCCCACGTACCAATGTGGTTGTGAAGACTGCACTCCAAAAGAAAGCCATCACTTTCTTCAGAAGAAAGTCTTAAGAAGTCTAAGAAACTTTGGGAGAAAGTCTAAAATTCCTCCTTCCTTTCCACTCCCCGATGATTGAAAATGGGCTTCAGGTTTGACAGAGGAGCTTTTCAAGGGAGAACTGAATTTTCCAGGGAGTGGCTTAAGGAGTACAGCCAGGTGATGTTTTCTAGTAGTGCCCTTTTTGGAAGTTCCCCCCAGCCTAAGAAACAAGAAACCATGCCACACATAAGAGGGGGCTCTATGCCTTTGCTGTGGCAAGTTAGTGAACACTGCTCTAACCCATTAGCCCTGCTAGACTGCACCTTTCTTGTATGCCTCCTTGACCTCTGTTCCATATGTTTTTTCATCACTCCCTGTGCTCATATTTCTGCTGCTCTTATCCCCCAAAACAGGTCCCAAAAAGTAAAGGCCAGGAAAAAGGATAAAGGGGTGACTGGAGTATTTTACCTGGAGAGCTGCATGTTGCCCTTAGAGGACAGCATGGTCCTGGCTCACCAGAGGAGAAACTCCGTCTGCCTCTGCAAATTCAGGGTGACACTCCAGAGGACAAGCTTTTCCCACAGCCATTGGGAATGGGAGAAGACCTTGTGTTGGCTCAGGATGCAGCTGGAGATATTTGGATTTGGGGGCAGGGAGAGAGGAACACTGGGGAGTTGTGGTTCAGGACCACTGATAAATGGAGATGTAACTGGAGTGCTTGCTTCCCCACCTGGTACAGTTTTCATTGCTGTGAAGCAGCAGGCTGCTAACTCAGGGCTAACAGAGGCTTTTTGTGGTGAGACAGAAAGCGAGAATGTGTGGTTCTATTACAAACTTTAATGGGGTAATTTGAAGGCAGGCAGGTTAAGACTTTGATCTACTTCTTTTCATTTTTTAATCCATTTGCAAAGTCCATGTAAACAGCTGTGAAAATGGAGCGTGGTTTGGTTCTGCTATGAGCAGATTTCACCTCACCATTGCGTCTGTCTCCTAAACATTGAAACTGTCTGAAGGACAGGTGTCCTCACGAAAAAATGTCGGGCAGTGCCACTACCACAAATGATGCTCGTCATCATCCATCCTCCAGTTTTTTCTCTTACCACTTTGTTTCATAGTATAATATTTTACATACATTTTTAATTTAAACGTTAAAATACTCTGGTACTTCGTCAGGAGTTCTATACTTGTTTACTTTTAATTAATAGCTCCATTCAAAGTCAGCAAGACTTCTCACACATGCTGAAGTTAAGCCTATGCTCAGCATAACTGGCAGCTGCATGAGAGTGAGCTGGATGGCTGGGCTGCGGGACGTGGGACCCAAGCCTTGCCCTCAGATGAGGTTGTGCTTTGGGAATTCACCCATTTCCAGCCCCCCCTGGTGCTAAGGCTTTAAGGAGAAGTAGAGAAAAGGGCATGCACTCGTTTGAGCTGCATACAAGCCACTAGCCAGGTTTTACTGGGGGCTCCCAGGCCTGTCTGGGTATCTTCTGCTGACCTTGTTATGGCCATCAGGACACACTCACCAAATGGAGTCCTTATCAGGCAGTCACATTAACGAACGGCTAGCGTTAATTTGCCCTTTGAAAATGAGGAAATCAATATGTTGATCCAGTCGGAAATCCCTTTATTCATAAAACAGTCTACCCCAGACCCCTCCACATAATTAAGGCTAAAGCCAAATTTTGTTTGGGTGAAATGCACAATCTGTCTGCTCCCTAAGCTGTGCTGAATGAAGTTCTCCCCTAACGGCACAGGGAGCAGCTGTCACGCTGTTGCTCTAATAACCATGAGACAAAATGATTAAATTTCCATCAATCATTTAGCATTATCAGAATAGGTCATTTTAATAAAATGTTATCATAGGATCAGTGCCTGGCACCTTAGAAAGGAGAGGGGCAGTGATGGAGAGTCATCTTGTGACGGCCTTTGAGTGATGCCCCTTGCAGGAGATGCTCGTCCAGATTAATCCAGCAGTCCCCCTAAAGCCACCATTTTTCATGAGGGTGCCTGATACCAGGATCTTCTGAGAGTAAAGACATTCCTGTAATCACCTCAAATGGCTTTTTGGTTTCAGCAAGTGTCCCCTTGTTCTTGCACTGTATAGAAAAATCACCGATCATTCGTCTTGGGGAAAATCCTCAACAGGTTGTAAGAAGTGTGGGGGACTAAGCCCTGCTTTCAGAAGCCATTTCAGAGCCAGAAGTTACATGCCCAGCAATGCGGATGGCTGCCAAGTGGGCTTTCTGTAAAAGGATTTCATGGGAATGTTTAAATGTACATACTTCCCAAAACCCTACTTGGTGCCTGTCTGTATTTTTAAGCCACAGAGTACCTTTAAAAACCTGGCCCCGTGGCCCCCGTAGTTGAAATGTTCATCTGTTTTCAGTGTTTTACGTACATACCATGTCCATTTGTAGTCATCTCCATGCTGCATCCAAGGCATCTTTCCAGCATCTGTCCCTCTGCAGAGAAGTTTCATGGCTACAGAATAAGCTGGACCCTAACCCTGTTTTTAAAGCCGGGTGCACCCTGTCTGTTGACAGTGTGTTGTACAAGCAGGAAAACGGAGAACTCCAAAGTCCAACCCAAAATTCGTGGCTCCTCGCTGCTTCTCTTGAGCAGCCTCCTTTGGCTGTCCTTCAAGGGTGGTGGTCGATGTCAGACGCTGATGGAAGATTTGTCCAGCCTTTTGGTGATGCTGAGAAAGGGTGATCATGAAAAATGGAGAAAAGATGGATGATCCTTCTGTGCTTCACCTGGAAATAACCCTTAACAAATAGATGATGCACTGGGTTTCTGTAAATCCAACTCGGCCATTGTTTTTCTTTGGAGAGAGGGTTTTTGCTTTCCTGCTTAGGAGCCAGCAAAGAAGCACACTCAAACCTTGGGAAGGGGGAAACATTTTCAGGCAGCGTCAAAGTGCAACTTATTCCTTGCTGTAAGTTTGAAGTTTCTGGGTGCAAACAAATCAAAATTACTTGTCAGAGTAAGCTGTTGTTGGGTTTGGAGGTTTGCTTGGTTGCCTTTTTTGTTGTGTTTTTTTTCCCTACATGCAGCAGTCTCACTGTCTTGTCTTCTTTTTCTTCTTCCTCTCCAGGCCCTCAAACTGACACGAGATGTAGAGAGAGAACCCTTTGCCAAATCTGCTGTCAGCAAGTGGACAGTGATACTGTTTACAGCTTACGACCTTTGTGAACCCTGCATTATTTTCCTAACGAAGCAGACTGTTAATAGGTCCCTTACCGGAGTGAAGATCCTCCTTTTTTTTTTTTTTTCCCTCTTTTTTTTTCTCTTTTTTGGGGGGGAATTGAACTAATTCTGAAGTATGCAAAATCTTCCTTTTCTGGGATGGCCAAGCACCTGCTGTGGAGACAATGTTCAGCACCATCCTGTTAAGAACACACTGTGTAGCCTTTACAGTAGTTACTTGTCAATGAGTATGTGGTGTTTCAATATATTAATGGTTTATGGGATGTTTTAAGTTGGCTTTTCTTTTTTGGAGGTTTTCCCTGTCTGCCCACCCTCCCCCCTACAACCTCCAGTTTGATTTCCTTAGATTTTTGACCATTTTTGCTTTCTCTCCCTGGGAAATCTGAAGTACTGTGCACGTGCCAGGAAATGATCATAACCCAACACTGCTCAGACGTCAGGGTTTTCTGAGTATACAGCTTTTGTTACACCGATCAACCCGCTGAATTCCAGAGAGAGGTGATGTGTGTGGTCTGTTTGTTTGTTGGGTTGGTTTGTTTGTTTCTTTCTTACTCTTTCCTTAAATTTAATGGTACACCCCCGTTTTCCATAAGCGTCAAACCAGGGTTGATTGCAAAACAAGGGAAGCCGGCGAGTTTGCCTCTTGGCTCGTGAGGATGGACTGACAGCGGGTGCCGTTGCCCGCACGTGCACTGAGGCAGGAGCCCGTTTGCTGCCCACCAGAGCAGGCTCCCCTCCTGCCTTATGGTAGCAAGGCTGTCCCTACTGCTGCAGCGAGCTGGTGAGGAGTTATAAGCGGAGCTGCCAGACAAGTTGAACATAGCCACTTGTAAAGATGTGTTTGAAAAAGCAAAAATTAAGGGAAATATGTCACTTCGCAGAAAAGCTAAACGTAGAGGCTGGGCATCGGCAGGTGACTTGCAGTGGCCACGCCAGGAGTTGAGGCACAGGTCGTTGCAGGGTGTGTTACTGCATCAGTGATCCTTTTTTTTTGTTTTGGACATATCCTCGATTATTTTTTCCTTCTCATTGTGTATAACCTGTTGTGGCAGAAGAAGCAGGAGAGGGAATGGCAAGGTGACAGTATCTTACAAATGGCTTTTCATAGGAGCATAGATTGTAACAGGATAAATGACACTGAAAGACAAGGCAGTTTTATATATTTTGCTTCTAAGATTTTCTTTTGTAAAATGAATAATAATTAATAATAATAATGAATAAAAGGTATGGTGCTGTATAGGTCCTCTCTATAATCTGGAAAGTTTGATTACTTTTTATTAGTATTTTGGGGAGGGAGGGATGCAAAAAAAGAGGGGAAGACAACAATGGTACATAGGAACTCGGTATGAAGAGGTTCTGAATAGGACAGTGTATACATAATTCTCCAAAGCGATATATGAAGTTTTTTTCTTTGCATAAAAGCATTATGCATATAAATATATAAATATATTTTATTATGTACAGAAACGGATCATTATGCATGGATGTTAGGAAAACAAACTAGCATTTTAACCCAAAGTCTCAGTGCATGAGTTCCCACCAACCCGTGTCCCATGCAATGTGGAGTGACTCCCTCTCCCCACTGCCACCGCACATGCACAGTCATGCATGTGCACACACACACACACACACACAGAAGCATTCGTGGGCCCTTCCTCGCTCCTTACTTTCCAGGTCCCTGAGGTGACATTGGTGAAACAACAGCTCCTAGTGTGACGGAAGTTTTGTTTTTGTATCATAGCCCCCACGCTGTTCTCTCGTAAAGATGCATCTCTTGGTTTCTCCCCGCAGTTAGGACTGTGTAGACTGTGCAGTTGTGGTTATCGTAGCCCTGTAGCATATCAACTCTTCCAAGCAGCCAAGGGTTTATCATTTGCCTTTTAAAAAAACTTCTCTTTTCTTTTTACACCGAGATGGTCTATTTGTCAGCGTGGGGACTAGTTTGTTACATTTATCGGAGTTAGCCGATGCTCATTCCCCATCTGTGTCAGCAGCCAGCTACCCAGGATGCTCGCATGGGGCAGTGGTCACCTGGGCTAGAGGTCCCTTTGCTTATCGCAGTCCAGCTGCAGGCACCTTTTACCAAAATTGCTTGAGAGCTTGATCACCAGCCTCCTCTGAGCGTGTAGCATTCGCTCTCAGCTTCCCGGTACACCCCGCAACGCGAGTGTACGCTGAAGGACTTCCCTCCGGTGCTCCTCTCCCCGAGGCTCCTCTGCGGCTGCTGCCCTGCGGCGGGGCTCGTCCCCCTGCCCGAGGTGTCGGCCGCCGGCAGAGCCCACGCGGTGCCTCCCCGTGCCGGGGCGCAGCGTTTGGCCCCTGCGCGGGTGAGCCTCTGGTGAGACCCGGGGTGCCTGCCCAAAGACCACTGACCAGGTCACGGACAGCACCGGTAAGGCCTGACTTGACGGTATGGCCAAGGTGGCCAAAATCCATCGGTGTTTGGTTTTTTTTTTTTCTTGGTATGGATGCAGTTCTTGTGAAAGGCAAGGGAAGGCGCATTAGCTTAAAACAAATGGGGGCAACTTCTGCTCTGCTCCGGCACCCTAGCCCCACTGAGTTCAACGGAGCTAGCTCCCGCTGGCAGAAATGAGGGAGAACGCTATGGTCTGCTCTGTTCAGAAAATGGAGAAGAAACACTTGATTTAGAAACAGACCGTCAATGGCAGAGAAGTTTGGTTGGTTTTTTTTTAAATAAAAGCATTAGCAGCTGAAAGGCTTAACCTGCCTCTCGGTTAAGTCAAGGAAAGCATTTCCATTGGCGTGGTTGGGACACCTTGGGCCCCTGCTTTGGAGAACATCCTAGCACTCGCTGGAAAGGGGTGGACTTGGCCAACCTCTTTGGTTTGGTTTGGTTTCTGTTGCTCGTTTTTGGGGCCAGAATTTTCAAACGGAGGTGCCTGGTGTCAGGCACTGGACGTCGGGGGCTCCAGCATCGTCTCAGGGGGCGAGTTCCTCTGCCCTCGTGGCTTCTCGAAGGAAGGATTGGTGCCAGGTCCCCCCAGGCCCAGGGGAAGGTCACCACCCTCTACGCCTCCTGAGGTGCCCAGCAAATGCCCTCCTCTCCAGAGGTGCTACATAAATCTCGCTGAATTCAAAGGGCCGCTTATTTAGGTGTCAAAATACAGACTTGAATGGCTAATTTGGGGAACCTGCCTTTTGAAAATTTGGCCTTTGAGTCTTTGAGCATGTTTATGCCTAGAAGTTTTCCTTCTGAAACCGTGTAAAACAGATGATTGTCCAGAACAATTCCGTAGTTATCATTTAAACACTTGGTCTAAACAAAAGGTCTAAAAAGGTGACATTTATGCAGTTCCTAGTCACAGGTTTGGGGCTTGATTTAATGATTTTTTAAAACAATTTTCTCTTGAGAATAATCGGGTAGTTGACCACTGCTTAACTCCAGAAATTTTTGTGCCACCGCTTCAAAAAGTTACCTTTTAGGTCATGTTTTTCTCTAAAATTATGTCATTGCTTGGCAATCGGTGTCCTGTAAGTGTTTTCTAGTACACAATATACCTTAGGAATTGCCAACAGATGCGAAGGGGGACCAGATACATTTCGTTACTATGGGTTGGAAAAAAATGGATTGTACATTTGGCTTCACATGTTTAACTTTTTTTTAAAAAAAGTTGCATGATTGGAAAAAATATGTATACAGTATCTGTAAAACTGTTTTATCTGTTTTTGTTTCAAGCCATGTAAATTGGAAGAATATTAAATCCACAGCCTTATCGCGCATGGCCGTCTTTACATACCGAAGAGCTGAACAGTTTATACTTTTCATTTGGGCTATCTTGTACTTTCATTTGAAAGCAGACACTCTCATGTTGCAGTCTTACTGAGGATTTTATATTTAAAAAAAAGAAAAAAGATGCTGCCCTGGAGGAATATACTACCTTACTACACAGAGGTTGGAAGGAAGTTTGTTTTGGAGCAAAACCTGCCCCTTTCCAAACAAAGTAGAGACGCAGTGCTTACTCCACTTGGTGTTAGTAGATATTGCCTTGTGTATTCCATTTTAAATTGTAATCTAGTTTGTAAAAGAGATGGTGACGCATGTAAATAAAGCATAATGGATCTCTACATTGCACATTTGCCTTCGCTCTGTTCTGTTGTGTTGTGGACAGACATCTAAATGCAGGACCTGGAGAAGGGGTGACTTCCGAGCAGTGGGTGAAACCAGCTGGTGGGGGGGTTGGGGCTGGGGCGGGGGCCTGATCCTGCGTCCACTGGAGTCTGTAAATGCGTTATTTATGTGGCCCTCTGCCTTTCAACCCTTCAGCCAAGCCAGCGTAATTTTGGCGGTCAGATAACCCCCAATGGGATCATTTAATGCTGCTAAAAATCACAACGTTCACTTTATTTGGGGGGGCGGGAGGGTTGTCCCCTGGGATGGCAGCTGCACCCTGCAGCTGCAGCCCAGCTCACCCGTCCTGGGAGACAACCAGCCCAACTGCAAGTCGGTCAGGAGAAAAGTACACCCCCCCGCCCCAAGCTGCCGTGGGCTTGGCTGGGTTTCAAACTGCCTCTGAAAATGCCTGGAGTACTTGAAACCACCCGTTTGGGATTTGGGATAAGAAAACCAGCAGCCTGACTCAGCAGAAAGTTATACCAAGGGCTCTGGCCAAGGCACAGGAGAGCGTGCTCAGAAACATGAGACGTGTCGACAAAAAAAACTTCTCCCACCCTGACGGGAAGCCACAGATGTATATGGGTTTTTGGAATCATTTTTCAAGAGCAAATGGTATTTTCAAGAAAGAGGAGCCTTTTCGTGCAGCAGGGAGGGGTTTCCCATGACTCCCGGGGGGGACGACTGCTGTGTCGTCCACGCAAAGCCCATGGGAGCGTTGCGCTGAAGTACTGCAGTATAAAGAGCAGCTTAGGGATATCCCTTGTTCAATAGAGCAAGAGCTATTCAGGCTTTGTCCTAACTAAAGATAGCCTGAAATATTACAAGATCCAGTCAGAAAATAGCCTTTGACTAGGATGAAGCGTGCGTTAGCCTTCCCAGAGTGAGAGAGCGCTCTTGTCCTGCGGCAATTACAGCTTCTCCTCGGAAATGGAGCAGTTTTGCTTGATTTTTCTGAAGGCTCCTCTGACAGTTGCTCTGGCGGGGAAGGACCCGTGTCCTCCGCCTCGCTGGCATCGCCCCACTGGTATTTAGGACAAATGATGACAGCGTTTGGCCCGGCGAGGTGCCAGGTGGAAGGGCCTCAGCTTTGACCTGATTTTAAGCAGGGGCAGCAGCAGCGATGACAACCTGATCAAATCCTGCGCGAGTTTTGTGCTGAACCTACTTGGTTGTGTTGTGCAATGCCTTAGCTGAGACCTTCAGTTTACCCGACCTTGGAATAGATCATTCTTATCTTTCAGAGTACTTTCAAAATAAGTCCAAACATTTTAAACTTCTCCAAGTTGTCCCAGAAGACAAAAGGCTTTTCGAGCTGCTGGCGAGACTGGTGAGGCAACCGAGAGCTATTTTGGGAGCTCCCCACCGCATATGCTGAGTTGCGAGTTTGACCAGACCAGGCAAAACAGTATTTTACAGCTCTTGTTTGGCTACTGCTGCCAAGGAAGTTAGGGGTGCTTTCAAGAAGATTGAGATAAGCAAATCTGGGAGGCTACTTCTTTTTCTGGTGGAGTCATTGTGACAGGTATCTCCCCGTTCAAAAGGAGGACTTCTTGGGTGAAGCAGAGCCCAAGCCAGATGGAGTAGATACCGCTCTCGCTGGTGCACAGATTCATCCCACTGCCAGTGACTTCAGCAGTGTCTCATCGCTTCTCTGTTTGTCCGACCCAGCCCACAGAGCTTTTTTCCCACTGGCCCTGCCTGTGGAATTTTTTGAAATGAAGGTACTTTTATCATGTAAACACAAAACATAGGAAATTCCATTAGAACAAAAAAAAATTTAAGCTATTTTTTTTATTTACTGCTGTTTAAATCTTCAGAAAACTTTGGAATTGTCTGACAAAATGCAGAAACTTCAGTTTGGATTTTTTATTTTTGCACTTGGATTTTCTTTTCATACTAATGACACCAGTAGTTTTGCATGTGCCACAACATTTACTTATTAGAACAAAGCGTCTCCTGCTTTTATTGTTTGATGCTTTGATGACATACCAAGGAACTGATTTAATCTAGAAAATGAGATAAAATGTCTTGATTCAGTAGGAACAATTGGCCTAAATGAGGGTAACTGTTGTAACATTCTTTTATTGTTACATTATGCCATGCAGGTTTAACGATACTTATATCCTGTGAATGATGTGGTGAAATGAGGGGAAACAGCAAAAATATACGACATCTCATAAAAGTCTTTCCAACTTCCAAGACAAATGCGATCCTGATCAAGATCCCCTCCCCCTCAATTTTCACTCTTTTTAGGTGATACCTTAAAACTTTGGTTTTGCTGAAATTCAAAGCACAAGGCAATTCCCAAGCGCTGCCTTTCCCGGGGGGTCAGCGATGCAGCGGTGCCGACCGGCTGTGCACGCTGCCCTGCTCTGCACACCCCGATGGGCGTTGAGGCTGCTGCCAGCACCCGTGGCGCGTGACACCACATGGATGTCAGGTTTCGGCTCTGTTTCACGCCCTGGGGGCCACTATAAGCCCTGTAAGAGCCCGCGGCGGGTGCAGCGAGGTGCCAAGGCAGGCAGATGGGGAGGACATCAGGGGAAGCGAAGCATGGCAGATGCCAGCACCCTGCTCTGGTATTCACGTGTCGCGTGGGACCTCCCTGAAGCTTCATCTGCTGCATGGACAATGGATCCTTCTTCTGTTTGTAACCGCCTTGGGAAAGGACGTCATCAGTTAGAAAGTGCTAATTAAGAAATACGGGTATACTCTACCTCTGACCTCCAAAGCAAAAGATGGAGAAAACTGCATTGACACAGCCACCTCAGAGGTCCTTCCTGGGGAGCGGTGGAGGATGCTGCTCCTGACACCTTCCCCTCCAGGAGGGTGAGGTCGAGCTTTTCCAAGCCTCTGCTGTGAACAACAGGCCTGGTGCCTGGGCAGCCTCTCGTGTTGCATTTGTTGTTTCGGTAGAAAATTCATACTTCACCAGCACTTTATTTTAAATCTCTATAGGCTCCTCTTAATGAAAGCGATCCAGGCTTGTACACCATTAACTAGTTCATGGATGAATGTCCGGGAGAAAAGTCAGTGCTTAGAAAGCAATTCATAAAAGACATAAAATAAAAAAAAATCCCCACTTAGTCCTTTTACTCATTAAATGAAACTCATTGTCATTCACACTTCTCTTGAGAGTCATACTTGCAATATCAAACTGCATATCAACCTCAATGTGCATCTGTTAAGCAAAATTTATGGCGAGGCTCTCTCATTTATACAGAAGTTTTTGCTATGCACTGTCACTCAGCCTAGCAGACTCCTATGGAAAAGCCACAATTTAAGTCAAAACTCTACTGTGCCAGCACAGTTATAAAATTATAGTTGCTTTCAGAGCTAGGAGATATCAAAGTCTCTTCCTAGGGAATGCAGCTACCTTCAGGTGTCTGCTCTGAAGCTTCTGCCTCTAAGACTACAGCTAGAAGGAGAAGGTAGCACAGTGGAAGGTCAGGCGTGGAGGTACCAGGGGTCTTCACTTTGCAGTCGAGTTGTGTTTGCTCTGCAGTCCGGGTAAGGTGGGCTACATTGTTGTCTCCAAAGGGTCAGCGCTAACTAGCTTACCACAGAGTAGGAGTGGTTATGTGGGAAGTTACCCTGGAGTAAAACAAATACAAAGCCTCTCTTCCCTTTCTCTATCTCATCTCATCCATAACTTGCACTTCAGGGTGAGCCCATTTCACTCTGTTTTTCACTAGAGGACATCAAGGTGACAAGCTGTCTGCAGAAATGCCCTGAATTGCTAGGTCTTGGGGGACTTGGCTGGGGTTCTGTTGCTACATTTCCAGCTCTTAAAGCTCCTGCCTGAATATCTTTGCTTTTCCACAATCTCTTCACCTTACCTCGCCAAAGCTTTGTTCCCTTCTTGAGAAAGGGCCTTAGGGACAATGACATGATGTTGCTGTTAGCGGGAACCTCTCACAGTTTGGTTTTCCCACACAAATGGATGTGTGAGGAGTGGGTGGTTGGCTCCCACCTTACCTATCTCACGGACCGTGCATCTGAGTGGGCTTCTCTGTGCGTGCAGAGAAAATCTTAAGAGATGTGAGGGTACAGGAATGGCAAATAAGGTGGCACCTGAAAAGGGCCTAATAAAATCATAGAATCATAGACTCATTTAAGTTGGAAAAGACCTTTAAGATCATTGAGTCCAACCATCAACCATGCCCACTAAACCATGTCCTGAAGTGCCTTGTCTATGTGCTTTTTTAATACCTCCAGGGATGGTGACTCAACCACTTCCCTGGGCAGCCAGTTCCAATGCCTGACAAAATGCTACCCTTTGAATGATACGTTGCCATGGGGGAACCTGAACCACTTCAATCATTCTTCGATCCATGTCTGAAGTCACCAGTGTTTCCCATTGCTGTCAGCGATGGTCTTGCTAACTTTTGATCCCCAAGAGCCTTTCTTTGAAGAGAAATCTTTTTTTTTTTTTTTCCCCATTCTCTGACTTTTTACATTCTCTGTTTTACTAAGGCCAGTTATTAAAATGTTTGTGGGGTCAGTAATGTCAGTTGTGGATACGATTATTTTTAATGATGTTTTTATACAAGCAAGAAATCCAGGTAACACAGTTATCTGGCAAGAGCTTGTTGCCAGTACAACTCACTCCATTCCAGCTATGCTGGCAAGAAGCACTCTTTTTTTTTTTTTTGCTGCTTCAAGCTACGTCTGAGTCTGAAGACACAGTTCGCTGGTCTAGCTGCATCAGCCACCTTTTTCTAACATAGGCTAAACCTGGAACATTGCTTCATGCAGAATAGCAAGTTTGCAGCCAATGTGAACTAGTGGCTGTATTCAAAGGTCTGCTAAGGTCAGGAAACGTGGAGCTGAGAGTAAGTACAAATGGTTTGTGGACCTCTTACCAGGTATGGCTGCTCAAAGGGACACAAGCAGACCACTTCAGAGCAAACCGCTACAGCCAAAGGAATGGGAAAAAAATGAACGCCTTCATCTTTTTAAAAGTGTCTCTCTTTGTTCATGCTCTGCTGAGTCTTTCTGTGAGAAATGGATATTGTGAAGTAGCTTCATACAGCCTAGATGCAGCCTAGAACAACCATCTAGAGTTGACCGTGGTGCCTGCCCTCTCGCAGTGCTGGCACTCGTGACCTGTAATACTTCCCTGGGCCATAATCTGCAAAATAAAATTGAAAACCTCTGATTTTCTCTCTCTTTCAGTGAGTCAAGAAACTGCTAGCTTCTCCTCTTGAAGGTTAACAGAATTTGAACATTTTATGCTGATCACCTCATCCATAAGCTAACAAAAGGCTTATCTGTTTCTTTTCCAGTGTAATTGACAATCCTCTTTAGATGCATGTTCAGCATTTCAAGACTAACTTAAAGGTCAAATTTATCATACAGGAAGATTGGATGAGCTCATGGTTGAGGAAAGACCATCTAAAGGTGACTTGTCTAACATATCGGTACACACGCACAAAGCCCACACACATTTCTTTTTGGTCTAGCCTTGTCTCAGACATCACCTGTGTGCCAGGAGTCTCAGGACAAAGCTGTACTAAAAATGTTACAGGTGGGTTGAATTTGGCACCTGGAATATAAGAGAATAATAAGGGTCTGAATGAAGGAGATATATTCAGAAATGGACAGAGCAGAATTTCATTCTTCTGACCCTTCTTACCTGAAATCTCAATTACTCCAGACTGCTGAAGTACCCTGTTTGTCTTCAAGCAGTTTACTCCCAAATTTTATGTATCCAAGCATGGATCTGTGCCGCACCAGAGAAAGCGTGCAGACCCCTACATCTCCCTGCACACGTCTGTGCTCAGCACAGGCACTGCAACAGCCGATAAGGGTACCTGAAACAAAGCCTGGGGACTCTCGTAGCCCGCACAGGGACAGTCATCAGCAAACACTGGCCTGTGACACCGTGCACCCTGGGCACGTGCTAAGCCTTGCTCAGAGCACAGCTCCCAGAGAAAGTAAGTACTGCATGTGCTCGGCTTCTTCACACAAAATTAATGTACAAAACTCAGAGTATGATAAAACTGTAGGCACAGGTGAAAGTGTGAACTGCGTAGGGGAGATGGATAACTTCCCCAAGTTAAAATCAGTATCTTCAGCAGCAGCCCCTCCACCCTATTTGGTAGGGGATGCAGACTCTCCTGTTGGGAAATGGTGATCAGCTAAAAGTCCCTTTCCCCTGGGGATTTCTCTGTTGCATCCCACAGACTTTTTGGCCGAGTGTCAGTTTTCAGGCCCTCCACCCTCCTCCTGGCAGAACCACAGGTGGTGGCCACAGAAGAGGAATTTGGAGCTAGAAGCTGGTTTTCCACTGAGACGCTTCAACAACTATCAGCTCTCGCATGCACGTTTCCAAGGCAGGACCTCCACACTATCTGCCCTCCCACCTGTCCCATCCTCCTCCTGTGAGCCTAATCTCGTGCCACACTTGTCCCCCTGGTCTCCATGCCGCCTGCCGCACCCAGCCTTGGCTGGATGCCCATGGCCGTGGGGCCCTGGAAACCCCAAAATTGGCAGCAGCCTCTGACCGCTGGTGCGTCAGCCAGCCCAGCAGCTGGAGGACACCTGCCCCACACCCTCAGGAAGGTCCTCGTGCAGAACGAGGAGTGCCACCACGTGTTGCCACGAGGAACTGGGAGGGAAGAGCAGCCAGATGAAATTCAGTAGACAAAGGTGCATGGCACCATGCTGAGGAAGGAGAGATCAGCTATGCGTACGCCAAGTGGGGCACGAGCAGCAGCACTGGAAAAAAGGTGCTGTGGGTAGTAATGAGCTAGAAACTGTCTGAGCTCCTGCCGTGGGGTTGTGGCACGGGGGCAGTCCTGGATGCTGGAGCCGGCCGGGAGAAGAGCAACAAGACTGAGCAGAGCCAGTGAGAATGGGGACCTATGGGAGAAGGCTGATTTTATTTGTTAGAACAGGTTGAGAGGGGACACAGACTGCCCTTTACATAGAAGATTACTAAAAAAAAAGCCTTCCTGCCCACTAAGGAGAGGACATAGCTGCATTTCACGTGCAGCAAATGTAGGTTATGTTCTCCTAGCTATGAGGGTAATTAAGAGATTTCCTAGAAGTGTGGACTTTTCTTCATTAAGGGTGTTTTGGGGAGCAAAACGTTTGCCTAGATTTTCCTTGGCCCTGCCTCAGAGCAGGAGGATGATCTCCTGAGGTGCCTTCTAACCTCATGCTCCTATGGCTTGCCTTAAAGAGTTAAAACAGCTTTAAAAACAAAACAAAAAGCACAGAGGCTTCTGCCCTTTCCTACCTGAGGCACATGTCTCTATGTACAGTAGCAAATTGTTAGCTTTTCTCCCGGTTTGAGTGTAACAGGTATTGAGTAATGTTGTCCTGGTGTGTTGACGCGTGAGCCAGGGTGTGCCCTGGACCCCAGAGAGGTATTGATGTAGCACAACCGCCTGCTAAAAGTCTGGTATTTGGTTTCCTTCTGCTCTCTAGCGTCTTGCTTTGCCCCCCAAGAAGCTGCATGTTGTCCTAATTCGCTCTCCAGGCACGTCTCACTACAAACAGAAGTTGCTCTCTCCTGTTCCTGGTGAGACTCAAAGCTCTGAGAAGATGTCCTGCCCCGTAGGTTTCCTTTTCCTGATGAAAGCCAGTGCAGAAAGTGCTCCTCTTGGGACACCACATGCTCCAGCATCTGTTGACCCCTCTCATGGGTGGGTACCTGCAAATCTGAAGGACCAGAAGTATAAATGCAGGTGAAAAGGCAGATATTCCTGCAGCGGGTCAGGTTTGTTTCAGAGGTGGCCAGCTTCCCCCACCGAGGGCATGTGTTGGCCATTCCAGCAGGGAGGACCGGCTGGACCAGGAGAAGATGTAAGCAGCAAAGCCCCACTGACCGTGAGCAGCAGGGCTGGCATGGGCAGAGACACAGGAGGCACGGCAGGGAGACGCAACTTTGGGTGAGAACTTGCTTATCAGAAAACCCAGGCCCTGGAGAAAGACACAGCCTGAAGCCATTTGGGGTGTCCCCATCGCTGCTGCCAGGCCACCAAGACTGGTGGCTGGCAGGGCGTCCCACTGGGTTGGGAGGAGCCGGCAACTGTGGGCAAAGCTCAGGCACTCGAGCCAGCGTGTGATGGGCTGTGCAGGAGGACAGCAGGGATGCTCATGGCAGGATCGGCCTCCTCTCCTGCCGGCAAAGAAGAGCGGCCGCTGCCTCCTTGCTTTGCTGTGGGGCCAGCAGTAACCCCCCCAACAGGGGCCTGGCATAGTCAGCCAGGAACTTGTACCAGACTTGGGCTCCCAGACAGAAAAAACAAACCATTGCGTGTTCAATGTTTACATTAGATGTTTATTTTACAGTTCATTTCACAATCCGTTTCTCTTCTCCCTTTGCTGCGAGTTGATTTATGGTGCTGCAATTCCTATCTGCCTGCCCTGCCCAGAGCATGGACTTGGAGAAAAGCCTGTCAGGGGTCTCTCCTTGTCGTCGTTGCCGTTTTGTCTACAACTGCCCTTACCTATGAGTTAAACTAGAGCAGTTTCTTCCAAACAGCAATAAATGAGTTTCCTGCTCCCTTGTGCTTGTATTGGTGTTTTGAGGGGTGGGCAGCTCAGGGTCTCTGAAGAAAACAAGAGCAAACAAACATGGTGCAAAGGGCTGCCCTGAGCTTCCCTCCGGCTGGCTTCTCCCCTGGCTGGACTGGTGGGGTGTTGAGGACTCCTGGCACGCTGTGGGACCGCAGACCCTGCGCCCCATCCACTGTGCCCCTCGATGATGAGGCGCCGTACCTGGCTGCGGGGCAAGTCCCCAGGCTCTTGGGATGGCCAGTGACCGCGGGAGGTGGCTGGTCCCTGCCCGCCCTGTACCATAAGGGACTGTCAGGGGCTGCTGGGATTAACCGGGATTACTTGCTCCATGGTACATTTAAATTTTGATTTTTATGCTGCTGTGTCTTATCAGTATTCAGGGAGGTGGTTTAGCTTCACTGGTTTGATCAAGGCCTTTCCTCCACAGTTGAACGTGCAAAAAAGATGCACTGCATTTTACTGAGAAAATAAGAGATCTGATCTGAAGATTTGGTGGGAAATCCCTGAGTAAAACTTGGCCTTCCTTGCTGGCTGCGTGCTTTGGAGAAGGAAAGGGATTCACCGCTTCCTTGTACAGAGCCAGGTGCTCCCCATGAATAACTGGACCCAACCTAAAAGCAGAAGGAAGTATATTTAAAAAAACAGAGGTGTGGTAATGACACTATCGTGCTTTATGTGCGTTGTGTAATCCGTGATGTGTGTGCGGCTCCTTAAGAGCCTGCTCCCCAGTCACGGCTAAATCACACCTTGAAAACAACAATAAAATCCTAATAAGTTGACTGGCTAAAGAGGTTTGTTCCTTTTCCCCAGGAAAATGATACTCACCACAAGCAA
Source organism: Harpia harpyja (assembly GCF_026419915.1). Lineage (NCBI taxonomy): Eukaryota > Metazoa > Chordata > Aves > Accipitriformes > Accipitridae > Harpia > Harpia harpyja. The sequence continues at coordinate 10,117,648 of NC_068942.1, read as the reverse complement.
ATGTGTATTTTTGTGGACTGAATGCTCATGTGACAGACACGGTGTCTTGTATATATACAAGCCAAAAGTTTTGAACAAGTTTTCTTTTCCAGTTTTCTTTATCACTGCTAATTGCCCCAATGATGACAACGTGAATGGATGGTAAGAAACAGAACAGTTTTGCATAAAGGGCACTGAGACCCTATGATTACCTAAATTAATAGCTAAATAAATGTCTCCCCACAAACTTGTTTAGCAATTTACACATTTCAAATTGCAGTTGTACCAAGTGGGAGGTTTAATGTTAAGAAATTGCTTTCATGTTTAACTTGATGCAAACTAGACCCTAAAAGAAGGGACTTGATTTGGTAAGATATGTGTTTGAGCTCTGGCTCACTGGTCCAAATTAAGCCCATTCCTGCACTGGTAGAAGTTCTTAAAGGGAATATGAAAATACCTGCTTTTTCCTCCTTTCCTAGAAAAACCATATGTACTTTCATTTAACCGTGGAATGATTCTTTCTTATCTGTAATAATTCTGCAGGCATTGCAGAATGATGTTGGAAATAGAGAAATGAAATGGTGTCCTGGTTTCAGCTGGGATAGAGTTAACTGTCTTCCTAGTAGCTGGTACAGTGCTATGTTTTGAGTTCAGAGCGAAGAATGTTGATAACACTGATGTTTTCAGTTGTTGCTCAGTAGTGTTTAGACTAATGTCAAGGATTTTTCAGCTTCTCATGCCCAGCCAGCGAGAAAGCTGGAGGGGCACAAGAAGTTGGCACAGGACACAGCCAGGGCACCTGACCCAAACTGGCCAACGGTGTATTCCATACCATGTGACGTCCCATCCAGTACAGAAACGGGGAAGTGGGGGGCAGGGATTCGCCGCTCGGGGGACTGGCTGGGTGTCGGTCGGCGGGTGGTGAGCAATTGCACTGCGTATCATTTGTACATTCCAATCCTTTCATTATTGCTGTTGTCATTTTATTAGTGTTATCATTATCATTATTAGTTTCTTCTTTTCTGTTCTATTAAACCGTTCTTATCTCAACCCACGGGTTTTGCTTCTTCTCCCGATTTTCTCCCCCATCCCACTGGGTGGGGGGGAGTGAGTGAGCGGCTGCGTGGTGTTTAGTTGCTGGCTGGGGTTAAACCACGACAGTCCTTTTTGGCGCCCAACGTGGGGCACGAAGGGTTGAGATAACGACAAACCTGACCAGAGCTTGTTAAAACAAATTTGTTATAAGCATTCATTATATCGGTCTAATAGTTGCTGGTCATTATGTTGATTTATGTGTTCTTAGAGTTGTTGCTCTGGTTTTTAAAGTTCTGTTATGTATCACCTCGCTTGCTGTATGTAGTCCCTCTTCTGCTGCTTATCATCCGTGGGAGGTGGATTAAGGTTTTCGCTTTGATGTATTGTATAACACTGGTTTATGGTATGATAAAGTCGTCGGCTGTGGGATTAATCCGGTACTTGCACCCAGCATTGTCACCTTTATACTGTGGAAGCCATCTGTGGGAAACTATTAATAATTATACCATTTACCTTTCCTCCTTGGAAAACCAGTCTATGGGTGGGATACCTTTCTTCCCCTCTCCTTTCTCCTTCAGTCCAGTTACAATGATGTTTGAGAATTTTGAAAAATTTGAATACTCTTGGGATGTTGGGACCAGCACGGTCCTAGCCCTACTGCTAGGAATTAGCATGCTTCTGAATGTGGTTCAGCTCTCATTTAAGGTTAAACAACTATTTAAGAAAATCACCCAGAGATCTGCCCCAAGGCTGGATAATTATGAGTGGCAGGGTGTGTGGGGTAGTATGGGCAAGTACCTAGAAAAGTGGGCACCTCCAGTGTTTTGGAAATTCACCCCTGAACAAGTGCAGAATCCAGAAGAACTAGTAAAATATTTGGAAAAGGTATGCTGTCACCCCGGCAGCTCCAGAGAGATACAAATTACTGCAACGTGCTGGGGCCTGGCCCATGCCTATCGAGCCCTGTTCGACACCACTCAGTACCCTCAAGGGGAAGAGAAGGTCTCTGGACCTAACAACAAAACGATGAGCACTGTGGCTATCCAAACCTCAGCGACAGGCACTGCAGCCCCTCCAGCCTCGGCAACGAGCACGGCAGCTACCCAAACCTCGGCAACGGGCACTGAGGTTATCCAAGACCCGGCGAGCGGTACTGCAACTGAACCAGTGGACCAACCTGCACCAGTATCAGTTGCCCCCGTACAGAAAAAGAAATATACAAAAAAATCAGTTCGCTTAGCGAAGGATGAAGGCGAACCAGGGTCATCACGGGAACAGGAGGAAGAGGCAGAACCAGAGGTAATAACCCGGTCCCTATCCTTGAGTGAGCTGCGGGATATGCGAAAAGATTTTGGCCGCCGTATAGGTGAGCATATTATCACCTGGCTCCTCCGATGCTGGGACAATGGGGCTAATAGCTTGGAATTAGAAGGTAGGGAAGCCAAGCAGCTGGGATCGCTTGCCAGGGAAGGTGGCATTGACAAGGCAATTGGAAAAGGGACACAAGCCATCAGCCTCTGGAGGCGACTCCTGTCAAGTGTGAAGGAAAGGTACCCCTTTAAGGAAGATGTTATATGTCAATCAAGCAAGTGGACAACCATGGAAAAAGGTATCCAATATCTGAGGGAATTAGCTGTGCTAGAGACAATTCATCATGATCCGGACAACCCACAATTACCCAAAGATCCAGACGAAGTCCAATGCACACGACCCATGTGGCGGAAGTTTGTACGGAGCGCACCATCGTCCTATGCCAACTCACTGGCAATAATGACCTGGAAAGACGAAGAGGCACCGACAGTGGATGAAGTGGCTCGCCAACTCCGTCAATACGAAGAGAATCTCTCCTCCTCCCTACAAGCCTGCATTTCGGCTGTGGAGAAGCTGTCCGAGGATTTCCAGCAATTCAAAGAGGAGATGTCCTGTTGCCCACCTGTAAGGACCAATGTCTCAGCTATTAGGAGTGAGCGCTCCTCTGCCCAAGAGAAAGAATATAGAAGGTACACACCGCGAGGTGCCCTGTGGTTTTACTTATGTGATCATGGAGAGGACATGAGGAAATGGGATGGAAAACCTACCTCGGTCCTAAATGCACGGGTACGTGAGCTGCGAGGAAAAAACACCACAAAAGGGGATTCTACCAGGAAAAATGCCGCTCCGGTTTCCAAACAGAGTAGAAGGGCTGATCTTATTTCTGATCCTCTTGAAGGGACTTCTGAGCCAATTTTACGAGAAGTGAATACTGGATACTCTGACCAGAATTAGAGGGGCCCTGCCTCCAGCCAGGTGGAGGAAAGGGATAACCGGGTCTATTGGACTGTGTGGATTCGATGGCCTGGCACGTTAGACCCACAGGAGTATAAGGCTCTAGTAGACACCGGCGCACAGTGTACTTTAATGCCATCAAGTTATGAAGGGGCAGAACCCATTTCTATTTCTGGTGTGACAGGGGGATCCCAAGAGTTAACTGTATTGGAAGCTGAAGTAAGCCTAACTGGGAATGAATGGCAGAAACACCCCATTGTGACTGGTCCAGAGGCTCCGTGCATCCTTGGCATAGACTATCTCAGGAGAGGGTATTTTAAGGACCCAAAGGGGTATCGATGGGCTTTTGGTATAGCTGCCTTGGAGACGGAGGGCACGGAACAGCTGTCTACCCTGCCTGGTCTCTCTCAAGACCCTTCGATTGTGGGGTTGCTGAGGGTTGAAGAACAACAAGTACCAATTGCTACCACGACGGTGCACCGGCGGCAATATCGCACCAACCGAGACTCTCTGATTCCCATCCACAAGTTGATTCGCCAACTGGAGAGCCAAGGAGTGATCAGCAAAACTCGCTCACCTTTTAATAGTCCCATATGGCCCGTGCGAAAGTCTAATGGGGAGTGGAGACTAACAGTTGACTATCGCGGCCTGAATGAAGTTACGCCACCGCTGAGTGCTGCCGTTCCAGATATGCTAGAACTTCAATACGAACTAGAGTCAAAGGCAGCCAAGTGGTATGCTACAATTGACATTGCTAATGCGTTTTTCTCAATCCCTCTGGCAGCAGAGTGTCGTCCACAATTTGCCTTTACTTGGAGGGGTGTCCAGTACACTTGGAATCGACTGCCCCAGGGGTGGAAACACAGCCCCACCATTTGCCATGGACTAATCCAGACTGCACTGGAAAAAGGTGAAGCTCCGGAACACCTGCAATACATTGATGACATCATCGTATGGGGCAACACGGCAGAAGAAGTCTTTGAGAAAGGGAAGAAAATAATCCAAATCCTTCTGAAAGCCGGTTTTGCCATAAAAGAAGGTAAGGTCAAGGGACCTGCACGGGAGATCCAGTTTTTAGGAATAAAATGGCAAGATGGGCGTCGTCAGATCCCAATGGATGTGATTAACAAAATAGCAGCTATGTCTCCACCAACTAATAAAAAGGAAACACAGGCCTTCTTAGGTGTCGTGGGGTTTTGGAGAATGCATATTCCAAATTACAGTCTGATTGTAAGCCCTCTCTATCAAGTGACCCGAAAGAAGAATGATTTTCAATGGGGCCCTGAGCAACAACAAGCCTTTGAACAAATTAAACGGGAGATTGTTCACGCAGTAGCCCTTGGACCAGTCCGGACAGGACAAGATGTTAAAAATGTGCTCTATACTGCAGCTGGGGAGAATGGCCCTACCTGGAGCCTCTGGCAGAAAGCACCTGGGGAGACCCGAGGCCGACCCCTGGGGTTTTGGAGTCGGGGATACAGAGGATCCGAGGCTCGCTATACTCCAACTGAAAAGGAGATATTGGCAGCATATGAAGGAGTTCAAGCTGCCTCAGAAGTGGTTGGTACTGAAACACAGCTCCTCTTAGCACCCCGACTGCCAGTGCTGGGCTGGATGTTCAAAGGGAGGGTCTCCTCTACACATCACGCGACTGATGCCACGTGGAGTAAGTGGATTGCACTGATCACACAACGGGCTCGCATAGGAAACCCCAGTCGCCCAGGAATTTTGGAAGTGATCACGGACTGGCCAGAAGGCAAAGATTTTGGAATGTCGCCAGAGGAGGAGGTGGCACGTGCTGAAGAGGCCCCGCTGTATAATAAACTGCCAGAAAATGAGAGGCAATATGCCCTGTTCACTGACGGATCCTGTCGCATCGTGGGAAAGCATCGGAGGTGGAAAGCTGCCGTATGGAGTCCTACACGACAAGTTGCAGAAACTGCTGAAGGAGAAGGTGAATCGAGTCAGTTTGCAGAGGTGAAAGCCATCCAGCTAGCATTAGATATTGCTGAAAGAGAGAAGTGGCCAGTGCTCTATCTCTATACTGACTCATGGATGGTGGCAAATGCCCTGTGGGGCTGGCTACAGCAATGGAAGCAGAGCAACTGGCAGCGCAGAGGTAAACCCATCTGGGCTGCCGCACTGTGGCAAGATATTGCATCCCGGCTAGAGAATCTGGTTGTAAAAGTACGTCACGTAGATGCTCACATACCCAAGAGTCGGGCCACTGAAGAACATCAAAACAACCAACAGGTGGATCAGGCTGCCAAGATTGAAGTGGCTCAGGTGGACCTGGACTGGCAACATAAGGGTGAGCTATTTATGGCTCGGTGGGCCCATGATGCTTCAGGCCATCAGGGAAGAGATGCAACATATAGATGGGCTCGTGACCGAGGGGTGGACTTGACCATGGACACTATTGCACAGGTTATCCATGAATGTGAAACATGTGCTGCAATTAAGCAAGCCAAGCGGTTAAAGCCCCTGTGGTATGGAGGGCGATGGCTGAAATATAAATATGGAGAAGCCTGGCAGATTGACTATATCACACTCCCACAAACTCGCCAAGGCAAGCGCTATGTGCTCACGATGGTGGAAGCAACCACTGGATGGCTGGAAACATATTCTGTGCCCCATGCCACCGCCCGGAACACTATCCTGGGCCTAGAAAAGCAAGTCTTGTGGCGACATGGCACCCCAGAACGAATTGAGTCAGACAACGGGACTCATTTCCGAAACAACCTCATAGACACCTGGGCCAAAGAGCATGGCATTGAGTGGGTGTATCATATCCCCTATCATGCACCAGCCTCTGGGAAAATTGAGCGATACAATGGACTGTTAAAGACTACATTGAGAGCAATGGGGGGTGGAACTTTCAAACATTGGGATACACATTTAGCAAAAGCCACCTGGTTAGTCAACACCAGAGGATCTGCCAATCGGGGTGGCCCTGCCCAGTCGGAATTTTTACATACTGTAGAAGGGGATAAAGTCCCTGTAGTGCACATAAAAAATATGTTAGGGAAGACAGTCTGGGTTACTCCTGCCTCAGGCAAAGGTAAACCCATTCGTGGGATTGCTTTTGCTCAAGGGCCTGGGTGCACTTGGTGGGTGATGCGAAAAGATGGGGAAGTCCGATGTGTGCCTCAAGGGGATTTAATTTTAGGTGAGAACAGCCAGAATTAAACTGTATATTAGTTGCTATATAACCCTGCTACTGTATATTATCCTTACTATAATTATGTGCTATATCCATAGTACTATAGTAAGAATCACTTAGATCAAGCAAGAAAAGAACTGTGATAAAACTGAGCAAAGCGCAGTAGTGATGGAACCAGAACTGACTCCAGCATGCAACAATCCAACGGTGCACACCATCCTCCTGCTGCGCCAAATGTCACCTGCTTGTCACACTGCACTGAAGCCCAATTCTGCTCTACCGACTGAGAGGACTTTGCACCATCCCTCCTGCCCAGAAAGACTGGTATGACAGATGGAGCCCAGAGTCGGAAACTAAATGAACTCAATGAACATTTTATGAACATGACCCATGAACTAAAGGAATGATATCTGTGTGTGTATACATATATATATATATCATTGCTCATATGTCTTAAAGGGATGGAAAAGTGATGATTGATCAGGATGTAACTAAAGGTATGGGAACTGTGCATGACGTCAATGGTATAGAATAAGGGGTGGATACTGTCCTGGTTTCAGCTGGGATAGAGTTAACTGTCTTCCTAGTAGCTGGTACAGTGCTATGTTTTGAGTTCAGAGCGAAGAATGTTGATAACACTGATGTTTTCAGTTGTTGCTCAGTAGTGTTTAGACTAATGTCAAGGATTTTTCAGCTTCTCATGCCCAGCCAGCGAGAAAGCTGGAGGGGCACAAGAAGTTGGCACAGGACACAGCCAGGGCACCTGACCCAAACTGGCCAACGGTGTATTCCATACCATGTGACGTCCCATCCAGTACAGAAACGGGGAAGTGGGGGGCAGGGATTCGCCGCTCGGGGGACTGGCTGGGTGTCGGTCGGCGGGTGGTGAGCAATTGCACTGCGTATCATTTGTACATTCCAATCCTTTCATTATTGCTGTTGTCATTTTATTAGTGTTATCATTATCATTATTAGTTTCTTCTTTTCTGTTCTATTAAACCGTTCTTATCTCAACCCACGGGTTTTGCTTCTTCTCCCGATTTTCTCCCCCATCCCACTGGGTGGGGGGGAGTGAGTGAGCGGCTGCGTGGTGTTTAGTTGCTGGCTGGGGTTAAACCACGACAAATGGTCAGGAAAGTATGAACTTCTTTGCTTTTGTGCACATGAGGATTAAATACTTAAAAGGAAGATCTGCTACATTTCACCATTTTATATAACACCTCCAAACAGTACATTAAAGAATAATAATCCAACACTATGAGTATAAAAATTGACCCTATATTAGCCAAAATTATATCTGATAAGCCCCAATAAAACCTAAACCATTTGCATCAATACTGTGAAGGTAGGGTATGGTTTGGGGGTTTCTTTTCCTCTAATTGAAACTGCGCATTTTAGGAAAGGCAGCAAGGGTAACACTGCTGGGCAGCCTGGTGTGGACACACTCCTAAAAGCTTGTAAGAAAGTCAAAGGAAGAAGTGAAAAGCTGAGGGGTGGCAACACTAGCAAGGGCAAGGATTATTTCTGCAGGATGATCAGGAGGTGCATTTCGTAAGAAAGAAACCTTCTCCCTGGATAATTTTTCAGAGCTAGCAACCATGCCTTGCAGTTTCTGTCTTGCAACAGAAGTTGTATGCAGAGATTTTGTCTCCCTACCTGGCCTGTCCACCCTGCGAGAGGGCCATGAAGCCTCAGGGTTTCCCCTGGGGACTCCTGCTGACACCTCCTTGCCCGCCTTTCGTCCCCCACAGGCCATGATTGATGGGGCTGCAGAAGCAGGGGGGTGGGTGCTGAGGGTGGATCTGAGACAGGGTAACCAGAGGAATGGCAGCGGGACTTCTCTGGGCTGGAGTCCCCCAGGCGTGGACCGGTGGTGGGGCCTCCCAGGGCTTGATCCTGAGCTCAGCTGGGCACCCTGACACAGCAGAGATACTGCGGGTACCCCGGCATCGCAGCATCACCACGGACAGCCCAGCACTGCGGAGGTGCCGTGGGTACCCTGACATCGCAGAGATGCTGTGGGAGCCCCAGAAGCCACCCGTAACCTCTCGTGCCCGGTGTAAACTCTGCCCAGGAGGCATTCGCAGAACACTGGCTTCCTCCTCGCAAGCCTGCCTTCATGTGGAGCAAAAGTGGAGAGGTCGTCCCCCCGCCTCTCCTGCCAGCCTCGCCTGCCCAACCAAACTGAAAATCCCGAGGGAAAAGATTTCACTTGTGTTTTGCAATATCCTTCCTCTGTCTGTTTTTGCCAACCCTGTTTCTCAGTCTGTTGGCTAAGATCAAGTATAATATCTCAAGGACACCCCGGTCCCATCCTCCTCTCTTCCTCAGGAGGGAACAAAGGGAGATGCAAATAGTTGTGAAAACACTTGTTTACATTATTTTGTAATTTCTTGGGAATCTTAAATGAAGTACAGCAACCCTTGAACTGAAAATAACCCAAGGGAAGCAGTTAGTAAAGGGATTGTCAATATATGCAGTGAGGACTGAAACATGGCAAACATAACTCGACTAAAAAAGAATGGAGATATAGCTGCTGGGATCTGGGTTTCTCTTGTTTTTAAGTCAAATTTAGTGCCCAGTGAGGATGTCCAGCCCCCAGTTCCTGAACAGTTTGACTCCTGAAGCCCTGCTCCTTGCACTAGGCTCTGTAGGTTTGGGTCTCTGAAGTTTTTTCTTCAAAAATTCTGGCAGTTCGTGAGGAATGGTTTACCAGCACATTATTCCACCACATCTCCGGAGAATGCAGTATAGGATTAAGGCAAATCTACGGTATCTCGTCGGAGCAGTTTGTACTTAGCAGTGCGATACATGTAATATTTATATAAGTAAACCTTCCCCTAAACATACGCTCTAGACATAGAGCAGGAGCACAGGGCTCTCCCAGCCTCGCCGTAGGAAGGTCCCCGGTGTGACAGCGGCAGGGCAGCCTGCAGCCGCATCCCAGGGAAGGGCAGCTTCGTGCTAGATTGGCCGCTCAGCGGTCTGCCACGGCACGAGCCGGGAGACCTACGGACCACAGGCATGCAGAGCAGATGGAATGGAGCAAACTGCTGGCATAAAAAAACCTCGTGCTCTTTATTCAGTATTCAGGAATGGCCTATGATATCGGGAAGGGATGGATCAGAGATCCATGGAGTGCTACTTTTTCTTGCTGATTGCAGGGGACTGCATTAATAGGGCTGCTGAATGTTGATAAGAGCTGCTATAGTGAGAGAAGCCAACCGATATGATAAGGCATGTATTTTTGTGTCACGTTTCAAGCCATTTAATAGCGTTGGGTGGGGGTGGGGTGAACCGGAGCCAAAGTTGGGTTAAAAAGTGTCCTTTATGTTAAAGGAACCTACTTGAACTCACTTTTCTGTAGTTTAAATGAGAAAGTGGGTTAAATTAGCTCTGATAAAGCACTGTGTGATTATGTTCACGGGCAGGAAAAGTGCAAATTTGTATCCCAGTTCTGCCCATGCAGCCTTTTGGGCTTGGGGTGGGTTTTTTATGACACACACCCCCCCCCCCCCCCATAGGACTGTGCTCGAGGCCTTTCCCAAATAATAGCATCAATTGTAAGAAACTGCATGAGGATTCTGCATTATTGCTAACCCAGGGACAGGAATGCCAAGCTTGCTTTCATTGAGGATGATTTGATTAACCTTTTATTGAGTCCGCGAAAGGCTATTGAACCGACTCGGACACGTTTTCTGTGTTTCAAAGACCCGAGGTGTTTTTTTTGCCCAGTCCCTCCCCTTTCCCTCAGAGCGCAAGAAGCCTGCAATTACGGGCAGCTTTCAAGGCTGGCAGGTCTCGTTAACAGCCAGGACTTGTTGGGGCGTAGAGTGGAGGAGCTGCATTGCACTTGGACCAGAATGAAAGCCATTTCAAATGGTGCCACTCAACCCCCCAGGGATTGAGGGGACCTCCCCTCATTTCTGGATGTGCATGCTCAGAGGCCAGGATTTGGACTTGGAGGACGAGTAGCCCATCATTCAGGTTGTAATCACTTGCTCCTCTGCCGTGGGGAGCAAATACCCAGTGAGCATACATGTGGTTCCATGTCCTCTGCTGGCACCCGTGACCCCTCTGGTCATGCCTCCCCATGCAAACCAGGAAAGGGTAATGTTTGCATGAAAACTCACAGGAACTGGGTGATCACTGAGATCCTCATGTCCTGCCATGCTGGACCAAAACCAGCCAACGGTTTCAAGAGCTTCTGTACAGGGAGCTGACTTTAAAGTCTGACTTTACACAACTTGTTTCTGTAGAAAACCCAGCTTGAACAACTCCTCAGCTGACCTGAGTGCCTTTGCAGAAGATGAAATTTCTTCACTTGTCTCCTATTCCCTGGAGCTCTTCAGAGGGGTTTTGGATCTTTCTATGACCTTTTTCAAGCCCTTCCAGAAGCCTTACCTGAAGCACGAATATGCTTGCAAGCTGGTGTTTTTCATCAAGAGGCTATGGTAGCATTAGCATGTGGCAACATCTAGATGAAGAACACACAAAGGGCATCGCTGGAGGAAAGGGGAAAGGCATGACCTCTAGTCTTCCTGGTGAACCTCAGGGCCTTCCATTAGGGGACGGTGTCTTGTTCCTAAAATTTAACTGTGATGAAGCGGCTTGCTTTTGTTGGACTCACCAACCTGCTCTGGTGTACCTAGATTTACATTTAAACCTAGGTGCCCTGGTGGGTGCTTCACGGTGTCAGATTTGTCTCTGGAAGGGATCTGCCTCCGGCACTGCAGGCAGCTCTGCCCCCTCAGCCTGCAATTTAGGTAGTTGGCTAATTTTTACAGTACTGCAGTATGTTTATGGAGGGAGGGGTTTTTTTTCCTCCTTGCAGAGGTGATTCTGGGGCTTTCTGCAGCATGAGGGCTGGCAGCTTTTTGTCTTGGCTCGCAGGGTCATTAATGTTGTTAACGGTCATAAAATTATTGCACCCTTTCCTAATATCAGTTGACTTTGGACTTGAGAGCCAGTGCTACCTTTTACACTTTAGCATTTCACAAAGACTTTAAATGTTGGCAGTGAGAGCTGGGTATGAACTAATCTGGGCAGCAAGTTACAGCATTGCTTCACTGAAGCTTTTCCATGTGTTGACTTCAGGATCAGAGTTTCTATGTGACTCCACTGTATGTAAATGTGAGAGTTCATTTTTTCCCCTGCACTTGTTGTGACTGAGCTTGAAAAATTAGTTCCTCTGAATGCCAGTCTATTTTAGGTTTTGCTAAAGTGAACTTTTCTTTCCAGACAAGTGGAGTACTAGGCTAAGATTAAACTTTGTGATTCAACGCTTCAACTTGCAGCCACTTCTCTCCCTTGGCACGAGGCTGAGGTGACACAAGGTAGAGACCATTTCCTTCAAAGAAAAAGCAAAAAGTTCTAAGAAGGCCTGAAATATGCATAGCTTGAAAGCTCCTTCAGGAATTTAATTTACGGTGCATGTTGGTGGGGAGGGAATATCAGGTAGATGTATCCCATACATTTTTATCTGTGCAACATGCATGTCTCTCTGATCCTTCACTCAGAATTTTATTTTAGTATTACAGCTGAAGACATGTATTTAATTGTTGTGGTGCCTATAAGAAAATACAGGCTCCTCTGAAGTCCTCTGAAACTGTGAAGTGTTTCACAATGTATGCAGAGGTAATTTGCATTGAGAATCAATATGCTAATTACTATGTCAACACTTATTGTTTTGGCATGTTTCTTGGCTTCTTGTCCCAGGGTATACAGCCACGTACAGTCCCAGTTCGTCTGTGAGACATAAGATGTGCCTTGGCTCTGTGACAGTCACAGGACTTGTTAAAAGAGATGCAAACCAAAGATGAAGAAGACCGGCACAGTTTGTACTGTCTTATCCAGTCTAGCTTCATTCTGTCAGGGAACATCAATTAAATCAGATGAAGAAATTAGGGAGCTTTTGTCTAGCTGGTAAGTTAAATAAATATTGATTAAAATAAAATGATTGTTAAACAGATGAGTCAAAATAACTATCATACCAATCCGTATGGTTTATACAATGTCAATTGGTGTTGGAATACAAGTGTCAAATATGGGCCCAAAGATGTTCTCCACCTTCATTTTATTTATTTTGAAGATGGTTGTGCCCTGAGTCAGGGACCAGGAATAGCTGTGCCAGGAGCTGCGCTACCTCAGAACAAAAAGATGAAATTTGCCTCTTGGCTTCTTCTGCAGCCTGATGGCTCTTTGGGACACCAGGGCGATGCACTCAGGGGGAGCATGAGCAACAGGCGGACTGTACGGCTTTTAACATTGTGGCTCCCAGCATGAAACAGTATAAACACAGGACGCACGCAATGTGTGACTGCAGAATATTTGGCTGCGGAGTTTCTGCCATATAATACTCTGTGACGGGGCTGAGAGCCGTCTCGGACATCAGCAGAAATGGTCCTGGAAGCTTGGAGAAAGCAACCAGAAAACACTGGCTGTCTCTGCCAGACCTGTTAGTTCTTAATTGCTCCGTGGTAACTAATGACTAAGCTGCATAGGAAGAATTATCATGCAAACTTGGATTATGCTTCCAGTCTTTTTAAAGTGCTTGCTTTAGGGTCTCTATATACGTGCGAGGCATGGGGAAGGCCGGTGAAGTGGAAAGGTGCTGTGGATCGGGATAAGTAGTTATATGAGGAGAACGTGCCTCTCTACTCACCCTTTGTGTCCCTGGATACATTGAAAAACAGTGCAGGCAAAAGGGACGGGTACACGCCTGAGAGCTCCTCGCTTTCCGGGTGTTCACAGCACAAACGAGAGTGGCTGGGCCTCCTGCAGTTGCCCGAACAGCCGCTGCAAACTTTCTGGCAGATCACTTTGCATCCATCCTATTGTTTCCTCCTCACCTGGGAAAAAGGCTGCTGGATTACTGCTTTTCCAACCAGCTGCTAACCCAGTAGCACACAACCAAGTCTGACACCCCACTGGGCTCAGAGATGCTTACCAAATCATGTTACTTGTCCCCACAGCAACAAAATGGCTCTTAAGCCCACCCTGTATATGTCTTCCCTGGGACAGATGTATCTGCTGCGGATCTCGGTCACGGAGGACCAGGGGCTGGTGGTGGGGTTGGCGATGCTGGGTCAGTCCCACACGCTCTCCGGGTTTGCTCCCCACCTCTACCACACAGAAAATAGTTATTATTTGCTCTGTCTACTGCAAAGATAACAAGCAAAAGCTAGGAAGGGTTTATCATCTATTTATATTTACAAATAATTTTCAGATATAATTTTTGTAAGTCTCTGTGATCAAGAACTAGGAAAAAACAATTTGTAAATGGTGCTACTCCGCACCTCAGGCAACCATCAAAGCCTTTTTTTTTTTCACAAGTAGCTCTAGTTTTACTTTATGGAGGCTGCCAAGGACCTTCAGAGCCTTATGACAAGCCTTTTCATTTGAACAAGCACATTTCTGGGTGGGTTTTCTCCCAAAAAGTGAGAGACGATACACATGCAGGGCGAAGCTAACCTAGAGATGACCTGCCCTGCTGCTGGCTCATCTTTTTTTCTTTTTTCTGTTTTGTTTTGGGTTTGTTTTACTAGCAAATTTCTGGGCTACATTTGTTTGGCTTATGTTCTAACACCTTACCTAATATTTGCGCTTTATGTGTCAGCTTTTCGTTTTCAAGTTGCTAACTACTATCAGATAATTGAGGTTAACAGAGGTTTCTTTCTTTAGCTGTAACTTTTAGTTAGCAGAGAAAGAGTACTTCACTGAACTCATATCAAGTCCTGCTCAAAATTTCGCAGGGTGCTTTCACTCCTTTACCTGCAGTAATTAACCTCACCCCCCCGCAGCCCCTGGTAAGCAGCTCTGCCAGCGGGACACCTCCAGCAGCCGCTCTGCCAGGTGAGCACAAAGGCTCACAAAACAGAAATGCCTTCGGGCCCCCGGCGTGTCAATAGGTCTGCTCAGCTATGCCGAGTTTAGTCATGCATTTTAAGTTTCTTCCTGAAACCGGGGTCTTAATTCTTGTGCCATTTTACTGGAACAAAGAGGTCAGATTATTTATAAGTCGGTCGCTTTCGTGTGCGTGCAGCTAGCAATGCCTTCGGTGCTCTAGTTCCTGGGACTCTTTTTCCCTCCAGCTCTTAAGTCTCAGCTATTCTCTCCTAATGCAATAACAGTAATTATCCTATCGCTGGCCACCGCAGCACCCTCCATTAGTGCCTACCTTACCTAGCGTACAGTGCAGGCTGGGAGCCAGGTAAAGCCCGTGTAATTTATAGCTCATCAGAGAAGCCAACCAGCCCATGGTCTTCCTGGTTTGTAAAGAGATGGACTTATCACCGAGATGCTGCTGCGACGGGTGCGCTGGAACGGCAGGAACATCAAAGTGGTGTACAGGCAAGCTCTGGCCCCGTCTCTGTTTGTGTTCTCTCTTGTTTCATTCAGGCATGCAGTGAAGCAAAATCATCATGACTCGATGCAACCAGAGGACAATATTGACGTGTTTTTTGCTCCCCAGTAGACCCACGACATTTCACAATGTAATTGTTGTTTCGCATGCGGCTGCTGAGCGCAGAACGAGAGACATGGAGCTGGCCCTGCTAAGGTTTCTCTGCGAAGGCCAGGATTCAGCACAACGATTACCTCTTACACATTTTATTTGACTGCCATCCTATAGCGTCCTGTAGGGCATGCTGTATGGCACACGGACTGACTTCATAGCTTCTTCAGTCCTCGTACATTTTCAGGGTGCATCTGTGGCTCCTTTGGCCTGAAATCACAATCCAGTTGTCTGATGTGTGACTTTTTGTCTCAAAATTGCAAAAAGGGAGCTGAATGAGGAGAAAAAAGACCTGCTCTGAAGGGACAGGGATGTTTGGCTCCCACCTGTCCTTCTGCCACCAAACCCCTTGCTCTGGGGTGGCCTGGGGCTACCCACCAGTCTGTCTGAAAACAACACCCTGCTTGTGTTTTTGCCTAAAAACCTGCTCTTTCTATGGCTGAACTCTTTCTCTCATTCTCCTCAACCCAGAAAGTGCTGCGCCGGGCAGAGAGCTGCCCGTAGGGGATTTTTTGTTCACCCCCCCCCAAACTGAGCAGGGATGGTCTCTTGAGTTGTTGGTGACCCGAACCATCAGTGGCCATCCTAACAGCCCAGCTTCCCATCTCAGGGACCAAAGAACTGCCGCCTCTGTCAAAAATATTTTCAAAAGTGTAACCTAACAGAAAACAAGAATCTATGAATTCTCCTTCACAGCAGCACTTGTGGTGTGTCTGCTCTTGGGAGGAGAAATTATTTTTCTTTAACTGCTAAGCTGACACATCCAGCAGGATTTGGAGGGCAGAGGTAATTGATGAGGTTAGATGAAATGAACAGCAGATCATGAGAGACTCACTCCTGACACTGATCCCAGCCTCATGCAGGGAAGGCCAGATAGTCCTTTGTGCAGAGGGTGCAACATGCACCCATCTGCACTGGAGAGATTGGTCAAGGAAAATCTTCTCCGACACCATTTGGACTTGGCCTGCTTCTGTCCTCCAGGTAGCAAGCAGCATTTTCCGCCGTGCCTTAGAACACCTTGGGCTGATAACCACATGCTTCCCAGCATAAAAGTTTCTGGCAACTTTTTGCTGAGAAGCTTTTGCACTTCTTATGGTCACATGTGGCCTCTGAAACTCAGCAGGAGCAAAACTGCAGGGTCAGAAATACGCTTTGTCTTTGTTCCTTTAGCTGCTGCTCATGTTTTTGGCTGAGATATAAAAAATCTTCTGGAAATTATTCATATCTTCAGTCAGTGCTTTGGCAATCTGAGGAGACTGCATTACTCGATGGTGCTTCAAGCTAGCAATGGTAGGGCCCAGATACTCTAGGATTTGACAACCAACACGTCTTCATCAGTGAACTCGTACAAGGTGATGTTGTTTTGATGTGCAATTAAGTTACTAGGGATCTAGTCACAGAGCAGAGCTTTGAATTGGGTAGCTCTCACTGTTTGAAGCAAACGAGGGAATAAAGAGAAATACGTATGCGTCCGAGACTCAGTTTGCCAACGGGCAAGCTGATGAAGTGGGGTGATGTTCCTCAGCAAAGCTGGCTCAGGCGGAGAAGGTGGATGCTTGAGTGCAGAGGAGGCACAGGCAGAGGCATGGAGGTGAGGATCCTGCACCCCGCCTGCTTGCTCCATCTGCCCGTGGCACTCAGTTCTCTGGTTAGTCCTGGGGAGCCTTGGGAAGGCTGTTGGGAAGACACAAGGGTTCACAGGCTTCAGAAAGAGGACCTGATCATTTAGAGGTCAAGAAATGCCAGTGTAACTGTCAAAAGCAAACCTGAGCTGAAACTTGCAAAGTATCCCAGAAAAAAATGGGAAAAACTTCTTCAAATGTCAATGTAAGAGAGGAAGAAAAGCAGAGTCAGGCTGCTGTGTAGTAAATGAGATTAAAGATAATCTAGGCATGGCCTAAAATCAAAGGAGTATTTTACCTCTGTTCTCGTTTAAGGAAGACAAATCCTAGAGGCAAAAGCTGGCTGGTTAATGGGAACAGGGATATGGAAATGGAATTGCTACTGTGGGGAAGCAAAGCTCAAAGAACAGGCTGCGTTCCTCTTGGGGGGGGGGGGGGGGGTGTCAGGTCATGCCTGTCCAGGAATTCTGGAAAGACCAGCATGTGAGGTGGCACATCTAATAGCAACTGGTTTTATACATCTGTCACGTCAGTGAGGGACCCTGTGACTGCGCAATATCCATTACAATATGTTTGGTTGTGCAGGGTTAAAAAATAATCCAGTCAACCATCATCTGTGTAACTCTGACCTCAGTGGTATGTGGGGCTTTGGAACATGCCTTGAAGGTTAATTAAAAATGCAAAGGCAGATCAAAAATGGGATGAAATGCAACTAAAGGTACATCCTGCCAGACTAACCTGATGGTTCTCTTTGATAAAACAATTATTTTTCCAGACAGGTGATATCTGCCAAATTTCCTTTATCTAGACTACTTTAATGTATTTGCTATGATGTCAAGTGTGAAACAACTGATGTTGCTGGAGACAAAATAGATTATCAGAGGAATTCCATTGCTGGTAAGAAGAGGAGACAATGAGTGCTGAGGGTGGAGATCTCAGGCCAGGAGGAGTTATCTGGGAGAGTTCTTCAAACAGGAGTTTTGGGACCAATTTTGTTTTAATCTTTGCATTAATGGCATGCTCCTGGCCCATGTGAGCATCGTGCTGATGAAATGTGCTGCACAAAGCCGTGACGCATTGCTGGCACGGGGGTGGTTTGGAGGCCAGGCAGGACAAGCGGGGCACCTTGAGAACAGCTGTAATAAAGGCAGGATGACATTCAAGTAAAAGACAAAGAGTCGTGCAGGTGAAAACTGGTGTCAGAGGCAGCATTTGCTATTAACAGGGAGTGAATCAGTTGGGAAAATAACTAAGGAAAAAGAAAAATCAGCATTAGATAGTCATAGAAGAGTTGTGTGCTGCTAGCTTGATCCTTATGTTGCATCTATTTCCAGTTGAGATGAGGAAATATTAGTGCCAACATACATGGCCCAGATGGACTCTCCTCCCTTTCCACCCCTCCTTTTGGGAAAGATGCATTAACAGCAGAGCAGCTGCAGAGAATAGCTGCAAGGGTGACGAGGGGACCGGAGACCCTCTCTCCCAGGAGGCCACGGGAAGGTCCTGGAGCGCATGCGTGTGGTGATGGGGATGGAGTCTGATGGAGCAGGCACCCTCCTGCAGTCTCGGGCTCAAGTATCCAAACGCTGCCTGCACGGGGCTGCTCTAGCCTAAGGCCAGCCCCCATTGCTGCCAGCTGCTAGCGCACTTACATTTATTTTCTTTGGATTAGAGGCAAAAGCAACCCCTTGGGCAAGTGGTATAGGCAGAGGTAGGGTAGAGGACGGAGGAAAGGCCAGGCTGGACCAGCTCGGTGGTGTCTCCCAGTGCTTTGGCACCAAACGAAGCCCTGGTGCAATGTTTTGCCCTCTGTCCTGGGAGTTACCAGCCCTTCTACCAGCACCTCATGCTGCAGCTGGGCTCAAGCTGTGCCGCGGCATCAGAGGTCCGACTCCAACGATGGCGTGCCATGAGGAGCGGTTGCAGTTGCGTGCAATTACATTTGTTTTAATATTTTTCCTCAAAGCTTGGAAAAGCAACTGAAAAATGAAAAAAAACAACTGTCTGTCTGCACGATTCACGGCTAGAGCGATAAACTACATATTGCTCCGCCTAGCAATTACCAGAAGTTTTTCTGCATGTGTTATGGAGAAGGGATTTTGCAGGAGGGCCCCAGATGAAGCCTAAACAAACAGGTAGGAACAGAGTCCGACCCTCTGGCCATGCCTCAAGCCTGTCAGACATGGACCAACCTGGGTCTGGAAGCTGCATTGCCGCCTTTGTTGGGGATGCTGTTGGAGAGGAGCTGTTGCTGGGGGCTGTCAGATAAGGCCCAGCAAGTTTCTAAGAAATGGCTTCCAGCCCAGGTTTATCACTCAAATACTCAGGTCAGCAAGGGGAGCAGAGGTGCTCGGGGCTGTCAAAACTGGGCTGCAGGACCGTGCCCTTTACAGAGAGACTGCGTGGTTACATTTCTGAATTTCTTTTGCTTCCCTAGGAGCTAATACTGTCTCCATCGCTGATGCCTTTCTAAAGAGGGGGGTGAGAGGGAAAGGCAGAGTGTGAGAGGAGAGTAAATAAGAAAGAGAAGAGCTCGATGCCCGTGCAAAACTGCAAGAATTAAAAGTGGAGGCTCTTAAAGCTTGTGTAAGACCCACACGGCATTTGCAGGTTTGGCAAAGCAGCCAGGAGGGCTCCCGCTCCTCTCACGAGAGCAGCTGGGAGCAGAGCGGGACTCTCCCACCAGGGAACTCTGGCAGCCTGTTGATAAACACATCGGTGTTGAGAAGCTAAGTCAGATGCAATTATTAAATTGATTATTCATATTCCATTCTGTTCACTGTGGGAAGATATTCCTTTTGGGGTTAGGTTTATGGGCCATACAGATTGTCGGAGTGAATCTAATTAGCAAGAGAAATCTGAATGGAACAATGACTGGTAATTGTTGTTAATGATGCAAGCGTATTATACCAGCTAAAATGAAACCTTGGGTTGCAAGCAGCGCTGAACGGTAAACGAACATTAACAGTTGTACATTAAAATGCTGCAAGTCCCTACCTCGCTGCTGTCAGGTGTGGTTAAGGTGAGCTCCCACCTGTAAAACAGCAGTGACTTGCCAAATGCTTCCTGGCGGCCACTGGAATAAAATGCTGCAAGAAACGAACGACCTGCAGAGCTTTGGTAGGAGAGGTGGTCTGGAGCTGGCATACGGGCTGAAAGCTATCCCCTGCTTTGCTTTCACCGAGGCAAACCTCAGCTGCCTCCAGAGCTGATTTAAAAAGCAGGCTCCTTTTTACTTGCACAGTCTCTGGATTGTGCCTCTGTGCAGGTGCAGGGCCTCCAGCCTGGGAGTCGGACCATCCCGGGCTCCCCAGCTGCTGGTGCTGCTCTTGGCACGCCTCTCCAGCTCCACCAAGCAAGCGTGGGGCAGGCCGCCGTCCAAATATTTTGGATTAAATTTGGATTGTGAATTATGCAATACACATACACACACACACACACACACGCAAAACCTATTTTGTTGCTTCTGCCACTGGAGGTGGGCACGCAGACCTTTCTGACCGTACAGCGAGCTGTGCATCTGAATACGTTGGAAAGATTTGGTCCAGAGCCTGCATTTTGGTTAGCAACCCCCAAACGAGTGCTGATGGCTGGCACTCTCAGTCTGTGGAAACTGCCGGGCTTAAACAGCCAGTGGAGCTGGGACAACTCGTAGCAGTCGTGGATTTGGTCCAGCACTGAGCTTCAGCTCTCACATGGGATGGCGCTGGTCCCATGCCTTGTTTCTCTCTTTCTAGCCTTCAAAATGTTCTGGACTGGTCTTCAGTCCAAGACCCATCTATTCCTTTGCTTTTTTTGGGTAGGATTGATTTGTAAGAGGTGAATTGTATAGAAAAGTTCTTGGGAAAGGTGGTTCAAGCTGCATCATTTTGTTTTTCAGAGGTTAAATGCAAGTTAGCAGGTTTTTTGGCAATACTATAAATGTAAATGGATGGGAAGCCTGGACAGTTTAAACATTTTCTACTTATTCATCCTTCCAAATGTGTGTGGGCAAGACAACCTGGTACAGACAAAAATGCAGACTCTCCCTTACATTATTTACTTCACATTTTCTGTAGCATAAAAGATGAGAGTTATAATGGCCAAGGGTGGGAAGGAAAGCAGAACGAAGAATGTGAGAGTGAGAGTTTTAAGACCACAGCACTGGATAACACCTCCATGCTTGCAGACCACTGCGTCCTTGACCAGAACATGCAAGCTGGCTGTTAAATATCACTTCATTGATACAGTGGTGGAGTGTTGGAGATGAAGCTGGGCACTTGGCTAAAATGAAAATTTTTGAGTTAAAAAAGAAAAAAAAAGTTTATATTAACAGTTGTAGAACTTGAATAAAAACAAACAAAAGGGCTGGCAAAATCTGATCCACATACTTTTGTTTGAAATAGCATTTAAGACTGGTCTGAGATGATTGGTTTCTTATAAAAACCCTCAAAATTTCAACAATAATTTTCAATGTGGTTTTTTTTTTTTTAATAGGTTTGTCAAAACTTTTAAAAACATGTAGAAAAGAAACCTTTCTTCTGTGTGGTCCTCCTCTTCCTGATGCAGGTTTGAGTCATTATAATGAGTCCATTGATAGGCACTCTGTTTTGCCAAGGGCGCATAAGGTTAAAAATTAAAAAGCTGTGAAAGTACTCAGTACATTTAATATATTTTAAGGACTTTTGTTCGAGTTTTTCCAATGACTGGCATAGAAGTTTTTTTCACATATCCAAATTCATACCTAGAAATGTATTTTTCACAGCTAAGAGTGTCATTATAACTTCATTTTTGTCTGTTAAAAATAATGATGAGATTTGACTTTTTCTATGCTTTTATTTCTATGGTGATTTTTTTATTTCTCTTTGCTATTCAGATGTGTCAAGGAATTTCAAAGAAAAACAAAAATTTGCCATTGAAAACAAAATTCCTATGCTGTCAGGCAACCCTTGTTTTAAACATCAGGAGAGAATGCATAAAAACAAAATCTCCAATTTTGGAGCTATTCAAAACTCAGTTGAACAAGGCATTGAGGAGCCTGAACTAGTGTAGAAGCTGGTCCATCTCTGAGCAGGGGGTTGTACCATATGAACTCCAGAAGTCTCTTCCAACCCAAACTATTCCATGATACTAAAATCAAATTTTCTTACTTCACAATTTTTAGTACATTCTTTCTAGTCTTATTTGAATCTAGAGTTCTTCCAGATTTAAACACTTTTTTTTTTTTTTTAATAAAAATCTGGGTCAGAGTTCATTTATCTCTTCATTATTATCAGTTACAATAAATAAATCTGTTACCTTCAACTGGAAGGTTAGGGAATGATTAAAAATTACGGAGACACCTCTTGGTATCTCTTTAACAAGACTGAACAAATGCTCAAGAGGAATCTTCACAAACCATTTTGCTAATTCACTTACAAATACTGTGTAAGAAGTAATAGAACCAGCAAGGTATCTCTGATCATATTATAACTGAGCTTTATTCTGTAACAGCTTCAGTATACTAACAAAAGCCTTATGTCTTTATTACCAAAAACCATAGCACTGTATCTAACTTAAATTGGCTGGTGTTTTAAATGTACTTTTACAGAGGAATCTCTGTAATACAAGTTTCTCACATGTATGCCTTGAAATTATCAATCAATGGAGCATTTAAGAATATGAAAACAGGTGAAGCGTGGCAGAATGGGTCGTGATGGGCTCCCCAGCGCAGAGCTGGACTCTCTCTTTTGCAGTAACATATCTCACATACAGTCCCCAGAATAGCCAAGAAGGACGTAAGCCCTATTTATTCTAGAATCCATGAACCTGCACAGGTGGAATTAGTTTATTTTGTTAAGCCACAGATGAATCTTCCAAGCCTGTTTCTCTTAGCATGGCTGCTGCGGGTTTTCAGGAACTAGAACTATCCCACCTGTGAGATGGTGAATCTAGTGACCGAGTGGCTGTCAGTGGCACAAAGACTTGTTATCAGAAGCTTAAAGGACAAAAATTGCAATTATATTTCTTGATTTAAATGGCATCATCACTTTTTTCCTTGATGTACACCCAATGCTATCCCAAGTTGTTGTCCAATGTCAGTGTCCACTCCTCCTTTTTGTCCACATGACTTCTTCTCCATTCATTTGCTTTCCTAGGGGTTGACATTTTGTCTTGTCTATTAATACAGAACTGGAGGAGGCAGCAGCAGGAGGTGAAAAACCAGCAGCTATCCAGCTGGGATGGGAGAAAATGTGCTGTGAACATGGAAGCGTGAGAGGAGATCTGCATCAGAGCAGGATCAGGTTTATGGCATCTGAATTCCACGCCAGTCCCAACACCTAACGGGTGCTGTTGGACATTAGTTCATCTCCTGAAAAACACTAGTTAAAAAAACCCCAACATTTTTTAACCTCATCTCCCTAATGCAATAAACTTTCTTAACCTTATAAAATGTGATTATCAAAGAACAAAGAATTCCCCCTACTTTCTTTTATACAATATACATACTACCCCATCCTTCCATTGCAGGTTGGTAATATTTAAAGGGCACTGAGATATGACAATAACAAGTACTATGCTTGCTGATGTATTATGAAATGTATCCTATTAGTCACTTTATATCTGAAAGGCAGAAAAATTTCCACCTAGCAACAGAAAGGCTTTTAGGATTGAAAAAAAAAAAAAATATTTGGCAGGCAGTAGGCGTGTTAAACTACACCAAGAGGAACCCAACTGGAGGTTCCTAGAGACAGGAGCATAAATAAGTTACCATCAGCGTTGCCCACCACAGAGGGGGAAGTCAATTCAAAGGTCTGTAGCCTGAAGGAGCAAAATACAAGTGGAGGGCAGCCCTGAAGCAGCCGTGTGCTGGCTGTGGAGATCTCTGGGAGGAACTATTGCCCTCCAAAGCTGCAGAGAGAAACGTGACAGCAGATGCTCCAGCTCACCTGATCCCCACTGTGCCACACTCCTGCTCGTCATGCGGGCCATAAAGAAGATGCGTCACTTTCTTAGCTTAGAAAAACTGATCCTCTACCAAAGATGCTCTATTAATGATGGTGCTGGTGAGAGAGATTGAGGGATTCTTGCCAAGGCTTTTTTTTTAACTCCCACGTAAGAACATAGCTGGTGCAAGAGATCTTAACACTGGAAACCAGAGCAAGCAGAACACTTCAATTTTGGACACAAAGCAAGCCAGACAAAGGACAAGAACTTTTCCTGTTGTTTGTTTATATCATTAACTACCTAGAAAAGGGTTTTTTCTGTGATCTGTAATCTATCTTGAAACAGAAATGTTCCAAATGGGCCAGGCAAAGACTTTTTCCAAGAGGACCATGTTTTAATCACATTAAAGTTTCCACTCGACTCTTTTCCTTTGGAGAAGGAGCCCTTTTAGCAGAAGAGGAGTATGCAACCAGCAAGCCTCCTTGCATAGCTCAAGAGTGGCATGCTGAAGAGAAATAGGCAGCAATACTTTACTTCCCAGGTGTATCCAAGCCCAGGAGCGGGGCTTTAGAAGGCGGCCAGGGAACTTCTACAGGCTTCAGTGAAGATCAGAAATCTTCTCCTGCCACAGAAGGACACATGCCTCAGCCTCACAGCCCTACACTCCCAGAAAGCCATCCTAAAATGAGATGGAGGAATTGCTTTTTCCACCTGTGAAGTGACACTGCTTTCATATCTGACCACAATGAGTAAAATGAGCAAAATGAATATAAATGAGCATAGTGAATGCATGTGACCCCTCGGTCTGGCTTCTGGTCCTGGAGGGAGCTGGTTTATTGACAGGACAATCTTTCTGCTGCACAGCGAAGACCACCAGACAAGGAGGCCTGAGAAAGGACAAGCGTCGTCAGCCCCAGCCTTGTTGAAGAGGCAGGAGATAAACCCGCAGGAGTCGATGCTCCTGCCCTCTCCCTGGAATCATTACATGGATATTGCTGGACAACTCTGGCCGTTTGTCAGGAGGAATGGATCACTTCCTCAGCTGGGACTCACCAACACCCTCCCCCAATGGGAGGGGAAGATGTTTGCCTTATTTTATTAGTGGTGAGTAACAGTATTTGTGCCAAACCTTCGGGAAAGGCTCCACGCTGCCCAAGACAGCAGCAGGGTTGCTCTGAACTGAGTGTTCGGCAACACCGAAGAACAAAGGAACACCCTCCGTCCCGCCTGCAGCCTGCCCCCCAGATGCCTTCCAGCACAAACGGCTCGGTGGTTCTCCATGGAGGATGCCAGCGAGCAAAACAGTGCCGGGCAGTGGAAAGTGGTCTGCTGCTGGTTGTCTAAGAAGCCTTCAGATGCTTTGTTTCTTATTCCCACCTACTGGAGATGGTGCTGGGGCTGATAAATCTCTGCCTGGAGTAAAACTCTTCCCACTCTTTATGTTAAACAGAACCCACTTTACTCTAGTTTGAGGACAAGTCGTAAGCTGTAATTTGAGGATAGCTAAAATGGCTGTGCACTTCCCTTCTGTTCAGCCCAGCCTTTGTGCTTCCTATCGTGAATTAGGTAGGGCAAACACAGCCAGACAAAACAAGGGCTGAAACCTGCCATCAGAGCTCGGCCCCATCACACAACCAGTGCCCGAGGCTGGAATTCGATCATGGGGGAGCTAATAATAACAACACACAGCAAAGAGCAGAGTACTTTGCCGCTGTTGCTGAAAGCATGAAAAATACCATCTTAATTTAGAGACTTATTATGGCATGGCATGCCAATAAATGCGGAGCAGGTAGAAGTGCTATGCTATGGTATGTACTATTATTGCAATAATAAAGAAAAAAATTACCTTCTGAAAATACGGTTTCAAAAAAAGAAAGGATGTTCTGCTGTTTATTCAACAATAAAATAAAAAAGCTATGACATCCACAAAATGCTCTCTCTTTAAAGTGGGCAAAAATAAACTAAAATGAACCAAGTTACTTTTCTGCCTCTGAAAACCTGTTAAATGCCCCTGTAGCCTGCAGAATATTCCACACAACTGCTTTGTATCTTTTTCAGATTTGTTTTTCATCATACTTAATATGCCTATTTTATCAAATTTTATTCTTAAAAATAACAAAACTCACAGCAAAGAAACACAGGCACTTCAAAAGCCTGGTGGCACTCCATGGCTTTCATTTTCCCTGGATGTGAGAAAAAAGCTAAAAGCCTTTAAGACACAGCAGCAAGCTTGGTTAGGATGCAGTGCTTGCGTACGTGTACCAGAGGCAGCAGCACGTGTCCTGGGCCCACCAGTCTGCTCCACTGCCTTCTAGTGCCACTCCAGCTGGGAAAGCAGAGGTGGACTGCAGACCTGCTGGAGGCTCCCATGGTTGAAGGAGGATCTCAGCTTCAGAAGGACTGAAATCACTTGCTCCTCACTGCCCTTGGCTTCCCGGCAGACCAGGAATGGGAGAGGTGGAGAAACTTAGGTATACCATGGGGTTGCTGTCAACCAACACTCCTCAAGGCCATTACCAGTACTTTGTCGGCACCAGGGCTCCCCAGTGCCAAGCTGGACTCAGGCTGTTCTTTGCTCTTTCACGGCATCTCCTGTAGCACAGTGGATAAAGCCACCGTGGTACAGGAGCAGGCTGCACCACCAGCACAGCCAGAGCTTTCCACATGCACCCTGGGAGGTGACCGGCATTTCATTTAACAATAGCTTATAACAATTATCCAGTAATTGTAGGAGGGTTTCTTAGTGAAATACTAGAGAAATCCTAAATTTGGTTGGAAAATGATCCGCCTTTTCTGTCTGCAGTTACTTTGTGGAGAAATTATTCTCAGGAGTTATAAACTGTTCTCCAGTAAGGAAGGAGTGTTTGGGATTTCCAGCATTAATGCTCATAAGAAATCATCTGGCTGTCACTAACATTATGTAAATAGATGGTTCATGTTTATACTCCACAAAATACATTTACAAGAAAAAGGCTGACTAATTCGGAGGTCAGCTTCTAATTCAAGATTAGTGCTCAACAGGTTTTTTTCCTTGACAAATAAAACCACTAAAGGCTAAATTAAAACCATGTGCTCTAACCTACCTTTATGTACGTACTGATATAAAGAGGGTGGAAGCAGTTTTGCTATCAAATTTAATGCCACTGTCTCAGGAGTGAAGTAAAATGTCCTAGAAAAGCTTTTGCACAAGGACGCACATCAAGACTAGCCGACCTAGAAAGTGTGAAGTGCTTGAGTACGTGAAAACCACCTTGCAGTGACCTGTCACTGTTATGGACTAGAGGCTTGATTTCCCAGGAATACATTGAAATAAATAGCAATTTAATCAACAAATCCTCCTCTTCATTAGGAAGAGCAATTGGCTACAGGAGAAAAAAAAAGTCATCAGCATGATGACATCTGATTCTCTTTTAGATGTTTGGATATCCCAGTCATGGTGAAAGAGGTTAGGTCCATTAACTCCCTTAGACCCATACTAGATGGTAATATTGAAGATGGCTGCCAAATTTCTGAAAACTATCAGCTGCCAAAATTCGTACCAGCATTTTATTCTCCCTTCTAGCTATTTATCACTGCTTAAAAATTATCTGGTCTTTAAAATTTCACTTAAAACCAAAATGAAAACTAAACCCCACTCTTTTTTTATTAGCTTCTCAGGTGTAAGTAAAACTTGAAATTTACCCAGCATCTTCTTAAAACGTTTTGCCTGGAGAGAGTGGGAGCGCTCACCTGAAGACTTGAGCAGAAGGTCAGTGATGCTACTCAACTTCTGCCGGACTAGAAGCAGGGTGCAATGTTTCTGTTCAGCCCCATGAGCACGCTCCCAAATGGTTTGAGGACTGAGGTCTGCCTGGCCCCATCTCTCAATCCCTCTGTGTCTAAGAAATGTTTGGCCCAGGTCTGTGAATGTGTGTCAGGGTGATAAAAGCCCAAGAGGATGCAGTACTTGTTGAGTGGTGGGACTGTGGTGTGCAGACAACTAGCTCCCATGCAAAGCCAGCCCAGTCAGGAGCTTCCCAAATCCTTGACCACTGAGCTACGGACCTTGCTGGGGTCATGTAGCCTCTTCCACAGATCCCAGACAACACTTCTAGTGCTTACAGCTGCAGAAGAAAACCTTCAGTTTATGAATGGAGAATTCAGTTGTGCAGCATTTGTCTGTAGAGCCAGCCAGCTCAGAGAATAGATTTCTTTGTGGCAAAATCATTGTGGTTACCTAAAGTAATCTGCTAACTTTGGAGTATAAAATACAAGTTGAATTATGAAATAAATCACAAATATTTGCACTTCATTGTCCCAGTAAAAACAGCCACATAATTTATATTACAGGGGTTTGCACCCCTTCCCCAGCATCAAATATTTCACCTGTTTAAGAGCTCTAATGTCCTGTTTCTCGCAATGTCCAGCTTTTATAATACACTTATAGGTCAGAGTGGTTGACGTGCATAACGCAGACTACTAGGGCTGCAAGGAAATACAAATAACAGCTAACTGTAGGATGTGTCTTCAATTCGGCGAAGGCCAGGAAATAAAGAGCATCCATTTATTTAAGTGCCGCGGGCAGGGACAGCACAGCCATAGGGCGGCTGCGTGCGGGGCTGGGTTTGCCGTCCTGGCTGCCTGCTTCCACCCGGGTCAGGAAGGCTCCTCTGCCCCGCACGGGACTGGAAGGGCAGCGAGAGGACCGAGTACCTGTCTACAGCCCACGGCCGCTGCAGGGTGCATATGGCAAAGGAGTCTCTCAAGTGCTGGGTATTTGTGTTACATGGAGGTGCACCCTGCCCAAAATACAAATAATGGGCAGGGCTCCGGGTTCGAGGCACTGGTTCAGACACTAAACTGATGCTATAGCCTGAAAATTACTGAATCTGTCCAGAGCAAAACGAAGATCTCACAACTACTATGAAAAGTGCTAAGTATTCACTCTCCCAGAAGGATTTCTCAGATGCTGAACCGCCGTCTCTGCTGAAATCTCTCTTATTTCCCAAACCCTCTCCTTACTTCAGGCGTTACATCCATATGGTACTTTTAAACCCAACAAACCCTAAATTTCTTTGCAAACAGAACTATCACCGAAATGTAAAAAGATACAGTTTAAATATGTGCCTAGACTAGAGGTGGTGACACTAGAAGAACTGCAGTTAGCATCATCTCATATGCAAAATTTTAGTATCTAAAAATGATGACCACACACTTTTATAATAGGCTCAGTACTGCCTGTAGGTCTAGCATGGTCTCCAGGGGTGTAATGACCCAGCAGAGAGTGGGAATAATCAGAGTGATTATAACCTAATGTTGAGTCTATGTAACTTTATTCGATCATGTTGCATCTGTACCTGGATTCTGACCATGACTGTAGTGGTAACACACCTTCCACAAGGCAAGATACGCAGCCTAAAAAAAAAGAGCTTTAGGTTTTTGGATTAAGTGGAGAAACGGTTTTGAATGGATCAGCCAAGATAGCAATAACTGTCATGAGGCTTAATGTAGCTTGTGCAGAAAATGTTTCTCAGTTGCTTATGGTGGATTGTCAGATGTAAGAACAGACAAATTGAGCAGATTGTGAAAATAATCCTAGTATAGCTTCCAACAACAGAAGTTAAACTTTTTTGTTGCTAAGAAATGTGAAATTACAAAAAACAGTAACACTGGTTGCTGCAGAACCAACAAAAGCATAAAATATTGTTAGCTGCAATCATTCATTATATATCATCTGATTAAAAGAACTTGCTAAGCAGCATTTTCCAAGACTTGCCCTTAGATAAAATGACACGTTTTGACAGAAAAGGTCTTCTGTATTGACACGTATATAGTGAAACTCTTCGCAAATTGAGAAAACAGTTTTAAAAACTTTGCTGAAAAGAGCATATTTTTCACGCTGTTCACTAGAGACTCAAATGGTATTAAAACACTTCCAAACGTTTTTCATTATCTGAAAGAGGACTAATCAGTTGTTTGTCTGAGTGTTTTCAATATGGTAATGAAGCAATGTTAGGCATTTTGGGGGGGAAAAAAAAACCAAACACCCCCAAAACTAGATTACAACCAAATTATTTGAATTTCAATACTAACCTTATTTGGAGATGCCAATATTAACTTTAGGAGATGCTACTTTCTAAAAATTTAATGAAAAAAGAGAATGAATGATTGCTGCCAGCTAACTGTTGAAATCATATATATTGCATACATCCACAATAGATGAGCATTTAATCTTGAGGGTTATGCATAGCTTTCAATCATTCAGGGGGTTTAATCATCTCTCCAAATGTCAGCATTACCAACCTTTGTCAAACTTCAATTCATGGGAATGATAAGGCATGCACTCACATGACAGTTTATCTCTATACCCTAAAGTTGAAAGATCTTAATGTTTTCCAGCTAATAGAAGTTATTTTTGTCCAGTAGTTAAGAATTGCTCAATTGCAATTTTAAAATTCCTTCAGGATGAGAAAGACAGTGATGAAGGAAAGATGTTTTCAGTGACTGAATACTCCTTATCTTCATCTCATGCTGTGCTAAAAGTTTCACTGCTCAAATTTTAAAGCTGTCTAATCTTTTATGTGCTAAAGCATATAAAATCATGCATTATTAGAAGTACGAATTACAAGAAGAGTTCATTTATTTGGTGTTATATATAACCTTTATCTAAAATGCATTATATGGTTAAAAATTTTTCATCTAGTAATATTCATTAAGCCTCAAACTTTTCTTTCAGAGAACAAAATTGCTTCAACCTGATTGAGATATTTTATCTGGGGAAAAAAGAGTGAATTTTTTACAAAGTCTATAAGGATCAGTGAATGTTTTGATGCTTGACAGTGAATTGGATATGAATCCTGGGTATAAAGGAAGTTCTTTACTGGGAGATCCATTCAAGTGGGTGTACCGGCCTCAGAAGTCTCACATTGGAAAACAGTCACATGTGCTTTCTTCAGAAATGCACGTTTTTCTATTTCTTGTGGAATGCGTTATATTCATTTCACTGTTGCATCTGAGGCATGTATGAATATTTTCTTTGTATACACATAGTTGGAAAGATTGCAGAAATCTATTAAAGGCAAATTCCACTTAAGGTTGAGCTTCCAATTTAAAGTGATTTTAAGTGTAGAAGTAGGAGTTTTATCAATTGATTTTTTTAGGATGTGCTTAAATGTACTAAAATGATGCTTATCAGTTTACCAATAAACTGAAGCTTACCAGAGTTGAATGCCACACTTGAGAGCAGTGGAAATTGCCACCCTGGAGAAAATCAGACGATACTTGAAAGGCAAAACAGCCTTTCCCTGAAATGTCACTTGAAATAATGTTCCTAATTCCTACCCAAAAAGGTGGCCAACCTGCCCAAGAACGATGCTTTCAGGACAGATGATTTGTTCTACAATGAAAACACAGTGCGAGTCTGCACCCATGCTTTTAGTTTAGCCCTAAGACTTGGGGTTTGTTTTTTGTGTTCAAGTGTCACTAAATCTTTCTCCCTGCCCCTCCGCTGCTAGATTAATTATTTTCTGTGCAAGGGCCCTTCTTTCAAAGTCCTCCATTATTCTGTTTTGACCATACTGGGGAACTTATCCAAGTCAACAAAAAGGCAGCCTTTATCACAGAAAGGCTGTTCATGAAGTGGATGGTTTCATACATTACTGGGGGAGAATTGCCTTAACATCGCCTATTCACGCTGATGTGCCAGGTGCATCCACTTACATAGCTCAAAACGCTGCTACCACCATATCCTCCGCTGCCAAGACCATTATGTGCTCTGAGTGATGGAGCAAGAGGCAGGACTTAGATCTTCTCTGTTGGGAGGTGGAGGGAGAGAGGAGGGAGAGAGACCAATCTTTGTGTCTCAAAAAAAAAAAAAAAAATCTGCTGCTTTTAACTCTCTGCGGCTCCGCGACTGCGAGAGCTTCGGAGGAAGACAGGGAGGAAAATAGCATGAGTTTAGAGCAAGACTCTGCTCTGCATCACTGCCCCGAGATACTGTAAAGAGGACAAAGGGAAACTGGGATATAAATAGAGAATGACATTTTCCTTGCATTGTCCACAATGAATACATTTGTACATGAACAAAATCGTTGGAACGAGACAACGTGCATGCCTGATGTTGAAGAAAAGCCTGTTTGTGCTTAGTACATTGGAGACATTGTTCGAAAATAGTTCATCCTTTTGTAAATATTGCCTCGGCATTGGTGCCAGGGTCACTGTTGCTTTGCGCTATCAGCTGAGTAAGTATCAGTCATGCACGTGCTGCTGGGAGAAATTTTAATATGGGCACCAGATTTAAAAGGAGAAAATTATCCTCCTAAGGACTGCCCCGTTCATTTGCAGTTAATACTCCATGCTTTCCTCTTCTTCTTGTTTCTTCCAATCTTACCCTGTTTTCTTGCACCTAGAGGGTGTTTCATACGTGTCACCAGGAAATAAAACTTGCCCCATCGCTCAGGTGGTGCTAGTATGCGTACAGAAAGCAGATGTCCTTTTCAGACAAAAACCCTGGTCGGTGGAAATCTTGCTTTTGTTTTTCATCTGTAGTGATACAGCTACAGCAGGTCCAGGCTACGCTCCCTCCTTGTGCAAAGAGGCTGATGTCAGCTGAGTGGCGCCGAGCTGGAGATCTTGGCTCTTCGGTTTGTTTGCTTGTTTTCTGGAAAGACATTTAGGTGGAAACATTTTCTTTGTTTTTCTCCAGAAGTTTTGAAATCCAGCAAAACAAATACTTGTATCACATGCAAACCAAAATCTATGAAATGAATAAAATATGTTCTGCAGCCAGTGAAAGCCTCCTTGTATCCCTGAGCAGAAGGCAAATCTGATGAACAAGATAGTTTTGTATTCTTCCCCATACCCAGCTTTTTTGGCATGAAATATAGAAAAAAATCAGAGTTCATTAACATACTGAGATAATGGACCACAACTTGTCTTTAAGTATGCTTGTGCAGCTCCACTGTTATTAGTGAGAAAGAACGGGTGCAAATGAGACAGAATTTAAACATCACATGAAAAAAACCTGTTCCTGTGATGCATCACATCAAAACACTTGCGATCCCAACAAATTGTGCAGCCTCCCTTTCGGCAATGGGAAAAAATGGCCTTTCTGGAGCACAGCTCCCGCGACATACTTCAGATCCCTCATTCCAACTGAGATGACCTGGTACTTATTTCTCTTTCAGAAATATAAGGGGAGTTCAGAGAAGAAGAGGTGTGCGCTGTGGATGTTTAAAGATGGGTGAGGTGAATCCAAAATTTTTTGTTAACGGATCTGTATGGACAGCTTTTAGCAGTGGCTATAGACTTGGATGAATACTTAAATGAAATTGAGAGTAATACTAAGAGGAGAATGATTGCTCCAAACAAGGATGTGTCTGTTGGGATTTCCAACAGACTGTGGTTAGTCTGGGAGGCAATTCTTACTGCTAGGCTATTCACTTAAAAAACATTTAACCAATGTGTTGGGTTTGGCAATCCAGGAATCGTGCAAGTGTGGGGGAGTGCAAAAGATGGCAAAGTTAGTCCAGTCCCTGGCTGTGCCAGATGAGACCTGGTTTCAGAGAAGATTATTGGAAATGGAAAGGTTTTAGCTGAATAGTCTTTGAGTGACCCCCAGCAGACGAATCCTGCTTCTAGGTGGCCTTGGCCTCTTCTTAAATCCTGGCTATCCATACCCAGTGGGGCTGGTTTAACTCTACTACAAAATAGAATTTTATATAATTTGAGTCAAATAATATTATCATTTTTCATATTTCCTTGTTGCCCAAAAAGCAAAGTCAACACACTTACATGGGCAACTTATATTAAAATTGCATATATTTTGTCTCATTTTGGATATGTCATGCTGCCCTCATTTTCCTGCCTGATTAGGAATGGGCTTTTATTTCCTGAAAACCTCCTGCTCCAGGAAGGAAATGAATATATTTGTAATCTGAGGATACTGCTCCCCATCAACATAAACCGCAGTCCGAAACTACAGAAATTGCAGAAGCCTCCAGCATTTCACGCTAGCAGGCAAATACAGTTATCCCTATGATACAGACAAATAAATCAGGGGAAAGTGAACTACTGACTTGCCCAAAAAACAGTCAATGGAAGAGCTGAAAATTATACCTTTAAAAATGCTATGATGTTCAGGCAATTTTGAAAACTTTTCTCTGCCCTAAAGAAGGTATAGTTCAAGTTCAAAACAAGATACGGTAGGAGCTACTGTACCAGGCTTATGCAGCATCTGAGGATAACGATGCCACACGTCCTGAAGATTACTATACTCTGCCACTCTCTGCTTTTATCTCTATGGCCATGCCCCAAGGTTAAAGAGTGGCACCCTTCAAATCAGGCCTCCAGATTTTGCAGTTGGCAGTGGGACTTTCATTAAGCTCCCCGACAGAAAGGGGACATCGTGAGTATTTTGCTTTCAGCTTGCATCGCACCCAGTCTGAAGTTAAGTCATGTCGCACTCACCCACCTTCACCTGGCCAAAAGGGCCAGGCACTCGGTCTGCTCCCGCTCGGTGGGACGGGGCTCAGGGGACACGAGCCCTGCCCTGCTGCTGGCCTGCTGGGTGACAGCGGGCAACTTCTCCGAGAGACCTCTGGAAGGAAAAGGACCGTGGCATAGGTAGGCACCACAGGAATCCCGGTTTCTTAGGAGGTCCATATGCTTCAGTTCAACAACTGCTTTTGAGCATTTGTGCTCTGCCTGGGTTTATGGCACAGAAGGTGTGCTCTTCTGGGTATCTGCTGCTCAAATAGACTTGTCGTATTACCACCTTGATTGCAGTTGCTTAACTGATTCCTTTTATTTTTTGCCACATTATAACGATAATAAAGGTTTCACATTCTGCTGTCTCCTAAAAAAAAGTAAAATAATCTATAGGTCAAGGATGAATGTCCAAAGGCTGTAGTAATTAATAAATGGAAAATCTACTCATATTTGATAATAATGATTTACTGGAAATCAGTCCCTCATACGTCGCTTCAGGCTTTCCTGATAAATACCTTATTGCAGTCAATGTTTATGTCTTCTAACTCAGGTCTACCATTCAGGAGCTATTTGGAGTTTGTGAAATATTAGATAATTGTCTGCAAAACTGTTGCACCTATTTTTTTTCCAGAAGCCATGCCATAGCCCCCCTCAGACTAAAACACATGTATGCTTTCACACATGTAAGAATCAACTAACAATGGTAGTAAGTATAGAATTGAAAAAAAAAGGCAGACCACTAAAATACATAATTCAGTCTTTTTTATTATTATTATTACTCAAACCCTTTGTGGTTACACTGCACAAGGTGATAAACGGATTTTTATTTTTTCTTCTAAATTGGTTATGTAGTTTTCTGAAGTAAAATGTTGAGAAGACTGCTCAAAGCTAACGACACTACCCAAACAGTTTTCGTTTGAGCTTTGAACACCTTGGGCCCTCATCTCAGTGTAGATCTCTGCATATTTTCCAGCACTGCAAAGGGGCCAGGATTCCATCCTTCCTGTTTCAATAGTTCAAAAAGAATAAGAAAATCTAGGGGTCAAAGGAAAACAAAATGCTTTTGTAGTAAAATTAGGTTGATTAGAAATGTGAATTTAAATAAGAACTAAAATCCATTTCTGTAGGATACGCTGCTATGATTGGCTTTCATATGTGGTAGAACTCAGCACACTTTTTTAGTAAAATTTGTAAATTTTACTCCAAAAAACTGGAGTAAAAATGTTCCTCCAGCCCAGCAGAAAACAGAAGATCAAAAAGTTGCCATTGTAGAAGTATGGATTGATTACTCAAAGAAATAGAGGACTGAGTAGTCAAGGAGACAGTATACTAAGCCTAAGTAGGTATAGCTTTCTTCTGTAGTTGGGCTCTGCAATAGCTATAGAGCCTTGACCTTGTGCCATATTTCTGGTAAGTAGAAAGGAAGTTCGTCCATATCTTCAAAGGACAGAATGCTAACAAAAACACTGCAATACAATGGAGTTAATTCAAAATACAGTTTTTCTCAGTATTGGGTGGTTTCTTGATAGACCATAAACAGGGAGTTAAATATATTCAAGAGAAAGCACTGCCAACACAGAACATTCTACCTTATGCCTTGGGAGTGATTTAAAGTAAGCAATTTTATTAATAGGATTCTAGCAGTGACCTATACTACAAGGTTTTACCACTGCCTTTAGATGACAATCTGACATCATAAACACAATATATTATTAATTATAATTTGCTTTTATCATCCAGGTGTCCCACTTCAGACCAGGGACCTTTCCTCTAGGAATTGCAAAAATTCATTAGAAATGTGTCTGGAGAGATTAAAATGAGTATCTGGCTACATCTTGGCCTTGATTGCAAAAGAGCACACTGTCAAGCATCTTAATAACATATTTACTGATGTTCAATTAGATGCTAGAGGACAAAATTGACCACCACGCTCAAAAATATTTGCTGCTGCCTTACAGTGGTGAAAAGTGTTACCATCCATTATGCATATGGCAGACCCGTTGGCTGAACACCAGTTCCCGCAATCACTCTCCATGCCTTGCAGAGGAGCTGGTAAGTGCATCCAGCCCTGCTTCCTCCTCACCTTCAGTTTTCCACACGTACCTGAGCAGCACGGACGGGAAATGCCGTGGGAGACGGAAAACAAAAGCCCTTCCAAAAAAATCCCCCCTCCCTGCGCATCTTTGGTTAACGAATGCAACACTTTTTAACCAGTTCCCACAAGACACGCTCCATCTTGTCCTGAACAGCTTTATGCATGTGCTTATGTTTCACATTTCCTGAGCACAAGTGACCCGAATCACGAACGATGCCGCAGATGCGATTTGGTCGGGAAAGCAGATACTGGAAATCCCGCATAGGCACTTGCTATACCCTACACCTGCATTTGCTTCTTTTCCAGCTGCATCACTCCAGTGCCCCACGGGGTCATCCCACGACCTTTGCAGACCCTCATGTCTGTCTCGGAGAGTCTAACTTGTAAGCTCCCATCTGTAGTTGAAACTCCTACTAGTTCCTTAGCGTGCAGACATGGGTTTTAATTACATTTTTACCCGCTTTTATTAACGGAGTGGACACAGCCGTTCACTGTAACAACGTAGTCCTCTTCCGTACCGAGAGCGACTCCCAGCTCTTGCCTTGTTAGCAGATTTCACCAGTAGAGTTGATACATGGGTTGCCTCATTGGTACAGGGTCATTAATGAGCATCTTAAATAACCCCCATTTCTGAGGTACTCCCAGTTGCCTCATATAGAAAACCATGCCAACAGTCTGCCGTCACATCTCTTTTGCCCAGTGTTTTGTGTGTTACAACCCTGGCCACAATGCGCTCTCCTGCTTACTAATGATTTTTAGCGTGGCATTGTAACAACTGCTTTACCATTATTAATAGATTTGATCTAGAAGGATAAAAGAGAAGAAGAGAGGTGCAAATAAGGGTCGAAGTATAATCAGCCAATTCTACATACTCACCTTCATCACTCCTTGGTATGTTTCCAGCAGTGCCACGGCTACCCTCTTATGCTGTTTCTTTTCCTCTTGGCCTTTCTGAAGGTGGGGGAGAGGCCTGTGAAGCAAACTGTTGTCTTCTTTTAGTACAGTGGGTTTTGTTTGTTTGTCTGATATTGGCTTTCTAGCTTTGATTTTGCAATGTTTTTTAAACACACGTTGCTATGCATTTATGTTAAAGGCAGCCAGGCCAAAGAAACATGTGCAAGGCTTGGAAAGTGGAAGAAAAGTTTTACAGAGCACCATAATCATGGTGGGGTTTTTTTATTTTGTTCCCTGTCCCTTTCTTTGTAATTCCTAACACTTTGCTTGCTTTTTGATCCGCTGCCAAGCAGCACATTGATGTTTTCGTGGAAGCATCTATTACAGCCCCACGACGCTGCTCCGGAAGGGTAACAGCCAGCTGAGACCCCCTCATTTCCCCTTGTGTGTCACAGTGCAGTTATCTACACCGAGGTTCATCTGCTGTTTTGTTCCTCAGTCACTCAGCTTCACGGTGTTTTCCCTCGTCCTGTCTTTGTGTTGACAGTAATCTCTGCAACTTTTGTTCATGCTCCTTCCCAGAACATTTCTGAGCACGCTGTATAATGCCAGTGGAGGGGCTCTGCTCTTTGTCTCCCATCACCATGAAAAGTGAGCGTTCATTTCTGTCCTTTGCTTTCTCTCTTTTCATGTGTTATTTGTCCACGTGAGAAGCTGCCTCTTTGCCCATGCAGCTTAATTTCTTTGAGAGCCTTTGGTAAAAGATGTCTGTCGTAGTTTAACCCCAGTCAGCAACTAAGCACCACGCAGCTGCTCGCTCACTCCTCTCCCCCCCAGCAGGATGGGGGAGAGAATCGGAAAAAAAAGTAAAACACGTAGGTTGAGATAAAGACAGTTTAATAGGACAGACAAGGAAGAAAATAATAATGATAATGATAATAATAATAATAATAAAAGAATTAAAATATACAAAACAAGTGATGCACAATGCAGTTGCTCACCACCCGCTGACTGATGCCCAGGTAGTTCCTGAGCAGCGATCCCTCCCAGGCCCACTCCCCCCAGTTTATATACTGGGCATGACATCACATGGTATGGAATACCCCTTTGGCCAGTTTGGGTCAGCTGCCCTGGCTGTGTCCCCTCCCAACTTCTTGTGCCCCTCCAGCCTTCTTGCTGCCTGGGCATGAGAAGCTGAAAAATCCTTGACTTAGTGTAAATGCTACTTAGCAACAACTGAAAACATCAGTGCGTTATCAACATTCTTCTCATACTGAACCCAAAACACAGCACTATACCAGCCACTAGAAAGAAAATTAACTCTATCCCAGCCGAGAGCAGGACAATGCCAAATGTCTTTTTTAAATTGTTTGTAGGGGTGTCGACCAGACCTCCTCTCCCTGTACAGGGGGACTTGCAAGGCATCGCTTCCCTTCACAAAAGCTGCCTGTTTCATTCCCTAAGTCACACTTACTTACCCATTTGTTCACTAATTCTTTTCTTTAACTAGTTCACCTGGCTTGGTCATCAGGCCTAATGGTCTGTAGTTACCTGTATCTTTCTCTAGAGCCATTGCTAAAATGTAGTGCCATGTGAGCCAGTGAGCTTTTCCTTGAACTCATTTTTTGATACAGTTAATAGCATTTTTACATATATAGCCTGCCAGATAGAAGTTCTTTTCTGTTTTCTTCATTTGGGTGTAACCTCAGGTTTTTAAAGGATGCCTTTTAATGTATAGCAACCTTAACCAAGTTGTTTAGCTATGTTCACTTTCTTCTTAAGACTTTA
Source organism: Harpia harpyja (assembly GCF_026419915.1). NCBI lineage: Eukaryota > Metazoa > Chordata > Aves > Accipitriformes > Accipitridae > Harpia > Harpia harpyja. Next base: position 10,078,919 of record NC_068942.1, on the reverse strand, counting down.
TGAAACCTCCAAGATATGACCAGCCCTTGGCTGGACTAGAAGTGAAGTGTGAAAGTCTTGGAGCAGTAAACTGCAGGATTTAGAGGCTCTTATGTCTATGGTCTTCTCAGCTACATGCTAAAGACTCCAAGAAAATCCATGTTTAACCACCATCTCTGTGAGTGACCTTCTCCATGAATCCTTTAGATGGAGATTAAATAGCAAAAAAAATTAGTTTCATTCTGGCTTTCTTAATTTCTAGGTGGGAAAATTTGTACAGATTGGTCCTTGAATCCAAGTAGAAGAGCAGCCACCTCAAATAGGATTTCAGAATTAATCAGAGTTTAAAAAGGGAAAAATTGGGACCGCCCACCAAGAACTTGGATGCAAAGAAGCATATGATAAAATTGGATAAATAGAAAATAAGAAAAACGCTACAAAGCTTTCCTAAGAATACGTTATGGCACACTAGCTGGACATTTAAAAAAAACACCAAACCCTACTTTTCTACATCAAGGAAATGAGTTGACCTAATCTGACTGCATTTCAGGAAAACATTTGTTAGTATGCTGCTTGGAAAAAAAACCCCAAAACCTAAGGAAGACAGCAATTACTAAATTAACTCTTAATTTGAATAAAAGCTTGCTAAGTAGTTTTGAAAGGGAAGTCTCAGGCTAGAGGAAAGTTGATAGTGGACATCCTTAAAGAACGATCCCAGACAGATCTTGCTAATTATTTTCACTGACTACCTTAACCTAGGAAAGATCAGCCGATGACAAGCTGGGGTACTGTTTGCACAAAGAGGGGCTGCAATATCGTATAACAAAGGGCACAAAAGTAATTTTACATGCTGGGCTTGACTCAATATCCTGGAACTCGGCATACACCAAACCTAGCAAAAGTTCTTCAGTATGGTATTTTCGCTATAAAGATAAACCACAGTGGTCAAGTTTCTTAGTGGTCCCACAAGCACAGAAGTAAAATATATCAAATAAAATTGCTATATAAAAATGCCACAATAGAAATTTCATAGAGCAAGTTCCAAGGGAAGACAAAGAGAAGAAAGAAAAATAGATTTTTGCTTGTTTAATTAGAGATAGTCATAATGTTACTTAACTTCCAGAAACACAACCACTGAAACCCTCCAGATTCTTCTATAAAAAAAATAATTCTTATTTTTCCATGTTATTCAAGAGTGCCACACAACTCTTGTACATCCTGCTCTCCCTTCAATCTCACAGGCATAACTTGTGAACTGGAGATTAACCTACAGATCAATAGAAACAATATAATGTGACACTAAGTCCATCTCTTCTGTTGATCCTGGAAAAATACTTCAGAATTTTGTCTCTTGCGCCCAGAACTGTCAAATGAAGCCAGTGCATGACACCGAGTCAGACGTACTGTACAACTTTCTGAAGGCTTACCTGAAATAACACACTACGATGTGCCTGAGGTAACGTAATACTAGAGACAACTCTGTTTCATGAGCCAAGCTAGCTCACCTGTAAAGCCCTGCGCCGTATCATGTGCATGTGCCACCTCACGTCCGTAGTCGTGCAAAGCGTAAAGATTCCTGAACAAATCTGGACACGCCAGAAAATTCACAGGAAGCCTGTAGTTTGGAAGAAACTGATGACACCCTTCTTACAAAAAAGCCTTTTGACACTCTTGTCATGCAATACCAGTACAATAGTGCAAAGGTCAAGGTCATAAACTAGGAATGAGTAAGAAGAAATTTTGCTATCAGCATCCATAAAAAAGGTAAGTTGGATGTTTTGGTCAGTCCTCGTGGCCTGTGAGATGTTGATAGCAGGCAGTTCTGAATATAAAAATTTTAAAAAATCAAAATATTAGTTGCTGTATATCTAGCAGGGATAGGAAAGTATTAATGCCACCACGAGAGGCCCTGGCAACATCTTATCTCGATGTGTCTACTTCTAACCCTGCGTGTTAAAAGAGATTTACTGAAAGTGGAAAAGGCATAAAGGAAGGTTAGAAGAATGGTCAGGGAAAAGCACCCTCCTCTACGACAGGTATGGCATGGCTGTTTTGGCTGAACTGAGGCTGAGCAGGTTTTGGCAGTAACCTAAGAAAGCTCAAGGGGTGACAGATTGGAAGCGACTTTATACCAGGAGAGAGAAGTGTTCTTTAAACAGAAGTCAAAGACCTCGCAGAACACGAGAGGTTCAGCTGCTCATGATACACATTATCTGAAATCTTCAACTATTCAGAGGAATGGAAAACGAGGAGCAACCTCATGATAAGGGTAGCTTCAAGATGGAGTCTGGTACCTCTGCGATTAAGTTGAACAGTGCAACATGGCTGCCTGCAATAGCTGGGATCAGGCCTGACGGCTGCGGAGGTCTTCTCCAGTCTTGCCTACGTCAAGGTCAGAGCTGACTACGAAAGCTCTGATTTTCAAAATGCGTATCAAATTTACACACCAGCCAGTTTATCACCACCTGCTATCTTGTATTCAATAGTGTTACACAAGAGTGTAAATTAACATGGAGTGCAATCCTCCTAATTATTACAGTTGGGGAACAAATGGGGCTGTGCATATGCAAGTATCTAATTAGTCACATCATGGTTGCATGTGTGTGGAAATACCCTGTTTGACTATGAAATCGTACTGCCTGCTTTGGCTTATACAATGATGTGTGTTGCTGCGACTCTTGCATAAGGAGAATTAGGCCTTCTGTTTTAATAATACTGCACCATTCCGCTCAATTCTGAGCCCTTAATCTTGCATCACAGTAAAACACTGTAGTAGCAACATATAATTGTATATTTTTCCAATTTTCCATTTTGTAAAATGCTAGTTCCTGACCTCTGCTAAATGTGTACAGTGGCCTACCTTGACACAATATTAGATTAATCTTAACTGAAGAGAGTCCCAGTGTAGCTGTAATAGTAAAAAGAGTATGACTTTACCTACTCATGAATTTCAGTTTTCGGTCTTCTTTTCTCAGAAGAGCGCTACCATTTTAGTATGTCACTTGTGTAGTTTCACAAATTCTGTTTGTTTTAGACTGAGATGATCTGGCCTTATTAGCTCCTTCTAACCCCTCCACTTTTGGTGGGGTCCCAAGCGCCTCCTTAGCAGTATTGCAGAAGGAAATCCCCATAAACCGCATAAAGCCCTAACAAAGCTGAGGGCAAAACTGAGCAGATCTCTGCTCTCGCAGGCAGTGTCAATGGCAGCTCCGGAAAGAGAAGGAGAACCACAGCCCACAGGTTTTGCTCGCTCTCCACGTCTGAAAGGACACCTTCACCCAGAGCACCTTTTCTGTATTTGCTCAATGTTTAAGGCAGCTTATTGCTGGGATTTCCAGGGCAGAGTGTCGTCACTGTGGCACTTCTGTAATTTACAGATAATGGGCGACGAAACAGAAATGTAGTTTGGAGCATTGGGCATGGTATGGGGTCGTGTTCTCTAAGGCTGGTGAGATACTTGCCTTTCTGCTCAATTTGTAGGGGCACCTGCTCGTTTTTGAATTATCACTACTTCATTTAGATGAGCATCAGCAATGGAGAGATAAAAAATTGTTTGTGTGGTTTTAAAATTACCTCGATCTTTTCTCCAGAATATAATTCCTTTTGCTTACATATAACAATTCAGATTCCTCCTAATTAATTCTAGGGTTAATTTTACCTCCTTCCCCCTCTCTCAACACACATTCATGTATATACTTACGTACATGCATATACGCATACCCCACCAAAATTATTTCAGCATAAGTATGAATACCATGAACCAAAAGTTTGGCATCCCTACTACAGTGAAAGTTGACTGCCACCTATGGGTAAGAGTTCATGTTAACATATTTAGATAAAATTTTAATATTATTCTTTGTAATTAATTCAATTTGTAATTATCTAGCAGGACGGAGTTTTGATTCATTTGCTATACATTTTGTCAACAATAATCACTGCTCACCCTCTGAAAGCTGGGTATTAAAACCAACTCCCTTACGAAGGAGCATCAGCTTTACGACGAGTAAAAAAAATGGGGTACGACATTCTTATTTTTCTTTTTGAATAAGAAATACACAGAAGTTCCCTAATTCCCCATGCAAAGAAAGAAGACTCACTGTTACACAGCTAGGTACATCATATTAGATAATGCTGTATTTAATGATCACTATAATTTTAAAGTTTAGCCACCTCAAGGTTTTAATATTTTGCTTACTGCTTTCTTTTACTAAATACATATGAATAGCTTAGCTATGCAGTCTAATGAAAATGTGTATATAAGCAGTATGTCATAGTAATTTTCTATTCAAAATTTTTCATTTTTCAGAGTAAAATGAAAGCTAAGTGGGGGAAGGGAGGCAGTAGAAAAAATGTATGGCTTGATTATGTAAGCCTCGATTTTTCTGATAGTCTATGTAGCATTTACTTAGAAAACTCAAAAGGAAGTACAGACTGAAAAGCCAAACTTATTGTATCAAAAATATTTTTTCCAATTCAGCTTTCAGGTACTTAAACGCAAACAGGCTGACAATTCTGTATATCTGACTACCAAAGAGAAAAACGCTAGATTACAGATGCTATAACGTAGTAAGCTGCATTTAAAATGGACATCACTATCTATTTCTCAGAAGTACCATAGGTGAAAATAGCTGGTAGTCTAGCAAATTAATGCATATATTTCAGTTTGGGAAAAAAATCATTTTGCTCCAGTAAACAGAAGCCAATCGTAGCCATTCCATTTCCCCCTTTCAGGGCAGGGGAATAGTATTTCTGAAGGAAGAGAGACAGAAAGGAACTTACAAAAGGGAAAATTATATTAAAAGAGATTGCAACTAATACAAACTAAGAATGAGTCTGATACTCATTTTTAAAAATCTCCCTTTTAAAGTAATCTTAGTCCTGGGCCTTCTCATTTATATTCTACTTTAATAAATATGATAATCAGCCTATCTAAAAAAACCGAAATAAATATTACACTAGTGCTTACCTCGTGCATTTTCACTAAGTGTTATTACTAAAATTCTGTTACAAACTTATGAAATACGGTAAAAGCAGTCAGTAAATGCCACTTAAGTATCGGAGGTTATCGTACGAACATTTCACACTTGCTCTCCAACAGCATCGGTACCCTTTATAATCTACGTAATTCAAATGTTTATGGTAAAATCTTTGTGCTTCATAGACAAAAGCATCTTGTAGCTAACATAACTCTGCTCCACAGTAATATATTTGTGATGCATTTTCCTGCTGACTTCTGAACTGACATATTTTAGACACTGCAAAAATAGCATTCTCCAATTTTGTTTCTTGCATCCACTTTGGCTACCGAATCAAGCTGTCAACTGTCCAGTAACATTTCCCTGTATTTTCAAACCACAGTTTAAACTTAACCCACTTAGTCTCCTTGGATGGAAACTTGATATCAGACAGAAATTACTCCTTATCATGTTTGATGAATCCAGCTTTAAACAAAATACCAGAACTGCATGAACATCTGTGACAAATGACTTGTCTCAGCCGTTCTGCTCTTTCTTATTTAATCTCCCAGTGGAGTACAATTTAGTAAGTATACTATTTTATAGTGCAGACCTCCTCCCACCAACCTACTGCTTGCAAAAGGAATAAAAAAAATATTTTCCATGTGTCGTACCAAACCCTGAACATAATATAGTTGAACCTTTTAAAATAATTGAGTAGGAAAAGGGAAATAAACAAATAAGCTAGTACGCCAAATTTACAAGAGCAACAAAAAGGTAACAAAAATGTAAAAATGCAATAGAGGATTGGTAAACTAATACATCTATTAGTAGAATATGAAACAAACCCCTCCTTTCCTGGTGACACATCACTGAGTTACTACACGTATGCTTCTACAAGTATAAACTGAGAGCAAAATTTTTCTTTATATAGCCAGTATTACAAATTTTGAGATATTCCTATTTCAGTATCTTTAAAACTGAGGCCTTGTTAAAGGACAGAGTTCTTGGAAAGATCTCCATGATATTGGAAAACCCAGACAGGTTTCTCCTGATTTTTTTCCACCAATGATCTCTACGTTTGACAGAGGAAAAAAAACCCACCACAAATCAGGCAGTGCACCTAATTCTCTGAAGTGCTTGTTGTTAATTTTATGCCTTTACGAAAAGACAAGGAAAATTCCATTTCCCAAGTAAAGAAATACAGAACATCATAACATCATAGCTTTAAAAAATGGTTCTTTCTGTTCTATATAGATGTCTCATCAATTTCACTTGAATGCTGCTTATACTGTATAACATAGATTTTACTTTCAATAATAGTACTTAATGCCTATATGGATTTTTTGTTATCTAACAGCTCTGCTACATTGGTTGTGGATTTTTTACTATGCTACGTGTTTTTTCAGTACTTAGTTATATGCCTGCATTTTCTAACAGACATTCAAAATATTACTGCATTCTGCTCTGTTCCACTGTGCTTTGACACCGGACAAGTGCATTCAGATACTCATAATATGCTTATAGATGCAACTAAAGAAAAAAAGAGATTACCTTGTGATGTACTGGAATGAATGGGACTTTCTTCTAATGGGGAAAAAACTGTTTGTTCATAATAATTTAGTTTATAGTTGAGAAAGGGAGCAACGCACCTGGAACTGACTCGTAAATTCCAGAAATGGAAGGAGCTTTACAAAAAGTCTGCCGTTACCTTGTTTTTTAAGTAACCATGCAGAGCTGACAGCTATTAACAGTAGCAAGGACTTGCATAACAAGGAGTTGAAGGAAGGCTTAGTACTATCTATGCTGGAGTGATTTAAAGAGAATGAAGGCACGTATTTCTTTATGATGCATTATGTAACACCACAGACAGCTATCTGAGGCATTCAAAAAAATAGGGGACCCACATTTGATCTTATACTTGTTATTTATCACACAAATATTTTATAGTGCTTATAGCTTAAGGCTTATGAAACACCTAACTTAGGAATGTTACCTGGTACAAATGAGCGTGAAATGTTTTAGATGACATATTTTATGTTTTGCAGATCTTTAGGAAAATATAATAGGTCATATAATTCATTTTCTTCAAACTTCTGCAATACACGCAATCTCAGACAAAATAAAATTGTCAAAATCAGTGATAGCTGGACCTTCTGGTTCACATTAGTGTGAAGAGAAAACTGCTGTTGAGCTGACACATTGATAGACTACGAGTTCTGCTGAAGAATAGCTAAAAATGGTGATTCAATCTTGTCGCTACAATGTAAGAAGAATAACAGAAGTGGAGATGTTACTCATGATATCATATCTTTCATCAAAACCCTAAAGGGTTCTGGTGCATCGAACACATTCTCTTCCTGAGAGCTTCTGGCTCTAAAAAATACCAGTGTAAGTAAATGAAACTAAATTGGCCTATTAAAAAAACAGGATGAGTTTGTGCCGTAAATTTATTTAAACATGAAAATAAAGATCGGATTGTAAAAAGACTATCTTTTAAGGGTTTTTTTCCTCCTCTTTTTTTTTTTTTTTTTCCAATAGAGATGCTAGTCTTGCAATGATGAAATAGAGAGCTAGGAGGATTATGAAACACAAGTAGCATGAAGGGCAAATCTGACCGAAAGAGAGGGAGAATATTATTCCAATTATTTAAAACTTAGCTGGGTTAGTTCCTTAACTAACTTAATAGAGCTACCCTGAAATCAATAAGGTGATACAGATTCACCCAAGATGTATCTAGCATGTAAGATAATGCAGACCATCATCTTCTGTTAGGATAGTAAACAAAACACATGTGCAGAGTCATCTTTTCTAAATAGCTCCTTAATCTTTAGATACACAAAAGAGAACTTTTAAAAGAGGCACCTTAAGTACTTCTGCTATTCTACCCCTGGTCCTCCGCTGATCTGAACCTTGCATGGTCATTTATGCTGAAGTGAAATCAGATTTAAACACTGACATCAGTCCCTCGGTGCTTCGTACTTCCCTGTGCTGCTGCAAATCACCACGGAAGGCTCAAGATGGAGGGAAAAGGGCCTTGGTGGTGGCTTGTGCCTTCCTCCCACGGACATCACCGAATGCTCCCGGTGCTTCCTTCCGATTCATGCAAGGAGTTCTGCAACAACAGAAGGGAAACAAGGCTTCACAGTCCTCATCCTTCACTGAGGGATAACAGGTAAGGAGAAGGAGGAAAGAGAAATGGGGGTGGGGAGTGGGGTGGGGGGTTCTTATTACAGGCTCCCCTCTCCCAAAGGGAAAGAAACCTTGACACAAACTTTATCACATCACAAAGACATACACAGGCAGGCACCTCAGATTTCTGAAAACATAGCAGTTTTATTTCAGGGAATGATAAAGTACTCTTTTATTTTTGCTTTTACCAGGGCCTCTATAGTAAGTATTTGCAGCTTCTCCTACAATAATTAATGTTTCACATTGCACAGCAATTTTTTATCTATCTTCAAAAAAATAATCTCCCCAGCAAAACTGTGACTTAAGTTTTGTTCTTAATTTGAGGATGAATGGGGAAGAGGGGAAGAAAAGCAGCAAGGCAGAAAGTTCATCGCCTTGCTCTAAAACGTAGGCAGAGCCAGAAACCGAGATTAAATCCAAGAAATGTCTCAACCCCGTTCTGTGTTTTGCCTACAGTTCTTACACGCACATTTGCCTTTTGAGTATGCACACCGACATCTTTAGGATATTCAGGCAACGTATTAACACATTGTGGGTAAGGAGAAGAAACAAATCAGAAATATTTGGAGGGTGTGAGGCAGTAAACAGTAACCATGTAGAAACGTTTCAAGCAATGCTATTAGGGCTTGATGGCAAAGTAGATTTATACATTCTCCTTTCAGGCTCATAAGCTTGGTAACAAGTGAAACGAGTTAAATTTCAGAGTTTGGAACGTAATTGATTTTTGTTTGTTCCACGATGCTACCTACGCAGCTCTTAAACGCAAGAGCTCTCACCGACGAAAAGTCTGGTTTCAGGACAGGCCCCGCAGCGAGAGGCTGCGGCATGGCAGGGAGAGACCCAGGCAATTCTGGCGGGGCAGCGCCTGGCGATGCACGACCCAGCAGGTACCCAACCCGCCTTACGTAAGGATTTCATTTTCCTCAAGACTACGTCTCGCCGCGCCGCACAAGGCGAATGAGAAGAGGCTATTGCATCTCCCCGTGCAGCGCCAGGCCCAATATCCGCATCCTCCTATTTTTTTTATTATTATTTTTTTTTTCTCCAAACAGCACATCTACACAGTGGCGTTTACCTATTCGCTCGAGCCGTGGCTGCCATGCCACCTATCTGGGCGGCCGGCTGCAGAGCCTACGTTCACCGGAGCGTTGCCGAAGAGGAGACCCCCCCGTCCCTCTTCGGCGCCGGGCGCGCTGCGGGCCGGCTCCGGGCGAGCAGCTCTCCCTCGGCGGCGGCGGCGGCGGCGGCTCCGGCTCCGCTCTGCGGCCAGCGGCGGGCAGCGTCCATTGCAGCTCGGCGGGGAGCCTCCCCGCCCGGTGCAAACATCCACGGGCTCCGGCAGCCTGCGGGGGTACCCAGCCCCTCTCCTAACACCGCTGCCAGGTGCGGTTATTTCTCATCCCGTCCTCTTCCCACAAATCCGCCGCCTAAGCCCCAGCAGCCTGGCTAGCCCCCGAGTCACCGCTGATAGATGCATCTCTCCCTCTCTTCCTAAGCCTTCCCCGAGGAAGCAGGGCGGCGGAGCTGCTCTCCGCCCGACGCTCGTCCTGCGTCTCACCGCCCCCAGGACGCCACGGCCGGAGCCCTTAAAACAAAGGCGAAAACTGCCCCTTTCCACGCTCCCTTCCCTCCCCGCGCCGGCACCGCCGCGTTAGGCGCCTGGCTACAGGAGCTCGCCTAGCAGGGGTAAGAGACAAGATGGGGGGGGTAAGGAAAGAAAGCCCACGCACCCAGCCCCACGGCTGATCCCCGTCCCTGGACGGCGGCGGGGCGCAGCCCAGCGCACCTGACAGCCCGCCGCGCCGCTCTGCGCCGCGCTGTATTTCCCTCCCTTAGCGACAGGGGAGGCGCGCGGCGGCGGCGGCCCCGCCATTGGTGGAGGGGAGCGGCGCGGCGCGGCCATAGGCCGGCGCCGCCGCCAATGGGGCGCGCTGTATCCGGGCGGCAGGGGGCTGTGGAGCTATTTAAATCCAGCTCGGTGACGTCAGCGGGGGCGGCGGTGAGGCGGGGGGGCGGCGGTGAGGCGGGGGGGCGGCGGTGAGGCGGGGGGGCGGCGGTGAGGCGGGGGGGCGGCGGTGAGGCGGGGGGGCGGCGGTGAGGCGGGCGGGCGGCGGTGAGGCGGGCGGGCGGCGGTGAGGCGGGCGGGCGGCGGTGAGGCGGGCGGGCGGTTGGCGGTGAGGCGAGCGCGGTGGCCGTGCCTGTCAGGCCGCGTTAGTCACGGGGCGGCCGCTGCCGCCGAGGGGAGGTGAGCGGGAGCGGCCCGCCGCACCTGCGCGTCCTGCTGAAACGTCCCTCCCCGCGGTATGTATGGGATCCGGCTGCCCCCCCCCCCCCCCCGCCCCGCCGCTAACCCGGAGCGGTGCGCTCGTCCTGTCTGGCGATCCTGGAGTATGTGGGTTAATTTCGAGGTGTTGGCATGGCGCACGCTGAGAGGGAGCGCAGTCAGGTGGGCTCGCTGGTTGTGCGAGTTTCGTGCTAAGCCATCTCTTTATTAAAGAGAAGGTAAAAGGGCTACTCTCCGCAGTAAGAACACTTCTGCAACTGTTCAGGGGGAGGGATTACCTCACAGCACCTTTCTGCGCCGCTCTGATTCGCGTCCAGTGCCTCCCCATGGCCTCAGTGGTACTGCAAAAGCAATCAAGTGCGTTGAATTTCATCCCTTGAACCGTGCCTTCGGAAAGGCACGGCTTACCCCTTGGTCTTCTAGGGTTGCCTGGTCTTGATCCAGAGGGACTGCCACAGGCGAGAAATCCCCGACTGATGACGCTGGTTTAAAGGTGCACGCTTGGGCCATGAGGCATACCAATAGCAGGAACAGCCACTTCGTCTTGCATTTCTGATTCCAGTTATGGCAGGTCCTGTTATGTGGGTTGCAGGGGGGTCTTTTAGATGCTAAAACTTGATAGATGCTTCTGGCCACAAGTGTTCTGTTTTCTAATGTCTTCCCAGCGCAACAATCACAGAAGGAGTAGAAATGGTGTTATATGTTACAACAGAAGAAGATAAGCAAAACCAAGATCCAAATGCACTGGTCTGTCTTGGCAGAAAACATCTTGTAATTTGTTCTGTGCTTCAATATGCTGGAGACCTGTCCTGGAGCTCATCATGTTCAGCCTAATAGAGGCTGAAAAGTGGGATTAAAGTAGACTTGCTTGACCTGAGGCATGTAATCACCCTGCCTGCAGCCTGATGCCCAATACCCTGATGGTTGCACAGCTCTTTCCCTTTTGTGTGACCCAAACTTACCCATGATGCAACCAAAATGCAGGCATCTCCCATCATCCAATGGTGTGTCACTCACCTGATAGGAGTGCACATAAACATCAGGTAACAGACAGCAAGCTCTTCTCAGTTTGCAGATGGGTGTGTGCTGTGACCATAGATTTTGGCCTGTGACTACAGACATTTTGGTTGCCTAAAGACATGCATTCAGCTACGTGGCTGCAGAAGGACATACGGTGTGGTGACCTGTGGAAGTCATTCCCTAAAACCAATGCTAGGGCGTGGTGAGCTGAATGCTCAGGGCTTTACTGAACATTGTTGGTACCAGAGAAGATTTATGAGGAAATTGGGACTGGAAAACAGGAGGAAGTAGGTTGCTGACAGCCAGGGGACTGAAGGTCTCTACGGCCTCCCAAACGGGACAGTGGAAGCAAACAGCCCATGCTTTTTCATGGTGGAGTTTCATAAATTCACAGTCATGATTAGTATGAGAGGGCAGGTTTGACGTAGGACTTAGCTACTGAAGCAGGAGTGGGGAGCTGGTACCCTCAAGGAAGGAGGAAAACCCCTTACTGTTACATGTGAAGGAGCTGTCATTGAAATGATGTTTCTTGACTGTGGCAGGATATGGCAACAGAGGTAGGAGACAGCAGGGGAAGGCATGAGAGACGGCTTTTGTGAGGGAAGGGGAAGGCTTGTTGTGACTTGGGGTCCTCAAGGTGAATCTAATTTTCTTTAAAGGATGTTCTTTCACTGAGAGTCAGATGGAAGAATGTGAGAGCCCTTTTTGGGAACTGAGTCCATGTGCCTTTTCAGTCCTGTTGGCTTCTCCTTTCTTTTCCCTATTTGGAAAGCTGCTTGGAATAAAGATTAACTCACTACAGTCAGTGTGTTGTTTATGTATTGTATTTGTCCATTAATGCCACACTCAGATTTTCTGTGAGTTGCCTGCAAGGCTCAGGAAATAGTATTTTTTGTTGTTTTGATTTAACTTTCTCCCTGTGGTCCCTGGCAGTGTTACTTCTAGGATGACTTGGGGAAGTGTCACCTTCCTCTGAAATACCAGATCAGCATTAGAAAGAGATGAAAAGCTGGGCAGAGGTGTTCATGGTGGTCCTGCTCCTGACTCATGCATCTTGCTTACATGCTTGGAACTAATCTTAGGATCGGATTTGAGTTGAGAATAATTTTTTCTCTAACATGGGCCATTGCATCTTGGGCAAAAAATGGAAGGGGGAGGCATTCACTCTCCTCTGCAAGATGGAACGTGGTTCGCTTTGTAAAATAAACTTGGGTATTTGGGGGGCAGGAACTGCTGGAATTGACAGAGCCCTTGGCCTGGAGTAGTATAAACCTTAAGTTTGGTGGAGGGGGTGGGGGGAGTGTTAATATATGTGAGTGGAAGAGGGGAAGATGAATGGATCTTTCTGGACTTCACAGCTATGGCATAAACTTACTGGGACAGAAAGGAATGTGAAGAGTTCATCTGGTCCATCCTGTGATTTTACTACCACAAAGCAGGATCCAATCTCCCCATCTCTTTCCTGGTAAGTACCCAAATTATGCAAAGATCATCAGAGATGGAACTTTATAACCTCCCCAGGCATCTCTTCCAGTGCTCCACCTTCCTTAGCTTAGGACAGATCTCTGTTGCCTCCAATTAGAAACTCCTTAGGTGCAGTTTAACCCCATTACTTCTTGCCCTATCCATGTAGAGAACAGGTCATTCCCTTCTTTTTTACCATAGAATTTATGTATTTTGAAGACTGTCAGCATGTGTACCTTCAGTCTTCTCTTTTTAGGTAACCAATCTTAATCTGATCAATTTTTGACCGTGAGTAATTTTTTCTAGTTCTCTTCATGTGACCCTGGGAGACTGCAATCCCTGACCCCTCCTCGCTTTCAGTCCTACATACCTGTTCAAGAAAGGTCTGGAGAAAGAAGGCAAGTAGTGATGTCAACATTTCCTCATAGTTCTTTTTTTCTCCTAAACAACCATGGTGAATGAACAGAATTAATGGCAGATGAAATTCGCAGCCCCTAGGAAAGGAGTACACACTGCAGGGGAGGATGGATGGATGGATGGTGCTGAAGTGGTGACATCAGCTCAAAAGAGGGACATGGCGACAGCTGGCTGATAAACTGATGTATGCAGCTCCATTGAAGAAGAAGAACCAATCCCCAACAAACCCCCAATTTTAGGATGCTTAAGGAAAGGGGATACTGAATGATGAACAATGAAATGTTACTGTAAATGACACTCACTGGAAATTACTGTCTGTTCCAGCACCTCAGCTACGGAGTTTCACAAGGTGTACAAAGATTGCTGTTAAGGCTGAGTAAACTGAGGCATGGAGAAACTAGGAGGCAGGTGAGTAACCGAAGTTCAGACAAGGCAGAACTGGAAATCCCCTCCCAGTCCTGACACTGCTTCTTCCTGGCCAGTCTTCAGAAATCATTCCTGCTTCAGACTAGTGATACGTGATACTGTACGTTTTTCCTGTTAAGAACACATTTTGCAGAAGGGTCTATAAGCCTGTGTAGGATTCAGCTGAATTCAGGCTGCAAGATGGGGTCGGTTGCAGTCCTCTGCTTTAAAATATAATTGATAAAAATCTATTTTAAATGTTTTGGTCAGGACTAGTGAAGCTTTTCAATTTTTAAATGTGTTTTGTGTGGAAAATCCCTCTGTTAAATAATTAGCAAGTGCTCTAAGCATTACTGTGTATTTTATATTTCATCTGCCTGGAAGAAATGGACAGTTCTGTTGCTACCGATTAACCACAATTTACTTTGTGATATTCGTGACTGCTGGAAGACAGACTTCATAGTTTATTTCTTTTACATCTGATTATTCAAGGAATGGGGCTGGACAGAAGAAGGGTTTAACCACAACTTTTCTTCTATTCCTAGTCCCAGCAGACATTTGAGTTTACACAGAAAAAATCTGCACAGGCTGAAAATGTGAAAACCAGAGAGTGAGTGGTTCAACAGACAAAAGGATTGCAGTGCTGGATCTTATTTTCTTGGCTAGCATTTGCTCTGATGGTTTGTTTATTTTACCTTTGACATAGCCTTATTCCACATTTTAGTGTAAGTTTTTCTCAGGCGGCAAAAAAATCATTGCTGCAGCTGCTGTTGCATGAATTACTCTTGGGTACCAATGGACACTAATTGTGTTTAAAATGAAGAATTTGGCACAAAAACCTGTTCAGATTTAACCTTTTCCTCACAGAAATGGAGATATTAATGATTCTTTTTATGGAATGAAGGATAAGATCACCTTTTAATTCATTTTGATGATCAGGTCTTTGTTCCTGAGGCTCTTTGAACAGTAGGTTGTGTCAGAAGCGTGTCCTTGGCTCTGCTGTGGGCAATTCTGTACACCTCGGTGCTGTTAGCAGGCTATACCAGCAGGCCTTGGAAAGCAACACAGAATGGTAACTGTCGCATCTGTTTTCCTCGAAAGTTGTTTTGTGCTGTCTTCAAGACAAACTTTGAATTCTGAGATGTGTTTTAAGTCGTAGCACTGCAGTTGGCAGCACCACTCCTGAAAGAATAGAATGCTTCAATCTTCATGTGTGTTGGACCTAATAGCCCTCCTGGCAGTCAGCGGGAGGCTGTAGTATGCCAGAAAATGCAGACGTGGGCTCCTCAGCCTGAAGAAATTGCCCTAGATTAGAGAGTACAGACAAATATTGATTAGTCAAATGTGCCTACAACAAACAGAAATTCTCTTAGAGTATAAGCTAACTTCCAAGTTTTCTCCTCTGGTGTAGCACCAGTAGCTCAGAGCTCTAAGCAGTCCTCTGCTTAATTTCACAGCCGTTGCTTAGGTAGCTGATCCAGTTTGTTTTCTAAGCCTTGTTATACAGAAGGCCATTACCTGTGCACACTATCTCTACATGCACTGGAGCTCAGTTGTATATTTTGCCCACATCGGCTTCTTCCACAGTGTTGCCTGGTTAGCACTTGAAACAAGCATCTTGTGAAGCCTCTAGAAAAGTCTCTTCCAGCTGGCAGACTGGCCAGAGACAAACATGTAGGATGCTGGTGACTGTCTGGGATTATAAAGAGGATGGTTGCAAGAGTACTCAGTGGTCTGTTAAGGGCCAGATCCCTAGTCAGGCCAACGAGGATTGCAGGGAAAAGATCAAGGACTTGAATAAAATTAATTCTCCATTCTGGCAATCAAACTGGGGAAATGCGTGTTTTCTTGCAGCCCTGCTGAGGCTTGCAAAAGCTCTTCCATCTTCAAAACATTGCTGAGAATGATGCCAATGAAAATAACCTGCAGAAACATTTTTAACATTTATGCCACTCGTTTGGAATTTGAGTATGGTGAACTCTTGTGTGTTGAAGTGCAGGGAGCAGAATAGAACAGACCAATCTGTCTGTGAAGACTGGAGGGGCTATTTACCATCACTGAGATTTAGAGGATTTTTTAATGTTATTGATCAGTATGTCTAAAATGGTGTTGAACTGTAGCTTTCCTGTTGCGATAAAGCTGTATGACTAGTATTTTGATATTTTGTTTGTTAGAAGCTTGGGACCACATATCAAAAGGCAGGGGACACGAAAGAGGCCATAAGAATGTGTTCAAAATAGCACAAGGAGGGATTTTATGTAGTATTTCCTAGGTACAGTGTAAAATTTTACTCTGTTCTTTCATGAAACCTATCTATACATGTGTAACAGACTGTTTTTTTTAAGTATTGGCCTGTTCGGGCAACTACTCTTAGATTTGGGACAAAGTATAGTGTAATGTGATATCATGTTAGTAGGTAATACTAATCTTTGCATAATTTTCCATAAAGGGCAGGGAACTTGAGAGGAATGTCCTTTTACAACCCCATATAATGACGGGGGAAGCTTGTCAGCTGAATTTTCCAGTATGAGGATTATTTTTGTTTTTAAAAGTTAGCTCTCATATTTCAGCGTTGTCTTCCTTCTCCCCACAATCCCAAAGAACAGCCTATTCAATAGCTAGCATAAAATTTAAGTCCAGAGATGACTGTTACAGCAAATACCAGCATGACATTTAATATAAATTCTTGCCCAAAATATCTGCGATAAAGCCTAGATCCTATAGGTATGCATATGTATGTATTGGTATTAGAGTATGATCTAGGTGGGGTTTAAGCACCACGTTCCAAAAAAGCAAATCCACATAAACCACTCATCACCTCTTCATCATCTGAGCATATGCAGACACCTACCATCTTTGCGACACTGTTTTAATCCTATGTGGAGTGGCTTCATGAAGACAGCTGCATCTTTAGCATACATGGAGCTTACTGAGTTCAGCACAGAGCTGTCTCCAGTCAAGAATGCAAACCAGCAGAGATGGTCATTGTCCACCTCTTGCCTAATGGCCAGCCATTAGAGGACTTGCTGAGGAAATCAGACTTTTAGTGCCCTCAGACAACAATTCCCACTTACTAGATGAGAGATCTCACCTTAGTGGCATGAGTGGGATCATGACACCGCCTCTTCCATGGTTTTCAGAGTTGATTTATATTCTCTGCCATGCTTGCATGGGACTGTTTTCCTTTTTATAACCACTTAAAATGCTATATTCCTCTGGTTTCTGTGGAATTCCTGGTTTGGAGTAAGGAAAGGGATAATTTTAACAACTGAAATTGTGTCTGACTCCTGCGTAGATAGAATGAGGAGAATGTCTCTAGTGCTATTTCCTTAGGTCCTTAATTTCTGAGATAAAAAAATGTACATTGTGGCTCTGGTACACATACTCTCTGCCTCAATTTCTCTTGCATCCTTTGAATAATTATTCTGTTAGGAGTTGTAAGTCACGCAGTGCTTTTCCATTTATACAATTCAGCATGCAGGAGAAGTGCATATCAAATTTATGGGCTGAAATAGAATCATCAACCATTCACGAGGCAACACCTGCAAGAAGGAGCACCCACAGCTTCTTGTCCTGGGCAATACAGAACACTGAGCAGCTACTGAGTTAACTTGTCCTAACACAGAGCAAAAGCCCCTGGAGTGAATCCAGCATTACTTATCTGTTTAAGAGCTGTGTCCATGTGTTTGATTGGTGTCTTGTTTTGGTTTTGTTTTTCCAAGGGAATCATAACTCATTTGCACAAACAATCCCTAGTCCATAATGAATACACATACCAGGATTTATAACAGATAAATTAAAGGAGATGGGCTCATGAGACAGCAAAGCATGCAGTAGTAGAAAGGATAAGTACCCTTTTCATGCTGTCTGATAAGAATGATCACTTAGAGCAGAATATAATTTTAATTTCTAAGTTATCCAAAGACCGCATCAAAAAAGGAGAACAAAGAGAGAAAACAGGTATTTATGGGCACACTGGTGTCACAAGTGCCTTGGTATCCTGCTCTGGTACATTGCGTTCAACATCTGATAGGTTACACACAGCACCAAAGCGCATAGCATTTATAAAGATGTCATTAAAGAATGTGACAGCCTAGGCTGCAGGAGAAAATAAGAAAAACCATGATCCCACTTAACCATTTGCCTGAATGTTACATGACTTTTTTCAAGGTAGGAAAACCAAGGACTGTTAAGCAGAAACTGTGTCTGGTGGCAAGTCAGCTGCTGCTCAGAAAAAGGGGTGAAACTCTGTCTGGCGTCCTCAAAAAAATGAGAGTCAAGAAGTTGCAATCTGCTGCAGGGAGCTGAGGGCACATGTTATTCTTTAAATTAATTTAGGTAAATTTAATTTACCAGTAAATCAGCTATGATAAGATGTTGGAGAGAGATAACCATGCTGTAGGTGTGGGTGGAAATAATATGCACAGCAAAACAAACTGGTTGGGTATGTGGAGAAGCGTGTTGCTGGAAAATCTTGTGAGATACTTCGTACTAGCTGCTGTATCGTATATAAACTTGTGTCACGTGCTGTTGATCAGGCAGAATTCAAATGCTGAAGAGAGTCAGCTGTGTCAGAGTCTCTGGCTTTGTGTGATTGCCATACAGCCCAGTGTGAAACACTTAGTATCATCTTAACTTCTACTTTCTGCTGCTTATGACTATGTGGTGCTGTTTCATGGCAATTTTGAGGTTATTTGAAGGACTCTGGGGAAGGAAGTCTGAATGGCATACAGCATTGGAATGGACACAGCAACAGCTGGAGGATGCAAGAGGATTCATAGGGGAGGAAGAGAGCAGAGGGCAAGGGAGAGAAGCAGAAGTGAGCAAGCATGGAGTGCAGAGATGGAACAGAGGTGTACCATTATGGTATAGTTTAAGACCTTACCCAGGGATGCTAGGACCTGTGGGAAGCTGAAGAGTGTATCAGTGCTGTTTGCTTAGCATGGCAGACCTGCTTATCTAACTATTTTATCTGTAGTATTTCTAGAATACAAGTAATGTGCAAGCTGTACTGCAATGTGGAGACAAGCAATAAAGACAGTTCAGCTGCTGGGATTTGCAGATGCTCATGCCTGTGGTCCCTCATAATCTGGTATGTGGCTGGCAGGAGTGGAGGAAGCTTAGTAAAGAAGAGGAGAGCCATAGTACATTTGGTTCTGTGGTTCAGACAGCTATAGCTGTCAAACAATAGTGTTTCTTGTTTGGGAGTTAGCTTGGGTTAAAGCTCTTCAGACCTACTTGCCTGGGGCAAGCCTCCAGGCTGGAATGCTGTTAGGAATTTGCAGCTTAAAGCTCCTTGGCAGCAGTTGCCATTTTTCAGCTTTTGTGGCAGTGGAGCAGGTTCCTGGGAGTGGGAAGGCAAATCTCAGACGGTATTTGTGAGACAGCTGGGAGATGCGTGTAGGGATGGGGAGGAATCTGGGAGAAGCCAGCAGGGTGTAGTTGGTCAGTGGCAGACCTGGCAAGTAGGGGGAGGCTGTACTCAGTCTCTTTCCCTTCTTTAGACCTGCCCCCATCTCTTTCTCCCCAGGCGTGGCTCCTCATGTTCTTGGAGTTTCCAGCTTGTTTCCAAAGCCCACAGCTGTCTCCTCCTCACCTTATAGCTGTCTTCCTCTATCAACTCAATTCTGCCTAGAAAAAAAACCTCATGACTTTGCTGTAGCCTCTAACTATTCTCTGCTGAAAAGAAGAGGATGCTGGTATGACTCCTGTTACAAAGCAAAGAGGGGGCAGAAGGTGGGTTAGGATTATTTAGGCCAGAACAGCAGGTTCTATCTCCCAAGGCATAGGCAAAATCCCTTGCAGTCTTCAGCTGCCCCCACCTTGTCTTGACATACTGAGCTGACATCACTCAGGTAGTCACGCTGATGTCAAAGGCCCACAGTCTGACCTTCATTATGCTGCTATTTAGTTCTTAGGGATGTAATTTTTGTTAGGGAAAGCATGATCAGGCAAGTGTTGTAAAGAAAATATAATTGGTAGAAGTAGCGGAACTAACCTAGTACAAGAATATTTGCCCAGCGACTTGCTACACCCATCATCGAGCAACACTTTATAGTGAACCACCAACCAATAAAGATCAGCCAACCTGGATGGTGCTCTCCACTTCATAAAACTCATCTACCTCAGCCTGAAGGGCAGTAACACAGCCCTACCTTCAGGGACACCTGGTTGTGGAGGACCTTCAGGAACATCTGGGATCAAGCTTGCATAGCTGGAACCAGCACACTTAACACTCCTCCTCCTGACTACTGGCAACTGCCGGTCCTCTCAGCAAGGAAAGGGGAAGTAGAGATAACCACTCTTCTGTAATTTTGTAGTGTTCTTTGCATTATTAATCGCTCTTTCACAGAGGTAATGAATATCCATAATCCTTCACACATATCCAATTACTGCATAATAAGTAATGCGTGCATTTAGCTCATCCTGACCTAAACCACAAGATGCCGAAGTCTCTGGAGTCAGTTCAAGCCTGCCTTGTAGGTTTCTAAACCAGGATCAATTAATGGTAGGTATTTCCTGCACACTGTCTCCAAGCTCCTCTCCCAGTTTTTGCCCTTTCCCTTCAAAGTCTGGTTCCCAGTGCAGTGGTTGTCAGGAAGGGGTTGGATACATCAGGATCATAGCTCAGTGGGAAGAGACCTGATGGGCACAGTAGCCGCTTTTGTCTTTACACCTTTGAGCGTATGCAGAGGTTACATGTATGCAGCTTTGTGTCTAGCTTAAATGAGCAACTGAATTAATGCTAACTGAATGTGCATGGATGGAATAAAACATTTTTCTCTTCATTCCAGATCTGTTTTCTACCCAAATTAAAATCTTGGCCAGTTGACCTATCCACCTCATTGATAACATCCTCTTGTCTCCTAGCATAAATAAAACACAGCTCTATGTGTTTCTTGCAAGCTGTCCTGACTTAGATGACTAATCATCTCTTCATTCAGGTGTTGCCTTTGGTCTTCTCAGAGTCCTCATATCTATGCAGTGTGTAAAACTGGCTGATTCTTCCCCTAAGTTATCCCTAAAATAGTTCAATATTCTTGAACAATTGAAACTTACCTGGACTTCCTTCATCTTACAGCTTTATTAATGAAAGATCAGTTTCAGTGGTCTGAGAAGCCCTTTGTTCTCTCTCCTGGTTTTCAAGGAAGCTGGTTCCTATCTTTGCTCAGCCAATGCTTCCATACTGCTTTGCCTACCTGAGTTTCAACTCATGCTTCAGAGTGCTTTCTTCTTCGCTAGTCTTGAAGTCTGAGTAGTCCTTTACAAACATGCATGGTAGACCATTTTAAATGTTATCCTTCTTCCAGTCACTCTCCAAAACTGTCTGTCATGATAGGCACCAAAACATGGCCAGAATTTAGTTGCAGACATTCTGGGATTTACACTCACCATCATAGCCACTCCTTCATAAATAACCATCTCTCTCTCTGCATCCACCTCTCTTTTTCCTAAAAAATTAGATTGCAAAATCTTTGTAACCAAGAATGTTGTCATTTTGCTCTGTATTTAGGGAAGCATCTAATATGATTGGCTTATCATTCATGACTGGAATTCCTAGGTATTACAGAAATACAGTTTTTTTTTATTTTATTCATGTATTCATTTAAAAATAGCATGTCATTTTAGGGAGTATTTTAGGAGATCTTTGTGGAATATTCCTGAGAGAAGACACAAACTGTCAGTGATTCAGGATTCTATCCATCGCTCAAATTGCCATTGAGTCCTTCTTCTTACCTTGTTTGTAAAACCAATATTCAGCACTTCGATTGTTGATCTGGACCCTCACCACAAGACCATAAACTCAATCAACCTTCGCTGCAGGAATGCTGTGATACTAGGACAGAGCAGCTTCAAAACCTCAGCAAATGTGTATTCTTTTAGATACTTAAAGGAATAGAGTTTCTAAACTGTATAATCTCACCAGATTCTTGAAGGACACCATCTGGCTGTACCATCACAAAAATCCAAGTATGCCCTCACCCTCCCCCAAAATATGAGATTTTTTTGAAGCATAACTGTTGAATGTATTTTTACAATTAAAGAAATTTAACAATGTATTTGAAGATGAAAGAGCATCAACAAAACTAAGAAAGTGGATTGTGGGACTCCTCCCTAGAAATACTTGAAAATCCCAGAGCTGATGGAAATGTAGAATTTAGGCAGTGTTTGTCCTTTGTTCCCCCATCTCAGGAATACCATTCTTCCTGCACTAGGGACAAAAATCATAATGCAGATCTCTGGATGTACTGTGGGAGTAACAGGGCAGGATACAGAAATTAAATATTTACTTCTGACCAGGTCCCACTCTGTTTAGTGCTTTCCTGAATTAGGACCGTTACTAGCAGTAGATCTGATGATAAAGATGAGCTTTCTCATCAGAATTCTTTCTACTGAACTATGGCTTTCCAGTATCCTGCAAGTCCACAAGTCACAGCCCAAGTTCTAGCTGTGCTGCATCAGGGGCCTGGCTTATATTAACATCCCTAATAGATGAGAAAAGAGCTCAGTGTGTAGAGGAGTATGAGGCTCCATTAAAGCCTTATTGCATGTTACTGCACATTTAAGATGAGCTTCAACACTCTGTCATCTGGATGAGGTATGCTGCATCCCACCTGTGTATGGGCTTGTTTTGCCAATGAAAACACCTTTAATTCTTGTGTACTCTCATTATTGTCCATCAAAGAAATTTTGTTAGTATACTCAAAAGCGTTCCCTCTCTGCAAGGATCACCCACACTTCTATGTACATAATTTGAAAGTATAAATGGTTGCATACGTGTATTTAAAAGGATAGGTTTATACACACAGACCTATAAGAAAAGCAAATGACAGATGAACTGATATTTACAGATAGTCCTAGGCCAGTGATCAAAATGCAGAGCCCCTGTGTAGGCAGGTGGAAAGAGTAGTGTTTCTTTTCATAACCGAAACCACGGGAACATGAACCAAGTAGAATGAGACTTTTGCTTGAATGCCGTTTCTCTGTATCCATACAACCCCTGAAAGTTCTGCTAAGGTGAATTTCAGTTCTCATTATGGATTTCAGGAAGATGCAAAGAAAAAAAATTCCCATTCAAAATGTCTCGTCTGATCGTGCTTGAACTGGTAGTTGAATTGGCAGAGTTCTCACTTTTCTCTGCTATTGGATAAGTGTATTTCTTTTGACCTGTGATAGCAAAGGGAGACATTCTTTTTATGTGATGTTGCTGGTCAGAGGGGCTTCCCACACTCTCGGAGACCATCACTCCCTCTCCTTTCTCAACAGTATCATTAAATCTTATGCTGGCATGGATTTCTGTGGAAATCCCTCATGCACATAAATGAGTAAAACTAATGACAGCAAACTGCCTCAAGCTGAAGTATCAGGATGCAGTTTCACAGTTAGCCTAGGCTGCTCTCAGTCCGTTTTGCTGTATCCTTCCCCTGGGCCCCACACCTGCCAGCTGCACAAGTGGTTCTACAGTTACATACTCAGAGATCAGCCACCCGATTTGGCAAACCCAGCTGCTTTTGGAGAGGGGATAGTGTTTGTTTTCCGCTTAGGCAGGTCCCTTCTGTGACTGCACAGCCCCATGAGAGCCAGTTCCAACACACAGCAAGGGGGCAGGGGCAGGACAGAAGGATGTGTCGTATGGGGCAGAACATAAGGTTGTCCGTATCTTTAGCAGCAATGCAGATGACTTAAGTTGATAAAATCTCTCACTAAAAAAGATATTGGAACAGATTAATAAAAATGAATTGTGCAAATTGCCAGCACTTGATAGTATCTATTCTTGAATTCCAGTATAGTTAAAATACAAAATTGCTGTGTTGCTTTTTGTGATGTGCCACTTGAATTGGCCTGAGTAACAGAAGAATCAAAAGTAGAGGGGTTGGGATTTTTTTAAGGCTCTGCCATGTGTTTGGTAAGCATAAGCTAGTATGTCTGATTTCTGTACCAAGAAAATGCAGTAAAACTGTAACCAAAATTGGAACTAGTGTGTACAATAAGTGGGTAGAATAAGAAGGGTCAATATGGCTTTGTTAGAGGGAAGTTGTACTTCAAAAATCTATTAGAGTTCTTTGTGATGAGTGTATGAAACTGAACAAGGAGCTGAGAGGGAACCAGTTAGATTTTCAAAGTACTTTTGACCAGGTCCCTCAGTAAAGGCTCATAAAAAATTGAGTTTCTGATGAGGCAAGAGACAAAATCTTCTGTGGGTCAGTAACTGTTTAAAAGCTATGCGGCAATGGATAAAAATACAAGTTTTTTCACAACAGAGGTTTGTTACAATTTCACTGGTGCTGGTCTTTTATTAATAAGTGATGTCGAAAAGGTGAAGAATATGGTGGTGAGGTTTACTGATGACAGTAAGTTCTTTAGGGTACTAAAATCAAAAGCCAGCTGTAAAGTGTTGCAGAAGGACCCTATGAATAGCTGAATGAGAAAAGAGCTAACAAAATTAGGTTAAGTTAAGAAAATCCTAACTTTTCAATACAGGCTAATGGTTTCTAAACTAACATTACTACCATTGAAGAAAGGCCACAGAATCATTTTGGCCAGTTTGATTAAAATAGTCACAGTTGAAAGGCAAACCTCAAGGAAAGAAACTGAGAATAAATGGAAAACATTGGTGTAGCACTCTACTTTTCTCTTTCTCATATTTCTCTGGGTTACAAGGAAGAGCAAGAGGAATGATCAAAAGTGTGGAACTTTTCCATATGAGGAGATAGTGAATGAGAAGTAACCACGCTAAGATGTTTCTGTTTGGAGAAAGGGTCACTGAGAGGATACTGTGAAAGAAATCTATGAAAATGGCAACTGGTATTAGGGCAGATAGAGAGCAATCATGTATGGCTTCTCACAATAAGAGAACTGAATGGGAGTCTATAAAATTCTCATTTGGCAGGTTCAAAACTCAAGGAAGTAATTTTTCCCATAATGTAGAATTGAACGTAGAATACACATACTGTTATGGTAACAGAAATGGGAATGGGTTAAAAAAGGAGTTGGAGCAATCTGAGAGACAGGCCTATTGAAGACTATTGTACAGTGGCCTAGAAAGAAATCTCCAGCTTGGAATTATTGGGAGCTACAGGATATGCCCTGGAGAGAGTAAATTTATATGTCTAATGAGTTTTTCATAAGCACCCACAATTGGCCAGTGTGGGGAAGAGGGAACCAAGGTATGAAGACATTCGGTCTGCCCAAGTACAGACATTTTAACTTCTACTTTCCAAACAGAATAAATGACTTTAATGAGCCTTCTAATATCAACCACATAATGTGAGGTTAGCACAGGTAAAGGATATTTCAGATATTCCATTTAGCTCCATATTGCCTTGATAACAAAAATGAAATATCCAAAGGGCATTATTGGGCATCACTCAGTGGCATTGGTCATATGCCATGAATGCAACAAGCCTATATACGAGACCATAGCTCTTTCTACTGGTAAACACCATGCCATATGTTTTTATCAGGCACTAATTTGGGGGAGAATTAATCTTTATAAAGTTATTATGTTAGAGTGTCCTAGTTATGTCAAAGTATAGAGCTGGGGGCTTCTTCATTTATACAAATATTGCTGAACATTTCATTTCAGATTCTCAGTCTGATGGATAATAAAAAA
Organism: Harpia harpyja; assembly: GCF_026419915.1. Taxonomy (NCBI): domain Eukaryota; kingdom Metazoa; phylum Chordata; class Aves; order Accipitriformes; family Accipitridae; genus Harpia; species Harpia harpyja. The sequence goes on along the minus strand of NC_068942.1, from coordinate 10,053,589 downwards.
TGACTACCCACCAAACTTGTAGCATTAAATGGAGACTGTATTTTTGGCAGCTCATCAGAGGGGGATTAATATTAGTGGAATTGCTTTGTTTCTCAGCAATGCCTCCTTAAAAACAGGTTCCTCTGAACACGTATTTCTATTTTATTGAGAAAAGGAAATACGGTATTAGAAATCAATGTTTTTAAAGGGTAATTTAAAGAAATCTAATCTTGGCAGATGCTGAAATATTTTCAATTTAGAACAAATAGTATTTCTGTCATCCAGTCGGCTTTTTAAAATTAGACCATTACTCCTTGATAAGTTAATTACAAAACAGAAAAAGACTCAACCAATCTAAAAAAGCGTATTAATGAAAGTATAGAGCACACGTCTAAAAGCTGCTTTTACTGATTTATTGGTGAAATTCTACTTTTTATATGAAAAACCTTGTCTCCGACGTCTTAAATCATAGGAAAAAATGCTCAATTTTTCACCCAATCACAACTAATTTTTTATATTTGTACACTGATGGACTATTGTTTTTCTGTGCTACCATCCGTTATAAAAAGTGACAGCATCATAATTGAAATTATTTAAAATATGGTGCATTCGGATAATTCTTTACTTTGGTATAAATATGACCACATAAGAAAGGCTGCTACTGGAAATTGCTAAGATGAGCTACCGAAATGGAATTATTGCTCAGCAGGCCGTATTCCTCTGGGGGCAGGAAATTAAAAATATCAGAAATTCCTCTGAAATGCAAAAAAATAAGAGGAATGGAAGGAACATTTTTTGTTGTGTCTGAGGCCTGGTCATCTTTAGTCAAATCTTTATGCCGCAGGGCAGATACCCAGTATCAAATGCTGCAGAAGTTTCACACTGCACAGGCACTTAGGCTCCATGCAGATATGGGAAACATGGAATATGTTGCAACCATAAGTTGAAATGTCTCCAGGTCCATCAGCTGAATCCTGGTCTCACTGAAATCCCTGGCAAGTCTTTCAGACCAGTGAAGTCACAATTTTACCCAAAGGATTTTGGGTAAAAGCGAGGAAAACTCACCAAAAAATGCACTGGGTGATTAACTTTGTAATATCTGCCCACAGATGTCTCTGTAACTGTGCTGCATGGCTGCATTTTTTGCTTCTTACAGTAAGAACCAGCCAAAGCGTCCAGTGAGAATCCTTCCTGGTTAGTGCTGGGGTCTCAACTGTGCCTGAGCCAAAGTCGTGGCAGGTATCAGTCTAACAATTTAACGGTATGAATAGTGGCAAGCCAGAATCCAGACTAAATACCCTGCCCCTGATTAGTTTACCAGTATAGAAGTTATCCCACAGAGCCAACTGGTTTGGCAGTCTCTTGGGGAGCCTGTCACTTAGCAGTGTGTGCTGACTGGTAAACCCACTTCAACTAAAATACTATTTAGCCTCAAATAACCAGAATAAAATATAATGGAAGAGGACAAGGTTTTAAACCTTAACAAAAATATCAATACACATCTTTCTTACCCCAAAATGTTGTCCTAAAGTGAACAGGCGGGTTTAGCCTTTTCAGATACTGTACAGTTTCACAGAAGCGACACCCCCCATAACTCAAATTTGTTCTGTCTGCCATTTTTCTGCAGTCCCACACCAGTTGGCACACACAACGGAGGCTAATATCTCCTTATGACTGTTTAATTGCATACATAGTCCCGAAACAGCCCGCTGACAATTCATGGGGAATGATCTTAGCACAAGTCAATGTTTCATTTTCCTACCCATATTTCAGCAAAATGTATTTCAGCCCAATGTATTCATCTCTGAGGGCTGCCATACTGCACATCTTTCCCCCTTGACCATAGCCAGAACTAGACCATCATCTACATCAGGTTGCTGATTTTTCTTTCAACACTTACCATGGCTCAGCTGGCCAAGAAGTGGTCAGAGTTTCATGTAGACGAAGGTTGTGTGACCCCAACAAGAGCAAGCCAAGATCGTGATAATGGCAGCTGCTGCTCCTGCTCATTGTCTGTGTTACAGTTAGGATAGAGTAGAGTAGAGTAGAATAGACTAGACTAGACTAGAATAGAATAAAACAGAATAGATTATTTCAGTTGGAAGGGGCTTACAATGATCATCTAGTCTAACTGCCTGACCAATTCAGGGCTGACCAAAAGTTAAAGCATGTTATTAAGGGCATTATCCAAATGCCTCTTGAACACTGACAGGCTTGGGGCATCAACTGCCTCTCTAGGAAGCCTGTTCCAGTGTTTGACCACCCTCTCGGTAAAGAAATGCTTCCTAATGTCCAGTCTGAACCTCCCCTGGCTCAGCTTTGAACCATTCCCACACATCCTATCACTGGATACCAAGCTGTAGAGAGCAATGAGGTCGCCCGTCAGCCTCCTTTTCTCCAAGCTAGACAAGCCCAAATTCCTCAGCTGCTCCTCGTAGGACGTTCCTTCTAGCCCTGTCACCAGCTTTGTTGCCCTCCTCTGGACGCATTCGAGGACCTTCACATCCTTCTTAAATTGTGGGGCCCAGCACTGCACACAGTATTCAAGGTGAGGCCGCCCCAATGCTGAATACAGCGGGATAATCCCCTCTTTTGACCGTCTGGTTAGGCTGTGTTTGATGCACCCCCGGATGGGGTTTGCCCTCTTGGCTGCCAGGGCACACGGCTGACTCATATTGAGCCTGCTGTCGACCAGCACCCCCAGATCCCTTTCTGCAGGGCCGCTCTCCAGCCACTCCTCTCCCAATTTACACTTGTGCCCAGCATTACTCCGTCCTAGCTGCAGAGTCCAGCATTTGGACTTAAATTTTATCCCATTAATCATGGCCCAATGCTCCAATCTGTCTAGATCCCTCTGCAAGGCCTCCTGTCCCTCAAGAGAGTCAACAGCACCTCCTGGTTTGGTATCCTCAGCAAGCTTGCTAATGGCGCATTCAACTCCTGCATCCGGATCATTGATAAATATATTGAAGAGAACTGGCCCTAGAATTGAACCCTGAGGAACACCCTGGTGACTGGTTGGCAGCCAGATGTAGCCCCATTAACTGCAACCCTTTGACTGTACCTGGTGATGTCCAACACCAGGTAAAATCATAAGAAATTTTAAGGAAAAAATGTTTGCAGACAATTTCTATACTTCAGGAGAAAAAAGCACAGGATACAGTAAAAACCCCCAACCTTCAGTATATACTGTCCAGCGGTAATTTTAAGAACCCAGAACTTTTGAAAACACAGGTCATTTTTTAATTACATGTGAAGTCTCCTTTATACAAGGTTTTCCACATCAGTACTATCTCAGAAATAACAACCACCTATAAATTGCAGTATTGCTTACCTTCCTAAATGTGGAGCAAAATTTAGGCAGACACTAGGCCTTTGGCTGTATACCAGCGCCCACCCCCGCTTTTGATGAACAGCAATACAGGTACCACTGTAAAGTTTGTAACTTTATACTGTTAAATGAGAATAAGCAAGGGAAGCAATTATGTCCATTATCCAAAAGTTTACGAGTGCAGTGTCCAGCATCATCTCCAGATGTTTAGCCACATCTCGGTGGACACTGTAATGGGAGATCTAAGCTTGACCAGCCTGACCATTTCTTTAAAAGTTTTATAGCAGGTGAACATCTTTTACCATGTACTCCTGCAATCATGCAGGTAATTAAGTAGCACATCCCTGGTGAGCCCAATGAGCCCCTAAAATTTAATCCCCGAGCCTCACAATGTTATTGTAATAAGCTGTCTTTCTTACTAGTTTTTTGTTGTTGTTCTTTTATTGCATCTGTCCTGTGCACTAGGGATGACAAACCATAATTTGACACAAAATATTTAGAATGATTTATTACTAAGATGAGGGCTTATTTTCATTTTCCCAGGCTACGTGCTCTTTCTTTCCTTTGCTTTTAATCATGAATATTCATGGCAGTGAGAGATAAAGTAATGATGTTCGTCCCTTCTACTTAGAGGGAAAACTTGCCTGGTGATGTTTGTTTTATCTTCACCTTACAAAGTGACACAGTCTAAGTACCGTGAAGGACAGGCATGTTAGCTCTGCAGTTTTGATTTGGGCTTGTTCCAGGTTAGACCATTTTTCAAACACGACTAATTACCACTGTGGAACAGTTTGTATTTTGATATAAATGAAATGCCTTTCTTTAAGCGCAAACTTCTAATTTTCACAGAGGAAAAACAGAAGTCAGAAGTTCTATATGAAAAATAAATATAAGCTGCACTGAAAATTGGACTTTGGATCATTATTCATTAGTTCACATTAACATGCATTAGGGAAGTTACTGTTAGTATGGCAGCAGAGTTCTGAGCCCAGGTTCCAGTTCTGTCACTTGCTTGTGGCTTTTCAGCAGGAGTTTCTTGAGTTGCTCCATGGTGGAGCAATGTGTAAGGTCAAGTGGGGAGTGTCACCAAAGACCTGCATCCCACTTCTGGCTTTGAATTATTGTACTGGCCTTCAAGAGATGGGACATGGAGTCTCTGTCTTCTACTATAAGTTCTAACAAATACTTCCTGCGTGATGATGTCCTGTAAGTGGTTAATTTATTTTCTCCAGTTGCACCATTGGACTGATTTATAAAACTAATTCAAAGTATGTAAAGCAGCTTTCATTCTTTTAATAGTGCTCTGTAAGAATAAGGTGGGGGGGTGGGTCGTTGGGGCTTTTTTCATTCCTATGCATGTCGTCTTAGTTAGATTCCACATTTAATTTGCAGTTCAAATTTGCAGTATGTCCTTTTTGTGGAAACACATGCTCCTAACAAAAGTCAATTTGCATATCATTCATGGATGAGAGTCCCCACAGAACTTCTTGGGACTAGAACAAGTATTTTCTTATTAGCATTTGACATCGCTGCCAGAGTACTAAGAGAGAACTTCTCTGTTGAACTTCATGGCTCCAAAATTTCCTTTTGCTTAGCTAGCCAGTAGTCAGATTTTCAAGGGAAGGGCACAGCTGCTTCAGAAGTGAAGTCTACCAGTTCTTCATAAATGTCTTTCCTTTCATATCCCCTGACATAAGGCAAAACCTTAATATCTGAGAAGTTTCCAACAATTGTCTTCTAAAAATCATAAAATTAGAAAATCTGCTTTAAGTGACCAATGCAGTCTTATTTTTCACTTTAAACCCATTCTCTGTGGTTCAACTTCATTTGTTTGGTACATCTATCACTTGCAGACTGATAAGACCATGGAGTCCAGTCATGGCCAGGTCTTCATAATGTGAGATGATGTATAAACACCCTAGAAAAATGATGCTCCATCCCAGAGACAACCTAGAATTGTTGTTGAACACAATCCTAAAGATGACCAGACACCCGAGGAAGTAGGTAGGAGGATTATTGGTCCACGTTACCATAAAACATGACAGGCTGGCTTTAGCTTGGCAGTAAGTTATCTTTTGTTACATATTTGTAGTCTTAGGGTTGCAGCTGTACAATAAGAGATCCTTATTTGCTTCTCACATTTATTAATATTATGCTGTTCTGCTTGTATCACAGCTGGAGACTGTTAGAAAGTATTTGGGAGCCTACTGAACAAAACTTCTTGTGTTTTTCCCTTGTGTGGGCTTGTTCCAGGAGCAGTGAGTGGAGAGCTGAAAGGTAGAAAAGAACTGTCTAAAAATGTGGTGTGATAAAAGAAGACAGCTAAAAGAAATGCCAGGGTTTTAAAACCCCTCCCAGCTAGCAGTGCTGTTTCTTGTACCTTCAGTTTCATCTGCTTCTCACAGTCTATCCTACCAAATACGCCTACCTTTCAAAATTACTCCGGCTTTGGAATGAAGGTGTCAGCAGCTGCCAAGACCCCACAGGGTGTGATTATCTTATTTCCTGTCTGTCGACTATGTTTAAACATATGCCAAACTGGAAAGGTCATTTTTCTAGTGTGACTCTGGAGTACACTTAATGATAGTCTTGTTACTGACTGACCTCTTGTACCTGCAGAGATTAAGCATCTTGGACAAATTTTCATTGCTTGAATCTGCGCCAAATCCTTTTAATGCGTGAAGGGCTTGATCACTTTTAAACCAGTGGTGTACAGCAAACAAGGCTCAGTCATTTGATGCCAAAGGGCCTGCTCGATTTTTGCAGTAAAGAAACAGAAATTCATAACCACCATGGGGATAGCAAAAGAAAATGTATCTGTGCAGATCTTTGTTGATAGTCTAATCTGATCGCTAGGTATGTCCTGCCTGGACCAGGCTGAGTGACGCTGCAGCAACCCGCAGTATTACAGCCATGCTACCTTGTGTGATGAAAACATGTTACCTGTGTCCAGGGCTTACCATCAGAAGCATAACCTCAGCTTTCAAAATAAGGGATATACTTTTTAAGTATTTATATTGTAGAAATTAAATTAGACCATGTTGTAGTGTTGGTTTTGGCAACTTTCACTTACTCTACATCCACCATATTTAGACTTAAATGTAGCTGAAAAATCTTACTAAATCTATAATGGGGCTATTTTTAGGGCTGTTTTTATGCAACATTGACTATTAACATTTCACAGCATCTGGCAACACTGGCGTTTCTGATTATATTGAACCTTGCAGAACGGGAATTTTTGTATCATTTAAGAGCAATTCTTTGCACTGCCTGTATTCTATATCTTCACCTCATAAGTAGGGATGATGACAGGTGATGTCTCAAAAGATAAGTAATCTTCCACTACATACCCTCTGTCTACAGTAAGTTCCCTAGATGTTGTACATGAAGTTCACAAGGAAAATTCATCATGGCATGTTACCTACTTTATTTATCCATTCCTCTTGATACAGCTACTAAAAATAGCTGCTCTTAGATGGGTGAGTCTTTTCCTCTCGCATGTGTCAGTCTGTAGGATCTAATTCTGTAACTAATTTTACAAAACTGAAAACTCATAAGATGAATGGGCTGCATTCACCTACTAATAAAATGTGAAATTGTATCCTCTAGGAATATTTTGATGATTTAAAAAATCCTTAGGATAGATGTCAATTAAAAGGAAAAAGAAAGGGGAGGGATTCCATCCACCCTTTCACACTTATTTCCTCTTTTTCTTTACAGTGTTTCCCTTTTATTGCTTCTATTCTCAGATGAGCTTTCTGTCACCAAAGTAATTTTGCCATTTTGTATGTCTTTTTTTTCTCTTCTTTAGTTTTGCATATTCTAGGTTACACTACCACTACGTGAGAGAATATTTTTACTTATTTCCAGGCATTATTAATGAGAATGAGATTGGAACCAAGTTCAGCATCAACCAATGGCTGATTAGTGGTCTTAGTATTTGTGGTAAGGATGGGCAGATTCTGAGAGGGTAACTATTACCAAATTTTGTGCACATCCTGGGCTGTTGTTGGTACTTTAAGTAGAAAAAGCAGATGACTGAATGTCACCTAGCTTCTCACCACTAGAATGGTTTTCCTTACATCATGACTGAAGACTGCACTGACAGGCAACCACAGAAAAGTTTCCAAAACCTGAGCTTGTGCATTAACATTGGCAATATATCTCCTGTGCACTAAGACACAAATGATGGGCCAGATTGTAGTTTGCTGGGCAAATATGCACAGGGACAAGGACAGAAGGGAAAATAATTATTTCACCCAAGTTTTCCTTTCTGTGTTCAGGGGCAGGTTGTAGAATACAAGAAGTGGTGAAAAACAGCAGCTGCAAAAATACAGAGCAGCCCAGCCTTTCTTCAGAGGTGGTGCTGAGCAGGCCAGTAAGGTTGCAAAAGGAGGTGGGCTTAGCACAAGTACAAAGAGAGTACATCTATGATGCTCGCAAGGTCATGCAAGTATCAGTCAAAGATCTATGAATGTTTGAGCTGCAGCTGCTGCCAGAAATTAGAGTGGGTTTTTTTCCAATGTAATTCTACAGGTGGAATTATATTTTTGTACATAGGATAGTATCACTCCCTATATTGAGGTTCTTGTTCCAAAATAACAAAACCTGCGTTTTTCTTTAGTTTATTTATCATGGAATAGAAGTGTCCACACAGGGAGCTTTACATTCATAAATACATTGCTAGATTTTTACTGGTTCATTTTTCAGTGTAGGCAAGTCCTAAAACTATTACTTGATTAAAAAAATAGAAGAAGAACAGGAATAGTACTGATGCTGGGATGTCCTGGGGATGTTACGCTTGTACGCAGAATCCATGGCTGACTCAGGATGAATCTGGACCATTCCACAAAACATTGTCAGCAATGAAGCACCGTGTTTAGCAATTTAGGAAAGATACGTAAGGCAATAGAAAGGAATCCAAAAAAGCAACAAAGATGGTAGACACATGGTTGTGTGTTTCACAAGCACTTATCTCTCTTACAATAACACGGAAGAAAGAAAGAAAAGCCAGAAAATTATATATCAGCAGTACTATTTCTAAAAATAATGGTTTTCAAACTTTTCCATGAAGCATTAACAGCTCTTTAAGGGATAATCTTTATTGCTTTGTAATGTACAAAGCAATAAACAGCTGCTGAGATTGATTAATAGCCAAAGCAAAGTTGAGGCATGTAATCAATCTAAAAAGCCATTTATTGTGAGTATACTACAAAGCAATAGAGATTATTGCTGTTGCACAACAAACCATAACAGAGGAAACACACAGACACACACACATATACACACACACAGAGTGAAAACAGTTGTTTTCTTTTCAAGGCTTACAGTGCTATGCTGCCTTTTTCCTGAGTTTTCAAATGGCAGTCTCTGACTAAGGCAGATGACTGGCCTTACAGCAAGTGATCTGCTGGAAAAAGTAATGCTCTAAGAACTTCAGTGTCACCTGAGGGAAAAATAGTATTTGTTTTTTTAGTTCTGTAAATAGAAACACAAAATTCCACATCCCTTCATCTTGTCCTTGAAACTGGTACTGCTATTCATATTACCAAGAAAAACAAAGAATTGGCTCACCAATTGAAAAATTATCTAATTCGTGCTAATGCAAAGCTCATTTAGAAATGAAGGCTGTTTACTTTTGCTTTTTTAATGAATGGCTACTAAATCAATGCAAAGTTTTTCACAGGAATGCTGAATGGGACAACTGGGTCTCAGCTCCAGCTATTTCGGGCAACTACCTCACCCCGTTTTTTTAATACAACCTTAATACAGCTCTTAATATAGTTTGTTTTTTGCCTCCTCCAGTCTTCCTGGGAGGCTTTTTCAGAATCTCACCTCTCCAGTGGTTTTAAACCTTTTAAAAAATTTGCATTCTGAATTTTCCAGGTCAGATAATGCCTATTTGTTCCTGAATCAATATTGTCTTCTAGCATAAATTCGTCTTCTTTAAAGAGATGATATGGAGAGAGTCTCTCACCATTTACTTTGGCAGAATAAACAAGCAGTGCCGCTGTAGCCTTACGCCATGATAGGCTTGTCCCTTGATCAGTCTCACCACCCTTGTCTGCACCCATCCCTGTCTCAGTCCCTCCCTCCTGAACGCGGATAGTCTGGATGGCACCAAGGTCCAGAGGGGGTCTCAGCACTGCCTCCTCCAGCCATACTCACTCGCACTGTTTGCTAGAAATATCTCACCCAGTAAACCCACGGATCAAATTTGCCTTTTTCACATCCCTTTAACATTTGAAGCCAGCAGTTAACTTGCACTTCCAGGCACAACTTGCATATTTCTGTTTCTGAACTGATGACCTTGCAACTTATGACAGAAATTTGTATTAGTTCACAAGGGCACAAGCTTGCAATTTGCCTTATTAAGTTTCATTCCCTTTCTATTACACTAGTTCTCAAGGTTATTCAGGTCTTCCTGTATCATATTGCCATCCCCTTCCATATTAATGATGTCTCTCACTTACGTGTCATCAGCAAATTTCATTAACAAACTCCATCTTCCTATTTTAAGGTAATGAATAAAAATATGACTGAAGATGTATCCTTGAGGAACTCTGTTAGTGAAATACCATTCAAAGCCAGGTATCACAACAGTAGGAACTGAATTCTTCAATTTCACATTTGCAGGAAATACAGTTCAGCTTAGTGAAAAATAAATTTCAGATCCTACTAAACTTTCCAAACCCTTGTCTTCAAAAATCTGAACTATTTCATACCTGAAATTACCTAAAATGTAATATCACCTACTTAAAATATTAGAATAAGGATTTTCATAATTCCATGTACATACCTCTTTACAGCTATAAAAATTTGGAGTGTAAGAACTGTACTCATGGTGTAGTGATCACTTTGTTTCTAAGCATTTAACTCTGGTAGTTAAAATATTTGTTTTAAAGTTATTTTTACCCTAGCAGTCAATTTTACCCTTTAGCCAGTCTTACATTTAATTTTTTTCACTTTCATACTATTCCAGCAAATCACAGCTTCCCTGGAGAAGATGATCCCCACGCTTGAGATCACATTCTCCCTGAATTCCTGTTCTCTGTGGGTCTGAAAGTTCACATTTCCTCATTTTCCCACTTTGGGCAGCTGTACTATTCTTCTCGCAGGAAACACTGGGGCTAGATTCATGACCTTAGCCCTTCCCTACTTTTTATCTTTTTTCCAGTTGGAGAGTTCAGTGTCAGCAAAATTAATGAAAATCTTTCAATAATTATAAGTGATATTTCTTTTTTTCCTGTTAGTATTTTATTTGCAAAATGATTATCACTGCAGTACATGATCTTTTGTCAAAAATTTTAAAGTAAGTTCCACTTAGCAGCCAAACCAAAGCTCATACCTGTCTCAGCTGTGTCTAATGCTACATTTGTTTTGCTAATCAATCTGAGAAGAGTGAAAGAGATCTTGTTTTTTCCAGCAGAGTGTAGACGGCCTCTTGTTATCATTTAGCAGAGAATGACCTACTGGAAGCTAGGTTTGGTGCATTGGCGCAGTGCTGCAGAGAGGGGACTGCGGGTGGTAAGGCGGGAGTAAGCAAAGTAAAACGGACGGTTGCACTGCAGCCTAGTCAGAAGTGCTGTGTAACGCCAGTGTAACTGGACCCACGAAGAAGTAGTCCTCTGCAGATCAACCGTTGAATATCAAGACTTCATGCTAGCAGAACTTCTGCCAGAAAAACTGCCTTGTTCAAACAAGGCCAGCAACAGGAGTGTACAGGAGAGGAGATACAGGTTACAATGTACGTTGGCCTGGGTGTTGTTGAGGAGAAGGGCAGCTGGGCTCTCCCCGCACGTCTTGCACTGCTGCCACTGTGCAAGCAGCCACCAGGATGCCCACTCATGCGCCCCAAGGCTGTGTACGCCGCTGTTGCTGCTGGCCTTGTTTGAACTACAAAGTTTTACTGGCAGAAGTTCTGCTGGCATGTGCTACTGACATAGCTGTTTTGGCAGGATGTGTTCATATTTGGCTGTTTTTTAAAGATGCAGTATGTCCTCAGAGCATCAGGCTTTTATCAGCAAAAGAAGTCTGGCATTATGGGAGGCTAATTCAGAATACCTTGTGCCACGTTTGGTAGATTGCCTTCTGGTAATTTTTTGCAGCATATTGTGGAGCTGCCATTGTATAGTGTGAGGTACAATGTCACATCATAAAATATGTGTAAATATTGGGTCAGATTTTCCAAAACTCTTCTATCTTGTGTGATAACCTATTTTTATATGTGTTGTTTCTCCATATTGCAGATTTCTCACTGCCAGAAGCCCAGACTGTATCAAACAGCAGAGCTCTCTTGTTCATTTAGGGCAGATGAAAGGATTCTTTCATATCTAAAGAGCAGCCTAAAATATTGGGTACTGTGGACAAGCGGAACATAGACACAACAAATGATAAGAATTTGCAGTAAGTATTTGCTAAACTGCATGAGCAAATTGTAGTTTTGAGTCATACTGTGAACACTGGATGTGAGAACATTTTGGAGTTGGATGTCAAGTTTGTGTTAACCTCATAGCACATTCACCCTGAGTTAAGAGCTGCTTAAAGAGGAGACAGTGGAGAAATAGGTGGTGCCAGCTTTCTGGAAATCTGTGCCAATCTGGGCATTTTGGCATTACTTAGGGTGCTCAGTCTCCAGTGGGCTACACAAAATTAAGTATTTCCCGCTGCATGGTCTTTTCATGCTGGGTAATGTCCTGGAAATAAGAGATGAACCTGATACAACGGCCTTTGCTAACTGTGGTGGAACAGTAAATAAGGTCTATGTCCAATTCGGCCCCACCTTGTTTTGAATACAAAAAATGAAAGCAGTGCTTCTCCATGGTGATCTCTCTAGACAGTATTTTACATCAATGTTGTTTAGGAGAAAGCCCATGCTTTCCTCCCCATCTATACTGTTGTCATTAATAGAGTTACAAACCCAACTCTGGCAACAGAGACAAGGTAGCTCTGGCTGGAAAGGTGTTTGTAAAAACAACCCCCCTGTTACTGGAAAAAAATAACAGGAATATCCACCAAACCACAAAACTCTAATTTAGCAGTCTCCTGCAAAAAACATGAACGGTGCCATAGGGTCCCTTCATTTGCTGAGTGGAGTTTCATCCCGTTTCCTGAATTCAGCACAAAGTCAGTGGCAGTGCTTTTTTTTTTCCCCATGACATTTCCAGATATTGGAGACAAGTGCATTCCTTAGATAGCTATCATACATGTAGAATACATAGATGGGTGGAAAATACATAGAACTTAGAGACCATATGCATGCATGGAACCTGCTGGACCTCTGCATAACCACATGTGTAACGTGAGTTCCCAAACAATGAGTCTGACGTGTCATGGACATGCAGCACTTGTGGTCTGCAGGCAGCCTATATACATGCAGTGAGTGCAATGTGTTCTGGACACATCCAGTTTATCACATATTCACAGATATTCTGCTTAGCACATGCACAGAAGGTCTGGCATGACTGTGTATGTGCTGTGCTGCACATGGACTGAGACTGCTGTCTTAGATTTCCTGGATAAAAATCAGGAAGTCCAATTTCTATAGAACTATTTACTGAAAATATATACTCATTTCGTTCCACTGTCACTAAAAATCATCTAAAGTAACTTGGGTCTGTTCCAATGATACTGCATGTTATTGGTTTAAAGCAAGTGTGTTCTGTAAATGACGAACCTGCTCACTCACTGCTTTGCAATAGCTTTGTTCCTGCTCTGTTAAAATTTTGGGTTTGACTTTTTGGACTTTTGCCAAATACTGACATTTCAGTACTCTTAATACACTCTTAATATTCCCTCCCACCAGCAGCTGGTAGATACAATTTGACAGGAGAATGAGTTAGGAGGAAAGGCAAGGAATGCTGATGTCGAAACCTTGAGAAAGTAAATAAGATCACGATGTTAATACACCAGCCCTATTACAGTGAATTCCCTTCCTCAGTTAGCTACATGTGTTCAGTGAGCTCCCCAAGGGGTTCTGTATTTTAGTAGTTTTGACTCTCTCCAGGTCTCTGTTCCCAAAAATCTCTTCTGATTTAGCCAGTTCTTGGTATCCTTCACTGCAGGCTTATGTGAATGATAAGGGCAGTATCCCAGCTCAGTATGCTGTCTGTAATGAATGCACAGCAAAAAAGGTGTGCACAACAGGCTGTTCGTAAAAGGAACACCTTGGACTGCTAAACTTAAGGTTGTGTATTGTAAGAAAACAAACTGCCTTTTCTTCTTCTTCACCTGGCACTGACTCTTATCTCGGCTTTCAGGCTTTACATTGGATTGTGGCCTCCATGATCTTCACATTTTCCTTCCATATCTATTTATTATTGAAAAAAGGCTGCTTCCCCAAGTATGCCTTCCTGCTCTGGCTGTAGAAATTTGGGTCTTAAACTGAGTAGCAGCACCAAAGTCATGTGGAGTTCTGTCCGTCTAGTCGGGTCAAAAGGCAGACTAGAAGAAAAGCAGGCATTTCACTGACACACCAGGGATTTCCAGTCACTGGCAGAGGCAGCAGAATTAACAGGAAATCAATGAAAGCAGTCATTGATGTAGGGACAATTGCGTAGTGGGTGTGCGGCTGGTAGATCACGTACAATGCTTAGTTGGTACAAGAAGTCCTTGCATGCCGTGTGTCGGCACAAACATACCAACTGAAGGGGATTTCACTTGGGAAGCTAGCGTAACTTCACCAGGAAATCTCAGGATTTTATTGACAGGACCGAACAGTGAGCATAGAGGGAATCAAATGCTGGCCAGAGTGAGGGTAAGGTGCAGAGTTTGCAGGACGCTGGCACAGTGACCAAATCACACTGAGCTATGCAAGCTAGAGATTGATCATGGCAATTTCCAAAATCTTAAATTTCAGCCAAATCTGAATAAGATTTTAAGGAATTAAAAAAAAAAAAAATACATCACAGAACATGTAAGTTTGGAAGGGACCTCTGGAGATCATGTAGTCCAACCCCCTTGCTCAAATCAGCCAACTAGAGCAGGTTGCTCATCAGGGGCTTTTTTAATTAGATTTTTAATACCTCCAACGATGGAGACCACACAACCTCTATGAGCAACCTGTTCTAGTGTTTGACCACTCTCACCATAGAAATTTGTTCATATGTTTAAATGGAGTTTCCTGCACTTCAGTTTGTGCCTGCTGCTTCTTGTCCTTTCACTGGGCACCACCAAGAAGTCTGGTTCCATCTTCTTTGCACTCTTCCTGCAGATATTTATACACACTGATTAGTTCCCACACTGATAAACTCTTCTAAACAGTCCCAGCTCTCGCACCCTTTCCTCATACAAAAGATGCTCCAGTCCCTTAGTCATCTTAATAGCCCTTTGCAGGGCTTACTCCAGTATGTCCATGATTCTGTTGCACTGGGGAGCCCATGACTGGACCCAGCACTCCAGTTGTGGCCTCATCAGTGCTGCACAGAAGAAAAGGATCACCTCCTTCCACCTACTGCCAATGCTCTTCCTAATGCAGCCCAGAAAGCTGTTGGCCGCCTTTGCAGCAAGGGCACATTGCTGGCTCATGTTCAACTTGGTGTCAGCTGGGACCCCCAGGTCTTTTTCTGCCAAGCTCCATTCTAGCCAGTTGGCCCCCAGCATGTACTGGTGCATGGGGTTATTCCTCCCCAGGTGCAGGCCTTTACATTTCCCTTTGCTGAACTTCTTGAGATCCCTCTCGGCCCACTTCTCCAGCCTGTCAAGGTCCCTCTGAATGGCAGCACAACCACCTGGTGTACCAGCTACTCCACCCAGCTTCGCATCGTCAGAAAACTTTCTGAGGGTGCACACTGCTGATGACTGGGCTCCAGCTGCATTTTGTGCTGCTGATCTCAACCCTTTGAGCTCTGCAGTTCAGCCAAATTTCAGTCCAGCTCACTATCCACTATAAATGGCCCATACTTCATCAGTTTGTCTCTGAGGATGTAACGGGAGACAGTCAAAAGCCTTACTTAAGATAAACAGCATGCACTGCTCTCCCCTTATGCACCAACTAGTCATCTTATCATATACCCAGTGCTCTTCTCCTGTGACAGATTTCCCTGCTACATATAATGGAGATCTTCACAAACCTGTTTGATTAAAACTTACTAGGCCACCTAGTATAGGGGTTGTTTCTAACTGCTGTAAAATGAACTGTTTCACCTGCCTTTGTAATGAGCTAGAAGTGGTATGAAACAGAGAGCTTATTTAACAGCATGTACCAGATGGTCTATGCAAAGTTGAATATGACAGGAAGATTTTTGTCCAGATCGGGGGTGGGACTTGTTTTGTTTTGAAAAAGAGGAAAGAAGGAGGGGGAGATGGGCATTGCGTTGCCACTTGTGTTGCTGAAATTGCATTGGAGGCTGCTCTTACAGGTCAGCAACAAAGCAGCAGCAAGAATGATCAATGAACACTTGGCAGGCAAAGTGTTTAACACTGTTAACTAATTCCGAATTGCACTGAAATATAGGCCTTGTGTGCTTGGATATCCAGGTAAGTTTCCTTTCTAGACAAATTTAAGTTAGCCAAACTGAAAATAAAGACTAGATACCAGCAGAAAATCCCTTTCATGATTTTCAAATCTAAAAAATAAAGCAATTTGAATGAATATGACATAATTGAATATTTTGTATTTTTTCATTAGGCAGAACTCCTCAGAACATATTGCTTTTACCTCAGCAATCTCTTGAGCAAATACTGGCTTGCCTAGACCAAGTCAGTTTATATATTTTAATGATACTTCCATCCTAAAGCAGTGTTATTGCAAACAAGGAGATTTAATTAAGTACCCACATTTAAAACAGGTGCTGAGAGGGTTCATTCAATAAAAAGAACATGAGAAAAGGGATTTAAGTGAGGAAGTTGTAACAGTTGAGACATAGCAGAGACATCACAAAAGAAATATTTGCTATATTGCCAAAGCTCAGAAAATGAATAAAAAATTAACTCTTCAATCTGATGACCTAAAAAATAGAGGGAGGAGAAATAATGTGCATATGAAAAGGATTAAAGAAGAAGCCAAGAAGGAAGGCTTAGTGGGTTTAACTGGGTGGATTTAAAAATTGTTTAAAGAATGATGAGCTGATAACAGTAAAAAGAGATTCAAACTGGCTTTACCAGGAAACAGATCTACATGTTTTTCTGTGAAACTTCACTTGTATTATCTGAATGAAAGAAAGGTTCAGAAGAGAATAACAGAGAATTAGCTAACTGTGAATGATCTGAAAATAGCGTGAATGCACATGCACACACACACATTCTTTTGGCTTTTAAGGAAGAATATACAAAGAAAAGCAAGTACAATACTAACAAGGCTTTCATTACTTCTGAGGTATTGAACTTGGCTGCAGAAGAGAGAGGACTAGATGTCTAATAATTAGAGATAAAGTAGAAGCTAGCAGAGATAATGGTGTGTGTTAATGTAAACCAGGTAGTGTTACACATGGAGATCTTTTTACTGCTATCATAATGCCTGTCAGAATCAAAAGAGGAACTGGAAGAGGACATTTTTCTAGAAGAAAGGGGCATAACAGGCTTATAACAATATTCAGAAAGACAAATTAAATTTAAAATGTCCACAGGGTTCTTGTCTAACAAACATGAGGAAGTAAAAGTTACGATGTCAGTAAGCAATTAGTAAAAGGAACTCCAAGGCAGTAAGTTAAATAAATATATATAGAAGATGAATTTATTCAGAGTGCTTTCAGATATATCTGAAGTATGTTATAAAGGAACCAAGGAAGAAGCTTGGTCAGATGGAGCTGTATTTGTTGCGTTTTTCTATTATTCACAGAGATAATAGCTACCCACCTACAGCAATTTTTAGATAAATTTCAAAACGCATTCAGAGATGGTGACCAAAGAGTGTCCTTGTCAGTCACGAACAACCCACTTGCCCCAACAGGCCTGTCTTTGTTGTTACATGTCTGGAGATTTTCTGATATGGGCTGTGATCACATTACCCGCCCCACCAGCGGGAGGCACGCGAGGGAGCTGTTTGGCGAGTGTCTGGTGCACCTGGCCAACAGGGTCCCAAAACCTGGAGATGGATGCACCTTTGGTAGGACCTTGCCCAAGAGGCAGCTTGGGGGAGACACTGCAAGTGACCCCCCTCGTGCCACTCCCAACAAAGCTCTCCAGCCCATGGGACCAATTTGTGCGAAGCTCTGTTACGGACGTGAAAACGGCCATCTTTCAGCCTCCCGGAGAACAGGAGGCAAGCAGGAGATGTGATGGCGCTTCTGGCCTGTCAGGAAGCCACCGAGCTGAGCGATCCGACCCTCGGTGCCTGACCGGCATGACCCAGGGAAGAGGTTTTGCCGCTGCTGCCATACCACGCACCAGTCCCCCGGTTTTACTGTGGAACACTTTCAACGCCTCCGTTTCCTGTCCGTAAACCTGAGTTCAGAGAGAAGGTATCGTAACAGGTCACATCCAGCATTTCCAAACCGAGTAACTTTTGTCAACCCTAACCTGGGCTTTTGCCACCCACCACCATGCCCTAAACGTGGGCTAGGACAGGCCGAGGGAAGTGCCCTCCACCAGAAAACCACCATCCTACGGGCCAACGCTGCAGCAGGACCCCTCACGGCCACGGCCGGGGGTACGTGGACGTCGCCCCGGACAGGCAGCGGCTACCACCGCCGCGGGAATTCCACAGCGCTGCCCCGGCCCCGCGCAGCCCGCCCCGGCCTCCACCGCGCTGCGCAGGCGCCTGCAGACGCTCGCGCAGGCGCCTTGGCGTCCCCGGGCTCCCCGACCTCCACCCCCGCAGGTGCGGCTGAGGTGGAGCGGGCGGCGGGTAACGGTACCGGCGCCGCGGCGGGGCCACGGTCTCCCTCGGCTGGAGGTGAGTGAGGGTCCTGGCCGGCCCCGGCGCGCTGCCGGGTCGGCCGCACTTCGCCCGCGGCGCGTACTGTTGCCATGGGAACAGCGGGCGCCGGTGCCGCCGGTCCCTCCGCGGCGGGGAGGCTGAGGGGGACCGGGGCCCGCGGAGACGGTGGTGGGTCCTGACCCTCCGCCGCTGGGGAGGGGGAGTCGGCGGGGCCGTTCGGGAAGCGGAGCCCCGCGGCCAGTGCCCGGCGCCGGCCGTAACGCCGGTCCTCGGGGGCTGCCGCCTTGCTGCGGGGGCGCGGAGGCCCGGGCTGGGGCGTGCGGTGAGTGGGGCGGGAGGCTTTGCAAAAGGGGCTGGAGAGGGAGAACCTCCGTTCTGTTTCCCGGTAGCTTGCTGTCCACCGTGTCCAGGGGAGAGTGTTTTTTTGCCGGATTTGGGTCGGTTACTCCGCAAAGCCCGGGTCAGCTTTTACTCCACAGGTGCTGCTCATTTGGGGAGTTCCTCTTGGACGTGTTATCTGGCGGCTGCACTGAAAATCTTGCTCTGTTAGAGGGTTGCAGCCTCAATTTCTCGTAACTTTGTTCTCATTTCTTTTTGATAGTGATTTCTCTGCTTCAAAATTTCGCCAAGCTGAAAGCGTATCAGTTGTGATTGGTAAGTTCTGATGTTTAAAATTATATCTAATAATATCCATTATTAGTTCACTCTTACTAAACCTGTATTTGGGTGCTAACTATTCTAGAAATTTGTTTGCGCAGACAGAACCTGGATTCAGACGTCGGTGAGCAGAGAGTTCACGGCTTGAGTACAGGGTTTCTCCGCGCTGTACTTAGTGATCGCAAGTATACCCACTCTGTATGCTAGCAATTAAACAACACTGATTTTGAGATGGGAGATAGGATGGCAGAGTCATTGTGGTGCCACCTCTGATGTAGTCAGCCATGCTTCTTAAGTGTTGATTGACCCAGGATAAGTGCTGCAAGGGTGCAGCTATCTCACTTCTGGGAACAGCTAGGACTAATCCGGGGTTTTCTGATCCTGTACTGCTGTCTACTGCTTTCAGATCTTCCTGCACAGCAAAGACCAAACCTCTGGAGTAAACAACTTGAGGAAAAAAGACAAGAGCCCAAGTGTGGCTTCTCAGGCACTGGTGTAATACCTTCCGGGAGGGAGTCAGAGAGGAGCTCTTCATCTGTGCAAGTTAAAGGCTACCTGGGAAAAGGTGACAGCAGTGGGGGACAAGATCTGTGCGTGCCAGTTATGCTGTCCCCATTGACACTGCAACATTCCCTTTACCTGTCCCCTGCTGGGACTGGGGAGCAAAATGGGAACACTGCTGGGAAGCACTAAGAATTAGAATTATTTCTTATTTGCAACTAAGATACTTTATTTCAAAAAGGTTATAGAGTAGAGTTTGTGGAAAAAATAGAAATTCTTACGAATAAAAACAGAACCAGGCAGGAGTAGTCTTGTATAAACAATGTAAGCAGAGGGTAAAACCAGATTGTGTGCTGGGCAGCCAGTGCAGTCATCTCCCTTCCACTCTTTTGCTGCTCCTTCATTCTATACTTCCACTTTCTGCCTGTTGCACTTGTTTGTTGCACCTTATTTTAAATTAGTCATTGGCATTGTGATTGAATTATTCAGGTACCTTATGCTCATCAAAGTCAAGAAAGCTTCTGGTGACTGGAGGGTTTTGCCCGTATGCACCAGAACTAGGTAGTAGTTTTCTAGGAAGAGAACTGGCGTAATATAGCTGAAGTTGCTTCCTCAAAGCTTCTGGGGTGTGGGATGCTGGAGAGCAGTTGAAGCTTCTTTCTTGAGTGCTGCTGCAGCAGAGCAATTGCTTGATGCTTAGCTATGTCAGCCTTAGGCATTATAAAATGGAGAGTATAAATTGCCTTTTGAGAAAGAGACGGTGGCTGTACTGCGATGGCACAGCAGCCAAACTCATTTAGAATTACTTGTGGTTTTTAAGTGCTTGCAAGAAAGAGTAAGCTTTCTTATCCTATCACATATATATATACACACACACACGCATCTCATATTTTGTGACACTGCTTGCTTGTTTCTCTGTGTTCTGTTACATTTTCTGGGGTACCAATGAACAATATAACGGTATCGTATCACTACCACAATTCTGAATGTGTATAACGCTGCCTTACGCCAAAATGACGAAGTGTTAACGCTCTCATGGGGTCAGCAGCGAGTCTTACGTCGTGCTCACTGCCGCCCCCCCGCAACAGCGCCCGGCTCGCTCGGCTCTCCGCCTCCCCCCGCCCCTGCAAGCGGAGACCGCCACCCGCCAGCCCGCCCGCCAGCCTTGCGGCTCCAGCAGCAGGGAAGGGCCGTGCTCCCCCCCACCTCCACTAAAGCAGCAGTGCAGCAGTGAGCTCAGCCAAGCATTCAAACCAAGTCATAGGTTCCCTTTGCAACGTTAATTGTTAAAACTTTGTTTTTAATGGATTGGAAGGGGGACTAACAGTGCCCAAATAGCAGGACTTAACGAAGTAAGCTTATAGTAGAAAAGCTCCTTTGCCAGTTAAAAAAAAAATACATAGGTAAGAGGTGAAATAACAAAAAAGTTATTATAATGGAAATTTTGTCTCAACTGTGGCAAATAAATGTACTTCTAGCATAGAAAATTTGCAGTTGACGGTAGAATTAACAAAACCTTAAGCTGATTGTATCAGAGTCGGTCCTGTTCCACAGAAACACATCATATCTCTCAGGTTGCTTCTTACTTTAACTATGAAGAACATATATGTAAATCCCATAAAATACACATGTTGATGTCAGACCACAGAGGTTTTAAGAATGAAAGAAAACGGTGTCCTTCAGAGATCAAATGTAAGAGATTACTTGAGAAGCTTTATTTTAAAATTTAGCAAGGTGGATGGAAATATATAGACCAGAAAAGCAGAAATGTGAATTAATTCAAATTTCTGATTTGTAGAATCATGTTGTTTATGTTTTAGTATCTATTCACAGCTGTTGTTTCCATGTATGCTGGATAATAACTGTATTAGACATATGGCTTACACAGAAGGCCTTTGACTTAAAGGTCAAAATCATGACTCCCAGTAGGTGGGAGAATAGGGAATGATAATCTACCTTCCCTATTCAGTGAGGAATGGCTGTATAATTGCTCCAAATAGACTGCTGCAGTGGAATTCCTTACTTAAGTCTTTTGACTCATATAATAGAGGGAAGAGTAGGGAGCACAGAGAGCCAAATTCAGTCACAGTGAAGAAAAGTAATGTATTAATGGTAATCAGAAAGATTGAAAACACTGACAGACTCAGGCTCCTGACGTGTTCCTGCGTTTTGTAATTATGCATCTTTTAGTGAAAGAGGTTGGTGCACTGCTCCTTCGCATCCAATTTTATCTTGTGTAGTTCAGCTGAAGGGGTTGGGTTGTGTATTAATTAAGGAAACTGTGCCAGAATGTACAGGCTCTCAAAGAAAGAACAGAAAAGACAGTTTGAAATTTAAAAATGCAGAACAGGAAGAAGTGAACTAAGAAACTAGAGAAATAGGATTTTTTGCTCCATAGTTTAGAAATGACCAAGATGGCGGTGTCTGATCTACTGTCGGTTCATTGTCATAAACTATGTGAGAGAACAGAAGTTACCAGATGGTCTGAGTCACAGACAGTGCAGAAACATATTTTTCTTTTTACTTAAGTTTGAAAAGCAGAAGAGGAATTTTGGGTGATTTAAGGCTCATGATGGGTTTGCTGTACAATGACAAGGATGGTATCTACAGAGGACTGCACCAGGATAGTGATTGATTTGGGTGGGCCCGAGAGATGATGAAGCAAGTCTTTCACTGCCCACTGCATTTGCCAGAAGATGCAGCAGGACAGAACACTGATTGAAAGTTTGGCTTGATAGTTTATCTTATATTGGTGTTATCTTTGTTTGCATGTGCTTGGGGGTGGGTTGAGGAGGCATTTCTTTCAGAGAAAAGAATGGATTGCTTGTTCTTCCTTGTCTCTGCTTATCAATTACCGATAACTGTGCTTCAGTTATTGATAATAATACCTCTGACTTATTAGGAAGCTGCCCTTGGTAAGGTTGATAACTTATATTGGGTATTTCCTAAGTTCATTGGAAAGAGACTGTCTCTTTACAACATATTATTGAATTCCTGTTTCGGCTATGATGTTTTATGAGTAATCAGATGTTAAGAAACCGATTTTCTTTAGCATTGGAGAGTACCATGCTTGGCTCAGAAAGCACTGTGGTACTGAGTGTGGTGTATTTTAGCTCCCTCTAAAAACTAAAGGTCCTCCATGTCAGATGCTTTCTGCTCTTCTTCAGTATTTTCCTACAGAACTGAGAAATAGCGAGGGAAATGCACTACCAATGAGCCTTATTTTCCACTACTTCAGCACTGTCTAGGATTTTGTTATAATACCCTTTTTAACTACATTGTGGTAGCATAACCATTGATGAATTAATAGTTTGTAACTTAAAACTAGCATTATATTCTGTGCCTTCCATATATATTGTACAGCGTTGTTCCTGTGCACTACTTTGCAGAGGAATGCAAGCTTCAAAGAATAAAAATACAGAAAAGGCAGAACCATTCTACAGGCTTTCAGTGCCAAAGCAGAAGACCAGTTCTGAGATTATAAATGAAGCCAGAAACGTTCTGCGAACACTAAGAACTCGGAGACCATTCACACCCGCAGAGGATCAAAGGAAACTTTTTGGATCTGGATCCTCACGAGCTCCTCAGAATAGACCCCCTTCAGTTTTTAGGTACTGTGGCTTTAAGATTTTTTTCAAATATCCTTTAGCAGCAAGAGATTTGATTCTGTAATTATGTTTCCGGTGATTTTTTTTTTTTCCCCTGTGTTAATCTGTATTCCTAATCACATCCTTTGCCTTCTTGTAATGATCCTTACTGTTGGTGTTAATCTACATGTCCAGGAAGTTCCTGTGGATTAAAGCTACCAGAGGCAGTCATTACACTAGTATTGTATGTGGAGGATAGTATAGGAAAATGGTAACTCACCTTTTTCTTAAGACAATGTATGCATTTGAGATAGTCTTCAGCTTTTCCCTAGAAACTGTGAAAGCTTGCTTGTTTCCACATAAACTGTATGCTAGATCCTTTTTCAGAGCTTTCCCAGATCTTTTTAAAATAAAATTGTAGGTGTTGAAGTTTGAAATGCTCATTTTTAAACAAAATTTATACTACTACAAAATTATTTCTGTGCGGAGTTTTGTTACATACTATAATTCACAGACCTCAATAGATCTGTCTCTTGTGACAAAAGAGAAAAAAAATTGTGTATTGGGCTTTTTTCATCCATTTTCCCAGTCATTTTTTAGCTTTCCTTATATGCCAGTTCTGTAATGACTGTAGGGAGGAGATGTGAGCTGTATTTGTAATGTTAGGTGTCAGGCATGCCAGAAAGGATGCTGAAACACATTTGAATGGACATACAAGTAAGTCAGTATCTATGCTGTTTTCATGGCAGCATGACTTCAGGCACTTAATGTATCTGATGTTCCTTACTGCATAGTATTGTGCCCTTACAGAAGGCAAGAGCCTGAGAGTGACTTGGCTGTTTGTTGGTGACCAGGTAATGAGGTCCCTCTGGCTGACATCCATGCTTGTTCTGTCTGTGCTTCTCCTGTGTATGGGAAGAAGCAAGCTCATGCCTGCACAAACCTGGGGTTTCTGCCCTGCACTGTTCTGCAGTTTGTGTCAGATATCTTGGGCACTAACCACAGTTGGGTTTGTGCATGAATTTGGGCTCATATTAGAGAATTGTTACAGATGTGTATGAAATAAACTGTGTCATGGCAGGTGTGCAGGCAGTCTTGTAATTCTTCTCCCTTGATGCTGCTGGGTTCCTGGATATCAAAGTTAAACAGCATTCATGGAAGAAGAGTGATAGTGTAAAAGTCACTTTTCCTTTCTTCCTCCTTTTCCCCATATTCACTGGCAAAGGGAAGAAGCATGCAATTTAAAAAAAAAAAACAAAACTCACCAGAAAACACTGGGTCTGCTTTATTCATATTATGTTTAATTTCTTTATGCTAGTCTTCATGCATCCAGTTTTGATTTGGCTGAATCAAGACCAGTGTCTGGTGTTCGTCTTAGTCCACTGGATCATGTGAGTACTCTGGAAATAACTCATGCAATACTGACGTAAAAATATGTGTATTGGTAGCGTTAGGAAAATATATGGTTTAAATAGGTTGGGGAGAAATAGAAGCCTGTTGTAATGTCAGTCTGAGACTTAGAAAGTCAGTTTTGTAAATTTTTTTCCCCCAAAGAAACCTGAAAATTATTTAAACTATTTAAATATTGCTGTATTGCATTAAAATTGTAAGTGACATTAACAAGAATCAGAAGGCGGATGCTTGAGTCAGCTTTCTTCTGTAAGATTACTAAAATAGAAAAAGGTCATGAGCATCAACATGAGCCAGCAACGTGCCCTTGCTGCTAAGAAGGCAGCTAATGGTACCCTGGGCTGCATTAGGAGGAGTGTTGCCAGCAGGTTGAGAGAAGTGATCCTTCCCCTCTACTCAGCACTAGTGAGGCCACACCTGGAGCACTGTGTCCTGTTCTGGGCTCCCCAGTACAAGAGAGACATGGAGCTACGGGAGAGAGTCCAATGAAGGGACACAAAGATGATGGAGGGACTGGAGCAAGGCTGAGCGAGGTGGGACCATTCAGCCTGGAGAAGAGAAAGCTCAGGGGGATCTTATCCATGTATAAACACCTGAGGGGAGGGTGCAAAGAGGATGGGGCAGGCTCTCTTCAGTGACAGGACCAGAGGCAATGGGCACAAACTGAAACACAGGAGGTTCCCTCTGAACTTCAGAAAACACTTTTTCCGCTGTGAGGGTGATGAAGCTCTGGCACAGGTTGCCCAGAGATCTTCGAAAGCTTCCTGGACATGGTCCTGGGCAACTGGCTCTAGGTGGTCCTACTTGAGCAGCAGGGGCTTGGGCAAGATGACTTCCAGAGGTCCCGTCCAACCTCAACTATTCTGTGGTTCTGTGATCGATAACTTGAAAGTAACTGGGTTGATTGTGCTTTCTATTTGACTTGCACATCTATAAAATGTAATGATTGTAGTTTATTTAAAAACAGATAGAGGTACTTGTAAGAACCCCTTTTTGCCCTCTGTGAAAATTTTGAACTGTTTTCAATTTATAAGTGTATCTGCTCTCTCAGGTTTTTTATATTTAATCTTTAAATATAAGATTAAGTCATGATCATTTGGTTAGTATCTGAGAGAACAGAGCATACTAAAACAGTTAAGTATGCTTGCTGTATATATTGTTTCTTCAAGACAGTAATCTGAATGTAGCATTCTTTAGGAAATTAGGGGAAAAAAATTCCAAGAAATGTTACACTTCAGTAGTTTTGATAAGGTAATGTATTTACATGAATCAAATTTAAAAATTCTGACCATACTTATATTTAGATTAAATATATCTACAGTTGGATTTAAATACTGTTAAATTTCATTTATCTTGTGTGTGAGGCTGGAAAAAAACTAGAGAAAGCTACTGTTAAGACCAATGCAAAAACTGCCTTTTCTGCTTTACCAGTGGAGATAGAGCTTGTATTAGTCATGGTGGTTGTGGGGAGTGGGTCTCACTTCTTGGGTATCTTCAACTAATACTGGGGAGAGCTCTGAAGGATCGGACTGGAGACTTCCTAATGGATTTCTTATTGTAAGGAAATTGGTGGAGAACCTTGATCTTAGAGGGTAATGTGTTTGTGGAGGGCACAACAAGTGTTTTGTACCAGAGTTTTAGGGGGTTGCTCACATTCTTCAAAGATGCAAGATACTGACATAAATAAAACTAGACCTTGCATGTTTCTGGATCTTCATGATTTGTCTCAATGTGATAGGAAGTGGTACATATGCTATGAACACATTTGAAGTGTTTTGGAAATACTACTTTAGTGCTCAAAAGCAAATCATAAAGAATAGATGTGCCTCTAGAACTGTTGGCGCAAGTCTTTGGCACAATGTTTTAAATTTTTTTTTTTTTTTCTCTTCACAAATAAGCATACTGTAGATGATGTTAAATGAGTATTTATGAGGGAAATAAATAATTCTGAGTTCCAGTTGCTCTACTCAGGCTAGTTTTTGTTTGTTTTCTGCACCCCTGAATGTTTGCTTTTAAATGGCTTTCTGTGGTGATAATGGTTTAGATAACCTGGCTTGTTCAGTGGTATGGTATCATTAGAATCTGGATCTGAAAATGAAAATTTCTTAATGAGCAAACCTATGTAACTTTCATCTATTCTATTCTGAACTTAACCCTTTGTATAAATAATTTGGTTTTCTTTTTTTTTTTTTTAATTTTTGCTTGTATGAAAATGAAAATATCTGTGCTTTTATTAAAATGTCGTCTTCATCTTTGTCACAGAAACCAGTACTAGTCACTTTTGCAAAAGATGAAGATTCTTCCATTTCCCTTCCAAAACCTCCTGCCAGTGCTGCAGAGGTTAGAAAAGTCAGCAGTGCTCGGGCAAGCTTATTTGGAAGAACTTCTCAGGGAAGTTTCCTTTCTGCTAAAATGGGTCATCCTGATCAGAGTAAGAATGTTTTGATGCATAAAGTTCCCTAGAAAAATAACTGCATGATGGGTTTTAATATTGTTAATTACATGAGTTATTTTATTATATTAAAGTACCTGTATGTCTTTTCAGAGTAAATTTTAAAAATATTTAAATGGCTTTAAGGCAGTTTTGAAAATGTGTTTTCCAAAAATGATACTGGCTTTCACTTCTGAAACTGAGTTGAAAGCTACTCAGGTGCCTTTTTTACCATTGGAAGTTTTCTTCAGTGGGTAAAATTAACATTAAATGCTGAAATGTTTAAAGAGATAATGAGATGGCATCATCTAAGGAGATTCCCTGATGGATTATTGAGCATAAAAGGAGGAGTAAAAAGGAATGATATGTCTTGACAGGCCTCCAACTACATCATATTTGTTGTTAAGAGTTTCATTAGTGGAGACTTAATAGAGGTTGCTAAATGTGGGATTTAAAAGTAATTTTCTTGCAGATGGGAAATGACTTGACATCTTGGTTTCCTGCACATTGGCCCATAATAAAACGTGCTGGAACTCTGTCTTTACTGAAGACTCATTTGTAATAATGACAATTCTTACATTGCCTGGGATTGTTACTTTACATGATAAACTGAATAACTCACTTTTTACGTTATTGCAAAATAAGTCTTATACAAAAAGTACTAAACTACTTCATTATTATGTACATATTCTATAAATATTTATATATCTACCCCGTATGTAGTTTAATTCGTTACCCTTAATAAGTTGATGTTACTAGCTGGAGAAGTTGAGAATCTAATGTAGTTATAGCCTGAGTTTGCCTCTTCTCCCTTTTGGGGATTGTGCAAGTTTTTTTGTGCAGGTTCTTATCATGTGTACATACCAAGGCACAAGATTAACAGCTACCTCTTGTTTGACTTCCTTCATACTATTCAGATCCTGAAATATAATCACTTCTTTCACAAGGTACAATCCACCTATCTGTAGAAGGGAAATAACGAAAAAGGTGCAAGATTAAAATGTTAAAACACAAAACTGAAAAACTTCAAGAAATTATGTTCTTAAGAAGACTTTGACTACTTTGCTCTAAATAGTCTTAAGCCTTCTCACCTTTTAAATTGATAGAAGCAAATTCTGATAATATAACATGACAAACTAATTCATTTTGAGCTCTGTCGTGTGTATTTGTTGTGTAAGAACACTTCTACAAAATGTATTCTCTTTGGCTATTTCAGATGAAGAGAAGCTAGATTCTGAAGAACCAGCTATGATGAATAATCTTTGCAGAAGTAATAACAATTGCTTAGAAGGGCAAAGGTCATACACCCCATTTAAGGATGAAAGTAGACAATTAATTTGTAATGAGTGTATCAGCAAATCGGAGAGGGAAGACTTCCTAAAAGGGACAGCAGGAAAATTTTTATTTCAACTGAGAGGAGAAAGGTCGGTATTGCTCAAGTATGGTAATGTGCGCCTTCCACACAGCACTCTTCCTAGTTATTCAATTGTGCAAGTATCAAAATGTCTAAAATTGATGTAATTTGAAGGTAGCACTTTCTATGCATTAAAACAAAACTGTGTTTAGATTACTAGGAAAAAAAATCTACACTTCTGTTCTTAGGAAGTTTCTACACCGAAAAGACTAATCTGTCCAAAAATTGTTGGTAGGAAGTTGCTTGATATGAAATAACTTTAATTTTGTTTGATCATTAACATTTCAAAACTAAGTCTTCTAATAATTGCATATAGAATATTCAAGTTTAAATTCAATGTGCTTGCTTTTACAGTTCAAGCCTGTTGTTTTAAGGTGCTATACATTCTTCCCTTAGCTCCAAAGATTAATAGAGCTGTGTTTTCAGTTCTGGTATTGGGGAAATATGTGATCATACAAAAACCAGGCTTAAACTCATTGGCAATAGAGGCAGAATTTTTTTGTGGCTTTGAATTTTTTTTTAGGGTTTTTTTTTTTTCATGACCAAACAGGTGTAAGAGGTTAATGAGGCTTATGTGCATGCCGTCTATTTTTACTGAACCTAGATTATTATATCCATTCTGTGATTCAGAATTAAGTCTTTTTTTTTTTTTTCCTTTCGATTCGGATCTGAATTCTTGCACAGGGAGGAGGAATAGTCCGTGGCACTATGTTCAGTAGGTGTATCAGTTGCTGGATTAGTAGTTGGACGAACAACCTTTTTGTGCTAATAACACTGGTAGATCTGACAATCTCTACAACAAAGAATGAATAACAGTTTATTTTCAAAACACATCTTATAAACACTTGGTCACTATTAAATGTAAATGTTTGCCAGTAGATATCTTTTTTACTAGCATGTTTTTATGCTTAGGAAAAAATTATTTCTCTGGATATTCTTAAGCACCTTTGATATTAAGGAGTGAGTACATTCTTAATTTTATAAAATGAAATGCCTTTCATTTACTAACTTGATGATAGTACTGAATAGTTTAGAGAATATTGTCCATTGAGGATGTTACAGCAAATGATACATAGCAGAGCTATTGTAGCATTCTTCTTTTTAATCCTGCTTTCAGTTTAATATTAAAAAAAAAAAAAGATTCTGAAAGACTGGTGACTTGTGGGAGCAAAGAAAAAGTTTCATGAGTATGGAGGTAGGGAAAAGTAGAAAATAAGCCCAGCGATGAAGAATGTCAGTGAAGGAAAGTAAAGCACCAAGGAGAATGCTTCAGTGCAAAATCACTTTCTCCCATTAAAATCAGTGACCCAAAAGACTTTTTAGGTGAAGACTGTATGGATTATCATATTACATAAGTTACTGTGATTTGACTTACTTTAGTAAAGGTGCGGTGTGAAGTACTTTAGTGTTGCAGTTGAAATTGGTAGTTAATGGTATCCAGGTGTCTCTAATGAGAAAGTCAGTTGATACTTTTAATAATTGGAAAGAATGACCTTCTTTCTGAGTCATAATTTTAAAACTTGCCGGTATGATTGAACAGTTAACTCATTATACATCTGTGCTATCTGTTCAAAATTAAATGCTTCTCCTTTATAAGCTTGAGAGCTCCGCAAGTTTTTGATTTTGGTTTTTTGTTACTGGTGCTTTTTGCAATCACCCATTCATATGACGTTGTGTACCGTAGTCATTGAGTTTTCTGGTAGCCTGAACCACAGAATGTCATGATTTACCTTGATTACTGTGATAATTTTTGAGAATGACTGGCTTCTCTATTGAAATATTCTTAGGAACAGGCAAAAAAAGCCTATTACTGAAAAGATTGCTCGTTGCAACATGAAGTCTTATAGCACATTTTCAGTTCGGTTTCTCTGTGGAAGAGAAGTTTTAGAAAATACAAAAAATTGAAAGGAGAAAATTATATATTTTCAATTCTATATTCTTCAAATATCACATGCATATTTGCAGAATAGGTTGTCAAGATTCATTTTGCGTAAGCTCTGCTGGCTTAATTTCTTTACAACCTGTTACTTACTTTCCTGACTCTTAACATGATAGCTAAGATACTAATGATTCTAACCATAAAAGATAGAATGTTAATGCATGTATCTTGTCATATTCATGTTTGAACTAGGGAGAATAATACTAGAGGTAGTTGAATCTCACCCATCACTTAAATTAGATTTCAAATTACTGGCCTTGAGATAACATAAAAAAGTCTTTTCCAATCTTGTTCTGATTAGTTTTCTCCAGAACAGAAGAGTGACACCATATTCCTCCCTCTTTCTGTGTTGAATGCAAGATCTGTATTTTTGAATGGTGCATCTTTACCTTCTCCTGTGGGTAGTGCATGCTTTCTGTGTACTTGAGACAGAGGTGACTATTGTCAATGCTGCCTAAGAGATGCTGCCTGTGCTGTTTTATACCCTTGCACCAGGGATTGCTAACAACATTTAGGTGCTCATATGGCTTAGTGTACCAGACATACCTGCAGTGCTGCAATATGCACAAAAGTAATACAAAATGCTTTCCCTTTAGTAAAGGACAAAGATCCCTCAACTATATCAGCCCAAGCAGTTCATGCCATCATATGAAGGAATCACTCTAGGTAATCTCAGTGGCTCTCATACATTCTAACTCATTGCTAAGGCTTATGCCTATAAACACATTGGTTCAGTATTCACATATGATACTACATGAGTCAGGCAGACCTTGATCTATATCCTTCTCTGAGTTCAGAGATGTCATTCTTCATCTGACAAGGCAGTTGAAAGGTATCACAAACCTATCCTTCAATACAGTTAGTTGAGTTTGGCCTTGATAGGAGTTGTATGTAAAAGGTTCCAGTACCATAGGTGGGTCATTGCAGTAACAGGGTTTTGGCATTCTTTATCAATAGAACATGTTTACAGGTACTAGATGATTGCTATGATTAGATTGCATCTGCTTCTGTGTCATAAATACTTGAGGCATCTTCTATGAAGTTAAAAGATATTTTCTATTTAAAGTACATTGTATTCAGGAATAATAGGATGAAGGCTTAAAGGAATGTGAAAACTTTTATTAACTGGAGTCCTGTCATTCTCAATATGAAGCAGTTGTGTCAGCCTCAATTCTGTATCCCAGTGATTTAAAATCCTTGCAGGAATTAAGCAAGAGGATTCTAGAAATAGTACACTTTGTACAAGAGAAGGTGCATGAGGCTCCTTACTCCTCTTTCCCCACAGTTTGTATATAGGTACCAAAATACCTTTTCTAATAAAGCTGTTTTTCTGTTAATGATGAAACTGTAGAGCATGCCAAAATAGCATGGCAGATTCCTGCCATTAATGCTATTACATTTATTTCAAAGAGAACAGAAGG
The DNA here is from genome assembly GCF_026419915.1 of Harpia harpyja. Lineage (NCBI taxonomy): Eukaryota > Metazoa > Chordata > Aves > Accipitriformes > Accipitridae > Harpia > Harpia harpyja. Next base: position 10,022,101 of record NC_068942.1, on the reverse strand, counting down.
GGAGTATTTTATTCTAGCAAGAGACTTGCTCACTTTCCGTCTCAGATTCCTCTGTTGTCCAGAGGACTGATGAAAAGAATGAACAGAACTAATGAAATCACTACTGCTTTATAAAGATGCTGGGGGAAAAAGAGAAAAGGACCTTTTGAGGGGAAGAGTTATTTGTCATTTTGTTTGCAATTCTGTTTTTCAAAAAACATATTAATTGAAGCAGATTGAATTTATTGACATGTTGCCTCAGGAAGGCAAGGAGCAATTTCTGACAATCATAAGGAACCTAAGTTTTGTTTACCTCTTCATCCAGCCATTGTGCCTTGCCATCTATTGTGATTGCTATAGAAATGAAACTTCTAAATGTTTTCTGCATTCATATATTTCAACAGAAGTGTCAACAGTGACGGCAGATTTGCTGATGAAGAGCAACAGTTTCCCTGGTGAGAAAAGATGATTTTTTTTTTTTTTCTCCTCCTCCAATTTCTCAATATTCTGAAAGCTTAGATGTCATTCCAGCACTCCTTAGAAACATAGGTGCCTTCAATGAGGAAAAGCTTGGCGGCAAGCAGTTGATTCCCAAGTGGCCTGCTCTACACTTTTTTTAATAAGTGATTTCTTTAAATAGCTACAAAAGGATTGGAAGGTGCTGTAAAGAAGATACACTATGCCCTGTTTTCTATCACCATTGCTGTCCTTATTAAATGCCGGTTTGACAGAATCCTTGAGAGGTATTCATCAACTGCTTCCATAAGACTAGTTTCTCTTTCTTGTGCTTTTTAGGGTTTTGGAGTGCTTCAATAGAAAATGATAAAAGCAGGGGACAAGTGAAATCACTTTAGTCTGATTGCTTAAACTAGCTTCACATCTATGCCCAAAATATTCATTCCTTTTCTCCTCAAAGAAAAGGATTTCTGCAGACGAGGTAGATTTCTTTTGTGAAGGGAATACCCATTCTGTTTTGCTTTGGATGAATTTTTGAAATTAATGACATGGTGTGGATATTAGTTTGTTGTATGGTTTAGCTGATATCGCTGCAGATTCTCTCCAGACTTCTTTCAGGATTTGTCTTTTCTTATTATGTATATTCACAACTTCTGGAGTTCTCATAAAGATATGGAAACAGGAAATTAATCTAGTCCTAACTAATCTTTCTCTGTTTCTGCCTCAGTTCCACTAGCTATTGAGACCACTAATTTAAGAAAGAAACAATCCAGTGGTGGGAAAGCTTTCACAGGTAGAGCTTTCTACAGTGTTTCCCAAAGAAAATGACACCTGCCCTTCCAAGAAGGTGCATGTTTTTGTGTAGGGTTAGGGGATACTGAGAGAAAATTGGGAATGAAGAATTCTTTTTTCAGAATTTTTTATAGACTTCTGAAGAAAAGAGCAACAGGTAGCTGTTATCTCTGGTCTCTTCATTTGTGAGAGTTGAGTTTAGGCTCAGTTTTACTGCCTACTCCAAAGGGAGTCTTTCCACTCTAGTCATTAGTTTCAGGATAAGGTCACTCATCTCCAGATCTGGGAGATCTAGGTCTTGAGAGTCCTTATTACCAACTGAATGGTAATTCTAGAATGGGAAAGTGTGCCATGCAAGGGGTAAAGAAGGAATGCCAATTCAGTCTAGGTAGGGCTATAGTAACAATGGATTTAGATTGAATTTTTGTTTAGAATGAGAATGCTTATGCAAGTTTCAAGTTAGGAAGGTGAAGCTGCTGTGGTTTTCAGACTCAAATATATTTAGGCTAGTATTTTAGGGTTTTTTTGTGGTTAGAATTAGGCTGTCAGCTGTCTGCTTGTTTAAAGATACCCTGCCACAAATAGATACTGTTAATATTTTCTGTATTAGGCAGAAGATGCAAAGACTGTGAAGAATAAAAAGGACAAGGGTGTAGGTTTTTTATCAACCTCTATTATTCTTTTAAGCCATACTATTTAACATGTGCATGAAGTTCTTCATCAACAGCCTGTAAAAATAGAATACTATATTTTTTTTATCGCCGGAGCTGTCGTAAGTAATGGACTATGCTCATGATTGTGTTTATAGAGGAATTGTTATTTGCTCATCTTTAGGATGAGTCAGAGTGTAGTTGGCCTATTTGTCAACATATTTTTGCAAATTATGTTGCCTTTCTACTATTTATCCTTTGTCATATCAGTGTTTCAGTTTTAGTTAGAGTCTCAGTTATAGTTTTCACTCCCTTTGTTTTTGTCTTTTCTGGTGGTGTTACTTATGATATAATCCTCTACAATTCCTGAAATAATTCCAGGACATCTATATTATCAGTTTTTCAATTATTTGCATGCTTTTGAAAAGCTTTGTAGCTGAGAAATGGGACTGACTAGAGGTTTCTGTAATTGGTTTAATATATAATTTATGTTTCTTTTCGCGGTCTGCAAGTAATTTACTATGTCTCTGTTGTGTTTTCTAAAAGGAAAATAGTCTTTAAAAATTGAGCTGTTCTACTAATTCTTTTTTCTTTGAGGGCACGCCTATTACTTGTTTCCACACTGTGTTTGTATCTATCTTGTTTGTCACTGAGATGACATCATAGAAAGGAAAGTTCAGTGGTAGTTGAGCAAAGTAGGAACACATTGTCTTAAGTGGCTTAGTGAAGGTCAATTCTTTGTCTAAAAAGATAGAGTGCCTTTCAAGTGCGAAGTTATGGGTCAGGAAGAAATCACTTGGTTTGAAACAAAACAAAAACCGCAAAAACATATTCCCTACTATTGAACCAATGAAAGACAATACAGAAAACTAATTCTGATGTCCTTTTGGCAACATAAAAGACCTGGATATTATAATTAAATAGGAATAAATGGATTAATGAAAAATGCCAATGTTAATTGGCATATGGAAAAATTAACTTCTGTGAGAGTGAATGGTAAAGCAAAATACTCATTTTTCTCATTTTGCCAAAAGTTAAACCCAATTCCTACTAATTTGGTGAAAATACTAGGAAGTTGTTCACACTTCTTTTCAAAGCCTACAGAGCAACGTCTTGCTATTAAAATCAGTAACTATCGTTTAGAGTTAGAATTCTTTTCCTGATCACTAAACACTTATGGTGGCAGAATCACGGTAGCAGAGGCCTTATGTTCTGAAGCGGTGGTTCCTAAGCATTGTGTAACTGAACGTTGTTTGAGAAAATCAGTCACAGTCTCTCTCACTTGCTCCAGCTCCACATCTGACTCCCTTTCTCCTTTGCCTTGGCGTTCTTGCACCACCTTGTCCCTTGCTGCTGACTCAGGGTCTGTTGCATCATCCTTCTTGCCCTGACTCCCAGGATCACCATTAGTTCCTTTTAACTTTCCCTGGAGCTGCCATCCTTCTTTTTGAGATGAAGCTGCTGAGTCTGGATGTGCCCTGAGAAACTTGGTCTAGAGCCTTGGGTATCTTTGCACTGTGCTCCCCAGCGGTCCTGCCAAGAGGCCTGATAGGCAGTTCATGAGACCACAGTTCTGAACAATTTAGAAAAACAGTAACCTGCAGTCAGTATACAAGCAACCTATTGGCTGCTATGCCAGAGGGTTGTGTAGCCTTCCAGAGGGACCTTGACAGGCTGGAGAAATGGATTGACAGGAACCTCATGCAGTTTAACAAAGGCAAGTGCTAAGTCCTGCACCTGGGGAGGAACAACCCCAGGCAGTAGTATATACGGGAGCCATCTAGCTGGGAGGCAGCTTTGTAGAAAAAGACCTGGTGTCCTGGTGGACACCAAGTTCATAGAACAGCTCAGGTTGGAAGGGACCTCAAAAGATCATCTGGCCCAGTCTTTTCTGGAAAAGGGAGCCTAGATGAGATCATCTAGTACCCTGTTCATTTGCGTCTTGAAAACCTCCACCACACCTGGACTGCTGGGTACAGTTCGTTCTCAGCTCCCCAGTGCAACAGAGATACAGACCAGCTGGAGAGAGTCCAACTACTAAGATGATGAAGGGAGTCCTTCATATGAGGAAAGGCTGAGAGAGCTGGGACTCTTTAGCCTGGAGGAGAGAGGGTTTGGAAGGGGTCTTATCAATGTATATAAATAGCTGAAGGGAGGGTGCATTGTGACACCCTCATTGGTTGTGTGACAAGAACTCTTCCTTCTCCTCGATGGAAGACACTCAAAAGAGGAGAAACTAGTTATTTACCTGTGACTTCTCTTTAGAGACTTGTTGGTTCTATATACTTTCACAACACATCCTTGCAGCTTTTCCCTTTGTAGTCCATGTAGCATTTGGGAATCTTTGGTTGAAAGGAAAATACACAACTGCTTAAATAGTCAAATGGTCCTTATCGATAGAAGGCATGCCATCCTGGATGCTGCTAGCGTTAAAAATAAACCCAGATTACAGTGTAGATGTAGTCACACTCTGAATATACGTGTCAGTAACATCTCAAAGAACAGTCTTTCTAAATGACATATGTGTTTCAGGATTACCCACAATCGGGGGGACTGAGCTCTGGTCTAGATGGAAAAAACACCTTTATGCCTAGTAATCCTTTTGATACATCTGGCTTGCCTGAGCAGGCCCCTAGGATCTGCTTAGCATTGCTCTATATTTGTTCTTCTTACCACTTAGTGAAATGTCTTGATTTTTGGGTGTAGATATGTCATGTCTGGCTTTCCAATGCAGACAATGTATGTTTGTAAAATCAGATGTTCAGTGCTTGTATTTATGTATAAACAGTCTTCATCTTTTACTTATTGCAGTGCCTAGGCTGTTTTTAGAGCCTTGTGAGAAGTTAGAAATTGCTCTCTTAGACATTTGAAGACCTGAAAACATCAATATATCAAAGTATCCAAAATAAAATTTGTAAAAATTTGAGTCATGTTTTTGGGTTTTAAATTAACTAGAAGAAAGGAAGTTTGTGGGGGCTGAAGGGGGTGGAGTTAAGGAAAATATTTTGGGGAGAAATTAGTGACTATTGGGGGAAAATGGAAGAAAAAAGAAAGCGGGGAGGAATGCCTCAGGGTGAAAAACATGAAGGCAGAAACTGAGGGAGAACTGCAAGCAGGGCACCCCAACAACACCCTCTATTTTGCTGGAGGTGTCTGAGAAGCTTTTTGGTCACTGTTAGAAGACACTGAGCAAGGTGGACTTTCAGCGTGACCTATTATGGCTTTTGTATGTTTTTGTTAGGTAAATGGCTACTGTACTTTTAGATTAAGTACGATTGGTTTTGTTTACCTTATCAAAATAAAGACAAAAAAGAAAAGGGCTCTAAGGACAAGCAATGAAACTATCAGGGGCTTAGATCTGCTTACGAGGAAGGAACTTAGAAGATTAGAATTGTGGTTCTATAGATATAGAAAATGCTCTGCAGATATAGATGGGTAGAAATTGTATGCTCATAATTGCAGTTTTCTGTCTTAAGAAAAAGGGCATCAAAGAAAAAAGGAAAAGAAATTGAGAGACAATAAACCCAAATGCCTTAGAAATTTATTTAAAAATAAACTAAATATTACTTTACTTTAGAAAATGCTACTAGAAGTTAACAATGAGGCCAATGTTTTATTGAGAGCACATGGATGATAAGAGATCTTTCACGTGGTGGCAACACAGACTAAGGCTTCTTATCAGGAAGGAACTTCTGAAGAGGTTTTTCTGTGAGTGTCTGTACTTATCAGTTTTTAAAAGACGTAGTTGAAGACAATCTTTTGGACTAACTAGACCATGTTCTATTTCATATATTTATAAAATGTATGTAAATGTATGTTCTGTAAATTTTAGTAGTACTGTAGTTGATGCAGGTGATGCCTTCAGAAGGCAGTGTGCTGTGTTTTTCCAAGTATCTTGGAAGTTACCTTTTCTGGTTTAAATGTTGCTGATGTTTGAGATTTACTACTATTTGGAAAGTTTTGTGTGGAGCTGACTGAGAGAAAAAGCGTTTTATTAGTCAGTCTGCATAAAGCCCTTGGATGTTAAGCCTAATATTCCTTCTATTTCTGTCAATGGAAGCGAGTTTGGTTCTTCTGATGTCTTCAACCCTCTCTCCCCCAAAGAAGTTGCCTTAAGCAGTCATGCAGAATTCACCAGCAAAAGATACCTATAAATACAAAGTTAAGGGTGCTTTGCAGAGTCTTGTTATCTTTCAGATCACAAAGTTGGTAATTCGTTTTCATTTCCTTGTTTAAAAACGGAAAATATATCTATTTCCACACACCAGCTAGTGTCTACTGTGTATGGCTTCCTCACAGCGTTTACTCAGGGCACGCAGTGCACTGTCTGCACTCAAGTAGCTCTCTGCCTTCGTAAGACTCTGTTCCGATTCTGGTTTCCATGGGATAGTGCCAGTTCCTATCTCTACTTCAAGAGAGAGACTCCACAGATTCAGTTTACATGGGTGCAAGAGAAGAGGCTCATAGTCTCTGGAGGAGCGAAGTCATGTGACATCTTTGCACTTGCAGAAGCAGATAGTATGGGACTTATGGCCTTTTCCATACCCACTACCCTTATCTTTTGCTCATTCCTCGTTATTCCTACTCTTCTCTTTGAAAACTAACTCTCATATTCTTCATCCTATATTGCACTATCTCAGTTACTGTGCTACTCTGTTTTTCTCCCACTTCCATATTTTCTAGTTTTGCCTCCCAAAGTTGTAAGAATATGTAGGTGTTAAAAGAACCTTACCATGAGGAGAGGGTAGTGTCTAGAGGGAATGCCTTCAAGTTCAACAATTCAGAAAAGATGATCATATTCTCTTTTCTTTCTAGTTAAGTTTTGCTATCTCACTGATCAAAGGTGCTTGTTAGGGACAATTCTTTAGAGAAGCATTAACTTGTTACTATTGGGCTATGTGTCCCTCTTAACTGGTAACTAAATAATCAGTGGGGCACCAGGGCTACATCTGTACTAATAATTAATAAAAATTAAACAAAGGAGTTAGTCTCTGGCTTGGTGGTCAAATCCTTTGTCATGGGTTATGTTAATACAATGGAAGTATTTTTAACCCCCTCCCTACCACACACAAAGTATTGGCTGGGAATGTCCCTACCTCTGTGCCCTGTGCCCAGGCATTTGTCAAGGAAAGTACTACCCTTCTTGGGCCAAAACCATAGCAGGCACCATGCTAAGGGTCTAACTGTATGGAAAAAGTGTGGCCCAAAATTCAGGCCCATTCAGACTCTGTTTTACAAGTAAAGAGGTAGCCAGATTCTCAGATGTTTAAGGCTCTGCAGTATAAGGGATGAGCCCATGCACTATTACTGTATTGGGATCTTACTCTCATGTTTGTGAATCAGACCTGGCTGTTGTGTGCACCTTCTTTGGAGAGAGCTAGCCCAATTCTTTGCCTCTGGGTTGCAGTTCTTAGAAATGTAGTTTTCCCTGGAATACCACTGAAGGTGAAAGTTTGCAGATTTACCATTAACAAGAGGCTTATGGCAAGAACAAGCAAGTAAACATCTAAACATACAGGCTTTCTGAATAAATGCTGCTTTCACTTAAATTACACATTCTTTCACCAGGGAAAAATACTGCAGTGCTGGCTCACCTTCCTTTTGGAAGTCCTCATTGTCTGTGTACATTCAAGAAATCAATGTTCCTCATAGGGGCTACTATGATCTCCCTTATACGAGAAGGACAGAGATGATCCAGTTGCCAAGTTCTTTTTCCTCTGTAAATCATCAGAGCCTGTCAGTTGATTTCTTGATGAGTCCCTTATCAGATGATCAGATTTCTGCCAATTGGCTTTGTTTCCAAGGCAACCACTCTCTTGATAAGCCAGTTCCCTTCAATAGTAGGTAACTTATTTTTTTAGAGTAGGTTGATCACATTTTAACTGCATAGTTCTTAACAAGATATTGCTACTTAAGTTTCAGCCCTACGTGAAAGTGAAAAGATAACGAAGCAAAAGTCTCTAACTAAAATGGTGTTGGCAGCATGGTAAAGATATATAAAGGGATTTTGTAATCTCTCACAAGATTCATAAATTGCACGTACTCCCTAAAGATAAGCCTGCCACCAGTCATTCTCCTTTATGTATGTATTCAGTGTATTCTTTTTCTAAAAATAATGAGAGTTCCAGTTAAGCTGTTTAACTTATGAAGATGTTTCCCAAAAGTACAGATAGTTCTGTGAATACCAGCAGTACAGCAATCTGCTTTCCTACTCACGTAGGTCTTTAAACTGGTTGATACTGGTGTTCAAGAAATCACAGGTTCCAACCAACTTTTTTTTTTTTTTTAACGCAATTCAGGCTTTGACATGGTCTTACCCTTCATCTCGCATATGTGGTGTTTTTGTCTGATAAGTGTTCAAGTTATCACATCCTTTGCTTCAGTGTCTTTTCTATTCAGCTGCTTTTGTTTCCTACAAAACTTGTAGGATTGTCTTTGTTGAAGTTTCTTGGATTTGTCCTGTGGATTTACATTTTAGGGGAAGAGGCACAGACAGGATATAGTTACAGAACTCTTTCTGAGGAAAGCAAACTCAAACATCCATATTCATATAGGCAGATAGTATCATCATGCCTACATACAATTCTGTAGGTGCTGATTTATGAATATAGCTGGGTTAGTATTAAGTGACTGAAGTTATTTTCTTGCTTATCTGGTGTCCTTTCAGGTTATAGTCTTGCTTTCAGGGATAGCTGAACCTTGTAGAATCATTTCTTAAACTTTTAAAGTTTGTAGGACGAGGTATTCACATAAATGGAACCAAATTTTGATTTCTATTAGTACACTGAACTGTATTTAATGTGTGCTGTAGAAACCCTCTTTCTTACAGATGTCAGACTATTTTAGAGTAGAGATGCAAGGACTTGACTATTTTTTTTTTTTTTTTTTTTTTTAAGCATTGCTTCCCCAGAGGAGTTGGAATTGCTGTATATGAGCTGAAATAATTTCAAGATAGTTTGTGTAAGCATTTGGATTTTGGAGCACTTAAATCCTCATGCTGTAAAAAGAAAGCATTATTCACTCTTAGCCATAATGAAGCAAGTGTTCCTCTGTAATGTGGTTGCTTGGGAAATTTTTGACTGATCACAGTGAGCTATCCAGTCCCTTTTGTAGGAAAGTGATCTTACAAGAGCTTTGTCTTTTATTCTGTCTCCATCTGTTGATAGGATGACTTACATCTTCTGTCTGGACTGGCAGACAGGATTTAGGCGCCAATCCAGCAACCCACTTAAACAACAGTTTAGCTTTAAGCCTTATAGCAACTAAATTAACAGGTTAAAAAAAAATTGAAATAACATTGCTAACGCACTACTGTTATCTTTAGAAGGAAATTTAGGAGATTAGGTTGTACTGGTACATGAACTATAAATGGAACAAGAAGTGTTAAATTAAGCATACACTGAGAATACGAAACATAGATTAAGACCTTTGTCTTTAGTACAGGATTTAAAGGAAAGATTCCTGTTTACTAGCAAAGAGAGTCTATATCTTGTATATTTCTTTTAGATCAGTGCTGCTTGAGTGTGTAGCTAGGCAAACAGAATAGATTTATCACAGATGTATGTAGTAGTTTCCTCTGGCCAAAGAAAGACTAATCATACCATCAGCAGGAATTATGGCATTACTCACTACTGCTTTACAAAGAAATGACAACATACGTGTACTAACAGAACTAGTGACCACTGTGCAGTTAGCAATAATTCACAGGCAGACATGGAAACTCTAATATTTACGTTAAAGGTTACTAAAGGGTTTATTTCTTTGAAAATTCTTCTCATTAAATCTTTTAAAAGTGTTTATCAGAAGAAATCACTGTCCTTGTAAATGGATGAACTTACAGTTTTAAGCTAGTTGAGTTTCTATTCAGTTAATGAAGCTGATGATAAAATAAAAATTGGCTCTTTCTGAGTTTAGTTTGGTTCAGCTTTCAGTTTTATTGTACAAGTGGAAAAGCTTTAGGTTTTGAGTTCCATAATGGTGACCTCTTGTGGTGTAAATATGTCAGTATTTCTGAAGGAGCTTTTTGTAATACATACTGGAGGAAGTTGTATTTATGTCATTTTTAATGAGCAGATAACCTACTGACTTACTAAAATAACTTACAGTCTTTTCCAATTAGTTATTAATATGCAGATCTCATACTGAGCGCATGTGAACAAAGAGGCATTTTGAGCATTGTATTCTGATATACTTTGTGTGTGTCTATACTGTATCTTTTAGTGACCAGATGAAAGAGCCTGGCATAAATTCATCACGGCCAAGGATTACAGGCTGGAAGAGAAGAGTAACAGGTAGTTCATTAGGCATTTCAATTTCCAGTCAATAAATGTGAAATACGGTCAAATAGAAATAATCTAATTTTTGTGATTTGAGGATCTTTTTCTTCTTTAGTCACTGAACAATATTTTTGGTTTTCTAGATGTATTGGGTTTTTTTACTATATGTTGTTGGTAAAGAGAAACAATACTCAAGAGATCTTTGCTCTAAAAATCTGTTGATATTTTCTGTCTTGTTTTTTCCATATGTAGGCTTAAGAATTTGCCAATCCATTAATGCCTTGTTTGCTCATCACTTTTTGTAAACTGGTATAGCTGCACAGAAACTAATAAAGTTATGCCAAGCTATATTAGCTGAAGATACAGATTCTGGATGCGCTTTGCTAATTTTACATAACAGATTTTAATTACTATTGCCTCTTAACTAGCACATTTCATACAAGGCAAGTGCATATTTGAGAGTCTGGTATGGAAACCTGAAGTTTCTACTCTGCTATTATTATGCCTTATTGCTATTTTTCTAGAACTGAGAAGTTGCATTATTCTGAATCATCCTGGCGAAGGCTGTAATATGCTCTGCTTTCATTTCCTTCAGAGGAGCTGAGAGTATTTACCATGTCATGGGAGTTAGTATTCTGTGGGGCTGTATTTTCTCTGTTTATAAGCCTTTTAATTTATTTGTGCTATTTTATTGATGCTATTGAAAAAATCATTTGTGTTATTAGGATTGTTTCTTTTTATATCTTTTTTTTTTTTTTTTAATATTATGTAGCTTCCTTAGTTTGTGCATACTTCATCTTTAATCCCAGAATAAACAGTGGGATGGCAGTAGGAATTCTCAGTCATTTCTTCTCTTTAGTGAGGTCCTGGGGGAGAGTGTTCATTTACAGCTTATTTGTATTTTCTCATATGATTCGTGTTTACACTTTCACATTTTAGAGAGGAGGTAGACTATTTTAATATTGATATATTCATAGCTAGTCAGTATTCTATGAAAAGACCAAACGTGATAAGTCAGGCAGTACACAGCTTTCGAAAGCTCAGTGTTGCTAAGGCTCTTGTATTTACATGCTAAAAACAGCAACCAATAAATGTAGACTGATTAGTGATTTTTTTTTTTTTTTGACGAGAATGCAAAGCTGTGGTTAAGACTTATGAAAAACTGAGACAACGAACTTCAACTTGCTGAATTCTTTTGCTTGAGTATTTTTGCTGTTGAACTGTGATTTACTCAGTTAGAAGGTTCAGGACAGCTTCTGCAGTATTTTAAATACAGCTAATGCCATAATTTTTCATCAGCAGCTTAAAAATCTCCCAGGACAGAGACACATACAAGTTTACAATTTATTAATGTTGAGTTTCTTTATAATCATGTATTTGCTGTTCATTCTTATTGCTAGGATTAATATTGTTTAGTAAAAGCTGATTGTCTTTTTTTTTTTTCTAGTTACAAGAGATGTTTGTTTAAAAAAATTATGCCATTATAACTTTTAGGTTGCTGTATTTTTCTGATGAATGCAAGACAACTGCAGCAGAGTGACAGAAAAAATCAGTTCTTTTTGTTCTGAACTTTTTTTTGTTCTGAAATTTTTTTTCTAGTGAGAAGTTTGGTCATATCTGCAAATGCATACATGAACTATTCTATTTCTTGCTTAATACAGTTAAGCATGTGCGTAGTTAGAAAGTCAGTCCCATCTTCCAGTTTAAGAAGAGAGGTAGCTACAAATTGGAAAGAAAAGAAATAATTGAGTCAATATGTGGGTTTTGTGGCAGGAAGGAACAGTGCAAACTATTCTAGTGTTCTCATTTCAGCTGTGCTCTTACATTATCTGGAGCAGAACTTTCACTTCATTGCAAATGCTGCATAGTGTTTTATTAATTAAGCTACTCATCAATTCAAATAAGACTATTAACTCATTTGATCTAGAAAATAAAAAAGTCTGCAAAATAAGTAATAATAATATTACCTAATAACATGTACTTATACTAATATGTATATATGCACACACCAACAATATACAGTTATTGTAATAACATACTTACCAGTGTATTACTTGTGAAACAGCAGCATTTTTGTATAATCTGTTGAAATAGATATAACTGATAGATTCATTGTGTGTAAAACATAGGTAGACAGTTAAAGTTAATACAGATACACAAAAAGAGTCTGGATTTTTTTTTTAAAGAGCAAGCTTTTTAAATAGTCAGTTTCACTGTTCCAAGTAATGCTCAGTAGTCAATCATTTTTTTAAGGTCTGAGATACTGTTCTCATGATGCAAACCTCTCAATATTAGTGTTCTCATATAGTATAGTATTTTTTGTTTGATAATGATTATGTTAAGAATTTACATTGTCATTTAAGGGCAAGAGCTAGTAACGAACAGTAGGAGACACTTTCTGGCAAATGTGTCACTTAAAAAAATGTATATATTCTAGTCTAATGGCTTTCTTCATGTTATTTAGTGGACTTGCATGACTTTTATTTTCCTATTTAAAAAACCCAAACCAAACCCCATCTTTATAAAACAAATTTGGTTGCCTGCAAGATAAGGAGCTTAACCTAATTTTGAAGTAAAAAAATATGCCTACATGCACCTTGTAAGCAATTGTTAGATCCTTTAAAACTCAAGTTGCGCAGAAACTCTGGCTGTCCAGCTGGAGTGGGCCAATGGTTGAGACCAGAATTCTGTCACTTCGCGTGGTGCCAGGTGAATGTAAAAAGTATGTTCAGCAAGTCAGAATACTTCCCAGTGATATTGCATCCATATGAAAGTCAATCCTGGGATCCATTTTTTAATAAACCATGATTCACTAACTCCTTTGTCCAATCTGAAAATAGATCCATGCTCCCAGTCTTGTTTCCAGAAGAATTCTAGACTGCTGATTTTTTGGTCTACCACTTTTGAACTTGATATCTGCTGATGGACTTTTTTTGTCTTGTCTTTTTGAAGCAAAGTATAAAAAAAGCTGAAATATTTTTTAAAACTTCTCTTTGTGAAGTGGACAAGTTTCTGATAATGAACAGTAGCTCTTTCTCAGTCACTGTGGAGGAAATTGGTTGAGGGTGGCCAAGAAAACTGGGAGTTGGTTGCCTTCAAGGTTTCTGACGTGTTTATTGGAGGCAAAACATCTTTCAGATAGCTGTAGTTTTTCCCAAGATGCTGTGTGAGAAATTGTTTGACGTAACAAAGAATAGGAGAGAAACATGCATTTTACAAAAATTTAGTCGAGAACTTCTCAAAACTAATTGCTTGAAGTGGTTAGAATTGCTAACAGGATGTAATAACTAACAAGGCTATTTTTCCCTAACTGACCAAAGAGTCAGTTAACCAAGCTTAGTGTAATATTGTACATGCGTACTAGATAAAATTGTACAATCCTAGAGGATTGTCTGTAGTATGGATATTTTTTAACACAGAATAAGCTGTCACGTGGACACAGAGCTGAAAAATAGTAGGACATGTTGATGTAAAAGTAGTCATTACCTTCCAATTCAGTGATCAAATGAAACATTAATGTCAACAAACAAAAACAAATCTGGCTTTACAGTACAGCTTTACATGTCAAAACATTTATCTATCTAGTTTTGTTTGAAACTTTTGTTTTTGAGAAAATGTAAATAAAACCAAAAGCTTGAATAGGTAGCATAACCCAGAATATAGCAAAATGTGACATTTTTAGATTTTTTTTTTCTGACGGATGAATAAAGTATTTGTAGCTATTTATTTGTGTAGAAGTTGAAACCTTCACTGAATATGTGATTTTGTTTTGAATGTATTTTGAAGGCTTAGAGGGTGAAACAAGAATAAATGAATCAGAAGAGGAAGAAAGCTTTTGGCGTATAAAAATTCTACCAATTCTACATGAACTGGAAAAAGGTGGGTAACACTGTTCTTGAAAGGGTGTATTTTCTGAACTATTTCCTGCAGGAAACATGGGACTCGTTTGTGTTTACTGCAGAAGAATAACAGTAGTTGGACTATGTAGCCTTTTATGCTTTCCTATGTTCAGTGATGTTGCAGTGTAAAACTGGCCTGGGCAACTCTCTCTAGGTGGCCCTGCTTGAGCAGGCGGGGGTTGGACCAGATGACCTCCAGAGGTCCCTGCCAACCTCAACCATTCTGTGATTCTGTAAAAAAAAAAAATACTGGTTTAGAGAAGGTCTTGTCTGATTAAATTACCTTATTTTAGACAACATAGCTCTGCCAGCTTAGCAGTCAGTGATGAGGTAATAATTTTAAGAAGAAAGTACTGCACAGATTCACTGTTATAAGCATAGTCTGTATTGAAGGTTTCAATTAATTTTAGAAAACTAAGGAAATCGTAATGAAAATTTCCATTTGTGCTTAAAGTGTTAGATGATTCAGAAAAGTACGTTGACCCAGAATATTGAAGCAAAACTTAGTAAATGTATGGCTTGAAAGATTGAACTCTGAAATCCATTTTAATATTTCATTCAAAAGGTTGTTTAGTTGCCTTCTATAGACATTATATTCATTTGAATGGTGGGAATATAGAAAGTACATTTGTTTTTACAAGTGGTTAAAAGTGAGTGTAAAATTAGGGGATAGATTCTATTTTATGGGATCTTTTGCAGTGTTCGTTATAGTATGGTACAGATTAGAATTTTCTTGCATAATTTTGCAGATGTTGATGAGTGTGAAACACCTGTACAGTACTGAGTGATTCCCAGAATATATGATTATTTTAAAAAGACAGGATTCTCATTCCCACATCTGTCACTGATGTGTAGAAAAACAGTGATCAGGAAATTTGAAAACAGCCATGCAACTTCACATTTTCCTTGCTTAATGCTGAGATTGTTAAATATGAGCTACCGAGTTAAAGTTTTGCATTGTGGGATATTCTTTATAGGTAAGCAAAATATTATTTAGAGGTAAAAATCTAATCATGTCTTTCCCTTGTCATGAATGTAACTAAGGAAAATCAATTTTCATGCCCCTTTTCCCCAGTCTTTACTTGATTTGGTTAGTGTGTTGGGTTTTTTTTAGCTTTTTTTAAAACTTGATTATGGCTTAGTTTTTCTAATAATAGATGAAATTATCTAACCAGTTGGTTGAATTTAGTACTACAAAAACCTTAAAGTTAAGAGTTTTGCTGCTGCTTGAATATTCACACAGATTGTAACCGAATTGCATCATTGCCTCCTGCAGCTGCGTGTTACATTGTTTTATTTAGGCTGTTTACTGCACAATTGCAGTTTTTCTTATCAAAATGAATATCAGAATTTCATAATTTTAATGTTTTGAGTGGGTCTGTTGCTAATTCAATATTTTAAAATTTTGTGTGCGGTCACTTGCTTCATATGTTTCAGCTAATTCCCTGCACATGCATTTACATCACATCTGGTTTTTTATGTAGTGATAGAAAAGCCTTTTTCTTCCCCTTTCTCCCTCAAAAATATTTGCGGAAAACTTTCCATTCAAAAACAAATCTGGGGTTTAACCTGGAACTTAGTTATTGTCTAAAATCTTATGAATATCATGCTCTTGAGATGATTGTTATATGACAAAACCAAATAGAACCCCAAAGTCTCTTTTTCTAAAGGAGCAAATAATTTATTTTGTTACATTCCAGTAGTCAAGGGAGAATAAGCTTCAAAAATGCCCCATGGGATGAGTATTAAATAATTTTTGTTGTTGTTCTTAATTTTGATGAAATGGAGTGGAGATCTTTCAGTTTTGGTTCCTTGCCACTCCTGTTTCACTGCTTACTGGAGCAGAGGGTTTAGAATCATGCTAAATTTTGTTAAATTTTCTGTCACAATGGGAGTAGAAATGGAATAGTCATTGCTGTTCCTTGAGTATGATGATGGCAAATTGAGAGCTTCCAGGCACTGCTCAGCGTGAGAGGCGAGTCCTTGAATCTGCCTACAGGTTTGGGGCCTTAGATATAATGTTTTTTATCATAATTTCCTGTCCATATATATTTCATCACAAGTGCTTTGCCTCCTTGAATATGACTCTATTTCAGCTGTGAAATACATCCTGAGTAAACGCAGAGTTTATACAGGCAGTTTAAGTGGGTTTATATGGTGCTTTATTAGTGTCACCTTATATACAAAAGCAAATGTAAGAAAAGAAAAAAAAAACCACAACCCTCACTCTTGAATTTTAAAAATAGGCAAGACTTTTCCTTTTCCCTTTAAAGTAAACATGTACATGATTCCATTGTGTTGAGAGGCAGATTTTGTAATAATTTACTGCAGGTTTTATTTTTGTATTTTTAAATAGTGTCTGAGGGACTCAGGTTAGGAGGTAGACGACTTTTTTGTCAATAGGCCAACAGTCCACTCAAATATATCTTGTACCTCTACTATGCATAGGAGAGTTCCAACAAGTTTTTACATTCACTTGTTCTTAATCCCAGCAAGGTTTGATATATTAGGTTATGTCTATGGGCAGAAAAATATTTCTTAACTGTCTCTTTTTCACATGTAATGTTTGGTGGAGCCCTTTAAAGAGTATATTCAGATTCACAGTTTCCTAATAGACATTTGGTCAATCTGATTATTAAGCATTAAAGGTGAGTTTCATTTTAGCTTCAGGTATTATTTTGGCTCTGTGATTTCTTGGCTTGAGTCTCTTCTTTTTGAAAGAGCAGAATAAAACTGTTTCTGAGGATCGCATTACCATTTGAAGAGATTTATTGGGCACCTTATTTTTGTAGTTTTGCAACCCATTCTTTATTTGTTCTCCGGTGTCTTTGTCTATTGAGATGCTCTGGAAAAGGTGGCACTGTAATTATTTTTTATTTTTCTCTCCCTTCCCAACCCCTTCAAGTAGAAGACAATATAGAAAATCTTTGTCTGGCTTGCACCAAGCTCTATCAAGCCTTGAATGAAGAAAATATGCTTGGAAAAAGATTAAAAAGAAGACGTGTGCTTCTGAAGACATTATATAAACTTGTAGATGTTGATTCAGATCCACTTTGCCTGAAGGTAGCAAAGATTATTCTGGCTGTAAGTGTTTTAAAATGCTGTTTGGCAGAATGTGAAGCTCAAAATTGTGAATTACAACTTGCATTTAATTTTTCATTTCATACTCCTAAACTGTGTCTAAACTAACCCTTTCCTAAGCACAGTTTCTTGCCATACAGATACTAGTCTCTCATTCATCCAGATCGGCTCTTGTTGGAGCCTATTTTTTGCAGAGAAATTATGTCTCGGGGAGGAAGGAGGGACACAAAATAGGATAGCTGGTGTATGGTTGCAGGAATTTTGCATAGGCATGAAAAAGAGACAGTGTCCTAAGCTGGGATACACATGCAGGGATTTAAACAAAACAATAATTTAAAAAATTACACGTAGAAATAGAGCTTAGTTTTTGAATAATGTCTTGATCTTATTAAGCACCTCTATCTGAATATACCACAATAATTTTTTTGGAAAGTGAGTAAGTGTAATTATCTCTTTCTCTAGTATTTCCAGTTAAAATTCTCAGTGAAGTTGATGCTTTTGAACCTATTGGTTCAGCTTCTACTAAGTGTCTATAGACAGTCACTGGTGAAAGGATACCAGCTAGCGTCGTGTTGTAGACATTTTAGTAAATAGTGTGTGTTGGGCAGGAGTGTGTTCTCCTTTAAGGTAGCATGTGTTGTTTTAATCAGAAGATGTAATTATATATTCAGATACTACATAGATGTTAAGTGGTGCTTATATAGAAAAAAGTTCTATTACAGACATTTTTCTGTGGAGTCTTTCAAAAATCATGAACAAGAGAAGAAATTTCCCGTGAAATGCAGAGGAAAGGAAGAGATTTGTCATTGTATTTTTAACATTTTTATTTCCCTTTCATTATCTCTCAATGACCTTTAGTACATCATAAGATCTTGCTTTCTGATATTTGAGAATAACTTTCATTATGACATGTACTGTTGTACTGGAGTTCTTTGTGGTATGGCCATAGATGCCAAACCAGTGAATCCTGTGCAGAATTTCTCTGTAAGAGTGAATTAGAGAAAAAAACTTGCAAGTTATTGATATGCTACCTGCAGAAAATAAATAAAAAGTTTGTGTATCATCTGTTATTTTGAAGTCAGTCAGCACAGTTTGCTAAATAGAGTTAAACTAGCTAGGTTTCAGAGTCCCTTAATTCTGCAAACTTTTCACTTTGGCTCAGTGTAGTGTCAGGGTTTCAGGTGGAATTCAATAGTTCTGTGAGAATACAAGTTTGCCATGGTGTCTGAACTTGTAAAATGTTATGGTGCATTTTTGCATGTAGATTTTAGGTGTGATTTTTACGTCTTTTACTTTCTTTGCAGATGAAAGTGGATGGAAAAAATCTTCTCAGTGTTTGCAAGCTTGCATTTAAAATTTGCAGGAATGAAAAAAATGATTACATCATTCAAAATGATAGATTATTGGGTATGTATCCTGTTCTTGTGTATAAGTTAGGTGTTGAAATTCTTTAGTTAGATTGATCATTTTTCAAGAAACATTCTCAGAGTTAACTTAGTCATGCACTAAAAATTGGCTCCTAGGTCAAACTAACAGTACACCTAGTCCAGTATTCTGTGTCTAATGATGGTGAAAGGGGATGCTGTTTAGGGAAAGCATGGAAGCCTACGTGTTTTCTGTGATCCATCTCCCCTGTACTACCCCAGGATCCAGAATTGTTACATTCTGTTATGGACATTAGATTGTGCATCCCTGCCTAATCCTTCTTAGTCTCTGTTTATAGATCTTTTGTTCATTAATTTGCCTAATTCCTTTTTGAACTTTCTTATTCTGTCTGCCTCTACAATCTCATAGAGCAACAAGTTCCAGAAGTTCTCTGTCTGCTGTTTTAAATGTATCTACTTTTCATTATGCCCCTGCTTGTAGTTTTGCAGGATTTGTAAGAGTTTCTACAGTCAGCTTACCCTCCGCCTTCATGATTTTTTAAACCTCAGTCATATCACATATGTCTGCCTTCTCTTCAGACTGAGGCACCTCAGGCTTTTAGCTCTTTCTTTGAAAGGATGCTGTGTCATTCTCTCAGTTGTTTTTGTAGCCCTTCCCTGTACCTTCTCCAACTCCAGTAGATACTTCTTGAGATGTACAGAACAAAACTTTCCATAGAAGTCAGGATGTGTCTGCACCAAACTTTATAGAAGCAAAATAATGGTGTGTGTGTTGTTGGCCATCATCAGGAAGCATACTGAGAACAATCATTGGCTTTTTTTAGCTGCTGCTGCACATTGAGCCAATGGTTTTGGAGAATTGTCAGCAATGGCTCCAAGATCTCTTTCATGATTGTAACTGTGTCATCCACACACACCATGCAAATATGAGAAATACTAAGAAAATGACAGTGTATGAATGATACTCTGTATTGCTTGATGGTCGTTCCTTTCACTAAAACTTCATTATGTTTTATTAACATAGGCCTTGACCTTGCAAGCATTTATTGCATGTGCATAAGTTAAAGCGTATGTGTGTATCTGCTTAAATAAATCAGAGTATTAATGGTCTTAAAGTTTAGTATGTGAGTGTTGTCAGAAATAAAGACCAGATAAGCCTTTCCAGTAGTAAGATCGACAGGAAAGGACTCAAAGAAAAGAGAACAGCTCTAATTGCTCAGCTGACTTTGAATACTGAAAACTACAGTTTTGTAGAGATTAGCATCACACAAAAATCTGAACAGGTTGAGTGGCTATGGCTGTGTAAGCATTGGGTTTTTTTGCTCTGATTTCCATCTTCACTCACTTTTCTTTCACTTGCTCTTTTTTTCCCTTTATTTTAAAAACTAATGAAGGAAAGAACATTTTTGGTAGGGTTTTGTTTGTTTGTTTATTCACTCTTTATGTTTTGGACCCACTTTATCCAGGCCAAAGACATGAACCTGGGTTATCAGCATAATCACCCAGATTCCTGTTGCAGTCACTGGGTTATAGATTCAATTTCTTTTTCCTCTTCTGGCCCTGTGAACTATTTATGTGCAGTGGAGCAGCTCCAGTAGAAGAAATAAATTAACCGTTCATCCCAAAAGAGACAACTGCTGTTGAAGACCCTGTTTGATACTGAGCAGGGCAGGGACCTGAAACTGATTTCTCACATTCCCACAACCCAAGTGATTTAGTTGACTGCTAGGCAGTTGGTGAGGGTAAGAGTTTGAGCAAGAGCCTAGAGTGTGTGTACTTCATCTGTGTATACCCATATACTTGGAGAGAGTTTCAACTTCAGACAGAAAAAACTTTAGAAATCTCTTAAGTTTAATGAGATGGGAAAATGTTTTTATTCCACTGGATGGAACACAGGAAGCAGAAGTAAATATCAGTTTCAATCAATTACTAGGAATTCAAAAGCATAAAATTGGTTAGGATTACTTATTTATTTAAGATACACCCACCAAATTCAGAGTGTCTCAATTTGACTGTGAAAGATACATTGGGCTTGTGCTAACAACTGTTAATTTTAACATTTCAGATATCTGACAGTGGTAGCATAAAGCAAAACTTTTACAGTAACTTTACCTATATAAAAAGTAAATTTTAAAAGGCTATGAATAGAATTCAAATGTGATATTTGAATTGGGCACCTGTACCTTTTAGTGCTCCATTTGAGATGCTTTAAGACATTTGATTTTTAAGGAATTAGTGGGAAGAAACCTCTTTAGAATGTCTCAAGTTTAGTACACAAAATTCCAGGCACACACACAATCAGTTTTGCAAATCTTGACTGAGGATTTCAATGATTACTGCTGTATGTTTACAACTGGTGCTGGTTCTTGAAGCCTGGGAGAACAAGTCAGGCCCATTCTCTTACTCATCAATAACTGTTTCTTGGTTTCAATCCAAATACCCAATATTTCTAGTCCACTTATTAGAAATGCAAGAGTTCAATCTGAGGTTTTTTTCCCCAATTGTTAATCTCTTCAATGACTGGACTGTATCACATATAAATGTTAATATTAGGGTTTCTGAATAATGATTTTCCTTTTAGATTGTTTGTTGGAGGTCCTGAGAACTGAAGATCTACAAAAAAACAATGAAGCTCTCCTGTATTGCATGGGAGCTATAAAATTAATGTCTGGAAATGCAGTACTCCTTAGTGAAATGGTCAACAAAGGAGCTGTTGAAATGTTGCTGCAATTAATGAAGCAGATTAATAATATAAAAGAAAACGACACATATTTCTCCAACTTGGGCCACCTATTAGTCCAGGTTAGCATTTACTTTTATTTCTAAAAGTACACTCTTCAAGGGCAAATTAAAAATGTAATTAGAGGAGATAAGCTACCTCCGTGTGCCACCGACAGAGTTGTACCTATATTTGAATAGACTTTTTTTTAAGAAGTTTACATGAAGTTGTTCAGGACCTAAATTTAATTATCACAGATATTTTTGTGTAGTCAATTTTAAAGGCTTTAGAAATTCTGAAGTTAATAGAAATATTTTTAGGTACCTAATAAAACCAGTTTCTTATTATTACTTTATGGTGCTGACAATGTTCTGGATATTACCATAAACAGATAAAACTGTGTTCCTTGTCTGAATTCTTTAAACTGAAATAATAAATACAAACCGGCTCTGCAATCCTCGAGGAGATTACAAAAGCTTTTTATTACAAGAATAATGCATTTTTAAAAATACATAGGAAAATACAGTTACGTTTCTTTGACAAACTGTATTTGAAGAATGGGAATTTAAGGAAAAGGTAGTTGTAAAAGCCAATGCTTTTGAATCTTTTTGAAGGCAGCGGGTTCAAAACTATGTTTTCACTTATGAGGTACCTTGATGAGTGGCAGCTATGAAAACTAATCCTTTACCCTAAAACTGTTTCAACCTTAGTGTTTTAGGAAAAAATGGTTACGTAGCTAAATCTTAAGTTATGCATAGGTTGTGGGGTTTTTTGTATTTGTCAAGGATTTGCCGGGTAGATTCCTGGCATTTGTCTTGGAAGTTATTGATGTACAGCTTAGTAAATGGTGTAATTGTAAGCTTTTCAGGACTTCATAGGAAAATATATTGGACACTTTTCTGAGGTAGTTTTTACACTAAATTTCTCTACTAATTATGCCAGATTTCTTTAATTCTCTACTAACTTACAAACAAGGGATTTCATGCTTCTTGAAATTATATGAGAATACAGATAGCTTACATCATCATGTTACTATTACTGATTTTTGTCTGTTTATTTTAGTGGAGCTATGAGGTATGTCTCTCCTGAATAGTGTGTATAATCTTAATACAAACATAAACAGATTGGGAGATACTATGAAGCACTGAATGAAATGATGTGGCTTAATACTTAGTTTGGCTAAGGAAGTCCCGAAGTGACAAAATGCTAAAGACTGGGAGAATATATGATGAAACTGTAAATTTTGTGCTTGTTGTGTTCCTGTTTTGTTTCCTGTCTGGTCCTGTCATCATTAAGTTCCTATATGAATCACAAAATTCTCTTCTATATACTTCTGTCTTTAGAATTGGGAATGTTAACTTTCTTGTGGCACTGTGAATTCTCCAAACAATTCTAAAATAATCTGTGCCATTTTGTTGATATCATACCTTATATTCTATACAAAAATGGTATATGGGCTTTGCAAGCCTTCTTTTTCCAGAGAAGGTGTACAAACTTCAGGTCTGCATGTAATCGAGGTTTTAATGACTATATTTTTCTTGAATGCTGCTAGTTAGACTTTGTAAGTCCCAATACTACTGCAGTGCTGCCTTAGGCTATCAGTTTAGTTAGAAACCCCCTTTTCAAAACTATTGAGGCAGGATTGTGGGTCCAGAATAGATTCTGTTCTCGGTGTAATTTTCAAGGTGATAGACAGTGACTTAAAACAGCTAAACTATAAGGAAAGTAAGCTTAGGTGAAGAAGTAGCGTATGATGCCTCACATACAGAAGCTGTACAGTCA
The DNA here is from genome assembly GCF_026419915.1 of Harpia harpyja. Classification (NCBI taxonomy): domain Eukaryota; kingdom Metazoa; phylum Chordata; class Aves; order Accipitriformes; family Accipitridae; genus Harpia; species Harpia harpyja. The sequence continues at coordinate 9,999,082 of NC_068942.1, read as the reverse complement.
TTTCAGTGAGTGGAAATTTAGGTTGTAGTTTTGGTAGGCATTTTAAAACCTAAATTAGAGATATGTATCCTGTATCTCTTTTCACATCTATGTAGTTTAAAAATATTTATCCTTCTGAGAGCAGGAAGGGGATGATTAAAAGCAAAGCATATTACTTACTGAAGTTTGCTGGCTGCTTTTGGCATTAATCATATCATATATATAATGGGAATCCTGTTGAGTAGAGAGATGGAAATTTATGTTAAATAGATATAAAAAGAAGTTTTTGCCAGTTGGGGCATTTAAAAATAACAAATGATGTCCAAGTAATAAAACTAATTAATCAGATTATTTTCAGCTCTTTGACTAGTTGTCTGAACTTCCCCACAACTCTGCAGAAATGTTTTTTCTTCCATTATTTGTATGTGGATAAATTTTTAATTTTTTTTAATCAAAGGTTTAATTCGCAAATGTGTGAAAGGAAAATGTTACATTTTGCGCTTTTTTTTGGTCATTATTATCTGCTGTTTTCAGTATGATTGGAAGTGTAGCAAAACTATTTTGTACAGTTTTGAGTAGACTGGCTGTTTCTAAGGCGGCCTCGAGTATTTTGTGGAAAAGTCAATACTGACAGGTGTCTCTTATTGAGGTTGCTGTTTCACTTGTTTGTGTTCTCTTCTGTAGTAGTACAGATACTTCATTTTTCTTCCCCTTGTGAGAAAAGTAGTGATTTCTGCTGCTATGGAATTCCTGTGCGAATTTCTCATATCAGTTTCTTAAATCTACATTAATGTGCACCATTTCTTCCATGTGAGTTAATTGTTCAGTCATCATAGGCAGATGTAGGAATAGTTGTTTTCAGGGATACAGCATCGAAGAAAGTTTCTTCTGTGATTCATGTCTTCAGAATAAAGGAGGTTTTTGTGGCATACTCATAGCAAAAGATCAAATATCCAGTGACATGCAGAAGTAATGAATAAATACAAGTCTTCAGGAATAGAGAGCAAATTATATTGGAGGAGAAAAACACCTTAAATAGTCACAGTGGTCTCTGAGGGAGGCTCTGCCATCTCTTAATCCTGATAACTGAAGTATCTCAGTTAACGGGGACCAGCTCTTCATTCTTTAACTGTATAATTGCACAATCACCAGATGGCAGTGTTATACATAATCTTGCCAGGTCCTTTTTGTGGAAATGAAGTCCCTTTCTGATTTCTTTGTTGTTACACAATGGATTTTATGCAGAAGTCCCACAATACAAGAATAAAAATGTTTGTAATAATAATTATTTTTCCTTAATAGAGGACATGAAACCAAGGTCGTCTTTGACTCATTTTATGTTGCTTCACCTAATAGTCTGATTATATTTATATAAAATATGGTAATGCTTATTCAAAAGCCAAGGCTTTTGAAGTGTCACTAACAAGACTTAACAAGTACTTCATGTTCCTTAATTGAAAACCACTTAAATGTCTTCTCCTTTAAAAATAGCATTTGTCTGCTGTTAAATTTTCTGTTTGGGTGAATTTGATCTTTCACATGGTAACATAAGGATTAGGGCTGGTGGGGATTGCTAGAGCCAATTGTTATGCATTTCTCCCTGAAGCATGGTGTCTGCTTGAAGCAATCAGAATCTTTCTTGAATTCATGTGCTGTTTGGCTAGCATCTATTATTTTTTAATTTATACTCTTCAAATTTCACTTGCATACTAACTGTTCTTTTGTGTATATATACTTCTATGAACTTCTGAATTTCATTATCTCGCACGTTTAAGTGTATATGGTTTTTTTGCATTGCTTTTCCTTTCCAAACTGTCTTTGTATGAGGTTGCCTCTTGATAGAATTTACCGCTGTGGGATTTTGAACCATCTAACTGTCTCAAAATTTTACTCTCTTTTTGGAGACCTCTGGACCACTATCTATTGATAAAGATTTTTTTTTTTTTTTTCCCATCATCTAGTATGTAAGTCTCTTTCCTGCAGTGAAAACCCTGGTCTGGGTTTGAACAACACTTTTAATATGTGGTTTATCCTTCATTTCCTTTATGTGAAGTTTAGCTAGAGCTCAACAAATATCACCCTAGGCTAACTGTGAACATCTTGTATGTGAGTGCTGAATAGAGTCTTCTGTGTCTATTCCATTTGGCAGGAATTTTTCCACCAAAACTTTTGAACAAGTGAAAGTATTTGATCAGAGTATTTTTATTTTAAAATATTTCTTCAGTATTGTGTTGATTTTTGAAGCATCGTGACTTGTGAAAGAATGCATATCTGGAAGTGTATTCTTTGCAGTTATTTAGTTAAAATAACAAAAAACTCCAGGTGTCGTCTTAAATTATAAGCAATATGAAGCAAATGGTAACAAACAGGCTCAGTTTCTGTTTATTCTGAATATAGTATACATTTCATATTTAGCACTGAAGTTAAATCCATTCACATATCACATTCACATTATCACATAATTTTTTTCCCTCTGTAGCTTGCTTCTCCATTTTGACACATTGTTCCTTCTCCTGTTGTTCCATTACAGGCCATCTTGCGGTAACTGAAGACATGTACACTTTTGGCAAATTTGTTGAAGTAGGACAGCGAATTTGAAAGCTGCTGGAGAATGGACAGAGTAGTGCATAGAATCCTATGAGCAAAAGCTCCTCAAACTTAACCTGCTCTTTGTCAGATTTTTCCTTTAAAATTAGCAGTTACATATCACTGGACAAGCAGTCCAATTCAGTGATAAAATACTTAATATCTAGAGGTTTTTGTGATTACAAACAATTTGAACAGATTTAAAACCAAATTGAAGTTAAATACTTTATTCATACAATAAGGAAAATTTGAAGAATTCCCATATTCACATTAGATTAAATGACTTCACATTAATTTTATAGTAAATTCTGGTTTAGATCAAAGTTAACTTACATGTCATTGCCTGTCTGACCTTGGCATTTGAATACCCTTACCTTGGAAGAGAACCAGAAAATTTCGAAATATGCAATAGCTGATTCATTTTGTGTATCTGTAAGTGATAGATATTTTATGCTTAAAACCCCTGGAAATAGAACAGTATCTTCTGAAAATATTTTGGTTTCTCCAAATAAACTTGAGGACTTAAGCTTTTCATTTTTGTATTGTTTGAATAGTGGATTTCTCTTGATCTTGATTAACTTTTAAATTTTTTTAATCAAAATAAATTTTATTGTCTTTTAAAATCAATTCATCTTAGTTTGCAACTTATAGTTATTATCAAAATACATATTGGTATGACTTTGCAAGACTTAAACGTAAATTTGCAAAATCAGACATTATGCAAAAAATTACTTCGACTGTCCACAGCATTTCACCTAATTTCCAATTGGTCTATGGTTGTATACACGCATACAAGATTTTAAAACATATGAAAGGTCATGTTTCCCTCAAAGAAGGAGGTTATGTGCAGGCACAGACCAGCATCAATCTTTCATTTTCAAACAATTATTCCAATATACACAATTTTGTTACACATTTCCTGTTATAATTTATTGGTAGATACATACCTGCAGAATGCTAACAGGGCATTCAGACTGCCTTAGACGTTATAAATGAGATCTGAGCTTTATTAAATTTTCAGAACAGTGTGGATTCTGTTGTAAACGGCTGTGATTAATAAATCTTTAAATATTCTATATGCAGCTGACAGCTACTTTGCGAAACTTGGCTGACTTACCTCTGGCAAGACGCCAGCTCCTTTGCAGTGGTGCAGTCTCTGAGCTCTGTGCGGCGCTAGAGCAGCGTGTGGATGATAAGGATGTATGCATCTATATTGTCAGGATATTCAGGTATGTACAGGGCACAGTGCTATTTCTGCATGAAGTCAAGTCAGTGTTACTGCTTCAAGTGACCTCAAAGGGGGCAGGATCAAGCACAAGAATGAGAAGATTTACATTGATTTTTTTTTTCTAAAAGCACTGTGTAGTTTTTAATGATTTTGTATGATAATTGTGTCTTTATTAATACTGATAGAATTGTTTAATTGTAGCCATACAACTTGGATTCGTTGTCCCTGTGAAAAGTGTTTTGTTGTATTGTGTTATTCTTCGATCCCACAGATTCTGACTGAGATTTTAAAGTACCATTTCTTATATTTTAAAGCTGTGTAAATTAAGTATTTATTAATCCTATTTTAGGACGTTTTAAAAAAATTGAGAGAAATTACACAAGCTTAAGTTATATCGGGGACTGTGTATTGTGAAATAAAATACAAAAGAGAAAACGTGATCAGTGTTCATTGTTTTGAGCTGTCACAGAGTGTTTAAGGAGATTAATCCGTGGGATCAGGGCTTGAGTGTGCAGATGAAAATGCTGAAAGAATCTCAGTTTTATGAGCAGCTCAGAGGCTATTTCCCAAGATGTGCTTTTTAGAGGGAGATCAGTATGAATGAATCACCCCAAAAGATCCTTTTGTAGTCTGAATGGTTTCTTAGTCAAAAATCTTCCAGTTACCAAGCACCAGCTTGCAATATCCAATGCTAAACAGACTTGCAAACAATTTAAGGATTTTGAAGAAGTTGTGAAATTAACTGTTGGTAGTTTCAGGAGGAGTTGGGTTATAAGCACAATTTATGAATGCCATTCTGGAGGAAGTCTTTGCCATTGCTGCTTTGTTATTGTATTCAGTCATGTTGCCTGTGGCTTCATGTTCATTGGGATTCTGCTATGGACTTCTCTTCCTGTTCAGCCCCTCCAAATTATCCATCACATCCTCCCTGCTAGATGAGATTGGGTTGTGCTTTGAAGAGCAGCTACATAAGGGACTGTCATTCCTTCCTCTCCACAGCTAAAAACAGGCAAATCTGGTCCTTTGCTGTTTGTGCTACCTGTAAAGCATGTGAATTGCTTCCCCAATTCCATGCCACCTTGTCCACATCTGTCTCTCTAATTTTGTTCCTAAAAATAAGTTGAGTTCTAGCAATGATTACAGCATTCCAAGTATATTTACCAATTCTAAGGAGAGAGCATTTCTTTTACTTGGAAAATGCCATGAAAAGTGGGGTGATGCAATGGGTTTGTAATTAAATGTAATCGATACTTACACTGTAATTCTGACAAGGACATTTACTTGATCTAGAATTCAATACGGAGCAAAAGTAATTTGTCTTATTTAAAGTTTCCTACTGCTTCAATTTTTTTTCTTAAGTTTAGTGAACAGCATGCTCCAAGGATACAAATTAGCCATAAAATCAATTTAATTAGCTCCCTGGAAATTGCAGTCACAAAAAAAAGAAAACCCATTATAGTATGCAGTACAGAGCACAGATCTGAATTTTATTTTGTCTTCTAGTAATACAGAATGGTTATTCTTTTCTCTCAGTCGGTAACTTTAGGCAGCTTCTTTGTAGAGAATAAGTTCAATCTATTCAGATTATTAATTTCTCTAAGTCTGTAAGTCTTGCCGTAATTGGTTGTAATTGAACATCAACACAGATATTTGCTGGTTTTGACTACATGGGAAGTAAGAGGTTATTCTAGTTTGTTCTGTTATTGCAGTATTTCTGGTATGACCAAAGCACGTCCAGTTCTTTATTTTTGTAATGGTCAAGGTGAGGAGCAGCTGTTACAGAATATGCAGAGGTAAAATCGTGACTGCAAGAAGGCACTTTATCCATATTTGCTGGTGAGAAATGTGTTCTGTTAGTGCTGTCACAGGGATCTGCTAGACGTGCATTAGGAAGGGAGCCTTTATTTCCTCTCCTCTCTGACTGCCCATGTCATCGTGAAATTACAGTTCTCCCATTTAATGCTAAGAACCGCTAGTGTTAGCGTACTGTGGCCATATGGCAAGCAGGTTGGGAAGCTCCTTATGTTCGCTTCTTCCTGTAATTCACTGTGGCAAGGATAGCTAGACTTCTGTTGTGCTCCTGTGTAACTGTGTATGCCTCTACTAGAAGTCAGAGTATTGGCATTCATTTAATTTTTTGGAAAATACAGCCCTAAGAGTCAGAAGCAGAGTGATTTTTTTTTAAAAAATCTTTTGTGGAAAAAAAGTGCTTTCATTCATTTCTATTTTATTTTTATACCTTTGTAGCAAACTTTCTTTCTACAATGACTTCTGTGCAGCTTTAGCAGACTGCTCCAGATGTTACATCTTATTTTTAGCCCTACTAAACAAATACCAGAAGAAGCAGGTCAGTTTTTTCATCTCTTGATTTTTATATATTAATCCTCTGATGTGTCTGTGTATTATTGTGTATAAGCTCGTTTTCAGTGACCTACTTTTATGCATTTACCAAATAAAAATTTTAAATCATTGACAGCATTTCTAAGTAGTAAAAAATTGAAATGAAATAGTTTAGATTAAAAATTCAAAGCAGTACAGGGGACAGATAGTTGATTAACTAACTTGTCTGTCCTTTACATGTGTAGAAACAGTCCTTTGAGTACTTAATTATTTTTCTTAGTTTTAAAAAATACTTTTTAAAGCAAATAGTTTATTTGAATATTTAATAGTATGAAATTGTTGGGATTTCTCCTGCCTTCCTCCCTTGCAAAATACATGTGAATTTTCCAGAGTTAAGCAGTTCGAAAGCAGAGGGAAGTTTGTTCCTTGATAACTGCATAAGGTATCAGAATATATTTCTCCTCTACCAGAGAAAACCATATGCCTAGAATACCGCATGTGGAACATTCACCTAGAAATAAATGTTTAGAGTTTGTCAAAATGCCTCATATTACGAAGTAAAATTATAAGAGTATACTTGCTGCCAACTTCATTAGAACTTCAAGGGTCAGGTGTTGCTGTATTGTCCTGCTGTATCACAGTGATCTTTCCTGTGTTTACTGGAGCACCAGGCTCTGGGAGTTTGGTGCGGAATCATAGTTTTAAAGATTGCCAGGTTGGTAAGAGTGGAGTGCCCCATGTATGGCAAATTACTCAGCTCTGTTGCCAGGTAAGATTTAAGAAGTAAATAATTTTTATGTAAAGCATAGATGTTCAAAGGTGGAACAAGGTTTCAAAACATAGAACATTAAATCACATTAAGATCATTCTTAAAAGTAAGGAACTTTCTTGGCTGCTCCAGCATCTAAACTAGTTTGAGGACATTTAGTTGTCCTATACAATTTATCCCAGAGTTAGTAATTCCTGGAGAATTGTTGGAAGGAGGTCTTTTGTGCTGCTACTGTTAAAGGCAGTTAATGAAGATAATCACATCGGCTACACTGAACGATCTATTCTTTCTCTTGCCAAATACAAAAATAACTTCTCCCTGTCCTGTTTACCTGCATCCCTGTTTTCTGTGATAGTACACATGGAAGACGAACAAAGATTAAGTTGTTTCTATTCTTCTAAATGTCTGTTGATTAACATTTCTGCAGCATATCTGAATATTTCTAGGTTCAGGCTGCTCTTGCATTGTATAGTCTTCAAAGACACTGTAGTAAAATGCTATGTAAATGCTATGTAAATAATACAAGAAATATCAAAGGCACAATATTTTACTAGATTTATAGTTATTTTTCCTTGTGAGCACTGTATTAAAAACTCAACAAATGATGCGACTGGGAATAAGGAGCTTAAATTGAGTAACATCTTCCTCTCAATCTTCATCTGTAATTTTAAGGGGAACTTTTCTAGGCTCCTGAGATAATAGCTTTGTGTCGTAATGAATTGTAGGCTCATATATAAATTCAAATTGTTTGTTGTCAAGTAGTGTTCAGAATTTAGCTTCTCATTTGCCTATTTTATTAAGTGGTCCTAAAATACATCTTTCTTCACTAGATTAGCATTGCTTTTTGTGTTAAATTGTCAGTTGTTTTATGAAAATACAAATTGGTAAAGAAATAGCTTGTGTATTAAAAAACTTAGTTATTATGTTGTGATGATTATATTGCAGTGTCTTCAGAATAATTATTTCTTACTGCATTTTTGAAACAAGCATGCAACTGTCAGTTGTCAGCTGAGTAAAGCCCTGCAGAAACAAGAAGAGGGACATAGATAATGTAATACACCACTTTTTCTGTAGTGTATAATAAACACTTGAGCTGTGAGGAGTGCAAATGTTTTTCCTGAGGTGTAGTTGGCGCTGCTAATCTTTCTTTCAAAATGCTGACAGCTAGTGAGTTATAGTGTGAGTTGGTATGTGTTGAAAAGAAAACAAGTAACAGCAGTGTGCGTAAAATTGTCTGCTGTGGGAAGAAGCAGAGAGGAGGATAAATCAGTAATATTAACTCAAAGCATTAAAAATCCTCAGGCCTAAGAACTGGTATGTTAAGAAAGGAAGTGTGTGTGTTTTCTGAATTTTCAGGTTGCAAAGTTCATGGGATCATGTCTTTTTTACTGGCAATCATGGAAGCTAGAAACATACTGGACTAAAAAATAAAACCAGCATTCAGACTTTCTCAAATGCTTTCATAACTGTTACTTTAAAAATAAGCATTAAATATTGTGAAAATAAAAACGTGAGCACTGGAAATAGGATTAATAACTTGCTGCCACACCACACACTGAATTCCACAGCTGCCACCCAAATAATCTCTGTTCTTCTCACCACACTGCAGTTTCAGCTCTTCTTTTTTTTCCTCAGCTTGTTTTCTCTCTTGCGTAAAAGAGTCAGAAGGAATGGGAGAGTAGTAATTTAACTCTGTGAGAAAGACTTTTGGGGAAATTGAGTTGGCAAGACTTGCTAAATTCCATGTGTCATAGTCTTAGGTAAGGAGAGGAGTACAGAAGATTGGAAAAGCTGGATCTGCAAGCTAGGACTGGGGAATTCAGCAGTGCTCTTCTATTCATCGTGTTCTGTTGGACTTCACTTGTGGTTGGTTTTGGAGCTTACTTATGTGGAGTAACAAAAAAATCCTTGGTGCCTGCCACATGCCATGAAAGCTGTCAGAAGTGTTCTTGTAGAGCCTCTTATCTTGCAGGATGAGCTCTGCATGCTTCTGTTTCTAGTCAGCATTGTAGGCTTTTGCCCATCTCCAGAAATCTTTTAAAAAGATGCTGTTCCCCTTTCCCAGATCATTATAATCTCTAAGCTTTTCAGATAAGGTATATGAAGGATGACTTTTTCAGGCTGTGGTTAATGTCAAAAGTCATGAGGAGGCCATGCCTTTGGAACAGTGAGAATGCCTAAATAGGGCAGTGGCTTCTGTCAGTAAATTGGGCACTACCTGAGCTTAGATGGCCTTTTGGGGCCCTGCCAGCTTCTGTGAAATCTTTTATCAGTGTACAGTTAGGAGTCTATTTTCAATCCTAAGTGCACAAACACAGGTTGTGATACTAAAATTGGCATAGAAGAAATCTTGTGCCCATTGTGTAGGAAAGTCCCTTTATACTTAAGTGGAGCCTACTTTTTTGATCAGGAAATATTTGTTAAGTATCTGACATCACTGGATGCAGCAATTAGCTATTCAGCAAAAGAATAATCATATTGGGTGACATGAAAGGTTCATCCAGCCTACTATCCATACTTGGCAGCAGTAAAAATCAGATGCCTAGAGAACAGTAAAAACAGAGCAAGCATATATGATACTTCCTGTATATACTTACCAAACCTCCAGCTCTTTTCAGTTTGGAGACTTCCTCAGCCAGCTGTGGTTCTCTGTATGAAATAAACCTTAGTTGACTTCTTTTCCATGAAATTCTATAGTCTCCCCTCTACCCCATACAAACTTATAATATATTAAACATCCATTGGCAAGGAGTTGCCATAGCAGCTACCCACTGCACAAATAATTCCTTTTGCTTGTTTTGAATTTGGCCTTTACTATCTTTATTTGATACCCCCTGGTTCTTGTATTGAAAAGTCAGTGAATATTTAATCTAATCATTCACTTCACACCATGCCTGACTTTCTAGATCTTTATTGTACCCTCTTCGAGTTACCTCTTTTCCAGGCTGAGGAGTCTTTGCTTCCTTAGTCCTTTCTGATACAGAGAGTCTTTTCTGATTCCATACCATTGTGCATCCATGTTGCTTTTCTCAGAACTTTTTACAATCCTGATTCCTGTATCTTTTTTTTGAGATGAGGAAACTAGAACATGGCAGTTAAGATGTGGCCATATCATAGATTTGCATGACTGTGTAAGTTTATTTCCCAGTAATTCCCAATATTTTATTTGCTTTCTTGACCTCCTGTGAGTGTTAAACCCTGATGACGAATCTGTCATTAACCCCAAGATTGCTCTCCAGGTGGTTATGGTTGGTTCAAAGGCTGAAATTTTATACATGAAGGTATGTCTGCTCTGTGTTTTTCCACACACATCATTTCATGTTTATGTGCATTTAAATTTCATCTGCCATTTTATTACCGGTTGACTACAAATCCTTTTTCTGCTGTTCAGTCAGCCTTCATCTTTGCCACTTTGAATATCTTAGTGTCATCAGCAAACTTTCCCATATCACTGCTGTCACCCGCTTTTCCGTGTTGTTTATGGACAAGTTGAACACAACAGTTCCTAGCGCAGAACCCTGTGGAATTCCATGGGTCATCTTCCACCATTGCAGTAACTGCTAATTTACTCTGTTTTCCATCCTCTAATCATTTATCTGTACCAGGACATGCTGCCTTACAGCATGGCTGCTTAGTTTCTCTAGGATTTTGGTGAGTGACTTTGTCAAAAGTCTCCTGGAAAGCCACATGGGTGATATCAGATGGGTCGTCTTTATGCATGTTTGTTGATCCCTTCAAAGAACTCAAGAATTGGGTAAGTCAGAACGTGGAAGTCTTAAAGCTGATTGTGTTTATTTGACTGTCCACTAATTTTATTGTTCTTTTTTATGGTCTCTTCTAATTTATCTGCTACAGACATCAGACTTGAATCTCACTTGGATCCTTTTCACGTTTGTTACCCTTCCAGTCTTTAGGCATCAAGGCAGTTTTGAGAAGTTGCACATCACTGTTAGTAATTAAGCTATTTAATTCATTAGTTCTTTTAGAACTGTTGGGTGATTATCCAGTCCTGGTGATTTGTTACTGTTTGTTTTGTAAGTTTGTTCCTTAAAATTGTTTGCGATCACTTCAGTTTTGGACAGATCCTCTGATGGGTCTTTCCCAGAGAAGGCTGTAGCATTGAGATCTCCCCAGCTGCTTTCACAGTGGACATAAATCAATGCAAAGAACTCATTTAGCTTCTCTGCAATGACATTTTCTTCTCCAAATGCTCCGGTTTTATCCTGATCATCAATTAGTTCTGCAGACTCTGGTAAACTTCCTGGTCCTGATGTTTGAAAATATTTGTTACTGGTTTTTGCATCTCTTGCATCAGCTAGTAGAACTGTGCTAATTTACAATTATAAATTGCATGCTGCTTTACCTGTTTGATTTAACAATCAGATTGTCAGAAACAATTTATTAAATGAAGAATAGAGTGATGTTGCCTTGTCATCCTCTCTAAGAAGATGTCTGCATTTATCGGGTTCACTGTGCCTGGATCAGCCCAGCTTTCTTCCCAAATGCATCTACCAGGTAGCAGGTGCTAAATCAGTTTATAGTCTTCTGTGAGCAAGTAGGCTTCTGCTTGTGAGACTTCTTCTTGTCTTCCTTCAAGAAAAAGGCTCATTTCAGGGCTGTGAAATGTCCTTTTTGCTCTTAGGATTGCTGCAGTGGGGAAGGTTGTCACAGATGGGGCCTGTAAATGCAGAGAATTTCGCCACTTTGTTTCTGGCTTTATTTATTAGGCAAAGGCTTATCTGCATGCAGTGACTGGCCTTCCTGGCTGTTTTTTGGCTGGCTTATGGAGAATTCTGTGATGAGCTCCCAGGAACTCACTATCTGTCTGTCTCAGTCAGTCATATAACATAAGTCATGTAATACCCCAAAGCAACCACAGGCTCTTAGCGATAGTCTAATGCTGCAGCTATATTTATTTCAGATATACGTGTTTGCCTCTTAAATGCTTTGAGAGTATTATTGGTACTCTGCTCAGTGGCATCATAGCCTTATGAGATACCAAAGATTTTTTTAATTTTTATTGGCGGGGGGTGGTGGTGGTGCGTTTCTGTATCCATAGCTTGCCTCTAAAGAAATGGTCATCAGTGCTGACTAAGTGTTCTTTGTGTTTCAGTTACTCACTTTCCCCTCTGTGCTATCCCTCATTTGGGTTGAGGACAGCTGTTTGTGCGACAGCGTGATACATCATGTCACAGAACAGACCCAGCTTCCAATAACCTTAAAACTGAAAAAAAGAACCTCAGTCTTTTGCTGGGTTATCACCTGCATTGCTTTCCAGTCTAGTTTGTTGAACAGCCACTCAGATAGTTCCTTGTTCACAAATACTGAGGAAACAATATGGGAGAGCAACCAAACTGTGAATGGAAAGGAGAGTGGGTGCTGTTTATGCCACCACTTCTGCTGAAATGCTTGTCAAGGTAACCCTATGAAGAACTTAATGTTAGATAATGTGGTTCTTTTCTCCTACGTTTACAAATACATATTTTCAGTTGTATTCCTCCTCCCTCTGGCCTGACATTATAATAGTGCCTTGGAAAATTTAAAAAAGCTGTGAGAGGAATATAGTAATTGACCATTAAAGAACAAAAATACAAGATTTTTCTCATGTGTTTTGTTTGTGCACATGCATGTTCATAACTGATCATTCATTCTCTCTGAATTAACATTTTTTTCAAGAAGGAAGTATCCATTTTAGGATAAATATTCTGACAACTCTGAAGGAATTTCCCTGCTGATAAATCTGAATAACCACAGTAGGTCACCCTTTCCCTACAGTATGATTTCTGACAGTATGCTGGGCTGATAGTGTATTTGCATCTTCCTAATACTTTGGTTGTGATTTTTGTTTTTGTCTGAAAGAAAAGGCAAAAGTGGTAAGGAGAGTGCAGAATATGTGATATGTACTCTGAATATAAAATGGTCAGGAACGTAGAGCTCAAAGTTTGTAGTCAACCAGTCTTCACTGGCATATATCATATAGAAACCTGCTGTTCTGGTGTATCAAAAGATACAAGAGAATGAATGTAATTTACTAGACAGGTAAACATTAGAATATGAAATAAGAATAATAAGAAGGTATTACTGCTTGCTGTGACAGACACTGTCACTAAAATATTTTGCCTTAGTTTTTGGTATTAATTTCTACAAAAGGTGCTGAAAGCTGGGGAACAGATCTGAAAAGAGCTAAAAGAATGATTAGAGTTAAAAAAACCCTCAAGATTAAGCAAATTAATTTATCGGTGACAAAGGTCAGACCATTAGCAAGTTGCCTGTTAATAGAATCTGCACAAGGAAGAAATTTCTGTTAGTAGAACATCCTTTAATCTAGGAAAAAAGAGATAATAAGAAATAGTGGCTGAAGCTGTACAAATTTAATAAGTAATAAGAATAATAAGTAATAAGTAATAAGAATAAAGATTTTAACCAGGGATCGGTAATCATTGGAGCAATACTGTGGGGGATATGGTTTTCAACTTTTTCAGTTCGTGATTTCTGAAATGTTTTTTGTTAGAGGGTGTACACTGCTTTTCATCAAATGTTGTTCTGGTGACAATGGGCTTGCTTTTCTTTGTTACCTTTCCCAGATCTCCAGATGTCCACAAACAAACCTAAGGACACAAGTTCTTCATTGCTAAAAATCACTAAGTGCAAATGGACCCTTTTCTGAAAAGTTTACCTAAACAGATCAGATTTTTGGGTGTAGAAATTATTGGGTAGGGTCCTGTGGCATGTGATACGTAGAAATATAACTACATTCTTCTAATGGCCTCTCCTTCTCCTCAGCTGCATTCATATTTGCAAGGGAAGGAGGTTCCCTCTTTACTGACAAAGTACTCCCTGCTATCACTGTGGCAAAGCTTCTCTTGGCTCCTTTTTTCAGGTCCCTCAGTCAAGAACTTCTTCATTTGCTTTTGATGCTTTCAGGGTGTTCTACCCTCCTCCCCCTCCTCCTTTTTTCTTCTTTAAATCAAGTTTCATTTTGGGTAGTTGCTCTTTCTGGGTTTGACCAGGAATTTTCACAGCCAGAATGTCAGTTCAAGATGAATCCTTACTGTGTTTGGAAGAGATTACCTCCAGGATGGCATAACTATTGTTCTTTTGTGTATAAGTAGACTATCATACCCTGAAAAGAAAACTCTCAAATTTTCTTTCCAAGGTACATAATAAAGCAGAAATACAAATTTGGAAATGAAGTGTAAATTAGATTTGAATGAGAAGCAGTTCATACTGCTGGACAGGTGGTAGAATTTTGGCTACCTCCATTGAAGTTTGTGGAACATAGAAAGCACATTTCATTTACAGCTGGAGATTCAATAGGAACTCAGCTGCTGGCATCTGAATTTTTGTTTCATACTACCCCTCTCCTTCTGAGGGTCCAGACACCAAATAGACTAACAACAGGTACTTGGCCAATGAGTACAAACTCTAGTATGGACTCCCCTCCCTTATTTATCTCATTTTAGTTTAGAAATTACTGACCTATTTGGCTTTCCTTTCCTACTGTACTATTTGTTCCTCTTCATCATGCTTTACACTGGAAGGCAGGTAGACTTTAATTGCCAAGATAAACTGCTGTCAAGTTCTGTGACTCCGCAAGTACATTGGGTACCTTTGCTACTAGGGCAGTGCTAGGAATAAATTTTTAGAAGTAGATAAGCAAAGAAATCTTTCAGATCAGTGATCAAATGTATATGTTCCAGTTGTCAGAAAAATAAGAGTTAAATGCAGATGGAGTATGTGGTGCCATTACCACTTTAAAAACAAAAATGTCACAGTTTCATCACAGATTGGAAGCAAAGAAAAAAATTAGTTCTCCTTCTCAAGCTTTTCTTTATATGTTTCTTCAAATTTGTGTAAGTGAAGTTGGGCGGTCTTATATATAACCTTCCAATCAGGTTTGGGTACACTCTCTGGACAGCATGTCTCACGTGAATGCCTCATTATAAAAAGATGAAATAACTAAGTGTAATTCCTAACTTTAATCTAATTTGTCTTTAGTGCCATACATGTTAAAAACTCCATATTATATAAATTAACCTGATAAATGTAATTTTCCTGTAAGTGTGCAAGAATGTCTGAAACTTCTTATGCAGTTAATACTCCAAACATTTGGAGATGCATAATAATCTCATTTATTATACTGATTTTTTCATTATGTACAGAAAGGCCCATGGGCCTTGTACAGGTTTAGTCTTGCAAGCAGTTTCAAAATGCCATTTGTCTTTACATGCATTTCTTTACACAGCAATTCTAAGCTAGTGTTTCTTACTCTTGCAGTGCTTACCCCATGAGCATTTAAAAAAATATAGACAAAAATAATACCAACCCTTGAGTATTATACTACTCAGGAGAAGTTGTATACGCTTTTCTCTTTGACTCTGCTAGTTAAATTTTCACTGGAAGATAATGAAACTTTGGTAATATGCTATTAAAACCAGATGTGCTTAGCTAAAAAAGTATTTTGTAAGTTTGTTTTGCTAGCCTGTAGGTGGAAAGCACAGTTGAGATCACACTTCTCAAAATATCAGTTGATTGCTGTATGGTACCTGTTTGTCTGTTTTCTGATTGGGTAGAGCTGTTGCTGGGCTGATACTGTTTTGACCAAAATTAGAAAGTCAATATAAACGAGTCAAACTAGACTGCTTGCTTTTTTCAGTTCTCTTCTGATTCATCAGTTGTTTGTTTCAAATTCTTACAGCCTTTGTGAATTGGGGGTTGTGCCTGCAACGGTGAAAGCTCTTAGTGGTTAGTCAGTAAGAATGTTCATAAAATTTTGTCTTGATGACATTTAGATGCTAGCAAAAATATGATGCCTAGTTAAAAAAATTGGAAGTGGGTCCTATGGAGTGATCGTATTAAATACATGGATGTGAGAATCCGTTCCTCACTTAGGAGACTGCCTGCTTC
Organism: Harpia harpyja; assembly: GCF_026419915.1. NCBI lineage: Eukaryota > Metazoa > Chordata > Aves > Accipitriformes > Accipitridae > Harpia > Harpia harpyja. Next base: position 9,983,273 of record NC_068942.1, on the reverse strand, counting down.
TCATATTCAGGGATAGCATTCATCTTCTTGACCCTAAGAGGATGTTATTGCCAATGTCTTGCAGCAGAGGCTTAAGACCTGAAACTTATTGATGAAGGCATGTATGAAAGAAGGATTCACTGCTTACACATCTTTTTTCATTTGGTATTAGTGTGTATACTTTAACAAGTTGGATTGTTATTAATACCAGGGAGGATTAGAATATCTGTGAATATAACTTATATTTGAAGAAAAACAGCATGTAAATTGTTTAGCAAAATTCTAGGTTAGTGCAAGTACAGCACTTTAGCAGCTATGGGTAGATGGCTGTGCTGTACTTGAAGAAATGCTGTTACTCTACCTGTACTGTTAAGATAAAGCTATGAGTTTTTGGTTTTGGAAATGAGTAGATTTTGATCCAAGTGACAGAGGCAAATGTTTGAATTAGTTTATACTTGGATTAGTTCAGACTTTAAGAATTTCTTTTTTTCTTCTTACATACAGGTGGGTAAGAAAAAGATGGGGATGCTGTTGAATGCCATTTGGTTTGGATCTGCTAGCCTTGCCAAAAAAAGGCTATTTCTCAGTATGTCCAAAATAAAGCAACAAGAGATGTAATTCTGTATCCCACTGAAGGGCAGGGATAGAAAGTGCTTTAAGAGAGCAACTTGGTTAAATCATAGGACCTCAAGATACTGTATAAAAATAGAAAGTAGGTCTCATTTAGTAATGATAAGAATAAAAGGGTAGCAAGAACATGTAAAATCAAAATCAGAAAAAACCAGCACAAAATGAGATGCGACTAGAAAGGGACATAAAAAGAAGCAAGAAAACTTCCTATAGTACATTAATAGTGAGAAGACAATAAGGAAATAACTGCTGCAGTGTTCAGAAGAAGATGAGAATTATTGACAGATGCCACTGTGATTAGTGAAGTGTGGAATGCCTTTTTTTTTGCTGCTTTTTCTGAAAGGGTTAGGTATGATCAAATGATTAATCTCTACTTCAGCCTGAGTTCTTTTGTCACTAAAAAATGAGCTGGAGCATATTTAAGTGTCTTCAAACCAACTAGGCCTAATGAAATTTACCCTTTGGTGCTTACAAAAGGACAGAAAAGGTAATGTCTCTGGGATTCTTGGAAAGTTATGTAGGATTGCAAGGTTGTAGGGCACCTGTCTTTAAAAGGAGAAAGAGGAGGAACTGGGGAATAACAGACCAGTCAATTTAGATTACATTTCTGGTAAAAATCTGGAACAAATAATTCAGCTATCTGTAAGCAATTGGACTTAACAAGGAAATGAATAAGAGCTAACATAGATTTAACAGTAACAAATCAAGGGGAAGTAGTTCAACCTCTACAATGGGTAACAGGCCTAGAGAAGAAGAGAAGGTGGTGGTCTTTGGCCATCACAACTGACACTTGCTTACTTGAAAGATTAGTAAGCTCTGGCCCATATGATTATTCTAGTTATATAAAGTGCTGTTTTAAGATGTTTTGAGATTACTGTGGGCTTAGTAAAAATAGATGACCTATACTAAGTATATCCCATTAGTAATTATCCCAATGCTATACTAGTTCTGTCGGATGTTTTTGACTACTTCTGTAAACCGGGTTATGAAAAATAGTAGCATAAAAAAATTATTTCTAGTTGCTGTATTTGGCATTCCTTCAGTTGTTCTGGACCTGCTATTAACTGAATTGTGAAGCAAATTAAGTATTATCTTCTTTTTAAGCAGCTAATAGCTTCTGCTGTTTTCTGTGTAATATGGTTTATTTACTTTATTGCAGGATTTGGTTATCCGTATCATCTTCATTCTTGGTAATTTAACAGCAAAGAATAACCAAGCCCGTGAGCAATTTTTTAAAGAAAAAGGAAGTGTTAACACCTTGATATCATTATTCCAAACCTACCATGAACTTGATTTGAACGCACAGAAATGGTACCATGAAAAAGAAGGGGAAGGAAAAACCCACCCAAAGGATCCTTCAGAAGCAGAAGATGTTCTGATAAAATTGATAAGAGTGCTGGCCAATCTCTCTATTCATCCCAGCGTAGGAGCAGCTCTGGCAGCTGCCCATCGTGTTGTAGAATTACTTGTTACAGTACTAGGTAATAAAATCTGTGTTGTGTTTGTTATCTTTGTTCAGTCTGTAAGAAGAGTTCAGGATTTTTCTACTTGACCTTCTTATCTAGGTTGAGCCATAACTAAATTAGTTCCATTGCTAAAATAGCAAAGTCAATCTGCTGATATTCATAAACTGTTTTATGTAGAAAGCCTGTTTGAGAAAGTGGAAGCATTGCTGCTTTGGTACTGACTTTTCAGTGTCTGGGGAAAGATGATGTAGAAGCATTTAATTCAGTGATCAGATTTGCAGATATGATCATTAAGGATAAGCAAATAAATTTTATTTTAAATACATCTCACTGAGAGTTCATATATAAGGGAAGTCTGTTCTTATCAGGTACTACATAGATATGTTGGGGGGGATTTTTTTAAGGTTTGCAGGTTTCGTGACTGTTCTGGATTAAGTATTCTTTTTGTTCCCTGCACCCATAACTTTCAGTCTCCCTGAAAAATTTCCTCTTATTTTTTCTTCTTTTTCATATTTCCAGTCTTTATCTCGAGAGAGTCCCTTTCCCTCCAAACAGAGGCTTAGGACTGCCGTTCCTTTACCACTTACTGATCCCTTTGTAAATCTAATTACAGGCTAGGACTGGGCAGTCTCTTCTCCCTGTAACAGAGTTTAGCAGTGACAAGATACATGTCAAAGAACTCAGAATATTTTAGTGTGTGACAAGAACATCAAATATTATGTAAAGACAATCAACTTAATTATATGCTATCTTACCAGTCTTACCCACCAGCCGTGGGGGATTAGAGAAGGCAGACTTACTGCTTCGTCCATTCTGTCTTAAGCCCTGTAGGAGCTTCCTGGGTTGGAACTGGCTTAATCATTGCGTAAGCACTTTTGAGTCTCAAAGCTCTCCGCCACGCTCCCCTCTTCTTGGGCACTGTATCAGTTAGTTTACTACTAAATGTTCTCTCTCCCTGTGAACTTACCCCTCTTTTATTTCCTTCACTCTTGGTTTCTGAGGCCAGAAACCTCAGATAAGTCGATATACACAACTTGCAGACTTGCTGGTGTAATTTTCACTGGTTAACATTCTGTCAGGAACTCTAAGAGAGACAATCTTTCAAGTATTGTTAAAGAAGTCTTCCCCCCCCAACTTTTCATGGTGTCTGACATTTAAGTATAATAGTCCTTGGTATTTCTCTGTGCCTATCACATAGGCCTATTTCTGCATGTGGATTCTCCTCGGTTCCATCTTAAAACAGCAAATAGGATCTGTAAAGTGTCTTAACTAACTGGATTTTAAACCATGTTGCCTTAGTCACAGTGATTTCTGTAGAGGAAGAGTTGGAAAGAGTGACTTCGTATTGCCATTTTTGGATCAGCTGCTCCTGTTGATTTCTGCCATGTTACTGAAAAACAGAATAGTATTGTTTGTAATAGTGGCCATGCAAACTATGATTCAGTTTGCTTTTATATATGTTTATATATATATAATGTACTGCTAAGTTAGACTCGTGCATGTGTGTATCTACATATGCATATGTTTTCTGTTTTTTTTTTTTTTTTTTTTTACTATCAGAATACAAGTCAGTTGATGACTGTGAGGAGTTGGTCATCAATGCTGCAACAACAATCAACAATTTATCCTACTACAAAGTGAAGAGTTCTGCTGTTCAAGACAAGAAGCTACACATTGCTGAAAGTAAGGACTTTTAAACTAGTACTCTTTGTATAGCTTTTTGAAAGTGAAGTTATTCATGCTATATATTGATATTACAGAAAATAAGGACACTGATAGTGTTTTGTGGTATCATATTGCAGGAATATAAAGTTGATAGGGCTAAATTCTTCCTATAATGATTTCTTATTATTTTGGAACATAATTCTATGACTTATGTGGAAATAGGTTGTTGACAAAACCCCTCCCTTCTTTTTCTCCCCAAAGGAATTTGCCATGTTGTTTTCTGTTTAGGAATTTTTGCTAGACTTGTTCAAAATACATATGCCTGAGCCAAAATAATCATGTTGCTTTTTACTTCTATTCAGAGTATGACAGAGAAATTTTTTTTCTTCTTAGTACCTTCTAGACCTGCAAAATCTGATTTATGTCTGTTTCCAGCTTATAAATCCACTGGCAGCACAGGAATTGTGTGATTCTCTCCCCTCTGACAGTATGGACAATAGTTATATTTTAGTGATGTGTAGGAATTGCAATCTGAGTTCTGGGACTCATTGCTTTAATGTTATACAAAAGGTAGAGAGTCTACGTCTTGCATACCTTTCTCTCTAAATAGACAAGACATGGGGGAGAGACAGAGCCAGAAGTTCACACAACAGGTATGAGGGGCAGGAAAAAATATTCTGGCTGTCAACTTAGTGCCCCAACTGGTAGACATCATATTCTCTCTAGGTAACAGTTCTGCTGTTCTGTCACGAGTAATTTTATCACCCATAAACCAGCTGTTTCTTATTCCTAGTTGGAGAAATGTGGAAACAAATTACTTCTCTGCCTGTCCCATTTGCTCTCCCTCTCCTGTTTTTATTGTTAGCATGTGGAACCAGTCTCATCACCTTTCCTCTGCCTGAACTGAGAGAGAAAACCTTTTGATAGCAGACCAGCAGGCTTCCTCCTCCAGGAGGCATTTTGAGAATATGTGCTGTTTGATACAAGTGGTAGATCCCAAAGACAAAAAATAATCTTTTCAGACAAGTTCAGGGCATGTTAGGTATTGTGGCATTCAAAGACGGAAGTAATGGGAAGGAAGCCAACCTCTTTTCTATATTTTTTTCTCTCACTTTTCTGTGGTAGAAGGGTTAGGGTTGACTGATTTGAGTCCTTTATATGATGGACTGATTTCAGTGGTTCACTTCATACTCACAGGAGACTGATAAATGTAACTTCTGTAACATTGGTCCTTTGTCGTGCACTGAAAACCTACATGATGGTAGCCCTTCCTAAGAAATGCTGAAGGTCTCATTCTGTCTGCTGAAGTTACACACTAATCATATGTGAAACTGCTAAGCAGGAAAGCAGCAAGCAATTAAATGCTTCGGATCGGGGCAATATTAAGTAGCTGTTCAGATAAAATGCATTTGCTTCTTATAGCAGCGCTGAGAGAAAATAGAGCTAATGTCAGAAAATAATTTGAGTTTTAGAAGACATCCCACCATAAGACCATCTGTTCAGGATCTAAATCAATTCTCTTATACATTACATTTTTTTTGTCTTTGTCTTGCTGGATTTTCACATGAGCCCACTCAAAACTGTATAGCAAAACTGGCTCCCATTATTATAACTGTGCTTAGGCTACCTTCATAACTCCTCATTTTTTCCTTTGCATTTAGCCCTATATTGGAGCTCTTTGTCTCATCTTCATAGCACTACACAATTTAGCTCTTGTTCTACCATCAGCTCACCCCCTTCACTGCAAGACAGATAACTGTTCCCATTTATTACATTTATTGCTGTTGCTGCTTGCATTCTGATATTTATTGATAAAAAGCCAAGCACGTGTTTGTAATATACAAGTAGTTGTTTTTATTTCATTTCTCTGCAAACCAACAGTGCTTTTAAAGCTGTTAATGAGCAACAATATGGATGGAGTTGTGGAGGCTGTCAGAGTCTTTGGCAATCTTTCCCAGTATCATGAGATCTGTGACTTCATCATACGGAAGAAGAGTGAGTTACTTTTGCATTTGTAGGAGTCCTGTTTTTAAATGTCCATAGTTCTAAAAAGGAAAGATTGTTAATAAGCTGTCTCAGTTAAAGGGTAGAGGCAATCTTCTCTGATGTTTTGCAAATTAGGCAAATGTTAGAATCCAATAGTAGTCATTATAAACACCACTTTATTTCTGTTTCATCAAAATGGAACTATTGGAGTAGGAAAAATATGCCATGGTGCCTTCACTAAGGTAAATGCTACAAAACCTCTGTTTTTCCTAAAGATTATAATTTTGAAATTTCCTTTCACTCCCTCAGTTTTTCAAATCCAACAGGTTAATGATATGATATAAAATGAAAATCCACTAAATTCTCATTTAGGTTCATAATCACAGATTTTTGATTCCCATGTTCAACAGCTTGTTAGCACTTTGTAACATGCATTTAAGATGTTTGACTGCTTCAACAAAGAGACCTCCTGTTTGCCTCTGGGTGAAGTAGGATACAAGTCTTCTCAAGTCCTTTTGCTTTGGGTGTCTAAAGTGCTTTGGGAAAAAACAGGAACTCCTTGCTATCCACAGAAGGTGTGTCATAAGTTCAATTAAACACCTGTTCACTGTAAATTTTTTTTGTATCTACCTGTCAGTGCTGGAAGTGAGGGGATACACCATAATATACAACACCTTCTTTCAAGGGTGGACATATCGCCACTTTTGGAGAAGAAGGTATCTGCAAAGGGAGAACTGACACTTAGTAGTTGGTTGCTGATGAGCTGTCTCAGTCAAAGGACTGAATTTTCTGCCTGGGGGAGACTGTGGTGTCGGTGTGCCAAGCTCAGGAAGCATTGAGAGGCTGCCTCTCCATTAGGCAAGACTGACTCCCTCGCTGGGGTTGTCTTCCGCTGCCTACTGAGTTCAGCATCAGCAAGTGCTGCGAGATGCTGCACGTCCAGCGTCTGCTTCTTGCCCATCTCCCGCAGGAGCCCCAGGCTGCCGCAGTTCCAGATGGACTTGATGCAGTCTAGGGCAACCCTGCCACTCACAGAGGTAAGAACTTTCCTCTCTGAGTGCCAAATGCCAAATCCTAGCAGTTTCTGCTGACTGTGCGATTGAAAGGAGAGTGATACTTTTAAGAAATAAGCTGTAATTCAGTTTGGCCAATGGAACTGGATCTTCACACTGCTTTGGTGTATTTTTATAACTAGAATTTTGTAGGTGTTGTTTTGAAGAAAACTGGCATTCAGCATGATGTAATAATGGCTGTTACTCTGGGTCATATGCCTACTCTACAAATGTCACAGTAATATGCTACAAGGTTAAATTTTTGGGTAGGGTATCCTGCATTTGACTGCTTTCTAAGTATACATGTTTAATAAATGTGTTGTAATGCCACTGGTATGATAAGTCCATCTTCCCAGTAATACTGTTTCCTTCTTTACAATCCAGTATACAAGTTCATGATTGCTTTGCTTGATGCCAAGAACCAAGACGTCTGTTTTTCTGCCTGTGGAGTTCTGCTCAATCTCACAGTAGATAAGAACAAACGAGCTCTTCTGATGGAAGAAGGAGGAATTGGAAAGTACGTTACTGATTATGCTTACGAAAAAGGCAATTTTGAGTAGTTTGGCCAAATAGTTTCAATCAGATTCTTTTTTACTGGTGCCAATAACTTGTAATAAGGATACATACTTAATAGTTACTCAGCATCTAATGTTCTTCAAGGAAGAGCCTTTCATATTCTTTCATATGTTTTTTGAAAAAGCATTAGAATGGTTTAGCCTACTGCAGAGCCAAAAACCATAGAATAATCTCCCAAAGATCCTCCTGATATATACAGCAGAGGAGAGTACCATACAACAAAGCAACTAAGGCATAGCTTTGCAGTAGCTGCTTATGCTTGACTTAACTGGATCCTATGTGGGCTACAGTTAACAGGCACCATTAATGTGTATGTGTTGGAAGTGTGAAGATTACTTCAGGAACTACCCCACATGGTCTCTTGCAATTTTTGTAACTACTTAGTACTGTAGGGAAAACTATCTGATGTAGCCATGCTTGGCAGAGAATAGTTCCTGAGTCTCCTCTCTCTGAGAATTCAAGCTTAAGGCACTTACATTGTAAGCGGTATTAGATCTTGGAAAACCACTGTGGATGCAACACTTGTGGCTTTGATGTTCAGATAATTGCGGATCGAGCTTAATTAGAGCAATGTGAAAGATTGTGTTCCTATGCTTGTAAAGCAGTTGATACAACCCACATTTATGAAACAATATGCCTAACTTTCAAAATGTTTTCCTGTTCATACATCATATAATTACTTTTTTATACAATGTAAACAATGCATAGTCTGCTCATCCTTCCTTCACATCTTCTAGTTAACTTAGAAAATATAAAGCTGAAAAAGAAGAATAAAAGGAAGTTACAGGCAAATTGAATAATAAATGTGAGAAATTTCTATTATATGGAATATAGAATATTCCATAGAATATAGAATCATATAGAATATAGAATTTTCTATACTCTGTCTGAAAATTTGTGAAGGAGTGAAAAACAGTAACAGTATGGAATAAATCTAGAGGATTTGGAAGTGATTGTTAAGGAGGTCATCCTGACTGTGCCAAAACAGCTCTGTGGATTTTTGGAAATTAGGTTATTGTACCAATATATAGTGGCCCTAATAAAACATGGAATTGTACTCATAAGAGAGTTAAACTTAAAAAAAACTAGGGCAAGTTCTTTTGGCTTTTCATTAGATGCCTCCCAGTCTTCCACAATGATTGCGTCCAGAGAGGAGAGAAAAAGCAAAACCTGTTTTTGGTTGCTTTTCAACTACTGCTATTTTCAGCCATACCTGAATGTGATAGTTATCCTGTGTCCCCTTTACTAATCATCAGATTATAAATCTCACAGTGAAGTAGAGAAGTGAGGGAAAGAGGGGGTCCTAGGGTTGGGGAAGAGAACAGCAGTGAAGGATTACTATTAGAGGTCATTAGGGACAGCAAGTGAAAAATGTTTACTTCTGCTGCCCCAGGACTTGTGAACGCTGCTGTTTGGTAATGGGAACTCTGGATAGCTACTGTACATTAGCTGGTGCAGGCAGAAAAGTTATAGCTTAATTTCAGAGTCCTGCTTATCATCTAGCCTGCATTTGGTATCTGCAAGGAAGTGAGGTTGGGAGAAAGGTCAAGAACCTAATGGTCCTCAGTAAAACTGGCATTTCTGAGAGGAGTCCATTGGGAGTGCAGGCTGAGGAAATAGAAGAAGGGGCGAGATCTGAAAAATAGTCAGACTTCACTGAATGTAAAAGGTAATTCTGTGAGTCATGGAAGTAGCGAATTCCTTTGGATTTGTCTTCTCATCGGATCCTCTGATGTGTAATAAGATGGATATTCTGACTGAAGCTTTTTCCTGCATTCACACCATCTTTTCCAGATGAATTCTTGGTGCCTGATAAGGTTTGGCTCACATTGCAATCTCTGCTCCAGTGGTAGCCACAGATTTGGAACAGTCACAGATTGTCATGAAATTTTGTGGAATTTTAGTGACTTTGAGATGGTTACATTTGTGACATGATTGAAATTGGTCAGTTGGGTTAAAAAGTTACAGGGGATGGACAGATGCAGGCAGGCATACACATATGTGTAGACAAAAGGCATGCTCACATCCTTAGGGAACTAGACTAAATGAAAAGGGGGAAGTTACTGAGGAAGAAAGTAGCATCTTAAGTTTATTAATGTAGAATTTTCCTGCAAACTTTCATGGAGTCTGCATACATTTCTAGACTGCCAGATTTTGAAGGGCTCAGGAGAAAACTACATGGAGCAAAACACTGTTTTTGTTTGATACTGACAGGTTAGTTGACTGTTTACAAGACTTTGGCCCAGCAGACTGGCAGCTGGCTTGTTTGATATGCAAAACCCTGTGGAACTACAGTGAAAACATCACGAGTGCGGCCTCATGCTTTGGAGAAGATACTGACACGTTGCTGGTGCTGCTCACATCACTCTTAGGTGAGATTGATAATCTTGGTCTCTTTTCCTTAATAAAAGAAATAGAAGGAGCAAAATCAAAGCAGTATTAGTTTGGTTGGGAAGTCTGTCATGCAGCTTTAAGTGGCTGGCTGGTGTAGACTATCCAGCAACACACTGGTCTGTTGCCATTCAGCACATTTCCTCAGACCTTACAGATTGCCAAGGTGGAATTGGCTGCTGTCACTCCCCACTCTAGTTTGTCTAGTTAGCATGCCGCTAATGCTTTTCACCAGCTGCCTTTTTGCCTGCTTGAGCCAACTATCCTGCAGACCTTCAGTGCAAAATGTGCTTTTCACTGGATGTGGGCCCTTTTGGCCTCAGAGGTCACTGCAGGTATTGACAGAAGCAGGGGCTCAGCTGTGATGCACCTGGTTACTGCACAGCACACACCAGGCAGTCTGGGGAATATGGCTTTTCCCCTCAGCCGGAGGGCTGTGTGGTGCAATGAGCTGAGCTTGCTGCTTGTGACAAGAGTCCCTTGGCTGCCCTTCCTTTCTAATCGTGATCTCCTTGTGGGCAAGGACATCCTGACAATTTCTCATCTGCTCCCTAAAGCTAGGGAGGGTGTGCTCCTCCATAAATACAGGCTGGAAGGTGCCTACAAGTGAATGTTAAGACCCTGATTTGCTTAGCCAGCTGGATCTTTTCATCTGCACATTTATGTTTGCTTCAAATTTTACAGACTTTAATTGCTACGTAATAATCCTATAGTCACTATATGTAATTTTCCTCCTTTATTTTATGAGCACTGCTTTGGCTATGGTTTTATTTTGGGTAGGTCATTTGCAATTATCTTTTAAAAAAAAATCTTTAAAATGTAAATGAAATTGAAGCAAACCTTAACTAATTTTGATTTGGTTTTAATTGGAAATTTACTAAGATACATGCTTGCTGTGGAGAAGGCCGCATGTTAGTCAGACCCAGACAGAAAGTGAGATCCCCATGGTCTCTTTTGTTTTTAGACAATCAGAAAAGTGGGTGGATTTGTGAGGGTTTTTTTCCAGTTACAGCAGAATTACTTTTATTCCTTGTTGTAATCATTCCTTGCATTATATTCCTTACTATGACAGAGCATATCTTATTGAGAGCAGTAATTCCATCTATTTATCTGAAAATACTCAGTGTTTTAAGATCATTAGTGGACTTTTTAACGTTCTGCAACAGAATTGCAAACTTTACAGCCACAATCGTGCTTGAATTTTCTGGCATGCAGCAAGGAATATCTTTGATTTGGAAAATCCTTACTTATTTTTTACTCTGCATTTAACACTGCTTATTCCAGCAATTAATTTGACTGCAGAGTCCAGGCTGGGTAGTAATTGGAACTCTCACTAACTAGTACAGCTATTTCATGTACAATTGCAATTGCAGTTAGAATCGCAATTGTAGTGCAACTGTAATGACAATTAATTAAAAATAGGTCAGAATTAAATCAGAAGGCTAGTCTTTCTTCACACTATAGTCAGAAGAGTAGCTGTAGAAAAAGTGCATCTTACTCATTGATCTGGTTCCTCTGTGTGTTAAGAGCCAACAAATTTTAGTAATAGCAGCTGGTTAATATTGTTCTACATCTTCCTCCTCCCATGGTATCCAGTAACAGCCTTGAACTGTCATTGCTCTGATTCTGTCATTCAGGAAGCAGGAGGCAACTGCTGACAGTCAGTGGACTGTACTTAAGCATCAGCATGCCCTCAGGAAGCGGAAAAAGTGGAGCATGGCACAGCAGACACCTCACTTCACCTGCTGTGCTTGGCCTCCTCCCCTTTATTTTTCTTTCCCCTACCTGGCACAAGATGACAAAAGATATGAGGGAGCCAAAAGGGAGTGGAAATAGCCTGAAAAGATGCTGGGCCTGAGAAAGGCTGCACAAAAGGCACCATTTGTTTTTCCTTTTCCCTGCCTGATCCCAGCAGCCTGAGAAGCAATGGCACCGCTTTCCAATGGCACCGTCATTTGCCTTCTTTCAGCTGCTCTTGAGTTTCATGTCACTTTATTGGCTCAGAGCTTCTGGAGGCTGGTGTTTCCAGGCCCCTGGCAGCAGCTTTGCCTTGCTCCGGTCCCTCAGGAGCAGCAGTGGAGACGAGCCTCTGTCTTGAGAATGTTCTTGTTTGGTCGTTCAGTGAAATCTCCTTTCTCCCTCTCTTTTTCCAGACTTTTCTTCCACTCACCTTGACCTCCACTAGCAATTTGAGGATGTTATTTGGAATCTCAGTACATGTGAACTCTTACATGGCATGGTAGTAGCTTCCAGGGCTCCTGGCCCCTGTCTTGCTGGAGTTATAGGGATGGGTAGCCCTTGCAGACTAGAGTCTGTACTCTAGTTTTCAGCTTCCCCCATAGCATGCAGACCCAGTGTGCTTGTCTTGTTGCTGGGCTTGCAGCCAGTTCATATGCTGTTTGGCCAGTACCCAGTTTTGCTAGTTCTGAGGAGAATCGTGGGAAAATTAAATGATCTGAGGATGCACAGCTTGCATGTGGGACACTGATCCTCGCTGATCCCCAGGGTTACTCACATTCTGCTTTGGGAAATTTACTGTTTTGGTTCAACACTTCAGCTTTTGAACTGCTTCTGACACTTGTTCTTGTAGGCTGGAATTCCCAACCTCAATGATTCCATAAGCATTCAATCAACTTCTAGGGGGTACAGCTGTCTAATAAAAGGGAGAAATGTCTCTTGCTCTGTGTTAGAAGGTAGTTAATTTGGGTAAAAGAATCATTTCAGGAGTAGGCAAAGCAGTTCTCCCTGAAAACAAAAAACATAGTCCCTTATCCTCCTCTTCGGGGTCTCTCACTTCTCTGCTGCTGAGATTCATTTTAGGTATGTTGGGCTACTGTGCCATTGATAGGACAAGAGCTAACGGGCACAAGTTGCAATAAGAAAAATTCCAATTAAGTATTAGGAAAAGAAATTTCCACCATGGAAGGGGTTGAGCACTGGAACAGGCTGCCCAGAAAGGCTGTGGAATCTCCATCCTCAGAGATGTTCAGTACGCAACAGTACATGGACCAGAGCAACCTGATCTACGGTGGCTCTGCTCCAGAGGTCCTGTCCAACCTAAATTATCCTATGATACCATCAAATATAGATCTGAGGTTGGATTTTATCTCTGATTACAGGGTTTCTTCCTGCAGAGATATGACATGTCTTCCTTCTTGAAAGAAGGGGTTTTTTTCCTCTTTATTTTATTACGGAAGGCCTCTAAATGGCATCTTTTCTTTATGCAGGACCCCTTTTGGAATCTACCTCACAATCAGCATCTCTTTAATTTTGGTAATTTAGAAACACTGTAGTGGAATAGAAGTCAAGTATTGTTTGCAGTTACTGGTAACTTTCTATGAAATGGAGCCCATCTCCATGTCGTCTCTTCCTTTAGAGCTGTTGCAGCTCAGGCCATGTGCTCTGCATAGGCACCTTGGCATTCTTTTAAATGGGACTAGTTGCTGTTTGAGCACCTCTTTTCTACATGAAGTTTGACTCAAAATATGGGTAACTGAAGTTTCTCTTCAGCTCCAAGTTGTCTTTTACCTGCTGTGAATGTGCAGTAAGCTCCCTTACAAAGTTGTTTATTTAAGATTGTGAATCTGCTGCTCTTTCATAGTCTAGGACAAAGATAAGTCATACTGCCCATTGGATGCAGGGTTGTATCTTCATTTTAGGTCTGTTTATGGCCTAAAGGCTGTCAAATATCCTTATGTTAAACTGTGTGAAAACATTTGTTCAGCCTTATCAGTTGTGTTTGTAGATTCTGATTCAGGAGCATGCTTCTGGTTGCAGACTGATTTCTTCTTTCTGTAAGGGTTTGTTTCTTTGCCACATCCAATGTCAGGCAAAATGGAGGGGGAATAACGAGTGATGACTTCCTTTCATTCCTAACATTGCTTGTCCCTATTAAGAGTGTCCTATTATTTTATTTATGAAGTTTGTGAGGAAGGGAGGGCAACAGTAATACAGTAACTAGTGTGGTTCAAGTTCTTTAAGTATGATAGTAGATATAGTTTGAAAGGGTCTTCATGAACCAGATTAGCAGAGCAATGAACTAGATTAGCAGAGCAATTTGTGGCAGGAAAAACATAGTTGTAGTTAGATGAATTGATTACTTACATTAGCAAAATTGCTGTGGAAAATGTTAAACCCAAGTAGTTTCCAGGCTGACAATCACAGTAAATGCTTGATCTTGGAGACACAGTTTTAGCTACACCTGTGAGGTGTGAGAATAAAAGAACCTGCAGTACCCTTTTTACTGTTTTACTGACCTTAACATCCTTTATTTTCAATTAAATCTCTCAGTGATGCTTAGTTTGTCTTAAACATAGGGTTGTTTTTAAGCCATCAACATACACAACTGATAAGTTGTATGTGCTGCGGTCATAAAGTACATAGTTGGGTATATTTTTATTCAGAACTGATGACAATATTTTCCTTGCTTACAGATGAAGAAGTAGCATTGGATTACAGCCTTGACAGAGATTTAGGGGACTACCAGAAACTATATTGGGAAAGAGAGTTCAAACCTGTGGCAGAAAAACTTCTTGATAGAATTCAAAGCCATCACTTTCTTCCAGCTGTGACTATTACTCCATTTTAATCAGTCGTTTGGGGTTCTTTTGTGGTGTAGATTGTACAGCTTTATATTTCTAATATGCCTGTACATTGCCATTGGTAAGCATGTTGGAGAGCATGGCAATTTCATTTTAAAACAGTCAGTAAAGCCCGGCATTTATATACTGGATACTATCTTTTGAGAAGCTTGCATGAAATTTTTGCATGTGTAACTACTTTTTTAAAATATATTTGAGCTGATCAGCTGTTCAGTGTGACTTGTCTGTTAATTGCATAGTTTCTTGGCTGGGAAAATGAAACAAAACTATTTGCTGAACTTTTAATTTTTAAAAGGTAAATTACCACTGAGTACCTGGACCTCTGGCACCAAAAATGCTGTGCACTGTAAAAGAACGTTACTTGACAGGAGCTGTATCTTACCTACAGACTTGGACATGCTTTTACTTTGTATTAAATTCTGCAACAGAGTAACCCAAATGCTATTGGGGCATTCTGCTGTATTACATTGTAAGCTTGACGCTTCAGATTGAATGCTATCTATGGTCGGGGGGAAAGTTGCTCCCCTTTCCTTCGGAGATCCCCCTTTTTTACCCTAGCCACACAGTATCAGGTAGTCCCAGCTCCTGTGTTGGTGCTTGGGGGATATAGGTCCAACTGTGCTGGGAAGAGGCTTTTCTGAATTGAGACTTCACATCCTAAGGCAAAACACCCATATCTCTGATGTAAGAGAAGATTTTAGCTAGTCTGGTGTGTTCTTCTTCCAGTTGTTCCCACATTCCCAGGAGCCGCCAGCGTGCCTGTACTTCTCAGACCGTCTTGGCCAGCCATCTCCCCTGGGGCAAAAAAAGGCTCTACATCGTTCACATTCCTTCTGACTGCTGCTGGCTTGTTTATTGCTCAGTTTTCATCCTTTCAGTGTGTAGAAGTCCCTGCTTGTAGCCCATGGATCAGCTCAGCAGGTGCATCACTGGCCTCAAGCATTAACAGCCCAGTTGGCTACGGAAAGCTTTACAGACCTGACCCATTTGTCTCTTTTCTGACTTCAGATTACTAAGAATAAAAAGCCGTGCAGGGGCTGCCGGGCTCCTGGCTCTGATCCTAAGGGTCAGCAGCCTCGCGCAGTGCTGCGTGCACCAGGAGAGCAAGTCTCCAGCCTGGCAATCCCTGCAGAGAGGCTGGAGGAATTTGTTTTTCTGAGGCAGCAATTCAGAGCTCCCTCAGTGGCACTGCTGTAGCTTTGGCAGTGCCTGGACCTCTGCTTCCAGGTGAGGAGATGAAGTGGGAAGGCTGGGAAGCAGAGCAGTAGTAGAAGGGCAGGGAAATGTTTTTCCTGGTTTAGGTCTCTGCTTCTACATTCTTGGGGACTTCTTTACTGATGATGGTGCTGGGGAGGGGGGAGATTTCATGGTCCAGGTTTTGGGAGTGGTGAGGAAGAAACTTCAGTGAAGGTAATGAAATTTGCAAAGTTCCTTTTGTCCCAGCAGCTTGGGTATTTCTTGTGACCAGCAAGGCTCAGCCCTGCAGTGAATCGCTTTGGGAGCATGCGTGGCAGCCTCCATCGCTGCAATCCGCAGGAGAGAACTGCTCCACAGTTGGGTATGGTTTGGCTCCAACAACAGTCTGCTGAGCTCAAAAAGATCTCAATTGTCGTTCCTTCTTTTGCCATTTTGATTTCAGCTGAAGTTGAGGGGGAGGATAAATGGCTTCAATGCCCCATTTGTTTCTTGGAAAAAAGAATGGCTGTGCTTTCTGGGGCCATTAAAGAAAGGCTGATGGGTAAGCACTCCCCAGTGGGGAAGGGAGCTAGAGGCATTTCTTCTTGGCATTTGCATCAAAGCAAAAGGCAGGCGAACACCACGCTGTGTAATGCAGGCTGGGGATGCAGTGGAAAAGACCTTGTGGCCAGGTCCTGTCAACAGGTCTGATCAGAACTGACAAGCGCTGAATATCTGTCAAAAGGCAGCCTGAAAGTGATGCTTTCCTCAACTCAAGGTGGTTATGTAGGCAATTAAGATTTGTTCTAAGAAAACGCTAGTTGTGTCAGTCATTACCAATCAAACTGTAAACAAGGGCCGTGAGTGCTGTGTAGCGTGTTCTGTAGCACAGGGCAAATTTGGGTATCCCATAGTGGAGAGCAAAGCTGGGGCAGCTGCTGTGTGTAAGCTCTGGGCTCGTGTTCAGAGTTTGGCCTGTGACTGCTTCAGGAAGAGAGACACACGTGCTGGGTAGGGCAGAGGGGGCTATGGAGACCTCGGAGCACCTAACAGCAAAGCCCAGCAGCCGCTCCCATGGAGCTGCATATGGGTCTATGTCTTTCTCTGAAAAGAAACTTGTGGGTAACAAGAACGAGCCCCAAAATGCTGAATTTCTGATGTATTCTTACGGCATCTTCTACCATTTGGGCATCTTTGCCGCAAACCTCAACAACGAAGCAGCACCCTTGTGACTTCAGGTGCCCATTCCTGTTTAGTGACCAAATGCTTGGCCTGTGTCACGCTGCTCTTTTTTATCTCTCTATCTGGGGTGGGGGTGTGCACGCACACACGTGCACGAAGTTTTGAGCTGAATGTACAAAGAAGATGGAAAGACAAGGGTTGCTGGGGAGGGCTGTTTGTTTGTAATTTAATTGCTGCTCACAGGGCAGATGGTTCTGCCATGATCCTCAAAGCACAGACTCAAAAGAAAATCCTGTGTGGTTTTTTTTTTTTTTTTTTTTTTTTAATAGTGTCCTACCTGAGCCCATGCAGCAGCCAACCATTAGTTCCCTTCACCCATGCTGGTGCACATCATCTCCTTCCATGCGTTGCGTTGCCCTTTGGACAGGATCCCCTGCTGATGCGTCCTTTTGGGGCGAGCTGCCAGTACTACTTTGCAGCCACAGGCTGCGGCTCTGCAGGAGCTACTGGGGAGCTGTCAGGGCGTACAGCCCTGCAGCAGCAAAGGAGGGCAGCTCCCACCTGCTGGTGCTGTGGCTTGTCCCTCATGCCCTGGCATCACACAGAGCTGCTGCTCTGTACAGCCATCACCACTTTCATGGAGCATCTGCTGACTTAACTGTTTTCCTGTTTTTAAAGACTAACAAACCACCCCACTGTCTTTGGTTGCCATTGTGCTTAACAGCCTGGCTTGTTCTCTTCTACTTAGGACCACAGCTGCCTCAGCATTTTTAATGGAAAATCCCCAAACATTTTCAGGCCCTTTCTCCAAAGTAAGTAGCTAGCTTGGTGCATAGTTAGGATTCTCTGTACGTTGTGGTTAGTGCTCTGTTTGAAAATGTGACTGTATGAAGCCTCTGACATGCACACATGCACACGCACATACACACACACTGCAGTGTTTACTGCTTGAAAAGGGAGAGAGTGCCTGCAGGTACCTGCATGTGTCTGGAAAGCATAGGATGGAAAGGGCCAATTTAGGCTTCTTGGAAAATTTCACGTCTTCTTTTGACCCCTCCAAAAAGCAGCAGGAGAATCAGGTGCTGCAGAAACTCCACTTACAGACTGGAAGGACACTTGCTTCTGTGTCCCTAGGCATAGCTTAGCTTTACGATATGCCCTTAGACAGGGAAGTTTTGCTCTGTTTTTGGAACATTAAAAATCCTGTATTTTTAGTTAAGAGGAAACAGCAGATGCTTCCTGTTAGTCACAATTTTTGTCAGTTTATTAATCTTTCTCCCCCAGATCTTTTTAGATATTTTAACTTCTTGCACTGTATACTTAAAACTGTTCTCAGAATGTTCTGTAGTAAGACAAACCAGTCTGAGCTGGGAACCAGGCCAGGGGACAGAAATCTTAATTTAATTCTACCTGTGGGCTTGGGAAAATCCATTTCTTTCCTGCCTTACAAATAAGGCTCCTACCTTCCTGTAGACAGGTAGGAGTTTCTATGCTTGAGTGCACTATAACCCCCGCTACAGCCAGCTGTAGGAGTGTGTCCAAAAGAGTTTGTCACTCCCCTGTAGCAAATCCCCCTCCCGCTGCCTGTTACTTCTTGTCATAAACTCCTCAGTCTGATGGCACAGACCTGACCATCCTTCTGAGACCAGATATCCTTTTGGCACTAGCCCGTGAAAATGAGCAGCCTGATCTGGAGGATTTAAAATCAGTTTTCACTCTTAAAACAGTATTTAGAGCTAGTTATTGAAAATAAGTGATTATATAAACATCCAGTTGGAATCTCTGATCATATCACACCTGTTACCTGTGAGGAAAGAAAAACCCCTATATGACAGAGTATACCTGAACATGAGGGCTGTGGGAAGGATGAAAACATCAGGACTATACAAGTGGTGGTCCTACTATAGTTTTAGTGAAGATCTAAATCTACTTTTTAAACTTTGTTTTCTCCCATCATTTTAGACTCAGCTGAAAAATTCACAGTTTGTCATTTTAAGTATGTTTGCTCAGTTACTGTTTCAAACATTTTAAAATGGTCTTTGAATCAGTAAGTAAACCAGTAAGGACAGAAGCACAAAGTTAAACCACACAAACACACCAAGAGAAAAAGTTGTTACCTTTATTTAAAAAATACCAATAATACTGACAAATTTAAAAAGCAATTCACACTCATACAAAAGTATTCATGTGTTCTCCAAAACCACCGTATATTAAACATCAGCATTTTAATCATGTTTTGATTTACTAAAAATAGATGGTTTTTAGCCTAGTTATTTAAGCAACTGCAAAAATCAGTAAGACCAGCATTGGGCATGTAATACAGTAGGACTGTTTGGCAGTCTAGAACAACATTCCCACACCTTGTCCTAGCTCCTCCTTGGTTCATCCTTGAAGAACAGGACAAGAAGCTGCTCAACACTTCACGTAGTTAGATCTCTAAAAAGCTCTGAGGACTTGAGTCAAGTCCCCTTCTTTCCATAGGAAGGCCATTGCACTTTTGGAGCTCACCGAATAATGCTGAACAAATGTCCTGTAGCATTTTAAGGCTAAACTATTCGAGAAAATTGACTGCTATTTTTCAAATTATCAGTGTGGGCAGAGGAGGTTTAGTTCTGATTAAAAAAGAAATCTAAATAACAAGGCTTTTTTGAAACCACACACAATAAAGGCTCAGACAATAGCAGTGCTCACTTTCACTTTTAGCTTAACTGGAACAGCCTGTGTCTGTTCACTCCACCAGCACAAATAGCAGCATCAAGATTTTCTAAAATTATTCTTGTAGGGAAAGCAAATGTCATCAAGTCCCACTTCTTGTCACGCTCCAACTCCCGTAGTATTTGCCTTAACACAAGATCTATATATCTATCATTTGCTATATTGCCACAAGTTCATAGAGTGTCCCGTGCTGTCTAAAGCCAAAATACCATGAGCAGGCAGCACTTCTGCACAACCCTGTCTTTTCAACTGCCAAGCGTTCACTGCCGAGGGGCAGCAGTGATATTCCAAACACGGAAATAGCTGAAACTAAAGGAGTTATGGCACAATGGGCATCTTAACTTATAGCTACTGTTGGTCCTGAGGCTTCGTATCTTCCTCTGCCATACTGCAGCTGCAGAACATTCCAACATCGACAGGCAGCCAGAGACATCAGGTCATATAGCGAGTAATAGCTCTCAGAGCATAAAGTAGTTCGGCTTGCATCCGAGCTTCTACCAGAAGCAAATTTACATGGACCTTCAGGAAAGAAAAGAAGTTATGCTTTTAACGGCATGCTCACAATGACATACTCGAGTGAAAGGAAGTCTGTGGGGCTGTGGTTGCAACAGCAGTGGGGGAGCACTTCGCGTTTCAGCTACCCAGATAATTAGTTCTATCTGTAAAGCTTGCTGAGGGAGGAAAGATTGAACAAACGCTGCACGTAGTATTGCAGCACAGTGCAGCAACAGGTCACAGGTACACTTAAGCAGGGCCAGGTTCAGAGGAAGAGGTAGTCATCCTTTAGTAGACCAGCTGGTTTAGCAGGAAAAAACAGATAAGCTTTCAAGCACTCAAGCCCTTCTTCAGCAGCAGACTATGCGCAGCTTCAAAATAATTGTTCAAATTTAGCTGGATTAAGTTAAGCAATTAGTTAAAGGCAAAAGGGTGGTTGGTACCTGTGGAGCAGAGGGGGTTGTTAGCAAAGGAAGAGGTGATAAGGTCGTTTGCCCCTGTGGGACAGAGAGAGAAACACACAGGTAATTATCACCTGAACAACATGGAGTGGTTAGCGGAGATGAAGCACAAGAAAAATTGTAACGTGCCATAAAACTAGTATCGTTATTGAGACAGAGGTGTTCAGTAGCTACCGGAGGTAAGAATTTTCATTCCCCAGCTCATCTCCTCAACACCTTTACTGTATTTCTTTGAGGGTGAGATCAGAAACCATGTGCGGGAGGGGGTGAAAAGTATTCTCTCACTGACAGCAGGTTGGCTGTGAGTTTGTTCTGGCATGTAATGGCTGCGTGTGTGGTTTCATTCACATGATTTCCATGAGGATGGACAGTGATTGCGTTCAGTGACAGGTTCATGTGCCATTGTTGGATTTTGATGGCTATGGAGATGCAAAGTTTTGGGCTTCAAAGAAGGATTTGTGTGCTTGAAAAGCTTGTCTCTATCAGTTAGTCTAACCAAAACAAACATATGTCGTATTTTACTTGAACCACCTTAAATCATTGTAGTTATAGTACCCCTATTATAACTGCGTATCTCTAAACTATTTTCACAAGGAGTTTAGCAAGAAATGGAGCCTCTGATGATATGAACACTGATTAAGGCACATTTATGTTTCAGTACTATATCAGCATTCATTTTAAGTGAGGCCTAGAAATATTTTTCCAAAGAAAAACTGGAGGACATGAACTTGATGGAGTAGACATCTGAGAGTTAACAGCAAGAAATATTACTGGGAGGTGCAATTCAGACTATAACCCAGCAGCAGGACTTTTGTGTTAAAGCCTAAGTAACTGCTTTGGGGCCATTCACACCAAAAATGACCACAGGACTGCAAAGACCCTGGGCCAGCAACCAAGCTGCTCTGGGGCTGAGGCCAAGGGATGGATCTCGCATCACTTCCCTGCCTCTCTGGGGCACAGGCACTACCAACTGACAGCAGAGGAGAAGGCTGCAGTCGAGGTGAAGCTGCACCGTTTACATGTCTAACCTCCGCATATGGTTCAGAGCTTGCACAGTTGGTGTCAGCTGTTAGCTAGCAAACATGCAGTAGGAAACGAAAAATTATTTCAGCCTGGAGAGTACTACACCTCCTAATGAATTTACTGAATGCGAGCAGAATCCCAGTAACGTCAGCTAAAGCTTAAATGCTCGCTGGGTAGCTGTGCCACGCTAACAGCCAAACAGATCTAATGCCCATGTCCCTCAGCACACATGCAAACTGTACCTTCTCAGAGTGTTCAAACTGCCTCCAGAAGCTATCATACATTCTTTTTGTGGTCTTTTCAGGAGTGCAAACCACAGTCTTGATATAAACTTTAAAGCTGCGGTCCAACAACTGATTAATTTCACCATAGTCATAATCATCGTATCTGTTTGGAATTGAAAGAAAACCACTTTCATTTTCAAGAACCAGTTATTTCACTTGCATTGTTTCTTAAGTTCCTATGGCAAAATAAATTATTGTGTAATTTGTACCACTACTGGCCCGCCCCCATAAACAAAAATATGTTTAAAAATACATGCATGTTTGCTTAATAAATAGCTTTGCTTCAATCTGGGAAAGGAAAAAAAAAAAAAGCCAATGCTAACAAGTCTGATGTATTTAGAACGAAAGTAGTAAAACCGACCTTATTCCAAACATACAATGAATATAGTTCCAAATAGCTCGTCTTAGCATTGAGGTATCCACATCTTTGTGCGTGGCCATTGTGTTGTAAGTCAGATTATAGGCAATATGAAACTTCTCATCAAGTAGTTGTCCCACATCTGGGTAAAGACGATTAACCAAGGAATAGCCATGGTCTTCCCAGGAATAATCCTTAGAATAAGTAAAAATGCAGAATGGAGCATTTCAGAAATGAACTTATGAAGAACTAGTGCTTTAATGTAATTTATCTCAGGGCAGATAATCCAGGGGGGTTGGGGAGGGTTGTTCATCTGCTTGCTTTAAGCCTTCTCATCCATGGGGTAGTAAGTTACAGCACAGCAATTTCCAGGTTTGGCATCTGGCACAACAAACAGATTGTGCACTAAGCCTCCTGATAGCAGCCCCCATCCTTGTTACCTGAACACGAAAGGTGGGCACATGCATTCCATGTCTGGAGAAGTCTTTGTAACCATAGCTGGTATCCTCAAAGTGACGAGACACATCTCTTGATGGTGCCGATTCTTCATCTTCTGTTAATTTCAAACAGAATTTCACACAGTTTCAGTAAGAACAAATTGGAAGTGTCCTAGCAGAACTCTTGCAGACGAATGAGAGTCTCTGTGCTTTTTAAATAAACACAGAGTTTCACTGGACTACCTGTATTAAAATTCTTTGGTACAGCTCAGTGTGACTGCAACTATGGGTTTTAGAGGCAACTCCATGAAAAGCACTCAGATTCTTATAGACAAACATCTCTTTCTCCCTTCTTTCATGTACTAGTCTTCACCCTATCCCCTAAATCTAGCGGACATTTTGCTCCTAACGCAAGGGGTCTGTAAAAATGTCAAGGGAAAATCTGTTTTGAAGAGAGTGCCTATTAAAAAAGAGACCTCTAAGACTTCCATGCCAAGCTTATTTTAGAGGAAACGCTGTTGAACAGCCCACAACAACCTGAAGCTTGTAACAGATTAAGTATTATCTCACAGTCATCTGAAAAGTAATGTTTCATACACTTAAAATAGCTAAGTGTGTGAAGAACTTCTTTTTACAATGTCTTGCGAGACGCTTAAATCTCTTGTGAAACTTAAATCTCTCTCGAGAGATTCTATTTCTGTTGGAAATTTCTATTAAACATGATACTGGTCAGTAAGTATTATGGTGTGTTTGAGAGAAGCCACAAATCTTGGCACTACTTTGCTTTTAAGTGTTCCTGGAAGAAAACAAGGCACCCCTAATCTTGATCCCTTCAAAGAAATTTTTATGTTTTTGAGACATCTAATAACACTTTCTTTCCTTTTGTGGTAATAAGTGTTTCCTGAAGTGATTTGGGAAAGTCTAAATAAGTATATGTACACACTACATCTGTCCTACCTGAAGAACACACAAACATGCTTTCTCTCTTCTCTCTTTCAAAACGTGTAGCCATCTCTTCTTGGCTGGCTTCCTCTTCATCTCTACACTCCTGCAACTGCTTCATTTTCTCCATAAGAGCTTCAACTTCACAGACAGACTCTGTAGACTTGAAAAGGAGAGAGAAACATCTCATTTCCATGTAATGAAGTGACAACGATGGCAGAAATCGTCAAGCCAGAATATTTAAATACAAGCAATGTCCTTCATTTACATCTTTAAATACCAATTTTTCAAGGAAAACAGTTATTGAAAAAAATCTGTACTGACCCAACAGTTCAAATTTAGTCATCATCTTTTCTCAATTAGATCCCTGGTATTTTTAGCATATTTTAAGATTCATAGCTTTTTGGAACAAGTGGCTCTCACACTAAAATTAAAGTAATTTCTCTTACTTAATCTAAATGTTTAACAAGTGAAAAACAAGGAGCTGTAACAGAAATTCTAATAGAGGAAGTAACCACAATTTACTACCCAACTGTATTTTTCCCTTTCTCTGCTCACAGAGAAGAAACATACTGAAGGAAAAAGGAAGAGTGAGTGTAAATGCAGATTTTAATGAAGCCTCAGAGGAAAGCTAGTGCAAGATAATCTTATTTCACAAGAGCTGTTTTAACACCACAATACACTATTAATTTAATACCTGGTCTTGTAAAAATCCATCAGCACAAAGCAAAATAAGTTATCTTCAATTTATACCGTTCTGCCCCTTTCATCTCTGCCTTTTGCAGTCAGTTTGCTCCTTCAGAGAACCAACAAGCTCATCAGACAAAATTTAAATGCCACCCACACTACTGCAGTAAAGTCTCACAGGCAAGGAACCTGCACTGAAAATACCGTTATCGCTGTTCTTAAACCAACACTTAGTTCACATCATGCTTTTCACTGAGTGGAAGCAAGTACAGATCAGTGAGCATAAGTGCTGCAGGCAGGAAGTACTGTTTTAGAGACAGAGTCAGAAAATTGTGAATGATCTGTTGTGTGATGTATCACAAACAATTCAAGGCAACAAAGTCAAAGACTGGAATCAAAGGAAGGACCAACTTTCCACTGCACCCATGGAAAAAAGCATTCCTGGCCACTGCTGCCCAGGACACGTATCATGAACTAGCTGAGACCAGGAGTTAGGTCTCAGTTTGCCTATATGAACGACAAGAGACCAAAAAAATAGACAACTGAGAGATGGTATCTTTGTTTCTCCCTTCGGTACTTTCCCCCAGCTTACTAGCATCATTTCAGCTTCTCCTAAATGTTATCTTTTCAACTGGTTATGCCTCATCTGGATTAGGCTAATCAATCCTACTCTCACTGAACGAAAAGAGACGGACAGCCTCCGTGTATTACGTTTACAAAGAAACTACTACTATTGAAAGAGATTGTTTGTTCAGATACTTACTGGAATACTTCCAGTTGGGCTGGCGTGAATTTCGTCCACCCCGTGGTAACCATTTGTAATATCGCATATGCAGTAGTTGCTGACAGAAGGGGGCCTGAAGGTGTGACCACCTTCACAGTCGATCTCCGGGCTGATTCCACAACCGAACGTGAAGGAAGCAAGGGAGTGGTAGTGTGTAAGGAGAACGACTGCGTGGATCAGCTCTGCCAGGGACCAGCTATTCTCTTCAGTCTTCAAAAGTTGCTTTAAAAATAATGCAAGACCAAAGTATTAATTTCAAAAAAATCGTTCAAATGATCCCACCTTAGTGCAGTTTATCAACATTTCTTAGACCAGATAAAATTATTTTTCTGACATCCACAATTGCTTCCTAACTCTTTGCTGCCGTTCAGTGTGCTCAGTGTCCCGTTACCAGGTGACCTGCCAGCCACAGACTCGTGTGGTTAAGCCACACAGGAGACGACTTCTCTCCCCTCTCTGGCCCTCACCTATTGAATCAGCTGGGGTTTCTGTTTTGCGCCATATAGTTTGTATTGAGGCCAGACCGACTTGCATTGAAGTTTCACACCTCTGATGCAGATGCAACCACAACAGTTGCACGTTTCTTCAACTGGTCTTTACAGTCTCAGAAAACCCTGGCAACTCCTTGCAGAGCAGCTGTGTAAAAACCTGGCATTGGGGCCGGGCTCCCTCCATCTTGTCCCTGTGGGTGGAATGCTCTACATTCGACAAGAAGCTTCAACCCCAACTTCCCCTTCAGGCAGGAAAGTGTGGGAGGTTTGGGGCCTTCTGGCAGAGCACGCACGCCCTCCCCCACAGCCCAGCCTCCCAGCAGGACCCACCGCCGCCTCTCCACCCAGCAGACAGCACCGAGAAAGTCCCAGCACCCGCCGCCTCCTTGCTAAGGGTGAAGAGAAGAGAAGAGCAGAGGAGTCGCTCCAGTAACCACGGCCAGTCCCGGGGCAGGCATGCCACTGCCGCGAGAGCTGCCGTCGCCCTGGAAGCTGGCCGATGCGGGCAGCCCTCGGAGGAGGGGGCAGCAGGAGCGGCTGCTTGGTGGCTTGCTGGTGCTGCAGTCCTGGCTGGCTTGTACCACCACGGCTCCCCAGGGCTCTTCTGCCAGCCTGCTCCCTGCAACCCAGCCCGAAAACTAAGCGTTTGAACCCGCAGCAACTGAGACAAGAATGTGGTGATTGGTGTTCTGCCTAACCTCCAGCAGCATCTCAGAAATGCTCAGGGGGTTCTGGCTACTGAAAGCACACCACTTCAGGAAGGGCACATCTGAGCACATCGTCACCGCACCAACAGAACTCTGACATGACAACTCTGAAATGTCAGTGTCTTGTACATTAAATCTGTTGGTCATTTAGGACCAGTTATGATCATGTTAGTTTTCCAAGGTCACGAGTGATACTGTATCATGCAATACCACAGTGATATAACACTGAAATGAAAGTAACACAGAACATCTTTCACCCTGTCTGGCTCTTAACTCTTAAGAATCTGTGATTGCATTACTGAAAAATAAGGGTACTTTCACATTACACCATGAAAGATTTACTTCGATATGTTCTTTGGTGATAAGCCAGGGTCGGTGAGCCAACATTTTGTTCAGTTCTCCTAAATTCTGCAGTTTTTGAGGTGCATTTTCCAGACCATTCAACCATTTAGGGTCTCCACCGACATGAAGGAAGTCATTCACATGGAGGTTAACAAGGTAAGAGCACTGATGTCGTGCTGCAGCCTAGAATGGAAAACACAATTGTGATACAGAAAACAATTACACTAAGTTAGTGCTTTATGACAAATACCGTAAGTTATCATTTCCTCAAAATATTCAAGAATAAGACCTGCAGTGATCAAAGGCTGAAGTAAAAAAAAAAAAAAAAGAAAATTTAGATTAACACATCAGCCTGCTTTGATTATTGTTCTCACAACATAAATAATCCTCATTAATATACATTATAACTATGCTGGCTACAGGTGAAACATGCCTATATCCAGGGAGAAGGACAGGCATAGATTTACTGTATGTCCTGAAGGAAGTTACCCATACTGCATAGTACTCTCCATTGGAGAAGCAGCAAGGCTGCCTCTAGGTGAATCTTTACCAACAAAAACAAAAGCAGGTTTAGAACACAAGAGAGACTAAGGGCAGCTTTTCAGCAAAGAACAGACCCAGTATCATTTATTCAAACACTAATACTTTCCCCATCAAACTAAGACACAGCCCCACACTAATTCCAACTTCAGCAAGCAAAGATCATCGAATCAGCAGATTGGAAATTATGAAATCAACTACTTCTGGCAGAAAACTTGCTTAGAATTTAGAGATTCAGAAACAGATGATGGGACAGACTACTGAGTTAGAGGGAGGTGTATTCGACAGGACACACACAAAACCAAGCTTTCTTGAAAAACAGTTTCTGAGATACTAAGGAAACCAAAAATAAACAATTGTCTTATTTTTATAACAGATTTTTTTCCCCTCTTTCTCGCAGTCCTACTGAAACTATGAACATACAGTACTGGTCTTACGAAACAATTTGTAAACCAGACACAAATAAACCTACTCTGCTTTTCCCCTTAGCTCCTGGTGAAATGCCTTTCCAACTAGAAACTGCAAAACACAGTAATAACTGCTATTAAACAAGACCAGAGATTGTTGCCAAAGTGGCTGTTTCTGCTTGCTGCTTTATGTTCCAGCATACCATTATCCCGATGTAGTGTCGATAATGAAGCGGGAGTGGACCGTCCATTTGCAGTAGATAGTGCTGAGTTTTTAGAAAGCTTTCAAGATACTGTGGGTGGAAAACCATCACCAAGGTAACATTGTCCAGTCGGCCCAGCATAGCAAAAGTATCTGCAAACAGTGTGTGCATCATGGTGTCTTCGTTTCCCACTTGAATCGTCTGATTGAACGGAAAGAGCAATTAGCAATATTGTCTAAGAAGTACCAATAAAATAGTAAATACATATATTACCACAGCACCCAGAGGCCCCAGTGAAAGGAATTATATTATAGATCTATTGATGGCATTAAATCAGTGCACGTAAGGCAAGACACATGAAATCCCTTTAATACCTCTCATTTAGGAGATCACAAGTGGTTATATCAGCAAAAGGACATTTTTGGCTTAACACTTTCTCTCGTACCACACTGACTTCTCATTTTTAACTGTCTCACCTTCACTTTCTTGAATGCTCCAAATTGATCTAACTTAGTTTATTATAATAACAAAAAGCTAATTGAATCATCATTTTTACTAAGGGAAAAAGAGGGAAAGAAGTAAAAAGCTAGCTAAGATGACACAAGAGAGAAATAAAAGGAAATTGAAACTTCGGGCTCTAAAATTCCTAGAAAACCACAGGCACATTACTAACTTTTCCTCTGCTCCGAATTCTCTTACCAGACTATCAGGAGAGAAGCACCAGAAATGCTCAGCCACAGCACTCTGAAGCTTCTCAGATTATTCAGAACAGTAGAGGCAGCTCAAGAAAAAGCAACCACAGAGCAGGGGGCAGGTGCCTTCTGGACCAGTAGGAAATTACATCCGGATGTTCACAGGGAAACAGACACTCTTACAGAAAACAGTATCGGGTTTCTCTTATGCTAGATTGCAGTACAGGAGGGGTCATAACTATTCCAAAGCTCCCCAGGGCTCTCACTGCTTCTGTACACTAGAACTGTGGCCAAAGTCTCACCAGAACTGAATGTGATCATGACTGAAAATGTTTTGCAGCTCAGCAGCTGTCCTGAAACCAAATGTGGGTTACTAGTAAAAAGAGTGTTCCTTAAAAGCATAAAGTTCACTGTGTACTTGAAAACACTACCACACCTCTTTCTCGGGGATGAATCTGCTTGGTCCGTGTCCCAGTGGTCTAGGAATTCTTATTCCAAGTTCCTAGAAAAGAGAATTACACCATCTTAGCATTTAGTTACAAACAGCTTTTTAGCTGTGGCTGCAATAAAGAAGAGTTCTCCATTCAGAGTTGGGCTTATTTGGGTACTCATGGTACTCTTACCCGGGTACTTTTACTAGTACCGTTTGTACAAATGCAAATCATTTTTTATATAAGTGCTTTAAAATTAGCCACACTTGTTTACAGTTTACTGCCCCACTCCAGCAACAAAAAAAATCAACAACAAAGGCCCTGCCAACCAAAGAAAACACACACACAAATTTATATGCACACACACACACACACACTACAGCCTGGTTAACAGAAAATTCTGCATAAAGCATATTTTGGCAGGGTGTCCAGGACAAGAAGTTCAGTACAGAGCCGCTGTGTGCTTATGCCACTGATATAAAACAAGACTGGTGTGTGTGTACATCCGCAGTACGCCAGCACATAACACTCTGTGCATCTGTCAGGAAATGAAACAGCTGTAACCCTAATCAGATTTCTTTTTCCCAACCTCAAAGAGCTCTTAAACTGCTGAAAGTACCTGATCTACATTTGTATCTGCTTTCTTTTCAAGATAGGATAAAAAGCTATTCATGTTGGGAGGGAGGGAGAGGATTTTGCTCAATGAGAACAGAGGCAGCCACATCCTTGCACACAATTCTGTGGACATGATGGCTTGCAGGTAAGAGGGAGGCTGGATGCCCCTCCAGCAGTTCACTACTTGCCCTCTCCCTCAGCTAGATGAAGCTTTCTGCCAGGCGTACAGCACCCTGGGCCCTTCGTGCAGCCAAGGAGCAAACTGCATAAAAGACCTGGGTGAATTTGTGTCCTTCCTGTTAAACCATTCCATTTGGAAGGGTGGGAGCCATGGGTTCAAGGGCAGCTTCTGCGTTTGGCACAGAGCAGCCCTCAGAGAAGGCACAGCAGGGTCCACGGGGCACGTACCAAAGCAGGACACGGCCTCACCTCGCACATTCAAACGCGGCCACCTCCCCATCGCTACAGAGGCTCACTCCTTCATGTGCACAGAACTCGCTGCAAAACAGCTCTCCTGAAGGGATTACTCCCCAGCCAGCGGCATGGCTTCCCCAGGAAAGATGCCACACGGAGCAGCTCCCAACTGGGCAGCTGATGGCACGGTGCTCTTACAGATGGAGGGAGACCTGGGATTAAAGCTGGGAATGGAGCCGAGTGCTAAACACTAGGCTACATATAAACCAATGGTTTGGGCTCCTTATCTGTTCCCTCTCCCCTAGTCATCTTTTAAAACACATCCATTGCCTCTGCTCCATAGCCCAAACCACTAATTTTCTGATGATACCAACCCCCATCCAGGTTCTCAACTGGGTTTTTAGATGAATAAATACCATGTATTGGGCCATTTCAGGCCACACAGAGCACAGAAACACCTTCAGCTGTTTTAGGCCTCAAGAGCAAATGAGGCCCCTAAAAACTGCATTTGGCAGACAGCTTTTAACTTTGCTACATTTTCCCCACATAGATAAAAGGCTGTTATAAACAAGCAATACTGGTTGCACTCACTATTGCACTTTTTCTGTCTTTAGCTGAGGTTTCTATTTGCACAAGTTCATTGTACGAGAAGCAATTTTATTAATCAGTTACCGTTCCCTGAACTTTCCCCTAAGATTAAAAACAAGCTTCAGAGAGCCGGAAACAATCAGCACAGGTCTAAGTTGGAACTACCAGAGCCCATCAGACTCTGACAGTCTCCTTAAATCCTAAGTCAGATGCCTTCATTTCTCAAGTCTTATTTGGATAAAGTGAGATCAAAGGGCAGCTCTTACTACTATCTTTTTCCCTAGGACAGTAAAGTTTGTGATATAGCTTTTTCCTGCTGAGGGTCCCCACATTCAGAAACAAATTCTGCCTGTCGGCCAAGTCTCTAGCAATGCCACTTGTAGGATGGAATTTGTATCTTACAAACACCCTCTCTCCTCACAAAGCTCTAGCAGAGCTTCTTATCTCAGCTACAACACCATTAGCAAATTAGAGAAACATCTTACATCCAAATGACAAGGACGCAAGGAAAGCAAGGAAAAAAGTCTGTACACATCATTTAACTTAGCAGATGTCTGCAGTTCTCTGCCAACTCAAGCACTCCAAGAGAAATACCTGGAAATTTAATTCTTGAACAACTGTGTTTCAGTCTTCTCCTTTCCCAGAACAGTTACAGGAAGAAAAAAACCCAAGAATTAAGAACCTGAGATCCCAGGCTGCTAACATATTTTGCCTCAGAATCTAAAATACATCAGTATCAATACACTTTACATTTTTTAAAGCATGCAGAGGTCAAACTACTATGATTACACTGCATATAACAGGTTACATTACTTAAGTAACCAAACCCTCTCTGCAAAGTGACTTAAGAGTTTTTTGGAGGACTGAATAAGTTGCTTTGTTTTCCCTCAGGAGAGAAAGCATCCCCCTGAAATCATGGCACCAGCCTAGTACTTGGGAAGCCTGGGTTCAAGTCTCTGTTCTGACAGAGAGGTTGCAAAGGATTTGTGAAGATGAGCCTCAGTTTCCCATCTGCAAAATGGGGGTAAATATGTTTCTTCCAGAGGGTGCTGAGAACAGAAACAAGCTTGTTGTCATAAGGTGCATGGTTACCACAGTCATGAGAGTTGTATAAATTCTGACCCATTAGAAATCTTCTGAAAATTGTTATTGTTCAGTTACAAGCTATGGCAGACATTTAAAAACTGTTTTCCCCTCTTTTTCAGAAGCAGCATTTAATCAAGTTCTCCTAGTACTTGAGAAATAGCAGGCATCTCCAGGTGCTCCCAGTATCCCAACATTTCAAATACTATATAGACAACACAGTAATAATTCTCAAAACAGTGCTAGAGTACCTTCCCTTTGTTTTGAACATATTTCCATGTTCCATGATGCCCTTCACTAAGTCTCCATCTTCCAAATACACTCAAATCACAGAGCACCGCTCTCCAGCTTTCCCTCTCAAAACCAAGACCTGCATCCTGACCAGCTGCACCACCAGGTCTCTCTCCTGCACCTTCCTCTTAAAGAAGCACCTCACCTGGAGCACTGACAAGCACTCAGTGAAGCAATCAGGACTAGGATGATCAGCAGTTGCAAGCAACTGATTTTGGTTATTACAGAAGTACAAGCAATTTTCATGTGATTCCAGACCGAGTTGCATGCCGAAGTGACCTACTTACTGCCATTTTCTGCATCAAACTTCTCCCGGCTTCTTTCCTTCTGTTTGTTAACCTTGCCACACCACTTCCATTCAGTCTAGAAATTCTGCAGCTGAATACAGCTCCAAGCCCAGCAAAAAGCCAACCATGACTGAGGCTTTAGGGGCAAACAATACATCATCATCATAATAATAATGCATCAGAGGCGCTCCATCTTCGAAGTCAGAACACAGAACTCAGACAGATGGCTGCAAAGCTGAGCACCAAGGGTGGTACAGATTTCACCCTCAACACCCAAAAGCTCACAGCTAATGAGCCAGGTGGCAATCCACTCCACTGCTCACCTTGGAGATGTACCTTGACAGAGAAGCAAGACTTTAGCCATATAAATGCTGTATCACTATGCTGGTGGAGACTACCTCAGAAACCACAGAAAAGCCTCCTCTTTCCCCTCATGCAATCTAACTTGCATTTCTGTACAGCCACTATGATTATTTCCATGGGAACTACGTTCACCAAATACCTACCATTTCTGAATCTACATGTCCCTCATCACTGCTGTATCTGACCATCTCATCTCATGTATTTAATTCATGCAACATTCCTGTGAGGTAGGGCAAGTGTATTATCTGCCATTTAGAAAAAAAAAAATGAGAAACAGAAAAGCTGCATGTCTAACAGAGGCTGCTACAGAAGACTGATGCCTTGAGCCGAGATCTCTCAAGTCACGGGCTAATGCCCTAACCATCAGACTGTGTGCCTTTTCGGAGACTTCTCAGCCAGGAAATATGTTTTATGCAAATTTACACCAAGAAACAGCTCTTCAGAGCTGAGACAGAAAAGTTAATGAGACAAGTCTGCAAACTTAATTATATACTTCCCAGTTAGCATTCTCTCTCACCAGTCTGGCCCACTTAGTACATCCAACTCCACAATGACAACTAGACCAAAAATCTGTACTGCATGCACATACATGCTCAGAGAAGACCACTCTAAAACCGCAACCATGTATAAACTCATTCTACTTATGGCTTTTCTGTATCTTAAGACTCTGTCAATCAAGCCCACTTTTAGGTAACTTTTTTAAGCAACAAGAAGCATTCCATTCAAATTTAAGTAAAAGCTTGAAATGGAAAATTGAACTGCAGATGCTTTTAGAAGAGGGTTTTAAATACTTAAAAGTACAACACACATCATCTCTGCTAGTAACAGACCACCTTCTGCTTTGGTTCTAAACCTCTTTAAAATACAAGTGAAGAAAACAGAAAGTCACTTCTAAACAGACACCCAATATCAGAAATTCCACCTTGAAACACTGAAGCAGAGTTAAGTTACAAGCCCAGACACAGGGCCTCTGGAACAGGAACAGCTACCTAACCTTAGCTACAGCTCTTGCTCCATAGTGCACCTAAAATGCTTTTTCAGATCCCTGTTCCTCCCCCACTACTGGCTCCTGGCAGCTAGAGCTCTGCCTCTTATCACAAAACCTCTCCCAAAACTCGATTACAGTTTTGTCAGATGAGTATAGGGACTGTTATCAAACTGTTAATTCTCAGTCATTCAGAACTCACGAGCTGAGCACTAGCTATGAACCACAATCTTCAGACTGCTTCCCTCATGTTAGCACAGTGAGTCATTTTGCTCCCCTCAAGTACAGTCAGTACCAATATTAAGTGTTATATCTCCCAGAGAGACTTATTTACATACTTAAGCCTCCTCTAAATGGCAAAAAGAACATTCTACCATAGACAGGCAAAGTGAAAATATAATTATCGATTTACTTCACTAAACCACGTTTGGATTAACATCTTCACCTGAATCATCTGTCTCCTGATTAAGCACTAAATACTGGTAGATTCAAACAAAATTATACAAAAATCACACACTGTAATGCAATATAAAACAATCTAAAAGAGGGAGCCAGGGAAGGGAAATGAGTTTGAGGTGACCTTTTTTTGGAGGTAACATTTTCCTAGACAACCAGTGATCATTTTACATAATCTAAGTGCATTCCTACCCAAGCTTAGGGTTGAGAAGGGCACAATGAGCTGCGTATTAAAAACTCTTCAACACAGTCTCCTAGTAGAATTAACCCTCTCAACGTGCCAGTGCTGAAAATTCAGCTTCGTATACTATAATATGCATTTGAAGCTGACATTAAAAATACCCATTTAGAGCTTTATACGCTTGTAGGATAAAATGCCCCAAAGCATCTAAGTGTCCAAGCAGCTCGCACTGCATTTCCAAGGGAGACTTTGGCACTTATCAGTCTAAGAGGCCTGGTGCTGCTGCTGCTTCACTCACTGTGTCCGGTTCCTACTTCCCCTTTAAAGGTCACCGACAGCAAAACCTCACTGGTGGTGACACTGACAGGCTACAAATTTGGAGTTTCCTTGTTTAGGATCTTAACGACAATGACTGGCACAACTGGCCTCACAGGACAGGTTACTTATCATCAAGCTGATACATACTCAGCTTAAACGCCTTATTTTCAGTTCTGCTAAATGCAGTAGCTACTGTAGTGTCCTTATCAGATGGGTATCTTTTGGAAATGAAGGGATTAAGAAACAAAGAGTAGTGATTAACTATGATTCTTTTCCTACAAACACTAAAAAAAAAAAAAAATCCTATAAATCCTACACCTTTCCTAAATGTGAGGCTACACAGAACTGGCAGTTTTTCCTATTTTATTCATTTACCTAATCCAGAAGTAGCTGCAATTGTTGTGGCTTTCTCAAACAAACCATGATTCAAGTTAAAATGACAGAAAAATGATCCCCAAAATGCTCATGTACTCTAAATTTCTGCACTAGTTCCATTTTTCTGTGTGTCTCAGACTGTCATTCAACCGAAGCACTAGACATGTCTGCACTTGCATGGATTTAAAGAACTGAGAACAAGTACTCCCCCTCTCCTACAAAGCACTTTGTTCCACAGACCTGCTCTTCACTGGAACTGTTTCTATTTCACACAGAATACATTATTCTTATATGAATTTAAATACTTAAATTATTTTAATTTAAATATCAATAAGTGTACTTTCTCTGAATGTCTCAAAGTCTTTTGAATACCAGATTTTAAAAACATCCAACTAGTTTACGTGACTTGATTCAAGGCAGAAATCAAGGCAAGTGAGTGTGTGCCCAAGGTCACACACCCTGTTCACAACAGCAAGAATAAAAGCAAAGCCCAGACTCCTCAAGTCTCAAGCTCTAACACCTCTTCTCTGGTCATCTTTTAGGACCAAGCAGTAAGAGTAGGTCCAGCTGCAGTAGTCTCAAGGCACCTAAGTGCTACCTATTCTTCCTCAGCAGTAACAGCTCTTCCTGGAGTGGTTTTGTGACACAACTGCCTAGAGACCACAACCCAATTTACTTTTGATGTGACCTCACTGAAACCAAGAGGCTCAATTTCAACGATGAGTGCCTAGCTTTTCTATATGCCAGTTCTGTAATGTGTACAATGAAACAAAAAGTATTAAAGGGCAAAGGATTAGGAAGGAATGCCTGCAATTTCCATGCTGTAAACACTGTTTAAATACCAATAAATCAGTGACACAGAAGGAAACAAGTTTAAACGTGACAGTTACCGTTTGCATTATGTAGACTGTACTGCTGGATTATGTCAAAGCAAAGCAATTTGTATCCAGGTGGTACTAGACCTGTACAAACCAGAAAAATACAAAATAGTTTCTGTGGCAACCTGCAGCAGTTCGAGGACTGAAAAATCTCCTTTAAAAGAAGAATCTTAACGCGGTGACTCTAAGAAACTTACAAGAGAGATCCAAAGCAGCATTTTAATTCCCGTCCAAAAAACCGCTATTGACTTGCATTTGTTTACAGTTACAGCAAGCTCTTCTCTATCAGAAACGCAAGACCAGCCTCACTGTTTCAAAAGGATAACCCAACTCTGTGCAAGAGCGAAATAAACACCGGGCCATTCAGAGGCAAAACCTACTTGGACGGGCCTAAAACCCCAGCAGAGACACCCCACCACCACACACACAAGCGGTACGCTGCCCTTCTGGGACCAGCTGGGTCCTGGGGGGGGGTGCTCGCCACAGCACCTGCACGGCCACCGCAGGCAGCGGCCGCGGGATCTCCCGCAGAACGGAGCTAGAAAGGACCTGCAACCTCCCCCCCGAGTTACCCTCCGGCAGCTCTGAACGACGTCTCTGCGGGTCGAGCGAGGACCCCGCAAGGAAGCACCGCTCCCGCCTCCCCGGGGAGGCTCAGCCCTGCGGGGGCCAGGCGGTGCGGACGCGGCCGCGGCCTCTCGCCACCCGCGGGGTACCTGGTGCTGGGGGCCCGGCCTCGCCACCCTCATGCCGGGGCTGGGGCTGGGCTCGCTCGGCAGCCCCGCCGCGGCTCTGCCGCCCCGCCCAGCGCCGCCGGGGCGGGGGCCGGGGCCGGCCCTCCCCGCCGGGGCGGAGCAGCGGGCGGGGGAGAGCCGGGGGCTTGCTCCCTTTTCCCGGTGCCTGCCAGCCCCCGGGAAGGCCAACACGTGCCCCCGGACCGGGCAGAAGAGGGGGAAGCCGCGGCCCGGAGCCGTCCAGCCCGGGGGCAAGTGCCCCCGCAGAGCCCCAGGCCACCCCCCAGTCCACCCCGCCCCGCCTCTCCGTGCTGCCCCCGGGCCGGCCGGAGGGCACGGCGGAGGCGCAAGGGCCCCTCTCCCCCGGAGACCCGGCCTCCTCCGCTCCGCTCCCCTCCCCTCCCCTCCCCGGGGGAGCTCTTTGGACACCACTTTTCTTTTTCCTCCCCCATGTTCCTTAGCAAGAGTTTCTACCTTCTCTTTAAGCAACAAAGTCATTATGGCTTTTGAACTGAGAACTCGCAGGAGGTTAACGTTTTGTAGATACTTGTGTGACTAAGCATGCTGCTGCAGAAAGCTGGCCTCCTGCCTATTCCCAAGATCGTAACAGTCCTGAGCAAACATGTTTTGCAATCACATCAGCAAAACACTCAGCCTTTGTTTGCAACGGGCTGTACTTCTCCCGTCGACCCCCCAGGGCTGTAAACTCTGCCAGATGCTTTTATCTCCCACCTCTTTTGGTTTGGGATTTTATGGCATCAATTATTTCAAAAGAAATGAGTCCCTGAGCTGGCCCACATTTTTTTTTTTTTTCCTTCCACTTATAAAGCTAAATTCTGTTAGATCATTTTCCTTCAAATACTTTGAATTAAGAGGAGAACTTCTATTGCAGTTTTGATGGGAGGAGGCCAGGACAGCTCCCAACCCCTGAACATACTAATATATAGGGGAAGAAGGCTTCTGCTCACAATTCAGGCTGCTCGGTTTTGAGTCCTACCAAGCTATCTAACAACCAAGCAGGGAAATTCCATGACGCTGAACTTTACACTTCTGTTAAATGTAAAACTGAACACTGAAAAATCGTTCACAGGCTGTTCCTGTTATGGGTGTACAAATCTTGCAGTGAAATGCAAAGAACACTGAGGACAGTGCTGTCAGGGGAACGTGGCAACACGCCTCAAGGCAGCAGTTCTGCACATTTCTAATGCTAAAGCTTTAAAGGCTTCCTTTCCTCTCCACTTCCCAACTACCACCACCACCTCTCTAGGCTATGCAATTGACTCTGGAGAGCTAAAGGACACTCTACTTCTGAAGGCTTAGCAGCACTTACAAAGTTAAATTACCTAGAGGTGCCCAGGTACCACAGCTCCTTACTTGAGGCCTTGGCTTTAAGCTGCCAAGTTTCTCCAGAAGAAATGAAGTATGCTTTGTACCTACTTGCACTTCATAAAATGCTCAACAGAAGCGTGGAAAAAGAAGAATGCAATACTGGCAAGGAAGATTGCATTTTGTGAGCTAATAAAGTAAACTAATGAAGAACACTGTTTAATTCCCACTGGCTACTTCCTTACTTCAGGCCAAAACATAACAGAAAGAGAAGGAATGGGCTCCTCTTGCAACACAGGCAAAGAACTGGCTTGTGCTCAGAAAAACTGTTGAAAAAGAGAGTAATTACCTGAAAACTGAAACGCAAGAAGATGCCTCACCATAAGAAGTCTTCCTGGGTGTCAGATGAAAGGTCATCCTCTTCAATGAATTTGTTAATACACTTGGGGGGGGGGGGGGCGGGGGCGGGGGCGGGAAGGGCAGCACTCCCTCAGTTCCCTGAAGTGTTTTTCACTCACTGTGGCCGATTGCCCTGCCTGGATATTTGTGAGGAAGCTTGTTTATGTTAACAGTTGCTCCTATACAAAGAACCTTGGCAGATACAGATTTTTCTCTGACGTCATCCAAGGTAAATTCCCCCTCATTAAACAACCAACTCAACAGCAGAAGGTAGGAAATTATACCGTGTTCTTTGCTTTCTCTATCAGAATAGATGAAGGCAGTGACAGCATGTCAGAAAAAGCAGGTACAAAGGGGAAGAGGAAGTTGCACAGCCGTAGCAAACAAATAATGGTCTTAAAAGCTCTCCCATATGGCCTGAGTACACAAGCTCTGCTCAGGCCCCAGGTATGTCTCTGCCTTAGCAGAATCTTATCACCCCAGTCTGCTGCAAGTGCTTTCTCCACCCCAGCCCTCATGCAAGTATTTCAAAATGCAACTCCTCCAAATCAAAGAACACGCGAACCCAAGCCACGTGCTCATCTATAAATCAGTATGCAATTGTAGACTGAAATTATTTCCATTTGGGGGCTAGTAAGACAAGCTACATGAGCAATTTCATGAGGGAATATGGTTTGACACTGGCACAAAGTTCATTCAGGTACTAACGCGTGCAGAACCCAGTGCAGCCGGGGGACACGGGGGCAGATCTATGGTACAGTTTGCATAACTTGAGCATTCCCCTGGGGAAACACAACAGTATGTTTGACCATGTATTGATGCAAGTAAACAGAGATCTAGAGAAATGCTTATAAGGGAAAAAACAACAACAAATGTTTAACATGAAAATATCGATAGATAACAAGTTTCCTTTCACCCAGAAAGAGTGTATTATAGATACAGATGAAGTCACCTAAAGCAAACACCACCTAAAGCATGGAAACATACTCTTTCATAGCAAGCACTTCCATAAAAGCTGCTTGCATAAAAGGATGGCATTTAACATCTGTGTACTCTAAGTTAAGTCATCACAAAAAGCAATTTTTCTTTATCACTACAGTTAAAGAAATGTCCTGGTGAAGCTAAAAGGAGACCAACCAGTTACAATGTGAAAAGCCTGATCCTGCAAACACATACATCTGCACTCAGCCCCTGTAACTTGGAATAGCTCCGTTTCAGTCCAATACGGGGACTTTTTAGAGTCAAGTTCAGCACAAACAGATGACTCTGAAGAACTGGCAAACCAAGATCTTAAATTCTTTCCGTAGAAAAGCTATCCAAGCAGGAGCACTTGAAATGCCTGTTACTGCAATGCCCTGGACATCAAATTAGTATCTTGGAAGACGATCAGATGATTCTTTCCCAGGAACATTTAGAAGTAAAAACCTAATTCTTCAGGGCTCTGAGCTACCTGATTTGTATTAGTTCTTAGGACTGGATTTCTCTCTCTTGTGGTTTCGTAAGGTAGTGCCAGCTGTGGCAAGATGTAGCAAGCTTAGCAGAATGGACGTGAATACCAGCAGTCACGTCCAAGTGTCTTTGAACCCCCTGAGATGGCTAATGGCCACAGATGCATGGTGTCTCCCATCTGCAGCTACGCCAGCTGAAGAGGTTACTGCACTAACCTGGGTGTCACTGCCTCCCGGGAAGGTCGGGTGTCTCTCCTAAGACCTGCCCACCCAGCTGCTGCAAACAGCACTCAGTACTGCACAGTCCAAGGAAGCGATTGGAGGACTATTTTGGGTTGAGGAGGGTTGATTTAATTGGTTTAGCTCACTTCAACTGATAGAGGTTAGGCATTACTAATAGTGAACAGATCTCAGGGAATGTAACTCCTAGCAAAGCAGCAGCAATAAAAGCATGGGGGCAAGAATGTCTTCAACCAGAACAGCTCGAGCAGCTCCACCTAATCTGGCACCTTAATAAAGTCACCAGGTGTTTCAGCAATGACTAAGCAGCCCCACACTGGCCACTCTGAACATTTCCCTGTGGATTCCTCTCATTCCTCACTGTCCACAGCCACTACCCTTTTCATAACAAATTTCAAATGTATCTCCTAATCTCTTCTATCCCTTTATTATATATTTGTTATTTCTAAAATAGCAAAAATCTTTATCATGATAACAATATGGGAGGCACAGCAATTGAACCATTCATTACAGTGATGAAAGAATTTAAATTAAATAGAAGAATATATCATCCTAGCATATGAGTCAAGAAAAAATGGTCAGTGTTTCAAAGCATTCTTCTTGATTTAACCTTAACGATCTGACTTGTCAGTCGTCAAAAAACTCACTCTATTATTAGAATTAGCACATAATTCTAGGGAGGAGGATAAACTGTATTCTTTGTACAATCTAAATTCTTGCTGTATGTGTCAAAAAGGATCAGCCCTTAGGAATGGCATTGTACCCGATACCTTTATAATAATAATAAAACCAAGTTGTTCATGAGAATGGAGGGCTGACAATTGGCCACATCAGGAAACAAATTTAGACCAATATATAGAAGCTTTCCTTTTGTAGTCTTTAGGATTGCAAGGCCAGCTAAGACTTAACATTTTACAGTATTCAGAGATTATACTTATTTGTCTGTTCTTTGAACCTTATCCATCCTTGAAAGGCTATTTTTCTATTTCTAGCTCTTCCTTACATTCTGCTTTCTTAATGGCCACATCTTCAGCTTTAATGGGCAAATTACGTACAAGTAATCAAGGGGTTTTGTGAGTAATTACAAATCAGGTCATTCCTAGCCCACTGTATCCCCACCAAAAGACCCAGCATCTTTTCTCTCAGAGCTGCAAGAGGCTGTGAGACTCGGTTGTTACACATGAGCTGTTTGCACAGTTGACTGACTTTAACTGACCAAGCTCCAGGAACTCCAGTGGCTTTATCTGTTCCCTGAACTACTTGTTCATCACTCAGGACTCTTATTCCCCCAAAACAGTCATTCCTCTGGTAATTTCTGCCTTTAAGATTCTACCACCCCCACCTCTAAACCACAAGTTGTTTTTGTTTTTTCTCTCCCCAAAGATTGTCCAAGTTTAACATTCCCTTCTGCAGTTATTAGGTAGCAGAAGTACAAAGTTTAATTTAGGGAGCTATAAGAAGTTGAGATCCTGAGATTATTCATGCTTTGGCAAGGAGACCAAAACAGACTTACGGTTTCTAAGACTATTAAAAATAGGTAGATTAAAGATGCATATCTGAAGCTTAGTAGATTGAAAGAATGTCTTACCAGATTATTCTTCCTCCTTTTTATGAGAGTACACAGCTCCTCCTAGGCTGATAAACAGCAGCTGAACTATAGAAGTTGTTTGTCTGGCTTGCTGTGAATATGCAGCGTTAGAGAAGTGGGTTCTTCTGATACTGTTCTGAGGTGGCTCCAGGCTCATGCACTGTGCAAGAATACTCTGGTTAACAACAAACCCCAGACCCAGGTCTCCCAAAATGAAAGTCCGTGTTAACTAGTTTCAAAATTGACCTTGGTAACTCACAGGTAACTTCTGATCTTTTGGTAGCTAGAGGGTGCATGGAGAGGGGATCAGTTGCCCAGCTGCGGATTGCTGCTCTATGGGGAATGGAACATCTGCAGGCTGCCAGCCACTCTGCAGTCTCTCTCAGTACTAAATAAACATTAAGGTTAAAAAAACCCCTAGTTTAACCTTAATGAAAGAATGTATTTGGAGTTCAATCAAGAAAAATAAAATTTAACATAGCTCATAGCTGTCTAGAACTGGTTTGGCCTAAAGAGGTCTCCCCTCTTCCCTTCAGTTAGCAAACTGCCAGGTCACACCAATGCCCAAGACATTTTGCACAGCTCCTTGGAGTTGGGATCAATTTTACTATCTTTTTCTCAGGCCCTTGCTCCCCAAGATGAATCCTGAAAAGGGACAAATATCCTTTCTCAGCTGAGTGAAAATTGGGAACTTCCCGCATCTCCCTAGTCCTCAATTGATTCAGTTAAGAGCAATGAGACAATGCAGTACCTTACTTGCTGTGCTACCTGAATGCTGTCTGACCGTGCTTCACCACTATCATGTAAAGATGCTGTTGGAAGGCCTGTCCTACACAGATGGAAGTTGCCTTATAATTCTGGGCAACCCACTACAAACAAAACCTTTTACACAATGTTAATGTGTGGCTTCAAAGTAAGGGAAGGCCAGCTGAATCATCTCTTGTGTGAGTTTAAGGTTTCTGGGCTTTTTAAACTGCATTTGACCTCAGAAATAGTCTTTATATAAAAGAGAAGAAAAAGCAATGAAATGCATCTCATTATTAGCTTCTGACAGAAATCAGACACAACAGCAAGCACATGGGGGAAAAAAAATGCCTTTAGGAGTACTGGAGTGGTACACCTGCCTTACTGGAACTGGGTGAGACCATGGCAGCAGGTGACCCAGAGCTGCACTGCTGTGAGGTTACAGTGAGTATGCAGGAAATGCTGCGCAAGTGTCCTGTGAAGAAGTTGCAACTAAGACCTACTTTCATACTCTGGTACACACAGACATGCAACCCAGAAGCTCTTCTCCTCACCAGAAGCTTTTTGTTATCTTTACCCTTAGGGGCCCAGGTGTATTTCTAGAAAATTGCTTGAAACTCTGACCTGAAGCTCATGCCTGACTTGATTTTGCAGACGCAACAAGCAAAAAGCTTATTTCTGCAGAGCCTTCACCAAGGAAGAAGCTAGCAATTTATAAAATGCTCTGTTAGACATCTTCAAGTCAACGCTTCATCTCA
Source organism: Harpia harpyja (assembly GCF_026419915.1). Lineage (NCBI taxonomy): Eukaryota > Metazoa > Chordata > Aves > Accipitriformes > Accipitridae > Harpia > Harpia harpyja. Next base: position 9,940,499 of record NC_068942.1, on the reverse strand, counting down.
CATATATCCACACTACAGCCAAAACTTAAGTGATCTTTTTTTTTTAAATAAATTCAACGTTTTCCCCATGAAAAGACAAGCAAGAAGAATGGAATGCAACAAAAGCATGTCATGTCATTTAATGCACTTCAAGAAGACTCTCAGCTATTTTTCTATATCTTGATTGTTACAATGAGATAAAATCAACTGGAATAGTACTAAATGAATATGGGAAGTACCACTAGAGATTCAGGAACGCTTATATCAGTAACTGCAGTTTGGGGAACTGGTTTGTGGCTTTCTTCATACGCTTGCCACATTGAAGGACATGCTCACTGTGCCTCAGAGCAGCAGACAGGAGAAAAAAAACCCAAACCAACCACCAGCTATTTTGTTTTCAGTTTTCACAGTCTAGCTGTGACCCAAATAATATATGTTATTTATCTGAGTTTGTGAGTTTTGGAAAACCATCAAAGTTTTTTTTATTAGGAAAAAAATCCAAATACCTATAAAGCTGTAGTCCCCTTGCAATTTCTGTAATGACCTATCTTGATAGTAAGGTTGCAAGTTCCTCAAGACTGAATCTCTCTCCATATTTGTTTAATATATAGAGCCAAGTACAATAATATTATAGGATTTATCAACTCCTTTAGAATATTATCATGGCAAATAGTTAAGTACAAAAGTAAGTAACATCATCCTAGACAAGTAACTCACATCATTTATTTAATGATAGCAGGTAAGAAAACAGATCATCCTCTAGGTACTGTTCAACACCTGATTGTTAAAAGTTAAGGAGATACTACAAGATCCGCCATTTTCATATCAAATCTGTTTCTTTTATACTCAAAAAGAAACCCATGAAGACCTCTGCTCGAGGAGAATCATGAAAATAAAACCTAGATGAATCGTGTATTTCTTGCCATTTTGGGCAGCTACTGTTGGTGTTTTGTTTAAATTCAGACAGCACTATATTCTTCATTCTTCCCTATTTGAGAATATAACACGGCTAAGACATTTTGACCCAAATCAGTTTATTGGCCTTTGCTTTCTAAAACAGAAGAACTGAAAAAAGCACTGCTTTCTTGCTGATACAAATCCTAAAAGATCTGGTCAGTCTCCTACTCAGCAATCAAGACCATTTCCTACAGTGGGTTTTACTAGTTTGACACTTGCATTAATATGCCATTTCCTTCTCTTACTGTAAGTTAAAAGGACACTGACACCTGCCCAGGGGGTACAGCAGGGAGCAGAAGCCCCCCAGCCCTTCAGGGGCCACCCCTGCCCTGTCACTAGCAACACTGACAGCCAACACCCGCTCTGACGAGCCCCAGAGCGGGCGCAGTGAGCTGCAATGCCACCACCAGCACGTGCTTCAAGGACATTGTACACGTGCTCCTGTCAAACGCAGCACAACTTCTGCATCCTCCTAAATTCTGGATTTCTCTGGAGCTTAGAGAGCTCCCTCAAGGCCCCTGGCACAAGCTGCCCTGCCACCAAGCTTGCCTACAGGACCATCTCCCTACCCTCCTACCCCCACCATTGCCACCTTGGCGCTTTTCCACAGGCCACAGAGGCTTTGGGTCCCTGCAGGACAACTGTAAAATCACAGGGAGATTTCTGCAACTGAGCTGTTTGGGATCTCAATAAAACCACAAACTTTTCTGGGCTTTGCAATGCTGCTGTCTGCAATGATGACGTCCAGACAGTGGAACTGTTAATACCTTGCCCCACTTACCTTCTCAAATGCATATTTGCTAGGGGAACTAAGTCAAAACAGACTTGAAACCAATTCTAGCACTTTCTGTTCAAATACTGTTAAGTGTCTTTGTTTTTTTGAAAGAGTTAACCGCAATATTGGAACTCAGCCTTAAATCCACTGTTTGTTAACAATCGTAATTTTAAGTCAACCACTTGCTATTGCGAGAGAGGAAAGGCCACCTACCATTGTTGGACCACCCTGACTACTTACTATACAGCATTTTAAACATGCAATACTTCAAAAGTCCTGGGAAGGGCCAGCACTGTATGTGTAGCCTGTCAGATTCAAATGAACTGAAACCACACACAAAATACACACAGCAGACGTGCTGCAGAAGACACAATGCTCTCAGATTTCCATAGCAGAATCAATATTTTGCAATCAAGCTAGCATTAAAGCCTGATTTATAGCAGTTTGCAAACGTAAATAAACAAAGTACAAGTAAATACAGAAAAATGCACACATACCATCCTAAACACACACAAATTTTACTAAGATAGTATTAAAATAGGGATAATGTCCTTAAATAAGGGTTTTGGTGTTTACAGTTCATATTTGAGCTTATAAATCTGTTTCACTGGATATGAAGCTATAGCATTCAAACACCTTCTCATTTTGTCAGTAAAACTACAAATCTATACCTGTCCTTCTGCTTCTCACGAGCATGACAACTGCCCTCTAGCTGCTCAGCAGGGATTCCAGGTCAGCAAAACAATGCAGCAAATGAAAACTTGTGCAGAACTGGACCATGTTTCCACTACTGATGAAGATGCAACAATGATCACTGAAGCCTGTAACTAAACTACTAGCAAAAAACTCTGGTTGATTTGCTGACATGCCTATATTAGTAACAACAACAGAGAGGATGATTTCTCTTTATCAGGGTGTGTTTGTCATCTTCCTGAGAAGTCCTCCTCTTGAGAGACACTACCACAAAAATAATTCAATTATTTTTGTAAATGTAAAGATAAATTTCATAAGAGTAGCAAATTATTTATAATTTAATGTGAAATGTGACTTGAAAGAAATTTACATGTATCATCACACTGTTCTGAAACTGGTAGGACTGAGGCTAAGCCAAGTTTGGATGGTAGCCAACAAGGGCCAGAGACCAACTCCTAGACCTGTAGCAAATAAGGAATTACTTGGCAAAGTGTAGGTCTGGAGTTGTCAAGGATCACTGCACAATGGTGAAAACAAACAAGACTGGGATGAGTCCAGGAGAAATTCTTTTGGTGAGCTTAGACCTGGGGCTTACAGAGAAACCAGAGCCAGGATCTGCATTAGGATTTGAACCAGCAAAGACTGGCAGGGCAGAATTCAGGCGTTGGGCTAGGGAAAGAGAGATGACTCCTGAGGATCTTCCATCTAGATTTAAACTTACGCCTGGTGGGAATTATTTTGCTAAGGCAAGGTGTTTGCATGTCCACAGCCAGCAGGTGAAGTTTAGAGCTTGCACTAACCAGGATCCAGAAAGGGAGGCTCAGCTGTTGCAAATGAGAGGGGTCCCTCGGCCCCTCATTTTTGTTTGCAAGAGGCTGATTCTCTGCTCTGTAAGAAGAAATAAATAAAACCCTGCATCCCTGGATTCGTATTGCAATATCATCTATATTCTTTCTTTCACATGTAATGGCCACCTTTCGTACGGTAAATTCGTTCTCAGGGCTATAGAAGATTAATGCAGCATTACACACACAGGCAGGCACTTTCTTAATAGCTTGTCCTGCATTAATTCTTTTGTTGAAATACAATCAAGACATTGCTGGGAGGGAATGTTTTATACTGGGGTCACTTGAGACTTCAGGTTGTTTCTGGCAGTGCATTGACCTGGCTGAGGGAAATGTTCTTGTAACAAGCAATCAAAATTCATCATCTGACCACACCTAAGCTGTCCTAAACAGGAAAAAAAGATAACCCCCATATAAACCTGTACAGCAAATATGTTAGGAGTGGAGGACTTTGCCCTGTTTCACATGATACCACAACTAGACAAATTCTCCTAACGGCTCTAAACCTTTCTTGAACAGAGCTGCTCTGAGGGGCAGAGGGAAGAAGAAAGTAGCTAGAGGCAAGCTGGGGAGCTGGTTCGCAGGGAGAGACTCAATAAAAGAAATCACTGGATAGGGGCCCCACATTTCTGGATGGGAATGTGGGCACAGCCCAAGTGGCCAGCATACATGATGTTAAATCAACAAATTTTGGAAAAAACATGAAAAGTAACTGCAGTGCATCCAGAACACATCTAGCTTGCTGGGCACTGCCTGTGACCTCCCAAGTATTGCATGTCTAATAGGTCTGAACCTGCCCCAAACACACCAGACACCTACCTGGCTGTATGCATGCAGCAGTCATTTTACACAGAATATGTAACCAGCTACCAGAAGCTCCAAATGACCAAATTCCTTTTTTCCCTTCTCTATACAATCTTCCAGGAGGGGAGGGGAAGGCAGAGCAGGGGTGGAAGGGACAGGAACATGTGTGGGTAATGACAGCACTGTTTATGGGGTCCTAAAAACAGACTAACTCTCTGCATGGGTACTCACTGATAAAAAAAAATGAACACAACTGCCTGCTCTGCCTCATAACAAGACAGATGTTCACATAAAACAAAACATACATTTAGATTTTTGGCTCAATATTCTTGTCTCTGAATTGTTGCTTTACATATGAAAAAATGATCCTTTGTTTTAAGAAAGCCTTACCGGCCACAAGTTTCCCAAAAGAGGGACACTACATCCTCCAGCACTGGCAGGCCTGCCTGATAATAAGCAACCAGCACTTATGGGATAGATAGCACAAAACCAGGGCTGAGTATAGAGGAATCACAATACTCTCCAAGAGAAAGGGTAAGTTAAGGCGGCATCTGGATACAAGAATGACAGAAAGGTACTGGCCACAGTTATCCTGCAACCTTGCGATGCTGCCTTGCGTGCCAGTTTGTTGACATTTATGTGGCTACTAAAAAAGAGAGAACAACCACAAACAAGTCACTATGCAAAACTTTCTTCTAGAAGTACAACACTAAGGAACATTGGACACTGAGGTGTCCAAGCCAGTCTTAAAGCAATCAGCTTCACTTTGAGAGTTACTGACTAACAATTGTCAGTCAGCAGTAGCTGAAAACGTGCTCAATCCCAAGCACCTAGTGCATGGGAAGGACTGCAGCCTATTTAAAAGTCAGGAACATCATGAAGAGCTGCAGTAGAACGAGAAGTCTGAACTTGGCAAGTAAATGCCTTTTCTGCTCCCTTTCAGAACAAACTCTAGATGGAAGTTGTCTATTTTCAAGTCATTGAATTTTGCATTTGAGTATCCTACTAAATTCTTAACTGAGCTATGCATGGTTAGAACTTTTTTTTTTAATAAAATACAAGAATATGATGATAACTGGGTTGTTTCTTTTTATGAACAGTTTGTTGACAGAATAGAGCAATAACACTTTACATTATAGTTTTCAAAGAGTAAATAAAAACTCTAAGCAAATTTATTTCATGTTTTTACTGTCAACTAGCAAAGTATTGACTAAATGTTAATGGCATTTATCCTGCTATTTTAGTCACCATCAGATTTGAAGCAATACAGCCGCATCCATTTTTCCTGTATGTTTTATACAAGTGTCTCCCTAAATATATTCTTCTCCCCTCCCCACACAAAACTTCCACCAACTGTTGGAGAAGCTACTCAACTGCATTTGACACTTACGTGAACTTCTGATCTGACCATCTACAACCTTTAGTCCATGTTCGCACTTGTCTCAGGGGGCAAAGGAAATGGGTAGCTGCTCACAAAGTTTGTAACTAATAGTATATTGTGAAAGGAACATGAAGGGAACTAGGGTCAGCAGATTAGATTTTAAGATTTAAGCGAACTGCCTGGAAAAACAGCACATATTTTTAGTTCGGTAACAACCTCAAACATTATGTACGTGTACTGTGTATGTTACCCTGGAAAGCGTACAGTTTCTGTGGTGGAAGGGTGCTTAATCTTCATGGCTTGCTGCTTACAAACAACGGTTTACATGAAGCAGAGGATCCCATTTTAGGTGCCCTTAAACCAACTTGAAAACCTACTAAAGCAGTGTAGCAATTACGTGAAAAGCAGGTGGGGAAAGACCCAGAAAGAAAGCTTCCAAGGTTTTCAATTAACTTCTAAGTGACACTTCTAAGAATCAGCATGTCTGTTCCATAATGTGAAATTATTTTCCAGCTTTTTCCTTTGCCCAGTATTTTTGCAAACTGACTAGTACTGCCAAACACAGATAGGAGACTCAGAAGAGTGTATACTGAAACACATTTCAGCAGGACCCTGGGTTCATGACCTATTTTATGTAATGGAAATCTGCTTAAATATGAAGCAAATGTAGATACCGGAACTCTTTACATTTAGATGGTATCAACCTATGTGTGTATCCCTTAATACATGTGTACTGGTAAGACTTGTACACCAAGTTCTTCCCTGGTAGGAAGCCCCTTCAGCAAATACAGTCACAAAATTCAAAACACAAAAGCCAGTTACTGAAGAAGACACCTAAAAGAGATGAGAATGTACAGAGAACAGCTGGGCTTTTAGATTCAGATCAGTGCACACTAATCACAATTCAGTCACAAGCTGGCTTCCCTCTTCTCAGCCTGAGCTCCCTCCTCCCTACATCATCCCTCCTTCATGTCTCTCACTGTTCCCCTTCTCCACCATTACTTCACTACTTACTTCAAAGAATCAGAAATTACTGTAGAACGAATCTGATTTTCCTTTTCTTATTACCCTGTCTTGAATTGCTTACTGTTAGCCTGGTTGGGCTGTAATTAACTGAATTGTGCTCTGGATCCGTAAAGCAGCCCCGCCTGCTCACCTGACTCTAGACACTACTAACTATGAGCACCAGTGATGACTTAGTGGTGCCATATGCAGAACAGAGGATGTTCTCCCTTCAGAGCATGTGCTAGTTCCAGCAAGGACAAATATGAAAAGTCACTATGACTTGTGTCATACAAAACTGGGTAATACAGACAGAAATCAGGATAACATTTTTCTACTGTTTTATTGTTTTCAGTCTCTCTTGCCCCCACTGCTTCCCAAACTAGGACAGGTCAGCTCTTCCATGACATGAGAACTAGAACTGTAAAAGGGGTTAGGGTGATGTACTAAAGCTTCAGGACAACACCCAGCAAGCAAAGCAGGCCCCCAGTACTCCTCTAAACCTCTACCTGTGAAGACTTTTTTTCAAGGTATGGAAGAGTCTGATTTCTGCTCTGCTACAGGTTGCTGCTATTTCCAAAAGACCTCTAGCTCTGTAAGAGCAGGTTATTACTTTGCTGATCAAAGCCACTTGCAGATTGAAAATGTCCAAACTGCCCCAGGAAACACAAAGTCTGGCAGACTAGGTTTCAGCTTGTTACTATGAACCTGAAACTTGCATGAGTTCACTAAATGCAGGCTGAGTTTCAGCTACTATCACACCACAACTTCCTTCTACCTCGGAAGAACTAGGAAGGTGAAAGTTGAAAACTCTCCCAATACATCATATGCATGTAGAAGAAAACAGGCTGCACTCCTCCCCAGTGCCTGACAGCTGGATCCACTGGTCATTAAGGACAAGGGAGAGTGCAAAGCCAGAAAAGGCAGTTTCTGGAAATGAAGGATGGCAAACCAGAGGCTTAGGCAGGGAGCATCTGGGGCCAAGGACTCCTAGGGAAAAGCATCCCTCTACTTGTCTGGCTTAGGGACAGCCCCCCCCACCCCTCATAGTATAGGGACTTACCCAGGACAGCAGCTTCATAAATCGCTGGGTAGTACATCAGCAATGAGTGCAAACCACGTCTTTCAGACTAAAAGCAGGTTTTGGGGGGTGAGGTTTAGTATGTGATTCGACTTCATTGAAGTTTCAAACAGTGAAAGTTTAAGATAGGGCAGGCACTTAATGGAAAACATGGGTTTACCCAAGTCTATGACCAAACTGCAACTAAATCCGTCCCAATGGTCTGAGAGCTTTGCTGTATAACCTCTGCAGATGGATTCAATTCTTAGAATTGAACTTTCAAGTTTTCTTATGAAGCAGAGCTGCTAGCAAACAGAAACAAATTCTGTGCAAAAATAAAATGGTAGCCTATCTATTCCTTCCACTGCAGCTACTGTATTTGTTTTCAGTCTTTGGATAAACATTCACCCAAGCTTAGGCCAATTCCAACTGGTTATGTCAGCAGTTACATACAAAAACTAGGCTTCAGTGTAACTCTGTGGACTTTATTACAATTTCCTTCTAAAATCAGCAGCATTATTTAGAGACAACCTTATATGTTATTAAAGCTATAGCATCTGAGAAAGAAAATTCAGATGCCTGCCTTTATTTCTGCTCTTCAGAACAAATACAATAAGTCACAGTTACGAAGAGCATCTAATTATCACACAGATTTTCAGAGACATTGAACTGTCATTGACTTTGCAATTAACACTACAGGCCAGTGACAAAAGATGTAGGACTACCTGTTAATACAATTTAACAAAAACAGTTAAGTCCCAAAGTAAAGAGGGACTCAAAACCTTTCAGTAGGCAAGAAATAGTGAACAGGTGGCAACACTAAGAGATTTAATAAATACAGCAGCATTCAGCAGCAATTTGAAAACTGTCTGCTTGGGTAAGGTTGAGTTATTAAAAGAAAATCTCCATTTATAAAGAGTGTTGATGGGATTTAAACAGCCTGTGTAAGAAGGATTAAAAGTCAATTGAAAAGTCTGTACAGATAAGAAAGCAAAGAAATGGTGCCCTTGAATTCTGTACATACTGTTTAACCTTATCACTGTTTCAGTCTCCTGGCGCACAGTGGAGGTAGAACAGGCTGCCTTATGCATAGCTGGTGAGGTGGGCCCTGTGTTAGGACTATTTAACACTTGTACAGTGCTTTGAGCTATCCTGTCCCCTCACTCCCCCCTCTTCCTCTTTTAAAGTTGGATAGTAAAAATCATCATTTACCATCCCCACCAGGTACAGCTCACAGATACCAAGGACATAAATTGCATGAGTCTGTCCAGGCATGCTATAATGATTAGGTGTTTTCTCTCCTTTATGTAACTGATGATCTTGCTATTCTCTGTCAGACTTTTATAACTGTACACCTCAATATAACTAGTGTAAATATTGACAATGGGGAGGCAAGTGGGGATTTCTGGGAGGAGGAGTAGTGGGTGGAAAGTGAGAACCAGGCTCTAAGATTTTTTTTCCTCTTGCCTCCAAAGTATCCTGTAACATTCTGCTTTACACAAAAGTTATTATGGCTTTTAATTTACGTATCGCTTCTTAGAATAAGACGACAGACAGCAACACACAGCTAGCTCTTTTCATTCATTAATCCCTCCCCTATCCTTTCTCATCTTCTCATCTCATCCAAAATCCAGCCTATTCTGGTAACCTAAGTTGCCTATTTCTGATGTGCCTTTTGTAAGACGGCCAAAGCTAAAGAGCATTCAAGGTGAAAATGTACAATACCACATCTTGTCTTGGTTTCCCTCGCCTGTAACACAGCCTAACATTTGATTTGCTTCCTTTGGTCTCGTCCAGGATACAGCAAGAGCTTTATAAAAAAGCTCTGTAAGAATCTGGGCCATTGATTTGAACAAGGACTCTTTAGCCATGACACACAGCATGAAAAAGAACTGCTCAACAAGCCAGCTCTGGAAGCAGTATTGCCATTTCAGCGCGGGGCTCTAACAGTAGTGCAAGTGCTGGGCAGCAAAGCTGGACGGCTTCTGAGACCTCAGGTTATCTCTTGGCGCAGTCCTTCACTGCACTGTACCAGCCTGTCAGAGCTAGTTCAGGTGGGTCCAACACAGCACCACAAAACACACTGTAAACATATTCTGATTACTTATCTGTGATACTTATCAGCATATGCTTTTTCCAAGGCATCACACAAACCATTACATAAACATAACCAGAATGTTACTGGCAGAAGGGGACAGCTATTCCACTGGGATGTGGAGTTATATTCAAGAAACAAACAAACAAGCCACAGATATTTGGGAGTACATTGCCTCCGTGCAAATTTAGGGCAGAAATTAAGAACATTAATATACAATAGCCCTAGGGAGATTCAAATAGCTAATCAGCTTACTTGCTGTATTTGTATAAACTGCACAAAACACTCAAATTCTGCAGGAGATACACCTTCCTAACTCTTACGGCTGCAAAGTTCATCTTTTAAATGCAGTTTTACTGTAAGTCAACACAACCCCATTTCCACTAGTCTGCTAGAGCATGAAACCATCATAATCGCAGCAATCTTCTCACTCTCCCTTACCTTCATATAGGTGAGGAAGCTAAAGCCCTAGTACAAATATTGTTTGATGAATGCCTCCTTCAACAGATTTCATCATACAGTTGTTATCTGGTTACTGTATACTCTCTGTATTCATGAGTATTACTCCTTACATTTTGTAAGTATGGTTTTATATCCTGCAGAGTAAGAAGCATATCGTCATTCAAAACACATTTGTGACTATTCATTTTGCAGCAATGCGTTCGTGGTCCAGTTCTTACTCTGGATACCATACCCAGGGAATCCACATGAAGGAGATGGAAATAAATGTAGCAAAACCAATCCCTCCTTAAAGCTCATCACTCTTTTATGCAGTTTCTACTGCTGAAAAAAGGAGGGTTTCTTGATGCGTATTTCTGTTTGGGCTGCAAAGTTAGCATATATAAGATAGCTGGGTCTCCCTATTTATTAGTGCCCCTACTTGTTTATATGACAACAAAAAGGATTGGATTGTCTTTCTAGAAGGACTATGAAAGATGAGGTGAACCTTAAAAAATGGAAAACCACCTTGCATCTGAATGCACTGAGGCAGCTGCCTCACTGAAACTCCTTAAGAGTATTAGTCACAGGTCCCCTGCTTCAGTGCACGTAGTTAAGAGGATTATGATCTAAAAAAGTGAAGTTTGGCTCCCTCATTGTAACCTCATGATGTTATTTGGGCATTTATGAATAGTCAGAGCTCCATGCAGCAGAGCTGCTAATAGTATGGCATGTACCAATCACACTGCAAAGCAAGTGATCTCACCTAGGCAGCTTGTGTAAACACAGCACAGCCACACAAATACAACAAGCTTTGGAGCATACTTCAGGTTATTCTGTGAAGAATATTTACTGTGTTGCCTGGAAGCACATAAGTAGGGCTTTTGGGGGTTTTCTCACCCACCCCCAGTTTTCCATAAAGAAAATTTATGGAAAAAACAGAATTCCTTCAAACAAGGGGTTTGCTATTGTGGTAATTTGGCATACCATACTCTGAAGAATAAATTTTCTAAACAGCATTTCCAAACCCAGCAATCTTCCTTTCTGAACACCTGTTTCCATTAGGAAGTATTCTGCTACTATAGGCAAGAACTGAGAACACTTCAGAGTGCCCTATTTGAACAAATATACACTGCTGGAACAGGACAGATTCTCCCCATAAATGCACTTCAGAGAAGTACTATTTAAAGCTCCCTGGACATGACAGTGAAACTGAATTCAAATTCTAAAAGAAAAAAAAGTTCAAACCCTTTGAAAGGAGTTATTAATATTTGTGTACCTTCTTCCTTAAACCAAGAGATGTTAGTTACTTGTTGGCAAACTGTCAGGAAAATTAAGTCTTTGGTTATTCGCAAGATCTACCAGAAAGTCACTAAAAACCAAGAATGGGTAGATTCAACTGTCTACTGATCTCACAGAGAAACAGCTAAACCCCAGTTCTGCCCAAATTAGGAGAGGGTAATTTCTATTTACCTGCATTTAGTCTCCCCTATACTATGTCTTCCATTAATAGTACTTAGGGCAGAAACCTATTTCATGTGGAGCAGTGTTATAGAACAGAAATCCCATAGGAGTAAATATGAAGACCACCGAGTATGAAATTTCTGGTTTGCAAAATATTTACCAAAGAATCCTGTAAGAAAATAAGGTTTATTTTTAAATAATGTATTTCATTAGATCAACTAACGCACTGGGAAAGCTACAGGGGGCAAGCTCTACTTTAGATCAGGCTTAAAAGCTTATTTACTGTTACCAATTGTATGAGCTTGTCTAAGAAAAGCCGCTACCACTCCCCACAAGTCTGATTTACTGTTATCACAGGTACAACGCTATTTTTATTCAAAAAAAGAAGAACAAGCTTAGAACATTCGCTAGAAGTTTTTAGTTGTTTTTTCTCCCATCAAAATAGCAATTAATTCTTTCCTTAAAGGTTCCACTGCTACAAATACCAGAGCAGGAAAAGAAATACTGGTCAGACAACTTACTTGAGAGATATATGCTCTGGATTAAGTGCAATTTCAGAGAAAAACTCTGTGCTAGCCAAGTGATAAAGAGGTTTAGCCAACAGCTTTGCTATTTTTGAGGTAACTTTGTAAAGTGAGCAGCTGTTTAATTTCAATATATAGTTATTGAACTCTGCCTGGCTTACCTGATGGGTACAGAAAGGTCTAATGGAAAGTGACAGAAAATTACTATATATTCTTCAATGATTTAATCTTCATGACCAGTAACAGAAATACATCTAAGAAATTTGTACAGCATCTCATGCAGAATACTTTGGAAACAGTCACAAGGAAATTACAAAATTATCCCAGCTGTAGCAAAAGAACAGACAGGACCCTTAAAAGCCTATTCAAGACTAACCTCTTGCTTCAACCGAATCAACTACAGCTTTGTCATCCTAACAGATGTTTGCCTAACCTGTTTGAAGGCCTCTAATGACAAGACATGCCATGACTCCCAACGTAAAGAGTGCTCAAGTATCCTTACTATTAAGATCTAAATTTTACCTGGTACCATAATGTGAATTAATCTGTGAACACAGAATGGCTCTTCATTGTTACACAAAAAATTTCTCTTCTTTTTCTAACTGCTGAAGAATTTAACACACCACCAGTTCTCACAGAATGTATTGCTAAGCAAGACTTCTATTATGCTGTTGCTGTGTGTCTACAACTGTCTTTTCATCCAGATATAAAGTGAAAAAAATGCAAGTCTAAGAGCAAACAGCATCAGATATAACGCATGACAGAGTACAGCTGACAGCAGGTATTTCAACTTCAGCATGGCTCAAAGCTTTATTGTTCTCCATTCTTTTATGGCCACAGTGGATTTGTGACTGAGAAGCAGGGGGACAAGGATAAAGCAAAGGGTGATTTAAAATTTCTAAAGAAAACTGCTTTGTGATAAAACTTTTCAGAGCAGGGCAATGAAGCTACTAGGAAAAGCAGCAGCACACAATCATACTGCTCCTGAGAACAATGCTTTGTGGGTGGGAGGGTAGGAGAAAAAAAAAATTAAGAGAGTGCTCTTCCTACTCCCTAATAAAATCAGTTGCAGTACACCAGTGGGAAGGGTGCTTCAAAAGGCTTAGATGCCGTCTCTATTCACTCCCACTTCAGCACCAGCTCTTGCAAATTTCTGAGCATTTCTTCTCCAGCACCGCCACTAGCTTCTAGATGAAAAGACAAAGAGGAAGACGAGATGGGGAAGGAAAAAAAGGTCTCTAGTTTGAGCTGAGCCAGGTGGTTAGAGGTAAGCATCTATAAAAGATTCCAAGCACTTGAATTTATGAAAGCCAAGGTAGGCACAAAGGGAAAGAGACAAGACAGCCAGCTAAGGGAAGGAAACTGAAGGGGATTCAACTTGACAGAAGCAGCACTTCTTGTCAATCAAGACAGCCAGTGCTGCCTTAAAAAGAGCCAACTCAGGCACAGTCTGATCCAAAGGAAAATAAGAGACACGCACCAAGTTCCCAGAAAGGCCACTAGCTCTCTTTCCTGCCGTTTGTTTCAACATGTGGCTCTAGAGAACATTCTCCTGTGACATTGAGGAAAGACCTTTTTATATGACCCATGATAAGTTTAATTTGTTTTAGCTTTTACCTCCAGTCTATTCCCAGGGAAGGAATATAGATTGGCAGAAACTAGATGCATACCACAGTGGGTATGCTCTTTTACATAGATCTTCCAAAATACCGTGGCTGTCTTATGAAAGCCAAGTAGGACACCATTCAGCATGTCCAGCCATAGAACAGCTGCACCTTGCATGCTCTCCACCTGCCTACAGTAGCTCAAGGACACTACTGGTTGCTCATCTTTGAATGTACGTGACAACAAAGATCAATCCCATAGCAAAAAAAAAAAAAAAAAAAAGGAGGAAACAATGCTGAGTGCAGCTCTGACAGACAGTGGTGTAGCTGAGATGAGTACCTTTCCTTCCACTGGAGCCTTGGACTAATTTGTGAACATTTGCACCAGAGAGAGGATACGTGTACAATGGCACAGTAAAGACGGGGAAAGAAGATTGTTGGAAAACTGGAGATCTCTTAACACCCAATGTTATTAGCCCTTTCCTCTCATCCTACAAGTAACTTAGGGCTCCCTGCTTCCTTTCAAGAACTCCTTAAATAAAAACATTGTGCCTGCGCTGCTGTAGTCATGCACATAAGCCCCATTTCCACCTTTCTTTGTTAATCAGTGCTAGGTTTTCTTCTTTATTAAACTGGCTGCTTATTCATCATTATGGCTCAGCTTGAGGCAATGATCAGGCACTTCAATCTGCATGGGATAATTTCCCATGCAGACAAAGTCTTAGAAAGACACTTGGGGCTTTTTTTCCTACTTATAAGTTTACAATCTCATTGGAGAGCAGCAGAAAGAAAACATCATGCTAGAGCAGTTACCACAGTGGGAACCCAATCAATGACTACAACTTCTAGGAGCTGCCATAACACAATAACAATAAATGAATACCTAGGAAAGAGACTGAAATCTGTTGTTTGTCAAATTATAATATAAATTAGTATACTAATCCATGAAGGAAAAAAGCCTACATATGTAATCAAATTCAATGTGAAATCCCACTCTACAAATATCTGATAGAGATTTATTATTACTATTATTATTGTCCTCTTTAAATATGTTGATTTTATTTATCCAAGCACTGTACTTATCTGAAACTGAAAACTTACTTTATCACCAAGACAGGCAATTCTTTTTCCAGTTTATGTCTGAAAGTTCTTTTACGTCTGCATCAAAATGCAGTTGTGTTCAAGAAGCATTATTTGATTGCCCTTGCACTATAGCTCAGTGATTCCATATGAAATATATTTAGCCCATAAACAAAAGCTTTTTAAAAAAAAGCTTTATACAGTTTGTACAGCTGGGCTTGCAAGTTCATCTGGGTCCAAAAGTCTAAAGTGCACATCTACCGAGTACAGTTCTACACTTAACTGTGCCGGTGCAAGAAGGTGTCTGAATGCAAGCCAGCTTCTCTGCAGAAACTGTGTAACTATGACAGTGTTTTCACCATTTGGAGCTAATAAACCCTGCCTTTTAATGTGAGAAACAGGTCTATGCCTCCTGGAAGACACCCAACCATAATAAAGGTCAAATTACATCCAGATATGTACTTGGAATATCACTCTGTTCAGATCATCAACCACCATAGAAAACTAGAAAAGGTATCGGATTTCAAGCAGCTAAAATGGCTTTGCTGATGCTGCTCAATCCTGGATGACCACTGGACTCATTCTTACTCTACTATAGAATTCACCAAACAGGAGTCAAAAGCAGCGAGCTTTCATGCAAGTTGCTATGCTCAGCATATAACTACATTGTGAAAGGAGACAAGATCCGTTGAGAAAGCAGTCTTTTTATAGCCTTAGCTATATGCAATATTTGTAGTTAAACTGCTACCAATTATTTCAAATGGGTTTGGATAAACTGTCACAAACTATGAGTGTACCTTTTTAAACACTGTTTACAAATGGCTTAAACAAGAAAGAGATAAAAACCAAATCAGTAAGAAGCTTTTATAAGCCAATGTACATTTATTTACATCAGGACTCCAAACAGCTGATACATTACTGATGAGGGGGGTTATGTATGGAACAACACTTGCAAAACAGACTACTGACAAAACTATGTAAATGTATGCTGTCATTCTTGCAGTACTGTCAAGTCAGCTTGGGAACAGCTACTGCTGTGGTTTCCTTGTGAAAGTGTAAGCACTTTAAGATCTGATAAGACACACTGTAGGAGTATATTATAATAAAGACAGAAATTCAGTTTCAATTCTTCATCCTCATAAATTCACAAGGATAACAAAAGCCCTGCGTGACATACGTGCAAGTAATTCTGAGCTTTAAACATGAAAACTGCAAGTTTGAAGCTTAAGTATTTGAACTTGACACTGTCTACCAGTACCAGATGAACCAAGCAAGGTTCCAGATTTTGGCCCTTTTCAGCTTCAGACAAGATATTTATGAAAAGCTTAGTGTCCAAATCAGAAAATTTAAATATGCATATTGCAAATATCTGCATGTTGTTTACCTGTAATTCAGAATTAGCATACAGTTCTCTATAGCCGCATTCAAAAAATTCTGCTGGATTACTGATGTCAATTTATTGTTGAAATGCTAATTTCATACAATGAGTATAAATGGGGAAGGACAGAAAAGAAACTCAAGAATCACTCACTCAGCCGTTACCTGGGCATCCACAAAGTTTGTATGCCAAAGAAACAGCTTCCTTTATTTCTCAGATATGGTAATGCACCCTCCAAAACAAAAACCACATTACCTGAACTGTAATAATATGGTTTAAGAGAGATGCATGAGCAAAGCATGAAGCTGAAATGGCGCTCTCTGCTGTGTGTCTTCAGGTACAATGAGGAAGTTCTAGAACTGACAAATCATAAACCTCAAAAGCAAAGAAACCTGCTTGCTGTATAGCCTGTGTGATAAAAGCTTAAAATTATACAGTAAATTTTGGTATATTCTGAATTAATCTTTGGAAATGCTGTCTATGATAAACACTTGTATAATATTAATACTTTTATGCATATAATTTTTCAAAACACAAATTGGCAAACAGACATTGGTTATATTACTCCAAAAACTTACGCTGCATTGCTCAATGAGACTAGCACAAAAGTTTAAATGGATCTGCAACAGTCTTTAAAGTAGTTGAGAAAGCCTGTGTGATATGCTCTTCTTCCTCCTTCAAAAAAATGGGAGAGGTAAAGAAAGTCTTATTTGCTAAGCTTGGAAATTCAGGTCTTGTTTACCCAAGCCATGAGAGAACTAGTACAGATACACTACAATTTTAAGCAAGTAAAACTCTGGTCATAAATTACAGTGTGTATAGCCAAGCTTGGCATGACTCATTCACTTTGCAACTGCGCTTTAATATCTAAAAGGCCCTGCCAATCAGCCTGTTTCCAGGAATACCATCTTTTTTGCACACCTGCCTAATGCTTTAGACATAGAATTTCAGGCTTTTGTTTTTGACAAGGGAAGCCCAAGTCCCAGCACAGGTCCTGCCTCCCAAGACCAGCTCCGTCCAGTGGTGACAGACGCACACAAGCACCAGCGTCTCTGGTTTAAGTGGCAGCCTTGTTGACAAGGCACTTTCCCCTAGACTTCTTTGGTTCTCTGGTCCAGTCTTAGGCCACATGACTTGACTGCTAGAGAATAATACTCATCTGGGTAAGCACAAGGAGAAAACTGCAATGAAGGGTGGCTACAAAAGGATTTCATTCTGGATGAAAAGGGGATTTACATAAAATGAAAAGGGAAAGAATCATTGGTAGACTGCACTCATCTTCTGTTAAGAACAGATATTTTCTTTTTTTACTTTATTTAATAAGTAGAAATATTTTAGAGGCAAAATATACAGTTATATGTCAAAAAATTAAATGTATTTACAGTTTTATTGAGAGTTTAAATTAGCATGATGTAACCATTCCTTTATAAGGGAACCTTTATACTCACTTTGAACAGGACATTTCTCTTTTCATTTTCAACTTAATCAGACAAAAATTGTCAAAGTCTATTACCAAGAAAATTTAGCTGTTTTCCAAATTCTGAAACAAAGATTCACCTTTTCAAATATGCCTGCATAAACCAAAAAATCTAAATCTTTAAATATCTTGAAAGATTCCTATAATTGTAAATTACTGGCTCTTTGGTAAACAATTCACAGCTATTTGATAAACATAGGGGCTACTGGACTGTTTAAATGCCATTCATAAATTAAGACATTCTTCCATAAAAATGGCTAAAAAGCTTGTATTTCAGAGATCTGGCTTTAAACTTTTGTGTTAGCCACAATATAATGCGTTAGTATGTGTGTACACTATGTATTTTTTAAATAAAAGCATTTTCCTGACAAGGAAACTGGTCTCAGCTACAAAAGCCATAGCTGACTTCCTGCTCTTTCATTAGACCTAAATAATAAGTCAAGGCAAATAAAAAAGAGCACACATTGCTACTTCTCCAGGAAAACATTGGTACAAGCCATCTAACATTCAGTTAAAGAGTTCAAGTATCAAGGCGAAGATAACCTGATATTATCTTAACAAAAAACCTCGTCTGGAACTTCTGTCCATATTCCAATTAGAAACAATATTACCCTTGCTTGCTCATCGTATTTGGTCTATATTGTTAATGGTAAAGAATAACTTGAATTATTTGGTACAGCTGCTATTTCCACTAACATATGCAATTAGAACATAAGATGTTGTGACACAGGCAACACGTGGACACATGGCTATACCATGGAACACACACTTACATAGCCCTGAAAGGTGAAAAGACTGCCAAAAACTCAGAAATTCAGAAGGTCCAGTATTTCAGCATCTATTGTCCTCCTAACCTGGAATTAAAAGCAAAAATTTTGAAATTCGGCGATGAGATAATAAGTGGAACGGAAAATAATAAAAAGCTAACATTACTCATACAAAACCATCTGAATTTCCTTTTTTAACCCTCAGAGCTCAATATCAACACAAATTCTCAGACTAGAAGAGAGCAAGTCAGGCCTGAGAGAATTCAAGTTATTTTTTAAATTAGCTGGGCTTCTTTAATTTCACCTTGAATATATAAAGAATTAACTGAAAAGGCTAGTGTTATTTTCAAGAATTTATAGAGGATGGGCGAAGTATGGCCGAAGTATCAAAAACCAGAGAAACAAGAAACACAGTGCAGGGAACCAGTTCAGCCAGCTGAATTTCAATTCCTGAAAAAAACTGGAACAGAACAAAAAAAACAAACAAAAATTCAGCAAAACAGTTTGTAAGTGCCTAGACGATAACATGCGACTGAGTGAAAGCCAAAAATCAGTCTGACACGCATGTTGAGGGCAGATCCTCAACAAATCTTTCTAACTTGCCTTCCACAACAGGATAGTAGGTTTGAAGAAGAGAAGATGCTAGTACATGTTACAATTATGACTTTAAGCTACAGAAACTGTTTTCCAATGAGACTACAGCAATATGAACAAAAAACTGTCTTGCGCTGAAAGAGCAACCGTCAATGGCTCACTGCCAGCATGAAAAGACGTAACGCATGGGTTTCCATAGCAAATGCCCCCTAATCTGGTTCTACACAGAACGGCAACCTGAATTATGGATTCGGGAGAATGCTTACATTAATGAACCAGTAATACAAAGCTTGTAAGGACTGAGGGAAACTCAGAGGACAAACTTGAACTTCTAAAGGTTCTTGACAAATTGGAGAAATGTTCTGGAATCACCTAAAAAAGGAATACAATTCTTAGGGAAGAGATTTAAATTATTATTCTCCAATAGAAATTATCAACTATACAAAGACAGGAAAGGGAAACAAGATGCTTGAACACTTGTTTGAATGACACACTCTGCTTGAAAAGAGTTAAGGTTATAAAGGATTATGGCATCATGAGGTCAACATGAAAAAAACCCAACAAAACCTTAACATGATTCATACACAGTAATTTAGCTTGCAAGACAAAGGAAGCAAACCTCTCTGTTCTACTCGGCAGGAATACCCCGTCGTTTTGGTCAATGCATATCAAAGATATGACCTGAATGCTATCCTCTGTATTCTCACCAACAAAAGTAATCAGATGCCTAGAAAAGATGACTGAGAAAGAAAGACTGGAAACAGGGACTAAAGCCAAAACACCACAAAGACATTTAACCTAAGGAGGAGGAGACTGAGAAAAGAAAGGAGATTCTGTAGAGTCTTGACTGCTGGTAGTCTTTAAAACAGGCAGATAAACTTCTCATGCACAGCCTAGATTTAATAATTGGTTCTTCCCTGGGGCATCTTGATAGATCTAACAGATCTCTTTGGGTCCTTCCCTACCTTCCCTATTCTGTGGTTCTATGAAAACACATTTTAATATAGCTAGCTATCCCACACATAAAGACAAAGAAAATAATCAACATGTACACATGGGAAAGTAATTTGTAAAGCACTGTCTCCAAAAAGAACATTGGGAACTGCAGATCAGGTTCCACTGTGCATTTATAGTGTGGTTCAGCTTCCCAGAAGGCTAATTTGACCTAAAATATATAAAAGTAGGAATATGAGGTAGAACAAACAACAACCTTTCCTGCATACACTTTGCTGATCGACTGTTTAAGAATGACGACTTTCCTGGTGTCAAAAATTATTTGGAAATACTGGAAGGATTCTTATGGCTTCTGTTTGACTTGATAAAGAAAAGGGGCCTCGTAGTACACAGCTTAAAAACCTCAGTCTAGGCAAATTATGAAAGTTGAGATATGACTTGATTTTTTGCATATATACATACACATACATATATATTTATATACATACACACCCTTAAGACTCATTAAGATGTCTGAAAAGGATGAAAACATTGAAAAAAAAATCAAGATTTTTCAGATTCATAAATAAACTCTCAGAAAACTATAATGAATGGAAATTGACATTACACAAATGTATCTTGCAGAGATACCATTTCCTAGCAGCAAGAACAATTAAACTCTGAAAGCTCTTACTACAGGAAATGGACACCACTCCTTCAATTTTTTAAGCAAGATTAGAGATCTTTCAGGAAGATATATTCAGCTTCTGGGAGAAGAACAAAACTCCATGACCTACACATACAAGAGATTGAATCAGATTATTGCAACTCTTTAACCTGGCCTAGCAGCCTAAACACTTCTTTCCCTCAGCTATTCTATTAGATGCTTCGTAGTCTATGCATTTTGCAGCAAAAGACAGCTAAAGGGACTGAATACAAAAGTGACCTGATGCAGAAATAGGCAGAAAGAATACTGTTTCTGGTACCTCAAAGGCAATAGCCATATAAAAATAATTCCTTAAATTCCACAAAGTAAGAAATGAGCTTTAAGACTTGGCAAGTAGAAAACTCAAAGGGCCGTAAGGAAAGGAAAGATGCAAGGAGAAAAATGAACATAGCAGGAGGAAGATGCCTGCTATCCATCAGGGAAGAAATGGTGAGTTGCCTCTTGAGAAGGCTCTGGGCATTAAATACGTGCAAAGAGAAATGAAACTCATCTGCTCCTGAACACTGGGAAGAAAAAAAGACATTCCACTTCCCCTAAAGGCTGCCTGACATGTTTCACGTTAATTGTACCTGAGGCTTTCTGTTGTCCCTCCATAGGCTCAGACTTGCCTAACAAAGCAGTTCCAAAGTCACTTTGCTTTCAGGGATGTCACAAAAAGCAAGCATGCATTTTGTTGTTATTGCTGTACTGATTAATCAATGTCTAAGCCTAGCCTGTATATAACATATAGACAATGTTTACATTTTAATTACTGTACAAGCTGTTCCAGAGCAATCTTTCCCTTTCCTATGGTAACAACCAGGAAAAAATTCTCCAATAATAGATGAGGTTTCCAAGTGTGGTTATTGTCATAATGATTTAACCTTCAGCCCATCCTAACAACTACTGCTAGAACAAATTCTCCCTTTGGCCAGCAATGCATCAAGTTGTACTCCAAAACACTGTCAAGGCTGCTACTGGATGCTCAGCAGAAGACTTCAGCAGTGTTAACTAATTCATGCTACCTATCTGCTAAAGAAAATTTAAGATTGCTACTACAGCTGGATCTTTTCTGTGACAGCAAAATAGCATATTTGACATGCTTATAACTTACAGCTCCCAGGCTTAAGGTCTCAATATTTTTGTCACACTGTTGTAACAAAAAGTCGGTAATAATGAAATTTTGTATATCAAAATAAATTATGAAGTGGTTGGAAAACAGGACTTCAGTTAAATATAACTAGTTTTTTAAATTACAACATTACTGTAGAAAGGATTCCTAAAAATCTAATAATGAGAAAGATTTATTATGCTGCAAACACATATATGACTCCAGAGTAGCCAAGACAAGGTATTTACTCATAATAGAACAGGGGGAACCTTAGGACTTTTTTGCTGTTTTGGTAGACATGTCAGAGTAAGTTAATACAGAATACACTCATACTCTATAGCCTTGAATAAATACATTGGTGACATTAGAAGAAATATATACTTAGATTAAATTACAGTTAGATTAGATGCACACTGGAGCTTGGACAGTAACACTCAGACAGGAGTCCTAAGGGATGATGACCTGGGGATTGGAAAGTTCCCAAACAGAAGAATGAAAGGATGTTATATTACAGGGTTATCAAGCTTTTGGAGACTGCTAAGAGATGCGGGGGAATGCAGGAGGGACACGTGAAGAAAAGCAGCCACAGACAAGGTTGCGTGTGGTACATGTTAGACAAGAAACCGGCTATGGAAAGATCTTTGTGAATCGGGGCTGAAGTGATGTGCAGGAAAATAACAGGAGATTCTGCATTTCTTCAGAGTGAAAATGTGATTTCATAATACCAGCTAGGCCTATGGTTTTCTTACATTAATCTCAGTAATAAAATAATTAGGATTTGGAATCTTATGTGTATCTACCATGTGTTTCTATAAGAGTGCTGCTGTATCTCCAGGCACCCATGGAACAGAGGGTGATATGGAAAGGTGCCCTTTAAAAAATAGTCCTAGAGCTGCTCGATCCTGAAGTCCCATTTCTGCCTGAATGAAATTTTGAGTTCATGGGACAGAAACATAAAACCTTGTTCTATGTGTGATATGGAACCAACAGAATGTGGAAGAGTTTAGATAGGTGAAGAAAAAAAAAAAATATATAAAAGCGATGTGCAGGGAAGAAGAAGAAATAACATGGCACACATTACAGACCTGAATAATGAAGAGAAGGAAAATGTCATCAGCAAGGCATACAAGAAAAGAACAAGCTGACTGTGTTAAAGCATTTCTGGAGCTGAGTCATCTAACAAACATGGGAAACATTCTGAGAGATAAAACACTCCACAAAGCATACGGAGACAAAGTGTTTGTTTAGGAGACGGGATTTTTAACAGTATTTTAAGGTAGGTTCTGCTCCTCTTTTCCATATTCTAGTTACTTTACAACCACTTAAACAACTGGCAATTTAATATTATGATCTTCTAAAGCTGCTAAGATTATTAAAACCTCTAAAATCCTGATTTTAAATGTTCATAACACTTGAATTCAACTTCAGATGTGTTATAAACAGCGCTTCCTATGCAGAAAAACAATGCAGTATCACTAAAGCAGAAGCCTGAGTGACAGTACAGCCGACATTAAAACGGAAACATCGCTTTCTGAAGTATTTTGGAGAATTGCTTTTAATGTAGATATTTAACATTAGCTCATGTTTACTGAGCTCCAAATAAATGTTGTAAACTTTTTTTAAGCTGAAAGTGAAATTTAAGATTCTTGCTAATTTATTACCCAAGGGATGCATTAGCGGCAATACCTCCTTACTGAGCTAGGACGCACCCACATTGCAGGAAAGTATGTCAGCCAAACAGGCCAACCAGGAGTTGTCTGCTTTGGTCAATACTTAATTTTCACATGGAAGCTAAGAACATACGCAACCTACCTAGGAAAAACAACTCTAAACTTTGCAAAACAGTCAGGCTATCCATATTTTTTACCCCAGTATCTGTACCAATGCCAACAGTGCATAGCTGTTTCCTAGCCGAACTACCTCAACCAGCCGATATAAAATTCCTGGGAGATCAAATACTCAGTCCTCCAGAATCCAGAGCAGGTTTGATTTTTCTTCTTAACAGCAAATTCATGTTGCGATGCTGTTATTCTGGGAAGCAGCCTAACATTTCCTATCTTTTTTCCTAATTCTGAATCCGTGGACAAAGAAGCAGTACTGATAGGCTTGTATTTTAATTGCTGGTAGAAAACTGTTCAGCCTACCATTTATCGATTCATAATGCTCTGACAGCCCTAGGAAAGCTTGTAACATATTTATATTTATGATTTTCATATGTAAATCATGTATTAAAATAGAGCTTAATTACAACTTAAATTCCCCCTCCTCTCCCCATGAAGAAGGGATACAGTACACAGCTTTCACTGTAAGATAAAGCTGATGAAAGTGATTAAAATAGAACTTGCTGTACAGTTGCTCAGAACCACACTCTTGTTTTCTGCAGTTTCAGCATTTCCAGAACTTGCAGGAAGGCATAGACTACAACAATGAAATAGAGCTCCACCAGAGATCTGAGACTATACGCCAATACAGGAACTTCCCTTTTTCAACTCTTGATAGTCCCTGATCCATAGAATATCCTACACCAAAAAGTTTAGATGAACGTCGGACACGGGAAAATGCTAAACTTGCCCTTGACTAAAATTTTAGTTTATATTCTCAGAATTTAATTGGACAGTGACTGTGGTGAGGATCCCATTTTCTATGTAACTGAAGAGAATGTCAGCGCTCAAGGGGACAGAATTTAGGTTGCATGAATGATTTCAAACACAAACAGCACCCTGCATAAACTCCCACTAAGCTTCAATCCTGGAAACTTTGGCACTGCGGCACAATGCTGTTGCTGGTGCCTGGGGGGGGTACAGGGAGAACTTTACTCACAAGTAAAAGTTTCTTTACACATCACAGGCTCTTAGAGTCTTGAAATTCTAGTGAACAGCAACATTTATACCCATGTTCCAACTCTAATGGTTTTCCCCCATTTCAGCTCCAGGGGAAATGAAAATCTACCATGACGACACAACTAGACTGCAGATTTGTGGACAGAGCCCAGTCTTACCCTCTTAACACCTCCACCCTCACAACTGATCTGAGAGCTCCCTCCTATTCCTAGGCAATGCCCGCAACTGCTGCAAAGTTTTGAGAGACATGTAACTGCACAAAGGGAAATCCTTCTTTTTAATACTTACACCCCTGACAAATCTGAGTGCTAGTCATGGAAAAAAGAAAAGGCCTCTTGTGTAGTTCAGCTGCTCCTGCCAAATATCAAAAGATCTGCTGCAAAAAATGGACAGACTTTCTCAAAGAAAAGGTCATAACAATCCTTTCCAAAGAAAAGTTAGGGCATATCTATGCAGGTTTGCACATAATATTGCCTCAGTAATAGAAAGCAATACTAATTTAGAAATAAATAGGGGTATAGCTATAAAGCTCCCAAAGGAAGACATAGTAATGACAAAACAAAAGTAATTCTATTGCTACAGTTTATAGCTGTGGATAAAATAGAGAATTTGTAGTGTGGAAATTTTAGACTGATGGAAACATTTCTTAGCATTAGCATTACAAAATAGTAAAAAGAAAAGCTCTAGAAGGTGCAAAAATCCCCAAACTTATCTTGATGCATGGCGATTTCCATGTTCTATTTGATCTATAAGCCAGCTAACCAACCCAAATTACTGAATCATGCACTTCTTCCTCCCAAATCAAACCACATTCAGTGTTTTCTCCAGCTCTGATTTAGTGACCTCAAACATTAGATTAGTCACTTTTAATATATCTTTTTGTTTCAAGTCTTTCTTTACCCTTAAGTACATTTACTTTGGGGTATTTCATTCTTTTCCTTCAGTTTTTCAATACAGAGAGGTTACAGCCACCTGCCTGCATAAGTAAAGACAGGGAAGAGGGGGTTTAAGCTACACTATCTGGAGCTTTTACAGTAACTGAACAAACTGTTTACATATTTTTGCCTTAGTTTCCACTTGAAGCAGAATGGCATAACTCAGTCCAATCCCTCTGTGTAGGAGGCAATTATTTATCAGCTTCCTTTTAGCAAAGATTTTTTTCACCTCTTATTTTAAGGCACTGAGGGTACCAAGGTGTTTCCTGCTGAGCCATTTATCACAGCAGGCTTATGATTTATTTTAACAAGAAACACAAGATAAAAAGGATATCACAGAAAGAGTAATGCCCCACAGTACAGGGAATATAATTCTAATAGCCACCAAGACAGGGTTCCAACTCTGAATATTCTCCTACCAAAGCAAATGCTGTTAAGGTTGTTTAGCCACAGCATTGTACAGACTGCTGGTATATTCAGGAATTACTGCCCCCTCCCCATTCCCCCCAATTAGACTGTTCACAGTATTATGAACAAGTTACATCTAACCCCACAGAGATAACTGACAGTTTTATATATATACACATATACACACACATATATATGCACAAGCGTACAAACAGTCCACATCATGTTACTAAAAATCTGGATTTCTTCTGTCAGGTCTCACCTTATAACAGGTATGTACATGCTGTTCCAAAAACTAGCCTGAAGAAATTAGCTCCTATACGGCTTGCACCTCAATTTCTAGATTAAGATTCTTCATTATAAGAAACAGTTAGCACCAGCTGGTGAAGCTAATACTTTGGTTGAGCTTTGAAATTGGTACTAAGTTCACATTAACTTTGAAGCCACTACAGATTTGATAAAATCTATTTCTTTATTTAGTTTTTAGTTGCTGACACAACAGATATATTCCTACTTCCTCCAGGAGACATGTAATTAAATTCCAGAATTCATTAAATGTTTGTGCTCTGCCTATTCCCTGGGCTGCATGACGAAAGATCCTGGACAAGTGAGTATAATTGAAGCTAAACATTTCCCTTATTCAAGGATAAAATTTTGGCCTCTATCTTCTAAAAGAAAACCAAACTTTTTTTTTTTTTAAAACTTCACCTTTTCCTTGAAGATTTTGAAGAAGAAACTTACACACAAGAGAACTTTGCACTTTTTTTCCCCTCTTAAATTTATCTTTATTATTTGTAAACTACTGCATCCTCTCAGCATAAGGAATTAATCAGTTCTTCTCTGAGCTACCCAACCAATCCACTTTCCATTTTCCCAGCCAAACATCTGTACTTGCCCTCCCCCCTCTGCTGTTCTTGTTTAGTTTACCATCTCAATTGCTGTAACTTCCTTTTCAGTTACACTAGACAATAGATTGGTGCTTTCCTGAATGAGGATGCCTTCCGTCTTTTCTATCACTCCATTTTCTCCCCTTCACTAAACTGAGGTGGTAAGATGAAACACAACAAGCAGAGGCTCCTCTCCTCCGCTTAAAAAGAGAAATCTCTTTTGTTTAATTCTGGGTAACTCATACATGCTAGTTTTTCCAAGATTAAAATTAAGATATTAAAAAAATAAGACGACAAATGCAAAGACAAGCCAAGACCAAGGACTCCAAATATATATTTATGTGTGTGTGTGTGTATATATATATATATAAACGCAAACCAAAAAAACCCGCTACACTTGCTCTAAAGCAGACTAGGGAGAAGGCCATTTAGAAGCAACATGAACACATTCCTACAAACCACTGTAACCATTGTTAAACATTTACTTGGTTTTGCCTGTGTGCAGTGTTACCCAATTGGCCATTTCCATTTTATTTAATAAAGCAAATGTGATGAGATGCTACAGTACCCAATGTTCTCAATTCATGAAACATTTTAGTCACGTGTATTACCCAGGTTATAAAAACCTGTAAATGTAAGAATCTTAAATGAAAAAATCTGTAGTATGTGAATCCTACAGGCTGAAGAACCAGAAAGCAGTAAGTAAAACCTACAACTTATTTCTCTAAGTCTCACTGTTTCAGGGAGCCAAGAATGGACTAATGGATCAGACTGAGGAACAGAACTTTCCCTACAGCAGACTCAACAGCTTCAAAAATAAACCACTCTACCATTTTATCATATTGATCTACATTAAAAATGTAAGACTTAAATGAATTTTCTTAGACTACAGTAAAACAAATTTATATAATTCCTGGTTTCCTTGCATCTAATGGACATGGCCAAGATCTGAAGTGTGTTTCTTGGGAATTTTTTATTATTATTTGAATGGTGTGTATGCAAATGGAACTGTAAAACTCATACCAATGGTTAATTCCAGACTGACCTGACTCAAACAAGGATGTTAAACCATTTCTCCACAGACTTTCAGTTCTGCTTTGTGTAGGATCCTCTTTTGCTATTACCAGCACATCAGTGCCTTACAGCAGTATGCAAAGTGTCATGAAATTTAACTACTAGCAGTCCATATTCCTCTCTAACCCTTTTCCCAGGAAGAGGACTGTATGTGTAATATTTTCTTCATATAACTTTTTTTTTTTAATTAGAAGCAGCAAGCTTGATGTGTTCTTTTTTGCACTTACAGGGGAAAAAGAACAGGTGGAAATGTCCTTGAACATACTTGTTATTTAATTCATAATCTAGAAACAATCACCTGCAAAATGAATAACTCTATGCTTCCAAAGTCTCCCCTATGCCTCAGGAATATAGTTTTCAATCAGTCTTGGGTTTTGAGCCTTTTGCAAACCTAAGGACTCCTTTTACAATGCTAAAAAATACCTGGTGCATCTTCTAAGCATTGGAAATAACTGGCGATCTGACAAAATCCAGGACTGCTCTACAAATCAAAGAAAAAAACAACGAAGTTTAGTTGTTAAAGAGAGACAGATGTTACACTGTTTAGGTCAAATGTGAGGTGACAGCCTCCCTGAGAAAACCAAAACCACACTAAGCTCTTTCCTATCAGCATCTCTAGATACCCATCACCCACAGTTACTAAAACTAACCTCTTCCTTTACCAATTCTTCCAAGAATCGTAAAATATTATTTTAGTAACACATTCACCTCTGAAGATGAAAACTGGTCCAGGCTTTTTGATGTTGAGAACAGAAACCAAATCTCTTAGCAGTTCAATTTCTTAAAATCTTAGCAAAAGTAAACAAAACCAAAAAATTTAAACACAGCCTTCCACTTCTAGCTTTAAAAATGGCATCATTTCTCTGATATCAAAGTCAGGAATTTGAACTGGCTGGAGTTTTGTGGGGCAATATTTCATTTGAGTCAAATTTAGGGCAATAACAGCATCTTCAAACAGTAAAACCACAACTGTGCAGAGATAAGTCAACAAACTCTCCAACAAGCACTACTCTTTTCTAGTGCAAGATAAGATCCACTAAATGAAATAAGTTTCAAACTAAAGCGTTATCTATCAATATTTTCTTGCCCCGGTCCTTTTGCATATACCTTGTCACTACAGCAGCTACTGCAGCAAACGTGAACATCCAGTATTTAATCAAGTATACAAGACTGATCTGCTTTCTCCATGAGAAAGAGTACGGAAGTCTTAAATCTCAGTAAGATTTTAAGTTAAGCTACATAGGAGAATTAAGGCTTTAATAGTGCTGGTTGCTTTTACTGAGAGGTAATACACAGCATGTGAGGCACATGAGCTGGAAAGTCCTCCCTGGGCTGTGGATACAGGCGAGTTCATGGCTGTTCACCGAGTCCGTTTGCAAAAAGGACACAGTCTTTCATTCATGCCAGAAGCATCAGCTCCTTAAAGTATAATTTTGAGATTTTGGTTGCACTTCTCCCCTCCACTTTTTATTTATATCCCTCCCCACCTGAGGACCCAAAACATTGGAGAAAATGGTTCTGCTGAACAGTCACAGCTACACAGGTATCCCAGCAACACTGAGGTTTGCTTTTTGTTCCCCACTTCTCATTTCATATATGTAAGCAGAGCACTGAGAAAAAGCTTTTGGCCACTAACAACCCGCCTTGGGACACTTCAACAAGGTAAATCCTGTTAACAGATGCTTTAGTCAGTGTACCCTCATTTATATTTTTGACCCTTGCCCTTTTTTCTTCTATTTGCAAGTGCAATCCTCCCCCTTCCCCAGCAGTGTGGCTCGCTACAGTTTTTCTGTGTTTTTGAGGGAAGGCTACTTCTATGTTTGGGACAATAGCACAGTCATCCCTTGGTTAGTGCTAACGAGAACAGCAACCAATACCAAAGGCCCAGAGAACAGCATAACGTAGAAGTTTCACAGCCCACTTGCCTTGCTAATGCCCTCCCTGCTTGCCTTCAGCAATCTGCCACTCAGACTGAGCCAGAAATGGGGCAGTACGTTTAACACCCTTCCAAAAACCTCTCCCAATTCATTATCTAGTTGTCTGAACCAGTATAAGCTACTGGCAGCCATGCTAGCCTACAGAAATAGTTTCAAAGCTTCTGTGCCTTATTTACAAAAAAAAAACCAAAACAAAAAAACCTATCTCATTTTCCTTGCAACCTACCACCCAACAATGACATTGAAAGCTCTTTATTCTTTCATATGAGAAGGAAACAGAAATACTGTTCCCATTCTCTACACTACTGATTTTAATACTGTGCCATACCACTCCTTCACAATTCTATTCCAACCTGATTCTCAGTCTGTTTAGTTTAGATATTTTTCCATCCTTCTGGTCATCCTTGCCCCACTTCTCCATGCGCTCTTCTTGTTATTCTATACTTGTTTTTTTTTTAAACTAGAATACACCTTGGATTGTGACTTTTATTTCATTCTTTGTCTGCTATTTGACCAAGAATGGAACAGACGGATCTATTGTCATTTCACTGTTTTCTGAGTAGTAAACACAAAGCACAGCCCACCACAGTATGTAAAACAAGAACTTGTTTCCCCTTACATGCATGCCTTGCACTGGTCAGTACGAACG
Source organism: Harpia harpyja (assembly GCF_026419915.1). Lineage (NCBI taxonomy): Eukaryota > Metazoa > Chordata > Aves > Accipitriformes > Accipitridae > Harpia > Harpia harpyja. The sequence continues at coordinate 9,910,102 of NC_068942.1, read as the reverse complement.
CCATCTGCTATCCAATCACACTTTCTGAAGCTCTCTGCTACCAGCTTCCAGTTTTACTAACCAACTTAGCAAATATTTTAGGAAGTTAATAGAGTGTCACTTAAGATAACAAAATAAGAACTCTCAGAATTTCCACACTAGCTTTTTTCCCCCTGGAAAAAGGGAAGAGATGCATCCTTTGTTCTGCAAAAGTGGCTGAACAGCAGCAAAATTTATGTAAAGGGGAGAGCGTTGTGCTAAGGTCTGCACTGTTCAACATTTTCATGCACAATTTAGAAGACAGCTATAGCTACCTTTCAAATTTAGATCTTAAAGACTAGATTCATACTTTAGGCTTACTAAGTCTCAGGTTATGCAAACAAAATGCTGGTAAACCAAGGAAGCCCTAAATTGTTACATCAGTCCTAAAGCATAGATATAAAGCATTCTTCTCAGGACTTCTTACAGCTTACAAAAGAAAACTAGGGGTGGGGGAAGCAGCCAGAGAAGCCCCTTTCTTTAAGCAGGTCTTCAGGAATCTCTGCATCAGTGAACAAGCCTCCCTCCTTCACACAGCTATCCTTAATTACACTAACTTAAAAATATTCCAGTCACCAGTTATTAAAGTAAGCATAAAAGAAATGAGGTTGCTACCTCTCCCATTCCTATCCAACATGAAAAAGGTTTTCTTTATGGCAAAAGTCGCTTCTGCTGTATAGCTTATAACTAACAACAACAACAAAAAATTAGAAATCAACAATACCATTCCCGTTCCACTCCTCTATTTGCAGCTTTTGAATTACATATTTATTTATTTTTTAAGCTTCTGAGGAAGGCTTTTCTTAGCCACTTTTCTGGGTTAAGAACTTAAACAAAATAGACTTGTGCATCAGAGAATTTAAAATGTCTTTTGCTGCTAATTCCTCCATAAGTGCAGGTGTTATTTCCTCATCACTTCACTCCAAAGAGCAAGGAATTTTAATGGGATAATGTGAAAGCTTATAAAACCATCACTGAGGGTGCAAAGATTTAAGAATGGAATGTTTAATATTGGTTAAGCAACAACAATAATGTAGCAAGGCTAGTCTTTTGAAAATCTTGAAATGTTAAGTCTATATAGATAAGGAAAATATAGGTGCTTATTCAAACGCTGATTGGCAATTTAAGTATTACCAACTACTGGCTTTATCCATATTTAAATATAACAGAAGCAAAAACAATTATTCGGGGGGGGGGGGGGGGAGCTGAACTTGGGTTTAAAGAGCTTTCTGGTAGTCAGCTTCTCTTGCCTTTAATCTTCCCTCTGATCCATTTCCGTTCTCATTTTCCTATGTAGCTTTGCCTCTTCTTCCCGAAGGCAATAAACCCTATAGTCAATATTCCTGTATTTAGTGCTTGTCCAAACCGTTGTTACTGGATAAAAACCACAAGTTCCTGCTTCACAAACTAGCTTTTCACAGCCTTCTGGTTCTGTATGCATCTCATCTGAACCACAACAAAAGTCACATGTATTTTCCATATAATCTTCTTCCCTTGAAAAAATTTTTTTTTTTGAGAGGAAGTAGGTTAATGAGTTCTGATGTATTCAGTTATGCCAGATACTTACTCAGCTGGAACATTCACTGCAGCTGATCAAATCTCTCATTCAGTTATGGTCTGATATTATTTTACATAGGACTTCACAACGTTTTAAGTCCTTAACTTTCAAAAAAAAAAAAATCCAAGAAAATTCCAGATCTATTTAAATTGAGTTAAATGAAAAAAAGAAGCCATAGCTCACTAAACACGATCAGGAATAGTAACTTGATATTTACAAAACCAACAAAAGACATTATTGCAAGTGCAAACAAAATTTTACAGAGCAGACATAAAAACAGCTTTGAAAGAATAACTGCTTTCAATATAAGCTGAAGTCAGTATATTATAAAACCTGAAAAACAACTTTCAGCTCTAGTTAAGATGCAAGAAAGTTCTTCAATATCATATATACCCACCCAGAAAAATGCAAACAACAGATCTAGACAACTGACACAAGCCTCATTGTACTCAGGAGAGGAAAAAAAGAAAAAACCCAACCCCCAAACCAAAAAAACCCCTTAATTCATTCCACTCATTCAGCTCAAGTATTACAGCTGTTCCAAAAAGGTTAACTGTGTTTGCTCAAGTTTATTTGGATATTAAATGCAAGATGAAAGATCTCTAGATGAAATGTAAAAGATTGTATCTTATTTTTCGGAAATAAACAGATTCCAGAGGTGTGTTCCTGCCTGGCCAATCCCGAGGCTGTCGTGCAGCTCTGCCACCTCTGCAAGCCCAATCGCAACTCCGAAGGGAAACTCGGTTTGCTGTTGGTCTCGGCAATGCTGATGATGAATGGCTGCTTCAGGGGAAGAGATCAAGCTGTGTGGTAAATCTTCCTATTTGTTCCATCTGCTTTTCTATTTTAAACAGCTGCAGTGATCAGCCTGGCACCCTACATTAAGTACATGTGAATTTCATAAGAGAAAACATTTATATAAGTGAAAACATAGCTTAGATTTGTCCTCCCATTCTCAAACTGAACACTGGAACTTCTGCAAGCAGCTGCAGAAATTTACTATTATTTTGTATCTACCTTCCAGAAAAGGTATGGCATAATATAGCTTGATTTTACAGCTTTTAGAAGGGCAGCTTGGCAGTCATAGCAGATTTCAAGATTATGGCATTCTCCACCTTTATTTCTCCTGCTAGCCCCACTTTGCAATATGACTTGTAAAGTGGCAGGAAAAGTAATAGCAAGCAGAGTATGTTCATTAGAATATGCCCTTCAAATACACAAAGGCCTAACATATAAGCCTTACTTATCTTGCAACTGTGCTGAGGTTGTGCTAGCATAAGGTATGCCAATCAAGCCGGGCTCCAAAGGTCACCATTTTAAAGGAATGCTTTACAGTAAAGCCCATTAGCGATTTCTAAGCTGAAGGGACTAGGAGACATACCCAGACAAGCAGTTGGTTTGGTTTGGTTTTCAAACACCATTCCTGACTTAAGTTAAGCCCAAGCTTTCTGGCCAGATCCCAGTTTGGCCGAATCCTGCTTTCCCCTTGTACTTTCAGTATGTTGTTCTTTGTATCCTGACATACTGTGCAGCACTGCTGTGTTCTGCTAAACAGAACTTCTCAAAGCTAGCTGCGTTTCAATGGCCAGCAAAAAAAGCTGTCTTCATGATAATATCTACCCTACCTCCAAATTAAAATGTTTTAGGATTCTAAGGAAGGAAAATGCAAGCACGTGTAGATGCAAAGACTGTAAAACAGTTATTTTCACCTCCTTCTATTACTCATGCTCTATTTCTCTACCCCAACTTAAATTCAGTTTCTTTGAAAGTTTGAACATGTTTAGCTACTCCTGAGTTAAAGCAAATTAAAAGTGAAATGGCAAGTAGCAGCACTGTTGGTTGCCTGTTCACAGTATCAAAAGAAATTATTACATCTCTTAGGTGAGAATTTCCACCATATACCATCTATATATAATTTTCTTCATATTAATATGTTATGCTATAGGAGTTTTCTGAAGTGCAGTAGTGTATAAAAGTTAACTGGAAGTATTGCAACTTCAACTAAACATCTCCCTCTAACTTTATCCTAGCAGCTTTTCACATTACTTAAAATTACTGTAAAGTTCCATGAATGTTATTTCCATTTTACAGATAAGCAAACTGAAATGGGGCTATAACTCATCCAAGATCACACAGCAAATCAGAGTGGCAAGGCCAGGAACAGAACTCATTGGTAGTTCCAGGCCAGTCCCAGAACTGTTATGCTCGTTTCAATATTACTAAAGGAGCAGAAGGTACATTTTGGGGAGAAATGCCAGATGAAGATTTCTTAGTAAGGAGTCTTGAGACATCAGAGAGAAAACACACGTGCCAAGTCCTTGAGAGATCAAAGTCTGGATTGTACTTCCGTCCCCTCCTTACAACAAACCAACATATAAAGTACCTTTCAACAGAAGGACACATGAATATGAATGTAACACGAAGTTGGCAAAGGCTTCAGAAGTTAAGATACGATCTTGAAGACTACCTACAATAGCTTTGATTAGCAGAATTTGAAGCTGAGAAGTTCATAGATTCACTGTACAACTTTTTGCAAATACAATGACTGAACAACAAAATAACCACAATCCCAGTATTAATCTCTTAGGAAAAAAATCAAAATTATTTTATTAGAGAATTGCCTATTTGTACAGTCTATATTACTTCATAAGTTTCATTTTAGAGACAATTTTAATCTTTAAATAAATTTTAAGATGGTTAGAGAAACTTAGCACCTTTATGAATTCCAGGTCAGGGATTGTCATCTTCTGTGTTCAGACAGACCCAAACTGGAAATTTTGAATAATATTCTAATGGTAATGCAATACACAGTTAAGTCATGCTACCAAGGGGTTTTCTTTTGGTTCACCAGTGAGCACTGGAAAAATAGTGCAAAAAGCCTCTGCACAAGCATCTTGAAAAAGACACGTCAAAGTAACCTAGAAGGGGGGGAAAAAAAAACCCCAAACCACCATACTACTACACTTACCTGCTTTCAGCTCTTAGAGCTGTATCTTAGATTTATGTAGATGCCACTAAGTTGTCATACTCTGTCAAGGAGCTGCAACACTAAATTGTGACTTCCCTCAGGCTGACTTTTTTTTTTTTCATTTGGGATTTCAGACAGTTAAACATTGTTTGCTTTACTTCCTCACCCCCCACCCCCATGTCCTGCCTCACCAGTACCTTCTTCTATTATGCTATTGTGCGTCAGGAGGATGCGTTACTACAGCCCCACATCCTGCATGATGCAAGTATGTGCAATCTGGAAGGACTGTTATTGATATAGGCCCAGTATGGTATGTACTTTTTAGGCACACAAAGTTAGACAGATCCTGTCTGTATAGTCAATACCAAAATCAATGGCTTCATGTAGTAAGTACCAGTGGATCTGAACAGATGTTTAAAAACCAATGTGTTGGTTTCATGACACTCAGTTGGCAGCATGAGATATTGTAGGAAAATAGTAAGATGATGGCAAAGTTGTAAGCAAGAGCAATGAGAAGACTTGATGAGAGACTAGGGAAGGGAAAGGCTGAAAGGAGTTCAGTTTAGGATATGCTAACTATGCTAGTCAGCAAGTGCAGACATAAACTTGATCTATGCACAGACAGCTGAGACAGAAAATGGAATCTGCAAATCAGACACCAGAGATGGTCTACCTCCAAGAAAATTAATAGGGAAAACACTGATGAGTTCGATGGTGTAAAGTGTAAAAAAGGCTACAAAAATAAAACCCTGCAAGTTTAATTAACGTGGACATAGAGAATTTGCACAAAGATGCTAAAGTTAAAAATCTGTAGTTAGCCTAGGCATAAAGACATTTATTGAATGGATTTTACCATTCACATTGCTTTCATTTCCAGATTCTGCCAGTCGAACATTTGCAGGTTCCACTCTTCCCTTACAATCGCTGGTTGTAGAGCTTAGTGAAATGATCGATTACTAACTGCCAACTATTCTTGTGCCTTAGGAGGCTATACGCTACTTCATTCCAATATGATTTTATTTGACAATTAGTACAAAATAGGCATTAGGGTTGTGATTCACTACTTGGTTGTCTCAACAGTCTAACACTGAATGAACTTCTTTCTCCCTGCCATTTGATATTCAGACTATTAAAAGGCTAAAACAGGCAAGAAGTTTTCAAAAACTTTTTCTACAGAAATGTGCATATTCCATGGGGCACTTTTCAAAGACAAGCACACCAAACAATCAGCCAGAGGTGCTGTCGTGGTTTAAATTCTAAAGCAGTATTTATTACATTACTATTAAGCTATACTTTTTCCTCATACCTTTCCCTACTGCCTCATATAAACACCCACTCAAAGCTCTGACTTACTGAAAAACACCACTTAGTTTTTAATATATTCTCAAAGCTTTATGTTCTCACAACGTTTATGGAGTACGGAATTTTCCTTTCCTTAAGTGTACCAGTGAAGGGGAGGTAACACTGAACAAGCTTCAGAAAATCTTCCAAACTACACAAGCTACTGTGTTGATCCCCCTCACCAACCTATACCTCTCTTTTTCCCACTCCAGAAACAATAACTAGACTTCATCTCTTGCTTCAGCTCTATCTTCATAGAAGAAAGCAAGTAGCATGCATTACAACCCCTGCGCAGCTCTGAGCCCTGCTCCACCAGCACTGCTGGACAAGGCTCTGCCTGGCTCCAAACTCACCTGAAGCAGCGAGCCCAAAAGTCTCTGTCCTCCAAGAGGCTGAATCTTGAGCCAGACATGCAAACTGCTAGACTGTCATGAACTGAAAACTGCATCTCAAATTCTTCTACCCTAAGGAAGAAATTACTAGAAGCAATGGGATTGTTAGAGCTTGGACCATCTCCTCATTCCATGAAAGCCTAATGCCAGAGTTAAGTGTCTGTTTTCTCATTCAGCCTGTAATGTAATTCTTCTAAAAGTTAAAGCTCACAAACCAGCACTTGGACAGCGTAAACTGTAGGAGCCCAAAGAGCTTGTTACTCTTTCTTTACATCTCTGCTATTCCTGGACTCTGTTTGGTCCAGGCACAGGTCTAACTATACTCACTCAGTCTCTATAAATCACCCTTTTCCCAACCAACTGGGTCTAATAACCCAGAAGGCCTGGCTGAGTAAGATCTTAGGCCCACAATGGAACAAGCCACTGTGGGATAGATTAATTTAATAAACGTACATCATTTAGGCTGGGGAGACTCCCAGATTTCCAGCAGGGAGAAATCAGGCACTAGCAGTGGATCACTACACAGTCTCACTAGATTGTACTTTGCACAAACTGCTGCTTTCCCTGGTTCCACACACTAGGTGTAATAATCCACAGTAAAGAACTGAATAGTCTGTCCCTCCTTCAAGGACACTGATAACTTGTTCTTAAAAGGAAAGCTACCGGTTTTTGTTTTCCTTTGTTTTTGTTGCTTGTTTCTCCATTTGATATTTTGAAGATTAAAACTTCACAGAAGAGGGAAGGAATCACTGCAAAGGAAGCCTGCTAACCTGACAATGGGCCAACCTTCAGTTTTATGCTAGCTATTCCAGAAACAAACAAACAAAAAACGCCACACCAATTTAAAGTTCCATATTTATAACTCTAGGTTTCTGACGTTCATAAAAGCTTTTACAACTAGGAGGTCACTAAGCAGTCACCCCCAGGAATTGTGTAACTAATTCATGTCACTTGGAGAAGGTGGGGGGAAAATAATTAGCCCAGTCTTGTGGGAAAACAGGGAAAGAAGTGGCCATCATCTGCCATCTTCTTTAATCTACTGCCAATATATTAAACCAATAATTGTCTACAGCACCGCTGCTGTTTGGCATTTGCTACATTTCCTTCCTTTCCAAAATCTTTCAAGAAAGTTTTGAAGATGGTGGAATATATGCCTTAGCATTCAGGCATGCTTTAACACAGAAGGCAAAAGAAACATTAATAAGAGCTGTTACCAGAATAAGTTCACACAACTGCAAACAATTTACCACAGTCTTGTGAGTTAAATCTTGTCACTTCAGCCACAGCAACTGACAGTACACTCCCTGCTTGACATGTTTTACACAGCAAATCAGACAAGTCAGTTTTTACAGGTGAGCTACTCAGAAGTTCATGGTAGTTTAGTTCACATGCAGTCATGTGAAGTTACCCTAAAATCAGAAGGCCTGAGTATGAAGGAAGTGTTGCACTGAGAAAGCCTCAGTTGCTCTTCAGGTTGCAGATTTTCACAGTACTGTTCACAGAACCTCTGGCATTTCAGGATGCTCGTGGCCGTCCACTATGAACAAGATTCAACTGCACACAGATCTATGTTTGAATGAAGTTCTATTAAACAGAGTTAAAGTACAGTGTCACTAAGGAGGCATGTATTTCATCTCCTATTGTTTGATGTAATTAGGGGATGGGGAAACAAAAAGGCCTCTGCACATTTACTATATGCTATTATGTCATCTAGTTGCATGTTTGCTAGAGGCTTACTTCATTTGGCCTGAATATAAACTTGGAAGAACTTCAGGTTCTTTTAATGTTAATGATCTAGTTCCTGTATAGTACAGTCAAGTGAAAAGGCTTGGCATGGGAAAACCTAAATAGCAACAAGAGTACACATTTCTCTTCAAGAAGAATTTAAGCTTCACCCTGTATTAAACTCAGCAGTGTATGGTATTTGTTGACACTATTTTGCTCTTCCTCCAGACTCTCCTGCTGGTTCTGTAACCCTGTTTCAGCCACTTAGCTGCAGCAGTGCAGTCACACACATCTTGTTGCACTTGGGTTTTGAAAGCAAGTTGCAAGTTCACCTGAGACCAATTATTTCCTTTCCAGGTGCCAAACTGTACTACAAACTCTTATACAAACAACACCGGTATTTTAAAGAACAGTTCTTCTTTTCCTTTAACGGAAACTTCCGGATCAGAACATTTTTCTCCAAAACTGAAGATAACTAAAGCGAAAACTCACAAAAAACATTTGAGAGACACCCATTCTGGTTCAAACCTCCACTAAGAACTTGTAGAGCCATTCAAGCATAAAGGAAGAATGAACCTACAGTGCCCTCAAGTGTGAGGGGATGTGAAGTGGAAGCAGTCTGGAGATCTACTGGAAAGAGAAAAGCTCTCAAGCCTTCAGAAAGGACCCTCACTGAAGAAAAACGTGCTTACTTGTACCAGGTAGGGGGCGGGGGGGGGGGGGGAATTGTCCTTATAGTACATAGTCTGTCCATAATGCATGAACAGGTGCAAGAAACAAATGACAAAACATCTCCACTTTCAACTGCCTTTTCAAATGCTTGTGAGCTATAAGTTCATGTTCACTCTCACCACAGGAACACAACAAAGACAATTTAGTTATCTACTTTAGAAGCCTTTAAATGGTATTTAAAGGAAGAAGTATGTTAGTGGAAGGTCAAATTTTACACAGTAGAGACAAGTCCAATGATGCTCAAGACAACAACATTTCTCAGTGCCTGAATCTCTTAGCAAAGATCACACTTCAGTCTATCACCAAGGAACACAAAAGTTATATTTATTATAGCTATATAAAAATGGAGGAGGGTAATGCACCTCAACTAGCATTCACAAAAACCTACAAGTCAAGTTGGAAGCCACCTAAATTAGCCAACAGGAAGCACCAAAGACAGAAGTGCATCTTCACTCTCATCTCTCACTGTGCTAGAGCTTTCTGCCCACCACCAAAATGCACCTGCACCTATTCAAGACCACAGCCTCAAGCACAGAGACTGGCTGTCTCACCTCAGCGGTTAGATCACTTAAACAAGATAGAGGCCAAGTTCAAGTCATTAATAAGCCTGAGGTGATTTTAGCTTCTCCTCCCTAAACAACAAAGTTAAGCTATTTAATGATGGCAACACTGTCAGCACTTCCAAATGCACTAGACCTGCTTTATATGCAATCCTTAAGGTGTCCACTGGACCCAAAATGAGAGCAAAAGCTAGTCCAATTCTCTCATCTTGGGAGCCTAGGCACGTAAGAGGCATGACTTTGAATCACCTCAGGCAGAAAAGGTGCTGAACCTAGAGTCCTCACTCTTTGGGAATGCTCTCACCACTAAGCTATTACTCAGGAGTGGGAGGGGTAGCTCTGGTTTGTTTTGTGCAAAGCCCATCTGATAGGTCTTCAATAAACATGCTCCGAGAACACCATGTTCTGCAAGCTCTGAGAGGAGATAGAGAGGGAAACATTTAATCTCTGGATCCAGAGTGAGCTTGAGTACAGGCGTGGAACTATTTGCCCTCTTTCAAAACTGAAACACTTAGGCATGGCTGAACAACTGATGAGGTTCTGCCTCGCTGCTCACTGACTTTACCTACAGGGTTAGAAGGATCTTGAGTTTTGAAGCTCTGAGTTGGGGCATGAACACAAGCTTTCTGAACTCAGCTAGAATCTTTGGGCTGCAGAATTGTCTTTCAGTGACTTGGTGAAAACCAGGACCTTTGTCTTGCTGAATAATTATCATACAGGACAGAGGAATCCCCATGTTGCTGACTGTAAGTGCCATAAATCTTAAGATATCTTATTCCATTTTTCAAAAAAACCCGTGTACTATAAAAACATCAAGTTTGAAAAGCAAAGCATTCTGATGCTAGGAACTACCAGAAGTTGAGTCTACCTAGATGATTCCAACTTTCAACTTTTAAGTTTACATTCTACTATAGGGAAAACTTTTTCTGTTAGGGTTACCTCTACCTACAGTGCCACCTATTGCAGAACCTCACCTCTTCTATTGTTACTGTGAACTATGTATCACAAACAAAGCACGGACAAACTGGTCAATGAAAATACTGCATAGTAAGCTCTGTCACAATCATGATCTGAATGTACACCAAGTGTCTGAATTACCATTCAAATCATCTGTAGGAGGCTATCCAATGCATACCTAGACCTGTAAGAAGTAGTACAGCATTGCATATGAAAACACCTCAAAGATACAAGCTTTGCAACTTTCAGTTGCATACCTATAGTAAGGGAGTTGAAACAATTTGAAGAGTATTTCCATCTGACTAAGAGGCCACAAGCTCCAACACTTTTTTTCTCCCCTTCTTCTTTAATTAGTAATACCACCTATGTATTAGAGCCTGGTAGTAAAACTTTGGGGATACATGCAGTCTGTTGGGTCATTGCTACAGCGAGGGCTGAACTAAGTAGAGCACCCTCCCAGCTGGAGGAGGCCTTGCCATCAAGTCATACAGCAGGAGAGAAGCTAAAATGCAGCACAGCTGCCAGGAAGTTTCACTATGCAGGGTCCCTTTTAGCATGCCTGAGCAAGTCCTTTGTCATGGACCACAGTCACAGAGCAAATAATCTAGTTTCTTCTAGCAAGTGTGGACTGCCAATGACAAACAATTATCTTTTTCCCTATCTTTCTTTAGAATAGTGGACAATTAACAGTATTTAAATAGATTTTTTCCTAAACTCAGCCTGGACAATGCAGTAGTTTTACTCTGTTTCTAACAGGAAAAAAAATAAAGCAGCAAACAGCAACACTACCATGCAATACATGATTTTACTTTACAGATAATACAGTTCAGCAGAAAAGTTGATTTTATTCTAGAGATAGCTTAAACACATTCATTGGTTTCGTTTACTATGAGCTAAAAAGTCCCAAAATATTAAATGTCAGCCCTCTCCCCCCAACTAGAATCTACTCTTTTGTGATCTCTCAACTTAGAAAATTAGTTAGCTGCCATATGCCAATTTAAAATTCTTCATTGGTAAGTTCATAATTAAAGTTAGGAGTTATTCACCTAAGTTCTCTGACAATTTCATTGCCCTCTCTTGCTAGATCTTTCAGAAAAAGACTGATTATGGCTATTATTTTCTCCTAGTACCTATGCTAGTATTTTCTGATTAGATCAGGGAAAGTCTATGCCATGGCCAGCAACAGAAGACACCATCATACATACTCAGAAGACTGATTTTCTTCACAAACCTGGGCTTTTTGACCCCAACTGTTTCAACAATTAAAATGTCACTATAGTTACTGTTTTTTTGTTGTTGTTTTTCATATGTAGGAATACATGTCTCCTGTGTTTAGAAGGGGTGAATTCTTGCAGTATCTGCATTCTTTCGTGTTTGTTTTTTAAAGACATATTGATGCAAAGTCTGGATTAACACTACAGAGATCAAATTTGGGAAGTTTCAGCTGAAGATAAATTCCTTATAAACTGAGATACTGAAAATCAGGAATTAAAATAGAAGTAGGCATGCAACTTGAATATAGCAGTGAGCATTCATAACTAATACATGACGTGCTACAATGATCTGGTTCACCTATCACAAACTTCTTATTCAAGCATGCCCCTCTTTTCCCTTCCTCACAACTGTATCACTCATCAATGCTTTCACATCTAGGTAGAGAAGCCAGTCAGTTACAATTATATAATTTTTAAAGGAAACTAGTAAGGTGTCATCACCCACAAAAAATACCTAAAAATATGCCCCATCTCAAGAAGCTTTCAGGTTACTGTTCTGTAACCAGCAATAGCACAAGAAAATCAGTTAAGGACAAAGGTTTCATTTTTCAAGAGTTTTAGAATAACAGATCTCAATTCACAGTGACATTACCTCAAACAAATCAAAAACTGGAAATAAAACATGAGACATGAAGTCTCCCCCAAGTGTTCCTTCAAATTCATTACATCTTTCTGCAGCAAGTGCATCAGCTTCAGTTCATTTAAATCACCTACATGTTAAAACAAACCTGTGTAAGAAACAGAAGGATATGGATACTATCCAAAGAAAATGGCTTGCTCCATTACAGCTAGGGATCTAAAAAACTGCTATTCCCATCTCCAAGAAGCCTGGCAGAGCTGAACCATTGCAGGTTGTCATCTCAGGATTGCTACCTGCTATCACACCCTTTCCACATGCAATTCTGTGAAGCATGCTCAAGTCAGCAAGAGTTTACTTAAACTAATTTAACTGTAAGCGCTGGCATGGACTTTATCTATTTACTACTGTGGTAACTGGCACACCTGGTAGCCCACAATCAGTGAGCCAATTTGGTCTTGAAAACACTGCAGCTGCATTCATATGACATACATTTAACCTCCTAGGCCCTGCTAAAAGGTACACCACCACACAAATAGATTCTGCACTTCCAGGCTCAATATGGCACATCCAAGACCTCTTTCCTTCATCCCTCTACTCAGAATGTAACTTCTCAGATTAAGAGATAACCGTGACTGTCAGCTTGGCACATTGATCACAAACCTTATGGCCACAAAAGGTCTGGGAAACCTGAAACCTGTAAGAGGAAACACACAATTGATCATAATAAAAGGAAGTACTAATAAAGTTTTGAAATGGAATCAGCAGCAAGGCATCAAGATGCTTTTGGACAAACCAACCAGCACAAAGCCTCGATCCTGCAAACGTGTATGCTTCATTTCACCACACATGAGCAGTCCTGTTAATTCAGGGCTCCTCCCAGTAATAACATGAAGCAGTTGTGATTTTTTTCAGGATAATGTCAAAACTGTCTGTTGTATACAGCATTTTTAATGAAGGACCTGCTGGTTTATTTTTCATCCATACTTCTTTGATCATCAGATGGTAATAACGGAACTACCCTCAGTAAACAGTTCCCACTGCAAATGTGACAGTGGGTAGCCAAAATACTACTGCCGAGACAAATACTCCAGTTCAAAATTGAAATCTTCAGGAAAAAAAACCAAAACCCAAAAAGCCATCCACAACAATCTTCTCATTAAACAGATTTGTTTAATATCATAATAAGACACATAGGGATACAAACCTTTCACCTGAATAATGAAAAAATGGTTTGCCCTTGTGGTACAAGAAAATTCTGACCTATTTCTTTAGCACAACATAATTTTTTTTTCCCTCTCCAAAAAACGATACCAGTAGCTGAACTTTGAACAAGCCGTATAAATCTGTACTTCATCCTAGTTTTCTTTAGTTAACATATTTAGAAGTGTTCTAAAAAAGAAACAGGAGATAAATACTGAACATTATGATTGGCAAAATTATTTTAGCATGTTTCAATCTTCACCAAAATCCTTGGTTCAGCACACCTCATTAATCTAAAAACTGTATTACAACTACTTGGATAAAATCCTTCACCCGACCTCAGAGGGACTTAGAACCTTACTTACCGCTTTGGCTTTAATATAAAGCACTTTTGCACTGAGGCAAATGAATTTCACAGCAGCTGAACAACAGGTATTTTTTCCTGATTTGAAGTTTTAAGACCTTGGGTACTTACTTCTCCATGTGACATCCTGTAAATAAACAAGACCTCCAGGACCAAGTTAGGTCTCTTATTTGAGATGAGGCAGACCAGGTTTCAAATTCCAGTTCAGTCCAGATCCCACTTATGCTTGAATGGGATACTCATACATCCAAGGCAAATGCTCTAAGATATTTACTACTTTAAAGAAAACCACGCAATTTCTACTGCTTGAGAAGATCTACTTTCTCTATTCAACCGCCCTCTCAGGTCACTGATCTGAGAGGGGCAAAGTACAGACTGGAATGCGAGACTTTCATGCTCATAGTTTCTGGCTATTCTAAGCCTGTTTTTCTTCCTAGTCTTCATGGGACTTCCAGTTGTTACTGAGGTAGCCTTCCCCTGCAAGCACTTTGTGAAAAGCAGTACATTTTCACAAAAAGTTTTTATTTTGATACACCAATCATCTTTGAAACAACCAAGCAAACACTGATATCCCAGAAAATTCTAAACTTCACTCTCTAAACCACACCAAAGTAGTAGTTGAAATACTGTGGTGGGTTGACCCCTGGCTGAACTCCAGGTGCCCACCAAAGCCACTCTATCACTTCCCTCCTCAGCTGGACAGGGGAGAGAAAATATAATGAAAGGCTCATGGGTCAAAATTAGGACAGGGAGAGATCACTCACCAATTACTGTCACAGGCAAAACAGACTCAACTTGGTGAAATTTATTACCAATCAAATCAGAGTAGGATAATGAGAAATAAAAATCAAATCTCTGAACACCTTCCTGTCACCTCTCCCTTCTTCGCAGGCTCAACTTTACTCCAGATTTTCTCTACTTCCTCCTCCACAATGGCACAGGGGGACAGGGAATTGGGGTTGGGGTCAGTTCATCACACGTCTCTGCTGCTCCTTCCTCCTCAGGGGGAGGACTCCTCACACTCTTCCCCTGCTCCAGCGTGGGGTCCCTCCCATGGGAGAGAGTCCTTCACGAACTTCTCCAATGTGAGTCCTTCCTATGGGCTACAGTTCTTCACGAACTGCTCCAGCATGGGTCCCTTCCACGGGCTGCAGTCCTTTAGGCACAGACTGCTCCAGCGTGGGTCCCCCAGGAGGATCACAAGTCCTGCCAGCAAACCTGCTCCAGTGTGGGCTCCTCTCTCCACGGGGCCACAGGTCCTGCTAGGAGCCTGCTCCAGCGCGGGCTTCCCATGGGGTCACCGCCTCCTTCGGCATCCCCCTGCTCCAGCGTGGGGTCCTCCCCAGGCTGCAGGTGGAGATCTGCTCCACCACAGACCTCCCTGGGCTGCAGGGGGACAGCCTGCCTCACCATGGTCTTCCCCACGGGCTGCAGGGGAATCTCTGCTCTGGCACCTGGAGCACCTCCTCCCCCTCCTTCTGCACTGACCTGGGGGTCTGCAGGGCTGTTTCTCTCACATATTCTCACTCCTCTCTCTGGCTGCAGCTGCTGTTGTACTGGCTTTTTTTTCCTCCTTCTTAAATCTGTTCTCCCAGAGGCGCTACCACCATTGTTGACGGGCTCGACCTTGGTGAGCGGTGGGTCCGTCTTGGAGCCAGCTGGCATTGGCTATATTGGACACAAGGGAAGCTTCCAGCAGCTTCTCACAGAAGCCACTCCTGTAGCCCCCCCCCCGCTACCAAAAGCCAATACAAAATACAGAGCCAAGGGGGGGCGATGGGGAATCCATTCTTTATTTAATAACTTGCCCCATGCATTTCCTAGACTTATTTCCACTACAAGAGCGAAATAAAAAAAAATTGTTGTAAGACATTTCTAGAGCTTTATAATTTGCTTCAATAATGACAGTATCCCCTTTAGGATACTCTCCTGCAGATGACTCCGGATTTCCAACTCAGAGCATACTCTGAAGAGTCATTATCCTATCTAATTAAGTGAAGGAAAGCAACTGCCACAAGGACATAATAGCTGTTCCTCTTCTATGTTTGCTTATAATAATCAGATTGTTGCAGCAGAATATTATACAGCACGCTGGTTCAATTCTTTATTCATTCTAACCTTCAGAATTGTTAAAAATTCCAGTAACTTCTTAGAACAAGCTTTCCCTTGCCATCTCAAAGTCTCAGGGTTCAATACTTCCAAACGGTGCTCAATATTAAGAAGCACAAATTACGTAAGAGGTATCACTCATTTTGAAGAGAAAGTAGTTTACAGATTCTATTATCCACATTAAGACTGTCTTAATCTCCAAGAGATGGAGTGCTTGATTCCAGTGAGCATCAGAATCTACTGTTGCACCAGATACAGGAATCATGTCTCAAATGAGGCATATTATCCCTGGCTTCTGGTACTTACAGAAGGAGAAGGTATTTAGCATAATTTTATTCCTAGTAAAATCCCTCCATGCTATTTCAAAATGAAATAAATAATGCTTGGCTTAAGAATTTAGAGTTAGTTCTTTGTTAGATTGCCTGCCTTTACCATATTGTATACACTTAGTAACAGCTTACAGCATATGCTTTTTCAAATTTGATTGCCGTTTACATTTCTTGGAAGTTTTGGACAACAAAGGAACTCAATGCTTTTTACAAGTCCTACCTAGTTGGATAGTCTACTGTGTTATTTGTAAACAAATATTCAAGTATTATATAGAGGAAATTTTTAAAGATTAGTATTCATTTTTCTGCTGAAGTTATGAAAACACTCACATGATGATACAGATTTGTATCTTTGTTTCTGTTACAGAATGAAGAAAGTATCTCCTTATAGCTGCCTAAACCAACTACATATAAAGAAAAAAAATTCATAGTTTTTTGTAATGTGATTCAAGTACATAGTCTTTTGGAAAAATGATAGCATACCCAGTCAGCGTCCTAACAGAACTGGCATCAAATGAACTACTTTCACCACCAGCAAGTGACAGAGGATCTGTCTCGGTTCCAAATTTGCCCAGCTCTAGACAGCAAGGTAGAGCAAAGCCCACTGTGAAATCCAATGCTTGACCCTATATAGTTCCATTCAGTTCAGCACTAGCACAACCAAGGTGAGTCTGTTACATCCAAGGGCCTAACTCACAGCATTTTTACTTGACAAATCTAGAAAATGTTTTGTAGTAACCCAGAACAGAGTATCTTTCTCTCTAGCCTATCCCTCCACAGGAACAAGCTATTTAGCGACTGCGCTGAGACAAGTTTTAAGCCATTCCAGACAGTGCCAAGTACCAGCATGGCCAGATTTCTGCTTTGGCTGGACTGCTACTGCACAACAGACTGGGAGAACACAGTGAAGGTCACTCTATCAGATTACCACTCAGGCATCTGGCCCACTTGATCTCCCAACCAAGGCATCTTTTGCCATCTTCTGTGTGCAAATAGGAAATAAGAGATGCAAAGTATTACTACTGCAGAATCTCCACATACAGACCAGACTTCATCACACAGGACAGAACCAGACTGGTTATATTAGAAAGGATGACCTGGGATAAGTTAGCACCAAAGCCATATCTTCAGCACAAGGTAGTAGACTTTCACTGAAACACACTGCTTTGGCCCTCCCACACCAGTAACCATGTTTGCACTTTATTCAGGGATACAACTGCCCACTGAAACAGGCCATTACAAACTAGGGTTAAATGGGGCTGGCACTGAAAAGTGGTTGTCATTGCTGCATTGATGGATTTGCAGCATTAGTCTGGTTTATCAAGAAGAGGTAAGCACTGAGGCATCTAGGTAACCAGCTCTGAATAACAAAGGTCCCAAACAGTCCCCAGATAGCACACCATTTAGTCCTGAAATTAAGATGGGATGTTACAAGGATTTGGGGATATGTCTACATTTTGCCTGTTTACTTCAGCGAAAACTTCTCAGGCTGTATAATAAGCATTTACAAGGACTCTCAGAAATTTCTGATGAGCTGAACTGAGATGAGCTCTCTGTCTGAACCAACATGAAAAAGTTCAACTCTTGTTTCTGGGGTGTGGACACTGAACGGTCCACTTCAAAGGCTTGTTTTGTCCAAATTCTTTCTCCATAGTCATCTGAGTATACAGTTAAAGTAAATTTTTCATATACAGTTAACTATTAAGTTTTCTGAAGAAAAAAATTTTATTTTTGACCAGTATTTGACCTTGATGCCATTTCTGTTTATTTAAACAACACTGTTCCTGATGTACATATGTCACTACAGATCTATTTGGAAGTCCATCAATATTAAAAATTAAAATCCAAGAATCTTTCCTTCCTGACTGAACACACTAAGTGGAAGGAAGGACTTCTTGCCTTGCTTCATATGCAAGTTATTTCTTAAGACAGAACAATTCCTCCATCTGCTCTGCCCCCTACATAAAATCTGATATTATATCTCAGAAGGCATGTTTATTCCTGAAGTCATCTCTATACAAACAATTTATGAGCGTACATTTAGAGAAATCCTCAGTTGCCCAACCCCATCCAGAACAGGTTTACAACATGCTATTAAAATCTGATTTCATTCTTTGTAAAGTGCTTTGTTTTTTTTTAACCTCAGGGCATCTTCCCAAGTATTTTTTTAGCAACTATTTTTTTGAGGGAACAGCAAGTCACTCAGCTTCCACGTGAGGTTTTCAGAAGAATCTTCTTACTCATCATAGCATGGTTTTATACACATGCATGAAGATTTATTACTACTGGGAACTACTTTTGAGCCATGTGGCTACCCTAC
Source organism: Harpia harpyja (assembly GCF_026419915.1). Taxonomy (NCBI): domain Eukaryota; kingdom Metazoa; phylum Chordata; class Aves; order Accipitriformes; family Accipitridae; genus Harpia; species Harpia harpyja. The sequence goes on along the minus strand of NC_068942.1, from coordinate 9,891,675 downwards.
CCCAGAAGATCTGAGATACAGGAATTGTACCTCCCTGCAAAACATGGAAAGCTGTGACACATATTGCACTGCTGAACCCTCTAATGCAGACCTCTGGCTCCAAGAGGAGGAACATAGGTGTAAGCCACATACATGGAAAACACACCACAGCCTATCACTATAAAATTAATTTTTGCACTGGAAGCACCATGAAGCAGCCATATTTTCCACTGCCCTTAGGAGTAATGATTTGCGCCCTGAATTCAGAGTGTATGAAGACTGCACTTCCCCAAGTCTCTTTTACCAGCACGAGCAAACAAACTAGCCAACTCTAAAAAGGAGAAAAACACAGAACAGTCTGTGCATCAGTATCAGGTATTCACTTAATGCAAAAGCTATAAAGAGTTAACTACTACCTTTAGAATCTAAATTTTCAAGATATTTTACATTGTGCAATACAAATGGTATCTTCTGCATTAAAAAAACACAGCTGTCATTCCTAGTGAAACCTTACCCCAAAATTTGAATCCTTTAACAGAAAGGCCTGACACCAAGTAATGAAAGAGAAGCAACATTTGACCTTCCCAGTTTACACACACCCTTCTTCCAACAGATTCCAGACATCAGCCAAGCAGAGTTGCCATGTTCTAAATAGTTAGAAAAGCAGAACACTAGAAGCCAAGGTACCAATATGCCTTCTAAAAGCCAGACAAAAACATTTCCATTTGGCTTCTTTTCCTGCATCCTGGAACAAAACAGGAGCAATAAAAATGTCAGAATTAAGCTTCTCTTATAGAACACTATTTATACATTAATTTCTAGGTAAATATAAGCAACTGTTAGAAACATACCTCTTAAAAATAATCTAAGTAAAGTTACAATGCGTCCAAATCCTTTTCTGTAACACAAACAGAAAGGACAGAATGGACTCATTTGAAGTTAGGGCAAATATCGAAAGCAATCTTGTCCTGACAAGGACATAACATGAGCAGCTCCAGAAAATGTTATGTGCATGTCAGCTGCCAATTATTTCGTACTGTTAAACAGACATTAGTTTGCACTCAGCATTGATTTGAAATTCAGAGAAAGTTTAAGAAAAGCTTTTTCCTCTCTTTAGTCTTTCTTCTACATGTAAATCAATGCAAATCTAGATTAGAACTAAAATTTAGATAAATGGAAAATCCAAACAAACAGTTTAATCTGAGTGGAATGTGCTGTTGGCAAACAGGCTGCATTTTAAAGCTAAAAGTTTCGTTGCACCAAAACACCAGGAACCGTGGAGGCTCAGCAACAAGCTGCAATGGAAAAAAAAAAATCTTTCAGAGAAGAGGTTCCCCTCCTCCTCCTCCTCCTCCTCCTCAAAAAAAAAAAAAAAAAAAAAGAAAAAAAAGCACGCACAGGAAAGGCTTTAGAGCTTTAAATAAGTTTCCATTTTCAAGTTTGTTCCTCCTTTGAACAAATATCATATTATTCCATGTTTACTCTCTAAGAGTTAAGGAATCCTTAACTAAAATACCTATTTTGGAAGAACAACTGTTTAAAAACAATTCAATAGCAAGCAAGAATATCTCATGGAGGAAAATTTAACGAAGAGGTGGTTACACCTTGAGTCTCAACACTTAGGCTCACAGAGCCAGTCAGATATTTAGGTAGAAAAAGGACTTGCTAGGAAAGACCTACAACAGAGAAAACCTTATTACTGACCCCAGAAAGCATATAAAAGTGAAGAAAAGTTACAATTTCTAATTAATTTACAGTAAAAAAACAACCACGTTTTCAGAAGCACTGTGCTTTCCTTTAGCATAATGCCTGTATTGAAAGTAAGTTCTTGTAGTTGCCCAGAAGGAAGACTTGCATAAGATTACACGACATAAGTAGCAGTATGCATTCTAGCATCACCTCTATTTTTAAAATACCAGCCCAATGTATTTTGGGGTAATATTCAGGCACTAGTACACAACACTGGGTGATATTTTTGACCCAAAGTGACTTGAAAGAACAAGTTTGGTTTCTACATAAAGCTGGAGTAAGGAAAATGGTTAATTGTTTACTAGGTTTAAATAGAACTAAACCAGTTCACCTTCCCAACCCAACTTTTGGTAGCAATCTAACCTAAGCTTTCCAGAAGAAAGCACAAAATAAAAAAAATAAAGTCAAAGTCATTGGAAACATCAAGAGAGTGGTAAACAAGAGAAAAACCACCACTTAACTTTTTGGATTTAATTCATGTATGTAGGTCCAAGCGAAGATTTCATGTTTCACTCGATTTCTGGAGAGAGCGCTAAGCTTCACCCCCCCCCCCCAAACTGTAAACAACTTACTGGAATAGAAAGCCATACTGACAGCAAACCATATTTTTGGAAATTTAAACACTCAGTATCCACAGGAAAATATACTCATGCTTTCAAAACTATTTTTCTGTCCCACAATGGTATATTCAGTACTTTTCCACTATGGTTAGTTTAAAAGGAGAAACCCTGACCTGAAGAAAAAGCCAAGAGTAAGATGACAAAACAGCAGGTATTTCCTCAATGCTCACTTTGCACTTGTCACAGTGAGACAATGTAATTTTCATTTAAACAATGTACTTTGGTCAAAGTAGTGGAAGATATATTATTTTACATAACCTAGGAGTCCACACATTTTTTTACTTAATACTTTGCATATCATATGCTAATTTCTAAACCTTTCCAAATTCTTAGTGCTTTTCACTTTGTTTGAACATCTCCTCAAGATGCATAAAATTTCTCAATATGTAAGCAAAAAGCATCCAAATGCATGCCAACAGCCCAAAATGAAGACAGTTATTTACATACTAAATGGGGAAAACAAATGTTAAGTTTTTTTTTTAAATAGAAATAAGTTGGCTTTTTGACAACTTAAAGCAGAGCAGAACTTTTAGAAAAATCAATGCAGAGAGGGGAAAGATCACCGCTACTCATACACCATTAGTATCAGAGTGAGAAAAATAATTATGATAAAGGACTAAGTTGACACTAGAATACAGGAGTGTAGACTGGAAAGGATCATCTCCAGCTATGACTTTAAAAGAACAGCCAACTTCTAGAATTACCTCTAGAAAGAGAAGCAGGGGAAAAAAAAAAAAATCTGAAACAGAACTTGTGTGACTTAGCAACTGCTAGATTGGGAGAAGAGATGCTGTTATTTAAAAACGCATTCAAGCTGAAGCATTTCTGGTTTCTACAGATCTCTAGATATTAGCTCCTATGAAAAAAATCAGGAAACAAACCTTTTTTTATGTAAGCCACCAATGCACACCCTACAGTTGCTTATCTCATTTGTAAATAATAAGAGATGAGGAAATGCTTGTGCTTTATTTCTTCAGTTTAAATCATTTCAGTAGACAAAAAATAAAAATCAACCAAGCCAATATTACCAAATGTGTGCTTCACTCTTCACTTCTTTTGAAAATAAAAATTCTAGTTACAATGGCCTGAAAATCAATTCAGCAGAATCATGTAAACCCATAAATTTAATATATCAAGTTATCCCAAACAATTCTAAGAAAAAGTTGACTAAGCAAAGCTTATTTCCATACAAGAAGAATGGCATACCGCTAGCATGGAAAATAATGGAAAGGCTCCAAATACACAAACAGCATTAGAAGTGACCCAGATATCCTACTTTACATCACTTTGAGAACCTTCACTGTTTTCAAACGACTCTTTATTCCAACCAAAGACATTCTCAGGGTCAGGCAATTCTGCAGTTGACAAGCTCAACAAAAGAAAATTTCCCTTCGTCTCTCTCCACAAACAGACTGAAGCCTTCAGAAAGGAGGCAAATAGGCTGAAGGAGGGAGGAGTCAGATAAGGCAATCTAAGGACTATTGACAATTTCAGTTTTTAAAAAAATACGTTCACACCCCTGCTCAGAAGATTACATGACATGTCAAGATTAAGTCTTCTCCCTTAACTTCTCCAGCCAGCCTCACCACACACACGTGATACAGACCCATCATCAGAACATGTTTACAATAAATACGGCAGAGGTACAGTTCTTTTTGTAAGCTAGCAGAAGCTGTAAACACAAGTAAACATTTAAGTGCATCATGTCATTACTTCAGTCTCCTTCCCAATATTGAGAAGAGCAAGAGTATCTGACCACCACAAAAAAAAAACCCCAAAACCCTAACATGCAAATGTTTTTTAAACTAGCAATCTGGCAGAGTGACATGTGGCTTTTGAAGGGAGCACCCTACAATACATAATTAAACCCATTCCACCTAATGGCTAGAAGAGCACATATTTTTGTTCTGAAGTGAACTCACAAAAAAAGGATGTTTTCATTCACTTTACGTAAGAGTACTATGGGAAACAAACCGATTTGGGTGTTGGCATTGTGCAAGGAGACTAGTCAGCTTCCAGATGGATCAGATTCACCACCACCAGTGAAGATACTATATTTAAATTCGTAGGCTTGAACAGACTACAGATTTCATCTGAGACACCTTTCCATGGTGACTGACCAACAGTAAGCATCACAGGGGAACATCATTATCATGCAGTAAGACACAGTCAAATTAACTCGGACAAAAAAAAAAAAAAAATCCCACAACTTAACAGATCTGCCTAGCAATAAATTTCAAAGTTCACTAAAGGAAGTTACTTCTGTTGTGCAGGAAGACTAAAAAGACCGAAGGCAAAAAAGACTGAAGACAAAGTTATTAAGTCATTTACCTAAGATTACACCAAAAGCAGATTAAAGATTTGGAAAGTTAGCCAGTCTCCTGTAATACCAGAGTCATCAGGATAAACCATTTGAGAGCAAGGAGCCTATTTGGGTTTCACTCTTACTACTCTTAATAAGCATGCACCACAGAGCTCAGACATGGAGCATGCACAAAGCAAAGAGGTAGTGAACTCTACTGTGAGAAAAATCTAGCAATGAAACAGAAAAGTAACTACTATTTTATCCTTTATGGACATACACAGGGGAACTACTACCTTCTCTCCTGGCAGAGGCTTTATTTGTCCCACACACTGTGGCAGAGGAAGAGGACAGGATGCCTGCTCTGGCTGTGACTAGAAGTCTTCCCATCCTTTCTGGACGCTCATTTAATTTAGATCCATACAAGTATTCTGCCAGCATTTGGAAAGGTAAGGTATTCCATTCCACATCCCCCGCCAAGCAAGCATCGGTCACAGGCAGTGCCTGAAGGTTATAATACAAGAGGATATATATTTGGCTGCTGACATGACCCCCTCTCTTGTTAGGTGCCATACAGCCCTCTCCGAACTATGCGATTCTGTTACATTTATCCACTAGAGCAGTAGGCCTAAGAAAACAAGGAGGTACTCAAAGTCCTCCCAAGCCCAGCCACTGCTTTTCATTAAGAGACAGATGTTCCAGACCACAGGTTCCTGTGCTACCTATCTGGTAAATATGGTCCTGGAGATCAAAGGGAAAGCACTTAGAGGGTGCAACCCTCCAAGCAGTTACCAACACAAAACACAGAAAAAGAGGCTGGAAGGAAAAAATCATCCAGTTAGCAATGTTCTGCCTTTCCCAGGGAGAGATCAAATAAGCGTATCACTCCTGCCTGACGCTTAAGAACAGTTTGGACAAAGAGTTCTAGTGATGAACATGACTGGATAGTCTATGCCATTGCTTTACTATCCTAATCCTTGAAGTTTTCCCCCAAATGTCTAACCCAAGTCTTGCTGGAAATTAGATCATCTGATCATTCATTCTAGCTCATGTTTCCTTCCTTTTTGCAGCAGTCTTTTCATCCCCTCCATTCCCCATTTATTTGGGAACATATTGTCTTAGCCTCCTTTTTAGCTGACCGTACCACCACCAATTTCTTCAAATTTTCTTCACAAAAAAATCAGAGGTATAGAAGGTATGATACGAGTTCCCATTAACTATTAACATAATTTTAAATTCTATGGCTGTACTCCAGTATTCTTGTTCTCCCTCCCAGTTTCTACTCTGCAATTCAACAAGCGCAAAACTTAGTTAATCAAGATCATGCTGAACAGAACCTTGTAGAATCTGTACCAAGTACTTGCTACCTGGCCTTGCTTACTTTCTGGGGATGGTTTTCCAGCTAATTTTACTCACTGCACAGTAGTTTCTAGATCATAATTCCCTAGCTTGTTAATGAGAATATCATGTGAATATTGAGGACTCCAAAATATCAACATATTAACATTATAGCATCTGTCTGCACTACAAGGCCTGTTACTCCATCAGCAAAGAAGTAGAAATGCTGGATTTTAAATAATTGATCCTGGATAAGTGTTTTGGCCATTGCCCGACTTCTTTTTCTAGGCACTAAAAATGTGTTCCGTCACTGCTCCAGTATTTTTTCTTTGAGCTAAAGTTAAAATCCATCAGTTTCCTCTTTATCCCATCCCACTTAGCCCATACCGAAGAGATATGCACCTTTATTCTTTGAGTCTACTACTTCCCTCAACTATCTTAAGATGACTGTCTGCTATATGAGATTGCTTCAGCTGGTTGGTTTTTGGTTGTTTTTTTTTTTTAAGCACCTCAGAATGAATTTCATCAGGCTCTACCAAATTGAAAATCTGTTGCTTATCCAAGCAACCTACAGATTTTTTCCCCCTAGTCTAGGAGAGTACTATTTACGCTTTTATCATAGCTATTAACTACACTGGCTGGATTAACCATTTCAGAGAACATTTCAATCACCTCAGCATTATCTGTTAATCCATTAATCCGTAGATCTTTTATTTCTTGCTTTCTTCCAATATCCCCCTTAGCTACACCTCATTATGTATTCGACTGTCCTAGTTTTGTTCACGCATCTTTGCACACTCAGTGTGGATCTTCAACAACATACAGTTTCCCATTTTCTGTATGTTTCTTGGGTTTACATCAATGAAGAGATCAACAGAGAGCAAAATTCTTTTCTCATTATTAATTTTCCCCTTCAATGAAAGTGTTTGGCACTATTACATCTCAAAGAGGTTGAGACCAGTTTCTTTCTTCCTTATATTTGCCCCGCAATCAAGCTTTACATGCCAAATTCTAAGCTTTTTTACATTTGTGGGTTTTATTCTGCTGTGCTGTCATCTTTTATCGTATGTAGCCTAACATCTCATCACTCTTGCAGAACCTGCCTCCCATCTATGCATTCTCTTTGTTAATCTAAAAGACTATTTTTATGAATTTACATACCTCAGCAGAGCAGTATGTTCTGCTCAATCATTTCCAAAAGACATTGGATAGTTATGAGAGATTTTTAATTAGCAAATCTCATACTTTCAATGATTATTCTCCAGCTACTGACATACACCTAGCATTTATATTCCAGTCACACACATCTAACTGATCTGATTGAGGCTGTGCAGGATACTTTTAATGATCACGTGTTAAGACCTTCCACTGCTGTTCATTCCCCATATATTTGTGTTGGTGTGCAGACACCTAGCATACTAGGTGTAATGACCCACTATTCTGCAAGGTCATAAGCAATATGCTATAAATAGGTGCAAAATATCGCATATGCAAGAGGTTATCAAAAAGCTATGATATATTTGCGGTTTTATCTCAAAAAACACTCATCAAATATTTTCATATCCAAACATTCAAACTCTTTTCACTTGGTTAAAGCACTGCAATTGAAATATCTTTAAAATATTTTAAAATATATATATTTGGTCAAAGTGACTTTAGCAACCTTGCTTTTATTAATAAAAGCAAGAAAGTCTTAATTAGAAAAAAGGGGGTTAGTTTATTGATACTAACTTTGTAATAATTCTTACAAAAGCAACTTCTCTAATCTAAATGAGAAATTAGATATATTCTCTTAGGTTAAAAAATATATATTATTATACTTATATAAATATATACAGCCTACAATAAGAAACTCATTATCCTGAACATAAGTCAAATCAACAGGAATTTCATTAAGCAATAATTTATTTTTATATCTTCTGATACAGGCAATACTGTTTATTAATAATAACATTAATAATACTATTTATCAATATTTATTAATAGCAAAGAAGAAAGTCGCACACTTAGGACTCCACCATATTTCAGAAGAATTTTTCTCCAGAAAAAAAAAAAAAAAGGAAAAAAAGACCATAACAAAGGCAGGCTTAGAGGGATGCCGTGCTAACACAGGCTGCTGCCAAGCCTGCAGTTTACCAGCTTACACCAGCCATATAATGCATTCTACCAACTTGCTCCAGACACAAAGGTGCAAAACCACCAGCAGCATAGTTGCTCATGCCTAAATATTTTTTGATTACCCCAACAGGCAAGAGGGCACTAGCCCCAGAAAGAAATAGCTAACAGACCACATGGAAAATTCAAATCTTTGATTTCCTCACTGACCTATCCTCAATGCAGGGCAGAAAGATGAAGAAAGCACATTTTACAATTCTCAATTTCACAGGGGGCGGGGGGAGAGAATCAGTCCACGCTCAGACTACTAGTCTGAGTTGGACCATCCCACAGGAGAGAGAAGGATGGCAGCACCAGTTCCCAGGAGAACCTTTGGGTTCAAAGTTGCCTCTCCTTCCCCGGGCTCTATGTCATTTAATAACTTGGCAGAGAATAAGGTTTAGACAGCATAATGGTACCTATTGCTGTGGACTTAAAGATTGTTTCATATCCTAAAACAGGGTGATAAAGTAATACAAAAGAGTCCTTTAAGTACTGATACCGTTCTGAATAGGATTTCACATTTTTATAATGTTACTAAGCTATTTACCTTTAGAATCACTGCTGAAAGCCATGAGTTCTATGGGATAATTATATTTAATTTAATAGTTTGCTTTATCTGCCATCTTCATCGCAGAGATTTGAATAAAATTCCTCTTGGCCATGAAATCAACAGAAAACCATTTCACGCCTGACAATAGTCCACAGCATCCAAAATGGAATACTTGGATTGGATTATTTCTTCCACAAATGCAGATCCAAATATTACAATGAAAATTTTCATTTTTGAGTACAGCTGTAAGAACTAAGACTTGCCACTCTATATTCATAGAATATAGAATACTTCTCTCTCAGATCTACTCCCTAAAAAGAAAAGTTACAAAAGCAGCTTGTAAAGATTTTCTTAAAGTAATGTTGCATTTGATTTTATTTTGCTTAACTTATTGTTAAACCTTTACTGCAGCTTGTGTGTATACAATTGGTTTCATATCTGTTACATCTTTCACATCTATTTTATTAATCAAGGCAGGTACAACCATGGGATTTGAACTTGCGCTTGCTGTATCAAATTGGACTTATTTTCTGCCAGAACTTTTTGGCCTATTTAAAAAAAGCTAGTAACAAAGTTTCTAAACAAGACTAATAGGTGAACATGCCAGTAACTTCATATATAAAAACCTAAAAGGGAGTCATCAGATCATATATTCTGACCTCCTCCAAGATTTAGGTGAGAGATCACCACCTGTTTGGCCTTTGAATAGACTCAGATAACTTGGGGCTGATAAAAGCAAGTCTTCCCTTAGCAGTCTGTTCCAGTGACTCATCATTCTCACTGGTAATGGGCTCACTTCTGATTTGAATCTTTAACAGGGAAGATGCTGATGCAAAGGTGCCACATTAAGTTTTCAACTTAATATTCAGGTTGGGTTTGGTTGGTTGGGTTTTTGTTTCGTTGGTTTGGGTTTTTAAAGAAAAGCCTTTCACGTAGACCATATGTTGTATTTATAGCTTATACTGAAAAAATTTGCTTTGAGAAAAATGCCCCATACAGCCCAAACTGTATAAAATAGATTATACAGTATTTATCACATTGCACACTATTGAGAAATTAGACAAAATAAACAGAGCCTCTCCCAGCTTCAATAATCCAAACCCAGAATTTCTCTGAATCACTTCAAAGTAGGACAGAGCAAAAATGGATCTATACATGAGTTCCTTTAAAATACTTACATATGTGTATTTTTATATATATTATAATATTTTTATATACAATACATATATGTGTGTGTTGTATATATTATAATATATATTGTTTATGTATATACTTTTATTCTTTTGCCCTAGATTCCTCTATATTAAACCTGTTAATGTTCAGGGAGAAAAAGCACAATAGTGGGAATCAGGCAGCTAACTCCAAGCACAGCTCGCTGTATTCATTTGTGATTAAAAGAAACACCTGAATTTCCTTTTCCTACTCTGCAGCAAGCAGTACTTTTTGTGGTGCTGCCGGACCCACCGATAAAAGCCCTGCATCAGAATTTCAAGACCTGCGCAAAATAGGTGAGCAAGAGAAGTGCAATGGGAGTAACTATAATTAGACTGTAACAGTGGAAGAGTACAAAGTAACATTTATTTTTGTTAGCATAAAAGGTCAGTAAACATAATCCCCTATTGCCTAGACCACCTATAAGCTATAAAAAAATAATTTGGATCTTACCAATTCCAGTGGAGAAACTATTTACTAATAAACAACAAAAGGGAATTTTCACAGGCTTTGCTTTAATAGTCCTGAAGCTCATGCACCTTTTAAAAGCTCAAAAACTTCCCATACCGATTTATATTCTTAATTGGCAGCCCTGGATGTTTATACCCAAATCTTTCCTGCTTTTGTATTAAAGCCAACCGGTAATATCACAGCACTGGTCATACAGACCAAAACTACAGCGTTAAAGTTGTCATTTTAGCGCTTCCTTCGGGATGCTCCAACGATCTGCTACTTTCCAGCCATTCATCACTAAATCCTCTCCGCCAGACTGCACTCAAAAACTTGACGCTTTTCTCCCTGCCCTTTAATAACGCTTTTCCAAACGTTTCTTCGCGAGAGGAGGGGAACAGTTCGCATGTATCACTGCACGAATAAATCGGACCGGCCGGGGCCAGATGCCCACCCCGCTGCACAGCTGGAAGCCGAAGGTGCCCTCCCTGCCTGGGACGGGGCCGGCAAAGCTCCGGAGCTCCCCCGGCCCCGTCCCACGGCGGAGGTGGGGGTCTGCCGTGCTTACCTGCACCTCGCCGAGGATCTCCTCGCTCTTCTCCCGCACGTCGGGGAAGGGGCAGCGCTTGGAGAGCATCAGCAGGCGGGCCAGCACCTCGCTCAGCCCGTCGCGGGCGGCAGGAACCGGGAGCCCGTCGGCGGCCCGGGTAGGCGGCACCGCCGCCACGGGAGCGACGGTCTCGCTACGGCGGAGAACGGCTTGCCCGATGGTGTCCAAGGCGGCGGCGCGGGTGGCAGCGTCGCGGCTGCACAGCCCGTCCCAGCGCACCTCGCCTTCCCGCTCCTCCATGGGGCCGGCCGGCTGCTTCCCCACCGCCGCCTCAGCAGCCCCGACGCGGCCGCCCCATGGCGGGCTCCCGGCAGCCGCCAACCCGCCCACAAAGACGACAAACGCGGCGGCGAGCGGAGAGACCGCTGCCTGCGCCGCATGGGGGGAGGGCAGGACAGGCGGGCGGGCGGGCGGGCGCTCCCTCAGCCCCGGCGAGCGCCCCCGCCAACCGCCGCCCACCGACGCCGGGGCTGCCGAGCGAGCGACGCCGCTGGGGCTTCTCCTCTCCCGGCGAGGAGCGGGGCAGCCACCACCCCGCGGCGCCGGCGGCTCCTCCTCCCCGCCCCAGGCATGGAGGGAGGGGGACGGCCCCCTCAGCCCTCCCCGCCGGGGCCGGGCAGGGCAGGGCCGGACCAAGCCGCTACAGGGCCCCGACGAACCCCTCACCCGCGGGGCGAGGATGGGCAGGAACTAGCCCCGCCCAACACGGGGAGCCCCACAGGACGGACGCGCGCAGCAGCCAGTCGCCTTTCAGCACTCGCTGCCGGCCGCCCAATGGCGGCGGAGAACGGCAGCGCCCGGAGAGGATTTTGGGATGTGTAGTCCGGCCGAAGGGGCGGCCTCTGCGCCGGCGGAGGAGAACTACGAGTCCCGGCAGGCAGCGTGAGGCGGGCTCGGTTCGCGCGTAGCTGCCGCCTCCCGGCGCTGCAGGGGGGCTCCGGGGGTGTCTGCGCCCGGGGAAGCCCCGCCGGCAGCGCCCGCGGGCCCCCGCCGCCCCTGCCGAGGAAGGGTAGGTAAGAGAGAGCGTTCGCTGCCGTTTCTGGCCAGGTTTTTCCCGTGGTGTCGGGTTTTTGGGGGTTCCGCCGCAACAGGTTGCCAAAAGCAGGTGGCTGGCAACAGCCAGGGATCAAGCCACTCCGGTAGTGGATTTGCTTCAGAAATCTGCATTGGCAAAAATTAAGCACGCGCGTGTTTTAAGCAAACGCGGAGGCTTGTCAGGTACACGTTTCGGCAGAAGCCTTTGATGTAGCCTAAGTACACACATCAGCAGAAAAGAAAAAACAGTTGATGCAAGCGAAATGCAGCACCTTCAACGCTTGAAACGAAAGGGGGAAAAAAAAACCTCCCTGGAATATTCACGTTGGGCAACAGTTCCACAGTCGTTTTATCTGAATTAATCCAAGGGGTTTTTAATCCAAATTATGCTGGGGCTGATGAGCGTGGAGAAGAGATGGCTCAGGGGGGATCTTATCAATGTATGCAGAAGGGAGGGTGCAAAGAGGACAGAGCCAGGCTCTTCTCAGTGGTACCCGGTGACAGGACCAGAGGCAATGGGCACAAACTGAAACACAGGAGGTTCCCTCTGAACATCAGGAAACACTTTTTTACTGTGAGGGTGACCAAGCACTGGCACAGGTTGCCCAGGGAGGGTGTGGAGTCGCCATCCTTGGAGATACTCAAAAGCCATTTGGTCATGGTCTTGGGCAACCCGCTGTAGGTGGCTCTGCTTGAGCAGGGGGTTGGACCAGATGGCCTGCGGAGGTTCCTGCCCACCTCAACCATTCTGGGATTAAGTATAATCTGCCACTGAATGGGCTGGTATTGCTGTTTCCCTTGCTTTTCCTGCAGGGAAAAAAGGTGCTTTTCTGATAAAGTTAATTTTCAGCCAAGTCAGTTCCTTGATCCAATTCACCTCTTGGCAGAGAAGAGGAGAGGGAAACAAGGGCATAACGACCCATTTGCAGCTGTCGTATTAAAGCAATCATAAAAGTACAATTTTGACTATACTGAAAGGCAAAAGAATGCTTACAAGTAAATCAGAAACAGGACATTGGGCCTATAGGGTCTTGCATAATTATTTTACGTTTCTCGTGTACACATTTCCCACTCTAAAATCCAAACCTGAAAACTGAAGTTAAATGCAGAACAAGCTACTCACATACCACAGAAAGACACAGAAACCGCTTCTGAGTCCAGGAGCAGAGCTTGGGCTGGCTTACCCATACCAGCCATCAACAGCTCTTCTATTTGTAAAGAATCTGGTTTCTTCATCTGACGTTCCTTTTGTTTTCTGGCACTGTTTCTCTAAAGCTTGCAAAATAAGTATCATTCTATCATTACCTGTACCTTTCAAGGAAGACCAATCTCTCTTTTCCCATAAAATCCTTTCTACAAGGAGTCTGCATTGCCATTGTTTGGCAGCGTGGACAGGTCTGGACTGCTTCATGCAGCTGCTTCCTCTAGGCCTTTGGCACCCTCTTGAACAATATATATCTACTGAAATCATCACTACCTGTAATAAATGTGAGTCTTGATTTCTCTAAGCACTCAAGGCCTCCACCCATCATAACTGATGGTTCAAAGAAAATAATTCTGCCAGTGCCTTTTATGTTTTTTGGGTTTTGTTTTTTGTTGGTTTTTTTTTTTTGACATTAGCTACCACTTCAGCTTCCCGTCCCGTTCTGTCGTCACTCATTATGGTCTCCCAGTTTTCCTGTGAATAGGCACGTCATGTATGCTTGCTTTATTTCTATCTAAATTTTGATCTTCGGGAGTTGGATAGATCTCATTTTTCCCATGATAAGTTCGCGCTTGCTGGGCGTCTCTGACAATGGCTACGTACATCCGAGATCAATAAAGTGAACCAGAATCAGAACTGAAGTGTTGGTGTTAGACTCTGGTATGCCTATATTCCCACACCGAACGCTAAGATTGATTGAAAGTCACAGCACTGCCTTTTATCTTTTAGAAGTTGTTTTTTCCACTGGCTGCAAATGAACTCTGGCTACAGGAAACAGATTGTGAAACTGGCTCCAAGGCCTAAACTTCAGATTTCAGCCCTTTGTTTTATAGATTTTAATGTAGTACTTTGGTAATGGAGATGATGAAGGTGGCTTTATTTTTTCCAAACCAAATCTCTGCAGTTTTCCGATACCAGGTCAAGCTTCTGTACCTACTGCAAGACATTGTGGAAATCAAGGTCAAAGGCTGCCAGTGGGATTAATCAGAGCCTGAAGTTAGGGGAATGTGTTTGTTTGATTTGCGTGTTCACTGGCTGAAGTTTATATGCTTGGTTTTGATCCCTAAAGAATGGATAAGAGAAAGGCAGAATTATGAAGGAAACAATCTGGCAACTCATCCAGAATTACAGCATTTGAGTTTTTGAAATGATAAGCTGAAGAAAAACAAATTTGTGGCTGTTTTAAACCTCAGTATTTCCTTCCTTGATGATTTATCAACTTCCCTCTTTTTTTAACTAGATAAGGACTTCTATAGCCATATGCAAATGATATCCAACAGCAGAATTTTTTTTTAAATACAATATATAGTAGTTGTATTCATGTCCTTTCTAAGATATAAGATCTACATTATATTATATTTACTTTTAAAACTGTTTACCGATTTCTGTATGTCACAAAAGAGCACTTTACTGCAGAATACACTTAGTTGATTACTGGAGAACTAGTAATAACACAGTAAAACTTGTGCAACTTAGAAGGAACTGCTTTTTAAATTAGATTCCTTCACCTGCTTTTATTTACACCTGGTTTTGTTGAAGCTTATTTCATTCCAGCTAGTAAATACCTAGGATGGGATCCCTCTCTTCTAAAAGTTCACCCTCCCCTTTTAGATCTGGGTTTTGGCATGTTGCTGCAATAAATGGGCACTCCACAATATATAATGCATTTTTCTCCACAGTAGCCCTCTGAGGAAGCAAAGTTCTGTGACCCCTGTTTTGCAGAGAGACACCAGAAAGCCAGAGGCTGCTCCTCTACTGTCTTTGAACCCAGGCCCAAGCTTGGTGTCAAGCCCAGATTCATGTATCATCCCAACAGACTGGCCTCAATGATCGAGCAAGCTACAGCATAAGACGTGGGAGAAAATGTGGCATTGTTTTACTTCTGAACACGTTTGTACACCTACCATGTGTTCTGGCCTACTGTGGGTTGCGTGTGTACGTTTGCACCAAACTCTGCCACCCTGCCTCCTTAGAGGTCACAAATGCGGCAGGGATGGGTAAGTTAGCCACCGGCTTCTTCTTAGGAGACCAAATCTTTCTCACAGAAAGACCATGGAATAGTTTTATGCGGAAGGGTGGGTTGCTTTGAGAAGAGCTGTGCTATGATGTACCAGAACTACAGGCCACTTAAAGTCCTACTGTACAGGCCACTTAAAGTCCTACTGTATTTTGCCAACTATCTGACTATACTCCATTTAACTGTATAAACGTAGCCTGAAAGAGTAGCCCTTGCTAGGCCCTGGAAAAGAGTATGGGTAAACTAAAAATTCAAATCTGAAAAACTCCACTGAGCAGCCATCTGAACTCTGGTAGTCTGTTTCTAGTTAGAAATGTCCAGAATTGCCCCAAGCTGGGCATCTTGGCACCTCTCTCCCCTTTGTGCCCACTTGTGGTCTAGGAAGTAGGTAGAGCAGCTCCAAGAGAGGTCCAGGTGAGAGGAACCTCTCCGAGCCCAACAAATCAGGTTCTTCTGTTATAGCCACAGCTGGCTTCAGTGCCTGGCCACATCTGGCAGAGTGCTCACCTTCAACGCCGTAACCCAGTGATGAGAGAATCGGCTTTTAGCTAAAAGGGATTTTTGTCAACATCTTGTAACTCTCAGGAGAGTGTCCCAGGTGCTCAGATGGACTGCAAAATAGAAGGGAAGCATGCATCACCTCACCTGTTGAAGTTATGTCCCTATTGAAAAGGATGGCAAACGTGTGGCACTGGTGTGAACTAGAAGCAAGGAGACACAGGGAGCTGTAGGCACTTACTCCTGGTTTCTGGTAGCTATTCCCAAGCCAGTGCTGCTTTTTATCCAGGAACTATTTACTACAAAAATGCATAAATAAAACCCAGGACTCTCTTTTGACGATTAAACTAGGTGAGAGAGACACATTTTTGTTTTACTCTGTCTTTTGCCTCAGCTGCCTTCTCCTTGTCCTAGACTCTTACATGCTTCTCTGAACAGGGTCATAACTTCAAACGAAAAGGTGGTGACTCCCTGTTTCCTTCCTGCTCTTCCTCCTCCCAGTCTAGCGTGATGGTCAGGGATGCGGCATGAATGCACCCCAGGAACTCCCACTTCCTGGCCCATGCTCTAACCACTGGGTAACAGCATAGAGAAGATGGACACTATTTCCGCCAGCTACACTTTAAAAGAAAATGTACATTGCTTATTGGGAATTTTTTATCTGCTGACAACCCAATAGGCCGTTTAAACACCTTTGGCAGGCTGTCTTTTAACACAGACCTTGGTGTTTTCCAGTAATAATACAAAGAAAAATGCTGTGGCCAGCAGCCACATGAAATGAAGTCACAGACCAGAGAAGCTACAGGGACTCTTTATTCATTGTTTTAAAGAACAGATTTTGGCACTCACCGCCAGAAGAGGACTCCAAATTCTGAGTCCCAAGAGGACAAAGGTGCCAAGCACCAGGGTGGGACTTCACACACATCTATGTTCATAGTTTCCCCACACGCAGCTTTTGTTAGCTTCTCACTGAGCATGCTGCTTGTTTTGGCCGTGTACCTGCACTTCTTTTACATGCAGGGAATGTAAGCCTATCATTACCAAACTGGGGATTCAGCTCTGAGGCTCCAAGGCTCGTGTATCCTGGAACATCAGTCCCTTATCAGTCCCATCCCTCTCTGATTTGGTAAGGTCACACAGAATAGCAAGAATTTAAATCAGGTCCCTAGAGATCCACTAAATTACCTTGCAGTCAGAAACTGTGCATCTAGTTATAGGGGAGAAATGTCTCTTAAATAATTTATAATCAATTGAAATTAGTTTTATATATGCAACATTGTGCAGGATTTTGTAGCATCTTACTCAGATTTTTTTCTGCATCTCTGAAGTCGTGCAAGTTTAAATATACAGATTACATGAAACAAGTATTCTGTTGCATGGCTTTAAATGTTGTAAGTTTTCCCAGACAGCTCAGGGCAGAAGTAGAGGTAGACCATTTTTGAGTACTCATTGGACCATATGATATACAAACTATTTGGCATTAATACTTAGGATATTGTGCCTGTTCAGGATGCACAATGTGGATGTGTTGGAGTTGCTATGAATATTCTGAGTCGTGTAAACAGGTGATATTATTTAAAATTATTCTTCAACAAAATAGGTCTCCAAAATAAGATTGAGGAGTTGCTCTGACTCAGATCTGCTTGCAATTTTTCTGCATATTTAAAGACAACTATTGCTGACAAAAGATGACTTTGGGAATAATTTCTTGCCAGGAGTGAAACTTATCTTATCCTCGTTAGTATTTTTTTGGGGGCTCATTCTTGTTCTTAGGTTGCCTGATGTACAAATGCAGAATGGAGTTCTTCTTTGCTGCCAGGTGCCTAGTTATCAGCAGCACAGGAATATATGAAAAAAAAAATATAGGGGTGGTAGTAGGTAAAAAGAGACAAATCTTATGAATAATTACCCTCTTTGTGTTTCTCTGCTTGTCCACGTCACGCTCTTCTAGTTATCTGGCTAAAAATCTACCTCCTACTCCATCTCCATGCTAGGTTAAAGGATGTTGGATGAAGAGACTGACACTTTCCCTGAGAAAATATTGGTAAAACCAGAAGTTTACTTTGAAAATAAATTCCAAGGCAACCGTCAGGGACACAATCTGTGTGTTTCATCTGCCTAGAGGGCAAGTTGCAACGTTCAGAACCATCTTTCAGTGATCCCATTAAATATTTGAGACATAAAAGGTGAAAATTGTCATGCAGTAAAAGTGTTGACTGTGAATGAGTCAGTACCTGCAATAACTATCCCCTACCTCATTATATTTCTTCACTATGATTGTCATTTCAACCCACTCTTATATTTGCCCCACCCTACCCTAGTACGTCTTTTCCTTTTTGCATTTGCCCTTCTAATCTCTAATTATTCTGCCTGTGCAGATACACAGTCTTCTATACTGGAGACAGTTGCCCTTGAAAACCTTCCCTTTCCACAACAGCAAAGGCTTCCTCTTTTTAATCAAGGGTCAATAGCCAGAGCCAGTAATTTCCTCCTGCCTTCCAATCTATCAGGACAGACGTACTCTGCTTTGCTCTCTAGAAAGCAGTGAGAGCTGCCTCCAATCTAAGGAGCAAAAGTAGATTTTTGGGGGTGGAGAGAAGTGACCAAGCTAAGCAAACTATGTATGGAAGACAGTGTGATGGCATCAGCAGCAGAAAATAACAGTGGGGAGAAAAAGTAACTTTTTATGTTCTTCATGTAGAGTACAGAGGAGAGCACCGTCAATGTCAATGTCAGTCACTGTACTGAGCAAACAGCATCTGTTGGAACTGGATCCTAAGTATGAAGGGAAAAAACTTGATAGTTATTCTCATGTGGGAAAAAATGGCTCTTTTTACTTTGTAAAAACCCCTAACTTTTTATGCTAAAAGAGAGAGCGGGAGAAAAAGAATACCAAAGGGAGAAGAGCAAGGAACAAAGCTATAGGATGATGTAAATACAATTAAAAGAGAGGAGATGAGGGAGAAAAACCAGCTATAATGTGCGGGTGGGTGAAAGAAGATAAGAGGAACAGAACTACGAGGGAAGCAAGGAAGTATATTAGTGACCATTTATAGTATTTGGTTTTGTGTTTGTTGTTTATTACAAAAAGGTTACATTTAATTACTTTGGACTGATTAAAGACTTAGAAATTTAATTATTTTGATAACACTATATTCCAAACCAGATGCTTTCATGCTAACATAGCAATTGTTACTAGATAGGAATTTGCAGTCTTGCTCCTCTGAATGCTAAGTTCAGTTATAATCTTCTCATACAGGTTAAAGCAGTTTGCACTAACTTGATTTCCCCACAAAGTATTGAGTATGATTTTATCATGCAATTACGAACGAAGGCCGAATTTAAGGAGGAGTTGGGTCTGCTGTGCTCATTGAAGAAAACAGCAAAACACTGGTGACATTATGGCCAAGTTTGCTTGATACACTGTCAGGTTAGAACCTTTTCCTAAAAAAATTGTTGTTAAAAAGATCTCTGTTTTTTCCCCATCTGGTTATTTCTTTGCCTTGTCCGCAAAGTACTTGTATAACTCATTCCATTTTCTTTCTTCCTCTTTTTTGTTCTCTCTCTTTTATCTCTAGCAAACAGGAACTAGAGAAGTATCAGTATGAATGCTTAGAAGGTGTGACACAATGAAATAAAAGGCTTAGGAGTGGGTTTTTTCATTAAAATACCAGGTTTTATCATACTTCACAGTACATACAGTGTCATGAGAAAACACAGAATGTAATTTCTTTTCCTTTTCTTCACAGACTTTCATCCATACTGATTGTATGAAAATTCTGCATAAGACTTGAAATTCAGGAATTAATAGGTTTTGCTACAGCGGTATCAAAGAAGAAACTGGGCACTTAACATTTATATATCCAGTTCTGAGACTCAGTTTGTATCTCACAGTTTGTACAACAAACTAACTCCCATGGATTTGCCTGTGTCAGTTTTTCAAAAAACTCCCAAGTTCCTTAATTGCTCTACCAAATTTTAGTCATTTGTTCTAAACTCATTTAAAGTGGGACTCAACAGAACTTAAAAACATGTTGAAATGCCTTATTGATTCAGTGAGGTTTCACTTCCTATTAGTTTTGCAGCTGTCACCATTTCATTTCTAACCCACTTAGATTAAAGAAGGCACATGAGTACCAGTTACTTAGATATGTCCTGAGCAAGGTCGTATGTTTCAGGCTGATTAAAGCGGTTGTGTCAGGATGCTAGAGACTGGGTGTTCCCAAAACAACAATGCAGTTTGCCTACAACATTATTTATTTCTTTTTGTGAGTGGAAGGGCTGTTCTTTGTCTGTCGGGAATAAGGCTGAAAGAGCATTGCAGCACAGCTAGTACAGCTGACCAAGCTTTTCCCCTGGTTCTTGAAGGAAAGTGAAAGGGGAAAAAAATAGACCAATTTGGATTGTGTCATGAAAATGGCCTCTCACATAACCTTTCGCCAGCAAGACTTGGCTCAAATAGACAAGGCGGCAGCCAGCATTCTGGGAGTTTCTTGGTGTAGCCTGTGTTGAGGCAATTCTTTAAAATTTCTCTTATAATATGTCAGAAAAACAGTGAATCATTCCTTGATTCATTTGAGACTTTGTTTTCAGTTATGAAAAAAACCACCATAAATTGTGCATGCCCAGTAGGTCAGGTCAGAAGATAGGTATCTTTGTACTTCTTTGCGAAAAATCCTTTGATCTGTTTTTTCTTTTTCTTCTTTGAAGGTGTTCTGACAGCACCTCTTTCTTTGGTTCTAAAAGGTCGCCCTCACAGCAATTTGAATGAACCAGGATCTCTGTAAGATAGCAAACATTGGAGAACTTAGTGGAAGCATCGCTTACATTATCACATTATTCCCTTAGTTTATATCTTTTGGGAAACTGTTAAGCCAGCATTATTCCCTGAATCTGCTATAGTTCATATGTGGAAAAAGCTTTTCCACATGCTGCTTTACAGTATGGGACATAATTGTGTATGTGGCAAAACACTTTTGGACTTTTAACATCGGAAGCAATTTTTCTGAAACTTTTTTAATGCTGTGGCTAGCAATGGGGGGGAGGAACAGGATGGAGGAGGGTGAGGAAGTCATAAATGGTCTTTCTGTAACATTTAGGATTTCAGTGTGTTCAGTAACTCCCTATTATTGGCATGCTTACTTGGGCTAGGCAGCAGTAATTAAAATTTCAATTGATTTTTACAGCAGCCCGATCCAGTACTCTAGCACTCAGTGCAGGCCATATTCAGCAAAAATAAATAGTGTAAAGGTAAATCACATTAGTACTTACATGACCGTGATGAAATGGGATATTCTCAGTTTGTCTTAAGGTACTGAACTCCAGCTTGCTTGCTCTCCTCTGAGGCATGAATGTCACATATACAGGTACGGACCTGAGGATGGGATTGCTCCCCAACAGCCTTTGTGCCAGCTCGCTCCCAGCCTGCGGGTGACGGTGAGCCAACAGGGAGAAATGCTCCTGCTGAAGGGACCAGCTCTGCTCATCCTCACACCCAAGGGGTGAGCACACAGGCTGCAGCAAGGTAGGAGGTAGGCAGTGTAATTGCATTAGTGCAGTGCTGTCACAGAGCTAATTTGCTATGCCTGCCACCATGCACCATGCACAGGGTTGCAACCATGTCCTCCTGGCTGAGGCTTGGAGACAGCATAGGTGGCTAGGGCAGGCTGATGGTTAACGGCAGGCCCATAGGCAGCACTAAATTGCCCCATGCTTGATGTAGGGTATGTATAAACCGGCTGCTTTATGTTTTTCTGTGTAAAATAACATGGGACATCTGATCATCACCACTGCATGCACCAACGCAGGCTGGGTCAGTTCTGGTTAAAAAACCCGAGGGGCCGGTGGTGACTTCAGATGTGACCTGCACAACGCAAGTGCTTCACCCCGCTCCCCGCAGCGGTGCAGGCTGCTGGGGTGGGAGTGGGGCATTTCTTCCTTCTTCCTCCCCTCCCCTCTGCCTGTAACCAGGGTATTTTGTCAGCCTCCATTTAATATAATATGCATACTTCTCCCTTGGCTGTTACCCAAACTCGAAGGAGTGCAGTAATTTCCTCAACCAAGGACTTGTCTAAACAACGGTGTTTTGGCTTCTTTAACGAGTGTTGTTCAAGTGCTAAATCCCCCTAAGCCTGGTAGAGTTACATTAGTACAAACATTGCCATTCGGGATGCAATATCTGCTTTAAAGCACCACTCTAGGGCTGTGTACCAGCATCCAGGGTAGCATGGAATTAAAGAGCGGTAGGTTAAGCTTGCAATGGTTGTGGGGTGTGTAACCCGTTTTCAAAAGAAAACCTGGGATGGTTTTATAGAAACTTAAACACTTGTGGGGGAAAAAGGTGATGGTAGGACAGTTGATGTCCAAACATACGTCAAGCTACTTAATTATTTCCTGATAGATTTCTTGTCCTAGTGGGCTGAAAGTGGTCAGGACGTTTGGTCATGTCTTGCTGGTCTAGAGTGACTTGGTCCTTTTCCTGGCCAATGTCCTTGCCTGAGGCCTGCAGTGTTGTAGAGATTACTCCTGTGCAGTGTGGTTATTACAAACTGTATTTACCTGCTAAGATATTAAAGGACAGAGCACCTCTACTGGAGTAATTATGTTGGCAGAGCCTCCAAGCGCTTCAGCAACCGTTCCCTCAGCCTACTTCACACAGCTTCTGTGTCTGAGGAAGTTGTGGCAAAGCAAGGCACCCGTAACTATGTCCACAGCAGGGGTTCTGCAAACACAGGTGTCTCGGTCCTGCGGTATTGTATTCCCTCACACCCCTTGCTGAGCCTGTGCTTTTAGGAGTAGCTTGGGGAGCTCCCCCCTCCAGCCGCAGGGTGCATATTACCCTCCGCTGTGCTGGCAAAATTGTGGGTTTGCACAAGTTCTCTGGTGCTTTATTCCCTCCCTCTCTTATTCATTATTTGCTTCAGATCACCGCCCTCCTTACAACTGTCCACAGCCACATCTCCGTGGAAACGGCAGAACTTGTTTATGTGACAGTAATAAGGAAACTAATTGATGCATAGCAGCTGCAGGCATGCGAGGGAGCCATGTTGCACCAGAGGACATCAGAAAAGCAAGTCTCTGCTTATGCTGACTGACAAAAGGTTAGATGACATGAGCAAAAACCACCTTCTTCCTCTGGAGTTTCCAAAATTGCCTTCCCCTGTTCACAGCAGTGGTAGGAAGCTTGTTGTACATATGTGTATTTTTACGGACCTTGTTAGTCTTTTTTATCACCAACATGTAGAGGTTGAGAAGTGATGGGAAAATTGGTAAGTCTTGCTTATTTCTTGTTTTGTGGAATACTGTGCTGGTGCACTGTGCCATGCCAGGCCCATCTCCTCTCCTGTCTCGGCCCTGACCCTGCCCATGGCCGCAGGACTCTCTCATCCATATTTTGAGACTCCTGCTGCTCCCTGCTTCGTGCCCTTCACTGCCCCTGCCCCTTGCGCTGTCGGAAATGGCCGATACGGCTGTCTGGCCTAGCCGGCTGTTAGAGTTGGTTGGGTATCCCTGTGCGGTTTCCTGGTCCTCCAGGAGGGAGCTGTGAAGGCCCGTAAACGGCTTGTGTGGCCATAACTGTGGCAGGGTCACCAGGTGGGACCTCTCACCAGAGATGGCGGCGTGCCTGGCTGCCTGCAGCTGCCAACCCAGCACCAACAGCTTGCGGCCTGGGCTTGGGCAGGATGGCGGTGGGGCCCCACAGGGTACTATACGGAAAAGGCCTGTGGTGTGGGGGTAGCCTGGGCAGCCCCCATCTTGTGGGTCTGGGGGGCTGTGCTGGTGCTGGGGGTCCGTCCTGAACTGTGGGAGCTGCCCCAGGGGTGTTCGCACACAAAAGCAGCAGTGTCTGGGAGGCCCCACGTCAAGCAAGCCCTGGCAAAGAGATGTTCATGTCGATGTCTCCGTGATGACAACTTGGAGGAGGAAGGAAGTATTTCTGTGTACCTTTGGTTTAGTGCATATCTTGAAGAGGCGGTGTGGATGGATGATGATTTTTCTATTTTATATGGCCTCTGAAACAGGGCTGGAAGAGCTGTTCCTGGAAACTTTTTCCGTTATTGAAAACTTTCTTTCCCACCCACCCACTGTGAATGGCTTTTCCTGGGGTGTGCTTCATCAGCAGGTTCCAGTCTTGGTTTGGGTTTCTTCCTCCTGTTACTAGATACCACCTTTGGGTGACTTTCTTGGGAACCTAACATCTGTAAATAGCCTTGCCCAAGTGGGAAGCCTGTGCCAGTTGCATGCCCTGTATTTTAAACTCGAGTGATACCATAATTGTTATGTCACTGAACCTTCAAATAAGCTGTTTTTCTATCAGCTGAAGCTGTATATACTCTTCATTTCTTCCACTGTATCAAGTGAAAAGCTTGCTACTACTTTGATAGGTAGCTGTGGTGTGATTTAAAATTTGCTTTAACTTCTTAGAGGTTGTATTAGACTAAAGCACTTTCTGCAAGTTTCACTGGCCATGTCTTGAGTATCAAGGAAAATCACTATTTGACAGGGTGTAAACTGTCTTCAAATGTGCTTCTGATAAAGAATGTTTAAAGGGTGGGGCAGAAAGGGAGTGAGAAACAGGACTTAATACATATGCTTAATAACGCGGAGAGTGCTGGGGATATTGCATGTTAAATATCCTTCTGTTATCTCAACACTAAATGTGGAGAACTATGTCTTTATTATGTAATAAAGCCATATGTAAAAAGATAGGCATTAGAGCACTAAGGAGGCTGCAAATGAAAACAGGCTGTAAGACTTAGAATGCTTGCTCCGCAGGGAGCACTGAGAGGCAGACACTGAAGTCTGTAAAATAGTAGAAAATGTTGTTGACCCTTGACTTTTAAAAGGACAAAAATCAGCATAAGTTATTAGAAAGCACCAAGAAAAATCGTAGCAAATTTTGGGTGGTCGAGAGCTATATTTAGTGTTATGAAAGGCATTGTTTTGGAACTGCGTTAAAATACAGGATTCATCTGGGGGTGTGTGGGGGGGGTTAATTATTATTTTGGTGCACATGATTTGGTTTGATATAAACAGAGCCAGGGATAGCCCAGTGACATACTTTGAAAACTGTTACATAGTCCATTAAAGAGCTGATAGCGTTAAATACTTCTCTTTTTACAGGCTGTGGATTCTGAATCAAAGAACGGTTTCACAGGAAGCTTTCTTCAGCCCCCAGATAGGATGCTTCCTGCAGCCTTTGCTTATATAGAATCAAAGAAGTTGGCAGCTGTTGGTGGTGACAGGCCTTCTATCCCCAATAACCAAGGTAAAGCCAAAATATGTCCTTAAAGTGGTCTTTTTAATTGTTCCATGTGAAATCTCTTAAACAGACTCCCCGTTCTATTTTACTCAGTTCAACGACTTGCTGTGATTATCAGACTGACATTGAGACAGGATGTATGTGTGTCCTGAGGGAGTAGTCTCCCTGAAGTCATATGTCTGGAATGGAAACTGCTGCAAGTCTTCTAACATCCTTATAAACTTTGGCTTTGAAAATTGTTTAACTTAAAATCGTCAGACTTCCTCTCAAAGCAAAGGAGAATGCTTCAAACTCAGCAGAAGCAATTAATGATTTTAAATACAGCAAAAAAAGATCATTAGTGTGGTATACTGACTTGAAATTGGCTTTGCGTAGTGCTATTTGACTCCCTCCAGTTTAAAAGCACTTCTAAGGTTTTTTGTGTGGTATGATTGCTTGGGAGAACTTCTGAATAACGCAGACTCTCAGGAAAGTTAGCAGCATGAAAGTTAGTCTGTGTGAAATATGGGTCTGCTATGGTTGTCATGTGCCTTAATGGGTGATGATTCTCTGGAGCTCACAGGGCAAATGCTCAGTGGCTTAGCATATCTGGAGAGCTCAGTGAATCACAAGGATACCGTATTTGGATTTACTGTCATGGACAACTTTGCAATATTGCACAGACATAGCCTATGTTTGTGCAGGTGATCATTGTTCATGAAGAATCTGTGACTTCTGAGTAATCTTTAGTCATACAGAGTTTGGGCTTTTTGGATTAAAATGTTCAGCTTAGTGTTATGCAGCGAAGTGTTTAAGTAAGGAAATGTTTGGCATGCCAATAGAAAGATAGAAGTGGTCCCACTTCATCTTTCTGGTCTCTGGTATCTGCTTTTTCCTTCTTTGGGGGTGTCCCCCCCCCATTTTATTCTAATGGGGCTATGATAAGCTGATGAGAGTTGTTATGGAGCTAGCAATATTTGCTGGGTATTCCTTTACTGAGAGAATTTATTGTAGGGAAACTATTAAGGCTTATAAAATGTCAGAAAAGAAGCTTGACTTGTTACAGAACATGTCTTAAACTTCCACAGTGTGTATACTTTTTTAAGAGTTAGTAAACTTTTCCTTGTAGCTGAAATTGCAACTTTTATTTTTGGCATAATTTTGACACATACTGATCTGAGGCTAAAAGCAAAATCCTGCAGACTTGTTTCTGTGGTTTAAAGAATCATCAAATACAAGAAACTAGACATTGAATCATTGCCTTTTGAAACAACAAAGTTTTTAAAATGCATCCTCTCCTAAAATGTCCCTTTGTATCTGATTTCCCCCCTGTCCCGAGTCTGGTTTGTTTTTTTTTTTCAATCTGTCCACACTAGTTGCATTACACCAAAACTTGTGACCTAACTTGGATACTTGGATTCCCTGCTTCTGTGTAAACAGAAGTCCCAGGGTTTCTTATACTCAGTTTGCCACGATTTCTTTGTGCTTGCTACCATTTGGAGTGAAAATAGTTTTGCTCATATGACCCATGCTTTACACCTCAGTTATGCAGTAAACATGTCCATTTTCTCCCACATATATACTGCTGTGGAATATAATTAATTTTAGGGGTGATCCTAGGAAGAAAATTTAGGTAGTATTTTGCTGTTTGAAGTGTTTTGTAAATATAATAATAATAATAATAATAGGAACTGTTACTCAAGGTGTAACTGTTGCATTGTTTGCTAGCTGTGGTGGCAGCCCTGAAAACTCTTCAAGAAAAGATCCGCCGTCTGGAGTTGGAGAAGTCACAGGCTGAAGATAATCTGTGCAGCCTCTCCACAGCAGCTGCTCAGTATAACAAGGCCTTGGAGCATGAATCCTACAAAAAGGACATAGCACATCAAGAACTGATGCAACAGAGGAAAGGTATTTCTCTTGAGTGATAAGGTGTAGCCACAGCAACTCCAAGACTGCATAATCTAGGGAGTGTTTGTTTATTTTGACAAACTGCTAATTAATGCGCCCCCCCTTTCTTTTTTGCTTTAGGATTGGGGAGGGGCAGGAGCCTGATAATTGTGAATCAAGTTGAGATCTTGTTTTTACTTATACTAACCAAGTATTGCATAACTCATAAAGCTATTTTAAAGAATAAGCAGATTTCAGGTGGTATGTTTAACTCCTACAATAAGCAAGCAGCTGCTTACATGTATTAACACTGCTAACTTGAGAAAAGTAAGGAGAAAGGAAGAAACCAGATTCTGTTTAGATATCTGCTGATATAAATCAAAGTAACTGCAGTGCTCACACCTTTGGAATTCATATTAGGGACTAGCTCTGGAAAAACATCTTGATTCTCATGTCTTACAGACAAAATATATTTTAACCACATGACTTGTTCAGACTAACAAAATTTTCTTGCATGTTTCAATTCTCAATGAGAATTCCTCAAAGAGATGACAGACTGGCTAAATGTGTAGCTCCCATTGCTGTACTGAATGTCTGTTTCTCTCTGTAGATGCAAGCCTGCAGTTAAATGCAGCACAATCTCGCTGCTCCCTGCTGGAGAAACAGCTGGATTACATGAGGAAAATGGTTTCCAGCGCAGAACTGGAAAAGAAAATGGGTTTAGAACAACAGGTGAAGCCTTTTAGCATACTAACAAAGTAATGATATAGTTAAAAAGTATAGAAATGTGTAAGATCAGAACTTTATTATGGCCATCATTCTTCCTCAGCTCTTCTCAGGGTGGTAGCAACAGAAGCAATTTGCTGTCTGACTGACTGATGACAACAGTTCAATGAATTGTATGAAAAGACTCCCTAGGTGGAACTCTTAATGAGCAAACCCATGCTAATACTTGCACATTTGGTAGACAAAAAGGCTGCTGGAAACTTAAGTCTTATTTGTCTGCTTGGTATTTTTCATCACTTTGCAATTTAAAAAACATGAAATTTAAACTAGTTAAACACCTTTACTGTAGTGTGTTTGATTTTTTGCTGCCTGAAACAATTTCAGTCAGCTGCCAACTCCATTCTCGCTTACTTTTTTCCAGGCCCAGTTTCAGAAAGAGGAAGATCAGAACCGCTTAGAACTGCATGCAAAACTTGAAAAGCTTGAAATGCTAGAAAAAGAGTGTCTTAAACTTACTGCTGCTCAGAGAATTGCAGAAGTAAGCATGCATGGAATGACAGTCTGAAAGTAATTCGTTCGATATAATTTGTATAGCATACTGTTAACAGTACTAAGTTTTGCAAAAGTTTCCTCTGTTAAAGCTAAGATCATAAAGCATACCTGACTGAATGCCACCTTGGCTTCATCTGCATGAGTCTTTTTTTCAGTATGGGCTTTAAAAATTCCTGCAGTCCTGTTTTATCCCAGATTACACTTGCAAGCTACTTTAGACTTCTGATTCAGCATGTCAAACTGAAGTGTAACTAATCATTGTTGCCTTCAAATTCAGGACAAGATCAAACACTTAGAAGAAAAGCTTCATAAAGAAGAGCATCAGCGTAAGCTAATACAAGACAAAACTGCTCAGGTAGACTGAAGAGGTTTTATTTTATCTTATTTTTTATTACTGAAGAAAGCTGATCTCTCTGTCCAAAATACCCTTTTTTTAATTACATTTAAACTCCACATGTTTATTACCCAGGAAGAACTCCTGGAATACTACCTAGACCAGTTATAAACTACATAGTAGAAAGCTTGCCAGGTATGTTGCATATCTCAGTCAGGGAAGATTCTACTTGGGTTTGCGTTAATGGTACAGTTCATCACCCTCAAAGCTGCTATAAGTGGTCTGGGTAGAGAATTAATTTCTAGAGAATCTGCAACTAAATCGGATAACCTTAACTTACAGTAACTAGAAAACAGTCATATAAGAAACCTTATACCCAAAGAAGGTTGGTTATTCTGTTTGTTTTCCTCTTTTTGTTAAGATCTGCTGAAATCTAATATACTGGACTATACTTGGAAAAGTCTTTAATCAGTGATACTGTTACATTGTTCAATAAGTGAGAGCTTGAATAATTCATTATTCTGTGAAGCCATAGTCAGTTTGTTGGGCCACCATCCATCTGAGAGAGGAATATTTGCCAAAGAGAGCAAAATCAAAGAAACCTTTTGTTAAAAGGGCAAAGTAGCTTCAGGTATTCCAAACCTCACTTCATGGAGAAGTAGCAGCCATTTTGAAAGAGAGCAGTTGTGGTGGCATTCCCTTGGGGCAGGGTGGGGGGATGCAGAGTTGAAGAATAATATTGAAAGAACCTAGCCATAAACGAAGATGACAGCATAAATTAATTCATCACTGCTGTCAGTTTTTATACCTCATCCAAGGATGATAGGCTTTCATCAGTCCAGGAAGCTTGAAATAACATGCAGATTGTAGCCCAGGTATCTGACCGCCTCCAGAATCCAGCAGAATGACGGAGTTCAAAACTGGCAGGTTTTGGGGTTTCTTGCTTAAACTGCTTGCTGCTGCAGAGCAGAAAGCCTAGTATCTGAAAGCCTTATCTTCTGAGAAACATAGTAAGAATGATTTTCCCAGAGCAGATACTCTGACCTTAGCATTATTATAAACATTTGCTCAAGAAAGGACTTAGATGTAGTAAACTGAGTCCTAAACTAGTATTAGTACCATCTTAGTTCACTGCAGGATCGATTTAGGTCAGTTGGATCTGGGCTGGGAAACGCAGGGTGTGGGGTGGTTTACTTCCTTTTGATGACAGAAAAGCCAGAATAATCTCACTTTTGTGATGGACCTTCGGCGTTGTTTAGCCAGAACAGTTATACATGCCAAAACAAAGTCCTTGTCCGATGTTTGATTGGGAATGTCTATAATCGTGTTTATCATGGGCCTTTATATCAACTTTGAACTACGGAGCAATCCGAGGATTGTGCAGCAGGTTTTACCTCAATGTTACACAGATGGGCTCAGTTCTCTCTGCCCCCAGATTGTAAAATCCAAATGTTCATATTCTTTGGATTTTATGATCACATCCCCAGCATGCAGCAGGATTGGGTCGTCTCAGTTGCTGGTTGTCACAGTGGAAAAATACAGCTGCTGCAACTGAATATGAAAATGAGGACTTCTAAGACAGAGCTACAAGATCTGCCTGATACCCTGCCATCCTAGTAATCTGTTCAGTTTTTAACTGTAGCTTATGCCTTCCAAGCAGGACAGTTAATAGTGCCCTTAATTGGTTCTTATCCATGCATGAAAGAGGGAATTAATTAGACCATGTGATTTCATACTTCTAATATTACATTAAATGGTTGTTTTCTTTTTTGCTTATTCCTACAGCTTCAGACAGGATTTGAGGTAAACAGAATTTTGATGTCTTCAGTAACATCTCAAAATGAACCTAAAAAAGAAAATGGGAAGAAGAAAAAAACTAAGAAGGTAACATGAAAGTTTTTATTAGCATACTGTTGTTGATAGCATCTGACTCGCACAGAGATAGGAATTTGTGAAAAACGGTGATGTAAGAGGCACTTGATTTGTCTGCTGTACTTTACTCCATTTCCAAAGTGAAGAACAGTGCTGAATATCTCTTTTTTTTTCCTTTGGTAATTAAAACTGGGCTAGGGCTGGTAGCACTTCACTGGAAAACTTTCCCTTACCAGCATGACAATAACCTCTGTTACAGTCTTACTGCCATCCCCCATGTCCTATCTTAGCTGCCTTTCAGTTTATCTGTCAAAATTTGTTTCCAAAGCAATTTTAACTAAGCATGTTAAGATGGTGTGTTTTGGGGGGGATTGCTGAAATCAAGAGAATTCATTTTGCAACACATGTTACAGGTCAGTCAAAATTTTGCAACTGTGGTTTTGCAAACTTAAGTAAGCAATGTTCAATTTTTTTAATGTCAACCTATTTGTCAAACTGTCTGCTAAACGCATCTAGAATAAAATTTA
The DNA here is from genome assembly GCF_026419915.1 of Harpia harpyja. Classification (NCBI taxonomy): domain Eukaryota; kingdom Metazoa; phylum Chordata; class Aves; order Accipitriformes; family Accipitridae; genus Harpia; species Harpia harpyja. Next base: position 9,860,815 of record NC_068942.1, on the reverse strand, counting down.
CTTGTCTCAGCTGTTGGAAAAGTCCTTCCACATACAGGAGGGAAATTATTTTTTTCAAACCAGAGGGAAACTGAGATGATGCATTTCACTGCTTGTTCATTTGAATTTTACTTACTAAAAAAAAAAAAAGTTTAAGATTGTGCTATTGGGTCAATAGATTGAAATTTCTTGTCTTACTTTTTCTGTCTATCTTACGGCAGAGAAATCCTACAATGAAGAAAATGCACCTTTCACAGTTACATATAAAGGCTGGTGAACTACCTTTTGTGGCTGGGAAGGTGAGTGAAACCAAATGTTCTCACTAAATTGGCATCTACAGTTTGAATAAATCTCTTTACTGTAATTGTTAATCACTTCTGTAAACCACTTAATAATTATGCTTTATTAAGTCTGTCAGTTCCAGCCATTCTGTTAGTGCAAACGTACAAAGTGTGTTGCATATTATGAAGCATCGCGATCCACGTATCTCATCACAAAGCCAAGGAGCAGCTACATCTGGGATTTCACGACGCAATGCATTTTCAAAATCTGTATCCTCTTGTTCCACACCACCTACTGCCACCAGAAGTCTTTTGGACCTTCTGTTGGCCATACAAGATGAGCTGGGCCAAATGAGCTTGTGAGTACTCATCCTTGGTGTTATGAGTAAAAGTGACTTCAGTGGTAGCCCTGTGAAGCTACAGGTGTGCTATAGTCGAACCTAGCCTGTTTTAAGTGTAGGACTACTTGTTGACAGAATGGCCTGAGCAGGCCTGACTGGTAAGATTTTTCTCATTCAAAAAATTCTTTCTATCCTGGTGTTTAACTGACCTTGTAAGCAAGCAACATACTCTTCAGCTGGGTTTTTCTGCTTCCACATCCTCTTCTTAACCAAGCTGCTACTGAAGTAACAGCTGTAGCAAATGAAATATCTTTCAGGCCTGTGGTTTTTAGAAATTTCAAACATACTCTGAGATCTACAGAGTAGACCAAAATGTTCTGGAGAAGGCTGCAAAGGTGGTGTTAATGTTGAGTAGGCCTGCAGCATGCAGTCAGTCTGGGTGGTAGAATAGGTTAGTACAACTGTGGCAGGAATCGTCCTGTCACAACATCTAGTCTATTCCTTTGTACTCACTCTTTCTGTGTTCCCTCCATATGTGCATACCTGATGGGTCTTTGTGCTGAGACAGTCTGGCATTCATACCCTTTCCTTGTTGATAGCAGGAGAACTTGCCAGTCCTGTAAGGGGGTTGTGAAAGACGGACAGTCTCCTGGCAGAAAATGGACAGGGTGTGGAAGAAGCTAACACATTAGATGGGAGTGTATGTATCTTTCTAGCCATGCAAGTAAATGTGGATTACAACTTGTTGTGTTCTTAGGCATCTTCCCATTAATGTAAGCTTGTAGGATTGTGGGCCAAAGCTGTGTAGCTGGTCATAGTAGACATGTCGACATGATAAGCTGTGGTTTGAGCAGAGGAGGATGTGTTGGTTAAACCAGTTAGGATGTTGACACTGATTTGAAATCCTTGATGTGGCAAAATTTAAAATGGCAACGAACCACTCCTTTGAAAAGCAATGTTTGGCTTACTCCTGGCAATTCAAGGACAAGTTTTTTTTTTTTAATAGCAACCACTTGCTTCAATTAAACTGTCAAGCAGTAGCAGTTACTGAGAAGTCAGAAAAGAAGCCGTAACCATTGTAAAGAGAGTATTTATCTAAGAGAGGGTCTCTGTTTTTGACTAGTTCAGATATCTAGGTATAAAGCAGATATACACAATTTCTTTTAATTAAGCTGGTTAATTTAAATAACCAGCCCACCTCGCTGCAAATCTTTTTGAGTAGAACATTTTAATCTGAATAACCTGTCAAAAACTATAACTTAAATGTACTAGTTTAAACAATACTTCTCTGTATTACGCTAAGCTTTCGAAGTCTGCACTAAATTGGGCAGGAAGTGAAAATACAATACTGCATAGCTGCTGTTCACTTTCCAAATTCTTATTTTGCACGCTATTACACATGTAATTGTTATGACTGTAGCAAAAGGGAGGAATAAGATGCACATCAGCTACAAATATGGAATGAGAAAATCAGACCCACTGGAAAAACTTTTTCTTTTCTAGTGTGAATATATTCCAGACTGATGTGTATTGTGTGACAGGGTAAATAATGCTAAATTGCTGTACTCTGGACAAAATGGCTAGCAACTCCTGCAATAGACTGAAAGTATTGGAAGAAATCCCAGAGACTATATCACGAATACTTAGTGTGCCATTCTTGTCTTTAACAGTGACTATCAAGAACTTCTGAAGCAGATACAGGAGGCTCAAGACTCCAAAGTTCGTGAAGACCTAGAACGCAAGCTGGCTTGCCTTGTAAAACAAATGGACATTAAAGAAGAACAAATATCCAAGCTGAAAAAGCATCAGGCTACTGTAAGAATAAAATGTAAACTCTCTAGCTAGATGAAAATTTTCAACACTAGTTGAAAGGCTGCCACAACTCTGCCTCCTGTTGTCATTAACTAGAATGCCACTGGAATGCTTAAGCCAGGATGTTCCAGTAGGGGTGATTATAATTAGGCTCCGTGTTGTTGTACCTCCAATTACTTCTTTTGATCAAGAAAAAGTGCTTACAGCTGGCAGCTAGGTATCTATGCTAGTGGGAAAACTTCCTGCCCTATGGCAGTTCTGCAATACAGAGCTGGGTTGCTCAGTCTGTCACTTCTGCTCACTGTGTTAAGTCAAACTGTTGAGATTTCTTTCCTTTGTGTCCTGTCCTGGGGAGTGAGAAAATAGAAGCTATAATTCCTGTACAGACTAGATTAAATGTCTTTTATATTACTGAAATATTGAAGCATTTTATTAACCAAATAATCTGTTGACCACAGCTTCTCTAAAATCATAGCCAGACAAGCCTTTCAGTTTTGTTTAAGCCCTAACCTGTAAGCATTCTGTCAGTATCTGTTTTAGAGCTGTAGATAACAGCTCTTCATACATGCCCCTATAAAAAACCTCTTCTGTTGATGAACAGCTTAACCCTTTTGTAGCAGCTTGTCCACGTAATTGCAAGCATAAAGGTGCTTATGTCAAAGCAGAATTGTCAGAGTTGCATGTTACCAATATGGACTAAGGACATTGACTGTTGAGTCCTTACTGCCTCTCTTGGCGATGTCAAGTGTTTTTTGGATAAATCTCTTACATTCTTGAGGAGCCAACAATTACAACACTATTCCTTGCCTCAGAATCTTGCTGACTTCATCCTCCAGGAACCTTAGACAATGGACAACAACTGCACCTTTGTTTCTTCCTTTTGCATATCTTTGTGGCTACAGTCTGCCTTCATTTTGGGATGAGGAGAAGAGGAATATCACATACAATGTGGTGCAACCTTGTTGTCATCCTTGCCTGTTATCAGGGTGCAGATCTGCTGGCAAGTAATCTGTGCTCTGGTACAGTTTATCAGAGCACACGTCTTAGGGTCATGATGTCAGTAGCGCATTCTTTGTGTTTGTCTGTTTGATTACTGTCCATCATGCCCTGGTTATCAATACAGGCCACTCCTGTAACCCTTTGCCTGTATCGTTTTTTTCTGGTGCTTTTGCACACAGACATTTCTATTTGTATTTTGTACAGACCAATCTTAATATTTCTGATGCATATTTCTGCTTTTAGAACCTGTCACACTAAAAATGCTGTAGTCATCATTAACTGTTTCACAGTTAATAATATGTTCTAGAATGCAATTAAAGTTAGTTATTTTTAGAAATGGACTTCAAGCCTGAATTGGCGTATGGAATGCTTCCAGCCTAATTTTATCTTTGGGAGTGACCTTTTCATGCCAAGTGCAAGTCAAGACTTATTATTTGACATTTAAAAAAACATTCTTTAGCAATCAACCGTATTTATTCTGTTTTCCAATTTCATTATGAGGCTTCAAAGTAAACTGCTTAGATACAGTAACCAATAAACAGTATACATTTTATAGGTTTGTTGGGGGTTTTTTTGCTTAGGGTAGTACAATCTGAAATGGAAAAAGACCATTGTAAATATAAATTGGTAACAGATGATATTCTGTCTCTCTCAAGCAAACATTTTTACCTTAGGGAGTGGTGGGGTTCAACAACCTATTGAGAGTGGCTGAGGATGGTTTTCTCTAATGGTTTCTGTGTGGGCAAGGTCAGTTTTCTGTAGTGCTTTCTGTTACAGCGAGACAACTGTGTGCAAGATTAGTAGGTTTCAACTTTTTTTTTAATGTCCCTTAGACATCTTTAGTTTGGAGTTTGGTAAAGTCCAGTAAGCTCTACAGCTTTAGTTTTCCAAGTATGTAACATTCTAATTAGTAATTTTTCTTCCTAGGTGCAGAAACTAAGGAGAAAAACTCAGAAATTGAACCAAGGGGCAGCTCACGTCAAACTAAAGTGTGGTGACCAAAAGGAAGCAAAGGAGATTGCAGTCACTGTAAGGGAAAGTATGTCTAAACCTTGTCCTGGGCAGAAGAGAAGCAGCTCTCTTCAACTGCTAAAAACTGTGCAGAAACTTCAGTCAGCACTGAAAAAAGATGATATCATGTGGGAACAATAGTTCTGAAGTTTACTGCGTTCGAAGTTTTTGAAGTTGTCTGACAGCTAGTAAACTTTTAATTTCACAAAATACCTTTTAAAAATAAAATAGATATAGCATAGATATAGATACACATTCTAAACTGCCTATTCACTAGTCAGTTTGTTCACCTCAGAATTAACTTTCATGTAGAGTAGCTATAATTCAACTACACTGACTTGTAAAAAAGTGTTTTAATGGATTAATGAAATGCTTACTTGATAACTTGTCAAATAAAATTTTATACCTTTTTTATACTTAAAATAGTATGCAATCTTTGGTGTCCTGTTCCCCCCACTGCCAAGGAGATACTTAGAGCTTGTTTTTCCAGAATGATTTGGGCTAGTGCTTCTGTTCAAGTAAAAACAAGGGTTTTCCTCTTCTCTAATAACTGAAGATTCAGATCATTGCAACTGAGACGGAAGAAGAGGTATTGTCTCCTATTTATATACATTTTCATTATTATTAATATTATTACTCTATAAGCTTTATTGACAGTCTTAGTATTAGGAACAGCTAGGGACTGGAAGCACAACCCATGACTTGGTTTAACCGTGACAACACGAGAGTGTTCTTGATAAGTGCATGGAAGGGGCCACTACCAAAACTTGGGTGCTTGTATTCTCATCAACAGAACCTGCTTCTACCACAGTATAAAATAATTGAGCTGTCATAGAGGAGACCTTGAACTGTGTACCAGTACATGTTGTGGAATTTGTGTACTCATACAAATTCAAGATAGGACTTCATGCTTATGATGAGTCTGCTCTTTCCCATCCACGGCTATGTACATATGGTAAAAGATGTAACGGTGACTTTGAATGCACGCTGGCTATTTAGTTGCAATAAATTCTTGTTCTGAGGTTACTGACTGATACTGATTTTCCTGGGTGTTTGCATATGTCAGAAGAAAATAGCTTCCACAGGATGTGTCAGTGAAGTTCTGCTGTAGATCTCTGGTATAAAGAAAATGTAGTGGTCTTCTCAAGCCCCTGTGCAGGTGTGAATAAAAATTGGAGGCATGCTCTGTTGTCAAGGGTTTTGAATAAAGGCTGGTAACAATGTATGGTCCTAATGGAAAGTTGTGTCTTTGGATCAGTAAGTTTTGCTCTGGCACCCTTCCAGAGAAAGAATTAGGGAAATTTTCAGACAATTAATTTAAATTTTGAATAAACTGTTACAGTCTGTGACAGGAGTTGCATGTGTGAGCTTTTTTGGGTGAGAGGGGCAGTTTATATGTACTAAACATTTTTACCAGAACTGTGGAACACCAAGTTGGTCAACTGATATTTGGGTATGGGTTTCCTACACTCTCTTAAATTGTATAGACATCTTTCTTACTTATGGATTATCTCTGGCTTAGAAAACACGTTGTACACTTAAAAATGCTTAAACACAGTTCTAAATATGGTATTTTCCTGGTATAGATAGTGTTTCTGAGGTAGGTTTATGCATTTCTGGACACTGGAATCGCTGATACCGGAGACAAAAGTAAGCATTTCTGCTATTAACATTTTCAGATTGTAGGTATTCTGCTGCCATGAGATAAGCCTTTGCCATTCCTAGGCGTAGTTAAATAATCTCTGAAGCTCTGTACCTGTGTGTGAAAGAGCAAGCGAGAAGGGCGCTACCGAGCCCTGAGGAGTCTAAAGTGTTGTATTTCACCCGGCGGTCCAGCCCTAGGCAAAAATTGTCAGGCATTTGATTGAGAGAGAAAAATTGCCAGCAATTTGCCCCAAATGCATAAAACCGGGTGGAATGACTTTGCATGGTGGCAGTGGCACTACTGAGAGCGAGAAGCCCCCCGGGCTTGCGGCTGGGGGCTAAGAGGCAACTGCAGCTCCTATAGCTTGGGGTTGCTATAGGGACAGCTGGGCCTGTCCAGGCAGGGAGCCGGCACATCAATCACCTGCTCACTCTGTGCCTTGGACTGGTATTTTTGTTGGCCAAAGAAACCTGGGGAGAGGGGCCCATTTTGGAGCTGGAGCCGGAGAAGGAGGGCCCCGGCTCCTCTCTTGGGACAAGGGGCTGCGGTGGAGGGCGGCAGCTTTGGGTCGGTCAACCAGGTACTGGATGGGACAGTGCTTAAACAATGGAAGCATTGAAGAGTCAGTCTTCCAAATGTGTGTGCCGACAGGGGCTGTCCAGCCCCAGGATAAAACTGCTCTGTTTGCCTTTCTGTGGGGCGAGTGGCTGGAGGGAAAGGGAAACGGCTGAATGTGGTCCTGTCGGCAGCTGGGCGCTTTGCATCTCTGCCTGCTTCAGAGGGGCACGGGGAGCTGAAAAAGCTGTCTTGCTGAGAGCCAGGAGCTGGGATTGGAGAGGGGAAAACAGGAATGGATGACATGCAAGCTTATGTTAGTTGACAGGGGTACATCACTTGTATTTCAACTCAGAAGATTTCATTGTATTTTAATAATTCTTTTGTGCTGCTTTTTTTCTGGAGCCTTTATTTCTCTAGTGCATGTTTTTTCACACACTAAAGCAAAGCAGATGTGCTTCAGCATGGGCTGAGAGAGTCAAACCAGATACAAAAGAAGTGTATCCCAAACAAGTTTTCTTACTTGAAGAAATGCAGAAAATTTGTTTGCAGATTGTATCTTGGGGGGGGGGGGGGGTAGGGTAGGAGATCAGCTTATGTATTTCTTTATTAGCATATTGACAGTTTGAGGCAATTGACAATCACATAAAATAAGTCTTCAAAGAAATATACAGCAATGAATAATTCTGCAGAAACCACCGTGGTGAAGTTAAGCTCGTGCACAAGTGTTGGCGAGGTTAAGCTCTGTGAGAATTAAGCAGGCAGATCACAGTGAGTTTTGCTGGGATCTGAATGCTTCATGTCTCACGCTCCAAAAAAGTTCTGGCCTGGAACTCCATAAATGCACATTTGGAGAAATCACAGTGGTCAGAGCAGGCTTCTTCACAAGAACAATATGTTTTGGCTTAGTAAGTGCTTGCTTTACTCTTTTACAATCCTTGTTTTGATTTATGTCCTGCATATTTTTGTTTGTCTTCTCATACAAAACTGTATATTTCTTTTTTTTATGAATGTTTTGAATCTAGCTACACAGGGCAGCAGACAAAACCACACAGTGATCCCCCAAAAGACTAATTGGTTTATTTACTCAAAATTTGGGTTCTCTTACGCTGAGTTATGCAAAATTGCCATAGCAGGTTTTGTTAGTATTTGAATCTAGGGATGGCTAGACATTAACGAAAATGGACAAAATACATAGGTCAAACAGTATAATTAAAAATACAGACCCGCAAATTGTATGCAACAATAGTTCACTTTCCTGCTGCTAATGAAATATGCTAGCACAAATTAATGGATTGTTACTTAAGCCTGCTGGAAAGACTTTGTCCTAGTACAAAAGGCATTCAGTTTGAGCATGTGTGTTACAATCTTCTAACCAGCAAAGCTGGAGGTTGGATGTAGCTATAAATCCAGTGTGTTCTGGGAATAGAAGCTGGCAAAAACACTCCCAGCAAAATAATCAGAGCAAGATCTCGCTGGGATTTGGATACTGGCTAATGTAACTAAGTGCAGATGTTTATGTGGACCGAAAGACATTCCCAGAATAAGAATACTGTACAAACACATGATGATTTTTATAGCAGAAAAAACCAAAGATGTGGGGGTAATAAAACATATGCTGTTATTTCTGATGAAGCATTTTCTGTTTTCCTCAGCTTGCCTGCACTGAAGTGGGCAAGGCTGCCTCTACAGTATCCTTCTCTGGGGCCTGTTGAAGCTTCTGCAAGTCGCTTGGGTTGCAGCTCTGGTGCTTACCTGAAGGTCTCCGTGGGCTCCCCGTGTGGGTCCTGTAGTCTCTCTTCCATCTGCGGAGAGAAGCAAGCGTCTCTGAAAGCGTTACCCTAAGGTAACGGCTAAAACAGGTCAGATGAATCTTATCCCAAAAGCCTGGTTCCCTCTACCGACTACGGAGGGAGTTTGGGGTGATTGATGAGCTAAAATGGAGATATTTATACTGTACCAAGAGTTTGGCCAGATAAATTCTGATGAAATGTGGAACTCTTTCCTCTGATTTCTGGGAATCCTGGGTTAGCTATTCAAAATCTTCAGAAGTACTGGGTAAGTCCTGGGCCTGAGAACATGCCTACCGTAACTTCCCCATGATGAGTAGTCTCACTGATCCAAAACTAGGAAATCAGCATCTTGGTGCTGTGTGGTTCAGGAGGACACAGACTACTATAGGATTTTATTTTGCTGGTACTTAAGATGACTTATTTTTGCAGCCTGAATTTATTTATGGGCAGCTTTACTATTTTGCCAAAAGTTTTCCTCTATACCCCAAAACAGTAAGTTATATTCCCACTGCATCACTCTGCTACCCTAACTTTACTTCTGTGTTCTCAAAAAGCTGAGCTAAGTAATTGGCATTAGTTTTACAGCCATATCTGAATTATTTTTACCTGAACTCCACTGCCTGCATAGTGGCATAATTTCTTTTATCTTGGATCCTTCTTATTTATATAGCTGAAGAACTGCCTGCTCTTTATTTTCCTTAGCAATTTTTAACTTAGCTGGTATTTCTTGCTTTAGTTCAAGGCTTCCCGACCCTCTGATTTTTTCAGTTTTTTTTTCTTTTTGTTTTTTTTTTCCTGTTGTGGTTCTCTGCCTACTCTTCATGACTTTTTGGTTGGCTCCAGCATTCTTGCTTCCAACCTCTTCCCCCTGCTTTTATTCTGAGGGCAAGTTCCATTTAGCTTTTTACCATTGATTTAAAGATTCTCCAGCTTCTCCAGTGTTGAAATCCTTAAGGTATTAGTTGCATTTGAGTTTTCTAATTACTTTCATTAATTTCTCTAAATTAGATCCTTTTGGATGTTAACGCTTTATATTCAGGTTTGGGTTTGTTCTTCCATTCTAACCCAGATTATGATTGCTTCTCCAGTGTTCTCACTACTTACCAAAACTGTCTGAAATATGATCTCAGTTCAGTGACTAATTGAAGGCATTTGTAGAGCACAGCAGACTTTTTTTTTTAGTACTAATCTAGTAAAAATCTTTATCTTCATTCCCCAAAGTAAGTAAATCTAATGCACATAGATTCCCTTTGACTTTTGAATAGTGTTAGCCATTCATAAATGTCAATTCATTAAAATCTATCTCATTACCTTTACCATAAATTCAGTCTTTCCAAAGCATCTCATATCCTGCTGCCAAGGTGTGGTTGCTATTCTGCCTTGTTTATATTATGCTTACACTGTCAGATTTCATGTCTTATGTTGTTAGTCCAGGCTCTCACATAGGCATCTGTTTGTAGTGTATGAATATACTGGCTGCTTCTCATTGATTTCACCCAGATCCCTGGCTGCCTTCAGTAAAATCTTTTAGTCTGGTTTTTTAGGTAACACTTCCTTCCTCATTTTAGTCATCCTGTCCCCTGGTGTTTCTTTGTATTCCTTTTTACCTGAATTTCCTCTTCTCTCAGCTGTGAAATTCAAGTGTAGAGATCTGAATTCTCTGATTCCTTCCCACGGTTGCTTAGTTTGCAGCTGTTATTATCAGCGGGGCCAGTCCCATAACAAGAGACAAGGATTTGCCCAAGACCTTGGGGTACCATCAGCCAAGAAAAGCCCCCAAAAGGTACATCCTACCCTGCTGTATTCAGCCTCTTGACCATCTCTTGTGTCTGTCAAGTCAAATCTGTGACTGGACCAACAGCTGTTACCTTTCAGTGGTCTCTCATGAAAGAAAAAAGGAGAAACTACATGCCCAGAGCAGCCAAACAGATTCTGCAAACCATTGAGAAATAGATGCTACAGATGGTTGCTCTGTGATTGATTACAAATGAACTAGCCTCTTCTTCCCCTTTGCTTCCAAGAAAGAAACCCTAAATCTTTCTGCAATGACTTGCTTCTTCCCTTAAAAAGACAATTTCCTTTTTTTTTACTTTCTAATTGATTATGTCCCTCACTGACAAGAGAATAGAATAACTGTAATTCCAGATGTTGGGAAGAGAGCATGCCTACTTTAGAGATTCTCACAAAGCAAGTGTTTCCCATTAGAACTGAGTGAATTTGGTATTTGTGAATTTTTTGCAGAAAGTACATTTGTCAAAAGGTTGCATTTCTTGCAAATTCTTTCATTCCTTTTATTCTGGTCAACTTCAAGTAATAGTTTCAGGTGAGAGAAATGGGGAGAAAGTAGGTGTTGAATGTCAGTGTTGTTGGTTTTTTTTTTGAAAAAATGAAAGCAAAAAGTTTAAATTCTTTTGTAAAATGTTTTATTCAGCACATCAAGTTTAATATTTGGTTACCTAAACTTTCTGAAGTGTCCTTAAGAAACTGGGTGAAGGAGGGAGGAGATAGCATTTGTTAGTGGGATGCAGAAGGATACTTGAAAATTTTTGCCCCCAAACAGTTTTTCTCCTATTTTCCTCAGGCTGGCAATCAAAATGGGAAAAATCATATTCACCCGGTTCTGTTCCTGATATTAAAAGAAAATTCTTTTTGTTAAAGGAGTTGTCCAGGTCCAGAGTTCACAAGTGATTTGCTCTTGAGAAAGGAACTTCTTCTTGACTGCTTTGTCTTTTGGTCTGCCAAACTGAAATAGGCAAAATGGACGAAGTATACCAGATCTCTTCTATTGAGAAGGTGCAGCAGCTGGAACAAGAACTAGCAGCACAGCTGGCAGAGCTGAAGGCAGAAATAGAAGACAACAGGATACTCCAGGGAACACTGAGTAGGGCATACAGGTAACAAGAGTTTGCTGGGGAATGAAGGAGAGAGTGAGATTATAGTAATGCATTGTATCTCTTCTTGGCTTTTTTGGGTCATGACACAAAAGTCATGCGTCTATATAACTCTTCAATTTTGAGACCTGAATATACACGAGAGCCAAGAATAGCAGCTTTTCCATTGTGTGTCTACCACAGAATTACGGTTGAAATGGAAGGGAATGTCAAAACATAAACTAAATTGATTTTGTGTTGAATATTGTAAACAAAACTTTAAACCTCCTTACCATGTCAAGTATTTCCTTCTTATAGTGAAGAGCAAGTAGCTTCAAACATAACACTGGGCTGTATAAACAGAATGGTCATATATAAGAGAGCCGCGCTTACTTTCCTCAGCGATAATGAGATGCAAGCTATGACAATGTACCCAGGTTTGGCACTATGCTTCAAGGAAGCTGTAGACCATCTGCAGAATAAGTGGAGGAAAACAGAGGTGAAGAACACTTGACTAGGACACTTGAGACAAAAAGGAAGGGAGCTGGACTTATGTCTCCACTCCATTTTCTCTAGATTCTAAGTCTTCAGACACATGGGAGATTGCTGTAAAGATGAAGGGAATAAACTTCTGTTGCACTTATGTATAGGACAGAAAATAATGGGCTAAAATTCAGGCTTTCCAAAGATAAAGTTAAACACTGATATCTAGACTAGGAGGTTGCTGACCATCCATGATGACCACCTGTCTTTAAGAACAGGTTAGACAAACACCTTTAGGGAACAGATTTACATTTTCCTGCCTTAGAGCAGTGGAAGTGGTAGATAATCACAAAACCCCTCCCGGTCCTACCTCTTTAGGGCTCTGAAGTGTTCCAGCAGAGTTTCCCTTGTATTGCTTTTGGACAAGGCTTAGGAGCCCTTTTTTTTAATGGTCCAGTTTTTACCTATTTTAATTTTCATAAATTCAGTTTATTCAGTTACATTAAAATTATGTAATGTATGCTTCCTCTAAGTATATTGATCATAGATTCATAGAATATCTCAAGTTGGAAGGGACCCATAAGAATCATTGAGTCCAACCCCCTGCTCCTTGCAGGACTACTGTCGTGGTTTAACCCCAGTCAGCAACTAAGCACCACGCAGCCGCTCGCTCACTTCACCCCCCCCCCCAGTAGGATGGGGGAGAGAATCGGAAAAAGAAGTAAAACTCGTGGGTTGAGATAAGAACAGTTTAATAGAAGAGAAAAGAAGAAACTAATAATAATAATAATGATAACAGTAATAAAATGACAACAGTAATAATAAAAGGATTGGAATATACAAAAGATGTACAATGCAATTGCTCACCACCCGCCGATCAACGCTCAGTTAGTCCCCAAGCGGCGATCCTCCGCCCCCACTCCCCCCAGTTTATATACTGGGCATGATGTCACATGGTATGGAATACCCCTTTGGCCAGTTTGGGTCAGGTGCCCTGGCTGTGTCCCCTCCCAACTTCTTGTGCCCCTCCAGCCTTCTTGCTGGCTGGGCATGAGAAGCTGAAAAATCCTTGACTTTAGTCTAAACACTACTGAGCAACAACTGAAAACATCAGTGTGTTATCAACATTCTTCTCATACCTAACTCAAAAACATAGCACTGTACCAGCTACTAGGAAGACAATTAACTCTATCCCAGCTGAAACCAGGACAACTACTTAAAACTAAACCAGATGACCAAGAGCATCATCCAAGTGCTCCTTGAACTCTGACAGGCTTGGTGCCGTGACCACTTCCCCGGGGAGCCTGTTCTAGTGACCGACCACCCTCTCAGTGAAGAACCTTTTGCTCATGTCCAATGTTGATGCATGAGAATTGAAAAATAGTTCTCCTCCAGAAGTTTTCTCAGCCCCTCCTGCTGTGATACAGGCACATTAGGGAGGAAGTTGACTAAATCGTGAAGGATGTTTGTCAAGGAACTCCACTGCAGAGTTGTGGGTTGTAATAATGTGTCCATAGGATTGACAAGCATCCAGATGGACTTTTTAAGGGCTTTGACTAAAAAATAGAGGTGGAAGCAAACCATTTGCCAAAAAATGTCTGCTAATTAAATAAATTCTGCTGCTTTGTTATAGGTTTTTCATACCATTAAACTTGCTTACTGTTAACTTCACCATCGGAGTTGTGTTGGGCCTGACAAATGTTTGGTTTATACCAGCTTGTATGTAACATCCTGTTGAACTTTTTTTTTTCTGCTGTTCTGCTGCAATTCCAAAGGATGCATCTTATTTCAGAAAAGAAAGGGAGGTAATACTGAAGAAAGGCTTACAGGTAGGTAGCTAAAATGTACACTGGCTTAAAAAAATTCTCTTTGCTCTTTACCAAGTAGCAACTGAAAATTAAAATCAGAGAAAATGATATGTTTTTTGAAATCTGGGCCTGTAAAGACAGAATGGGAAGTCTCGTAATGTTGTTTGCACATTAGTAAAAGAGCACAACCTTTCATTTGTTCGAATAATAATGTGGACCCTGCTCTGGAGCGTTTGTTTATGCGACAACTCCCAATTAAATTCAAAGCCTCAACATTTTTCTGTATTTACCACTTTTTTTTATATCCTGAAAACGAGATGTGTTCAACACGTGCTCCGTTTGCAGGTGACAGAAGCAAAACCTCTTGTTATTCAGGCTGATGTCGTGCAGAGGGAGTTAGAGAGCTGGTGGAGAAGGGAGCACACAGCAGCAAACTTGCCTCTGCTGCTGCACCAGGTAGGGCTCCCGCTGCCTGGCAAGATGCAGGAGCTTTCCTCTGGCCCAGCAGGTTGCACTGTGCACATTCGAAAATAAAAACAGTATGAAACTCCTTCCTGAAAACGGGCATGAAAACATTAGTGCTTGCAGTTTCCTTGTACGATGTGAAAATTTCCTCTTCTCTTTCTTTGAAGGACAGGAATCTAAGCCAGGTCAGACGGGCTGGGACAAGGTTCTCCTTGTTCCTTGATGCTTTTATGCTGTTCTAGTACATCTGTGTTGTGGGTTATTTTTATTTTCATTTTTAAAGCAGAGTTTAAATTTCTAGGTCCAGTGGACTGAATTCTGCTGTTTTCCTTGTATTAACTGCTTTTTTTCATTCCCACAATACTACTTCCACTGGAACAACTTAGGGGAGTACCCTTCATGGATAAATATAAGAGCTCAGTGGTCTTTGGTGACTCATTAGCTGTTGTTTTGGTGTTATTTTCTGATGCTAATGATGACCTATATACTGCTTAAGTTTCCTATAATGTTAAGCTGCTGTTGTTTACAAATGTGTGATTTGATGGTTATTTCTGATTTTATTCAAGCTTTTTACAGACAGAATTACTCAGCTAGTCCAGACTAAATATTTGCACGTGCTTAGATGGAAGAGATTTTGTACACACAGCTGTTATTGAACAGCTTTATCCTGTCTATCAGGTAGGAACCAAAACCTAGGATCTAGCATGCATATATCTAGCGCAGTAGCTGTTCATGAAAAACAAAGTGTTAGCAATGGCTTTTTTCCACCCAAATAAAAAGCTATTAATATTAAGGGTAATTTATCTCTGGAATTTGTCTCTGGACATTCACTTATTCACCATCTGCTTATGGTCAGTATTAGCTGCTCAGAGAGATTCACTGTTTGGACTGAAATTCCCTTTTCCTTAGTAAGTTGGAAATGCCATTCATAAGCATTTAGGAAGGAAATAAACCTTTGCGCTTACTCTCAAACTGGGATTCCTCATGCAGTGGGAATGCAATGGCATTCTAGCTAGTAAGGGAAGAAGTTGCAGAAATGCAGAAAATGGCAGTGTCTCTTTTATACACATAAACAGAAGCAAATTAGTTACATCATGGAGGAATACAACGGTGCAGTTCAGAGGGCTGCAAGACTTTCAGCAGGAAGGGAAAGTTTCCGGACAGGAAAGAAAAATCCAGTGAATGTAGTGACACAGGAAGATCTGGTGATTTACACCCAGCAGTTAGTGTGTCACCTACACTCTCTGAAGGGCATTCACCATTTTCTCCAGGTAAGATGAGCATTTTTTGAACAGTGAAGTATAATTATGAAACATTTGAGTCTTGGATAAGAAAGTAAACCGAGCAAGATCAAATTCAATGTAAAAGAAATCTAGAGGTTTGCAGGCAATGAGGTAGACTGCGTACATATGACTTTCAGATCTTTTAGCAGACTGATTTTACTAGAAAGAAAATACTACAATGGTAAAGCTGAATTCAGGTAAGTGGAATAATGAGCTCCCTGGGTGCAGTGTAGATAGTGTTGGGCTGCTTGGATTTGAGGAGATCCAGGATGAGAAGGAGAAAGCTTGGAGAGATGTTTTTTATGTATTATTACTGTGATAATGTTTTGATAGAGCAGGACACCATCAAGGGCCTGAGTCATCTCAATGAGCAATCTGTTGACTTCAGGAGTATTTGTTTTTTAAGCATCACTTTTTGAAAACAAACCTGAATACTTCCTTATTTTATCTAGTTTCTTTAATGATTTTATTATGTGAGTGCTACAAGTCATTGACAGTAAATAAACTTCTGGAATTATACACAATGGATAACTATGGTTTGCTTTTTCTCTTTTGTGTTTTATTTTCTTACTAAATTTGCAATTGAATAGTTTGTATGCTTTCTAAATGACTGAGAGAATAACAACAGATATGTTCTTAACTCCAGGTTCTCCAGCATTTGCCTATTTCTCACAGAATGAATGTGGCTGATGAGAAACATTCTGATGTGGTCCAAGAAAACTGGGACAAATTAAGAAGTTCTTTTGACAAGAATTCAGACATTTTTAATATTGATGTGTTTCCCTGTTCAAGAGTTTTAAGAAATGGTGGGAAATTATCAGCTTTCCTTCAAAACCACAAGTCCTACAGATAATGCATTTGTTGATGTATATTCTTTGAGAAAGGTCAACAGTGCAACTGTTGGCATCCTTGGTTTGTATGCTTGAGAAATTTGGAGTGTAGCTTTTAAAGTCAGCAAGAATCTTGGAAATCTGGTGTCCAAATTTCGGAGTGTGGAGCCCTGAATCTGCAGTGGCCACTCCTCTGGCCTTACTGTGCCCCGGGCTGCAGAAACAGGCAGTTCAGAAGGATACCTGTGGGATCAACTTGGTGGAGAATCCAGGATGTTGTCCCAATTATGCCAAACCCTGAAACTCACCTTTATAACTTTCTGCAAGAATATTATTTAAATATTTCTGTGGGTGGCCTGTTTCTGGAGAATCTAAGAGAAGAGAGCTATACTGAAATATCTCTAGAAAAATCTCCTTATGGTTATTTTCAAGTTCTCTTTCCTTTTGAAGGAAGGGAGGGAGTGACGTTGTTTATGTAGAGTTACCTGTGTGAGTGGTACTTAGCAAGCAAGGCAGCATTCCTGTTGCAGAGTGTTTAAATCCTCTGTTTTAACCCGTGCGTTAACAACAGAGTGGGAATGGTGTAGGGCTGTAGGAGTCCACAGGATTGTCTCTGGGAAAGCACAACCCCTCTCTCCTGGGGACTAGGCAGGGTGTACGCCTCCTCCTTGCAGTTGAGAAGTGGGCTAGCCGGGGTGGAGGAACGAAAAGAGGCTGTGACTTGTCCTCCCCATCTTCTTTCTCCACTGAAAACCTCTGCCACAAGTGATGTAGCCGTGGGTCTGCACAGGGGAGCAAGACACAGCCTGGGCCTGGAGCGGCACTGCCCAACCAGTGACAATTGATTGAGAACAGTGCTAAGGAAAATACAGATTTACCTGGGACAGATAGGGGGCCTTTAGCCCTTAGTTAGTGGTCTAAGTAGGCTCTAACTGGTCTAACTGGCTGTGCTGGTGCAGCCCTCTTTCACTCCTTAGGCCCAAGGGGGTCCCACGGTGGGGAGATATGGCAGCACTGCCCCAGGAGTGCAGCGCTGCTGGTGTTAAGGTGCAGGGAGAGGAGGGTTAAACTCTTCTCTCCAAACGAAGCCCCTTGAACACACCACATTTCTCTTATATGAGTGGGATAGGAGAGGGAGGGATGATCCCTGATCTCGGATACGGTGGGCTAATAACATACAGAGAAGGGTACAAGACCTACAATGTTATAGAGTTCACCTGAGCCATTCATTTTGCCATGGAGTAGATAGACCCTTACTGGTATTAAAAAGCAACTCAGAAGTGCTCTAGCTCATTTTGGTCTTCAGTATCTAGTTATCTAATATTTGAGGAACAGTAGTATATTACCATCATAAGCCTCATTCAGCTGCTATTTAGATCTGAGCTTCATAGACGAAATAACAGAATGATTAAACAAGACATTAAAAACAAAGCTGAAGCATGGAATAGAAACGCAGATGGCCCTTTATTGCTGAAACAATGAGATAATAAATTAGATTACATGTGGTTCCACTAAACCCCAAGAGTTTTGCTGAACTTTAGCAAACTGTAACTTACCTATTAGGATCTTTGCATGTATCAGTAGTATCCGCCAGTACTGGGTAAAGGAAAATCAGCTGAAACTTATTTGGACTTTCAAAAATCTTTGGAAAAGTAGTAGCAGAAAAAGTGCTGCTGTTTGTTATGGCTTGGCCTAAGCCAAAAACCAACCAACCAACCAACCAACCAAACCCCCAGTGTTAAATATACCTGTCAAAGAGCTGAAAAAGGGAAGAAAAGATGACAAAACTTACAGGAACACAGTAGCTTTGGCTCTTCAAGGATGAAGGAATACTGATATCCTTCAAAGCCTTGAGCAAGCCTGAGATGCAGTAAAGAAGGAGGAGAAAACATTTCAGTTCTTTTAAAAATGGGTGCTATGTTGCCAACACACTCTCTCTTCAACACTGATACCAGGCCAAACTCAGCCATCCCCAGTACACCCTTGTTTCAGAAGTTTGCGATGGCAGCATCATGCCAGAATCAGATACCGGAGGAGTGATAACCCTGAAATAGTAACATACTTGAAGTTCTTGTGGTATGTGAAGATTTGGGAGGTGTGTGTGTGAGAAGAATGTTGTACACCCCTGAGCCAGGACTCTGTTCAGGCAGTAGGATTTGTTAGTTGGCATCCTTTCCATGCTAGAAAATAGGCACTCCTCCAGGGACCGTGGAGGTGCCCTGACCTATGAAAGCTGTTAGTCTTTCAGGGTCTGGTGGAAGGCCCTTTCTTAAGGAGAAAAATCTCTCTTAAAAGAGAAATTAAAATAATAAAAATCCATACAATGTGGATTCCCCCCTGCCATCACATTCCATTCTCTGACATACTTCTGCTTCAGGACAAAAAAAGGGGAATTACATCATTGTGTGGATACAAAACAAAGGGCACTGACAGCATTGCTTACAGTCATCTTACAGTCATGTTGCTTAAAATGTTGATGTTCTCCTTTTGTCCCACGAACGGGGTTCATTTATCCAGTGTGCAAGCCAGTAACACACAGAGTTGAGGTATTTTCAAATTAATTTCATTGGTGTGCATGAACGGGTGCCTGTCTCAAGACAGCACACCCTTGTCTCAAAAATCCTCACATTTATACGCTTAACTAATACATATTCATTGTTATTTTCCTTAATGATTGGTTCTTTCTTCTTCACCCCTCATGTAAATTAGTGCGCAGACTCTGTCTTCTTCCTTCATTGTCTTCTTTTGAGTAGGTGGTATCATTGGAGTAGGCGGTCAATGAGTCAGTGGTTGCAATCTCCCCCTGTAGGAACTACCTCTTGCCTACTTCTTCCCTAATCTTGGCAGTTCCAAGTGGTTCTTCAAGGTTTATTGACCAGACCACAATCCATTACCTTTTCTGACATAAGCATAAACATAAAGCCCCATTGTCTAATAGTTAGTTCCTAAACTCTAAATCATGTCTAGTTATTGTTTCCCTATTTTAAACATTAACTGATGTGGGCTGTACACAGGACTTCAGAAGCTCCCTGGTTATTTCAATCATATTACACATATTAATTGATAACACTATAGTGAAGTTGGCCTAGTATTTGCTCAGTTATTTACCTAAATCAAATAAAATTTAATTGTTCTGTAAAGGGCTTTGATTTAACCTTTAGCAAATTCTGCATCCTGTTACTAAGAGCTGTGACACAAAGAGTCTTTTCAGAAAAGTAAGGAAAGAACAGAGAGTGCAGAACACCATACTGAAAAAGGGAAAAAAATCTTTGACCAAGCTGATCCAATGTTATGTTCAAATTAGGTGCACATTTTGCAGGGCTGCCTCATTAACTTTATGGTAAAGAATGAATTCTGATCCAGCATAGATCTATGAAGCTGGCAAGCTGTTCTTCCCAGTACTTTTAAATCTGACCAAGATTTCCATGACTAAAACAAATACCTTTTCCTTTCCTCCATCCTTCCTTTTAATAGAATTTGAAACATCCAGGTGAAAGGAGTAAGTCCCAATACATTGTGTACCATTATTTGGCACTGAAGTGAGAACAAAGGTGCATTACATACCAGGAAATAGTAAAGACAAACAGTGGAAAATGAAGAGCTTGTATTTACTTGCTACCTTCTTACAAGAAGAAGCATTTTTAAAGGCTTCTATTGCTATACCCCTATCCCAAGTGTTTGTTTACACTGGGAGGTTAACTTCTGTAATTATACACATAAGCATAGATGTCTGTAATTCCCTTTGTGACACTCCTAGTCAAGAAACAGAATATTTTGAATGTTAATGTCACTTCTGCTGACTGCAGTACTGGATTCTTGCCTGGGGTGTTACCAAGCTAACTAGTGACTCACTGCCAAGGTAGATGATTCTCTTTTAAAGATGCAGAAATTTTTTTAGAAAAGTATTCTATTGAACAAGTGCTGCAGTCACAGCAATTTGGGACATCAGTCAATGGGTGTTCCTTTTAATTAGTGCTAAAGTCTTTGTGTGTGTGAGCTTATCTCCAAATCTTGCAAGTGTAACTTACCCAAGAAGGCTTTAAAAATATGTTGCCTTCATATTTGAAGATCAGAATTTAAGACACTTTTTGCCAAATTTGAGCAAAATTAGAAAAAAGGGGAAAATGTTCTACCTTAGTTCAAGAGCTAATCTCGTTTTGATGCCTTCTTGGTGCTTTTTTGTGGATTTATATGCCTGAAGGAAAAACTAGGCACAACAGAAATTTTTTACAGTTTGTCTTACCCCATGGTAGTATAAATGAAGCCACAGTGTAGGGTGTTACCTGTAAAAAATAATATTTTGGCAATATTTTATTTTTTTGTCCTTTGCTAATGACTAAATACCATGTTTCTAGGCCTGGTCCACCCTTAGATACATTGATTGTACAGAATTGCAATCCTTGCAGAACTGACTGCTTGCATCTCTGTGTTTCTTTTTCACGGCATAGGTCCACAGTGCTCAGTTCATGGAGTTTGCAGAGGTGGAAGACCATGACGACTTTCACACTAGTGAAGATGGATATATTCACACACAGGACCAGCGAGGGGTTTACATAATATATGATGTGGCTTTAGAGGACCTGAAGGAGGTTAAGTACCAGCTGCTGCTTGTGGCCAGCCAGTGCACTGAGAAAGATAAAAGTAAGACATCTACAGGTCCAAAACACTGTGATAATTTGGTTTGCTGTTTTCAAGGTAGGCTGATCTTATGGCTTCTTGAATCATTGCTGTACTTCTGCAGGACCAAGTTCTAACTGGATTTTTGGGACCTTTCTTTATCCTCCTAGTTAGCTAAGTGATGAATGTGTTGCATAGACCTAACTGAGCCTGTGGAATTTGTTGTCACATGTTGTTAATGTCACAGTTTTGCACTTATTCGGGGTCATAGACATCAAAGTCGTCCTGGACTGGAAAATAACACAGAAGGGACATTTACTGATGTAGTTAAGTAATATAATGAGCAAGCACATCTTCAAGGCACAGAGAGAGTCAGAAAAGAAAAATGTTAATTGTTTCTGAATGTCTTTTAATTAATGTATTGGATTGTTTTTCTGCAGAACTAAATTTACCTCCCACCACTTTTAAACCTTTCTCAGTTGTAAATAAGAAGCTGCAAAATATTTGATGTTCCAGACTTCCTTTTTTCCTGCTGCTTTTTTTAATAGTAGGAACTGAGTTGAGACAGACTATATTACAGATTTCTGAAAAGAGCAGCTGTAGTTCTAGAATAGTGAGGAGGAAGAAGCTTGTAACCGCAGAAAGCATGGGGGGAGGGCCATTAGAAAACAGTGAATAAATGGCACAAACACGTATGATATTCAGAGAATTGCACAAAATATCTCTCAAATCACTGGAATTACTTTCTATATTGATAGGGCAATGTTTTTGATGTTTTAGCATGCTTCCCTAAAATTGAATGTTCTGACAAAGAATGCAGGGCATAGCTGAGGATTAAGATGACCAAAAACTTTACAAACCTGTGAATGCCTAAATGCCTGCTTGGACCTTCTTTGAAGTCACCTGAAGGTCCCCACTGTGGACCTTCTTCTGGAGCATCTTTCGTATGAGGAGAGGCTGAGAGAGCTGGGATTGTTCTGCCTGGAGAAGGCTCAGGAGGATCTAATCAGAGTGCGTATACATACCTGGTGGGAGGGAATGAAGGCGAGGGAGCCAGACTCTTCTCGGTGGTCCCCACTGACAGGACCAGAGGCAATGGGCACAAACTGAAACACATGAAATTCCATCTGAACACAAGAAAACACATTTTTACCGTGAGGATTCTCAAACACTGGCATGGGTTGCCCAGATAGGTTGTGGAGTCTTCATCTGTGGAGATATTCAAAACCTGACTGGACGTAGTCCTGGGCAACCCACCCTAGGTGACCCTGTTTGGGAGCAGAGGTTTGGGCCGGATGACCTCCAGAGGTCCCTTCCAACCTCAACCGTTCTGTGATTCTGTCACGACAGAAGGCAGACTACTGAATGAGGCTGGGTACTCTGGTAGTCTGGTATAGCAGTTCCTGTGTTTACAGGTCACTTCATTTTCACCCTCACACAGCACGCTTGAGAACTGATCATGTACAACCTGTCCTAGCTCCTTATGCTCCGTCTTGTTATGATCTCTTTCTGTGTGCCATGAACCCAAACACTTTTAATGCTGACTTCTCCAGTGATTGTGGACTTCAAATTACTCTCTTGTTCAGCTTTTGAAAAATAAGACATTTTAAGTCTGGAGCTGAAGAGTAGCTGCTGAAGCCTCTTTTATTTACCCCATGGCTGATTTTTAACTCTGCAGCTCTAAACATTTCAGATTTACTCTACTTGATTTATCATCTATTGTCAAAATTAGCTCTAATTTAGACAGTATCACAACCAAGAATCCGAGAGCATTATTTCTTCAAGGATTTCTCATGGGCTACTAGTGTAGAAACATTTGTAGTAATTTTTTTTTCCTTCTTTCACAGTAATTTTTAAATTATGAAGACTGCCTTTTCTAATAGCAAGCCATCTGAAAAGAAAGCCCTCCCCTGGGTCTGCACTCTGCCCTCCTACATCTCTGTAAAATTTATCTTTGAGTAGTCCATGCCGTTTTTCTTTGATATGAGAGTGAAGGTGAGGTGGTGAAGACAATCCAAACATGATTTGGTGCTGTGAAAAATTAAGCTTCTCTTTCCTCCCCTAGTTTTCTTGTGCTTTCTCTGACTTTATCTCTTGATGCAGGCCTTTTGAACTCCAGCCATTGCCCTTTATCTCAGGGAATAGTTGTTAAAAGATGATGGAAGAGAGATGTTTAAACCAAATGCCTGGTGTGCTTGTTCTTTGCCTTGCAGAATACTCTGGGGCCCTCCAAAGCTTATGGGACTGAAATCTTTTCCTGGCCTGGGGTTCCGTGGCAAGCAAAAACCACAACCCTGTACTATAAGTAAAAAGAATTACCACAAGCCCTGGGACTCTAGGTGTGTGGAAATCCCTCTGATACTGGCATCTGCTTGTTCTCTACTTAATTTTTTTGTCTTAGGCAATGTAACTTGTGAGCAATTCAGTAGCAGCAACATTCTTCACTGGGCACATGCCTCTGTGGATCAATTTGCTGTGCTGCTTGACCTCTGGACCTGTGAAACTGCTCTCTTGGAAAAAAAATGCCAGGTACAGATGCTGTTCTTGGACTGAAAATGGTAATTTGCAGTCAGATCACTTCAGGTTGCGTAAGGTTCCTTTTAAACAGCATTTCCCAAGGTGTATACATATGGATGTCAGAGCCAGCAACTGTGGGTGGTGGTACAGGTTTCAGATGCATTGGGTGCCTGGTGCTGGGCTGGGTGCAGAGGGTTGGAGCTGCTGGGTGCTGTGAGTTGGGTCCAGAGGACCCCAGGTAGTGGCTTTTGCAACAAGGGAGCAGAAATGCTCTTGCTGTCAGACAGCAGCCTCTGGTAGCTGCTGTGCCAGGGGCTGGAAGCACTTCTGCAAGGCCTTAGGGAGGATCACCCACCACTGGATAATTGGGAAGGATAATTGGGAAAGACAAGGCCAACTCTAGAGCAAAACTGCAGCGCACGTTGTGTCCCTCCTTGCACACCAAGGAATGGAGCAAATGCAGACTAGGAAGAATCGGGTGCAGCCCTGAGGAGCCTGGGCCACCAGGAAGTTGAAGATGCAAATTTTTTTCTGTGGTCCTGGCTGTCCCTGCTTTCTGGGGCTAGTGCAGGAAACTTTTAATGGTTGTTGTCAGAATTGTAATCATTTCATCTTTGTGAAGCCCATTGAGGAGAAACTCAGCCTGCAGCTGGCTAGGCGCATCATTTGGATTATCCTTTGTCAGCGGGAACCAGAGAGATGTTTTGTATGTTACAGCATAAAAAATAATCCATTTATTAATAAAACCTATAGCTATGATTCTATACGTATTATAGATTAGTTACTCTGAGCAAAAAATGCCATGATTTAGTATGGAGTTAAAAAAAACAACAAACAAACCAACACTAAAAATGTGTATTTAGTGATTCGTAGCTTTACCATTCACAAGAGCTGCTGCATATCCTGCGGGCTTCCCGCTTCCTCTCTCTGAATCTAGTCAGGTGTCTGTATTTTGCCATGGGACACGAAAGCATAGAGGGTTTCTGTCCAAAGACCTCGGTCTTGAAAGATGAAGATTAGACAAGTTCAGAGGAAGGGACCCAGAGGATCTTGGAAGTGTATTTCTGACTATGGGACTCACCAGTGCCAAGGATGATGCTGTGAGTGTCAGGAAGCGGAAAGGAGCAGGTAGTCCGCTTCAGAAGCAGGGAGAAATGGCACTAATTGAGGTCGCCTTCACACGCTTGAAATGTTTTGTTCACAGTCCTGGACTAACACAGGGCAGCTCTGAAAATAGGAATGCTAGAGGGTGCTAGGGAATCTCCTGTGTACTACTGAAGAGGCTTTAAATAGAAAACCTTTTAAACTAAAATAGTTGTATGTAGTTTAGGAAATCTCCTAAGGCCACTCTCCCATTTTCATAGAGGAGCTTTGTGTGATGGAGCTATATAAAATACTAATTGCCTAGTTCACTAGGTTTCTGCTCTCACCCCAATAGACTTCGCTTTCCATTGCTGTATGATCATGCTACCTCTGTGAATCTACCTTTTATTATCGTCACGGGCCTTCCGTATAAGGAAACGTGCTTTCTTTTTCGAAGAAAAACTCCCAGTAGAGAAGAATGAAACTTCTACAGCAACAATGCACTAATTCCCTTCCAAAACCATCAAAGAGTATATTCTGGAACTGCTCTCACAACCCAGCTCTCTAGGCAGGATTAAATGTACAGATGTGCTGTTGCTGAAGGTCTTTTGCTTTTAGCTGAAATTAAATGGAAGTGGGTCTCGCTAGCTTTGGTTCCAGCTGGCATTGAGTTCTTTCTGAGTGAGGAAACAATAGCCCTTTGTCCAGCAGCTGAGACAGCTTAGCTTAGCCAATATGAAACTTGCTTAGGCCTGTTGCTTAAGCAGTGTTTTAGCTTCCTCTGGAACAATTCAGGTCAGGCAGGTCTAAATCAGAGAACTTTACTCTTTCCATTGAAATCTGAATTCTCAGCTACCGAGTTACCTCCTAAGCCCTTCTGCATCTTCCTCTTCCACAGTCTTCTGGTCTCCGTATGGAAAGTAACGTGGATGCTTTTTCACTTCTGTGTCAATGTAAAATAGCCAGATGTAGATCATTTCATATCGAGATGGCCTATTTGTCCAGAAGCAAGGCAATTAATATTTTCAATCCCATAATTGCCACCTGACCAAGAAGTACTACAATGTCATCTGGAGAGTTCACATGCTGTCATGCTTGGCACATTTCTTTTTCTGTCCTAAGCTGTGGGTATTTGTAATTAAAATTTTTACTTAAATGAAACTTTACAGCTATTCTTGGTAGAGGAACCTGAAGAGGGCATGCGCCTTTGTACATCTTTAATTACATCTTCAATTACTTTGGAGTTTCTCCAAAAAATGTAAAGTAACTGTGACAGTCATGGCCAAATGAGATAACAGAGAGTCTTGGATGAGTCTGCAGATTTCAGTTTGGGGGAAATGGAGTTTTTCAAAGATACAAAACCAGTGTGTGTGCTGGAAAAGAAGCAGAGAATAGATTAGAGTGGAAAGAAGTAGGTGTTTTTAAGTAGTAAGTACATTGTCTTGTTACTTTTTGAAGGGAAAAATGTGCCGAATAAAAATCTTCATGCTTCAGTGGAAAAAAAAAACCATGTTAACTATGCAAGATTTGGAAGAAATTTCTCATATGGTCAGTTCTGTTCTCGAGCCTTCTGATGAAGCATCAAGTAACATCCTGTGCCAGAAACAAGATGCCATACTGGGTCACTGTTGGTTTGATACAGGCGGCAAACTCCATGTTCAGAAATCTTTCCCCAACAAAGAATGAATATTTGGGTGAATAAAAATTTCTAAATGTGCTTCTGAATATCTCTTCAGCTTCTAGATGTTTACTCTGAAACTTACCAACATGCTTTGGACCCAGAGGAAAGATTTGCTTTGCCCAGCCAATAACTGACATCATGCATAAACGTCCATGGTTTGATCTCAACCTTGAATATTTTGTCAACACCTACAAAGATGAATGCATCTGTTTACAACTTTACCTCCAAGTGCTGAGGGACATAGTAAACCAACAAGTAGGTTGAATTTACAGTATATCCATCTTGGGGAAGTAGGAGATGAAATCCAGAATGGGAAGCTTTGATTATAGCCTGCATGTGTTTACAGTGTTAAGATAGGTCAATACTAATTTAACAATGAAGTCTATGGATGCTTTGTAAATTTAAAGCATGAAGCTCAAGAGCAGAAAGCTATAATTTCATCAATATCAGAAAGAAAATGTTGGAAAGATTGCAGAGCTTCATATGTTATGTTAAAGCCACATCTGCTACCGTTTGAGACAATTAGAAATAACAGTTGAGAGGCATGGAAGCTAAATAAAATTATGATCTATATTTGTTCTGTAATGCAGTGGATAAGGAACTAGCCCTGTTTATAGTAAGAGAAAAGAGAATTAAAAAAGAATATAAACAAAGTTTGCACTTTAAAGTGCACTTTGAAAAGCAGTATATTTCAGACAGCTGTGAATTCCTGTGTTAATAATTAAATCACAGCATTTGAAATACTCACATTTTTCCTCTGGTTTAAAAATCTGCCTCAGCTTTACTCCGTATCCTGCCACAAGACATTTCCTTTCTCTGAGCTTTGATTTCAGAGGCTGCAAGCTGGGAAGTTTAATTAGCTAACATTTGTAACTTGGCTTTTAGTCCACAAACAGAAGTTTGGGTTTTGGTACAAGAGGCTACTGTTGTGCTGCTGTTGCCACAAATGCTACCATATTGCTAGCAATAAAAATGGAGCCTTGTCAGTATTGGAGCTTAAATTTTGTTCTGAAGGAATATGAAAGATTCAAAATAATTTTATCAGGAATAATTCATCTAGAGTGGGTACATATATAACTGACTTTATATATATATATAAAAATAGAAAATTTTGCAGCTTATGTTTAAATAAAGAATAGTTGGTTTTGCCTTGATTTCTAGCTATGTGTGAATTTTATTGGCTAATGTCACTTGTGTTTATTGCTGTGTTTTAGATAGATGCCCAGCGGGATTATGTCCACAAGATTTGGCGGGAAGGTCAAAGAGGTGGCATAGGTGAATTTGGACTTCCTTATAATGTAATTACTAAGCAGCTTATCTCTCTTAATACTAGCCAGTGAGTGATTATACAGTTTTATTTCTCTGGAGAGTACCTCTTTCTGTTCTGGTTTCTGTAATTGATTGTAAAAATTTGGGATCTAGCACCTGAAAATAAGACTATTTGAAAAAATGACAGTCTTAAGGTGAATCAAGCAATAGATGAGTGTCACACGTTATTTAGTCTCATGCTATTTAGATAGCCAGAAAAACATTCAAAGAAGAAAGTCGTTCCTCCCCCCTCATGTTTACACTGCCCTTTCATGACAATGGATTTGATAATTGCATCTTGCAGTGCACCGGGACACTAATATTCCCATGGGTAGACTATTAAACAGTAGTGATGAAGGTGGGTGCTGTGGTTAGACTACTCACTTCAGACTTGCTGCATCAGTATCCCGACCTGGCTTCACAACTTTCACGGCCCTTTGGCCGCAGTCTATTGCTCTTTCCAGCACAACTGTCTAGCTGGATGTGCGTGTACTCTGTTTTCACACGTGGAATCCACATCTTACCTGCAGTACAAACCTGCCACACGTTCCCCATCCTGCAGCTGTGCAGCACTGTGTGTTATGTGAACAGTTTACATAGCAGCTAATTATACACCCAGAAGCCAACGGCCCCTTGCCTCTGGTCCCT
Organism: Harpia harpyja; assembly: GCF_026419915.1. Classification (NCBI taxonomy): domain Eukaryota; kingdom Metazoa; phylum Chordata; class Aves; order Accipitriformes; family Accipitridae; genus Harpia; species Harpia harpyja. Next base: position 9,832,806 of record NC_068942.1, on the reverse strand, counting down.
TCTGGTTTCCTGCCTCTGTCTCCAGCTCCTTGGCCCTATTCCTCCCCTGACACACATTTTGATTTTGTGTTGGTTATCTGAGGGCTTATTTTCAAGTGCAGTTTTAACAGGCGGGTATAATAGATGTGAAAATGCAGTTAATACAACTGTCAGCTAACGAAAGAGAATTTTAAACATTTTCTGCTTTCATTAGCAAATGAGACTACTTAGATGTGTTCCAACATAATTACGTTTATTAAGGCTTCAGTTCTATTTTTAGATTTGATGATTGATTTCTGATATGCACTAATGCCATTGCAATTTATTCTTGCAAATTAAGCAATTGCAAGTTTTCTTTATATATACAATTTATAAAAGAATATTTGAGAGCTATTTATTCTTTCTTTGTTTTTGTTGTTTTCAACTCCTACTTTGAAGAACATTTATTTGCTGGAGTTTCACCCTCCTCTTGGTCTGGTGTGCTTGATCCCCAAAGCTCTTGAGTATATCTACCAGGAATTCTACAGCATCTGCAGACCAAAAACAGCCAGTAAAGCAAGTAATCTAGAAAAACAAGTGCTTCAGCTAGTAGTTGATGAGTGGCTAACTATGGAAAAAACAGAAACTTTTTACAGTTCTCATATTCAAATAGATGTAAGTTCCTTTTTTTTTTTTTTTTTTTATTAGTAATGACTCTTTAAAGCAGAATGCCCAAGTGCGTGATCTTGCTAGTTCATTTACACTTGCTGGTTAAAGTTCTAGTTATGTGATTCTGAATTCAATTATTTGCTTATGATTGGTGAAGATCCGTTCCATCCACCTTTAAAACAAGAATTTTTTTCTGTAAGTTACCACAGGAAGGTAGAACTCTTGTTCTCGTGCCAGTATAAAGTAGGAACAATCAGCTTAATGAGAAGGAAAATAGACACACTTAAAGTGACATGAGATCACGGTAAGTCTCCAGGTTTTGCGTTTGTGTGTGTGTGTACAGTCTGGGGAAAAAAAAAAAAGACTGGACATTAAAGCAAATTTGTTATAGGTGGACCCAGTTATTACTGTAATGTCCACCATTTCCTGGTGTAGAACTCTGTTTTTGGTTGGTTATAATTTTGATAAATGCTAATTATTGTGAATGAAATTATCAGTGCTGGACATCTCTTTGAGGTTGATTTTTTTTTTAATTAGTCAGCTTAGTTGTTGCTGGGAGCAAATAATGGAAAATAAATTATTTTATCTGTTTTCTCTATAAGAACGTAATACAGCTACGCTTTGGAGCATACGTTTCAAGTCTGGGAAGACTCATTAGGTAGTGATACGCTATGCTTTCATTCCTGCCAAGTTTGGCCAGCATAAACTAAAATAAGACACGCTACTGCCACATGTTCAGTAGGGCGACATTATCTGAAGTTTCTGTGTGCCATGGTATATCTATAACCTGAGGCAAAGCAGGACTTTCCACTGTCCCTGCAATAATAGCTGTGGTCTAAGTGACCCATGTTCGATTTGGGTCTGAGCACTGAAAGTGAGTACGAGGGGCTGTCAGCCCGCACCGTCACTCGCGTCGCCTTGACCAGAGGCAGCAGAGGCAGCTGGCGGAGCAGATCGCCGAGGAGACGCGGCAGCTCTGCTGGCGGAGCAGGAGATGGGCAGGAGCATGGAGAAAATACAGCTGGCTTGGTAAGTGGGATGGCAGCCAGGAAATGGGAATGAAGATTGAGGTAGATGAAAAGCTGGGAGGCAGAGACTAGAACTAAGATCCAGTGGGTTCCTTCCTTTCCGAAGGAAAATATATGGGGAAAAAAGTGCACAGTAAATTGGGGCTGGGGCAAGGAGGCACCTTGGGGGGTGGTTGTGGGTTGAGAATGGTTTGGTAAAGAGATTGGCTCAAGCTGCCCAAAACCAGTGATAGCAGGACTTTGCTAATCAAGGGAGTGGGGATGAAAATGGGAAGTTTGAGGCGTGGAGACAGAACTGGTTAGATGAAGAGACTGTGAAGACAGTAATGGGTAAGAAAGTATAGAGGCAAACTAAAGGCAGAAGGGCACAGCCTCCTAGGATACTCCCCTCCCTGGCCTAGAGCAAAACCCCGAAATTACTTATCCAGCATCTCTCTGCTGCCAGTAAAATCCACTGGCAGTGTCCCACTACTCTCTTGTCCACAGCAGATCACAAATGATTCTTTGCTTTTAAAATTTTAAATCCTAGAAGTCAGTGGCAGAGATCTGTGCATGGGTCATAAAGTTACCACACTGCTGTTGCCAAGGGGGAAGGGAAGGATTTTGTTGTGTTTACTTCTTGCACATTCCTTTTCCTCCAACAGAAGCTGCAGATGAGACAACCACACGCAAGCAGACAATGGTTAGAAGACGCTGAGGTTGTAAAAGTCTAGCATTTAAATTTTAGGAGATGTACTTTTGCCAGAGCAGATTTAATTTGGTTTCCTTTTGCATAGACATGATGATGCAGTGTTTACATGATTACATATTATTTTTCTTTATGACTTGGCATGTTAAAAATCAACATTTCTGTCCTTCCTGGACTGCTCCTTTTGTGACCCTGGCCCTCATTCTTTCATGTTTTTCCAACCCTTCACTAAGGATGGTTTTATAAGATCCCATTTTTATTCCCCATCTGACTTCCTAAACATCTCACAACTTCATAATAAACAAATTACCCAGGGGTGAGGTACAGACGCTGGAACAGGTGGTTTTCCTATGTAGAAATATCAGAGAGGCCATATAAAAAGAAAAGTGAATTCTGGAATTACAAGACTAAATGATCCCTGGGAAGCTGTGAGATCTTTCTCTCTCACCCCAAGCCAGGAGCAGCTGGATCATACTTAGGTTCTTCCCATGAGATAAGTAGCTGTCCTGTTCTTAAACACATCATGTGACAGACTTTTCCAAGCAGTTTGTTGTAGTGCTTCACCAGCTTCACCGTTACCAAGTTCTCCTTAAAGTTTCGCACAGATGTGCCTTGTTACAGTCTAAGCTTATTACCTCTTCTCTTGTCCTCGTTGGAAATAGGGAAGATGCTATTCTCCTTTTAGCAGCTCTGTGAAGAAGCACATATAGATGGGTTGTCCTGTCCCACCCATCCAGAGTCATAGAATTACAAAAGCACATTGTAAGGTACTAGGTAAGAGAGACAAAATCAAGTTGCACAGCTTCTGACACTTAACTTTGGAGTGTTGTCTTTTCAAACTTTTTTTTTTTTTCCAGTGTAGCTATGAAAGTGTAGTGAGTGGCAGGTGTTAAAATCTAGACTTTTATTACTAATAACTGCGTGGCTGGGTTCAGATTTCCTAATGATCTGTGATTCATTGGTCATAAGCAGCGAAGTGTGAAGCCACTCAGCTATAGCAGTGGTCACATCTATCCCATCTGACACGAGCAGGGTGGTACAGTTGTATGGGCTGTGACAGCTAGAGACAAGGAGCACCTTTTCCTGCACACAGAGCCAGGAGCTGTTCCTGTCACCACTTCCACAGCACAACAGCCAATGGATCATTATCTTCTTTCCAGCTCTCCACATTACCAAGCTGCAGCTTTTGATAATCTTTCTTTCCTGGGTTTTCTGCTCTTTTGGAGGCTTCCATCATCCCAGTAGAACAGGGGTCCAACTCTGCTGAGTTATCTGACCATGTGAGTTTGCTGTCCCCGTTTTCAGATCATCATACATACAGTGGCACATGTGCTAGGATCTGCACACTCTTTAGAGGAGGAATGGCCTCAGCTAGTAATAAATGAATCAAGTTACAGAGCCGCTGCTTTAGAGAGGTATATATACCTGAAAGCCTTCTGAATTTTGATTATAATAAAAAAGGCAAATATCTTGTGTTAGATATAAAAAATAAATAAAATAAGCTTTGTTAAGTCCTTTGAGTAAACCCAGGTTTATAGATTCAGTGTCTTTACCTTTGGAGCAAGTGGCAAAACACCAGTGTATTTTTAGGGGTCAGGATAGGTCAGGGTAGGCACAATTCTCACCTTGCATGGGTTGCGACCCCATGCAACTCCAGTCATGATTTACTCCAGAAAAAGAAAAAGGAGAATGGTCCCCTAAAGTATTTAAAGACCTTTGTCATCTGTATGTAAACGATTTCTCTGTTTCCTTCTCCCCCCCACCTTTCTTTGCAGTTATTTGCTGAGGTACTGATCAAAGACCCTGTGCTGGTGCAAGAGATTGCTTTGTCTCTATTAGAGATGGGAGCAGACGAAGAAAAAAAGACAGGCGGAGAAAAACAGCTCTTTACCCTGGATTCCTTCTCCATGCTCCTGGAGCTTGCCGCGCTCCACCATCAGCTGATAGAGGTGGTGACAGAGAGTGCACAGTTAGCCAGGTTAGTGGGTCAGTAGTGCTGTTTTAGCAGCACTGGTAGGGTGACCTCAGAGAGGTGTGGTTTGTAGTGAAAAAGTAACTTCTTTTAAAGAGGCGACCTACTATAGTTGGAAAAAAACAGAGAGAGTTGAAGAGTGCCTGCATCTGTGTTGTGGAAGATAGGTTTGCTTGTTACATGGAGATGGAGTCTACCTGGGGTTTGCAGACATTCATTAGTTTCAAAAGGTGAGGCCATGCTGCTCCTCAAAGGTTAACAGGAGAGGCCCTTTCCCAGTGAAAATACTGAAATTTTGTCAAAAGCAGGAGCAGGAGGAATTCACTGATCAAATGAACACAAAGATGCCTCCTTCTGCAGAGTTTTACACAGATGATTATTTTAACTGCCTTCTTATGAAGAGTAGTGCAATATAAGAAAAGGCACACAAGAAGTACAAGCTTTATTCACCACCAGAGGTAGAAAAGCGTAAAAATTATTCTGGCTGTGCTGATCCTTACAATGATAATTAAATAATCTACAAAAGGGAAGTCTGTATCATGCATTTATGGAGCTATCAGCTGGAGGAGATGACAATTTGTACAGGAAGACATAGAAATAAGGACTGAGCTAATGGGGACACTACAAAGGGTAGTGTTGAACTACTGGCTTGGAGGCAGGTTATTGGTGAAACTCCTATTGTTCAGCTCCATATTACTTGGCATTTTTATTAATGATATCAGTAGAAAACATAAGAGGGTGTTACTAAATTCAGGACATTGTAATGCTGGCAGATAAAACTGATGGGGAAAATAAATGGAATATCTTACAGGAAGAACTCACGGTTCTAAGGACTGGAGTAGTAGAAAGCATATAAGTATCAATAACACAAATCTTGAGGTTATGCATAGTAATACGAAATTCTCCTGTGAACTTTGAGCTTATTAGTTGGAAGCAACAGAGGAGGAGAAAGAACTGGATGTATAGCTGGCCATGGGATGATTGTAAACTGCCAGCGTATCGCAACCGTGGCAGGGGGAAAGCCATTATATCTTACTGTGAATCAGGCAATGAGTTTTGTAATCAGTGGAGAGAGGGAGAATTGATGCCATGTATGTGATTCTGGTGAGGCCTCACCTGGATTATTAAGTATAATTTGGAGATTTGTGTTCAGGCAAGATAAATTCAGATTGAAATGGGAGCAAAGATGATCTAATAGCATGCTGAGGGGAAATAGAGAATGCATTTTACAAAAGCAAATGAAATATCTTGGCTTGTTTATCCCAGCAAAACGAAGGCTGAAAGAAGATAAGATCGTTCTCTGTAAATACACCAGGAAGATAAGCACTGGGAATGGAGAAGAGGTATTTAAGCTAAAGGCCAATTTTGGCAGCAGAACAAATGGATTTAATCACTGTGAATAAATTTAAGCTGGAAATTAAAAGGGGATTTCTAAGAATCAGACAACAAACTTCTAGAAGGGAAAGAGCAAAGGGTAGAAAACAGTTTTAAAATGGGGCTTGATTCATTTATGAAAAGGATTACTGGGACATGATTGCTTGCTATAGCAAAGCTGATTGTGTAGGATAGATGACATTCCAGTCGTGTTTTTTCTTGGTCTTAACCCTTTCTCTAGCTTTCTTCTTGAAAATTTAGAGTCCCTATCAAAAAGTCAGCAGGATTTATTTTCAGCAGCTGAAAACCTAGACATCTTTAAGATACTTAAGCCACAACCATTCAACTTAGTTTGGTGGAAAACCTAATTTTCTGTCACAACTCTTTTCCATTAAAATAAGAACTTCTTTAACAGCTATAATTTGATATCTGGAACTTTCTTGGGCAAACTAAGAAACAGGTTAATTTACTTCAACCCAGGCAATTCCATGAAGCAAGGTCTTCTTTCTTGGTAATTTGTGTTTCTTGTTCAGATACTCAGCTTTCTAATAAAATACAGGTTCTAGTTAAACTTCTTCCACTGGTTGAGATAACTCTTTGTGTTCCTTCACTCATACACACACATACATACACACACATACATTTTCTGTTAATTAATAAGGGGTAAGGTTATATTGCAACTTTTCACTTAGCTGAAAAATCAATATCCAATTGCCTTTTTTCATAAAACCTGTAGGAACTTATTAACTTGAAAGCCCTGTTTCTGTGTCAGATTACATTAATATTGTCCAACTGATTTAGAAGTTATCCAGAGGAGACAGATGAGCAGACCGGATCATTACATGGCTGCATTTCTTTCGGGAACAGGGCTAAGAGGACATACTCAGCTGAGGTGGCATACTTACAAATCCCTGAAAAGTAGCAGTAAATTGTCATTTTCCAGGATGGGAAGTCAGTGGAAAGTTATGACAAAAAGTAAGACTTCATGATGCATATGTAAGGTCATTAAGCATAACAATATCTTCATTTAATAGAAGATGGTTAAGTCAATCTAAATACCAGTAGAAACATATATAGTTTATTCAATGTCACATTTTAAGGGGCTATTTTTACATCTTCTTTTGTTGTGATGAAGTTCACAGTTCATTGTAATATGAACTGTTAGAGACTCAGATTCAGACTGAAACATCAGAAAGGTTAGTAATCTTTTTTTCTGCTATGCAAAGTGAAGTGTGTGCACCTACATTTGTGGATTCCTCTACCTTATACCATAGCTTCTATCAGAGTTTTGGGTCAGACCTGCCACAATTACTCCCATTACTTGCCTGTCACTCCATTCCCAGAGTGGAAGGTCATTCACATCTAAAAGTACACATTTATGTTGTATGTACTGTTCCTTGCAGCCCTTGTTGCTGCTCTTTGTTCCTCAGTGTTCCTCAGTCCTCAGTATTCATCTTCTACCATCTGGTAAAAAGGGACATCCTTTGGTAGAATAGTAGAGCTAGACAGTGCAGCAGTCTGAATTTTGCTTCTCTGTTTTTGCTTGACACAGCCACCTTTTTAATCTCTTTTTTGCTATTTTTTCCCTTTGCACACTAATAAGCTGATTTGTGTGCTGATGTCTGTTCTATACAGGCTATTCATACGTCTATACTGGTCAACTAAGAGAGCAACATTTATAATAATTACACAGAGGTCTTTGTTTTAAGACCTTAGAGTTGATTTTGGCTGTGATCCATATGATTATTGACTGATGCTTATGGTGTCTTTCATATATTATTTTGTCTCCTCCCCTTTTCTTTCCCTTGCTGTGCAGGCAGGGAATGTTACCTGATTTCAAAGGACAAAGACCTACATCTTCTAGGTCCTGTTTGTGTCTTTATCACATTCTAATGACATATAGCTTCTCTGTGACCTGATTTCTTGACTGGTAAAACACCTGCCTTACATGTTAGGAGAAAGCAAGGAGGTATGTTATTCCTTTGCAGCCTGTATCAAAAAGTCAAATTCTTTCTTTTTAACATCTTCTTATACTACATGAGAAGAGCCATCGCAGGCCAGATCAGTGTTTCTGTGGTCTTGCATCTGAAGGAGTGCAGGGATGGATCCATAGGGAGGGAATATAAAAAGCAGGACAGTGCCCAACTTCTGACGCTTGCTGCTTTAGAGATTTCCTGAGCTAGTGGTTGCATCTAGACCATGTGTCTACCGTCTGCTGATGGACTGCCCTCATAATTTGTTATACTGGGGAGGTTGTACTGGGGTTTTGTCATACTGGGGTCTTCTAGAATGAATGTTTCTTAAGTTATGAAGTCACTGTTTTAATAGTAATAATGTGTACGAGTTCTGCTCGTCTATTGAAGCTTCCTCTCTGGCAGTCAGTCCTCTTCCCAATTTCTAGTCTAAAATAATATTCTTCACGTCTCTGCCAAATGCAGTCCTTTCTAAATAGGAACATTTAGCATATTTCTCTTGATTTTCCCTTATGACATTGTAGACTCGCAACTTACTGTCCTTTGTTTGTAGGTGCTGTGTCAGTCGAATGGGTGATACTAAGTAACCATCAGCTATCTTGATACAACACTTGTTTGCTTCGTATCCATCATACCATTTCAGATGCCAAGAAATGTTTTAAGTAGAATGCAGATGTCTCATTGAAATTAACCCGATGGATGTAGGTTTCTAAATGTATATTGCTTACAGCAGGAAGAAAGTTAATTTTTCAAATGCATCCATGTGTTTTTCTTTCTAGGTTATATAAGGCTTTTGCAATGGAAGCAGGTTTTGGTGAGTTCCATTTGTACCTGAGGCCTGTGCTCTTCAAATCTGCTTCTCACAGGGAGAAAGCAGAGCACCTCCCACCAATGTTCATTACATCTCTCCTGGAAGATGACAGCTGTGTTGACAGGTAGACTGAACTTTTTTTGTGTTTCACAGGGTGTAATCTCTTTAGTTTGGATGGGATCAAGCCTTTAGTCTGCTTAGGCTCACATATAAGCCACAAAAACTTCAGAGTGTAAAATACACAAAATTATTCAGGCAGAAAATGCGACATGCTGCAAGATTTATTTCCTTTTTGTATAGAGTCTGGGACTGAATAATACTAATTTGAAGCTGTTGAGCAGTGAAAGTGAGGAGACATCGAATTTGTGTGGAACATTGGCAATTTTGGAAGTAAAGTGCATTTTCTTTCAAAGTGAGGGATGCCTAATGGGGCTGGCCTGCAAGTGATTGCCCCAAGCCCCATAGGTAGCAAAATGGGACCTCAGAAACTGTTGTGAATAAACTCCTAATTCTGAGCATGGAGAAAGCTTATTCTCCTAGAATTATACTGCACTTCATGAAGTGATATCTTTGATCTTTGTTTTTCAACTCGGTGACCCAATCTCTGCATGAGGAAAAGGCTATTTATTATTTTCCCTTTTCTTCTGGGGAAAGCGACTGGAACAAGCAGATTTTACAGTTGCCGTGATTTACTCTTTAAAGAGTTGGTGAATATGTGTGTATACACATATATAAATAACACCAGTTTGTGTGTGTGTTTGTGTGTATTTTAGATCAATGTTTAGGAGGAAGAAAGGAAACAACTTGTGAATTCTCTTATTAGATTCAGGGAGGACATCCCGTCAGTCGTTCACTATGGCTAATGTGGGCAGCATGGCTCCCTTCTGACTTGTACGTATACCACCTGCAGTCCCATGCTGTTGTTTGCATCCTATTCACTTGCATACACCCAAGCCTGCTGTGAAAATTGGGCTGTACCAAACAAGTTTAGCAATTGCAAGCAACCTGGAATGAAGCTTCAGCTGCTAATGGAATTGGGGCAGTGATGGACATCAGAGCCCAGAAGACAGTACAGCAGCACAAAAAAACCACATTAGGAACCAATACTTGAAACAAGACATGATTAAACTGAACAAGCAGACTAAGCTCGTCTAGGAGGAGCTAATGAGTCATTGTAATGCCAACTACAAAACATGATAGGATGTATTCTTTTTCTTACAAAACTACTTCTAAAAATTAAAGCAACATCCTAAAATCACTAAATTAGGGACAAGAGTGGCCAATTCCATTTTCTCTTCTAAATTTAAAGGGGGAAAGAACTGGAAATGTTTCTGAATATATCACTATTCTCCTTTCATCCTCAGTTTGGCTTCTTTCTCTGTCATACTCCATGTTTATAGGTAATTTTGCTTTCATTGCAGATATATCCCATCTAGCTTAACATTGAGCATCCAAGAAATCGACAGTCATCTTGGAAAATTTAGTTTCCGTACAAGAGATGGTGTTATGCAGGTGAATGATTTAATTTGCAGAATAAGCAAAAAATATGTATGATGTTATTATTTATTTGCGAGAGTATGAAAGGGCCTCAGTCATGCGTTTACTAGACACTATAAACTTCTCTATAGTTTGTCTTTCTCTGAGTGATCATATGATTTAGTCTACTGTTTTATAATTAACTTCATAAAATTGCACTGGAAATTCGATTGTTAATGCGGCCTAATCCAGGAATGCTTACTGGGATGAAACTCTTTTAAGTTAGTAGAGCTTTGTCTAAGGAACTTTGTTAAATAAAGGAGGATGCCTGTGTGTGGCTGTATGCACACATAGTAACAACATTTGGTGTAGAGAGTTCTGTAATGAAAGAAAACAACCTTAGTCTTCAATGCTATTTTGCGTACTTATTCCTTTCCTTTTCGTATGAGTGTATAAAAACAGTATCACAGACTGCCAGGCCATGGAGATTTCTTTTTTCTAGCTCTCTGCAAAATCTGCTTCTTGCCATCAACTCAGTCATGACCTGTACTCTGCAGCAGGGTGGCATACAGTTAAAAATTTGCCAAGGAAAAACAAGTATGTTTTATTTGGTGTCTACTTCTTTCCCAGCCTGTTTGCACTTGGCTGCACTGTCTGGCACTGTCCTGCTCTGGAGTAGAGCTGAGAATACAACTCACTAAATACAAATGAATGAAATGTTTCTTTGATCTCTACAATCAGTCGTGTTTCAATGATAACAACGTATATGTCCCGCCCCCCTCTTACTCTGCCCAGCTCGGCTGGAAAAGTATGTTTGCTGCAGAAACTTCTACAGCCTGTGACTCCTCCTCAGGTTGTCAGCTTGGCCCTGTGTAGAGGCTGTTGAGGTCATCGACTCTGCACGGGACACCGGCACCCTGGAGAGCTTTACTCCCAGTCATTCCTTTCCCCTTGGGCAGCAGCGGTTCTGCCGCTGCTACAGGCAGCTGCTTTCTCAAGGGCACGGGGCTAGGATGAAAACAGGCTGCTGCATGCTCCAGTCAGACTAAGATGCTGTTCTCTGGGGACCCGGTGCAGGGAAAGCTGAGGTACTTTCTGCACTGCCAACGCCTCGTCACAAGGGAACGATGCTCTGGTTTTAGCAGAAAAAGCTGTCGGTCACAGGCAGCCACGTATCACTGTGCACAGCTGTTTGGCAGGTGTCTTGCTTGTTCAAGTAGAGGCGTATTTCTTGCCTTGCGGTCTTGATGCCAAAACAATGAGGGGTTCAAGTTACAAAAGCCTTTTACCATCAGAGCAAGATGACAGCTAGATTTCTACCAGCACTGTATTTCAGCTATGTTGCTAGCTGAAAATGGCTTGCAGGCCAGGAGATTTAGAGGGGTCTGAATTAAAGAAACCGAGTGTTGAAGTGTTTGTTTTAAGGAGGCGAACTAGGCAGCCAAAGGAACTGAGCTGCTCACCTGACTCATTGACAGAACAGCCCATCCAGCCTACTAAGTATTGCGCGTTGCAGGCAGCAAAGTGCAGCTGTGACGCTTGCTGGCGGGAGCGGCACAGAGTGCAGAGCTACGCTCCTGTACAGAGCAAAGATGGAACCTCCAGGGCTCTACGGTCATCTGCTAAGGACATCTAATATACCAATATGCCCCTTTGCCTTCCCTGCTTCACGTCTAATTACTTTGCAGGGTGGTAAGTAACACCATGCAGTGTCTCTTATCTAAGCGACAAGGCCTGCACAGGAAGCCTTGTGTGTATGCAGGGTTAGGAGAGCAGATTATTGATAGCACAGAGGTGAGGAAAGGTGCAAACACCGCAACAAAGCCCAAGGCTAACCAGCGTATTGCTCATTTGCAGATCAGCCACTTGCACCTGGTCTGCTCGGACATGCTGTTTCCTGCTGAACAGAGCTGCCACACTGGCACAAAGCAGCTTTCGGTCTCTTCTGGCCTGCTTTCGGGATGTCATCTGCGTTGCTTTATTTTTTTAAATCTCTTGCCAGCATCTGTTGGCTCGCTGCCGTCGCTCCCACAACCCTGACGCCACAGGCAGACCCATACAGCAATCCCTGGGGGGCAAAACCCCACCTGTTCTGCAGGTTCCCTCTGCTGTTCCTCCTCCCCAAGTTATGGGGGGGTGGCGGGAGGGACAGGAGCAACCCCCAGACTTCTAAAGCAGTCAAATGCAAGGGACGGAAACACTCCAGCCGCCTCGATGCTTTTTGGTACGGAGGCAATGAAGGTCACTGCCCGGGCTGCGAGTGGGAAAAGGGCAGGGAAACGCAAGCCCTGCACCCCCAGTAGGTAGTGACCGCCGTTGGCTGGTCTAAACTGGGCTGAGGTGTCAGTCATTGCTCACCCCGCTGATGCTCAGACAAGGATCGTTAAGGGGATGCTGCCGCCCGGCGACCACCAGTCGGCACTGCCGCTCGGGGGGGGGGGGGGGCGCGCATGCGCGGTGCCGCTCCCGCGCTCCAGGCTGCCGTCCGCCGGTAACGGCGGCGCGATGCCGCGGTGCGGTGCGGTGCGGTGCGGTGCCGTCGCGCTCGCTGCTGCCGCCCGGTGAGGAAACGCCGCGGCCGCTGGGCGCGCAAAGCGCGGGACTGCAGCGCCGGTGCCGCCCGCCGGGTGCTGGCTGCTGCCGCTGCCGCTTCGTGGCCGAAGCGCGGAACTGCAGCGCCAGCACCGCGCAGGTGCGCAGCAGCGCGGCCGCCTCTGCTGCTGCAGGAGCACGGTAGTGTGCCGGGCGCGATTCCCGGTGGTGGGTGAGGGCCAGGACCACCGGTGCGGCGAACCGGAGCCCCTTCGGCGGGTGCGGGGGTGGCTCCTGCCCGCCGCCCCCCGCCCTCCCCGGGGGCTGTTGGGACGGGAAGCTTCAAACCGCTCGCTGCAGCAGGCTCCGGGTCTGCTGGAGGCGAGCCGGGCCAGGGCAGCCCCAGAAAGTTCCCCGGGAGCTGATAGAAGGGAAGAGGGGAAGGGCTGGCACCCCTCATGTCGCCAGAGCTCCCCTTGAGCCTCCCCCGGCCCCGCTCGCCCCGTGCAGCTGCCCCCAGCTCCAGCACCTCCCCCAGGTCACCCCCCAGCCCTGCTCTAAAGGCAGCAAGCTGGCCCGGCGACGCGCTGCCTTACCGCAGGTGCCGTTAGCAGCCGTGCGGGAAGGAGCGGCGCCTCCAGAAGCAGCTGCGGAAGGAGGGGGGCCGGCCAGGGGCCGCCTGTGGTAGTCACGGTGGCTGCTGCTCCCTTCTCTCGCCTAGAGGCTGCGCCGAGGACGGGGTTGTCCGTTCCTCCCCTGGGGATGCCGTTGGCTGCACCCGCCCCAGGCTCGTCTCTGCCTGGCCTCGCTCTCCTCGCGGCGTGGGGACCAAAAGGGACAGGAGCTGCCGTGGCTGAAGCCAGAGAGGCCACCGAAAGGCAAAGAAGAAGAACTGGAAGGCCATCCGGCCGGCAGCTGCCTTCTGCTGCAGGCGAGAGAGAGCCTGCCTCTCCGGGTGAGGAAGGGTCCCTCTTCGTCTTCGGCAGCAGGTCAGGCTGCCAACGTCCACCGCTGTATGCGTCGCCAGCAGCGCTGTATGGCCGCGTTGTGCGTGAGCGAGCAAGGCTATGTGTCTGGGAAGCCTCGTCTCGTAAGAGCTGTAAGACACCCACATGTTCTCTTAGGTGGAGGACAGCCAAGCGGCCCGAGTTACAGAAGAGGAAGGGAGGAGAGATGGAGAAAGAAGCATCTGAGCTGTCAAATTCTCCCAGCAGCCCCAAGAGCGAGAGCTGTGGTGAGTCCTGGCGCCCTCGGGGCCCTGGCGCCCTTCTTGTGCATCCTGGTCCCTCCCGGTCCCTCCCCTGGCCCCCTCTCTTTCCCACACTGCTACAAATTTTTCGGTTTTTTCCTCCCCTGTACCTCTCCTCTCTATTTTTGTGTCTTGGTCTCTCTCCCTCTTTTTTGTCACCCTCTGTCTCTGTCCTGCAGCCCATCACTTTTTTTTCCTTTTCTATCTCTTTGTCCTGATCTGCATCCGTCTCTTATTTCTCCACAATTTCTCTGGCCTGTTGCCTGGCATTCTTTTCCTCTCTGTGCCTGTACATGCCGCTCTGTGTCCCTTCCTTCCTTCCTTCCTTCCTTCCTTCCTTCCTTCCTTCCTTCCTTCCTTCCTTCCTTCCTTTTCTTTCTCTCTCTACCCCTTTGTCTTGCTCACTGCCGATGACTATGAGCAAGAAAGACAAATTGAGATCCATTACAATGACCATCAAAGGCTGCATTTCATGTCTGAACCGCTTATTAAATTTTTAATAAATGTTATACACTTTTTACTTCAGTGTTTACTTTTGCTCTCATGCAGGTCAAAGTTAAGTCTGCTAAAATATAGCGTTGAGTGACTGGAGTGCTGAGAAAGCTTATGAGCTGCAGTAGATTTTGAAGTGGATAAGAGAGGGGATAGAGTACGCCCTACGTTGTAAAAATTCTTGCAGCTCCGTTGTTAGCTACGGGACTTGGCTAAACAGATATGTCTCAGTCTGAGTGCATTTGTCTCTGTTTATACACCTCTTTTTTTGCTAAACAAGTTAAAATCAGATAGCTACACACCAATGAAAAACAGAAAGGAATTACCATGAAGTTTTAGATATTCTTCTGTAATTTACACCTCACCAATTGCTATCTGTCTATGTCAGCACTGGGCTTGCAAAGCTCAGGCTCAAAACTAAAAGAGTTAACTGCGAGGCAGAGTGTTTGTTTTAATAAGAGTACTTTGCTCTGTTTTTTTCATCTTTTTTTTTATGCGGTTCCTTCAGCCCCTACAAACCTTAGAATATATGTGTTATGAAATAACCTACGTGAAAGTGGTAAGAAAGTCCTTGTGGAGTTCAGGTGGGACAGACCTGAAAGGGACAATGGAGTATTAACGCATTTCAGGGTTTACTATCAACTACTGAGTCACAGTGGCATTGCTGACATTTTCACGGAATGGAACGTGAGCAATGTTAAATCCACCCTGATGCTCTTTTCTCTCAGGGATGTGCTTCCCAACCTCACAGTAAGGTTTCAGGTATGAAAAATTACTAAACTTATCTCATGCTAGATGGTAGATGTTATCAGTGCAGCCTGATGCGTTTACCTAGGAGATGGTATTGGGCTTGGGGCAAGAACTTGTGGTTTCGCCTCGTGGAACTGCTGATTCACTGACTCACCCTTGGATACCTAGCTTAACCTTTCTACGGATTGTATTATTCACTAAGTAAGGTGGAAAACAATGCTGCAATATTATACAGGTTTGGTAAAGCCCAAAAGAAACTTTTCTAGAGGTTTCCCAAAGCCACTGCTAAAAGCTGCATGTTAAACGCAGATTTGACTGAGCTGGTGGAGGGCAACAGGCCATTAAAACAGAGCCACAGATCAAGAGAAGTTCCACTGCTGGAGAAATGCACAGACTCAAATGGCTTCCATAAAAAGAGACTTCCGTATTAAAACTTGTAAAGAGGTCATGTTTTCATTGTGATAAAAGGTTTGGAACACACAGAAGATGTGCTTGAAAGACAAGTTAAAAAACACGAGAGCATGTAACAGACCAGGTACTGATGGGGGAGAACACGGTATTGGTTGCAACATCAACCAACAGCAGGAATTGCTGTAGCCTGGGGAAGGAGACAAGACTGGCTGGTGTCCTATGAGCTCTAATTGATAGATGCAGCATGAATTGTCACTCTCTGGGCCACTGCTTAAAATTCTCTTCATAGCTATGGTCCAACCCTGAATGTAGACTTTGAACTGACAGTGCAGCCGCAGGTCAAACAGAGCACATGCATATGTTCCTAGCTGAGCAGCCAGGGGATCTCGTTCTGGTTTTGCCATTAACTATGACTCTACAGGCTCTCAAATGCAGTCATTTATGCTGCTACTTAACATATGTAACAATCTCCTGTCCCACAGGTACAAGCCTTCACCTCTGTGGGTCCAGGACCTTTGTCTAATATAGCAGAGAAGAATTCATTAGGTATGGATGACTTAGGTGCCATCTCATGGTTTGTGTGTAATAGCTGGTGGACAGTACAGGAATTTGGTAATCTGATAAATAGCCTCTGACACTTTGTGTGATGTGTTCCACCCTACAGTAGACACCACAGAGGAAATAGTTACAGCTTCTGACATGAAATGATTAACACATTTCTTATCATTAGATTAAATTTCAGGAATTTCAAGCCTTTCCTCAAAACTATGCTAAATTAACTTTTCTAGGCAACCCCAGGGTAGTATGGAACAGCAGGTTTTGATGTGTAATCTGCATACTGCTAGAGATCATAGAATATTTCTAATTGGGCTGTGAAAGGTGACCAGGAGAGTTAGAGATCTACTAGGAATTATAGGCTATTAAGTGAGCAAATCTGTTTTTACTAGGCTTACATTTGTTAGGTAAGCATCCACAGTGCCATTGAAAAAATCTCAGGAGTTTGCATGTGATGACAAGAAGGCATCTCATTATTTTATTTATTTGCTGTCACGACCAAATATAATTTATGCAGGACCATCATTTATTTTTATCTTGTACTTGCTTTCCTTATGAATGACTGCTATTGTCTAAAATATTTTTTGTAAATTCTGCTGTGCCCTTTTCCTTCCAGATCTTTTCCCTGTCCCAACTCTTATAAATGTTTCTGCCAACAAGTTGTTTCTTACTGACATAGACGATAATCATACCATATAGGAACTTTCAGCAAAGACAAATGTAAAGGACATCTGTTATACTGCTAATGATAACAAAGTGTACTATATCATAGAAGATTCTCTTTTTCTTCTGAATATACAGACTACTTCAAAGTTTCAGGTATTCCTTTGGTCATTCCCTTGCTTGTGAGAATCTAGGAAAATACGTGGCCATTATTGTCATTATTTTGGGGCTAATTATATTTTTTAAGAAGTCAAACCCGCATATTTGACACAGAAAAAAAAGCAGCATGATGAACAAAGCACATTTAATGGCAAAATACAGTGGGGAAAACAGAACTGGAAAGCCACAGTTTTCTTAATGACTGTCAGTTCCTATGAGACTTAATATGAAAGAGATTAGCTGGATAATTTTCCATTCTAGCAGTACAATAAAAATATGTATAATATAATAAAATTTGGATTTCAATTTTTTTGTCATCAATAGCTATTAGAATAGGCCAGAGTATGCCATTGGTAAAGTTGTCCTATTAAACATGTATGGTTTTACTGATATCTGCTTTTTTGATAAGATATTTCAACAGATATTTAGTTTAAAATTCACACTATTAAATACCAGAAATTTATTTTTTGTATCAAATGTAATTTAATTTAATTTGATGTCATTCTAATTTCAAGTATATGGAAGCAACATGGAAGCAACAATTGATATTCGTGAAACAATAGTTTTCATTTGTATAAAAATATTGGAATCTTCGTTCCATGGCATCTCTTTATACTTTGACTTCTACTTACCAAGTAGAAATTATTTTGGAACCAAATCTGATTTCATAATATCCTAACACCGGGTGGGAAATTTCTGCTTTCAAGCAGTTTTAGTAATGTTTTTATTTTTTTCTTAAGTTTTTCACAGACGCGTATCTTCACAATGCCATCACAGTTGACTGGATTGTAAGACATCTCTTTGTTGCCCTGAAAACACCATGGAATGAAACTCAAATATTTGTTGTTGATCTTGAGCTCAAGATAATATCTCTAAAAGCCTTGAACATGCAGTTGGGTAAAGCTAATCTAACTGTATCATCTCTTGTCATATCCTTTCTTAAGATAAGGCATATATTACTAATAACTTTTTAAAGCATATTTTAAACATGATTTTCATGAAATCATCAACTGTTAAGGACCAAAAAGGATTTTTGTAGTATATGAGTCTTTGCATTGTATAAATCTCAGAAATTTCTGGATGTAGTTCTACTTTTATAGAAGTAACCTGTCTTTTTGCTGCCATTGTCTACAGGAGAGCATCACCTGTGAGCTGCCAGTGGCTCCTCTTGCACACAGATCATTTCTTGCTTTTTGTCCTGAGAGCAGTCACATTTTTCCCCTTAAGAAAACCTCTGTTTAAGATGAACCTCTCTCTGTCTTTCAAATGAAAGTGAAATAAGAGGTGCAGGCACTCTGACACTCTTCTTTTAGGGTCCAGTTGTGCTATACTTTGGAAGTTCTCATCCAACCATGCTATTTTTTTTTTTTCTCTTAACACTCAGATCTCTTAGCATCTGCAGCATCAAGAAAAAAGGCTCTCATCCTATGTGGATTTCTGAATATTATGAGCATATTCCTAAGGAGTCTATGGCAAAAAATAAGAAAAGCTGGCCTGTGATCAGTAGATTTCAATTCTTTGCATGGGAATCCACATCTATATTGTAAAATTTGTATTACATACTGATTGGATACGATTGAATACTATTGGGATGTGGCAAGAATTCACACCGTTGCTTCTTTGTGTGGTAAACTGAGCCATCCTGCAGCAATGTACACCCTTTCAGTGGCGAAACATAAAGGTAGCATATGAAATGGGAGACTGGGTTGCTCCACTGAAATGGAATTTTTCAGTCTCAAGTTGAAATGAAACATGAAACTCAGAACGGGCTTCTCTAGTTGGGGCAAAACAAAACATCAGGATAAAAATAAAGTCCTAGACAAAAAAAAAAACCAACAACCAACCAAAAAACCACACCAGCCCCCAAACCCTGAGCATTTTTAATATGTATTTGTATCAACATTCAGAGCTTTTCACAATTTGTTGAAAAATTTCCAACCAGCTGTAAACGTAATGTATATGTGTCCTGGCACTTATGTTCTCAATTTCATGAATGTAACTGCTAGTTTAAATTGTAATCAGATGCTGCTAGAGCCTCTTGAAGTGTGTACACTATTTCACACCTCTGAAGCTGTGTGAATTCCCTCTGTCTTTCCCTCCATTCTATAACAAAATGAAAGAAGCTTGGATTAATCTGTACTTTGCAACAAATAGTGAGCTAGAGGGAATGAAAAAAAAGGAAGACAACTTGGAAAAATTAATGCATTGTTCTTGCCACAGAGTGTCACTCTTACTCCACATATGTTTTAGCTAGTGAAAGGAGAAGTTTGTCGTCTTTACTAGTCTAGCTTCTGCACATTTCATTTAAATAATCTGCAGTCTTGCTACTAGGGCATAAATTATAGTATATGTACCCATCATTCTGATATGTTGGGAACATAGATAGTGTAATGACTTCTTAACTCTTTACCTATCTGGACAGTTCAATAGGAAAAAAGAATTTTTAATGCAGCGTTGGGGCATGCCATATACCATTTCAAAGTCTGTGATCCCAAAGCTTCAAAGGAAGGGTTGATTTTTCCAGAACAATTACTGAGTAACCAGCTGGCATGGGCATCAGACCAGCAACCCAGTTTCTTGCTTGCACTTCTCAGCCAGACCATGTATTTCTGAGTAAAATTGTAAAAGTTTGCAATAAATGCTTAGTTTTGGGTTTTCTTTCTTCAGACTTTTCTGTTCAGGAAAAGACTTTCCGACTGGAATAGTGCATGGGTATACTTTTTTTGTGCATGTCCAAGTAAGCATCATATTAAACTCACATCTAAGAGAGCAGGAATTCAGTGATATGACTATAAATGTAGAGATATAGGACAGCAGCTGGTGTTTTTTTGTCTGCTTGCACGGTAGGATAGCCAAGGAGATACTAAAAAAGTCCCTCAAAATATTTTGAACTTGTCTGCAGCTCACTGACTATACAAGAATATGAGTTTTACATGTGTAGAGTGTCAGTCCTGTAAATGGATCATATTCATATGCTTATAACTTTTTTTCTTTCCTCAGTGACATTTCTTGACTTCTCTAAAAATAAAACAAAAAACCAAACAAACCTCTAGTGAGATCTGTACCTAAAAGGAGATTAATTTTTCTTTCTGTTTCAGTACCAGAGGGAGTTGATTCCATTAAGACAGTGGTTTTGTCTGACACCACCATCAACATACCTTGGAGTGAACCTTTGAAGCCAAATGGACCTCTAGAATCCATCCACTATCAAATCTCTGTCAATTTATTACCTCCTGTCCCAGCGACACCCTTGCAAAAAAGTGAATTTCCAAATGGGATGCTTGCATGGTCTGTCAGTGGGCTCCAATCCGGAACAAACAATTTATTCAAGGTATAATTACAAGCAGTTTTGCCTATTTGTTCACTAACCTGCAAATCTTTATACTGCTCTTCTGTAAAGCTATATGTGTGTTTTTGAAAATATGAGTTCAAAACTTTGCAGACTTCTCTCAGTCCTTCAGTCTTAAGGAAAATTAAACATCATAGTTTATTCCTACATGGGTTGTTCAGATTAAATCCTTAGAGCTCAGATCTTTTCTATTTGGGGAGCACATCACAGATCTCAAGAGTAAATAGGAGTTTCTGCTGCAATCCTGCTGTTATTGCCTCAATACTTGATGCAACAGGCTAAGAGAGGGTCAAATGATGGGTATCGCCTGTTCTCAAAGGAGGATGCCTGGAACTGTGAGCTGCTTGTGAAGGACTAGGTGAAGTGTTATAAGCAGGGCTATGTGAGTGTGAATGGGTCATGGCCAAAAGATAAAGGCTTTTCTCAAGAAAGCAAGATACCTGAAACTTTCATAAAAGGGAAACCTCTATATATTATATCAAGAGCAGCCGCAGACATTTTGCCAATTGCTGCTTTTCCTTTAATAAACAACTACATTTAGGAAAAAAAAAATTCCAAAAAGTATCTGATATATCCATAGAGATACAGGTGATCACTCAATAGTTGACTGATTCTGTCTTGCAGCAGTCACATTTTAAATAGAAGTATATTATAAAATATGCATGCAAAGTTCACAAGAACAATATATCAAAGTTGACCCTTTAACAAATGCAGAGGACTACCAATGACTTAAAAATGCAAGTAGGTGCTTGGCTATTTGGTAGCCTTTGAAGAAAATTTCTGTAGACGAGAATATTGAAGGGTGGTTGCAAACCTGCTGATTTTGGATTTCATTGAAATATGATGCTGTCAGTACAATAGAAGAAGTAGTTTCTTCCGCTGTCCAGGCAAGTCACAGACAGAGGTTTTTCAACTACCATATTGAAACAGGAAATTTGTAGAAGCAGGAAATGTAAGAATAGGCCAGCCCCATGATAGCTAGCAGAAGCAGCAGAATAGGATATCCATCCATCAGCTGCTGCAGTTCATGTGGACTCCTATGTCAGCATCACGCAAAAACTTTGGTGGCTTGCGTAGTTATGCTGGGCTGTGAACGGTGAGAATTGAGGGGCAAACACATCAACCCCCCTGCCACCCCTGCTGTCAGACTCAGGCAGCAAGGCTTTTTGGACAGCCAGGGCAGAGGGAGCACCATCCTGAAGTAATGTCAGTATTACCTGCCTGAGCACGTGTGTCATTGCTGTAAGAATGAGCAGAAAAGAGTAACTTCACATGGAGGTGAAATCAAGAAGGTGGAGGAACCAAAGGAGTTCAAAGTAGCAAGGACTAAAAAGGCAGTTGGGAAGGCTCTGTTAGTATGCTGAAGAAGATGAGAAGAGGAATAACAGATTGCAGTATTTAGTGCTTTTTTTGTTTAGTTTTTAGGAACAGGAGACCTGTGACTAGATACTTAACACAACTGCATGAAGCCAACAGTAGTGCAACAGGTTAAAGACTATTTATGTAGGTTGTATGTATTTAAGTCAGCAGCATCTGATGGCCTTAAACTACGTAAGGACATGGTTAAAAACAGTCTGTGAATGTTCACAATTATCTTCTGTAACTTTTGGAAGAGAGTAAGTCCCACAGAAATAGCAAAAAGAGGTCATACTTAGCTTCAAAAAGGAAATTATTTTATATATATAAAATATATATTTTTAATATATATAATATATATTTTATGTATCTATTTTATATATATATATATAGTGTAACTTCAGTACCTGAAGTTATTTTAAGGACATAAACAGTTTTACTAGGACTATATTAGGACGTATATAGGTATGATCAGGACTGTATTAGAACAAAATGGTAAACAGTTGGTATACAAGCACCTAGACGATAACAGAGGAATAAAAATGTCCAATGTAGATTTGTAACAACAAAACATACTGCTTCTCCCTTTACAGATGAAGAGTTAAAAGGAAAACAGTAAATGATGTATCTGGACAGCAGGGCTCTCACCAGGGTGGCAGGAGACCCGCCAGGAGCCAGCATCTCTCACGAGAGAACGTGGCTGACGAGGCGTGGGCAGGGCCAGCAGTAATGGCGTCCACCCCCCACTCCCACCAAGGGCAGCCCACGGGAGCACTGCGACCAGGGCACGGTGCAGCAGTTTGCACGGCAGTTCGCGTGGGAGGCCGCCTCTTCGAGGGAGGGCATTCCACGGGCCGCATGGGGAGGCTGGAAGTCCACCTAACCCAGCAACCGGGCACCGTTCTGTGACCACCCGCGCAGGCCAAGGGCACTCATCCTACCTGAGCCTCGAGGCAGAATGGCGGGCACTCGCCCGAGAGCAAAGGCTGCGGCTCCGGCTGGGGGGGCCGCACCATCTACCCCAGCGGTGGCCGATGCCTCCGCCCAGACGGAGCTGCTGAGGGGAGAGGCTGCGGCGCAGGCCTCAGGCTGCAGGAAGGGCCGGGGCCTTTCTCCCGGGGCAGGGATGGGCAGCAGAGCTGCCTGCAGAAGGTGTGCCCAGGCGGAGGACGTCCTGCAGCGCGTGGCTGAGCTGCAGGAGGCCATGAGAAGGCTGCGTAACATCAGGGAGGCTGAGAAGGAGTTAGACACCTGGTTCCAAGCGCAGGCTGCAGCGGACCCACAGCCAAACAGCCAAAAACTCCTCCACTGGCACACACGGAGAGGACGGGGGCCAATAATGCAGCAGAATGGAAGCTTGCAGGGACTTCCCCCGCAGCCTGAGGTGCCCTTGCAGAACTGCTTCGTGCCCCGCAGACTGAAGAGGAAAGACCCATCACATCAGGAGAAGTGCTGGAGCTGAGTAAAGCAGTCCGATCTGTTCCCTGTATAACAACCAGCCCAACTAAGAAAAGGCGATGGGTGATAGTAGTAGGTGATTCTCTTCTGAGCAGATTGGAGGCACCCATCTGCCAACCTGACACACTCTCTAGAGAGGTGTGCTGCTTACCAGCAGCTCATATCAGGGATGTCACCAAGACACTACAAAGCCTCGTACGGTCCACCAACTATTATCTGCTGTTGTTGTTTCACGTGGACACCAGTGATGCAGCTGGGAGCAGTCTGAGGAGTATCAAGAAGGATTACAGAGCTCTGGGAGTGGTGGTAAGGGACTCTGGAGTGCAGGTAGTTTTTTCATAAATCCTCCCGGTCGAAGGGAAGGGGTTTGAAAGGGCCAGTCGAATCTGGCAAATCGACAAATGGTTATGGGACTGGTGCCACAGCCAGGGGTTCGTCTACTTAGACCGTGGGACTCGCTTTGAGAAACGTGGTCTACTGGGTGCTGATGGGGTCCATCTGTCAGAAAAGGGGAAGAGCATCTTCAGTCGTAGGCTTGCCGAGCTGGTGAAGAGGGCTTTTAAACTAAAGTTGCCAGGGAAGGGGAACCTCAATCCATCCCACTCCTACCAGTTTGATGCCAGTGCCAGCAATAGATGCCCAGAGCCTGGAGAGGGATCACAGGTCAGCAGGAGAGCACCCAAAGAGCAGCACAAAGGAATTCCAGCCACTCCAGCCAGTAAGTCAGCTTCATCGGGAGCCCAACCGAAATGCCTCTGTGCAAATGTACGTAGGATGGGGAATAAACAAGAGGAGTTAGAGACGTGTGCATGCCTGCAGGGCTATGATCTTATTGGCATCACGGAGACGTGGTGGGATGGCTCCTATGACGGGAGTGTTGGAATGGAAGGATACAGGCTCTTTGGGAAGGACAGGCAGGGGAGATGAGGAAGGATGTTGCCCTCTATGTCGATGACCAGCTGGAGTGCATGGAGCTCTGCCTGGGGATGGATGAGGAGCTGACTGAGAGCTTATGGGCCAGGATTAAAGGGAGGGCAGGGACAGGTGACATTATAGTGGGGATCTGCTTCGTAGAGTACAATGGGATAAAGCCCTGGAGGGAAGACGGGCCCAAGAAGTCTGGTTAATATTCAAGGATCACCTCCTCCAAGCTCAGGATCAATGCATCCCAGCGAAGAGGAAGTCAGGCAAAAATGCCAGGAGGCCTGCATGGATGAACAAGGAGCTCCTGGACAAACTCAAACACAAAAAGGAAGCCTACAGAGGGTGGAAGCCAGGACAGGTAGCCTGGGAGGAATACAGAGAAATTGTCCGAGCAGCCAGGGATCAGGTTAGGGAAGCTAA
Organism: Harpia harpyja; assembly: GCF_026419915.1. Lineage (NCBI taxonomy): Eukaryota > Metazoa > Chordata > Aves > Accipitriformes > Accipitridae > Harpia > Harpia harpyja. The sequence goes on along the minus strand of NC_068942.1, from coordinate 9,808,539 downwards.
AGCCCTGATAGAATTAAATCTGGCCAGGGATGTCAAGGACAACAAGAAAAGCTTCCATAGGTATATTGCTGATGAAAGGAATACTAGGGAAAATGTGGGCCCTCTCCAGAAGGAAATGGGAGACCTGGTTACCTGGGACATGGAGAAGGCTGAGGTACCCAACGACTCTTTTTTCTCAGTTTTCACTGGTAAGTACTCCAGCCACACTGTCCAAGTTGCAGAAGGCAAAGGCAGGGACTGGGAGAACAAATAACTCCCCACTATAGGAGAAGATCGGGTTCAAAACAATCTAAGGAACCTGAAGGTGCATAAGTCCATGGGACCCGATGAGATGCATCTGCAGGTCCTGAGGAAACTGGCGGATGAAGTGGGTAAGCCACTATCCATCATATTTGAGAAGTCGTGGCAGTCCGGTGAAGTTCCCACTGACTGGAAAGGGGGAAAAATAAACCCCATTTTTAAAAAGGGAAAAAAGGAAGACCTGGGGAATTACAGACAAGCCAGTCTCACTTCTGTGCCTGACAAGATCATGGAGGAGATTCTCCTGGAAATTCTGCTAAGGCACATGGAAAATAAGGAGGTGATTGGTGACAGCCAACATGGCTTCGCTAAGGGCAAATCGTGCCTGACAAATGTGGTGGCCTTCTGCAACAGGGTTACAGTGTTGGTGCATAAGGGAGGAGCAATGGACGTCATCTACCTGGAGTTGTGTAAATCATTTGACACTGTCCCATGTGACATCGTTGTGTCTAAATTAGAGAGACATGGATTTGACAGATGGCCCACTTGGTGAATAAGGAATTGGCTGGATGGTCACACTGAAAGCGTGCGGTCAATGGCTTGATGTCCAAGTGGAGAGCAGTGATGAGTGGTGTTCCTCAGGGGTTGGTATTGGGACTGGCGCTGTTTAACATCTTTGTCGGCGACATGGACAATGGGATTGAGCGCACCCTCAGCAAGTTTGCTGATGACACCAAGCTGTGTGGTGTGGTTGACATGCTGGAGGGAAGGGATGCCATCCAGAGGGGCCTTGACAGGCTCGAGAGGTGGGCCCGTGTGAACCTCATGAAGTTCAACAAGGCCAAGTGCAAGGTCCTGCACATGGGTCAGGGCAATCCCAAGCACAAATACAGGGTGGGCGAAGAGTGGATTGAGAGCAGCCCTGTGGAGAAGGAGTTGGGGGTGTTGGTTGATGAGAAGCTCAGCATGACCCAGCAATGTGCATTTGCAGCCTAGAAAGCCAACTGTTTCCTGGGCTGCATCAAAAGAAGTGTGACCAGCAAGTCAAGGGAGGTGATTCTCCCCCTCTACTCCACTCTCATGAGACCCCACCTGTAGTACTGCGTTCAGCTCTGGGGCCCCCAGCATAAGAAGGACATGGACCTGTTTGAGCGGATCCAGAGGAGGGCCATGAAGATGATCAGAGGGCTGGAGCACCTCTCCTATAAAGACAGGCTGAGAGAGTTGGGATTGTTCAGCCTGGAGAAGAGAAGGCTCCGGGGAGACCTTATAGCAGCCTTCCAGTACCTAAAGGGGGGCTACAGGAAAGGTAGAGAGGGACTTTTTACAAGGGCATGTAGTGATAGGACAAGGTGTAATGGCTTTACACTGAGAGAGGATCGATTTAGATCAGATGAAAGGAAGAAGTTTTTCACTGTGAGAGTGGTGAGGCACTGGAACAGGTTGCCCAGAGAGGTTGTGGATGCTCCATCCCTGGCAGTGTTCAAGGCCAGGTTGGATGGGGCTTTGAGCAAGCTGGTCTAGTGGAAGGTGTCCCTGCCCATGGCAGGGGGGGGTTGGAACTAGATGATCTTTAAGGTCCCTTCCAACTGAAACCATTCTGTGAGTCTATGATTCTATTATTTTCAAAAGCACCCAAGGAAATGTTGTCTGCAGAATGCGCACTGGGTGCATCACAAATACAGTCAGAGAGTGGTTTTCACAGTTCATACATGGTCTGGGAGAACATTCAGCTGTTGGCTGGAGGGGATCTGTTCTGGTCTTAATTTGATTTTGTGCTTTTGTTAATGATTTGGATGGTATAATGGGGAATACATATATACACGCATACCTGTATACCTATATGTATGAATGTAAGTATGCATACCCCAACATAAGTCATATTTGATTGTGACTTAGTGGAAGGCGGTGTGCTAGGGCACCTCCTCACCTTGTGTTTTTGTGATTCTAAAACACTGCCTATTGTGTGATGTGACATCTGCATGCCTGTGTAAGAGCATGTGGCATTTAAGAAAGGTCTAGAAAGAGAAGAGTCTTGGTAGAAAGATGAAACGAGAAACTAAGAGTCTCTGAGGAAGGGGACTCTAGGCCATGAACTTCCAGCCCAAAGCTGTGTAATGCTGCAGCTGTGAGGCTCAAAATCTTTCTACACCTATAACTGTATTGCCTGAATATTGTCTTCTTTGAAGGCAGCTAGTCTTCCAAACACTTGGAGTTGCTAAAGCCACCTTTCCCACTGGTCTGGTACTGTACAGTTCATCCATTTCCTTACTAAGTTCTTGCTTTTCATCCTGATGAGAACCGGTTTTCTGAAAGTGTCCCTGTTATTGCAGAATCTTTAGACTCCACCTGCACCTGTCAACATAGTTCTCAGAAATAACCAGCTTCCAGCTAGAATGGAGAGCTCCTCTGCACATCAATGAAACCAGCTTCTGCTTTGAGCTGTGTAAGGTAAAAATACCCCTTAGTTTTTTTCCAGATCAAATTTAACCCACTCTGTCCTGGTGAGCAGGACAGGGTGGCAGGATGTATATGAAGAGTCTCAGTGGATAATTTGGGCATGGTGACATCAGTCTTAATGGCTCAGAAGGGGCAGGATGGAGGCAGTGTTTGCCAGGAACAAGGGGGAGTGCAGCTGTAGCATTTAATACTCCATAGTGCCAAAGAACATCCTGGATGACCCCACCAGAATTCCTCCCGTGTCTCCTATTTCAGTAGAGTCCCCTCCCTCTTTCCTCACTGCCCTCCCCCAACCTGGCTTGTAGCTACAAATCCTACGTCTGCTCTGCACAAGAAAGAGAAGAAAAGGGTTTTCAGCATTAAATATCAGCTACAACCTAGTATCTGAATTTGATTTTGCTGTGGTAGAGGTTAGGAGAAAATGCCAGAGAGAAAAACAGGTCTGGTAGTGCAGACTGTAGAGGTAAGTGCTGCAGTGACAGCAGCATGGATGGAAGCTTTAGATTTTAATGTCTGGACCACTGGACACAGAAAATGTCATGTGCTAAACTGGATCACGTAGATTCCTTAATATAGATAATCGGATTCATTAGGGCTACACCAAACATTTCCCTGCCCTAAAACAAATGTCATAGCACAATTCCACTAAACCGCCTCCGTTCAATTGCATCATGGCAAGCTGAACTCATGGGCACATCATGGTGATCCAGAAATACAAACTGCCCAGAGATAACGCAAGGGGAAGGCTCCTTTTGGCTGTGCAAAGGGGTCACTTAATCTGTTGTCCTTTGTGGCTGCCAAGACTTGTAGGTCTCCTGAAAACAAAGAAAAAACCTAGGTTTTGTGTCCTTGGTCTCTAAGAGGACAAAGTCCCATGACTGAAACAGCATGTGTGTAATCTCTCCCCTACAATATTAAAAGGTGTCAAAGTAGTTAATCTACCAAGGAATAGAACTGTGACACAATTTCAGCAGAGCAAGAAGGTTGACCACAATGATATTTTATTTTTCTAGTGGCAAACAAAAAGTGACTGGTTTTCTCCTGCAAGCACTATGTGCACAGCAGATCTTGTTTATACATGCAATCTCACAGGAACTCTTCCTTCAACCAACTACTTTGTAAAAGTAACAGTAGTTTATGTTACAGGGGTGAAAAGCACTTCCTCTTCAACAAGCTTTAAAGCTACAGGTAGGCACTTAATGTAGGGAAACAAGATTTTAAGACTATTTTCAGGATGTGAATATTCAAACACAGTCTTTTGTAAAATTTAGCAGGCAATTTTCTTATACTAAGAGCCAATTGTTGTGTGTGTTTGGAGAATAAATAGCACAATACCATATCTGCAAAAGTAATAGGGGGGAAGAAATGAGGTTCACTTCCAAGTGGAGCAGAGGAGAAGAGTGAGGGAAGCTGAAATGAAATACCTATACACATGTGAACTCATAACTACTGGTGAAAGGCTGCATATGAATGAAAACTCTGAAATTTGTTGATCGGAAAGAGAAGGCCGAAGATTCATTCTCCATGGGGATTATTGATATAGATCCTCCATCCTTTTGTATGTCTAAACATCCATGTGCACATGACTAAATTTTTCTTTGTGCCTGTTAGCCCTTTGTCTTGCTATAAACACATTTTAAGGGTTCTGTTTCTTCCCCTGTTTGGCCTAAGCTGGTGTTCCCAGTAAGCCAGGAGTTCCAAAAAGAGCAGAAGACACTAAAAACTCTGTACAGTGGGAAAAGGCTGATGACAATGGAAGCAACCTGACCTACTACATCTTAGAAAGCAGGTGAGCTACATGTGCAGGCACTCTTCCCATAGGGAGCAGCCCAGAACAAATGTGGGTGTGCAGGGCCTTTTGGTTTGACTCTGATGGGAAGAGTGAAATATCTATGATGCAAAAGGCCCTTCTCATGGGTTCTTTTTCTTGGGTAAACTAAGTAGCCTTCACTTCCAGAAATTCCTAGAAAACTTGGAAGAAAATGCATTTCCAGACCAACTCTGAAATATAGGGATATATTTGGATATAAGTTCGTGAATTAGAAGATTTGGAGATGTTTTCAAATCACAAATTTCAAGCATGTAGTATGTATTAGTGTTCAGAGGACTCATGAAAAGGCCTTATATAGTTGCCAGAAAAAATCATAAGGTATTCCCACCAACATGGGATGACTAGATAATTTTTAAAGTGCTCTGTCATCAAATGCAGATTGCCTGGACTATATGTGTCATTAGGCATCTGTAGAATGCCAATTCACACTTATTCCTACACTGGCTTTGGAAGGGCTGAATGGACAGGTTAGAGTATATTGCTGTGGGCAGTGACTTTGAAACTTCTCATTTTTTGACCATGACTCTAGAGAGGTCTGTTTAAGGCAGTCAGTGCAAGACTTAATTAATGTATTATTTAAAAATGAGGAGAGTCCGTCCTCTGAGATATTCCTATGACATTGTTTGAAATCAGGGTTGATGGAGAGAAGCAATTTTTTAAACTCAGCTATTACTTCTTTTTCCTCAGTTAACTCTGTGCTTATGAAAGCTAAGGACTGAGAGCGCTGTGGAGCTGGGCATACTTTACTTATATAAGTTTTCACCCAGACATATTTTCCTGGTGCTGTAATCTTCCTCCATACAGTTCTGTGAGCATACAGCAGTGCTGACCTGCATGCTATGAGACCACAATAATTTTGATATGCCAACAGCCAGTTTGTACCTGGCTTGCTGTGGATGGGTAAAGAAAGGACAGTCCCTTGACCTGTGTCAGGGCTGTGCGTTACCCACTGTGTTCTCCAGGCTCCAGCTTTTTACTCATCTCTGGAATCATAATGCATCATTGAGGTGGTTTTTTTGTTGGGTTTTTTTTTAATGAAATAGGCTTTTCTCCTGCAGTTTGAATGTGCACATGCTGATGTTTTTGACTGAATTTCGCTTTGAGCCTCATGGTCCTTTTACACCAGGTAGCAAAATGTTAGGTCAGTTGCATAGCATTCTAGAAAATATTCGCATAGCTCTTTGAAACAACCCCTGTTTTTCATATAGCTCTGGTAGGGATATGTACACACCAAGGACATGAATATATAGTTTTCCCATGTCTTTATGGTTTAGAAGTGTTTGACCTTTTTTCTGCATCGAAGTGTGTTGGGAGAATGATTGACATGCTCATGAAGGTCATTTCACGTGAAATATTACAGTCTTGTGTGGCATGAAATGATATTTCAGATACGGCCTTTCAAGTTTAAATACATGGTCTTCTTTTGGTTGTTGAATAATCAGCTCTGAATTTATTGTGAGCAATCAATCTCAGTCCAATGGGGAAAGGAAGAAATATACCCAGCAGTCAGCAGATACTATGGGAAACTGGCTAGCTAAAGAATTGTGTCTTCACTGCCAATGACTTGCTTCCTGTTTAGCTTGTGAAACCTGATGCACAAGAGCCACTGAATTACTCTGGGCCCAGGAAAGCAAAAACCTCTAACAGGACACAAAAATAAATGCTTATTTTTTTCTGAAGGCTAAATAAGAAGGTTTTGAAATCATGTCTGTGAGGCGTACACTGAAACAAGTGAAAGAGTCCTGGAGCATTTTATGTCTAAAATGTTCTAGCATTTCATTTCCAATGCCAAGCTAAAGATGTGTGATTCCTAGCATTGCTGAAATAGCATGGTACAATTTTCTGCTCTGTAGCCAAAACCCCACGACCAGCTTGAGCTTTCATGCAGGCAGAGAGATGTTGTGAAGGCCATGGAACTGAAGTGAAGAACGGGGAGGGGAAGCAGTAAACTGCCCTCACTGCGTTAATGACATACCTGTGCTATTTTGCTGTGCCCGTTGCAGGAAGCAGTCTGACAACACCAGCAAAGTGAAGTCCTTGTGGGAGGTGGTTTACAACAGCTCCTGTGCCAGTATTTGCACATGGAAGGCCAAGAACTTAGAAGGAACTTTCCAGTTCAGAGTGGCAGCTGCAAATGTGCTGGGTCTCGGTGAATACAGTGACACAAGCAAGGATATCATTTTGGGTGAAGGTATGTTCTGTACTTTCTTACTCTGTTAATCAAGTTTTTTATTCAGAATAATCTTACCAATTTATGAAGAGACCTGCTATTTTAATAATGATGTTGCTGCACAGGTAATTTGTCTAAGAGTTAATAGATGGTGGCATTTATATGGTGACCCCAGCTGGTAGTGCTCATCAGGCTCTTTTGCACGGAATAGTGGGCCTGCATTTTGCTTCTGCTTATTTATACCTGTTTGTCTCTATGGCCCTGCACTCTGCATTATGGTATGGTTCTTGAAATAAAGACAAGCTCCCACACTGGGTTAAGGATGTAAGGATTACTTCTTGCCTTCAGCCAGAATGTTAGATGTACATTTTGTGGGTGTTTTTGAAAATCCCACCCTTTCTCTTTCCGTGTGCACAGTAGGTCATCACCACAGGAATGGCCCAGAGCTGGGGGAGGAGGATTAGTCTGACTAAATGTAGATATCTACATACAGCCTACAAGAGAGCTTTGTGCAGAGGAAGACATTTACACAGCAGGCAGCTCAAGGGTTCTGTTAAGGTTTGCTCAGCTCCATAGGATTGATACCGTTTGTACACACAGTCATTAACCAATTTTCCCCTTCTATTTAACGGATCCTATGATCTCCCCAGACACCATCATTGCCATTGCTGCTGTGATCGGAGTTGTGCTGGGCTTGACTGTGGTCATACTATTTGGTTTTGTTATGTGGCTGAGTTTTTTGCATATCCTTGGTTCACCAGGCCTCAGTAAAAGGCAGTTCAGATGGCAGGAGGTGATCAACCTTCAGGTTTAGGGAAATGCTGAACAATCCCCAGGGTGGGGAGCTTGCAGGAGTTTGTATATTCTCATGCTTTGAGGCCCTAGAGATGGCTGGTTATGTTTTCAGTATTAAGGACAAGATACCAATTCACTCCATCCTCAGGCATTTCTTGCTGTTGATTCCCTGCAGGGAGAGCACAGGAATGCTGATGGAACTCTGATGTTCCTGTGTATCCTTATAAAAACTTGTACCTTATAATTCTCAAGTTGGGTACTGCATTTATTCACCAAAGGGTCCCATTTTTTTCCTCTTAAGCTTTGTTCCTGAAGAAAGGATGTAGAGATTACCCTGATACGTAGATGTCCACCTGTGATGGTCCTGCCTTCTCACTCTGCATCCTCTCCCTGGGATACAGCAGCAGCCCTTCGGGCTTGGGTCTTGCCACATACAGAAGTAGATGCTTGACTGATTTCTCAGCTCAGGAAGCAGCTGTCTGTATTTTCTGGGAAAAAGATGATGGCCAGATGGAAATGTCTTGCTTACATGAGCTGCTGGGGGGTCATGTTGAACAGAATAACAAAAAACCTGTAGCCTTTCAGCCTGCTCACGCACTGGGATGCTCTCAGAGTGAAATATCTGATGGTCTGCTTTTCTGTTCCAGTATGGCACCGAACATGGAAATCCAGAAAACAGGCCTTGCCTGGACAGATAGTGTTTGTCAAGGAAGACAAAGAATTAGCTCAGCTCAGGGGGACCGCTGAGACAGTGGGACTAGCCAATGCCTGTTATGCTGTAAGGTATGTCCTTGCAGCAAATGTACTTTCAGGACAAAAACATCTAAGAGGGCTTCCCTGGACTGGTTTTCATAAGTGCAGTCATCCCTAACACCTCAAGGTAGAGTTAAGGGCTACATCTACACAGCAGGGCAGGTCTGCTCTGAAGTATGCCCTGCCATGTTGGCTCTCTGGCGTGCACCCTGGCCTGGATTGCCCCTAGCCCACCCTGCATGCTCAAGAAATGCAAGTGCACGGGGAAGGAAGAAGACCTGGTGTTTTCCAATAGTTTCCAAAACATCCAGGCTTCACCTGAGCTCCCCTTAAATGTACCTGATGAGACAAATAGTACCAGATTCATTTGCGGAAAAATTTTAATAACATTTAAAACATTCTTGGGTATGACCAAGTGACTAGTATTGCTGTTTTGTAGCACTCTTCCTTCTCAAGCAGAGATTGAATCATTGCCCGCCTTCCCTTGGGACAACTGAACTTACACAAATTGTTAGGAAGCGGAGCATTTGGAGAGGTGTGTCAAGGGACTGCAGTAGATATCCTGGCAGGTGGAAGTGGAGAATCCAAAGTAGCAGTCAAGGTAATCACAGCTGTGTATTTCTCTGGCAACAGAATGAGATGGGCAGAGAGATTTGGCTCAGAGGTTATACCACAGAAACAGGTGTTGACAGATTTGGGTATTTCCTTGCAGTATTTTTTGCAAGTCACTTAAAGCTGAGCCTATCTCCTTGTAATGATTGCTGGAAAATAACCTGTATTTAAGGCCATGTCTATGTCTGATTGTGTTACTTAAGTGCTACATGATAATGGTGGTGGTAACCTAAGTGTTATTACACTTTTGCTTTCTGTTGAGTAGACTTTGAAGAAAGGTGCGAGAGACCACGAAGAGAGTGAATTCTTGAAGGAGGCACACTTAATGGGGTAGGGACAGCTTTGCCACTGGGCACCCTTCGAAGCCAGTGTCATGTGAGGGTGGTGACCTTCAAAGGAATGAAAGCAACGTGTTCCTCTAAACAAGTTACTGTGGCATTTTTGGGGTGTTCTCCTGTTTCTGTTAAAAAATTAAATCACTACTGATGAATTTTATGAAAATAAAGGTATAAAACTGATTAGCAAAATTTAAGATACAGACTGCAGGTTCAGTATGCTCATATCATGGATTTATTGGGGTTTGGATTGATGTATTTCAGTACCTTTGCTCCCCTAAAACTAAGTTAGTTGTTAAAGGCAATTGGGCAACGTTTGGCTAATCCCATTTTACCAAAATAAACATATCAAAACAAGCTGATGCCTTGAAGTTTCAATTTACTGTGGAAATTGTTTTTTAAAAATGTGCATACTTACCACTAGAGGCTGCCACATACCTCTTCTATTGAGGTAGACTTAAAAAAATAATGCATCTGTCACCAGTGCAAGAATTTCACATAGTAAGGTCTGTGTGTCAGCTAGAAGTCTGGTTTTCCAGAGTGTCCACACAAACAAGTAAAGTTCAGCTGAAGTTTTCAGCTGGTAACATAAGACTGACAGTGTGGTTTAGTTTTCAGATGCACTTCTGCACGTCTCTGACTTTTATTTCATGAGTGCAAAAATAAAACCATCTTTTGAAAAATGAAGGATTTTATATCCTGTACAGAAATCAGTGTTATTAAATTTGAAATTGGTTTTCACAGCGTTCTTTTTTGTGATTACATGTTTTTAAGAAAATATCTTGCATTTTTTGCCTAACTTCTTCCACACACTGTACATTGAATGAGGTAAGAGGCTTGTGAAAACCGAAATGGAACCATGTCACTAAAGTGTAAATTAAGGACGAAGAGTAAATGTTGTGTGTAAACTTCCTACAATCTATCTTCAGTCTACCTAGAAGTTATAAACCCAGTTAAGGTCTCTTTTCTGTGTAGTATGAAGCTTCCCCAATACTGCTTTCTTGTTGCAGCTAATAATCCAAACCCAGAAATCCTAGAAAAATATATAATTGGTAATTATTACATTTAAATATAAACACTGATGTGGGCCCATGTGTACACCAATACAATGAGACATAGAAACGAAGAGAATAGAAAAGTTTAAATATTAGCTATTCCCAGTAGTCATTAAACAATGATAAAAAAATTTGGTATGTGTTATATGCTTTAAATCTTTCATTTTTTTAACATGAAAAAAGAATGATTTAGTTCCCTCATGGAGAGCTTAATGATTTTTCTTGATGTTCATCTGTAAGGTCTCATAAACGAAACCAAGTGCAGAAAGGAAAAATAAGTGTACCAGATTGTTTACAAACCTTGATGTTAGGTATTTAAATGCAACTTTTATTTTGCTTGCCTTTTTGGATGTTTATTAAAATTTGGATTGTAGTGTTATGCGTACTGTCCCAGTTAAGCAAAGACTATTTGTTTCTTCTATTATTGGTGTGCAGCAATGGGGAAATTCGGTTGCTTGTATTTCAAAAAGTCATTTGATTATTGGTAAGTCATTTGTGTACTAATATATGTAGCAAATTCTTGAGTGTATCCCATCACTTGGGAAGTAAGGAATGACAGGTCAGTGGAGAAAAGGCTGCATGAGCTGTAAGGGAAGTGCCAGGTGCTCCTTCTCTTTTTGTTCTTGAGAGCGCCAAAGTTTGTCTGATCGAGAGGTATGTGCTAGGGGCCAGGGGGAACTGTCAAATTCAAAACCACACTTTTTGCTGGAGTCTTTGCCCACACATAAGATTATGTGAACTGAAAGAGTTTAGAAGGAAAATGTCCCTCTGTTCTGTTTGTTTACACTAGTGCATTTGACAGCATTTTGGACACCACCAGTTCCCCCAATAGAGTCAAGTTTCTCTGACTGCTGGTGCAAGTCCTTTCACACAGCAGTGTGAAGAGAAAACCATTTTCTCACAAAGAAATGTGATTGTAAAAACACGGGCACTGACAGAGGCAATAAATATTCTTCATTCTTTGAAAAGTGCTAGATCTGAGAGTACTGATTGCTCTGTGGTAATCCCTATCTTTCTGGACACACACAGGCAATTAATAGCATATCTGCAAGTATTCCTCGTGCATATTTTGTTTCTCTTGAAAACGTACTGTGAGAAACAGTTCGCCTCTGAATTGTGAAAATAGCATGTTGCACCTTGTGCTTTTACCTTTCTCCGTGCATTTCTCTGAATCAGCAGTTCTACTGTGAGTATAGTAGTAAAAGTACTCTATTAAAATCATAGAGATACCTTTAATGTACAGGTGGCAATTCATGTTATTCCTAGATGAGATTGCCATTTGGCTACCTTTCTTTGCTTCCTGGAAATATGATGAAGTGTGCTTTTAATACACATGCATGCATTAGAGTGCCTATCAAAGTACAAGTGTAAGCCTGTGTTTTGAAAGGATGTCCCTGAACTCTCCCCATGACTGAGCAAATCCAGGCCCTGTAAGTTACTAAATCATGTTGTTGGTAGAGGCAGGATTGTAAAGGCCAAACTGCTCATTCATTGCTTGCAGCTATATGCACTTTAAAAGCTATCAACCAGCTGGATTTCTCATATGTAAGCTTACAGTTGTTTCCTTCTCTTTAGTAAATTTGATCACCCCCACATTCTGAAGTTACTTGGTGTGTGCCTGTTAAATGAACCTCAGTACCTTATACTGGCACTGGTGAAAGGAGGGCATCTACTTAGCTATTTATGAGGACCCAGAAAGCAAAAGGTAGGGTAAAGACCATGAGACTTATATTTTTAACCTGTAACTGCCCACAGCTTCTCAGTTTTTCCATTTCTCAAAGGCCATGCTGATGTTCAGCTGTTTCTGTACCTGCAAGGTCTGGCCTGGCTTTTCCCTAACACCCTGTAACCTCAGTGTTGCATGCTGACCTTGCATTCAGAGTTGCTGTGAAGATGATTGAATGTCATTAGACCACTGACCAAAATGGTGTTTTCAGTTGTGAGAAGTCTGCTGAGTTTCTCTCTATGAATACCGTGAACAGTCCTTTGAAAAGTGATCATAAATAATGGCGGTCATGTATCTGATCTATTAGGCCTCATAGGGTTGTGGGGGTTTTTTTGTCTTTCAGTAGCAGCAGTATCTTTAATGTGCTAGGTATAGTCCAGGCATATAAGAAAATACTCTGTCCCTGTGCCTGTGTCCTCAAATTCTTTAGAAGGAAAGAGGAGGAAAGAATAAAGAATAAACTTCTTTAATTAATTTTTTCCCATAGTTAGCATGGAGAAAGAATATGGATGATAGGATTGTAGGTCAAAAGGATTTGACACTGAAATTTTATAGCATTATAGCAATTGTCTAGTTCATTTACATGATCAGATCAAATCCACAGTCGGTATTGAATTCTACTGAAATGTACATACATGTATTCTACTAGAATAATATATTACCCCAATAAATACAGCAGCAAACAAACCTGATCTGATAGTGGGAGGAAATTTTCAGGGTCCCATTTCTTCCACTGTAGTGATGAAACAATTCTGAAGGTCCCAGGATATTCTTAGCCCCAAATCAAAGAACAGGATGTGTTCACCTGCCTTGCAGTGCAGTGATTTGGCAGTTTACCCTGCCGGTAATTAGCATTCGCTGTATTGACATACAGAGATTTTGCACCTGTGCTTTGCAAGTTTTGGAAAAATCCTATGCATTTCAAATGAGGAAACAATACTATCTTTGCATAGGGAGGTTGTCATTCTGTGTTTGTAAAGCTGGAAGACATGGCTAACTTCTGTCTTTGTTTCTTGTAGCTCCAGAGTCCCTTACTGACAGTGACTGGCCTCTTGGATATATGTTTGGGTATTTGCAAAGGCTGTGTCTATTTAGAGAAAATGTATTTTATGCACAGGTGGAGAACTTATTTCCTTAGTCTTCCAAGGTTTACCCAAAATATCGAGTCTAATTATCTTACCTGGGAAAAAATGCCTAGAAAGATGTCACAATGTTACAGGGAAGGTGAGAGCACTGGAGTAAAATCTAATGTTAAGCTTTTCTGCTAAAAACCACCTACAGTTCTCTCACAAAATGGTGGCCTACTGTAAGATCTGAATCCAGGACTCATTGCACCCCAGGCAAGAATCATATTGTGTGAGAAGGGCAAGTGGGGAGATCCATTTACTGTCTTCATCTGTCTAATGGGTAGCTATAGAGGACACAGAGCCAGACTTTTCTCAGAAGTGCACAGGGAAGAGATGAGAAGCAAGAGGCACAAGTTACACCAAGGGAAATTAGATAATATTGTTCACAACGTGCAGGATCAGTCACTGGAACAGGTTGTCCAGACGGGCTGTGTCATCTCCAGTCTTGAAGATATGCAAAACTTAACTGGATGAGGGCCTAAGCCACTTGATCTGACCTCGAGGTCAGCACTGCTCTGAAGAGAGGGTTGAAACAGATGACCTCCAGAGGTCCCTTCTGACCCGAGTTACTCTGCAATGCTAACTCCATCCTCTTGTTTCTGCCTTACAAAGCAGGGAGCTGGCTGCTCGCAACTGCCTTGTGTCTGAGAAGGAATATGAGAGCTCTTCCTGGGTAGTAAAGATTGGTGATTTTGGACTTGCCAGAGATATCTATAAAATTTATTATTACAGGAAAAGAGGAGAAGGCCTACTCCCTGTCAGATGGATGGCTCCTAAAAGCCTCATTGATGGTGTCTTTACAAACTGCTTTGATGTCAGGTGAGTTATAGCAGCCGCACAGCTGTGGGAATAATCATACTAAAACCCACAGCAAGAAAATACTGGTTTACAGGGGGAATGATAAGGTTGCATATTGCCATCTCTAATAATTTTTAGGCTAAGGCAGATTTCCTCCTAAGCGATATTTTAATGAGCTAGTGAAAAGTTTGGCACCACGACAGTACCTGCATGGATATATTTCTTAACGCTTTGAGCTCTAGCTTTGGATTCTGGCTGGAAAGAACTAGTATCACTCAATGAAAAAATTTTGTACTAGGCCCACAATGTGGTTTTTGCTTGATTGGGCAGTGAATTGACTGCCTGCATGCTGTTGCATTTTGTTTTCCATTAGGTTCATTGGCATTTCCTTCCTACAGCCAAATACTTTCCCCTTACCGTTTCGCCCTCTTCTGATGACTTCTTTATTCTGAAGCCCAAATTTCTCAGCATCGTCAGGGGAAGGTCATAATACTTTGCTGTGGGGGTTTACTTAAAGCATGTATTTGGGTGGGTTTGAGTTTATGGTGAAGAAGCAGAGGCCTGCTGTCAGGAGGCATGGAAAAAATCAAACCAAACCAGATCCATTAAACCTGAGATTCACACAAATTTGGATTTCATTAGCCATAGGTACTCATGGTGGGCTATAGCCCACCAATCTTGTCCAAGTCCTCAGCCCCTGCAGCCCATCCATTTGACTGCTACTCTTATATTTATCTAAGCAAGTCATTTAGTGCTCTGTGCCAAACCAAATGAAGTGGTGATTGCTTTGTGAGTGGTGCTTAGGAGAACTTGTATCTCTCCATTTCCAGTGACACCTCTAGAGATTTCTAAACACTTGTTTAAGTGAGGACATGCTCAACCAGACAGTGTTGTCCAGGGAAGCTGTGGGCACTCCATGTCTTCTAAGCTGCATCTCAGTGAGTCTGGGGAAGTGTGTCAGTTCTTCACATTTATTTTAGCTGTTCCAGAGGCTGGCTTTAGGACATATGAATTGTTTCACAAAAAATTTAAACTCTTACTCCTAATTTTTCTGAGTCTTATTCTTAGGTTAGAGACATTTTAACTGTTGATAGGGACATTGTTCATGATGACTATGGTAATTAAATTTTTTTGTTGGTGTTTCTTAGGGCCTTTGGAGTCTTAATGTGGGAAACATTAACTTTGGGTCAACAACCATATCCAGGTTTCTCTAATACAGAAATTTTACACCATGTACAGTCAGGATGAAGGCTGGAATCTCCAAACAATTGTCCTGATGATCTGTAAGTTAATTTTGTTTAAATGTTGTTGATAATATTTATAAGAAGCAAGAGGCTTACTGTGAGGTGGCTGTCATTTTGAATGTTACTTATGCCCATGCAGAGTTCAACATCCTCTATTTTTTTTCAGCTAAACCAGCTAGCACTTGTAGCTGCTGACCTGCTACTAATTCATCCAGTAGTGCAGCCCGTGAGTAAGAATTTAAGTGTTGAAGTTGAATGGTGGATATTGGTCTTTTAAACAGGTTTTCAGAGACAGTGTAAAGTCAGTCTTGGGCGTGAATCTGGTAGTAATGTGATAACAGGCTGAGAGTGCCTGATGGTATTGGTTAAAAGTTAAGATGGATTTAAGAAAGAATTTACTGGTCCCTGTACACCATGTGCCTGCGATAGCAGATATAACTGGCTTTCTTAATGGTAGCTGCAGGAATTAGGCTAATATTAGAACATACGTGGAAAACAAACCATGCTCTCTTTGCAGATACAACTCTTACAAAAGCCAATAAGAAAAGTTGAAGCAGTACAGCAAAAGGGAAGTCTGCATTTCTGGTTAGTCTTTAGCTGAGCTGGATAAACAAAGCTTTCAATTTCCATTTGTCTCTTGAGCACAAAATTCAGGTTTAATTGCAAAATTTTTGCAATTAAAAGAATAAAATGATTACATGTAGTGGATCAAACCCATACTGGCCAGAGGTATATAAAGGAGGAAGTTGAACCTGAGCCCAGCGATCACTCAGTATTGTCTAATTTCATGTCTCAATTCCTATATCACCCACTCTGCATAAGCAGTCACGCAATGCACTTGACAGCTGGTCCTACAAATGAAAGGAGAGGCTACTTAAAAGTGCACGATTCTTACTCATGGGGCTGAGGAAACGGCTTGAGAATAATTCTGTGATTGGCAAGCCCAGACCTCTGTGATAGGTCTCACATCAATTACCATGCTCTGAGTTCCAGAGAGGATGATTATTTATCATTATGTAGGTGTAGCTGAAACACCATATTAGCAATAGAAAAAGGTAAGCTTTACCACTTGGTGGAACTGAAGAGATTAGGATTTTTTTTTTTTTTTAGAACAGAGTGAAAACTGGAAGTCACAGAACAAATGAGAGCCCAAAGCAATTTCAGTTTCAATATTTTCTGCTGAAAAAGATTTCCTCAAAAAATTCCTGACAGCTGTCCTGTGAATAAAAAAGCATAGGAGGTAAGGTATATCCATGTACTAGTTTGATATTCAAGCTCACACAAAGGCTCATAAGTTGCCTTTAAAATGAGTGACCAGATCTTCAGAGGAATCAAGAAAACTTTGCTTGAAGTAATTTTTAAGGTCCCAGATCTTAAATTTAGCATAGCACCTGGGCTTAAACGCTGGTCTGCCTGTTGTAACTTGTAGGATAAGGGCCTAATAGCAGTAATGTAGTTTTTGAAAGCCAAGGGGCTGAATGAGCTCTTAGAGCCTTGTACCATCTTTTATCTCATTTGGTGAACACTCAGCACCTGCATGCAGCTTCTGTCAGTAGCGTAAATAGCTTTTTGCTACTTTGCTAGGTCATTAATGGCATGCTGGGATTCTTGACATTCCTGCTTCCCTCCTTGTGGTTTTGAACCTGCATCAGGACATCAGCAGTCAGTAATTGTCTCCTCGGCACTTTGGCTTGCTCATTGTCATTTGACAAAACAAAACATCACTGATAGGAAGAGAGTTCAAAGGCCAAACTACTTCAGCTGAGAAGTGTTTAGGAATCTGTGGAAGGCTCACACTGCAAGGGCAAGTAGGGCTGACACAGAAACCTTGGGGTGTAAAAGCACAAAGGAAGTGGGATTGGTTTTTTTGGCAGGGGGGAGAAATTCTCCCCCTCACCTGCACAAGATGTTGCTCCAGGGAGTAATCACCTGCTTTCCCCCAAAGAAGTGTGGGTAGGTAAAGCTCGGTAATGAATTGGAAAAGGGGGTTGGGAATCTATAAATGAGCCACATTTATTGAAATATGAATTAGATGTATGAATGGCACTACTTTTGCAGTCAGAGATCCACATCTGGCACAGCCACACCCAGGTGTGAGGCTTGTATGCAAGAGCATGCCAAGGTTTGGACTGAACTGAGATTAATTT
The DNA here is from genome assembly GCF_026419915.1 of Harpia harpyja. Classification (NCBI taxonomy): domain Eukaryota; kingdom Metazoa; phylum Chordata; class Aves; order Accipitriformes; family Accipitridae; genus Harpia; species Harpia harpyja. The sequence goes on along the minus strand of NC_068942.1, from coordinate 9,791,246 downwards.
AAGATAGATCCTCTAAGGCTGTGGATTACAGTCAGGAGAATTTGTACAGACGTGGTGCCACTTGCTGACTTGCAGCTGCGGTTTCACCAAATGCTCGCTCCCACGCAAAGTTACACAACTGAGTTCGATGAAGAAACTTTAGTTTGGTAACGAAGAGCTTTTCCTATTTGGTTCTGGGAACACCCCCCTGGAAGGATTTGGAGGGTGGGAGAGAAGAAGGGCTTGCTCAGAATGCATCAGATGAAAGCAGGAGGTCTTCTTCATTCTCACAAATTTTGTCCTTTTCTAAGAAAATCCCCACATCAATTATATTTTCCATCTTGTGTGAGAGAAAATTGGTGATGTCCTGTAGCTTCTGTGCACTAAAGAGCATTTCAGGAGTTGTTCACTTTCAGCCTCAAATATTAGATACTGAATATTAATTCTTTGGTTTTCCAGGCTCTGGAATTCTTATTCGCCCCATGTATGCAGATCTGTTGTACATATGGTTACCAGATGCCCCACCTAGATAAAACACAGTTGTGAAGTGTAGGTGTACATCTAGGTGTACAGGCTAGTTCTTAAACCTAACATAAACCTTTAGCTGATGTTGTGTTTGGATCTGTTATTTTTCATTTCTTTTTGAAAGGCTATCCTCATAAAGTAGGGGAATCCTCTGAGTCTCCTCCTCATACTGAAGCGACGCACTATTTGCTAGCCCATATTTGGTTCCAAAAAAATATAGGAATGTGCTCAAGCTGTCATTCATGTACATCTTGGCATATTAACCTGGCACTCACCCTCTTGACTGGTCTCATGCTGATGCATTTCTGGGCTAGTGAAAGTTTATGCCATATGACTTAAAACTTTGGATGTCACAACATGCCTTGAAATATGCCACAACATGCCACAAATAGCTGTCTGTGCAAAATTTGCAGATACATTCTGAGACAGCATGAAAATTTTTGTCATTAGAAACCTAAAGCCTGTCTGAATTAAATACTTTGTGAACAATATCAGTTCTACCTGGTATTAATATTTTAAGCCAACCAGCAAGTAATTTGATTTAGGAAATAAAAATATGGAATATATTTAAAATGAGAAAATTCCAGTTCTGAATGTTTTGGCAGCAGTGAATATCCCCACTCAATAACAAAACTGAATGGCTTTATAAAGCAGATTGTCCAATAAAAATTAGTTATTTAGAAAGACAGAGATCGGTCTTAGGAATACAAAAATATTCAGAATCCACATTTGTTGTGTTCTTGTTTCATAAACGAAAAGAGGGTAGATTTAGATTGTATATAAGGAAGAAGTTCTTCACTGTGAGAGTGGTGAGACATTGGAACAGGTTGCCCAGAGGCTGTGGATGCCCCATCCCTGGCAGTGTTAAAGGCCAGGTTGGATGGGGCTTTGAGCAACCTGGTCTAGTGGAAGATGTCCCTGCTCATGGCAGGGGGGCTGGACTAGATGATCTCTGAAGGTCCTTTCCAACCCAAACCATTCTATGAGTGTCCTGGTTTCAGCTGGGATAGAGTTAACTGTCTTCCTAGTAGCTGGTACAGTGCTATGTTTTGAGTTCAGTATGTGAAGAATGTTGATAACACTGATGTTTTCAGTTGTTGCTCAGTAGTGTTTAGACTAATGTCAAGGATTTTTCAGCTTCTCATGCCCAGCCAGTGAGAAAGCTGGAGGGGCACAAGAAGTTGGCACAGGACACAGCCAGGGCACCTGACCCAAACTGGCCAACGGTGTATTCCATACCATGTGACGTCCCATCCAGTATAGGAACGGGGAAGTGGGGGCAGGGATTCGCCGCTCGGGGACTGGCTGGGTGTCGGTCGGCGGGTGGTGAGCAATTGCACTGCGCATCATTTGTACATTCCAATCCTTTCATTATTGCTGTTGTCATTTTATTAGTGTTATCATTATCATTATTAGTTTCTTCTTTTCTGTTCTATTAAACCGTTCTTATCTCAACCCATGGGTTTTGCTTCTTTTCCCGATTTTCTCCCCCATCCCACTGGGTGGGGGGGAGTGAGTGAGCGGCTGCGTGGTGTTTAGTTGATGGCTGGGGTTAAACCACGACAATGAGTCTATGACTTATGTATCATTTTCCATTTCTTTCTCCCTCTGTTGGCCTATGGCTGTCTGTTCCTTCCTTTCCATTAGAAGAGCAGTGTACACAGTCACCTCTTTTACTTCATTGCTGCACCTTGCACAAGGATCTGCTCATGAGAGCCCAAGTGCTAACCTGGTGGAGCACAGCACCTGAACTCACCTTTTTTTCTTGGGTATCCTACCAACCAGCATGACCAGAAAGTAGATTGTTTGACTTCCAGCATCCAATGCTAGCTTTGGAATTCAGTGTGACAGACACTTTGCTGGCAGCAGAAGGAAAACCAGAGTTATTTCACCTCATCTTGAGTCTTATTCAGTACTTTTCCATCTATATTTCCAGTGTCGTCAATAACCAGTACACCTGAAAGTAAGCAGATTAAGTGATTCAGAGCTTTAGGAAATCACTACCACTTTTTAGATTCTTAAAATGGATTTTCAAGATTTCATTGGATCCTTTTGAAAAAAAACCAGAATCACTCTGTCCAGCTCCACAACCACATGATACAGGTCAATGAAAAGTGGTTCTAGTTTCTACTCATGTTTCTCACCCAAGGCCAATATTTTAATGAAAAATATCATTGAAAAATCAGAATTCAAGAGATTTCTCTTACCTGTCACCAAGGGTTTTGTAAAATACTCAATTGTGGTGAAGGACAGCAGTCTCCTTTTTAAGATGGATAAGTGAGGATCTGAGCAAGCCAATTCATTTCACATAACTCAGTAACACGTGGTATCGCATAGCAGCAGGTCTGGGAGGCTGTTTGTCAGGGGAGGATTTGAACCTAGGGCTTAGAGGTGAATACTCCACATTCCAGTAGCAGCTTCCTGAACCAGCCTTTCACTGGCCGCTCAAACGCTGCTCTCCGGTTTTGAGACTCTAAGACCTCTCTCCACTCCCAACACTTAGCATGTCCAGGTGCTGGCTGTGTTTTGGTTTTCAGCCTGGCTCCCCCTGGCTTTTGTAGGATTTGGTTTTGTGTAGCCTGGACTCACCTTGAGTAAGCAATATAAATCAGCCCTATCCTTTAGGCAAACAGGAGGGGCAGTTTTCCACTGAATAGTACAGATAGTGTTGTGCAAGGTGGACTAGGATCCCTGCACCCGGAGGAAACTCATACCATTTTTGCCTTTGATGGGGAAACTTACTCCTATTTGTTTTGGTCTGGAGGCAGCAGTCTAAATTAACCCTCTCTGTGCTGGAGGGTTTGCCTTGAACTTCCCCTAAATTTGAGGTAGCATCAGTTGAAGGAGGATTAAATGAGCTGATAGCTTCAGGTTCATTTCTGGTTTTAAACATCCTTTTTCTTCTGTGAGACAATTACCTCCTTGTCTGCTTTCTTAGAAAATATTGATGACTTCTTTGGTGACAACAGATGTTAATGGCAAATGTGTCTTTTTTTTTAATGTTATAGCTGCTCCCAATCTCAAAAATATCCATCTTTGAAAAATTAAAAGCATTCATAATGAGTATTCCTGACAACTGATCTTTAATCTGCTTTTCCTTCCCTCAGCAGCTGATGATAATCTTTGTACCACATACAAAGTTTTTGGAAGTTGAAAATCTGGGCCAAACTTGCTTCTCAGATGATTTAATGGTTGAGATTAATGATTCTATTATCTTTAATGTTTGCATTTTAACAAATTTGTTTCCAGATGTGATTTAATGACAAGATGCTGGGCCCAAGAACCTCACAACAGACCTAGTTTCTCTTATATTCAGAACAAACTGCAAGAGGTAAGACACTCTCCGCTGTCCTTCATCCACTACCTTGAAGACAAAGAGACAGCAACTGGAGTCATCAACCAGGGTTTTGAAGGTGAGTCGGGGCCAGCACCTGCTGTCCCCATGGCTTCTTCCCCACGAACAAAGTGGGATTCAGCAGTTCTTTTCATTGCATTTGTCACTGCCTCAAATTCTCTGCCTATAAAATGGGAACAGCAATGATTTACCTCTCATAATGAACTTGTGAAGATTCGTTAGGTGCCATTAGGTACAATGCATTAGGTAAAGCACATACAAGATTACCAAGCAAAAAGACCTCTATGAGGTTGCAATTGAGCCTGTCTCACAGAGACATCCAGCTTGCATCTAAATTTTTGATACTTCATGACCCTGTTCCGCTAAAGTAAATGCTTAAGTTCCTTGTACAGCCAGGAGAGCTTTAGAAGGCTTCCATATGGAAATCTGTTCCAATTTCAAAGGCATCTACTCCCCTCCATCAGCTAAACCTGGCAGTTAGGCACTTACTTTAGGAGTACTGATTTAGTAGTTGCCTGAAAGTGAGGCATAAATTAGGTACCTAAGTAAGGCAGCCTTTATCCTAGCCCGAACTATGATAGCTCCAGCCAGGAGTCACATCATGCCTATGCTCTGCACACTGTGAATGAATAGAACTAGGTGATGTTAGGGAAGATATACTTAAGACATGGGACACAACAAAGCCCAATTATGTAAGAACATTATTAAGGTTGTGAAAAGAGGAATTAAAAAAAAGGTGATGCTAAATTTGAAGTTGTCTGTGTAACTGTGATTCACATCATCTAAACATGGAAGTAAACATCCTGACTGGGCCAGAACAAGAAGCTTTTCACATTCTGCAGTAATTCCTGACTGGCTAAATCTTGAGGAAAAGTGATGTCTTAGTAAACAATGTGATCTGAAAATCTGCAAAAATAAAGTTTTTATCAGTTGAAATATTTCACTTTTATTTCAGAGAGTGTTGTTTGGGTTTTTCTAATTTAACCCATTTGCATTGTGTGATTTTCTAATGAAAAATATTTCCTGTTAAAAGAATTACTTTCCATTCTAAAAAAGGAAAACCTAGTTGTTTCTAAAATATCTAAAGGCTTTGTTTTGATTTTGGATTTTTTTTCCTTCACAAAATGTTGTTGAACTAGGAACTTGCCCTGCTTCATAAACAGTTGTGATACATCAATATTTTCTGATTTCCTAAAAACTCCCTGATCCATTCCAGGAATGACACAGTACTCAATTACACAACTACATAGTGATTTTTCTACAGGATTCCACCTATATTCAATTCACTGGCATTGGTATTTTGCTTATCTTTTATCATTTGGTGTATTTAATATTTTGCTTATCTTTATCATTTGGTGTAGCTTTACAAATGTCAGTTTATCCCCATCATGATTTCTCTCTCTGTCAAATCCTGTCTGTGCATGACATGTTTGTATGTCATTACAAGACTAGAGACTTTATCATATGTCATTACAAGGCTAAAGACTTTATCAAGACATGATGGGACCAAAGATAACCTATCATTTCATGCTTTTTTAACAACTGATTTTGCACCCTTATGCTATAATGAAAAGCATGTAGTGTAATTTCCTAGTTTCTTTAAGGGCATCTGCGTAGGGAGTTCAGGAAAGAGATAATCTGGCACAAATCTAAGACTGGCATTAGCTCAGGAAAGGAGTACAGCTAATTAATTAGACACTATGCCCAAGCTAATAGGCCTTATGTTTTGGATGGACTTTATCTCACCTAAATGCAGCTGTCTAGAAGCTAGGAGTCTCATCTAAGATACTCTTCTAGGTTTCTCACTCAGGAGCAGAAACAGACATCTCCAGAGAGTGACAACTCCTATGTTTTAGACATGTATCATAGTATGAAAGGGGTCACCTTTTGCCTTTCTCTCCACTGATGATGGCTGGAATCTCGGTGACTTGCCATATTCGACTTGGATACAGCATCTTGGACTAGATGTTTAATTTTAAGATGGCAACAGGAACACAACATCCACTGGATACAGGCCTGTACAGGACTGCTTGCCTCTACTCCTGAGCTAGTGTGGTTTCCTAGCTTAGACACCTTTGCTCTGCAATCCCTAACTCCAAGGGCAAGAGAGACATGAAAACTAAGGGAATTAAGAAATTCTTGTGGCATTACATCAATATCTGCTAAAATCTTTAGCAGGGCTGAAACTTTTAAATATGAGCCTGCCTTTCTGCTGCTTGGAGTTGGGGAAAGAGGCTGGAATACAGGTTGTTGTCCTTTTGGTGGAGCAGGCCTGGCATAGATGTAACATGCAAGGAATTTAGTTTCAGTGCAAGTCTCTGCTTAGCATGTGCCAGCTAAGCATGATCTTTCCCCTGCTGTTAACTAGCTCAGTCTAGGCAAATCGTTACTTTCACTGGAATGACAAATACATATTCTTAATGTAAAAAAGATTATTTTGCCAAAATTTCAGGTTCTGCCACACAGCAGAGGTCACAGAGAAAAAGCCGTTGCTTTATTTGTTTGCCAGGGACAAAAGTAGCGTTCTTAGAAATGGCCAAGTTATTGAAAAGGAAAATATGGATTGAGACTTCCATGAAAAGTTTCAGTATGATGGTTAAAATTTGAAAAAAACAGTTTACTACAGAAAATGGGGTTGTATAATGGACTTTTAGGGTAGTCTTAATAGCAGTACTCCATAATGTGTGTTATATTCAGGGAATCTCTTGGCAGTGGTCACTTTTTGAAATCAGACTCCATTAAACCTGTTTATAATAACCTAGTTGGTAAAATCTGGCCCACTGTGGTAAGCAGGGCAATTCAGTGCAGGCAGAGCTTTGGCAATAGCTCTCAGAGTCAGCCTGTTTTGCTCTCTCCCTGAGCCTTACCCTTTTCTCCACCAGCTACCCTGTTCCTTCTTGTGGCTTCCCCCCATTCTTCCCTTTCCGTAGGCTCTGCCTAGCTGTTGTTGCCACAGACCCGCTGCTGGATCAGCATTGGGATGGGAAGACAAAGCAACTGTTTTCATGCTTCCATTCAATGTTTTCATGCTTCAGTTCTTGAAACTCCTCCTTAACTTCTCCACAGGCTCATTTGGTGATTTTCATACAGGGAATGCACATCAGGAAACAGTATAGCTTGAATTTTATTTATTTATCTATGTATCATCCTTTCATTTAAATGTATTTTAAAAGACTAAACACTTGATAAGCTCTTTACATGTCTCTATAATGCACATGCTTATTTCCCCATATCTTCACAGTTTGCCTGTAGGTTATCTCCCTCTTTCCTCAAGTAGTCTTTATAAGCCCATTAAAATGTTATTCTGCGTACTTGACTGAAGGCCTAGAGTCCTGGTGATGTCTTAATGTTGCTGGATTATCTGATCAGGGACACATGCATGTCAGTTTTCTGTAGCTCTCCACCCTTAAATTAATTCAACAGTTTTTCTGCCTGTGATGTAAATCTCATGCAGCAGAGTTCAGTAAAATGTGGGCTCCAGAAGTGCTATTGATTTAAGCAAGAACTGGCAGTTTGGGTTCTGGTTGAGCTTCCAGACTAAAATGCATGCTCCATTATGACCCTGTTGTAAACAGTTTGGGGCATGGAATATGTCTTCGTCTGTGATTTGTAAAACACTGTTTAATAAGTAAGCGATTTTTAAAATTTGCATTCATTTTTAGCTGGGACTAAGTGAAGTACTTCTTATATTTGTAGTAGTAGTGGGAAGATGATGGCCAAAACAAATAAACCAAGACTGTTCCATGATGGATTGTCCTGGACAACATTTTCCAAAAATGTTACGCGGTCATTGGCCTTTGTGTGTCATGAAACTCCTGTCATGAGCCTCCCGCCAAGAAATGCTTGCTCTCACCAGAAGACCTGATGCCAAAAGAGCCAAATGTCAAGCAAAGTGAAATGACAGGCCTCAAAATAACTATGATACTTAGCCCTACATGGAATCATACATCTTCCAAATTCTGTTGAGCCTTACCTGCTTGTAGGTAGCCACACCTTTAGCAGGTCTGTACCTGCTGTTGGTGCTATTTCCTAGGTGGGAGAGCTGGAAAACATTAGATGTTCTCAAGAACATTAATGCCGGTGCAGTATGACACACAAGTTGCAAGTGTGGGTGAACTAATACAGACGCTATGATAGTGGTCTGGAGAGCACAGATGACAAAAGGGACACTGGCTTTGTTATTGCAAAGGAGGTATCGAGTGGCAGTAAATATGCCTGAGCAATACCAGCAGCTCCTGGCACTGCTGGTTTGGAAGGGAGGGAAGCAAACTCCGGACCAGGAATGGGTCTACCAGTTTAGTTTTTCCTTCTTGCTCTTACAGACTTTCCCAGGACATTGACTGTAGGCATTAAGTGGCATTAACAACATTTTTTTGAGTGAGAGAAGCACTATCCAGCTAGAGGACTGAGATACCAGTGGGTTTTGAATCCAATGGGAATTGATTGAGCAGAGGCCCCATCACAAGAGACCCATTCATTACTGAAAGATAGGCTGTTCTTCCCCCCATTTCAAGAAGAGCAAATGAAATGTCATGAATCAGCATGCTAACAGGATGGCCCTGCATTGCTGTAAAAATAACCAGTCCATCTATTTTCAGACATAACTTTTTACATTTGCACATACAAGACAGCACTATATTTTTTCAGGTCCCAAGCATGCCCCTTTACAGATGGAAACACCTGTTTGTTTTGGCAAACATCTTTGCCGACATCAGACAACTGGGCATTAAGCAGCTGGAGTGGCTCCTTGCCTTTATGACCCAGGAGGACTATTCTTATCGGGGCTGCTCCCCACAATCCCTTTTGGACCTATAAGGAAAAAATGTCATAATTGCTCAGAAGCTGTGTCGGAGCACCACGCTCTTACTGCTAGAAGTGGCTCCTCTGGTGAGAGGAGATGCAGAGCGGTTGAAGGGAGCCTGAGGAAATCCAGGGTAAAAGACTAAAGACTAAAAGGAAACACATTTGGCCTCAAAAATGTCATTTTTAAATCCCTAAGCTGGAGATGTTGCTTGAAAAATGTCAGAAGATAAAACTGTTAGAATTTTGTAATGTTTCCTTTTTTCACTTTTCTTCCCAAAGCCAGTGACTCAGTGTATTTACTTTTTTCAGCAATTAAGCTACTTGCTAAAAATGTAACTTTTTTTTTTTTTTTAAATCTCTCTGCAAAACTTTGCATTGAGGTGATTTGATGTTAAAATCTGGAATCAGTGATTTCACCATTAATTATATGTCTGCCCTTTCTGCTGGCTGAGTGGTACTGGTTTGCTGTTCCCTGTGTAAGAATCATCAGTTTATTTTCCTAAAACCAGCTGCCTTTTAAAAACTAGTCTGCATACCTCTCTGAACTTCAGGTAATCACTTGAACAAAAGGAAGCTTCTCCAAAGCATATGTGTTGATAAGAGACATTTTTAAAACCTTATATCTAGTCTCCTTTGTATTTTTCTGAAATTCAGTAATCCTCTTCCCCACTTAGCTTAGTGAGTGGCTGACCCAAAGCCAGTGGAGGTCAGAGAAAAGGCTTCTTCCAAAACAGTGAGTGGTTACAACACTGCAGGAAAAGGGGGACTTGGTGGTGTGATCACTTCTTATTTGTCCCCTAGACAAATGCTGTTTGATTCCAGAGAGTGCACATGAGCTATATGATACTGCAAGGAAAGTCATGCTAATACTTTGCCCTGGACCGAGGAAAAAAAATCAGAAGATATGATGTTATAAGAGCTGACATTTGTGTATGGGTGTACAGATATAAGCAACTAAAACTTAGGCACTGTGTTTATGCTGGCTGTCTAGGCTGTTTGACAATCACCGGAGAGTTGTAGACACGTTCAGGGGATGTTATTGTGTAAAGGTAAGGATGTGAAATAAACATCTCCACAAAGCAACTCAGTCCTCCTTTCTCCCTCCATTGACTGTAAAGGCAGCCTAGGCAAGGAGCTTAAACCGGACATGTAAGATCTGGGTGATTAAAACTTAGTAAAATGAATCCTGCTTTGTGACCTGGAGAAGGGTGGTGCTTTCCTATTTATGTAGCCTTATTGTATTGCAGCAAATATGGAACTGGCCTTTTTTCGGTGCTTTTGTATTAAAAATTATAATAAACAAGATAATAAACAGGTTTATATATTATTTCCCAAGACAGCTTCTTGCACACAGAGGTTTCAGTCCACAGATCTCTGAAAAATCTATTAAAATAAAAAGAAAGACAGGCAGTCAATGCTTTAAGCAGTTTAGTGCAGTGGAAATGCAGGATGAACAAAATTCTTACTTTTAGTACCTTTAGTGTCTGACAGAATAGCAAAGCTTGGTGAGTCACCCTGAAACCATGCAAGATCATATGCTTCATTAGACAGGAAACACAGATATATCTCCACTGATATATAATACAGAGTGGAGTATTAAAACGGATATATATTTGTTCTATTTATATTCTTACTGGCAATGTGCAGAAACTGAAACACAGCACCTCCAGCTCCAGGTGGCCAGCAGGTATCAGGAAGATACACCCTGCACAGGAACTATCTCCTTGAGCTAACCAACATAGCTGAGGTGGAGAAGTCAGGATTCAATAGCCACTTTTTCAGCCTTAACAAAGATATGTTGTCATCAAGCACTTCTTTTGAATGCGTTCACTCTGGGGTACATCTTTCAGCTATGCCGGTAAGTCAGCCAGTCTCTTGTTTACTACCACATACGTTTTGTGGCAGGGACAAAGGGCAGAGTATATATGAGAAAAACAAGAGGATATTAATGGGAAAAAGCAAATGTGGCTGCACTTCTAAATACCTTCCCATGTTGAAGGTGCTAAGTGTCATATGAGATTATATTACCCAGAATTAGTAACGTCTCAGGCTGGCTACTTAGCTGGTGTAAATCAGTGGCATCCCACTGGTTTCTGTGGAGCTTTGTTAATTTGTGCTAGTTGAGGATCTGGCCCTGAAATAGCTGTAATAGAAGATCAGCATCTCTAGATCAGTTTGTTCAGTCTACCAATCAGCTTTTCTACTGACATTTTTTTTTCTTCTTATATGTTGTCACCTTCTGAACTTAAAACACCAAAAACCCATCTGCTTATCAAGACATCACAAAAATTTGCACCCTTCCAGGCAGGATTTCAAAACATGTTGTGAGCCCACACAGCCTACTGAGCAGGCAAGGAAAGACACTCTGCAATTGCAACGCAGGATACATGGCCCAGCTCAGCACCCCAGCTGCCCTGCGGCAGGAAGCAGCCGACTGAGATGCTGAGATTGTGAAGCACAGATTTTATCGGGTTAGGACCGGTCTCCTCAGAGGAGGCTAAGCAAGCAAACTCCATCCCTCATTAGTATGAGTCAGGCGATCATAGTTTCTTGTGTCAATTAATGTGTGGCTCCCTGGAGTAAGCTTCTGCCTACCTCTGGAGAGATGTGTTGTAATTAGTTTACCTGGAGTTTGGCTACGATGTTGTGCTTTAAGCACACCACTACCAAGAAAAGTGTCTAGCAAGGTCAAAGCTACATGCATTTAGGACCTGAAACAGGTATCCATGCAAGTACACTGCTGAGCTTTGAACATGCTATTTTAGTTATTGGAAGCAGTCTACCTGAGAGAGCACAGAGCTCAGTGGGAACCTGCTTCTCAGCAGAGTACTCCTCAGCCTGTACAAAGATCTGGACTGCCAGAGCTAGCCTGCCTCATGCCCTGAGGTAGGTTGTTTGAAGTGAACGTAGGTAACTCTACACTATGCAGCAGTCCACAGTGTAGACAACCCCTCAGGATTTAAGTGTTTGGAGTTGACTCCCCAGCACAACTTCAGATTCCATGAAGGTGTTCCTTGGACGCCTCCTCTTGGGGTGTTTTGTTGGCTCAGCCAGGCGTTGCTTGTGAAATCTGAGGGGATCACATCACATGGTTTATCCTGCATTTACTCACGTATAACCCAGCATGACTATACATCAATCAACTAATTTTAGCAATGTTAAAACTGAAAAGAAAAGAATGATATCTCATTAATATACTGACCTGGCTCCCCACTCCAGCTTCTCTCTATTTGCCTTCAAATTCTTAAGATTTTTTGGAAAGGATTTCCAAAGATTATTCAGAATTCTCTGCATTGGCTTATGGCTTCCCAGGGTGTTGGCGGTGCTTCTAGCCTTCACACTTCTGGGGGAATTTCACAACATATAATGATTTGTTTCCTCAGTTGCTCATTTTCAGTATCTTCTGTGTCCATCCATCATAAAAGTAAGTGAGCGAAAATCGCTTGCTTTGCTGACTTACATGAGAGGCAAGTATTGTACTACATAACTTGACATCTTTGCATAGATGTTTTGGCTTGTACAGCAGAATGGTGCTAAGCTTTCATAGGTGCCAAACACTGTGCTAAGAGATGACACAACAGTGAAGGAAAGGGCACTTGTAGTCAAAAATCTCATTGTGAAAGTGGCAATGTAGCTTATACGTGTCATATTGTAAGAGAAAGGTCATCAACATTATATTCTTCTTCCGTCTTTGCATAGGATAAGAATATTCTGCAAAAATAGTCTTTCTTGCTCATTTTGTTCCCAAAGCTCAAAAAGTAAAACCAAGGCAAGGTGTTTGATTTTTTAGCTCTTTTTCTCCATAATGAGAAACACAGTGGCACATAGGCTGAAAAAGGATTATAATATTTTATATATTCTGTAGTTCTTCAGACCTGTTGGGGAAAGAATTAGTAATGTATCTATATATCTGGTAAAAATATCTCAGTGACCTCATACTCACATTTGTGTAAACATCACCTCATCAGTTCCAGATACTTATACAGGAAACAAATCTGAATGCTCCTCTAGTGTTCTATACTTAGGCAGGTCAGCCGGCATATGTCTGGTCTGTAAATACCCAGTTTTACTTGGGTCCTTATTTTAAGGTTTCTCTCTTAAGAGTTTGCTGCAAACATGCCCTCAGCATTTGCCAGTGTGCCTTTTCCAAAGCAACTTGCCCCTGAGGGTTCCCATTAAACGCTTTATTAAACAAAAACCAAATACAAAGAAGAGCTGTACCAGTTGGTAATGGCTTAGTCGGGATTGAATTACTAAATATTGCCATAATAGTCCTGAACTGACAAAGTGAGTATCAAATGATTTTTCGTAGCTGTCAGTCACTGTGGTATGTGACCACAGTTTGCTCTATGTCCCAATCCCAGTCTTGCTAACAGGTTTCTAAAATCAAAATTCTCCTTCAGACTTTTCCTGATAATCTTTCTTAATGGACTCTAGCATGCGGAACAGACTTCTGACTTTATAGCTTGGGCGGGTGTGTCATTATAGTGACATAATAAATTGTATGTTGCCTGGTGCAACAGCACAATGCTTGCGATTCTGTTGCACAGATAACCTGGAATGTCACATGCTTAATTTTCCAGTTGTGAAGTAAAATAAGGAGGGAGTGTAATAAAAGAAGGTACATGTTACAAAAATAAATGCAAAAAATAGCAACAATTATAACTTGAGTATTTAGTTAATAATTTTTACATTTTTTAAAAGGTATATCCTCTGCAACAGATTTCAGGCAACTCTATATATGTGCACAGCATAAAATTAGGGAAAAATTATAAAGTTTTTAGAAATGGGAAAGATACACTGGCTTGCCAAGTTCAAGCTTCTAGAAAGACAGAATATTACAAGTCCTCTAGAGTGACAGTATATAATGATTTAGTAGGTAGAAAACTGCCTATGTTACAGGACTCTAGCAGTATTATTAGCAGGGTTACACAAATGTACAGATTAAAATCACTTTGGCTTTATGCAGGCTGTCTTTACTACCAAAAGAAGCGAGTCATGTATTCGTAACTGTATTGCTGCTTGTGGAGGTATAAATGGTGATGATCAGCCTTCCCTAAGTGATTTGCTTAAAGCTATACAGGCAATAGCAGAAAATAAATTTGAATCATCAGTCACTCTTTGTGAGGTCAGTAGACCAACTTTCTCCAGCAGCTGTCTGATTTTGTTTGCTTTCTGATACTACGTGTATATCACTGGGCTGTTATCTTTTCTTTTTTTTTAAATGCAGATAGTGATGTTCCATGTGCAGATTCGGACAGTATTCTTTCAGCCACACTAATGGCAACAAGGAATCAAGAGGGCTTAAATTATTTGGTATTAGTCAAAGAAGGCAACCAAGATCAAGGAAACATCAATTCTGCTGAACTTAGTTAAGTCGGGTTCCCTCTGTTTGTAAGAAAGAGGGAAAGAAGAGAAAAAGCTCTACCAAAAAAGACATAAGCCAAGGAAAATATTCTGGACATTGTCATACTAACTAAGAGATATCTTAAAAAAACAGGAACTCTCTAAAACACTAAAACTACCAGAGAATATCGTAAGGTACTGAATGATGTGTAGCAGAATAAGACAGCAATTATGTATCTTTTGATTTTCTACATGTTATGGTTTGTTTCACAGGAGCTAGTTTAAGGGAATAAAACATGTAATCAGACAGCAAGTGATTTTACTGTGGTGTTGATTAAGTTTATGCAATCACATATGCCTCAGACGCAGGCAGTCCTTCCAAAAAGGGAGTACTGGTATGCTGTTTCAAAGAAGAGACCAAGTCGCTCATGAAAAGAAAAAACAGCTGAAATCTAGCTTAATTGTGCACAAACAAGGTTTTACAAATTGAAAAACTAACATAAATTCTTGTTGTATTTTTATGAACTCCAAATCAGGAAGCAATTCAAGAAGGGTGACTGGGTTGTCCACTGCTGCGGATGGTCTATTTCACTATTTAATTTAAACAAATGCTTGCAATCATCTTGTATGTTAAGTTGCACAGCAATTGATCTGTGAATCTAGACAGTCCTGTTTTCTTACATTTCTTTTCCTTTCCCTTTTTAATGTTCATCATCCTTGCTTATTTTTTACCAGACTGGGTGAAGGGAGATACTTTTCCCTGATGTGTTTGGAGATCAAGTCAAAGTATATAATAAAATGATACATAAATCATTACTGAATAGAAGACAGCAATAAGCATTTTGGAACATTTCATCATGAACAGTAGTTTGCAAATTATGCAGAGCTATTCACTGACATCTGTCAGGAAGCTAGAAACATGCTCTGATTTTATGCAAATATTTGATAACGGGGGACACTGAAGAGTAGTAAAGGCACTATCTGATGTCAGAATGTGAATATTTTTAAGATGCAACTCCATTGAAATCTAGCTTCAAAAGTTCCTCAAATGGAGATCCAAGACAGATGAAGAAGGAATGTGGGTTTTGACAGTTTTACTCAAATGAAATAGAAATTGAGAGGTTTTGAATTAGGATTCTTCAAAGTCCCTGACAAAGCCCATTCAAGCAGTCTATAATTACATAACTGCCTTTTTCTTCATCTACAAATTAGTGTAAAAGCTAGATTTGCCAATAACAATTGCAGCACTTTGCTATGCTCACCAGACCATGAGTGACAGATAAATAAATAAATACTGTATAATGTTTCCTTCCTCTTCAAGTGCTGCTTGACCGATTGTACAGCCATTCCTTCCATTTCAGTGATTTAAACATGAGTAATGTTTGCTAACCAGTAGCATGTGCTAGCCAGAAACCAGGAAGATCCCAGTTCTGTAGTCATCATACCCGGATGACTTCACGTGCATATGTAATTCCACTTGACTCAAGAGAACTGCGCAGTCAGCAAGCCACAAACAAAGGTTTTGAAAACCAACAGGACTTCATATGATATCTCTTTATTTAGCAGGAGAAGTCTGCAATCCTGCCAAAATTTTGTCTAGGCAAAACCTTTCACAGGCCTTGTGACCACAACTGTGATGTGACAACCCAAGTCAGTTCAGTTTCGTGTAGGTCTGGGCTGGAAAAGAATCATGCAAGAGCCTATCCAACATGGGTAAACTAGGTTAGTGGGCAAGGTGAGCATCAGCGACAGCAGTCGGAAGTAACGCCTCTGAGGTCTTGAAGTAGTCACAAATACCGAAAGTGACACAGAAAGAACAGAGGGGAAGGTAAGTCTTGTTTTGTCCACATTTTGTAAGTGTTGCAAGACCAGTTTTAATGGAGGATTTATCACAGCATGGTGAGGAAGAATGTGTCAAGTTTAATGCATTGCCATGAATTCATTGCCATGAATCAGGATATTGACCAGTGATCTATGCCTTTTGCACCTAATAGTATGAAAAATGTATTGGACTGGATAAAACACAAATCTCTTGATCCAAATTTAAGGATCCTGATCTATAACTTGCTGAATTCAGTGGAAGACAAAATACCTAACCTTCCCCAGAAGTGCAGTGACCTGAGGCACGCTCAGTGATACAGCATCAGGTGGGACCATGGCCCTACCCATCACTCCATTCTTCCTCTCTCATTTCTCTGCCTTAGAGGACTAAGTATGCAAATGCAGCTATTCCACTGAATTATGTTAAAGCTGAATTTGATGTGTGCAAACTTATCTCACTTGCATCCACCCATGATGCTGCTTGCAAAGAGTTCCTTAATCCCTCACATTTCTGTACCACCCTTCACCCATCTTCATCATTACACCTTCTCATTGAAGTGATGCTTCCTCTCTTCATGCAAACTCTTCGTGATGATTCATGTTTTATTCATCAACTCTTATTCACTATCAGGAGAACACCTCTTGCCTTCAAGCAGTCAGCCCCTGATGACAGTTTTCATAGCTACTTTTGGAAACAGTAGGGGAGACACACATATAAGAGGTGATGAGATTGAAAGACCTTTTTAGCACATTCTGTCTTGGGCAGGGAAAGGGACACTACCTAGCCTGTGTTTGTCTCTAATAGTTGGTACCTCCTGTGGTAGATCAAGGGAAAGAGTCAAGAAAGCCTTGAGTTCAAGTGTCTTGACTTTCAAGGCTATAGGTTTTTAAATAAGCGTAAATGGGTTTAGGGGTGATAATGCAACTTAAAGGAAATATGTGTTCAGGGGAGAAAAGAATCCTGACATATCAGAAAGGTTAAATGTGAGATAAGGGTACAAGTGAAGCAGTTGTTGTGACCACACTTGCGTGACATACTGCTGAGAGACTCATCCTCAAGCATAGAGGCAATAATGTGCATTTTTACCTTCTTCATTTAAGGTCTACAGTGAGACTGAGTCTAGGGTGTGATATCTATGTAGTAAGAGGAATTCTTTCTAGATTACCTTGTAAGCCCCAGGAAGCCACATAAATAAGAGGAGAAACCCATCCTGGGAAGGTTCCCTCTGCAAGAGCTGGAGGAACCAGAAAGTGATGTCTGAAGTCTGAATCATAGGTGCATAGGGGTTCCTGTCAGCAATCCCAAAAGCTTCTTAAGAAAAGAATCATTCTCAGGCTGGTATAAAGCAGATGGACCCAATCTTCACCTAAATCAAGTTAAATATGTTAAGCTACACTGATGTACAGCAGTGGAGAAACTGCCTCAAAGTCTTTAGCTTCTTAAGATTTGGCCTGAGACAGGTAGACCTATGTCCAGCCAGTTCCTGAGCAAAAGATGGCTAATATCCTTAAGCCTCCTCCTCTCCATTGTATTGCTGAGCACATTATATGGCATGGAATATCTCTGGTTAGTTTGAGTCATCTGCCTGGTTGTGTCCCCTCCCAACCTCTTGTGCACCCCCAGTCTATTCACTGGGGGGGGGAGAGTGAGAAGCGGAGAAGGCTTTGATGCTGTGCAAGCACTTTTCAGCAATAACTAAAACATTAGTGTGTTACCAGTATTGTTTTGGTCTCAAATCTAAAACATAGCACAAGATGAGCTGCTATGAAGAAAATAAACTCCAACCCAGTACAGTCTTTAACCTGCCCAGGAAGAGGAGACATGTGCCCCCAGGCGCTGATCAGGGCATGTCCGAGGTGAGTCTCTGGGTCGCAGCCAGTTACTGTCTCAGGCTCTTCTTTGTTCCTTGATGCCAGCACAGACACTTGGCGAGGTCACTGAGCAACAATGGTGAGCATGCTTCAGGATGTGATACCACACACAACCCACTGGTGCTGGGCTCTCAGATGGCAGCGACGGAACTCTGAGCTGTGCTTGGACACACATGGACGTAGTATGTGGCTTTAGTTGGCTTATTTAATCTCTCGGCTGCAGACTTGACATCCATATAAATGGATGAAAAATATTTACTGCTACCTATAAATAGTATTTACTACAACATAACACAAATGCTGTGGTGATTAATTAAAGTTTGTAAATGTTTTTGTAAATGTGAAGGGCCAGGGCAGATGTTACTTATTTACTAAGGCAGCATTTTCTAGGTCTGCTATCTTCAGTCCCCTCGGTCTACAGCAGGTGGTAACAGTGAATTTCCATTTTTCAGGGCTGCTTGCAAGGGCTTTTGAGCTGGCACGTAATAATGACCAGATCCATCCAAAACCTGTGTACCTCATGCTTTCCATTTGGGACCACAATCAAGATCCTACAAAGGAAAAACCAATGCTTTATGACAAAAATATTGAGTCTTTACTGGGTCAAAGATAAAATTACGGAAATTTTGCATGTAGCTGCTGCTGAGAGATATGCCAGGCTTCAGTGGCATCACTCACTTATCCCCATGTGCCACAGAGGGAGTGCTCAGCAGCTTGTCATGAGCTACGGGAATGTGGCTGTCAAGAGCTCTGAACAGAAAATGTATACAGCTTGAAAAGAGAATTTTTTGAGATACGAAAGGCAAAAGACGTGTTTGCTTGTATCATGTAGGACTGAAAAATGTGGGGGGTCAAGATGATTTCTTTGCCTTTTTTATATTTAACATTCAGGTCTCATCTTCTATGGGAGACTTTATTGTCAGTTATTCAATGGCATCATCCCAAGATTTGGGGAACTTAAAAACAACCACCAGAAAGGCAAAAGGTTGTGCAGCTACACTGCTACCGCAAGTGTTTTCTATTAGTCTTTGTTACCTGCAAAAACTAGTAAGTGGCAGGGACAAGAAAGGCAAGAGCTGAGTTCGCCACATCCTTGCTTATCTGAGAAGCTAGAGACAGGGCCTCAGCTTTCCTGATACCCTAGATAACAGAGACTAGTAACATCCTCCAGATCACAAGGTCCGTCAAAATTTCGTTCCCTTACCACTTGTATGGAAGGGCACAAAGATCCTTACAGCAGGGCCACTGCATCCCTTGCTTCCCATAGCTGTTTTCAGCAGAGAAAGCTTTACCATCTATTTGAATTGACTAATGTCTCCAGTTTTTTTCTTTTTTTCCTTTTTCTTTGACATCTGCAGCATGCTGCCTATGATGGTTTGAGTCCTCAAATGTGGCTTTACTGAGCATAACCAGGTGAAACTGATCCTCTGTGATTCAGGTTTACGACTATTGCATTTCAATAATAACTGTGAAGGCAAGATTTCCTCTAGATTCAAATTTACCTCTTTCTTACACAAAGGTTATCTTAATTTAGCTATAACAGACCTGAAAATAGTCATTATAGAAACAAATGTCTGTAAAATAGCCCTGACAGGTCTGTTAATGATTAAAAAGTTCTAATTCACCTTCATTTCTTTTAATTGATTCTTGAAAGTTTTTCTTACACACACACACTGGAGTGAGTTGCAGGAGCTTGCATACCAGGTGGATTTTTCAAACGATCATGGCTCTATTTATAATGACACTTGGCACCTCTAACTGACATTATGTTTTAACTCTAATAAATAACCAGAAACCCAGTGCATCAAAGCCAAGTGATGATGCCAAAATATTGTCATTATTGCCAGTGACATGACTGATACTGCCGTATAAAATAACCTTTTTTATAATGTGTTAACTTCTTCTTCAGATGACGTCTTCCATTTGGAGGACGTTCATCACTGCCTTCTATCTTTTACGGTAAGAATGGAGCTGTAGAATAGCCACTCTCTGTTTGGATACCAACCCCTTTTGCAATGCTGTTGACATAGCTGGATCTTCTTTTTCCTGCTTTTTTTTCTCTCCTATCTTCCCTGACAGTACAAGCCACTTAGTGCTTGTTAGAGATGAGGCCACCGAAACACCTTTCTTGTCCTGTGCAGTACAGTAAGCAACTACAGTTGCCTCTTCATCTGTCTTATAGGAAACTGAGGGGAGTTTGAACATCGTTTTTTAGCACCAGTATCTCATTACTCTTGATTAATCTCCTGGTGTATTTCTCTTCACGTATCCAATTTTCACACCTTTCCAGGAGGGCTGACCATGTTTAAGTTCTCAGTAGTTTCCAGTCACAAATGTATTTAGCTTTCTCTTGCAGAGAAACAGAACTCTGGGAGTCACAGAATTAACCTTTTATGAGAATATCTTCTCTCACATCTTCATATTTCTTCAGTCTGACATCACCACATCCCCAAGGATGGAAACCTACTCACACAGTGCAGCCTTGTGTTCTTCAAGTAGGACCTTGCCAACTTTGTGCTTTCCTCAGTTTGTCTGCTGACATAGTCTTTGTTATCTTAACAGAGGTGTCACTCCATAATTTCTGAGTCTGTTGCTTAAAGCACGAAGAATTATCCTCTACCTGAATCTACTAAACCAAAATTAATGGCCATGATAAAGCGCAGTCAGTTGCCAAACACATCCTATTGCCTACCCCACTCAGAGGTGGCTCTTGGCTTTAGTGGCAGCATCACCAGGTTAGAAGCTGTCATTCCTCTTCACAGAAGCAAGCTGAGAAGGGACTGTTGGTCCTGCTTCTTGCCAGCATTCAAAGTTGGCATTGAATAATTAATACAGGCCTCAAAAATGAGGGAAAAATGACACCTTTAGAAATATCTTTGAAAGTCTTTGTACACTTAATCATGTGGTCTTGCAGCAGTAATTTTAGGTGGTCACCAAGGGCCGAGTGAAGTGTCTGCAGGAAAAGGGTTTGACCTTACTGTAGCTCAATTGTCAGGCCTGCATGCAGTGGTCATACTGCCACCAAAATCAAGCTTTCCCACTCCTCGCTTTTGGGTTGCTCCTTATTTTTTTCAGATCTTTTCTGCAGGGAATGCTTTCTGAAATGCCGACTTGTCTCCATAATGAAATGAATTTCTGGGGAGAAGTGTTACTAAAATCCTCTTCAGCATTCTTTGATTCAGTTTTATATTATATGATGAGTAAAATACTTGATCTTGATGGAAGCAATATAAGAAAAGGTGGTGACAAAGTGACTAAAGCTGCAAGTGCCCTATTGCTACCATGTTTGCACAGTTGTGTTTTGGCTCAGATCATAGACTCCTGCAGCTTCAAAGTAGTATGTGTGTTCCTGGGGCATGAGAAGCAAAACAAGAAATGTGAGGAGTAAGATGGCTTTTAGAAGACAGGCCTATATGCAGAGAGGTTGGACTGTGACTAAAAACTAATGACTGTTACTGTAAGGACTATGCAAATATGAAAAATTGCAAATTCTTATCTGATTTACACATTTTTTTTTTAAATTGCAAGAGCGGCAAGTTAAGTGGCAAAGCAAAACAGCAAAGGGCCCTGGGAAATACACTCCCAAAGAGGGTAAAGAAAACCAAATACAAGTGCCCTCTTAAACACAGGATTTTAATTTTCTTAGCAGAATAAACTCTCTGCCTCGACTCTCTGTGCTCTCACTGAAGTGGAGGTCATGGCTAGTGACAACTGGGAGCTGTTCCTGGAGGCTCTCTTGCCTTTTTAGGTTATGAGGGTCTCTGTGTGTTTAGGATAATATGATTGACGGCTCCACTCCGGCCCCAATTAGCACCCTATAATTTATTAGCTTCTGCTTTCAGATTATGCGCTAACTTCACAAATATTTCAACCACGGAAACAGCGGCTATCAAGTATCTCTTTCCTGATCCAGCTTACTGGGACTGCAGTTAAATACAAGGAGGGAGCTGTGCAGGTCTGTCAAGAGAGAATAATCATTTGTTTCTGTGTGCAACTGGGGCTGTCGCAGCTCTTTAGGACTCAGTGTGCAGAAAAAAGGGGGTTGTTCCACTGGATCGGGGATTAGGGCTTGGTTTCTACCACAGGGGTATGGTGCAGGATTGAGGCCAATGTGCTGGCTCTTCTGGAGAGGGTCTATGTTTGCCCAATTCTGTTTATCATAGAAATACTGATACTTCAACTTCATGCAAACAGCATTGATAGGAAAGTTTGTGTCCCTCCTAATGCCGTTCCTTTGCTCCTCATTGCTACAGCATGGGGCCAGAGTAGTAACTGCAGGAGGGAAGAGACTGGGTGAGGCGGGAGAACAGAGAGAGGATGAGGTGCAGGGTCAGGGCTGGGGCCAGAAGTTGAGGAGAGGAGCAGTGAAGTCGGGGGTGCGGGGGGTGATGAACGAGGAGGGCATCGTGCAGCCATACCTGGGCCAGGTGGGGCAGGAGGAAATGTGCCATGCAGTGGGGAGATGGGGCACCCTCAGTAACGTCCAGCGTGGTATTACATCTCCTAATGGGACAGCTCTCCTGTTGGGCATTTATCCTGCCTTTACCATGAATGTAAATAAGCAACCGACACGTCCCCAGTGAAACGCTCCAGCCCTCGGCCAGCCTGTGTTTTTGTGGGCTGCAGCCGAGCACGGCAAAGGGAGGTGCCTGTGCACGACGGCGGGGCCCAGGGACATGCACCCCTGCACCCCTGCACCCCTGCACCCTGCACCCTGCACCCTGCACCCTGCACGGGCTCCTCCAGCGCCTTCCCCTTCTCCCGCAGGACCTGATGCAGAGAGGGCAGGGGCAGGAGGAGGGGCTCATGGCACCCCGGTGCCTCTCTGTTACAATTTGCACTCACAGGTTCAGTGCGCGTTATTCACAGATTATGCCTGGCTAAGGAGGCAGTAGAAGGTGCACTGCAAAGGTAACTCCTCCGGTATGATTAGAGATGGACATGAACAGGGGGACCTTGCTAGCCTGAGCTGCTTGTCAGTACAGTCGGTTTAGAGAACAATCTTACCGTGCTGGGAACTCAATTAACAATACGCTTCCCAAGGCTGTAGCCCCAAAGCTTGGGGGCTGACTGAAGTAAAGCTTTCCTTTTCCTTTTCCTTTTCCTTTTCCTTTTCCTTTTTCTTTTTCCTTTTTCTTTTTCTTTTTCTTTTTCCTTTTCCTTTTTTCTTTTCCTTTTTCTTTTTCTTTTTCTTTTTCCTTTTTCTTTTTCTTTTTCCTTTTCCTTTTCCTTTTTCTTTTCCTTTTTCTTTTCCTTTTCCTTTTCCTTTTTCTTTTCCTTTTTCTTTTCCTTTTTCTTTTTCTTTTTCTTTTTCCTTTTTCTTTTTCTTTTTCCTTTTCCTTTTCCTTTTTCTTTTCCTTTTTCTTTTCCTTTTTCTTTTTCTTTTTCTTTTTTCTTTTCCTTTTTCTTTTCCTTTTCCTTTTTCTTTTTTCTTTTTTCTTTTCCTTTTCCTTTTCCTTTTTCTTTTTCTTTTCCTTTTCCTTTTTCTTTTTTCTTTTTTCTTTTCCTTTTCCTTTTCCTTTTTCTTTTTTCTTTTTCTTTTCCTTTTCCTTTTTCTTTTTTCTTTTTTCTTTTCCTTTTCCTTTTCCTTTTTCTTTTTTCTTTTTCTTTTTCTTTTTTCTTTTTTCTTTTTTCTTTTTCTTTTCCTTTTCCTTTTCCTTTTCCTTTTTCTTTTTTCTTTTTCTTTTTTCTTTTTTCTTTTTCTTTTTCTTCTTTTTCTTTTTCTTTTTTTTTCTTTTCCTTTTTCATTTCTCTTTTAATGATCCCCTGTTCCCATTTCCCTATGCAAAATTGCCTAGCCTACAAAATCAGTACCTCATTCCTCCAAATAATCACAACCCAAGTCTCTCTCCTTCCCCTGCTGCAACTGCTCCTCTGCGTGGCAGGCCAGGGAAGCCAGCCAGGACACCACAATCCCCCAGAGGAGCTGGCTTGCCCTTCTGTAATCAAAAGGGCACACTAATTACAACCCTTGCCCAGAAAAAGATGCACGAGGACTGCCAGTCAGAGAACCCTGGTGCATCTAAAGCCACCAGCAGCATTTTCCTCCCTTCCAGGAAGGGACCAACCTTTAAGCCCTCGCTAGAGCTTGTCATCAGCCTAAATAGGACTTCAAAGGGAAGGCGAGAAGGGATGGCAGTCCCTCCTAACCCAAGGAGGAGACAGGGCAGATACATTTCCCCAGAGTCAGGCAGCACACAGGCCAGGGGAGACGCAGGGATTACTCAGACTCTCTTTCACCCTCTCTCTCTCCTCTCCTCTCCTCCTCCTCTGCTGGGGGGTCCTATGGAAAACCCACTGGAAAAGGAGGTGGGAAGTAAGCGACGTTGCCCTAAAGCTCTCCAACATTAGACTGTAAGTGCAGGGGCACATATGTATGTGTCTAAGAGCTCTGTGCTGCATTCTTGCAACTGCAGCTACACTGAAGCAAAACCCTCATTAAAACAAAGTGGAGACTGCGACCACAAATACTGTGCCCCATCCCTACTTCCACCCTGCTCTTGACAGACCGCTGTTAACCTCAGAGTTCATTAAAACGGTATTCCTTCGTGCTTTGCTAATTTTCAGTTATTTTCAGAACAGGCAATAAACGTCTGCAGTGAACATGCCTGGAGCTTACTTTGCAAACTCCTACAAACTCCTCTCACTCGCCAGCAGTGGATACTCTTGCAATGCCCAGTACTGCCGTGCTCTGCAGCAGATCCCGTCCCTCTGCCTCCTTCCCTGGACTCTGCACGAACGGGTTGGGAGCTGTGTTTGTTCGTCTGTCCCAGCCGGGCTAGTCTGTTTGTCAGGTGGGTAGCCAGAGAGCACAAGCCGGTGCTAACCTCTGCACGACACTCGGAAAGGGGCAGCAGGAGGATCTGCTCTTCAGGCTGCAGGACCGGGGACTCGCAGCCCTGCTCTTTTGGTGTGTGACAAGCATGTGACAGATAAGACATACATAACATACAAAAAGGGTTTCTTTTGTATTTCCAGATTTCCTGCAAGCATTCATGATTAAGCAAGTAATAACCTGTGATGCAAAGAGGAACAAAACAGACTTGTAAAATGGCACCGAGGTTATTTGCATTGTTACTGCATTAGGAGCTGTGGCTCCAGTCCTGCAAAGACTGACGCCCAAGTCTTAAAGGTAGGTGCTGTGAGAAGTCCCCCTGGAGTCAGAATAACACAGAGTGAGCAAAACTCTGCAAGGATTAGCCAAAACAGGGCACGTGTGCTTTCAAACTGCAGTCCATCTGGAGTAGGAGCATTTTAAAAAAGTTGTTTGCACATCTAACACCTTGAGCCACAATCTTGACTTCAGTGTTTGGATGCTTTCACAACACAGCAATAAAAAAGAGTACCTGGAGAATAAATGTTGAAACCAATATTCATGTATTCATTGCATAAATTCTCATGCTTCACAGCCAAAATGAATTGTAAATGCCAATGACGTAAGTGACTGGTTTGTGCTTACATGAATATTTCCAAAGTATTTGGGCTGTATTGCCCAGCCCTCCTCATTGTGAATTACAGAGGAGAGGAGGAAAAAAGAAAGAAAGAAAAAGAAACAATTGTGGTGAAGCACAACCAATGATAGAGCCAGATTAATCTTTTTTCTTAAAAACTTTAAAAACAGCCTAAAAAAACCTGCAGGCAAACGCTCACGGAACAATCCTGTTATCTCCAAGCCTCTGCAGCAATAAAGTTAAATGCTATTTTTAGTTACTTTTCTCCTGCAAAGTACTGCTGCCTTCTTTCTTGATAGACGCCTCAGAACATTTTTGGTTTAACCGGTAATATAAATTCTGGAGTCCTTCCCTTGCCCTTTACAGCTTGTCTGAGGTCTGGCTAATTGGAGGCTGAGGGCAAAATGCTCAGGGTCTGGCTGAAGGAATCCCAGCGAGTCACCTCCTGCCATTTGCCAAGCTCTGGCCGGGGATGCTCTGCACACGTTGTTCCTTGCCAGCTTCTCACAGTATTTACTCACACTGCTTTATCATACTCTCACTATTAGGATTCCCATTCTTTCCCAGAAACAGAGTTATTGCTGAGCTGAAACCTAGGAGAAGCAAGTTTGGGTTATTCATAACTCCATTTCTGACACATAGTGAACATTATGCCAGATTATGTGAGAGTGTCGGAAGGTAAAAACTCTCATCACAGCACAAAAGTCCATTTTCTACTGCTTCTCCTGGTGTCAGAGGGGTAATGTTAGGACTCTTCTTTTACATGCATTGAACTTTGTCAGCATTGAAAGACATTACATTAAGAAAAAACAGAAAAAACCTAAAATACGGTAGTGTTGGGATCAAATGTTTTGCCTGTAAAAAAGTCAGCTTTTAAGTAGAGGGTGAATTTGTCATTTCTGCACAGTTTCATTAATTATTTGTCACCCTGTAATAGCATTTTAATTTACCAGTGCAATAGCAATGCTAAATGCTACAGTCCTCTCTTCTATCAGCTTCACGAAGCAACATCTGTTATTATGGAGCAGCCCCCTTACTTTAACCCATCTTACAGATACACCGTACACTAAAATGTAGCATTGCAACAATCTTGCATTTTCTTATCTTTTGTATTTATCACTGTATTTTTTACTAAGAAAATATTTTCAACTGCTAGGATTTCTATTTATCTTTAATGCAAAGTAATAAAATAACTCACTTCATCCACACGACAGGTATTTTTCCTATTTCATCCTGAGGTTTCCAGTTTGCCTCATTTCTCTTATTTAGCTTTAATTCTTCATAAAAGCACACAGGGTGAAAGAAGGAGATACCTTTAATGCAGCTTTCCTACTGTTAAATAGATATCTTATTCCCTCTTTCAAAAAAACCCAAAACAACTATTAAAGTGACAAAATGACAGCAACAAGTAGACAAAGAGAAATGTTAGAGGCAACTCAGACCTATTGTCCACCACGTGCCTTTCCTTCTGGTGTTCCCCTTAAAGGCTGTTGGGTTGAGGGCGAGCCGTTCTTCACGGGTTTCCTTCCTCCCCCTGCTTTAAGAGGGTTTTACTTTCACCAGAAATGTTTCTTGTAAAAAACAAACAAACAAACAAAAAACCCAACAAAAAAAACCCCACAACCAAACAACTGTTATATATCCAATGCAAATGTTGTGCCAAACTCTGAGAAGTGCCACCTTGGTTTTCGTCTTTCTGGGGTTTGAGCAGTTGTGCGTGGAACAGCTGCATCTCTGTAAGCCCGGGGCAGGTGGCCCCGGCCAGACACTTGCCACTCACAACCACAAAGCTGAAAAATCTGACCAGTTCCTTGATAGCCCGAAAATGTTAGTGAGTTCCAGTTTCTTCTCCTTTTACTTTTCTATAATGTAAAGTAAAAATCCAGTTCAAAACTGCTAAGTAGCTTTCCCATGTTTGCATTCAAGAAATAATTTTTACTGCCATAAAAAAATATTCACACCACTAAAAAAAAACCCCCATGATTTCCTCTGTGCCCTGTACGAGGGCCAGTGGTTTTGCATCACCATCCATGACGTCATTTGACTCTTTTAGAGTAGTCTGACTGAAGTTCTGGCTGTGGGGTCTGCTTAAATAGAAGTTCAACGTCTTTGGCTCTCCTCTTGCAACAGAAGGATTTTCCTCTCCGAAATAAGCCTAAAGTACCGTCCTTGCAATGCCGGGTCCTTTTAAGTCCCGTTGTCTTTCCCCGAGCTGCCGGGCCACAGTGGGCTTGGAAAAGGGCAAGGGGGGATCTGAGAGTCTTTGAGTCAGCACATCAGCTCAGAAGGGATCCACCACAGAAGGAGTAACGGCGAGCTGCAAACCAAGATCAGAAGTTGTTACAAACTGACCCGATTTCAGCTCTGAATGCCACCATGTCTAACAGGCAGAGATCTACAGGGGAGAAGAGCCAGGGGAAGAAGAGTGAAGGACAGCTCTAAAACCAGTATAGATCCTTGCTTTTATCCTGAGGCTGCAAACCTGAGAACGGAGAGAAGAAAAAAAAAAAGGAAGAAGAAAAATAGGTACAGGCATTTAAGGACAGAGAAAGACAAACTGCATTTCTGCCAGCTGCGATCAGAGAATCAGTCTAAAGCATGGGCTCCCCAGAGCCCCAGGAGGCCGTGAAGCAAGGAGAAGAGCCCAAGCTAGACTGGAGACAGGCACGTGTCCCTCCTGCCTAAGGTGAGGCCACCGTAAGGAGCCATCTGTGGCCACGATAACCCAACTTCAGCACGGAGAACTGTCGCCAGAGCGGGCTTTCCTTGCCTCCACAACCACTGACTCAGGAACTGCCACTGCTAGCTATGCCTGTGTCACCTTTCTGTCACCGCTGTGGCCTCACAGCCTTACTTCCAGGCACCCCACCGGGCACAGGGTGCCACTACCAAGGGAAAACCGTTGCCCTTTCTGCTCAGCAAATGCAATTGTGCTTTCCTCTCAAGAACCGGGAGGAAAAAATAACTAAGGAGAGGAGGTGGTTCATGAACCTGCGTGGGGTCTAGAAATGACCTGCTCTGCTGCGCTTGTCCCCGCTCCTGCCCTCGGGGCAGCCGGTGGAGGGAGCCAAGCGGTGATATTTGGGGCGGCTCCGTCCTGCTCCCAGCTCTTGCTGCTCAAGGCAAGAGCAGGGCCAGGGCCAGGACAAGAGTACCTCAAAGCAACCTGGACCCTCAGGGCATGTTTGCGGGTGCTAGAAATTCAAGGGGTGTTGGGGGGGGGGGGTGATGTGTTGTCCTGTCCTGTCCTCCCTCTCCCCTTCCTCACCTGCCTGGCCTGAGAGCCCCAAGAAGGGCACCCAGGGCAGAGCTCACGTGTCTCCCATGGGGCTCCCACCCCCGATTTATTCCCCTGCAGCGGCACCCCAACCGCCCTGCCACGGGGGGGGGTGCTTCCCTGCTACTATGGACGGCGTGAGGGAGGCAGGGGGCACGGGTGCAGCTGAGCCAGGGGACCCGGAGGGACGGCGGGCAGCTCTTTACCTGTGTCCACGTTGAGGCCGAGGCTCATCTCCCCCGCCGCGTTGGGGAAGGGTCCCGGCGTCGTCCAGGCCGCGGCGGCGCCCGCCTCGCTCTTGCCCAGTTCACAGGGGGGGCTGACCGGCGTGGGCACGGAGGCGGGGGTGAGGCGGTGGGGGCGGACGGAGGCGGTGGGCACCAGGAGCGAGCCGTAGCGGGGGTCGAAGTGGGGCCCGTAGACCTCGTGCATGGCGGCGGGGCGGGGGTAGGCGGTGCTCTGTGTCCCGATGTAAGGGTGGTGGTGGTGGTGGTGGTGGTGGTGGTGGGCATGGTGCCAGGGCTCGGGGCCACCCTGGTGCAGGTGGCTGTGCAGGGAGGCCGGCGCGTAGGGGTCGGCGGCGGCGGCGGCGAAGGGCAGCTCGCTGTGGGCGGCAGCTGCCAGGGGGCTGCTCAGGGTGGCTGGGACTGAGGAGGGCTGGTACGTGCTGTTCCAGAAGGACGGTGGGAAGCTGCGCTGGCTCATCGGGAAGGAGCCATCTGGGTGAAGGGAGCGGGAGAGAAAGGAAAGGCAGCAATGAGCACAACCAGCGAGCCCTGAGCTCCTTTCCCTAGGGCTCTGCCCCTCCCCAGATCCCCCCAAACCAGCCCTCGCATTCCCTTTATGCCCCAAACAGCTGCCAAACCCAAGAAAATTCTCCCAGCTGGTACAGATTCCTTTCCAGCTAAACATCCGACACACCTAGCCTAGGGCTTACCCATGAAACTGAAACTACTTGCTCCAGGTTTCCCTTAGTCCGTATTTGGGGAATAGGCTATTACCTAAGGTGAGGGAAACACCTCTTTTCTTCAGCAGAGGAAACTGAGCCAGAGCTATTACGCACCGCAGCAATTTCCAGGGTTGGATTTTTCTTGTTTGTTTTTTGTAGTAATCTCCCTGTTTAAGCATTTACACCCAGCACCTCGGAGGATGCCTGACACTGCCGGGAAAGCAGCTGCTGCCTCAGCACGGTTTCAAAGTGGGCAGGAACAGCACGAGATGCAACTAAGGGCCAGCCTGAATTTTCTAAACATCTGAGGGCAATTCCCCATCTCTTACACAGGTCTTAGGCCTGTTTCCTGGGTATATTGCTAGCATATTCGGGAAGCACTCTGCAGATCTTTGGAGATTGGCAGGGCAAAGGCCAAGGACCCTACATGTTCTTTGCCTGGTAAGCAACATGCGAGACGGACTAGTGATTATTAATAGCACAGATAGACATTACACATTATTAATTGGGAATGCACACTGTTCCCCAGACAAATAAAACCATGCTCCTCATACATGTTTGCCAGCGAGGTACGTCAGCTCTGTACCCTGCCATTACTTAGGAGAAAGGGAAGCGGTTCATGATGAGCAAAGAACTCCCCTCTCCTGCCATCAATTCCAGCGCTGAATATCTTCCGCCCGTGAAATATGTAAGCTACTATTTCATTCTTAGGAACTACTGACAGCAATTCATGGGGGGGCTGGGAAATAGGCTTTCAGCTGGGCGGGCAGCCCTGTGAGGGAGGGTCCCCAAAACTGCTGCAAAAGAAGTGCCTGC
Source organism: Harpia harpyja (assembly GCF_026419915.1). Classification (NCBI taxonomy): domain Eukaryota; kingdom Metazoa; phylum Chordata; class Aves; order Accipitriformes; family Accipitridae; genus Harpia; species Harpia harpyja. The sequence continues at coordinate 9,761,052 of NC_068942.1, read as the reverse complement.
CCTAACTCACTGGTAGGCAGAGGGTGGGGAAGGTTATTATTCCCCTCTGCCCTGGGTACCCCCACGGGCTCGTCCTGGGTGAATCGGACATGGCTATGGAGAACTGCGCATCAGCCACGGCCGTGGCATTGCCCCACAGGGCCGTCGCTGTGGGCAGGTCTGAAAGCCCTCATTTCAGAAGTGTAGCGTCCTTGTCTCTGCTCCAGCACCAACCAGGGTGGCGATACGCATAGGGCGAGGTACAGGGACACACGCAATCTGGTTTTTAGTGGCGGGAAGCTGGTGAGGTGGTTCCCACACTTGTTTTTTGCTTTGTTCCCATGTTTGATTACCACCACGCTAAACTTTAAGCTGCCCCGGCAGGCTCAGCAGGGGAGGCTCTTGCCACAGCCACAGTGAGGGGGTCCCCTTGTTTGGCTGTAGCCCCCACCAGGTAAATTGCCTGCGCTGTAAAGGCCATTCAGTTCCCCGGGCTGCCTCCCAGGCTGCTTCTCCTTGGGCCACCGCAGCCCAGCGTGAACTGAAGGGTTTTCTTCTCTTCTTTTTTCCCCTAAAAGGGTCAATCGGCCCGGCGGAGGGGAGTAGGGAGAGGGGATGCGCGGCCGGCGGAGGGGGCGAGGTGCCGGCCTGGGGCCCCTCCGCGCCCCTCCGCGCCCTCACCCCGCCAGGAGCCGGCGTTCCGCGCTGCCTTCGGGCTGCCCAGCGAGAAGCTGCTGGGCTGGCTGAGGGCCCGGCTGAAGTGCTCGTCCACCACGGCGCTGATGTCCCCCTGGAAGTAGGTGAAGAGGACGCAGCGGGAGTTGATGTACTCGGCCTCGGGGGGTCGCTCCTTCTCGGGGCTGCAGTCCTCCTCCTTGATGCTGGCCGCGGGGTGGCTGGAGAAGGAGCTGCTGGCGCTGGCGCTGCTGCCGCTCTCCGGGGCTTCTTGCATTTTGGAGTAAAAGGCGAGTTTCTGGAGGAAGGGGGGAGGGAGGGAGGGAAGGAAGGCAGGAAAGAAGATAGAAGCGGTCACGCAGCGCAGCAAAGTGCGCTGGCCCTCCCTGTGCCAGCCGGGATGCAGCGCCGAGCCCGCTCCCGCGGTCTCTCCGAGAGGATGCGAAAGTTTCCTCCCCGGCTGCCCGCCGTCCCCCCAGCGGCACCCCCCACCCCGTAGCTGCATTTCTGCCCCACCCCGGGGAGGCAGCGAAGGGGCTGCAGATAGGGCTGGGGGCCCGAAACCCGGAGATGCCGACCGGGATGGAGCAAGACAGCCTCCGGGCGGGGCAGGCGCGGCCGGGCGGGGGGTTTACACGCACGGGTCCCCCGCACGAAGTCCCGCACAAGAAGGCACTTTGCAGGCCGGTTCCTGGGGGGACGGCTGCCGCCGAGGGGCTGAGATGCGGGGTGCGAGGCGGGGGGGAGGTGGTCCCCCCGGCAACGGGGGGAAGGCGAGCGCGGCTCGGTCCTCGGCTCGCAAAATCTGTCCCAAAGGGTGTCCTGTAACCCACAGCGGCGAGGAGGAGGAAGGGGAAAAAAAAAAAAGAAAAAAGAAAAAAAAAAAGACTGGCAGCCTCAAACACATTTCAAGGCAAAAAAAGCATTTCCCTGGCCAGCAAGAAGCTGCAGGTATTTCCTACGAGATTATTCTGTTTTTGCTGGATTCCACCAGGTGGGAAAACAGCGGGCGTTGAGGAGTTTGCTGAATGTTTCCCATCTTCTCTTTAACCGCGTTAGCGTGTCCGCAGTTGCTGGGAGTTTGCGGAGCGGGTCAGAGCCTTGGGCCAAGACACGCGAGATATTTAATAATGTCACTCCTTCGTGACGACCGCCTTTCCACTTGGCTCCCGGCTCGGCCATTGAGGTAATGATCATCCCCCTAAATAATGTCACGAAGCCGTATGCGGGGCGGGCGGGGGGGGGGGGCGGCTGTTGGTGGTGGGGGGAAGGCAAGGTGGGGGAAGACATCATTTGCTATTTGTAACAGGTATTCCGGCCCCGCTGCCAGGCGCCGGAGGTGGGACACGGGCCACCAGGCCGGGGGCTGCGCGGAGCGGGGCCGCTCGCCCCGGCACCGGCCCTGCACGGCGGGGGCTGCCGCCCGCCCCGGGACCGGGGTGCTGCTGTCTCTATCCATCCCCTCTTTCGTTGTGCTGGGGGAGGAAGGAATTCATTTCTGGAGGGAACGAGGGGGAGGAAAAAAAAGAGAGAAACCCAGAGGGCGAAAGAGAAAGCGGCGTGCAGCAGGTGCAGCCCGGGGAAACGAGCCCGGACCCACGCGGGACGGTGCGCGTCCCGGGGCGGGCAGTTCCCCCCGCACGACGGGCTGTGCGTGGTGCCGCGAAACGTCCCCGCGGCCGGAGGGATCCTTTTCTCGAACTCCGGGGATTAATCGATCCCCGCGATAGCCCGGGCGGAGCTGCACGCAGCGCGGTGGCTCTCGCCCACGAAGTACCCGCGGGTCTAGCAGGCGACCGCCGCCGCCGCCCCCTGGAGCCCGCTGTGGGCCGGGGGACGGGCCGGGGTCCCGCCGCCGAGCGGCCCCCGGGAGCATCCCCGCAGCCCTTGCCGCACCGCAGCCTTGCCCCCCCCGCCCCCGCCGAACCGGGGAAACCCCGCAGCCTCCCGGCGCTCTCGCCTCCCCCGCTTCCAGAGGGTGACTCCGGAGCAGCCCCTCGAAGGCGGCTGGTAAAATATCTGCCCGAAGCGGCTCTCGCAGGGGGCGAGCGATGCCCCGGGCAGCCCTGCCTGGCCGCTCCCGGCGGGCCGGCGCCCGCAAACCGAGCAAATCACTGCCCCGAGCCGCCGCGCTCGGATGGAGGCCGTCCCGGCAAAGGAGAAGGAAAAAAAAAAAAAAAAAAAAAAAGAAAAAGAAAAAAGAAGAGAAGGGGAAAAAAAAAGAAGACGACGAAAAAAATCCCTAAAAAGGCATCGCAGGGTTAAAAGCGCGCTCTCGCTCCCGAGGCAGCCCGCAGCCCGTCGGTCGCCGCCGGGGTACGTACCCTGCCGAGCCCCGCGCCAAGGTGGGATGCGGTTCTGCTCCGCTCACCATCGCAGGCTCCCAGATCTTCCCCCCCACCCCCCACCCCCCTTTCCCCTCCCCTTCTCCTTTTCCCTTTTTCCTTTTGGTAAGGCCCCAGACGGCCATCCTCCAGACGACACCCCTCCCACCCTCTGCCTCTTCACCGCTGCCCCCCGCCCGTACCTGGTGATAGGGGCTGTAGGCTGCCGCGAAGTAGGGCTGGGGAGGACCGTAGACTTGGTACATAACATCCAAACAGCTCATGGCTGGCCGCCGCCGAGAATTATTTTTTTTCTCATCAACTCGTGTTCTGCAAAGTGGAGCAGTGCTTCGCGGGAGGGAGGTTCCCGGGGGTTAAGAGGCACCACTCACTGGTGGGAGGAGTGAGGGGGGATGAGACCGCGCTGGGCTGAGACGACACCCCCCCCCGCTGCCCTCCCTCCCTCCCTCCCTCCCTCCCTCCCTCCCTCCCTATAGCGCGGCTCCCTCCAGCAAATGCGCCGGGGCCGGAGGGTCCTCCGCGGCCGCTGGGGGAGTTTCAGCCCCGGGCCCGGCGGCTGGTAGGGGTGGGGGAAGCCGGAGAGAGCCCCCTTCTGCAGCCGGGGCTGCCCGGGAGGTGCGGGGGGGAGCTCCGGCACCCGGCGCCCGTCCCGGCCGCGCAGGGACCCTCCGGTGGCCGCGGGGTGCGGGGGAGCCGGGTGGAGGGGGTCTTGCCCAGCGGGGCAGCCCCTCTCCTGCTGCGTTTCATTTCATTTAATTTATTTCCATTTATCTAATTTAATTATTTCATGCGCTGCCCCTCCGCCGGGTCGCTCCGCGCCTCCCCGCGCTGAGGACTCCCCCCCATCCCCCGGTCGGGTCCCGCTGCCGACAGGGGCGAATTGGGGCTCCGGGAAAGGCAGGGATCTGGGTACACAGCCCCCCCCCCCCCAAATCTCACGGAGCCCAGCGTCCGCCTGAAAACGCTGCCACCAAAGTTACGGGAACTGAAAGGTCTGATGAAGCAAAGAAGGAAAAAAATCAGTTGTTCCCCAGGAGGAATGTCCCCAGGAATTTTGAATCATTATAAATGCTGGGAACGGCGATGCTTTTGCATTTAATAGAAACTAAAACAGCGCCGAGGGCAAAGGCACGTGAAAAGAACAAATGATCGTGAAGGTAAACTGGATTTACTCCCCGGCTTTCTGCCGAGTACGGCGCACACAGGCGTAAATAGGTGAATGTATCTTAACTGCTAATTTTGTCGGCGGTGTATAGGCGGGAGATTAGTTTCTAACAGAGAGATGTAAGTTCTCATTTCAATAGCAGCCCTTTGAAATATTCAGCTTCATGGTATGGGTCACAACTACTGTGAAAAGAGACCCGTTTTAGCTTATGTTTTAAGCATTTGCAATGAAGCCAAAACATACAGAAAATATGAGACAAAGAATATTACTTGGTTTTCAAATGATGGTTGTTTACAAAACTATGGGCAAAAAATCTGAAAAGAATGAACACTTTGAACTCTGAAGACCTGGAAATCTTTACTTGAATTTTAGCAGAAAATCCTCATAATTAAAAACTAATATTTGCCTCTATTTTGTTTCCTCCCAAATGTAATTTTTATATTCCAAATGCTAGGAGTTGTTCTGAATGCCCGTCCTTTGCCAAAATCATATTTCAGTGCCTAATGAGCATAAGTGTCAATTTTTTCTGCACCAGGTGCAAGGTTTAAAATTCATATTTAAACCATTTTTTTCTCCCTCTTCTAGTTTGGTAAATTTGTTTTTCATACTGCAATGCAGCCTGGAACGCCGTGGCTGCGGGCTTCAGCCCCAGCACCACTCCTTCCTCCATCAGAGCAAATTTTGTGTCGCTGGTCGAGAAGCAAACGAGGGGGAAGAACTGCGGCTATTAGGCCTTACAAAAAGAAATGTATCTCGTACTCTATCATTTTATTTCTGCTGAGTAGCAAGCAAATAGCCACGGTACGGGGAAGGACTCATTCTGTGGCTGGCATCCAAAACAAGGCAGTCAGCTAAGGAACGCCTCTCCGCTCCTCGCAGCGAGAGGCTGAGGGACCTCACTCGGGACGACGGGATCTCGCTTCTCCCGTGTGTCCCTGCTCCTGAGAGGTAGGGAGCTTTCCCACCATGCAGAGATCTGTGCCTATTTCAAAGCTGACAAGGAAAAAAAAAGCCCATTTCTCAGAAGGTGAGTCTGATTTGGACACATACTCCAAAGACATAGCATACTTGCCTGCTGTTCGTACAAGCTCTTCACCAACAACTTTGTGCAATAGCAAAGGTAGGATCTGACACTTGCCAAGGCTGAGTGTTTGCTTCTCGTGAAGAAAAACCCAAAGTATAATAGCAACACGTGCGACTGGGTGCTGCGATGCGGCAGATGGTCGAGGTTGTGTCCCCTGGAGAATCTTTCCTTGAGGGCTGGATTGAGGGGTTTTAGCTCACACTCAAGTATATGTTAGGGGAATCAGGTCTGATGTGGCTTGGTATGAATTCAGTTTCTTTTATAAACAGCTGTTTGACTGTAAAACTGCCCAATGTAAGACATGAGCAAACTTTAGTGCCTTAATGCAGAGCAAAATAAACACTCAGGCAAAACTGCTGGGGGTGTTTTACCTTCTCGGTGCACTCTGTGAAATCAGTCCTGGTATAGGAAATTATCCTGGAAATCAAGGGTCAGAAACTATATTCGCCAATGATCTCACTGCGTATTTACAATTATATATAAATAGTTTTTCTTGGTCCTAACTAAAGAATTTTAGGTGGGTTGAGTCACACAAGGAACTACAAAGGCTTGGAAAAAAACAGCTGAGATATCTCAGAGAGAAAATTATGACAGCAATGAAGGAAAGCACAGTTTTAGGAAGGACATGGGTTAAGAATTGGCTGTGTACCATTAAAACACTGGCATGGGCCTACTCCTACGGCCATACACTGGTAATGTTTCACAGCAGTAATGTGAAAAGAAAATCTTGTTGTCAGGAATAAGGAATGATAGGTTCTGATAAACAGCAAGATGCAGAAAGTTACAATTTGCCTCCGAAAACATTCCTATAAAGCAAGTCAATGTTATCTTCTAACTAAGCGAGAACCTTTCACAAAAGAAGAATTTGGTATTGCTGTGAATGGCTCACTGGACAGGCAAACAGATCATCAAACAAAACATCAACATTCAGAAAGACTGGGACAAAAAAGTCATGGAAACGTGATAGCACTGACCATGCTTGTTGCTCACCTTCCCTGGAAATCCTGCATCCAGTGTCAGCCCCCCGGGTGCAAAAGTTGGAGCAGCGAACATCATGTTCAATAAAAGGATTAAGTATTTATTAGCCAGAAGGGACCTTTCTGTTTCTTCAGTCTGACCACATATATACTTCATGCTGTTGATACTATACTTTTTTAGAAGCTCGGGGAGAATTTTGCTGTTTCCAGAAAGGCACGCTTTCCTGACTGGAAGGTACCAGGAGGTGGATGGAGGATCTAGCCCTTGCTGCAGCCGTTTACCATTGTGCTTAGTCGCCTTCAGTGTTTCTCACTTCCAGCTTGAGTTGGGCTGGCTTCAGCTTTCAGCTGTTGGTTCATGTAATGCCTTCACTTAGCTAAACAGTCCTCCCATATGTAATATTTTTTCTTATGAAACTTACTTTATTCCACATAATAATCTTTTTTTAATGCCAAAATAGATGCAGCTCCTTAATCTTCTACAGCAATTTCTCCAGTCCTCAGATAATTTTTGTACCTTTTTTTCTTTGCACCCTTTGCAATTTTTCAACATTGTTTTATAATATTGACACAAGAACTCATTATTATTCTAACATATTTCTTGCTGAAGGTATACACAAAGTAAAATACCTTCTTAGCAACTGATGCTTAAGGCTGTTAGGGTTTTTTTTGCCACAACACAATTTTAAAGACACATCATGCTGGCGTGCTTTCCCACTGTGATCATCACAGTATTTTCAGGATCACTACTACAAGTTCGTAAAAACCGTGGACTGTTTGGTGGTATGGAGCTGATGGTACAGGAATGTTTCTGGCATTTCTTCTGAGCTCTTACATAGCTGATGATTGAGATTGCAGGTAACCAGGCTGAAAGGTTTGGCGATCCCATGCAAGCCTATGACATCTGCTCACAACTCCTTGTAGAGTCATCTTTTCCAGGAAGGACCCTTTCCAACACCTGCCTTCTTGGTGCTAGGTGTGCAGCGCTGCAAAGAGCTCCATTTGTGTGCTCTTTGTTCTTGAAAGTGCCAAGAGATTTAGCAATAGACTCAGGTCTTTCCAAATGTCCCACCTCCCACCTTACTCAGCAGTCTTCTTGTCACTATGTTACCTGCAAAATTTATTGGTGTGATTTTATATCAACTTTCAAGTTACTGATGAACATCTTGCACAGTTCACAAACTAGCTAATATGAATAATGCAGTGTTCAGATACTATACTCTTATATAGCAGTATTCATACTCCTAAATACTAAAGATTTTCTGTTGACTCCAGCTTCTTGCAATTTTTATCCATGTGCTGTGTGCATTATTTATATTGTGCAGTGCCTCCTCTATGAGATGGTAACTTTAGTTTCACTAGGCTTCCTATTTCTGCTCTCTATTTTATTCTCTAATGCCTCAATCTGTCTGTAGAATTCAGCACATACTCAACTTTCAGTTGAATGTGTTACTTGTGGGTTTACGTGGGTCAAATTTGGCTGAAATGAATTAAGATCAATATTGCTGTTCTTCTTTCTTATCTTGTCAGTCTTTGTGCTCCGTCTCCCTGAAAGCTTTTTGGTTTTTTAGGGCTTGGCAACTGTTACCATGGTGTTCCCAGGGATGTTTTTGAGGTGCAGCCTCTGGGTCTGTATTGATTTAGAAGACTTTAGGCTCAAGAGCTGCTGGCTTGGTGGTTTTCACAGGCACTGAATTAACTGAAATTAAAGATAAAAGTCAGTATGTTAAAATAGCACGAGGACACATATACCTGACTTCCTTGTCTCCTTTACTGTCCCAAGGAACCCAGTTTTAATTTGTTTTTTAATTTTCAACCTCAGAGACCTTGTATAGTTAATTTTAATTTTCCTTTGGGAGCATGATTTTTTTTTTTCTTTTCCTTTTTTTCCCTGTGGCTCAAAGAATTAACCATTAGCTGCTAATTATCACACGTACAGATACTATTTGGTGTGCGTTCGTATATGTGACAACGCATCTACTCCAGTGACACGGTCTGCAGCAGCTGGAATGTACGCGGTGATTTTTACTCCATGATGTATTTACAGGGGAGCTGCAGCCCGGCTCAGGGCACAGCATCTGGCGTGTGTCACTCACCCGTCCTACCCAACCCTGACAGGCCGGAGGCATCACCTGTCTCCCCTCTACTGATTGCGGCAGATGAAGAGATCATTATGCAGGGCTGCAAGGGAAATCTAGAGCTGTCATAACATGTGTGAGAACACACTGAACGCATTGAATTTAGGGCTTGATTTTGTAATAGGAAAGCTCACGGAAGTTTTTCCATGAATTGGCATAGGAATAGGCTCTGTTTTGCCCTCAGAGGTAGAGCTAGCAGCTTTTCTGATGCATGTATTGTGGCACACTCGGATCTGAGCTCAGTCGCTGTGCACCTCTTTCCCGCCCTCAGCACTGAACTACTGGGAAGTGATTCTGGCTTGTTCTGAGATTCATGCACCAAGACACTCTACAGTTATTTTTGTATTTGTATATAAGATATATAATACATATTTCCTCTGTGCTCAGGACAGAGAGGCAATTTCAGACAAAATGTTCCCTAACAATCACCCCCAAGCACATAATAGGTTTCTTCTGTTTTATTGTACTTCTTTCTATTGTTATGATGTAAAAGTAGAAACAGGCTGTGTCTGAGCTCTCTTGAAGTTTCTGAAGCACCAGCCCTATTAACATAGGCACTAAACTCTTGATGGAATTGAGATACGTAGATCCTCTGCAATACCCAGTGCCAGTGATTTTGATGGCACAGTCTTTTACATTTGCGTGCTTTGTTTTGAAAAAGAAAGTATCTTTCTGTGAAGGCCTTAATTCCTGTAAATGTTTTCATTTTAGAAGTGTTTGTCTTTCCACTTTTGTAGATAATATTTCAGACAGAGGGAGGTAGGTGGCAGAGAAAGACTGCAGCTTGAGAGAGTAAGTGGCTCGATGCAAGGAAACAAGATGATCAGGTTTTCAATAGGGCAGAAACAGGTAAGGTATAAGCTTTTTTTGTCTGTACAGACTTTTGTATAATACCGACAATATGAAGCTGGGATGAGGAAAAGAAAGTCTGTCATTTACTTCCATGATTAGATCTTCCTTAAGTGGAAACTTTTATTGCTTAGAGTGGGCAATATTATATCACACTGGAGGGACTCACTGGTTCACTTCTGTTTTATTCAATGTGTATTTGGCTAAGCCTCCAGAAAATGTCACCAGAAAATGTTAACAGAGTATATTTTAAGCAAAATAAGTGCAAAATAGAGTAAAAAGAAAATTCATAGCAAAATACTGGAGGTGGAGCCATGATACAGGGAATTGTGTTCTCATCGCTTGGAATTGCCCCAAATAATGTAGCTCCTGGATTGAGTGTAAATAGGTGTGATTTCAGGGGCTAGAAAATATCCTGACTCTCTGAAACTGAACAGAGCCCATGTTTAAATTTTTTTATGGCCATACTTAACAGAGAACTTAGTCCTGATGGTTGCAAAAGCCTACCCCATCTTTAGAAATGGTTGCAAAAGCCTACCCCATCTTTAGAAATGAAGTTGGAAAAACAAACAAGAAAAAGAGAGGAGGAGAGTAAGAAAGGAATAAAGGAAGGTGCTGCCACTGTAGGTATGCACTGTGTGAGGGAGAAGGGGACAAAAGAAAATGTAATTTGATTTTAAAGATAATATCTATTTATTGTAGCCCAGTCCACAGGAAACCAGTGTATACACAGATGTATCGTAGCTCAGCTGGAAACTCTGCCTTAATTTCATATTAGTATCTGTGTAAATTTATCTCATTTGATACTGAGGGATAAGAAAATAGTATGCAGATGAATTATTTGTAATAAATAACAATGCTCCAGACTCTATTGAGGACACATGTAATCCGTGCCCCATTTTGTACACAAAAATACTAGAATAGGAATGGAATTATGAAATCCCATGCGATAAACACACCCTCAAAGGGAAATCATAAAGTGCATACAAAGGATCATGTGCTGGGATCTTCACACAAGATGGTTGTACATTTTAAAGAAGGATCTTTTCTCATGCTGAGGTAGGGACTTTCCTGAACTGCAAAGTGTTTTACATGTACATATAAACTAGTCAGTGAGCTGGCAGAGGAGGTAAGAGCCATCAATTTAAAGAAAGTAAGCCATTTCATACTTCTCCTATGATTATGTTTTCTTCCTTAAAGAAGGCTTGTGTGCATTAAGGAACTTCTGGTCTACTGAGTTAGATTGATGGAGATACTATCCTAACAAATCAAGTTTTTGAAATTCAGGTCCAGTTTATATATCAAGGTAGGAGAATGCAATTTTCAATTCAGAAAGATATCCCAGTTGAGGAAAACTTCAAAAATTACCTTTAAGTCTCTGTTGAGGTTCTGTATTAGCTGGTAAGAGCCAAGCACACGGGGTGACAAATACTTGGAGTTGCTGCTTCACAATAAATGAATAGGCAGGACTTCATTTAGGCTCAGAATTTGGCATAACTTTTTGAATACCAGTTTTCAGAAATTGATTTTTAACTCACAGACAGTTCACTGAGCAGATGGGAGGATGGTTTAATGTAGAGGAGAGTATGAAAGCTGAAGAGCTGGCCAAATGTAGAGTGGAATGGGAAGGCAGCTCGAAGCTATTTCTGTGTCCTTGGCTGTTGAAATAATACAACCACAGCATTAAATAAACTGGCTTGTCTACCATTAAGGTATTAATTTTTGTTATACTGCCTATTGCTGGTCACAGGGACAATTTTACCAGTCTGTGCAACTCTTGTCCTGATCTGCTCCTCTATTCCTGGCCTTGGAATGGACTGGGACCTGGCTTTACTGGTTTTGCTGGGCGGGGATGCTGCTGCCCCCGGGAGCCCTCGTGCACCCTCCTGGTGCAGGCTGGTATTTGCTTGCAAGGCAGCTGAAGCAAGGGCTGAGGGTGATTTCCAGGGAAATCAGAAACAGGCAAGAAAAAGCTGTTGGGGAGAGCCTGCCATCAACTCCACGCTCCAGAGGAAAAGCAGGAGCCTTGGGAATCCCTTCCGGCTCCTTCCTCTCCCACATGCCCCATGCTGTGTCCCAGCCTCCTGCACACCCGAGGACAGAAGCATGTCTTTCAGTATGCTGTGTCTTTCCAGCCGGCGTGTGCCAAGCCATATTTCAGTCTCTCGCCTTCCAGCACCAAGCAAACTCCACAGTCCTCGCATTCCCGCAGCACGGGACACCCCGCTCCTGCTCCTTCCAGTATGGAGCACAGCTTGCGGCCATGCTCCAGGGGAAACCACATGCAGGTTAATGGGTGTTGTGCTCTTTTCCAGGTGAGCATCTTCTCATGGGGGAGGAGAACTTTCATTATTCAGCAAAACACACCCAGGTGCCATGCTCCACTCACCCGCAAGTGCTGTTACACTGTTTGAAGCCAGTGTTGGAGAAGATGTCATATAACATCTTTGCCCCTGTGCTTTCTCTTGCCCTGTAGTCTGAATATGCAGAACTATGCATCCGCTACTTCTCTTCTGCTTGCAGCCAGTTTGGAGTGTGTGTCCTGCTCTTCACTGGAGCTTCAGAGGTTGGCCGCCAGTTCTTTTTCAATGTCACTTTTGCGCATTACCCTGGCACAGTGTCAAAAGTCAGTCAGCCCGTAGAAATAGGGTAGTGTTCGTCAGTTCAGTGTTCTCCAGTTTGCCAAGCCCAGGGATCCCTCCTGCAGCTCACTGGAAAATGCACATCCTTCCTGCAGTCCCAGCAGCATCCTAAAAGCGACTGCCCTGTGGCACCCTTCTGTACGCTTCTGTTATTTGAGAAAAGCAAGATGACTCCCGCTCCATGAATTGTATCAGTGTTAATCTCCTAAATCAGTGATGCTGCCTCACAGCTTTTACGTAGATGAGAGAAAGCTGGCACAAGGGTAAAATGAACTTTCCAAAGGGTATTCAGGGCATCCTGAGACTGCATGTTTTTATCCAAGTAGTTATACGTGCTTTAGCCAGAACCGTGTTTTCTTCTGCATCTGGGAGAGCACATGCTAACATAGGCATTCCACATATACAAGAAACACTAAGCAGAAAAAAATACTCTACCATCCTCATTGACTTAGTAAAAAGACAAGGATCTTTAAGTCAACACATTTTTTTCTGCAACTATGTTCCTCTGTACTCACCATTTATCCTAAAATGTAAGTTGTTTACAAGTTTCTTTATCAACACAAAGAGTCAATCCTTTTGCTTTTCAGAAAGAATAAAAAAAATTTAAAATATGTATGAAAACATGCAGAAAATACATACAGTGTCTTTCACACTAAAAATCCCCAAATGCTTTGGAAGTTGTAGTTTACATGTCTGCTAGACTGTTTCTACCGAGATTATTTATCCATTTACTATCTATTTATTTGTCTATCTACCTACCTACCTACTAGCCTGTTATACAAATTTCCCACAATTATCAGATACCTAAGCAGAGACAATTTGAAAGGGATTTCATGGAAAGGGAAGGCTCAGCACCTAATATCTAGAAGCCAAGCCTTCGGATCTAAAAGATATGACAGGGGAACTTCTAAACCAAGGACTGGAAAGAGCACTTTGGCTTGTCGGGGTTGAGAAGCCTGGAAGCTATACGCAGCAGAATCATGGACAAGATTCACCTCCAATCTCTTTTAGGGACTCATCCCATTTCCAGTTTGCTGTTGTCTTTTGTGGAAACACTTGGCCCAAACCTAAACCATTAATTTCCCACAGCTCTACTGAGTTAATATTTTTCTCCCCCTTTTTTAAAAATTCATTTTCAAGTAGGAAATCTACTTGTGTTGGGAACATTAACATCTTTAAAACCCCTAGTACAGGTTAATTAGCATTCAGCTATACAATAAGCACTACAGCTGATCACCGTTTAGTTCTCTTGTAGTTGATGGTTTTGACAGGGCTTTCCCTGATGTTGTTGCTTTCTAGTGCTGATCCCTCTGTCATGGGGGAGGACTTTCACCTTATGCCCCCCTTCTCTGCCAGAGTCATCCTTTCCATCCTTTTTGCTGGAGTCAGCTGAAGTCTCAGCACCTGGAGACCCTAGTGTGGTTCCTTCAGTTTTCGTGGTGAGATCTCACTGCGTGTGTGCCGTCGGCAGGTGCCCCGCACTTCTGCGGGCCTGGTTTGGATTGGGACGTTTTCCTAGGACCTTGTACCCTCATCTCAGCCCTGCCAGTATAAGCAGCATTCCTGGCGTGGATGGCCAGCTGGCTGTTACAACCTTCTTTGACACCATGCTATGTAAACCTACTCAGGGCAGGTCTTGTTGATGTGTGAAAAATGCTTCTAGCAGCCTGCTCCCACCTGCACTGAGCTTTCCAGCTTCACAGACTCGCTGACCCACAGTGAGCAACATTTGGGAAAGCAAGAAAATGGTTTGCTATAGGCAGGGAAGGGAGAAGAAAAGGAGTGGAGGAATAGGTTTGGTTTTCAGAAGAACAGAAGTTTTCAGAAGCATGCTGAATGAGGATTGGCACTGTGGGCCAACAGCAAGTGCAGTAAGAATGAGCCTGCAGAAACACTTGTTATATACACAGCTCTTTTGAAAACCTGTTTAATTGATTAATTTATATGTATTGACTGCTTACCAGCAATCAGCTTACATACAATACACATATGTTTGGCTTTTCTGGGTAAATGGGGTTTGTGACTGCTCAGAATGGTACACCACTGGTGTACCTGCCACTTGGGATGTACTACCAGATAAACAGATGCCGACACACTGCCACAAATGGACAGTTTCTTGTGAAGAAGACAGTAAAAGTGGTTAAAAAGTGTATGCATGTATGGGTATACAAATATACATGCACATACATATACGTATATATACATTATATACAGATAGGTATACACACATATTCTTTTTCATTCTCTGGCAACTATAATGAAAGTCTGGAGATGAAAATTGGCAACAACCAACAAATTGTTCACTAAAAACTGGGAAAAGGATACTTTCTTAAAAACAGCTAAAATCTAGTATTTGATTGAAGAACTGCCTCGACATAAAGCATGTGGCCAGATCAGTGGATGATGCTTCTCTGAAACCAGAAGATGCCAGAAGCAGGTCCTTCTTTCTCTCCTGGAGGTCACGAAAAGTGGCTGTTCCCAGAGAGTCCCTGCAAGGGAACACTTCCTCCCCTCAGACTGCAGCTGCTTCTGCACCATGTACCACCAGGTTATAAACAGTGATTGGAGACATTGGCCAAACCTATGGGAAAAAAACCCAAAACACTGTTCATGTTCATGTGGCAGTGTTTGGTGGAAGTGTAACAACTCCCCATACTTTGGAGGAAAGCTAGTGTCTGTCTGTTTTTTACAAAACAAATCAAACGTCCACGCCACAAAAAGTGTGCTCCCAAACCCACTGTTTGTTGTCTGTGTTATTTCAAAATCCAAGGCAACCGGGGCTGGGAATATTTACAGCCGTCCATGAATATTCTGGCCTTTAAAATGTCATTAGGCTGTCTTGATAAATTTTTGTTTCTTTTTCCCCAGTTTTTGCTTACCTCTAGAGCAGGTTGGAATGCTTCAGTTTTTTCCTGGGCCCACTTTTGAACAAATAGGAAAATACTGAGCAAATATGGAAATATTTTGGAAAAAATATTCCATCTCCATTTCACCTCTGGAAAACTCTTTCACTGGCCAACCTCACCTGTGCTAGAAGATTACATCTGTTAGTGAGTGAAGTTCTTGGAAATAAATTCTCAGTGCATATGGCACAACCTTAATCTAAAAATGAACTGTTAATTGAGGCAGGAGCAGGGCAGGGTTAGGAAAAAATGGGATTCATTAGGAAAGGGATAATTTAGAATTAACGCAGTGGAAGGTCATCAGGCTAAAAAAATAGTTTTTAGTGACTTCACCTTTCTACACTTTTCTGGATCTGCCTTTTTGCTTCTGTTTGAATGTGGTATGAGCAGACCCCCCAGTGCAATATAGGGCAGCTGGACAGTTGGGCACAGCACGGGGTGGCCCTCATGGAATTGTTCCTCTGGCTAAGCTTGCTGGAGAGAATATGTTTGGATTACAACCTCTCATGGTTTTTGGTAGCACTCTTGATTTGATCTCGAGTGCTTCTCATGGTGGGAAAATCAGCAGCTCCAAAGAATAACTATGTTTCTGCAAACCTCCCAGGTCCAAAGGAAGCTTCGGTTGGGTAAAGGATCTGTTCCGATCATCTAGCACTGCATCTCCAGATACTCGCGTGTCAGCTGGGAGCTGTGGAACATGATCCCATTAGGTTTGGGTGTGCAGTAGAGACAGACCTATCAAGGATGGATGGATAGGGAGTACACTGTATGGGCCATAATCAGGTCTTGTTACATGCTTTAAAAATACCGAGGATGAGAGGATTTCTGTTTTATTATTAGTTTGGGAGGTGTTGAGAATGAAACACTTTTGATTCTTTGCTCTGCTTTTGCCATTGGGGTAAAATCTAGAGCAAAGAGCAAAAAATTAATCTAGAATTAATTTAATTCTAGATACCATCCAGTGATTTATAAACTCCTGATCCTAGCAGCCTGAATGCAGGCATGGAGAGGAAAGCAATCCTGTAGCCCTGGACTTACCCCCAGTGAGCAGTCTCATCCACTGACTCCCAAAAGGCTTTTAGAAAGAAATGCTCGAAGCAAGATATAGAAATAGGGATCTCTGTAAAATGTACTTTTAAAGACAGTCTTGTATACATTGGTTTCATATTATATAATGGCATGTCAGACACGCTCTGCCCCCCTCCGAGGGCTGAGCCCTTTTCGCTCAGTGCGGTATGGAGCACACACAGTCCCAGGCTGGTAACAACTCCGTGCTTCGCATGGACGACATATTTTGGAAGACATCGAGAGACTGGATTCAAAACAAATATAGAGAAAATAAAAAAGACGTAATGTGTAAAAGAGTATTTCACGCACGTGCAAATTATGCCCGGACAAAATATTCTTGTGAGAAAAATAGCAGAGTGCAGGGAGAAAGGAAAGTGCAGTTTGGTGGGGTGGACAAAGAGCTAGCTCAGGCGAGCCTGGCCAAACAGCGGTTACTAGGCTGTAAAAAATGGACATGGCAAATGTACTGCATTTGCTAAAGGCTCCATGAAACTCCAGGGAAAACAGAGCATTCACAGAGTGGCTCCGCCGACAGCGAGAAAGTTTCATTATTATTAGTCATATGCTGAGGATGTCAAGGAATTTTAAGGCCGCACTCTTTGCATTTTTAGAGGTTATTAATGAAATAGCATAGCAAGGTGAATTACATTAAAATATTTTTCTAACCATTCCAGAAATCTTGGTCCAAGTTGGCATAGGGGGGCTGGCAAGTGGTGAACTTTTGACCGAAGCTCGGATTGCCGGGAGACACATCCTCCTTGTTAGTTTCGGGTGACAGTTCACTGTACTAGAGGGATCCACTTGTGTGTAAAGAGGCGAGTGGGGGAGGAAGATTTAGCGCTGCATTTTCACAGGGGCAAGAAATTCCATCCAGCTCAAATGTGTTTTGGCCCACTGCCCGGCTCCTTGTCAAACACATGACCATCACTCGGCTTCCTATTTCTGGCCCGAATCTGGATCCTGGGGATAAGCGAGCCCCATTAGTGGTTAAAATTAGGCAGCCGAGCTGTGACAACACATGCTGACTCTCCAACAGAGGGTAGACATATTTAAAAACCAAAAAAGAGCTAGACGCACCAAGATTTAATGTCAGCGCCATGTGTAATTCATCAGTTTGGGCTCCTATAATTCCGATAGCAGCTGATCTGCTTCATGGAGAGGACTTAGCAGGATTTTCTGGCTTCCTTCTGACCAAAGACTTCCTATAATGATTGCTAAAGATACGATTATGCCGTTAGTTTTTTCATGGTAGAAATCCATAGCCCTGGCTTCTCACCCTGTCATGATCTAGTTGTATGACGGACAACTTCTCCTGACCTGAGAATGACAAACCAGGACATCTGGTTTCCACAGGGCTGTACTTTAACTGGGAAAGTTTATTTCCAGTTGAAACAGCAGCAAACTAGCTGGTTAACAAGTAGGCATTTTAGGTTGCTCAGTAATCAGAAGTTTCCATTTGCCAAAACCAATTCAGTCAAAATGTTTGTGCATGTATGGATGACTTTCTTGGATGCAGCGCTCTAATAGCCATTACACTTGTTTCTGCTCCTATCACGCCTACCTCTGTCTGCTTGGCCGGTGACAATGGCCACGGCAGCCTGTCTGGCAAGGTCCCACACAGCTCTCTGGGCTTTATCATACTTCCCCATAGCCTGAGATGGCCTCCTTGAATCCATTCATGAAAGACAATTATCTGTCCTTGAAATCCCTTGCTAAGGCTTTTCTGCATGTTGAAATATATCCAAGAAATCAGCTAGGGAATGTCAGGCTGAGTGAGCAGCCTATTGTAGTGGTTGATGTTTTAATACATTACAGAGAACTTAAGAAGTGAATGTGCATTTCCAGACAGGCACTGTACCCTTCCTCATCACCACTGGCATCTGTGTTGCTCACTAATGACTCTGAACCGAGGAGTCTGATGGTGATCTCTTGCAAACTAATCCCTTCTGTTGTGTAATGAGCATTGCACAACTACCCACTCAAGTCAGCCTTTTAAACCTTTTAACAGGTGGATTTAGTTCATTCTCCTCTCCTCTCCTCTTTTTCCTTTCTCCTTTCTCCTTTCTTTCTCCTTTCTCCTTTTACTTTCTTTTAACTTTCTTTTTCCTAGGGAAAGTTTGCACGATATTGTCTGTGAAGGGGATGTATTAAATTCCATGCCCTACACTTCCCAAAGCAGTACGCCTTACTGCTGCCTTCTTCCAGGCTCCTGAAAAGCCCTGGCCTGCTCTGCAACACCAGAAAGACTCAATGGGAAGTAGAACTGAGATTCTCTACCCCCCAAAAATCCCAGTATTTACAGGATCATCTCTGTTGCTCTGCTAAGCATTCTCCCTAAGGAAAAAAACTACAAGTGTGTGTAAAATTTTAGGTCTTACCATCCTCTCAATGACCTGAGAGCTGCATAACAGTATCTGCCAGTTGTGCTGGTGAGGGGGAGCACACCTGGCTGGAACTGCCTTCCTGGACAGGGACACTGGGCACAGCAGCCTGGGCTGGTATGAAATACCCCTCTGCGGGGACAGGCACCCCCTCACACAGCAAAGAGGCTCAGAGAGCTCTCTGGGATACTGGGGGCATGGGGAGAGGAAATGCCCCGTCACATCTCTGCTGGCTGCATAGAGAAATAACTAACTTCGAAGGGAACTAACCCCTAAGCTGCTTAAAAATGTGTATGTTAAAAACAAGACTAAAGTTTTACCCTGAGAAAAATGTGGTAGGTAATGCAGGCTGGAGTAACATAGTAATTGAAGAAAACTCTACTAGAGGAGACAGCCTGAGATATGTTGCTCCAACAGAAATTTCCGAGAGTTCTTCAGTTATAGCACAAAGCAACATACTTGAAGTTAATAAGAAATACACTTACTAAACAACAGAGCCGTAAGAAAAGTGCCTGCTGTGCTTTTGCAAATGTCTGCCGCTATTAGCGGTATTTTAAATGCTTCCAGTCTAATGAAAGCTTTGAAGCCAAAGGAAATACATCTGATACTCGTGGGCTGATTACTCTTTGTGGGTATAAGCAATGCTGCAGAGGCAGAGAAACTCCAGGTGCCAACGTAGGTGTGACAATGTGTGCTACCCTTTAGATGGGAGGATGCCGAGGCAGATCCACATCAGAGAGCTCAGCACAGCATTCCCAGCCCTACCTTGGGCTCAGGGCACAGTGAGGTGCAGCTGGCTCCAGGTCTGCACGCAACGTGGTGCCCATGCTAACTCAGCCCATGCAGCACCAGATGGGGGGACCTGGGGACTGAAACACTGGCCCCAACCCCAAGGTAGTCATTTAGACTTTTTGATTATCTGGGATACTCCTGCCTTCTGCTACCTGGCCCCGTGGAGAGCTGGCTGTGCTTGTTGGCACCTGAATTTAGCCATCACTGGGCATACATTCATGTGTGGGTGTTTTAACACACTGCTGCTGCAGTCAGGTTAATCAATATGGTCCAGGCAGAAAATGGCACATGGGGTTGGTTACTGTTTGGACAGAAAGTATTTAAAAACCCGTTAGACCTTCAGGTCTGGTGCAACAAGCTCCTGCCTTTTCTTTCTCTTTTCAGTGCTCTTTGCCCTCGGTTAGCAGGGTCTCAGCCGGCTTTTCTTCTGTGCTCAGGCGTCCGCTATGCCTGACCCACAGTATGCCATCGAATTTCCCCTGCTCTCAGGGTGCCAGCAGCTGCCACTCAAGAGAGAAGATCAAGAAAATTCCAGGCAAGGCAGAGCTGACCTGTCCAACTGGCAAGGGGGCTGTCACCAAGGGGAGCAGAGTTAGAGGAGCTGCTGGAGTTAGACCTGGTTTGTGATTATAATGTACATCCTCATTAGTGAGACATTAACTCTAAAGATTTAAATCTTTTGCCTGATATCTTTCAGTCAAGTTTTATGAAATGTTTTAATAGAAGAATCTAGGGTTTCAAAAAGTGTGTAAAAATCCATCTTTAACAGTAACACCTTTATTTAAAAGATGCAGGGTCTGCATCTTTTAATGTACTCTTCTCTGAGTTCCTTAAAACATACATTATGACTTCTGTTCTCTCAACTCTGAACACTGGACTCCCTCTGCAAGAAAAGTTATGTGTTTGCTCATTCACATAAATTTAAATGCTGACCTTCCAGGTATCACTCAATGGCTTCTGATTGTTTGGGATGATAAGCTGTTACAAGAGGTGCTACAGATTCCTCTTTCCTGGAAAAGTAGCTTAGGATTTAGAATTGTTCATTAAATCATCGCTTCAACAGCTTTCTGAAAATAGATTTCCCTAGTTCTGTTTTTTTATACAAAAGCAAACTTTCAACTTAATTTCATCACTGCTGTCATTCTACTCAATCAAAGAGAAAAGGTAGTAGTCAAGAACTGTTTTTTATGGGCTTTTCTGTGAACATGATGAAGAAGAGATAATGTTTGTTTGGCTTAAGACTATGGAAGAGCAAGGACACAGAGAGATCATGAATGTCTGGGGCAGGCCAGAAGACTGATTCCTCCTTAAATACTCAAGCATCTACATTACTTATTTGAGTTGAGCTGCTAAATAATTTCAAATACATAAGGTTTAATTGAATAGGAGGGCTTTCTGTTCAATTTTTTTTAATCCATTCTTGTTGCTCTTGGGTCTCACCTTCCCCTCTTGCTATTGCCAATTGATCTGAGCAGTGCTGGCCCAGCTGATATTTCCTGCCACCTCTGAGTTGCTTACTGCTTCCTTTTGGCGGTGCACTTCCTATAGCAAGGGTTTAACGGAGACTGACTTTGCTGTCAGTGAATTAAGCAGCATGCTCATTGTGGCTTTCTGAAAAAGTTTAAAAATATGTATCAGTGTAGATGGCCAAATTGCCATTAAGGAGCCCTTAGGCAGATACGAAGAGCCTGTGGTCTGAGCCTGGTCATACACAGCTATTCATCTCAGTCTCCACAGTAGTAACAAATGTCATCTATATACAGAAGCTACTCACATATCTCTTTTGGCTGACATTATTGATGCTTGCTTTTCTGGATACGTGTATTGACTAATTGCAACTGCCAATGTTTTAAGAGTCAGATCAAATAATAAAAGCTGATGGTGGCTAAGTGACATCTGAACTCCCAGGAGCCTTGGAAATATGGAAGAGTTATTTCCATTGGTTTGATAGAACAGTGTATTAAACTTATCACGGGACAATATTCCAAAAAAGTGCTCGTTCTCTAAATTTGTTCCTGTAAACATGACATTAACAGCACCCTTCCCTGAAAACAACCCTTCCCTGTGTCCTTCCTGACAAAAAGAGCTGGTGGAATGGAGGAAAGAAAAGCAAGAGGTTTAACACAGCACCTTGCAGACTGCTGTGAATTATTATCACAGTTCGGTTCCTGCCTAAACGTTGTGCAGGCTGGAGCTCCTTAATCCATCCTTGACCTTGCCCACTTGGCAAGGAACTCCTCCCAAGAGGTGGCCAGTTCAGGTTGACCAGAAGAGCTTCCTCCCCATGGTCAAAACTGTTGATGAACCTTTCTGGTTCTTTTTCCACTCTGCCGCCCCAAAAGGTTAATGTCACTTTTCTGGTTCTTGAGCTCTTCCAAAACCAACTTCAGAGATAGATAGTTAAAAAGTACTTCCAAACTGATGAAGAAAATGGGCTCAGCAGCCTCCCCCTTCAAAACATTTCTTTTGGAAAACAAGAACCAGCCTGTAGGGTGAGAGGTGTGGGTTATCCATGAGCTTACCAGGGTAAAGCAGGCGTTTTGAAGGAACATTAGAGCAATGCATCTTTAATACTACAGAGGAGGTAAGGACGAATGAAGAAACGATACGTTCCAAATTCTGGTGAGCAGGGAGGCTAGTCTGGAGGTAATTAGGTCCTTGGCTGTGTTTTGTCTTAGGGGAGACTTTGTTTCTTCACCCCTTTTCCCTTAGGCTACACCCACATGCCTATATACCTACATATGCAACATTTTACATAAGCTTTGCTTTTTGATTCATTTTCCTCTGTTATAGAAGCCATCCAAGTCAATATTCTGACCACATTAATTTCCTATTTGACAATTTCAATAATAGCCTCCATGGTTTTCTTTGTTTGTTGCTCATAAGGACTAAATGTGCCTCACAAAGGCATTGTAACCATCACGTCATGCAAACCATGTCTCTTGCCCTAAACATCCAGGTGACACAGGCATCTTGTTCAACCTCATGTAACTGCTTTTCAAGAACAACTGTAAGTGCTTAACCATTTTGCTAACACAGGCATAATTAATTAGCACTCACCTGACCCGGTGTAGAACACACTTTCATTCACTTGACATTTAATAACTTGTTATCCAACACATTGCTTGTGTCCTCCTAGGCATCCTGTCTATTCTAAGCATCCTGTATAACTAAGACCATGTGCGTGTCACATTCATATAGTCCTGACTTCTAACATTTTCTCTGCCAGCCCCATCTAGCATCCCCATTCTTCCCCCCTCCTCTCTACTACTTGCTTACCCTGAACATGACTTCTGAGTCACTGCACATGACCAATATTTCCAGCCCTTTACTGCAACACAGCGTACCTGATGAGATGTTTGGGAGGCAGTATTTTGAGTAGCCCTTGTCTCTCTGCATTCCCCAGACTCCAATGAGTACAGCTGTGTGTCAGGTAGACACTGAAATGGGTCCACTGTCACTGTGATATGATTGTCCTTGCCTCCACATCACTTCTGGTCCACAGGACTGCATTCAGTGAAAAGCGGAGGCTGGGTGCCTGCTTATCAATACAGGCTTTTTGTTAGCGGAAAAAAGGGACATTATGATCTCTTTCTCTCTCCTAATAGGCTGTGGCTAGCAGTAGCTTACCAGTAGTGCTTGTAAATTTTGGAGTAGTAAAGATGGAGAGACTTTATCCACTTGTTAATCTCTGCCTCCTTTTCTCATGCCACAACACTGGCAGCACGTGTGTTGCTCTTCCAGAAGGTTGAGTGGGGCAGGAAATAGGAGAAAAGAGGAGGCATGGCTGCTGGGGAGAGGCAATGTGTCGTCCCACAGCTCTTTCTGGAGCTCTTCTTGGTCCACTGTGGTTATGCCTCCAGGCAGCACTCTCCTTTCTAGCCTGCAGTCCAGGCAGCACATCCTTTCTTCCCACCTGAACCTGTGAAGTAGGGGGGCTCCATCTCCCCATTCGCAATGGGTTTGTCTGTTCCTAAAACAGACAGTCTTGATCCGGTGCTTATCCTCCACACATTGTCACTGAGGAGTTACCACCACCATTCAATCCTGGCATATAGCCTCGTCTTCAAATCTGAGGCTCTTTCTGGAAAAATATTCTTTCCTCATCTCTCTGGTAAATGAAATAATTAAAATCACAAGTATTTTTTTATTTGCCCTGCTCTTTCGTTAGGCCTCATGCAGGTTCTTCACAGCACCAAGGCTTACTGCCAAGGAGAGGAAATGCAGTCCAAGTTTGCGCACGTAACTCCAGGCTTACTCTAACAACACCTTTGTTTTTCAAACATGCTCTCTAAGCTGGCAGATGTTATTTAGTTACCCTCCATCAAGCACCTGACTCAGGCTTGCAGCCTGGAAAAAGTAACCTCATGTTAGGCTTTGTGGATTGCCTAAGAACCTGATATTCCTAAACTCCCTCTGCAACCGTCCTAGTGAGATCTCATGGTGGTGACATATACTTAGTGCCATATGGAGAGGGGACACAGAACAAGAATTGAACATGGCCAAGGTGGCCGTGCTTCTGGGATGTGAAAAAGAAGCTAAGGAATGGCACGGTATCTGTCCTTTCATGGAGATTACAGGGAACTCTTCCCTCCCATTCATCATGACATAACTTTCCTGTGGGGATTATAGCATTTGTTGACAAGGAAATGTAATAGTAGGAAATTACCTGATGCATTTTGATATGTCTAAGTGATATCGAGCGGGTGGAAACATGAACAAAAGCTTCCATCTGCAAAAACAGAAGTCCTGTGCTTGTCTTCTATTGACAACACTTTATTATTTATATTCTGCAAGGACAACAAGTAGAAATGTCACATCTAGGCCAGGGCTGAGAAAGCCAAGTCATCTAGCTGGGCAAAGGACAGAATACTTGACCAGTTAAAGAGGGGGAGTGGGGGTAATGTGTTAGGGAAACTTTCAAGGCAAATGAGAAGGGAGAGATCATGGGGCAAATATATCAGGAAAGGAAGATAGATATTTCTGGTTCATCCTGGAAAAGGCAAAGACGATGACTTTCAGTGAATTTAGGGACTGTGGAATCTGACTGCATAATTAATATAAGACATGAAATTGCACCTATGAGTTAATTCAAAGTTCCTACACGAGAGACTGCAACATGGCACCTCCCATACTCAGCATGTCCACTACCAAGAGTGGATATTGGACTGTAGTTATTTTTTTACGTCCTTCTCAGCAATCTTTTTGCTTTCAGCCTCCAATTAAAGTTAGGACAAGGTGCAGAATACACAAACAGACATTTCCAGGCCTGGAAGTGAATGGCTCTGGGAGCTCGTTTTGGTTGCAACAATTCAATAGTGATGTCTACAGTGGACTTTGCAACTGAGCAGTGTGTTTGTTGGTCACGGCATTGAGCTCTGATGTATCAGTGAAGCCCAGACAAGGTAAGGCCACCATTTTGTTAAGCAGGTATGTTGGCATACGATGACCTACACCTTTCCCTGTTTAACCTCGTAAGTGACATTGTCACTGCATACCATCTTGCTTTGTAAATCCCAAAGATAAAATTCACTCCTAATCTGTTTGAACACAAAGCAGAAGTGAGGGCTGCAGGGAACAGTGTAATTGAGCTACAACTTCTTATTCAAAGAAACAGGAGGAATACAGAATTATTCAGGTAAATCTAGAAAACTTATCGATGACTGCTTTATGATAGGAAGAATGCCTCATCCTGGATATTCCTGAAATCCTGCTGCTACATACATTGCTCAGCTTCTGTTTTCATAAATCCAGAGTTTAGCCCTGTTGCAGATTACCACAAAGTGTTCTTCTCTGATATGTGGATTAATGTCACAAAGCTGGGTGCTGGCAACCTCCGTACTACAACGTAGCAGGCTCAGTTATTTCAGGTCCATTTTACAGGTAGATCATGTAAATTCTTTTAATACTTTATTTTCAGGCATAGTTGTAAGCCATCACTACAGAATGAGTATTTTTTGGCCAGATTGGAGCTTCATTTTGTCTTAAAACTTTAACATTGTAACTTTTCATTGAATCAGGCTTGAAGAGCTTGATTAGGAAAACAAAATGAACCTGTTTGAGCATGTGGAATAGCAGGCTTCTCCATAAGGAATGACATCACTGACTTGGTGATACATTGCTTCACAGCAATAGAAAAAGCTCTTTCCACTGCAGAAGGTGGGGTGTCAGCTGTCTTCCTGCAAGCAATCTGTAGCTATGTTTCCAGCACAGTACTTTTCAGTACTCAGTAGTGTTGGTGTGCAATGCAAAACCATCATGGGAAAAGCCGACATCAAGCAGCGGCTAGACCTGGTATTAGGGAAACAGCCTGTACCTCTCCTTCGGAGTGAGATACAGGAATGGCAAGAATCCCCCATGATTGATAGTCTGTTTACTTCTGTCTCAGAATTCCCATTAATGACCCCAGGAATACGCAAGATCTTATATATTTCTTCACATCAAGTGGCCACAGTTGAATACTGTCCGTAGATTTGGGACGGTGACACATTTTCACATGTAGACAAATGGTTCCACTCCAAATCACATCAGAGCACTAGCTTTCCTGGTCATTAGTCTAATTCTGCATTTTTTAAATTTTGCCTAACCCTGGAAATGTTCTCCTACAATATCAAAAGGGGTGCAAATGAAAAACATTTAATCTTGCATCTAATGGTAAAATATTACAAACATACCAGTCTTTGCAAGCAAATATGCCTGACGTGAATTGTTCTTTCCTAACAACAAACTGTCTTGGGATGTGTGCAACGTAGAACTTTTCCTATAATTACACTCGTATAAGCTGAAACTACATAACTAGAGATTATAGCCCCACTTCTCCAGAGGACGCAGTATTAGCTTTCTCTCTGCGGACTCTGACTGCACGGCCCGGTGTCATATCACCATTTATTCACCCCTATTGAAGTTCCTCGTGTTTTAAACGCATAAAATCCTAATCATAACTTTACACGAGTATGAGCACAAACCGAACCACAGTTTGTCTGGCACTGCTCACATAAGGAGACGTATCTCTTCATGCTTCCAATGCGCACCCAATATACTATGGGTGTGTGTTTCACTGTGAAAGTGAAACTAGACAGAATGCCGTTTAAAGAATAAAGTGAGGTGACATCACTCCGCCTACTAAATTAGAAGTTTACTCATTGCCTCTTCAGGTCTCAGCTGACCTGATTTGGATTTTAACCAGCAAGTAAACAAGCCCTATTAACAACACTATTCAACACCACTTCTAGCACGATGCCAATACGCTTA
The DNA here is from genome assembly GCF_026419915.1 of Harpia harpyja. Lineage (NCBI taxonomy): Eukaryota > Metazoa > Chordata > Aves > Accipitriformes > Accipitridae > Harpia > Harpia harpyja. The sequence continues at coordinate 9,734,803 of NC_068942.1, read as the reverse complement.
TAGTTAAACAGTATTTCAGACCACCAGCACCCAGTCACTAATTTAAAAACTGACCTTTTGCATTCACCACGTGGATGAGCCCAGTGAGTCAAAGGATGCGGAAAAATCTTATAAAAAAGAAGAAAGTCAGCTGCCAAGGGTGCGATCGGATCAACTTCAGAGTAAGTCTGCGGAATGGAGTGGCATTTGCAAAGGCACTGGAGCTCTCTCATGGCATCAGGCTGGTGGCGGTGACAGAGCCATCTGTCCTGTCTTTTTTGCCCTTTCCTGTCTGCCATTAATTTTCCACAAAGGCTCCAAGCGACAGTCCCCTCATAGTGACCATACTTGGAAACAAGGTGTATGACAGGCGGGGGGAGAATGGCAATAATCTCTAAGAGCCCCCGTGTTACAGCTTGGGAAAAAATAGCTGAGAGTTTGCAAAGTAGCGAAGAAGGAGTGAAAACCGAGAAGATCTGCTGACAGGAGGATTCAGCAGGCACGCACCCCCTCATTACATGCGCCTTTGAATCGCGGCGCAGGAGCGGAGGCGTGCTCTCCTTCTGCACGCGCTGCCGGCAGTAAACAAGTGAGTATTTCTGGAGCAGCTGCCTGTGTAAGAGGAGAGGTGCCTGTTGCTGTCCTGCAAACTTACGGTTTTATAAGAGTGTGTATCCTACGCTTCTGAAACTCTCTCATTTCTTGCACTAATCTTGCCAGGCCTTCATTCAGCAAACTGTTCCTCGGGGCCGAAGCCTTTGTTTGAAGCTAAGATACTTTGCTGAGCTGGATCTGTAACAAGTAAGATTGCGCGCCATACTTCACCTTTTAAAATGAACAATCATCAACATGATCTCAACCACAGTATACACTGAAATTAATATAGTTTTCTTTATGTTCAGATTGGTGCTATTCTTAGCAGCAGGCAAGTCTAGACACGTTTTACAGAGTTTGATTACACAAATTCCAGTTCAGAGATATGCTAAAATTCAGTTCTACTGCCCATATGTTCATTTACCATGTTCACCATTAGATTGTCTGACTATCTTACAGTACTGTTTCACGCAATGCAGTTAACACTTATCCCACATTTATTCTCTCATCTTTTCCCCCAGAAGGATATGTGCAGCGGAGGGTTTTCGTTTTGATATCTTAAAAGTAATATGTGTGCACACACCCACATGCACACACTGCTGCATGGCCAAGTGTCTATGAAATGAGCTGTGTACTTGGAGCAGAGACTATTTCATTCGGTGTTAGTTGGTGGTTACCGAGGGAGGTCGCACAGGCTGGCCTCTGTGAAAGGTCTCACTCCTGTTATTGCTGGAACTCTTACAGTATCCAAGGACTGAGTCCTGCCATCTCTGGCAATAGGCTTCCTCCAAAGTGATTTTAAGAGAAATGCCTTACTGACTCTTGAAGATTTTGACCACATGCCTCATTGCTTGTGACTTATCCACGGAGAGGGGGAGAACTGGGTGTTTAATGACTCTACCTAATGATGGGTACTTCCCCAGCCTTTACCCCCTTCCCATGCTACTGTTCTCAGGACCCAGTTCTCAGGACCAGCTCAAATGATGAGCTCACATTTTTATTTCACATTATTTCTGTTACACGGGAGACACACTAGTGATTTGGCAGGAACACAGGGACCTGCACAGACATGTCTCCAAGTGGCTTGTGTGGATATTCATGACAGCAGATAAGGCCTAGTACTTCTCAGAATCGGTGACTTTACTCTTGTTTTCTCCCTTTCTATTAAGAAAAGGAGGGAGATATGTAAATTATATTGTCCTGACGATGCCTGTTTTGCTTCCAGCATAGGAACAATCTTTGATTCCTCTTTCATTTCAACTTCTGAGATAGCCTCTCCTTAATAAAGTTGGGCATATCTCTCTCTTGTATCGAGTATGTTCTAATGTTATGTGACCAACTGAACAATCACATGGTTAAACCAGGTGCTCAGAACAGCTTATTTGATCAGCAGTTTATTTCATGTATTTTTTGATGCCCGGAGTAATTTCTGCTGGCTTCTAGCTAGAGCTAGAGGTGCAAAGTTTCTGGAAGTTTTGAAGCCCCAGGAAGCAACAATCCTCCCAAGGTTTTTCAGGTTTTCTTGTAGTTGTTTGTTTTCTACTAACTGAAGTTTGCAACATCAGTGTGGGCTACTTACTTGTAACCAAAATGAAATTTTCTTAACTTTAAGAATGTGAATTATACTGTTTAGTTAGAAAACCAGGTGTATGTTTCTAGTGGAAATAGTGAAAATTCTAGTGTCCAGTCCTGGATGGTTTAAGAATACAAGAGATGCAAACTTTGCAAGAAGAGTAATGTCTTTTAGCAGCTTGTCTAGCTACATCACCTCTTCCTAAAAACTTTGTGTTTATATATGTATTCTTTGGGTTCAAATAATGAAAATAGAGCTAATAGCTAATACTCAGCTTTATGCCATGAACATGTATGTGGAGATATTTTTGTATTGCTGACACTGCACAATATTAAGTCATTTGACCTAAGGAATAGAGGAATTTTAATAATGCAGAGCTGCAGTTTTTCCAGTGAACTAACATCATGTGAAAGGCTTAATTTTTATAGAGGGAATTGCTTGATGCATTAATTGCTTGATGTTCAGCAGCTATGTCCTTTAAGAAAATACACTAAAGGTTCTCTCACTCTTCCTTCCAAGAGAAAGTATCTCTTCTGTGTGGAAAATGTTTCCTTGTAATTTTTCCAAAGCTTTCCAATTTTTTGCACAGCCATCCACAGAAAAAAAAATGGTGAAGAAAACAGCTTCATATTCTGAAGTTTTCATGTCTTCTCCCAGACCCTCAGACCTTTAAGCAGCCTGCAGGGGCCCAGCAGAAGTGCTGTACCTCCCGCGTAGTTCTCGGCAGAGTTGCTGGTTGGAGCGTGTGGCAGCTGTATGAGAAAGCAAAGACTGATGGTGTTACCTTGCCTCTTCCCCTTCACTCACCTGGAAGCTGCTGTGGAAATACTCCTGTACCCTGAAGAAATTGTGACTGTGCTTGGCTAACACTCAGGATTCACTCAGATGAGAGATTTTTTGGCATCATCCTTACACTTGTGGACCTGCTCAAAGTTTAGATCTTTGCCTTGGGAGTGCTGAGGTGTGCAGTTTTGTTCACAGAGGATGTCTGGGGACGCCATTGACTAGGTAGCTTTGTAGGTAGCATTGAATGGAGAGAATTAAACTGCAGTTGACTGTTCTGCTGCTGCTAAGGTAGGCTGTCCTTTGAACCCCCTTCCAACATTTTACAGATATGTGAGAGAGCTTCAGGCTGCAATCAGATCCACATAATCTGGGTTACTCAGGACATGTTCTGGCCAAGAGTTTTCGAATATGACATTATAATCATTGCTTGGCTACTGACGTGTGAGGTGTTTTTATCTTCCTCCATTTATCTCATTAGCATTAGCATTAGCATTAGCATTAGCATTAGCATTAGCATTAGTATTAGTATTATCTTTCTGTTAAAGGGGAAGGACCCCTGGCCAGGAAGAACATATGCAAATACCCTGCCCTTGAATGAGTGACTAAGATGAAGGGTCTGGGGCCACCAGCAAGGGCTTTGCTGTCACGGGGTGACGTGTGACCACTGACCATATGTGGCCACAAAGGCTTGGGCTGTGCCCTGTGCTTTGAGGCAGTCTGTCTGGCAGATAAGAGAGCGTGTGACAGCCATCTGTGTCCTTGAGGCCTCCTGGCCTCATCCTTGGGTTGAAATCCACCTCCACTAAGTCAAATCTGGATGGGGATATCCCATCCTTCCTTCCTCTGGCTTACTGCCTGGAAAAAGCCCAGAGCCCAGCTCCCTCCCAGTGGTGTGGGGCTGCAGGGGCTGGAAACTCCCCCTGGGTGGAAACTGTGTCACAGGGTTGGACACCCTAGGGCTGCCGGCAGGTTTCGTGGCCGACTGTCAGCCAGGGCCAAAGGAGAAGCCTGTGTCATCTCACCGGGAATGGGGATGGGCTGGGAATGGAGGAGCTGTGCAGGGGAGCTCACTTGCGACTGCGCGGGGTCTGCTCGCCCCGTAAGCCCTCGCTGGTGGCTGGGAATGCTGGTGACCACACAGCTTTGTAGGTCACTTTGGAGCGTTATGTTTGCTGGGAAAAATTAAACTGGAGTTCACTTTTTTGTCTGTGCTAAGGTAGGCTGCCCTTTGAACCGCCTTTCAGCTTTTTGGGAATGTAGCAGCAGTGGTTAGCATTGTGAGACTCAGCATTATTTGATTTCAGGAGAGAAAGGATCTTCCAGATAGTTCATACAGCCTTGCAATGGAAAATTTCATTTTTCCCACTGATGCAATGACTTTTCAAATCAACAGCTGTTTTGCACATACCTACATTAAAGTAATATACATGCAAACTGTAGGTTTTTTTTTTTTTTATTTTCAGGGTGGGGAGAGGATTACCAATGTACATAAAAAATATGAATTAGTAGCTGATAGTATTGAAAGCTCTGGAATATCTTATAGCACAGCACATTGGAGACAAACGCCAGAAATGAGAAAATTGGTAGTTACACGAAGCGTTCAGTTAAGTACAACTTGACAATATCTAAAAGTGGGTCTGCTTTGTTACCACCACTTACTTTATTGTGTCAGGGCCATTCTGATCTACAGCTTGGGCTTGAATTGGGGGACACAATGAATTTAAAATATGAGTCCCTACAGCTGAAACTGAAGAGCTGCTTTAGCATATTTCTATCCACTGTGAGGTGGGCCCCCCCACAGCAACTGATTACACAGATGCTAAACCTCATTGTAATATTAGATGTTCTTTAATATTCTGTATTTTTTATAGCCTGAATGTTGCCTCAAACTGCCCTGGCACATGTGCAATGGAAGGTCCTTACAAGCAAATGCACCAAAATCAGGGCTACTCGTTGCCAGAAATTTTTGCTTGCTGCTGATGCTAGACCATAGCTGCTGGTGCTAGTGCAAATGAGATGTCCAGACGCACAGAAATGGCCAGGAAGATGCAGACAGTTTTGGGTTTATATGGTCATATGGACAAGTGTAGGCAAGTTGCTCCTCATATTCTGGACTGTGTTGGTCATCACTTGGAGTGAGCCATCTTGGTTATCTGAAAGGATTCTCAATATCCTAAAGAGTCCAAATTGTTTTGAGTGACTTTCCTTAAAGATGGAAGATGAATGTTCACAGGAAACATCTAAAGCGTGATCTCTGGAGAGCATAATACTTAGATTTACTCTTCACCAAAACTGCCCACAGAAATCAAAGACATGGAGAGTTCACAGACTTCCCATGGCAGTACTTCTCACGTGACTGTTGTCAAACTGAGAGTTTGGGGCAGTTTTGACCCAAAGAGTGTTTGTAAAATTCATTCCTTAACCAGTTTCACTCAGCTAGATGTGTTTGAGGGAACCCTGTTGCTTGACTGTAATCTGTAGGGCACCACTTCCTTCAGTAGAATAAGAGCAGCTGATTAGCAGAGGGAGAGTAAAACCACTCAGGAGGGTGGAAGTGAACAGTTAGAAGATGAAGTTACATTTGCATAAAATGAATGGAAACCTCTGGTCCAGGCCATCCATGATCATACCACATTTGGTACCTGAGCTGGCCATTCAGTTGGAGAAAGCTTGAAACACCTACGTGGCTTGAGACACCAAGAAATTTTATTGTGTAGTGTGGATAACACAAGCAGGATTATAGCCCAGGAGCTATCCTGTACAAGGGGAGGGGTGGATTTGACAAGTGAACTGAAAAGAGATTTAGGGATCCTGGACGGATAGTGGTGCACAAATAGAAGTTCATGAAGACATTGCTTCATGGTTATGTAATGGAATCGGTAGCTGTCTATAATTGTCCAGCTGGACTACTGAAATGAACTGAATAACTAATTGAACCTGTCTCATGTTATAAACTTTTTTCATCTGGGCTTTTTTTCAGTGATCCCTATAATGTCATCGTGGCTAATTTTAGCTGCCATTTTCCCCCTGAAGATATTTACTAACATGGTGCCCTCAGCCTGTTGTAGTATGGGAAGCTGGGGCTGCAGGGTGTCTCTCCAGGCTGAATGCTCTCCTGCCAATGAGATCAAATTATAAGTAGCTGCACTAATCTGCCTATCATCAGAAATAGCCAAAGAAAAATGCACAAATGTAAACATAAAAGGGAACTCTCATAATCTGCATACTTGTCATAGTTTGCCATAAATCAGCCTAAATGCCAGCGGGCTTGTTCTTTTTGACACGATCTGGAGGCTAGCTTCACTTGTTGACATCTTATCTTCTCACAAGATACTGTATATTAGTAAAGTTAATTGACTAATCATTTTCATCACTGGGAGTGTAAGTAAATAATTCCATCTATTTCTACCTAGGCTTCTGTTTACGGTCCGAGGGTGCCAAGCATTCAGACTAAATGAAAATATACCCTCTAGTAACCATGCACGGCATCCCCCATAACAAGCTGCAGAAACTCTCCGAAGCATTGCTGTTATGTTGTGGGGAATCCTGAGAATCTTAGGCTTAACTCACCATGCCAGCCAGCCTCCCGCAGGGCCGGCCAGGCGGAGGCTGGGACGACAGGGGATGCATCTGGGCAGACCCGTGTTAGAGCACCGGCATCTGTCATTTTTAGGGAAAGGGGGCAGGTCTGTAAGTAATGAATTAGTGGTGGCTGGGAATGTGCATGAGATGATGTAGTAACACACGCTTCAGCTAGATGAGACGAGCTGGAGGGTTATCTAATATCTCATGTTTTCCATCTTTTGACTGTCCCCGCACAACTAGCCGTAAACATTTTGTTCCTTTGACCAGTTTTTCCTAGTGGTGGGGAAATGAAATTTGCTGCTGCTTCTTCCTTCCATATCTTTGCTATCTGGTAAATTAAAGAAAAATTGACTGTGAATTAGACTTTGGCTGTACTTGTGGTTTCAGTGACAAGACTTTGGTGGGGGTGAGAGTTAGTAGTCCTGAAATTTTGCTTTAATTTGTGATGAAGATTTTCTAGGTGATGTAGGGTTAACTTATCAAGTTGCTAGCTCCCCATCTGACCCACAGGAATACAGGACCAGTTTTTTCTGCAGCTGTATCTCAAAATTAGTTAGGGATTGTTTGATATCACCAGACTGCCTGTATGGTGTCCTGTGTTCTGTTTCTTTCTTTGTGCAAAATCTTACTTTGTCTAGAAAAGTGTTTCGGGTTTTCTTTGGGCACTGTGTGTCTAAAAGATATAGCCCGGACACTGTCACTGATTTGTACCACGCTGCCTCGTTTATATGACTTGCTCCAGAAACTTTTCCCTTCACGCCTCCCCCTCCCATTTAGAGGAGAGCAGGGTCCTGTGCTGCCTGCTGGATTTCCCTGCTTACTTTGCTCCTGGTTCTTTCTGCCGTGACTTCTGCCATCAAGGGTATCGATTAGTGCTGGGGATTTTTGCCATGCACAACCACCTGGTTTGAGACCACCAACTTTTTCCCTGCTGGGCTGCAGGCATGAGAGGGAGCAACTGCTGACCGCTGCGGAGGCTGGCCTCGCTTACACCCAGGATTTACAGGTGAAAGGCTTGCAGCAAAATGCTGAGACCAGGACGGTTCATTGCCCGCCAGACCGTGCCAACCTGGCTGTCGTCAACAGCTTTGGCCCACTCTTTTGTGTTAACCAAACTAAACCCTACCTTTTCTACTCATTAGGTTACAAGAAGTGATGACAGCTAATTACTTCTGCATGAAATGAACTTTAAAGAACAGCTTTTTTAGATTTAAAAAGCTGAATTGTAAATGAGAAAAGGACCTAACGACATGCTTAGGTATCCCTATAGTCTATGCTTTCTTGAGTAGGTAGGGACCTAAACACTTAGTTAAATGCTTCTAGTAATGAAGATTTTAGCACACAGAGCCAGAGAACTTGCAACTTTGTGCCCTGAATATTTAAAATGGATTTCACCAAAAAAAGGGCCACTTATACTTTAATTTAATCCAATAATAGTAAGTAATTCCAATGTATGTTATCTCACATCTATAGCACGTTCCCATTTCCAAAAAGTTCTCATATTAATTCCCCAAATGAAGTTCTGTTGACATCTTCATGTGTTCAGCTTATGGATGGTCTTAGTTTGCAAGATCTTTACTACTTCTCATTCTAGCATGCAAAAAATCTTTTATGTGGCTATATCAAAACACAACATTGTATGCAAGTCATATTTGCTTCAGACCAAGTTGTCCTCTGAGGAGCAGGGTTGCATAAAATGTGTGTGGGAGGGAGCTAAATGTAACATTTAATGGGCAGTCCATTCAAACCCTCTAGCAACTGGAACTAATGGGGACAGACAGGGTTGTGAAATGTGAGCCTACAAGATCTCCACTGAGAGATATCCATTCCATTTTGTTCTCCCAGGCCTTACTTCCCAGAGACATTGGGTTCTTTCCTTTAAATCAGTTCAGAGATTTACGAATAAGAGCAGCACCACAGTGATTTCCTTCTAAAGGTATTTCTTGAAATCCAAGAAATCTTTCCAAATAGAGAGAGTGTTTCTAGCAGCGCTTTAGGCTGTTGGCTTTCTGAGGTAGCATGTTGCTTCTTTTTTCTACCCAGAGCAGTGAATGGCTCTCGGACAGGAAACAAAACAACTTTTTTTTAATGGTTCCTTAATTAAATGAGCTTTAATAATAGAAGTTTGTTGCATTAGAATTGGTAACAGTTTAGCCTTACACAATCCTTAGGGATATAGCAGGTGTTAACAGAGTAACAGCATATTGGGCAGAGCTTTCTGTGGAAGGACAGTGCAGATCATTGTAGCTTATGAAAGACACGATACTTTAACGAAGGAAAACATCTGTACATGAGCATACACTGCAGGTTTCTGAGTCTAATTCTGAACAGTTTATGTATTGGACACTGAACACTGCACCATCTGAACACTTTGAACACCTGAACATCTGTGAACATCTGAACACTGAACATCTGAACACTTTATGTATTGGGGAAATTAAGTAGAGACACTTCTATGTTCTTCCTGGTCAGAATTCCAATTTTAAGTCCGGTGTAATCAACCACCTCTAATAATTGGAAATATGTGTTATTACTTTGCTACTACCAGAGTAACTTTTCATCAAGCTCAGTATGAACACCCACTGCAACAGTGTTGGCCTAATTCAGGTTACTAAATACCCTGTGGCTCCAGACACAGAGGACCCTGAATACACTGAAAGGGACAAAGTAGCCTCAGAAAGTAGACAAGACAAAGGAATTCCCCTGGCTGACAAAAAGAAAATCTTTTGACTTCAGAGTGATGGAGGGAAAGGAGAAGGAATGGGGAAAAAAAGACAGTCCATTGATGCAGCCATGAACTGCAGACGTTGGTGAGTGAAGACTAAGGAGAAGTGCAGTCTTCTGGGATGCCATGAGGATTTAGTCAATTGGATCCTGTGCTTGCCTCTGGGTAATGAGGCATTCCAGGCCAACTGCTTTGCATGGATCAGATTTAGTATTTTCTTGGCCACCCAGCTGGCTGGAGGACGGCTGGCATGGTAGTAAGTTTTCTGGACCTAGTTTGGTCTACAGTACCTTTGATATTTATGTTGTATCCTTCTCCTAATAGTATCTGAGCCGGAAATATCCCTGATTGCAAGGATTAGGGAGAAAAGAAAGAGTAGGGAAAAAATATGGTAGGCCAGCAAAGGAATTTTCATGATGAAAAGCACTTCCATAAGATTGCTCCCTAGTGACTAAGCTGCTTCAGTGACTGCAAGAGCAAACAGGGAACTGGGTATACTGGGAAAACTTAAGAGCAAACCAAGGGCACTGCAGGCTGTGCTGGGGAAGCTAGAGACATTTATAGCTGTGGTGCCAAGGACAACACTTGCAACCTGCACTGGCATCAAAAGTAGCATTACTGGGTCATTGACTGCATTTATAGCGAGGAAAGATGTTTAAAAACAAGAATGGAAATTTCCTTTAAATCAGAGGTAGTACAGTTCTTGTCTCTCCACTAACATTCTCAGTCAATTAGACACAAAAGAGAAGAATAAGCATGGACTACTGTATGTTTTCACTTTTGTACAACAAGCTTTAATCTACACACCCACAATATATAAATATCTGTATGTAGTTAGAAAATGGCATACAGCTGTAAAATAATTCACACACTCTTCTGCCTGACATAGTCTTTAAATTATGTTAGTGTTTCCATCAAACAAGATCTTACTTCTGTGAGCATTTTGCTTGAAAATACTGTGCCCTTCCAAAATTAAAGCTCTTGCTCTTTGAGTAGCGAATGTGTATTATTGCTTAAAATACAAAGAAGTGGAATCCTTCCTTTCATGCAAAATTTAGTGCAATCTTAACGAGGGTGTCAGGATCATAATGAAAGCTTTTATGTGACTGCAACAATACATGTGCCGCATAGAATTAACTATTGAGAAGTGAAATGTGTGGATGATGTCAGCCTGGAAATATCTAATCAAGATGTCTGCTGGTAGGTTACCTTCAAACATGTAACCTGCTTAACCTGTAACATAATGAGGATAACTGTAAAGCTTCAAGTAGCTTCCCAGCAACTCTGGCTGTTGTTTGGAGATTATTTATGTTTAGCTAGTCTGGTACAAAACTCTGACATGCGACGCTTTCACCTGGCCTGGATGGTTTACTGTTGACTCATAACTGTGATTGGCTTTAGCAAAAATGAGCTATTATTTGTATGCTTTTTTAGTGAATTGGCCCAGAACTTATTTTTGGCTGCTTAAGAAAGCAGTCCAAACCAAATTTCATACCCCTGCCACCCCTCTCCCTGGACATGAGATAAAGAAGGGCTCACTGAGTACTGGAAGCACTGAGTTCAGTCTTGCTCTCCTTAACGACTCAACAAGTAAATTACAGAACTGTGCCTGGAGAGACTCTGTGTGTCCACTGTCCCAAGAGCTATCTGTGGGTGGTTTTCCTGGCTATGGATCAGTATTGTAAGAACTAGTTAACTGACTCCTCCCTTGTATGTTTTCACTAATATGATCTTGTCACATTTTCCTTATTTACAAAATTCTAACTAGTTAGTTTCACCTTTTGCTAAGTAATTTAGCTGCACAAGTCTAGAGAATGTCAAGGACACTTGTCCTTCCACTTTACTTAAGGTTATAGGGTCTATGAAGTACACATACAGGGGAAAATTACACATCCAGCTATAAGCCAAATATTGTAATTTAGTAACCATTCATATTGCTTTTATCCAATATTTGGATGGGTAATACCAGACCAGGTAATATAATTAATGGCAGATGGATATTATCTGGGGAAGTAATTTATGCTTGGTAAAAGATTGTCGTGGAGCCTTGGACTGGTAGGTATTATGTACAAAATTTGATCTTCCTGTGCCTAGACTTCTGTCACCACCAAATGTGTCAATAACTTGGAGAGAGAGCTGCAACTTTATCTTTAATATTCTCTGTATGTCTTGTTTAATGCTGTTTCTTGCCGCAGGGTCAAAAACATTTACCAGGATTTTCTTCAGCTGAGCTATCAAAGCCCAGCTTAGTTTCCTTTTTCTGAATGTAACACACACAGAGCAAGCAACTAAAACAATGGGGCAAAGATAATTTAAAAAACCAAAAAGTCTTTCTGGGACAGACACTATCCAAAGTATCTACTGATTGGGCTACACTGGCAAATTATGGGTATCTGTCTCAGAGTTTACACTGTCACCACCTTGTAGACTCTACTGTTGCTCTGTGGCAGCCTATAATAGCTCTTTGACACTCCTGGGAATGCCATTTTTCCAGGGTCAACTTTTTCCTAGCTACCTATCCAGAAATTAGTCATTCAGCTGGTCAATATAATTCTCAGTTATGTTGTAGCAGAGAAAACACCAAAGAGGGTTGCACCAACTTAGAACAACTGTACGAGCACCATGGCTTTCTCAGACCTAGTCTGTAGCACACTGATTAAGAAGGCATGTATTGTATTGGAAAGGTGTTTACAGTCAAAATGAATGAAATAGGATATGGATAATTAGGATGGCCGTATTACTGGAAAAGAAACAGGGAGCAAGCTCCTAATTCCATTTGAAGCTAATTAGGTGGCCTGTCACTTTGATAAGATGGTTGGGCTCATAGAATCTGCTTTGTTGAGGGTATTTCTTCTTTAATTGGCCTGTCAATTACAATTTGCCATGAAATGCTGCAAACTGCTTACAGCCTGTTTTCAGTCTGTCTTACAAAATGGGTCCTAGAAACAGGGTTTTCTTTTCCTTTTTTTGACCAAAAAAAAAGCATTAAAATGCATACTGGTTGTTATCCTCCTGGTTTGTTTTAACTGTTTTTGCTATTCACTTTGATACCTTCAGGACTGAGCTACTGAAGTCTTCCACAACTGTAGCGGTAGGAGTTATGTTCACGGTGCAAGTTGCAATGGAAGAATTAGATGTAAATTGAACATGGGACATGGGACACAGTGTTGCTCTTTCCTGGGGTGATGAGCTGAGAATGCTAAAACTTAACAAGAGAAGCAGCAGAATACGTGCCTTTCTGGAACAAGACATTTTTGACCCATCATTAAGGGTTAGCTGAGAAACTGAAAATTAGGAAGTACTTTTTAGAGGGAGCATGGAAATAATCAAGCATGAAATAGCAATCTATTGACCTCTGGTAATGTGATGTCTTGATTTAGGCAACTGCTTTACAAGTTTGACAAACAACTTAATGCCAGCAATACTGGACTTTTTATGGTAGTTCGCTAGTTACTCAGATGAGGAACGGTCACCATGTGACAAAACATTAGCAGCTGACTCAAAGGCACGCTTGGTCAAAGCAAAAGCAAGTGTTTTCCATGTTGGTATTATTTGTTTCTGTTTTCCTGGCTGAGAAAAACAGTTCAGCTAAATGCAAGGGTGCTGTATGCTCTTGCTGAGGGGCAGTTTTCCTTTAGGAAGCAAAAACAGAGAAGAATTTGCTGTGAACTTACACTGTTGGCAAAACCAGTAGTGCCAACCAGTACATGAATTTAATTCTCGTGTTCCTGGGCATGAAGTGTCTGTATTCTCACAGAGCTGCAGTAGCCAGTATATAGTCCCTGTTCTTGTCCTTTCCCTTTGCACCACTCAGGTGGTATGAAAGAGTTATTTTTAAAGAGATTTCTATAGGGAAATCACCCTTTCTCTCTCTCCAATGACAGATCGAGCTGGAGAGGGCAGGAGCAGCAGTAAATGCTTTTCAGCTGTGTGTGGAATTAAATGGGTGCCATAAATCCAGGAATAGGTGTGTTATGGATGTGGATGTCAAAACCTAAGTCACTATTGGCCTCTAGTAACTCTCATAACTATTGCAACTATTTGAGGGTTCTGGCTAAGCCAAATCCTGTTTCTCTCCTCTTACGAATCACAGCAAAATGTCCTGATCTTAGGAGGTGTGAAGCGTGTTTTGCAAAACAGCATTTGTTTAAAAGCACTCAGCCCTGTCTCAGATCTGAATGGAGAGCAGTCTGCTTTAAGATGTTTTCCAAAGTTCGGATTAGGTAGAGAAATAGTAATTTCTTTTGTGGATTTCCTCTCCTTTTTTCCTAAGGCCAGGTTCTGCTAACACGTATTCAGCAACTTTCCTCTGCAACAAAATGTTTATATGTTTGTGGCCTTTGCTTCATTTTCAGACTAGAATAGTTCAGCTGCAAGAGACCTACAATGATCATCTAGCCCAACAGCCATTTTAGGTTTTTGCTGGGACTCAGATTTGAGGGGAGGTGGCTGCAGCCACAACGCAGAGTAGTGACCACTCTACATTCACGGCCGCCCAGCGTCTGGTGCCACCGCCGTGCATGGACATTGAAAGCTTGCCTCTTATTCTGATGCTATGTCTAGTGGTGTGACTTAAAATTTGATTTGGGTAGGAGAATTAAAAAAGCTAAATAAAATGATGACTCAAAACTCTACACGTTCGTCAGCCCCTTGAATAGCTGTTTACACTCCTACTTTTACTATAAATTGGTACCTCATGGCTTCTTTGTATAAGACAGTGAGCTAGTCTAGCGGGATGACCTAGTTATTTTTAAAGCCCGCTTATGTCAATGCTCTCTGTCCTGTGACCATGTTGGCCACCATTATTTCGGGGTGAGGTCAGTCTTTTTCTTTGCTCGGGCTGCTCGCCAGTTTCTCAACACCTGCCTTGAAAGTGACAGCTCTACGGGTGTCCTCATAAATTACAAATCATGTGCCTCTGCCCTGATGCCTTGGGACAGGCACAAAGTTAGAAACTGCCCTGTAACCCAAGCCCGGGGGCTGCTGCATGGGACAGCTGAGCAGCAGGCAGCGAGCCGCAGCAGCGGGGGGCTGGCTATGCCGCAGACCCTGGGCAGCGCCCAGGCCGGCGCGGTGGAAACTCTGCGTGCGCCGGTGCCAGCGGGCATGTGGCTGTGCCCGCCGAGAGCCAGGGCTGGCCCCCAGGCAGGGGTCTTCCCCCACGGGAAAGGGTGGAGAAACCAAGCGGCTGACGAGAGGCTGCTGTGGGTTTTGCGCAGCACCTCCGCCCTCGCGTGCCCGGGACAAACTGAACTGGCAGGGACGGGACGGGGACGGGGAGCAGGGAGCGGGGGTCTCCGCACTGAATGGGCAATCCTGTGCACAGTTGACGCTATCCTTTGCCACCTCCCAGCTCCTCAGTTACAGCTCTGGCATATAATTGACCACAGCGCTAATTCAGTGATGTGTTTTCCTCCTTCCAGTGTGCGCCGCAGACACTCAGCCAGCGCACACACGCTCCACAGTCTGACACAGTCCTAACCCTTGAATTCAGCAAAACACTTAGTACTCTCGTTCCCTCCAAACCTAGCTGCTCAGTCTACCCTGCTCTCACCACCACCCCCCATGCAGGTTACATCCACCCGCAGGGAAACTGTTAGACAAGTCAGATAAGCTGCAACAGCCCCACTGCCCTAATCTGTCCGCTCCTTCCCCAGATGTGTGTTGTCCCCCTCTGTTGCAGGATCCATGCCCGGTAGTGCCCAAAGTCTGGGGAGCAGCGCTGGCTGTACCACAGCCCCACGGTCCTCTCCCAGCTCCATAACTGCGGGTGCTGGACACAACTGTCAGTGTGATCCCCGATGGACTGGTACACTGTGAGCTCCCGGCACGTGAGCTCCTGGCATGGAAAAGCAATACAAGTGCTGAACAAAGCAGAGGCTGATCAAGCATCCTTTTCAACCCAGCTGTATGCTGCTTCCAAAGGCACAAGCAAAATCTGCTACCCTGTTGGCATGGGATCCTTAGCTAGATGACTAAACTGCAGCAAAGTGGAACCCTGAATATTTTCAAATGATCCATGAGGTGTATTTTAACAGAGACTGCTTTCTCTCATTCTTCTAGCTAGTAGGCATCTTCTGTGTTCCTTTTGACAGCTGGGTAGGATGCACGCTTGATGCTCTTGCCCATTCATCATTAAGAGAAGGCTGCAGAGGGCTGCTGATCAGAGCTTCCTGTAAGCATGCACCACCTTGTTTTCGTTTGATTTTAGATTCATGTGAAAATAAATTGTACTTCCTTACAGCTGTGTTTCTGAATATTATGAATATTTCCAAGGGAAATACTGAGCTGGGACTCATGAGTAGGCTGCAAAACAAATTTATTTGCTTTGTGAAATAATGAGGTTACACCTCTTTTTGGGGACACACACACACCAATTAGGTCTCTAATTGGCTGATTGGAGGTGAATGAGTGAGAATCCAAAGATAATTTGCTCTAAGTTTTGTAATGTCGGCTGCTCCAACTCCTGCATGTGATTTATCTTCCCAAGCACACTGTATGGTATGGGGTTTTCACCCTGGATCTGGTATGGATGATATTTTTCCTTCTAGAGGGTGGTGTCTTCTCCTCAGAAAAAAACACCTGTGACCTCCAGCCAACTCAGGGCAAACCTTGTAGGGATTTCCTGATTCAAGTTTTTTTTCTGCAGTTCCTGAGCACACCGCCACCACAGTAATGAAAAAGTGTCTCAGCATAAAAACCTGCCATAGCGAAGGAGCTATTAATCAGAATGACAAGAGGTAGTGCCTTGGAGCAGTCATTGCCCAGTGTTTCTGCAATGCAGACCGAACACTTTAGTGATAAGGTCCCACTCCCGTTCAGTACTTCCCATACCGTATCTCAAAATAAATTCATAAGCATCAATTGGTGCTGGAGTGCTACTGGTAGCACTGCACTGTGTACTTTGGCAAGTCTCTTGGTACGCATGTTCTTTGAGCTCCTTTCAGCTATTCTTCAAGTTCTTTTCTTCTTCCTCTCCCAGCCCTGTTAGCAACTCCCAGCACTGAGGACTTGAAGTCCCTTTTCCCAGCTGGCACCAGCAACAACAGCAATAAGAGTATGGGCATACGTGGTTTGAGGTCTTCTGCCTTAAAAATATCTATCATGCCATTCCTGCATCTGGTGACATTTTATAGGTAGATGGGACAATCCAGACAAAACTGTAGTTTCATAATGCTCAGTTTCCATGATACAGGACATATACACACACACACAAACCCTGAAAAGGCTTTCTTTAGGTGGTAGTATCAAGAGGTGCAGAAAGATACCTGAATCTGGAAGAAAATACATCCAAGTGATTTCCTGCTGAAAACAGGGGAAAATTAATTTGTTCTTGCAATGAGGATTTGAAATTTGAACCCGATGATAACAAAGGATGCACACTTGTGTTTCGGTAGGGAAAAAAAAAAAAAAGAAAAAAGTATGAGAAGTTGAAGCTTACCCTAAAGGCTGAACATCTAATTTGTTCTGTCCAGTTCCAGCTCCCTTCTCCTAATATCTCTTTCCTACTGTTTCAGGGAAAACCTATGTGGGGTTTGTCACCTCTCTGATCTGAATTTTCTTTGGATGTGAGGGAATTCCATGAACTAACTCTAGGGATGGCAAGGGAAGAAAGCCTTAGTAGTGTATGACAATTAGAGGACTATATATGCACACAAGTTGGCTGTATATAGAGTTGAAAGGCCAGGTCTTGGAATTTTATGTTGAACTTTAAGCCATTTATCTTATCTAGCCTTCAGTGATGCAAAAGCCCATGTCCAGCTACGTCTTTCCAGAAAGGAACAATTTGCT
This sequence comes from Harpia harpyja, assembly GCF_026419915.1. Taxonomy (NCBI): domain Eukaryota; kingdom Metazoa; phylum Chordata; class Aves; order Accipitriformes; family Accipitridae; genus Harpia; species Harpia harpyja. The sequence continues at coordinate 9,717,770 of NC_068942.1, read as the reverse complement.
ATTGCTATTATTTGCAATAAAACAAACCAAAAAAAAAAAGGGAAGCAGTCATAGTTCAGGGTCCTTGAAGTGACCCGTGTCAGCAAAGGGACTGAGAATAGAAACGAAGCGGGAGGAGCATCTCTGGGGAAGGCTGCTCCACCACCGGCAGAGTGGGGGGCCAGCTCCTGCCTCCGCAGCGTCCCCCTCCTGCTCGTCCCACCCGGCGCAGCGCTGGGTGGCACGCCGAGTGGGGAGCGTGCCTCCTCTCCTCTGGGCCTGGTGGGGACAGCATCTGCTGGCCCCCGGCCAGGGTGGCTGTGGCCTGGGAGGAGGCATTCAGGGATCTGAGAGGTATCCGCTGGCCCAACAGCTGCTTTTGGTTCCAGGGGCAGGCGGGGGACGGGGATGGAGCAGCCCACCGGGCACTGGAGCACGGCCCCATGGTGGGGAGGGGGAATGGTGGGGCTGCAGGAGAGCTCAGCGGGGGCTAAGGCACAATGAGACTAGGGAAAAATAAATGGGAAAGAGCTCTGTGCCCATTAGTAGTAAGAAGAAGTAAGGATAACTCTTCAGCACAGAAGGTAAGTGCTTCTTGCCATGTCACGGTTTTGCTTTCTTCTTTTCTTCCCCTAATGGAAAGCACTCACAAAGCCAATATTGTTAATAAACTTTGGAAAAATATCACCTCACACCTTTCCAAATCTTGAGGCAATGATGCCATTGCCAAGGTGATCATCTATTTGCCATCCACGAGCGACAGTAACAAGTATTTTAAATCAAAGCAAGGGGTCACCCCAATGACAGTAGCGCAACAGGAACTTCCCCGGCCTTTGGTGGACTAATGTGTTGGGTATGTCAGCTAAAGGTCAGGCTGAGATTGCCTTGGGGAAAATAAGATGGTCCTTGTCACAGTGATCTAATAGCACCTACAGCTGTCTTCATCAGATCAGCAGTAATACGGAAATAAGGAACAATCCACTGAAGTAATTTTTTCAGGGAAAAAATTTATGCTAGTTGTTGAAGAAAGCAGAGATTATGGTATTTCTGCAGGTGAGATCAAACAATTCAGACAAAACATGGGGCTCAAAGAGCTAATAATTGTGCTTTTTGTCTTCAAACAGAACTTTTGACCTGAGCCAACATGTTCTGAAATCAGTTGAAATGGGACCCTTAAGATTTTCAAAACTATCAAAATCCTGATGCTGTAGGATTATGCTTGTCTCAGAAAGGCAGTACTGCTTTGTGGATTTAGAACATGATGACATCAGGTGACTGCTAATTTTATTCTTGCTCTGTGATGCACCTGTGCCTCTGGAGACCTGCTTGTTCTTGAAGAAGCCATTTAATCTTCTGGAGCCTCCACTTCCCTTCCCTGTGCTTCCTCTTCTCATTGACTTTGATTGTCAGTGACTGGGTATGAGCCCCCTGTCTCAGTCTTAGCTTCACGACCCTCCAGTGTTATGGGCATGTAAATAAAAGCAATGTCATGTGAAAACACAGGACTGTTCTGTACTGTGCAACCTGTGGTACTCAATTAATTAGACACCAGAAAAGTGGCAGCTGTGGGAGTCGTGGTGAGTTTACTGCACAAAAACATGGTTTGTCTGCTGAAACCTTTCCTAGCTGTTCTTCATTGGGTGCAGCGTGGTTATGTTTGAATTTCTGTTGTTGGTAATGTAATTAGTGCTGAACACAAAACAAAATGAAGCCTGCCTTTCTCCTGAAAGGTTGATAATCCAGGGTCCTGAACCTGGCTACACTTATGAACGTGATTATTTTCCAGAAGATGCCTATTTTTTAACCATAACTACTGTGTCAAGAAAGGTCTTTACAAAAGTTTCTATCATTCAGGATCATTTTAACTTTTTACCCATTCCTCTCCCCACCAGTTTTAGGGTTACCTGACTTGATTTCTGTGGGACAAGTTGTGTGCCTAAAGTAGCTTGAGAACCAAAAAAAGCCTAGGTAGGATCTGGGCCATAGAACAGCAGCATTGTGGCCTCTCTTCAGCCTGTGAATAGCTCTCAGCATTTCCATATTTAGCCCGCAAAGCATTTAAGAATTCAAGTCAGATAGTAATACTTGGAGGTAAACATTTTCTTTAGTTAGGGTCTTACATATTTTCTTGGTTGTGTCCATCATGGGAAAACTTCTGAACTAAAATTTGCAAAAGAGTGCTAAAGAGTCACCTTCCAATTTCGTTATACAGCCAGGTTTTTATGAGGAAAAATGGAGTAGAAAGCAAGCCAATGATGCCAGATCAATTTTATGCTTTAAACATCAACACCTTGAAAGGTCACAGTTACTAACTTGTTTTACAATGCTCCAGAGCAGAGAAATAATTTATGTTGTAGGAATCCCTGCCCAGAAGAGAGAAAAACATAAGCTTTTATTTCTGGGACCACATATGTACAAACGGGAGCCTGTGAGAATGGGACGTGTTCGTGGCTGTGCCCATGATGTGCTGGTGGGTGCCAATTAACCATGTCTTCTGGTGGCTATTGATGATGAACATATCTTGCGAGGAGAGGAGGAGGTTCTATGGCTGTCATGAGACAGAATAAAATTTCTGTAGCTTGTCCCATAGTAATGTGGGACCTGTTCATGGAAATAATACAAGATCATTAAGCTTCTCAAAGAGATGTGTCACAGCATTTTATTTCTGGTATTTTAATATATTTGAAGAGATGCACAACTGTCACCGGCAACAAGGCACTTCCCAATCGTTGACCTCCCATGAAAACTCGAGGCATTTTCCATTACAATCCAACAAACAGAACTGAACAATAATAAGGATTCCAGAATGTGTTTAAAAATATTTTTGCTTGTTGAATCACTGCACAGGCTTTGTTATGTTCAAAGAGTTTGGTATTCATGTCTTGCCTGCAGCTAGTGATAAAAACACCTTTCATCCCTATAAAAGCTGAAGGGCTGCTTTAAGTGCTGTGCAAGCAAGTTCAGCACTTTTTGATGTCAATTTGATTATATGTAGGTGGATCTGTTTACACTTAATACATACAATGCCTCAATACACTCCAAAGCCAAGAGAATTCAAAAGTGTTACTTGCTGAAAGCTTTCCTTCCTGCAGTTTGTTCCTCCGAACTTAGCACCTTATTGGAAACCATGACAGTAAGTTTTCTACCCTAGCGATATTTTAATAAGGGCCAATAACCTGTATCTAGTTGATCTGGAGGATATCCAGCACTCCCTGTTCTCAATGTCTTCATTACAGGATGACAAATCTAATGCTTATTTGAATTCACATGCTGTGTTTTACCTGGTTTGTGCCATGGGGAGGTTGGCATATTCATTCACTCTTTCCACATAGGTGTTGCCTAACCACTGCGCTGAGAATAGCAGAACACCTGGGGGACTTCTCCTACCCTTGTTTTGCCCTGGAGTGCTGTTGAAATGCACAACATCTTAGGGGTAATAACAAAGAAAATGAAGGACCTTTTCTTGATTTGCAAATTTCTGTCTTTAAGTTATGCTAGAGCCACCTCATCAGCTTCAGTGGAGTTGAACTAGACATCTCCAAAGGTGAATATTTCCACATCTGGCTGAGGAGAAATGAGAATATGCTGTCTGTTGCCCTCTTGTAACAGCTTGCATAATGAGATCTGGGTGGAGGAGCGAGCTGAAGTATCCACGGCAAAGAAAGGCTGCATGCCATGCTTTCAAGGCACCAGCTGCACAGGAGCCATCAGGGGTCCATGTAACAGGGTGCACTGATGCAGCTTCTCTCTCCCTTTGGGGAATCAAATTTGCTAAGTGCTTAATGTCAGTGAAGTTCTCTTGGTGACCAGGCTGGTATTGCCTTTCCTACGCAGACTGTTAAAGTGCACGGACTATTATTCACCTACTCAATTAACTGCTAAGGAGACAGAGGAAATATGTGCCCAGCGGAGAAAATGAAGCCATCTTTATTTGCTGGCTAATCAAAATCCAATGGCTTTTGAAGACAGTGTGAAATGATCATTAATTAGGAAGGATACCTACATTTGGAGTTCAAAGAACCTTGTACAAACCAAGAAAAAAAGGCCTGGAGGACAGAGCTTGTTCCCCTGGGTTGATGAGGCCTTTGTGGACTTAGTCAGCAGGAACCAGCCTGTATCTGAACTGGACCTGGCCTGAAACACATCTCCAGTTCCCACAGGTAAATGCATCTGCAAGCCAGAGATGCGGTGCATTATAGAACATGGGTCCCAAAGAGCAATAGGTTAATTTGGTAACAGCTTCAGTGTATAGCAAACAGAGGGCCCTTAAATGAGGGTAGATTGAGACCACTACTGACCGCTCCTTGCTCTCTCATGCTCTGACATCAAAGCAGCCATCAAAATGCCAGGTGACAACCCAAGCCGAACGCTTCCCCGGCTCTCCTTGGGGTACGTGCTCTAGCGTACAAGCGAGTCGAGGAAACACCTAAATGACAGTGAGGCTCAGCTGTGGCCACTGCCGCGCACACACCCGGGGCCATGTCCCTGGAAAGGCTCTGAAGCTGTGCTTATGACGAGGACGGCGGGATGATCCCAGTGAAACGTAAAGGGATGTGGAAACACTGCAGGGGTTGACACCCAGGGCTAGGGAGAAACAAACCACGCCGCTGCTGCACAAAACCTGCCACGTGGTTCACGGCCGCGCAGCCAGCGGCTGCCCTGATGGGTATCCCAGAGCTGAGGCTGTGCGTGGCAAAGGCACCTGGGTGAAAAGGAGCAGGGAAGGGAGGTGGTGAGCTGTGGTCTGGAGAAAGGGGGATTGGGAAGAGGTGGCTACATGGCAGCGCACAAGCCCCACGCCCTGTGGAGCAAGACCTGCCCAGCCGTGTAAATTTTTCCAGTGTTTTCTTGTTAAACTTTACCCCAGAAGGGAGATGGTCAATGGCTTCTACCGACACAGGTCCTATTGCTCCATTTCAGTTGTTTGTCCTGCCAGGGTCCCTGGCAGGGCATCTCTGTGCCTTGCTGGTGACCTGCCCATAGCCGCTGTGGTGAACCAGGTGGGATGTACTTAGAAAGTACTTAAAATGAGTATATAAGGCAGTAAAAATAAACCAAAATTCATTTCCAAACTAAGAAAAATCTGAAAGTGTGCAGGTCTCGTAACAGTCAGCACCCCTAACTTGCAATAGACCTTTGCTTTGTTTTCACTGAAAAAAAAAGCTGATTACAAAATATACTTCCAATTGTGTACAGAGGAGTAGATCTAGGATTTGTTTATTCCTCCTTCAGAGGATGTATATACAAAATATAATAACTGAAGGTATTATAAAGGTTAAAGGATATTCTGCAAACACATAAAAACAATAAAGCACTACTGCCTGTTTTTTTAAGAACAATATCACTGCAATCCGTTGTGAGTAGAAATCTGTCTTCAGGCTCAAGTCGGAGTTGCACTGTGTCTTTGAGAAGAAGAAATTTTGCCAGCAATGTGCCCATTTATTAAAATAATTATGAGGTATTCCAGCTAGCTATAGGGAAACCTGAGGAAAAGAGAAGAGACCAAAACTAGAGCAACTTAGAAAATAAAATACAATTTTCTCAGGGTCAAGGAGCTGCGGTATTTCTCTCTTGGGAAACAAACACTTTAATATGTGTAGATCTGACCACAACCACTATCTTAAAGATTAGCCTGAAAGATAGTGCACTGGAAGGGCACACAGAGAACTCCATGTGATAATTTCCTGGAATTTCTGGATCGAAACAGATAAGAGCTGCATGATGACATCAGTGAATTGATGTGACCTTTTGCTTGCAAGCTGATCAGACTATGATCAGCAAAGAACCATGCTCAGAAGCACTTAATAAAGGACTCAATGAGTTAAATTTGGGAAAAAGAAGCAAAAAAAACCCCTAAGGACTTCAGTTCTACATAGATCAAAGTGGTATTTGCAGACTCCCTCACAGGAGGACTGCTTCCTGGTCAAATTTACTGTCTTATTTCTACATGCTAAATCTTATTAAAAAGTGTATACTGGTCGCTAACCTTCAAGAAAGCAATATCTGCAGTTCCAAGAAGTACAAGTATGTTAAAAAATTTGCCTTGTCTACAAATATGCCACACTTTGCACTTTCTCCTTGCAGATGACTTAATTTATGGATTAAAACCAGAAATGAGGAAATATGGACATGATAAATAACATTTTAAGATGCCACGGTTTTGAAGAATACACCTTGAAATTATACTCACCATAGTTATATTACCATTACTTTTCACAGAGAAAACTGTAACAAAGCTTCAAGAATATGTGCTTCCTCTTTATTTATAAAGCTTAGATATTTTCATTGGGCTTATCCTTTGTAGTCAACCTATATTATTTACACAGGGAAGTTTGGGAACAGGGGCAGAAATCTTGTTAAGCCAAAAAATGAAGTTTTGCCATGGATTTTAGTAAAGCCAGATGCAGGTTTTACCATGTCTTCTTTCCAGTACCATGTTACTGCCCATGACAGTCACAAGTCCTAACAACAGCTTGCATTAGAGCAATGATGTAGTTCAGCGTGAAAAAAGACAAAACGTTTGTAGGAGAAAGGCTATTTAGACCTTTGTGTCTGTATGGAGACATTTTAGTGTCCCAGTACAGAAGTGCTGGGCAAGCATATGGCCAAAAGCTGAAGGCTGAAAGCTCATGCAGAGCACGGTGAGATCCATTGCTACGGAATAAAATCACTTCCTCTCAAATGACTCTCCAGATTTGTCACTCTGAACATACGTGTGGACAGCCTTCCCACTAGAGACCATCTACTCACAGATGTGGCTGAATTTAATTTATCATTGAAAATATATTTCTCTGAGGCTGTAGAATCATAGCTTCATAGAATAAATTTAGGTTGGCTACAGGTTATCCAGTCTAGTCCCCTGCTCAAGACAGGGCTAACTTCAAAGTTAGAATAGGTTGCTCAGGGCTTTATCAAGCCAAATTTTCAATGATGGAGATTCACCAGCTTTTCTGGACATGTGTTTCAGTGCTTGTTATAAAAGATGTTTTCCTCATGTCCAGTCAGCACTGCTATTGCTGCAGCTTGGGACCATTGCCTCTTGCCCTTTCATTTATATCTCTAGCTCTATCATCTCTGTAATCCACTGTAGATACACCAGCAGAAGACTGCTATTAGACTTATCTTCTTGCTCTGTCTCCTCCAGGCCAGAAAAACCCATGTCCCTCAGTTTTTCCTTTTATATTGGATACTCCACACCCCTAACCATTCCGCTAGTCCTTTGCTGGACTTGCTCCAAACTGATCATGCTGCTACAGGCAGTCAGGTGCAAAACTGAACACAGATGCCAGGGGTCTGAGAATATCCCCCCTCTTGGAAGCTGGGCTGCTGGGGCTCAGGACCAGCATCCTCCTGCAGACTGTGGGCAGAGGCTGCCAGGCAGCGCTGTGGGGACACCACGGCCAGGGATGACGTCCCGTTCTGTCCCCAAGGAGGCACCCGACGCCTGGGGCTGGGGCTGCCGCCGGCTGCCCGCAGGCTGCTCTGCTCCTGGCTGGGGTGGTGGGATGGCTCTGGCTACCAGGTCCTGCCCTGCCACGCTGGGAGACCCCCCGCTGCTCCTGGTGCCTGGGGAGCCCTCATCCCCTGGACGTCCCCCACAAGTCCAGATGTGGCCTCACAAGAGCAGAAGAGAAGAGAATAATCCCTTCCCTCAGCCCGCTGCTTAAATTCCCACTATCCACCATGGTCACTGCTGTCCAGTGGCTAATCCTCTGAGCCAATTCCTCTCCAGCCTTCTTTTAGGAGACAGCTCAAACCACCCTTACAAATCCTCTCTGGTAAAATGGGTGTCCTAGTGGTCCCCATTTTCCACCATTTCTATACAATGGCAATAACAAGGTGTATTTAGGAACACAACTTACTTTATATAACCTGTTTTTAATTACCAAGGTGCTAAAGAGAATGTGTAAAGCACCTGATAATAACACACATGTTGAAGACCTGCTGGAGCATTTATTAGGAGAGCATTTCTTTCTGCTTTAACATGTCAATGTATACAGGGAGGATGGTTTTCCTGTTCCTTTTAAAAAGAAAAATATTAGGCTTTGATTCTCTGGTTTCTTTTCATCTTCTAGCTTAAAAGCTTCTGGAAAGGAATAAAAAAAGATAGAATAGCAAAGAAATCACAAAAGGAAGATATCAATAAGAAGCACCACTGACTATTCTCTAAGCAGTTTCCAAGCAACTTTTAATGGAAGGTCAGGCACAAGCAAGATAAAGAGAGGAAAAAACAAGACATTATTTCATACAATAAAGTGACTGTGAATGCTGCCAGTTACAAAGGAAATAGATTGGCCAGCCTGAGCACTTATTTATGTTTTTCTGTGAATACAAATGAAAATCCTGTATGAAGGGCACTATCAAATTTGAGCGGGAGTGTTAATTCCAGCAATAGGTTTGCATTACTCCTCCAAGAGGCTTTCATCACTGAATATGAGATGTTGACTCTGTGGTAATAATAACGGTCCTGTTGGACTCCCTCAGCTCCTTCTGTCAGAAGATCTATAACACCTTTTGTCTTTAATGAATCATGTCTCACTTTTGCAGCTCAAAGTAGATTTGGTATGAGTCATATGGGTGGGGCAACTGAGGCATAGAAAGGTGGACTGACTTTACCAAAATTGCTGTAGCTATCCACAGGCATCCTAACGCAGAAATTGCAATGGTCAGAGGTGTGCCTCCAGTCAAGAAGAGACAACAATACATGCAGACAACCCCAGCTACGCAGCACTGCTGGCTCCCTACAGCAGCTCACCGTGGAAGGAAATAGAGGCTGTATCTGAAGTGCATATATCTCTATGTGTAAGTTATGTGTCATGTCTACTTCTTTCTTCACCCAGCATCTGGCAGCCTTAGCGAGTTGGCAGCTGAAATAGTCCTTCTGAACCTGAGTGCCATAGCAGGCAGTCTGAACGCATCCCTTTGGTCCCAAAGTCACAAAGCATGAAATATCCCTCTGTACTCTGTGACCTGTATCATGGTCAAGGAGCAAAAGCTCATGTGTCCATGCCAAGAGAAGCCCTAGGAAGGAATCCAGGTGTTGATTTGGAGGCCTGAAAATTGAAGAAGCCCAATTATTAGTTACCTTGAGAATGCTGGCCCATTGAGTAGTGATAGCAAGTGCAAAATAAAACCTTTCTCTTTTAGTTTCAGTCTTGGAGTGAGAAGTTAAGCTCGCAAGCTGATGAAGTTTGGTTTGGTAAAGCTTTACTTCTCACGGCTAGATTTTCTGATGTCTGCACGAGGATGATGCTACAGCCTGTCTCTCCACATAGTACTGACAGTTAGTTCTCCCTCGCCATCCAGCCTGTCTTCAGGTTAAACAAAAAAAATAGGCAAGTGAAAAAAACTGTCTGAATTTGAATTTTCAACCAGAGAAAATATTTTTGCCAGGAGTTACTTATGATCATGTTCTGGATCAGAATCATGTGTGCTCATGGGCCTGAACAAGAGCATCAGGAGTCATTTAGGCACTGGAAGGTCCCCAGCCTTGATCCTGCGTTTAATCTGCTAGCCCCATGAAGCAGTTCTGGATACCCCGAGGACGTGGAAGATTCACATATCACCTCTATCTAGGCAACTGAAACCTGCACTTTCCCTCCCAGCACTGTTAGCTAAGAGAGTTAATATTGTCAGACCACAAAGGCTTTTTGCTATCTGGGAATAAAGTCCACACACACACGCAAGAGAGAGGCTGTGATGAATTGCTACAGCTGAAGATGAGTCTTCCAGAAGCACCTCTCCGCACATGTTCTTATGTATGTGTTCTGGAGCTGTGGCGTAATGCTGAGGCCACTCTTCTTGCTCTGGGTCCTTGCTTGCTAGGCACAGCTGGTTCCTAATACAGTTCACCGGGATCCTGAAGCAGAGAGAAGTCACATTATGCCCTAGCAATACAGCTAGTCCTGTATGTAAAGTGTGAGATTTGAGTGCAAGTTTACATCTTTGATGCCCTTACTACATTTTGTCCAGACAAATTGATTACAGATATTAAAGTGAAGGGACCAGCTTCTTAAAATGATTTCAGCTACTGAAGCCTGCTCAGCTTTTACTTTCCATTTCCAATCATGTATGCAAGAAGACTTCCCGGAGGGCACAAGAAGCAATCTCAGAATTAATCCCATAGTATGCTATAGGCTGGTTATAGTGCATTTCCCCTGTTCTAAAAACAGACTGAGTGAGGGTTTGAAGGACAGTTTTTGATAAACAAATCTGTTCCTGTGTTCTGAAAACCTGTTATGAATGAGACCATCTTTTAGGATCAAGGGTAGCCAATGAACCAGGATACCGATATCCGACAACATACACTTACGGAAGAAGCAGATATAGTACAGCTGATCATTGTCTGTAAAATGCACTCAGATATATCTGAAAAATGCTGTGAAAATCTCAGTATTCTTACAGCACTTCTCCTATTAGACATGATTTTTTATTTTTTATTTAAATCACAGCCCTTTCCAAATTGTATGCAAACTGCATGCGTCCCAAGCTTCTGCCTGCAAAGGACACTAGTGAAAGCTAATTACATCCTAGCTGAACGTACTGAATTCAGTCTGAAGCAGAGGAGAGATTTTTCACGAGACTTGCTCAACAGTGCATGTGGCAACAGATTATCAAGGGTGCAATAACATCTTAGGCTGGTGCAGCTGTGTCTACAGTAAGCTTTGAAATAAGACCTTAGCCGCTATGATTTGTTCTATGTATAGACTGATGTAGAGACCAGCAGTTGAGCTTCCCTGTTGTCTTCTCCCGATGCACTAGACAGCTTTGTGGTCCAGACCCGCTCGGCTGAACTCACCTTCTGGGTTGAAGTCAGAGATGCAGCTGCCAGCTCTAGGTCAGAAGATGGATGTGAGAGGAGATTTGTACCTCAGAGTGGGTTGATACTGGTTTTATCTGGGCTGCTCTGCTGTCCCCTGCAGAAGTCTGGTGCCCAGCTCTGAGCATGTGGGCTATGTTGTGGATAATTGGCTGAGAAGTGCTTTGGCATGGCAGTGCCTGTCTCCGTCAGCTGTTTGTGGTGGGTGTCTCTTTTAAGACAAAAAGTTAAAAGAATTCCAGTATTTTACTTACAAAGCTCTTGTTTTCTTTGCTTGCTTTTAATTTAGGATTGTGAAAACTTCTTCAGTCATGATGGGAAAAGAACATCTTGAGGCCCATGCAATTGCATTTATCTTAATTTAAAATAGTTTATGGAAGTTATTTATCATGATTCAATTGTGCAATGAATGAGACAGCATTCCTCATATTTGCTCACTACACTTCTTCCTGCCTTTATTATCTAATTTCTTTACCTGCTTTTAGGTTTGGGGGAGTTACTTTCTGAGTTACTTGAGATTTTTTTTAAAGTGGTGATCTACACAGCAGTCAGCAGCTGGCCATCTTAGTGGAACCACAGTATACGCATGTTCCACAGAACTACTTGTTCACTTGCTTCTGAGGCCAATTTAAAGCTCACATCTATGTCTCCATGAAAAATCTTTTGAGCATCTTAGAAAATGTCTCAGCTGGAGCAGGGTTTCTTTTGAGCCAACAAAGCTAATGGTGCCTAATAAAACTCCTTGTAGCTAAGGAAAAAGCATGACTGGATGAAGTCTCTGAGTGGAATTAACTAGCAGAAAGAATGAGTTTAAGTCCAGTCTAAGTTGTTTTTGGAGCAGCTGAAAACATTTTAAAAGCGATCTTCTTGCAATAACCAAAGACAAGAAATTACTGCAATAATAACAGGAAATTTGGGGCTTTCAACTGGTCTTCCACAATAGGCTTTTAAGAAAACATTAGCAATGGGACAAGAGGTAAGGCAATATCATGGCTATAAAGACAAAGGACTGCAGGTAGGTGCAAAGAGATCCATCCTTCTAACTTGCTTTCAGGGCAGTGACCTCTCAAACAACAGCATTTGGAGATGAGTTATTTTAAATAGGATTTAAAACATCAATAACTTATGGATCTACCTTTAAATTCCTAACCTGTCTCCTCCTGCCCAAGTTCAAATCCCGTCTTCTCTCTCCTATAACACTCAATGGATATTTAGTCACCATTTCAGGATTTATCTAGCTAAAACATGACTCTCCATTTTTACTTTCTACACCTTTTCCCAACACTGTACCAACATAGCATCCTGTCGTCAGGACTGTGCTCAGCCTTACACTTCTCCCAGCTTTTGGCACAGGAATGAACACAAGACGTCTTACCCCAAGCCTCCTGGGGGCTACCATGCCCACCCCAACTCCAGTCCCATGTTCTTCCTCCCTCTCTTATGCTGTTTTTACTTTGGTGCAAGTGTGTCAGGCAGTTCAGTGAGTCATGCTGTTTCAAGACAAACCTGATGTTTTTGGCTAGGTTGGTTCCCTGAAGAACCTCACTGTGAGGTTTCACGGACTGTAGTGTCAATAGCTAGGGATAAAACAGTCTGGACTTCAGCTGGGTTAAGGTGCTACAGAAGGGTACCTTAACTGATGACATTTTTCTGTATAATTTATCCAAAATGTAGCCTTTCCTGTTCACCATATAGCTTTTGTTACTGCAAAATTATCTTCCCTGATCTTGATGAAACACCATTCTGTCTCATCAGTGTTGCTGCAAAGACCATTTTCTCATCCTATCACATTCCCTGGACAGCCCTTCCCTATGCAGCCTCCACCAATCCCCCATTTTTCTGCTGCATTAAACACTGCAAACCCAGGGCCCTCCCTGAGCTTTTTTATTCTGACTCAACAGTTCTTAGTCACTCCCAAAATATCAACTTTCTTCTCCAGTTGTGCTGTACTGCCATCATATGCTCAATTTCATGATGCTTTTGCCCATGCAGTTATCCATGTTAGGGAAGGTTCCACATATCCACGTTTTTATCCTCCCTGAGACCCCTTCTTAAGACTCCTTGAGTCTCTGATACCTACAACGGGAAAAAAAAAAAAAATGACAAATAGCAGGTGTGCTCAGTCTGTAGACTGCTGTGTCAGCCAATGTTGTATTACTGTACCTCTTGTCATGCTCATATCTTTTTTCTATATATATTGGGTTTGTGTGGCAAGGTTTTGGTAGCGGGGGGGTTACAGGGGTGGCTTCTGTGAGAAGCTTCTAGAAGCTTCCCCCATGGCCGACAGAGCCAATGCCAGCCGGCTCTAAGATGGACCCGCTGCCAGCCAAGGCCGAGCCCATCAGCGATAGTGGTAGCGCCTGTGGGACAACAGATTTAAGAAGGAAAAAAAGTTGCGGGACACACAGAAACGGCAGCTGGAGAGAGGAGTGAGAAGATGTGAGAGCACCAGCCCTGCAGACCCCCAGGTCAGTGCAGAAGGAGGGGAGGAGGTGCTCCAGGCGCCGGAGCAGAGATTCCCCTGCAGCCCGTGGGGAAGACCATGGTGAGGCAGGCTGTCCCCCTGCAGCCCAGGGAGGTCCACGGTGGAGCAGATCTCCACCTGCAGCCCGGGGAGGACCCCACGCCGGAGCAGGTGGGTGCCCGAAGGAGGCGGTGACCCCGTGGGAAGCCCGCGCTGGAACAGGCTCCTGGCAGGACCTGTGGCCCTGTGGAGAGAGGAGCCCACGCTGGAGCAGGTTTTCTGGCAGGACTTGTGACCCCGCGGGGGACCCACGCTGCAGCAGTCTGTGCCTGAAGGACTGCAGCCCGTGGAAGGGACCCACGCTGGAGCAGTTCATGAAGAACTGCAGCCCGTGGGAAGGACCCACGTTGGAGAAGTTCGTGGAGGACTGTCTCCCGTGGGAGGGACCCCATGCTGGAGCAGGGGAAGAGTGTGATGAGTCCTCCCCCTGAAGAGGATGAAGTGGCAGAAATAACGTGTGATGAACTGACCGTAAACCCCATTCCCTGTCCCCCTGCACTGCTGGGGGGGTAGGTAGAGAATCTGGGAGTGAAGTTGTGCCCGGGAAGAAGGGAGGGGTGGAGGGAAGGTGTTTTGAGATTTAGGTTTATTTCTCATTACCCTGCTCTGGTTGATTGGTAATAAATTGAGTTAATTTTCCCCAAGTTGAGTCTGTTTTGCCCGTGACGGTAATTGGTGAGTGATCTCTCCTGTCCTTATCTCGACCCACGAGCCCTTTGTTATATTTTCTCTCCCCTGTCCAGGTTGAGGCAGGGGGAGTGATAGAATGGCTTTGGTGGGCACCTGGCATCCAGCCAGGGTCAACCCACCACACTATACTTATTTTATGTTGATGCAATATCCAACAGAGCAGCATCTTGGTCCAGATTTCTCACTTGGGGGGTGGAAGGAGGTTACTACTCCATTTTTATTGACTACTCCATCTTTACTAGGTGTGCCAGTTGCCAGTATGCTGATTCATATAGTCCAAAGTTCAAAACAGAAGGCTATTTGCATTGACAAAAATTATCTGAATAGCTCATTCATGTTGCTAGATTCAAATGTAGAAGCACTGGAGAAATGTCATAAATGTAATTTTTTTACAAAGTTGTTTATCACAAACTAAATAGTATAAGCTATGATAGAAAGAGTGGGAAAAAATAGAAAGAAAAATTAAAAAAAAAAAAAAGAAAGAAAGTAAAGTTATGAAGAGATCAGGAGCTTCATTGTTCCACAAGTGAAGTTGGCCAAAGAGACAGATTTTCAATAGGAATTCAAGAGCATATCTCCAAGTGACCCATATCTGCCACTGGATCCAGGTCTCTGAAAATGTTCCCATGGTTTTCCCATGGCTTATGGCTTGATTGTCCAAATGCTTTTGAATATTCGTCCATTTATGCATGTGTTTCTAAAGAAATCTGCAATGTTTTGAAAATCTGGGTGCAAATTGGTAAGCTGAGTGCTTAAAAATACATAGTAGGACATATCTGCTAAGGTAAAGAATGATTGTCATTTGAATTTGCTTGGGAGTTTCACAAACTAGGACTTGGACTTTAAAAATGAATGTAAATGGAATTAAACTAAATAAAATAAAACTTTCAGGAGGACTTTGTGGTTTGGCAGACTTCAATGCAGGCTGAAGAAACCCATTTCTCTGCTCCGATGTTTGTTTTTATGAAGCCATTTTGTATATAATGATGTGATGATATGTTACCGTGGATGTAGCACTAAATATAGCGTGAGAATATGCATGCTATTTGAAGTGATCATACAAGGGTGTGTAGTGGGGGCTGCACTTGCTGTATGTGCAGTACCCTATTTATAACAGATATATAGGATGGATTTAGTGTACTAAAAGTGAGCATTTGAACTGAAGACTTGTAAGGACATGGTGATGGGGCTAAACAAACTAGAGTATCTAATGTGGCAAAAGGAATACTGAATTCATTAAATGTACACAAAATTAGCTGCTTTTTTCTATACTAACCAAAAGCATCTCTGGCTTGATTTCATTTTACACCTAAACTTATTAGTCAAAGATCTTGCAATTTATAGTGCGTGGGTTTTTTACACCCATAAACAAGTCAAGTGAAATCAAGTAACTCCTCAGTGCATAGGCTGGCTTCATGTGGCAAGTTACAGAATTATGGGCTAGTGCTGGTATGTGCAACTAGGAGCCGTGCATTAATGAATCAAGGCCTGGTTTCTGTTTTCTGGTAGGAAAAGATGTTTTTCCAGACACTACTTCTCTCTCCCTTCCTTCAGAATGCTTGAACACACTTTGTTACAGCTTTGATAAATTTTCTTGATCCTGCAACTTCCATGTAACCAGATAGAGAAGCTGAGCATCTACTTTCTCACTTATGACTGAAGAGAAATTTTTTTTTCCTGGCTTTTGCACAGACTTCTTCTATCCTGTTTGACTGCACTTTTCTTTGACATTATCTCCAGTGCTAACATCCCTGAGGTATAAACTTCCTTCACAAAGAATTTAAGTTTGGCCATAGGCTGTTGGTTTTGAACACAGCACCTATTTGAGGTAAGCATATGACTTGCAGATTGATCTCAGACACCAACAAAGGATGTGTTGAGGAATTTCATTTCCCTGTAGCAGTCAAAGTAAATGACTTGGTTGATTTGTCACATGTTAAAATTTTTTGGCTTACCTGGGAATCTGAAACACCGCAAAATCAGAAAATGAAAGCTATACACAACTCTGACTTCTTCATCTGTGTGTGTTTCTGAAACAAATCATTACAAATTTAAATGTGAACACAACTTGAGAAACTTTAAAAATTCTAATCAGCAAATATATAGTTACAATGTTTTGAGAGATTGGCTGTATATGTACCAATACAGAATCTTGCTCTTAATTGCATCATTCCTTCAAAGATTATAAAGATTTTCTTGGCTTCCAGGAGTAGCAAGATAGCAGAGGGACATACCGTCTGCCCTGTGCAAAGAAATCTCTTTCCAGCACCTTATCTAAGGTCACAGGCTTCTTATCCAACATCCTTTGACTCCTAAAGGAAGGAGTACAAGGTTAAGCTGGTTGATGTCTGCATGCCCCCTTCTACTGATGGTCTGGATGGAGACATGCCTGTGGCAATCCTGCCCTTTAGGGTTCAACCCAAGCTCCCTCAGCTGCTGAATGTAGTAACTGGTTCTGGGTCTGACCCAGCCATTGCAGCAAGGTGAGGACGATGCCCTTGGGAGCACACGGAGCCTCTGTGATTTGCACAACACCTCTTTCTCCCCAGTGAACCTCATTGTCTAGTCCAAGGTCCATCACACAAGGAGAACTTGGCATTTAAGAGCCATGGTCTGAGCTAAAGTCTCTTGCGGTGCCTACTTTAAGCCTGACCTTGACCTAGGGACACTGTTTCTCAAGGCTGGTACTGACTTAACTCTAAGCTTGTTAGTTTCTCTCTCCCATTTACATCACGCAGGTGCCATTAACTCATGTAAACAATGGCTTAACATGTGTTTGGAGATCCCTGTTGCCATAGTTTTGTGCCCTTAAAGAAATCCTTCTGTAAGAATTCAGAAAAACTAAGGAGTTTCCCTGAGTCCTTCCTTGCCAGGCTCATGTGTCCCTTTTATCAACTCCAGCATGAGAACCCAGATCTGCTACAGCTGCCAGAGACTGTCAGCAAACAGTGACTGAGGGAAACTATATGCTCATCAGCACTACAGTAGTGTAGATTGTTTTTAGCTGAAGGCTCATGACCGTTGAGCGAAGTCATGCGGTAAAATGCCGACCATGGCCTGGACCTGTGTGCTGCATGCAGTCTCTGGCCCAAAGGCTGCACCTCTACATCCAACAGTGCAGGAACACTGCAACATCTGCTCCTGCACAAGTGAGGAGGAATGCTTTTTTTATTTTCATGACACCAGTCCGTTATATATTGGTCCCTTTTATAAGATACCAGCATTGTCGGTGATCTAGAGCCTGTACGCTGTGTTACTATTACAGTTCCAGTTTTTCTGAAAGCAAAAGCCATGAGAGCCTGAAAACAGTATTTTCAAGAGAAGCCTATTCACCGTTGAAGTCAGGCTACCAAAAGAGGTTTCTAGGGCTGGATTGTCAGTAAGAAGGACTGAACATACCTTTGGAAGCCTGGGCCCAGATGTGCTAAGCAAAGTGTAACCAGGCTCACAGCACTCCTGAAAGTCCAGCATTCAGACCTCACAGGAAACTTGAGGCAAAGGTTGGAGTGGGACCCAGGACTTGTTTCCAGGTTTCTCTGGCCCAAGATGAACATTCCTGTTTACTCAAGAGAAACATGCCATGTTCAGCTCCAAGTGTAAAGGAAACTTGGTCAGTGCAGAGTTACCAAGACTGTAGTTTGGCAATGGTGCTGGATAAAAGTACCAACTTTTTGCATGAGATTTAATGACTGCCAGTAGTCAAGGTGAGGCCTGTTTGAAACTTTTTTTTAAAGGATTTTATTTAGTCAAGACAAAGCATTTTCATCAAGAAGATGGAGAACTTTTTGAACAAGAGATGGAAACTTATTTTCTAATACAGGCGTAGGAACATAACTGTCCCTCCTACTTGGGCAAATACTTGGACTGCCAGAAGACAATACCCCCTTAGTCATAAGCATAAAAGCTTCTGACAGCTCTCCTTTTCTGCAGAAGGTCTTGATTTTGGTTTGAGGGGCACTGTGACAGCCATGTACAAGCCAAGGCGAGGGGTGCTAGCTGGGAGCAACGCCTGGAGGAGAGCATGATGAGCCTTCCAGCCCTGGGCTCAGCCTAACAAAACCCAGGCACAAGTGTGGTGAGAGCTGCTCCAAACCTGGACAACCTTGACCAGAAATACTTCTGAAAGCACTTTCAGAGTTTGAAAAGTTTTGTCTAGCTCTGACAGCAGTCTCTGCTCTGGAGGGAGTGTGAGGACAACTGTCTCCTGGTGTCATCCAGACAATGGGGTGATGGTCTGCAACTAGCTCTGTCCTGCTACCAGTCTTCACATGGGTGGAGATGACTCGGCTTCACAAAATTGGGCTTGTACAGGGATTTTTCCATTCTCCAGAATCAGTTTTTGGCTTAATGCATGGCTGGGCCTCTTGACGTGACTGAGCTCTACTATTGTGAAGTGGGGGGCAGGTCTTTTTTTTTTTTTTTTTTTTTGTAGATGATGTTTTGAGCTCTTTGGCCTGTCATCTCCTGCACCACAGAACAGAGCAGGGACCTAAGCAATGAATGAAACTCTGAATAGAAAACACTATTGTTTCAATTTTTAAAAAAACCCGAATATTACAGGGGCTAATTGCATGATTTAACATTTGAAAACTTTGCATTCCTCCTCTGCTTTGGAGAGTAAAAGGGCCTATTATCATTTCCAGGCCAGATGTTTCAGTTTATTGAGCCTGTTTGATCCCTGCACCTGTCTAAGACCAGCAGTTGCTGGATTAGTGTAAGGAGCTGAATTAAAAAATCTGGACAACTGTTACTGAACAAGTGAATGGTGTGAAAATGAGCAGGCTTTTGGTATAAAGGATTTACTGTTTGTGACACAAGGCAGTACACATCATTTATAGTGCGAAATGAGCACGCAGCGTTCATTCTGCATGTCCATGTGCTGGAATATACATTACAAAGTGACAACTACAGGAACTTCCAGTGAGGGAAAGAAAGGAAGGGGGGGAGTGAGGGAAGCAGGGGACACATTACACCATCCATCTGTGAGACAGCCGTTCAGTTACAAGGAATTATGTATTATTTCTGGTGGATTACGCTGATTATAAAAAGAAGAATTTGGTTCCTGCCCCCACAGCGAACACTGCTGTGCATCCTGAAGGAAGCAATGGCTTTTCACTTGCCCCTTTCCTGTGCTGTGGCTCTTTCCTTTTCTCTCTGCTACCTCAAACATAACCATCGGATATGTTTTCTTTCCTCGTGTTTTCTCTGTTTTGACTAAAATGCACTCTGCCATGTGACTTACAGAAGTTGTTTCATGTCTCAGTTCTTTTCAATATTGCTGCAAGTATGGCCAGCCCTAGCGGGTCAGAGACCAAGATCCATCTTGCCTGGTAACCTGTCTCTGACAGCTGAGATTAAGCGGATGGCTAGTGTTCATACATCTTTACAGCTTAAAATCCCTCAAAACAAGTATGTCGCAAACACACAGTCTAGAGGACAAACTGCAAGAGGTAGCTTGTTGGAAAGCTGTTTCACAAACTGCCATTGACGTCTGCCAGTGAACGTATAAATCTTGCTGGTTCATATTATTACTGATTTTCTGCTTATAAATAGCAGAGCCTAAAGATTAGGGGTAGATGTAGGTGTGAAAGTGACAGTTAAGTGAAGATAAATGGTTCCCCTGCTGTGTGAGGTGTGTCTAGTATCATTTATTGTACTCCACAGGCACAGAGGTGACTCCCTTCCCTGCTCCCCCCACTCCCCCAGCCTTGCCTATTAAATCTGTCCTTTCCTTTTGGAAACAGTCAAGTGTGTATTTAAATACTCAGCATGAGGTTGTTCCTGCCTCTGAAGAGATCATGCCTAAAGTTGATGAGATTAAGGACTGTGGATGTTACTTCTGCTTTATAGGTAGGAGAATAGCAAAATAAAGTCACTCATCCAGCATCAAACAGCTCAATCTATGGTAAGAAGTGAAAGCTAACATCCTATGTGTCAGCTCAGAAGTTTGACCACAAGTTCATACACTTTCCAGCCTTTTCAATAGCATTTTCAATGCCTTACTTATCTGTATGCACTGACCCTGTATTTATGCAAATATGCATAAGTGACTATGGCTTGAGCAAGGACATTGTTACATGTCTAAATGCAAAGGTAGGCTTGCTCCACATTCATCAGGAACCCTTTTTATGCCCAGATAGAAGGCAGCTTGTGAGGCTTGTTCAGAGACTGGTATGATAGAGGCAAGACTTACATGTTCCCAGCACCCTCTTAGATGTTGTTGCAAAGGGACTGACCAACTGCACAGGCAGGTTGCTGAGCGTAGACCCTGATGTGCTGACGGTGCAGATGTTCTCTGCATTTGGAAGACACTGTGTGGAGAAATCTTAGAAATCAATTAGTTCCAGATTTCAAAAGGTATGTTTGTGTGCCCTCTCTCTCTTTGCCATATTTTACTGACGTATGTTCCTAAACTCCATGACTTCCAGTGGACTAGTGCCTAAAAACCTGTAAAACTCTGGCTTCTGGTCAATTATGACAACTAGAAAGCAAGAATAGCACATCCCAAAATGTCCTACATTGATGCAGCTGGACAACTGCAGTTTAGTTCTACTTCTTATGGTAATACTTCACACACAAACAGCTAGTAAAATGACAAAATCTTAACATCAGACACTGTTTCAGCATCTTCATATAAAGTCTTTGAGAAATAAAGAAAAAAACTACTGATTTTTCATTCAGGTTATAAACAGTGCACCTTATTATTTACTTGTTAATGTGCTTATTAATTACTGTTTTTTAACAGGGATATAGTTACGAGTTTTAGCTAGAAAATGGAGAAAGTAAAATTTTTGTGGAGCTTTTGTTTTGGTTTTGCTTTTTAAGTAGTCGCTATTTTTAAAGTGTTTAACTTGTGCAAGTACACACGCAAATATATATATATATATGCATGTAGCTTTTCTATGTATTTAGTCCTGTATTTAAAAGATTGTTTTCTCTTTTCCTGCCTCTGTATTTTAATGAAAAAGTATTTTACTGGGCAACTGATTTTCTATTTTGTTATTGTTTTCCATTGGAAAAATGATGTTCTTATTAAAGATTTTTTTTAAAAGTCTAATTCTTTTTTGGTTATGACAGCCAAGGTAAAGGAACCATATATCCAAATGAGATGTGGCTGGCTAAATTAAACTTTGGTGTAATTGTCATAAAACTGGTTGTTGCATGCAAAAGGAACGGAACCACTGAAACTTATTATTGACTTATTAAAAAAAAATAGGGGATTAAAATGCTGTATTAAGTAAAAGTAATTTCTTAAGTGCCCTGCTAATTTCAGTTCTGTGATGTCTTCATGCAGCAGTGCTTCTGGGATGTTGACTTATAACAACCAAGCTGGGAGCTTTTCTGTTTGGTGTCACCAGGAGGCTGCATACAGCTGTTCCAGTAGAAGGAGTACAGGAAGCTCTCTGCTAGTCTGGTACTTCCACAGTCACCTCTGAGATCCTCAAACCAATTTACTAGCAATGCTCTCTGTTTCTGAACTCATGCAGAGTATACCACTGGCATGAAAAATGCTTCTGTGTTTTGACACTTCACTTGCAGACATGCCAACTCATTGGCATGTCTCTCTCAGTTATGGGACAGTTAGTTTAATTTCTCTGACTCCAGAACAGCTTTAATGATTATCGCTCTCAGGCAGTGCAGCCACTCTGAGCCCCTGGAAATAATGGCACACACATTCCCCTTGTTGGATCAAACCCTTGTGCTCTGTCCTCTCTATGAAGAAGCTGCTGAATACCTGCAAGGTGGGGGTCAATTGCACAAGGGCACCTGCTAATAAAAATATATGGTAATACCAAAATGTCCCATGTTATTTATATGAGAACGCAAGGGGTGGTCAGCTCCACGTAACGTAGAGGAGAAACGAAAATTCATGACTGGCTCTTGTTGGTCATGGTGGCCATAAGTGGCGTTTGCTGCTGCATCCGCTGATATTGTCCAATTCCTGGCTAAGCACAAGTTGCAGTAGGGAAAAATGGTTTCTAACTGTGATTATGGGTTTCTGCAGTGAAAGGTGACTGGAGTTTGGACACAACAAGGCTCCCAAGGGTCCTGCTCGAGTTGGGCACTTCCTTGAAAATGTCTATGTGGGTATGAAATTCTTGCATACGCTCCTACAGGAGGAGAGGGGTGCATAAGGCTGTGGTGAAATGCATAGTGTCTTTGTCAACATGAACTTATTTTAACTTAAAACTATTCATACAGCTTCAGAGCACTGAGCCCTCTGAGGGGCAGCTGAGTGACATGGTGCCTTTGAAGATATGGTGGTATCACTGGCATGGCATCAATAGACAAAGCATTAAACTCACCTGGCCTGTCTTTTATGTCACCCAGCCCTGTTTTAGGCAAGCAACTTAAATGAAAATCCACTGCTTTTGTTGGTCCGTGGCTAATCCAGGTGTAGGAGGAAGGGGAGCTGCAGAAACACCATTTCCCTTGTATGGGAAGGATTAGAGGTGCCAATTTTGACATTCTACATATTCTTAAAATTCTTGTGCTGTCTGTAAATGAAGAAAAAAAAGAAAAAGAAAACAAAAACAAACCCAAGGGACTGCATTGTCTGTGCTGAGCCTGAGCTATGAACCTGCAGGCCTGAGACTCATTTTGTCACTTTGCACTTGCAGTTTAAATTCACACTAATCCTTCCAATGTGGTGTTGAGTAAGAAAGAAGTAAACAGGTTAATGCCAAAATCCCCCTGTTCATAGGATTACTCCATGGTAAGAAAATGACTTGGATCCTGTGCCGGGGAGTGGGTAGGAAGAGGGAGACCCCTTCCCAGATTGGGAAGGGTTGCGGATGCAGAACTTGGGGTACCAGGTTCTATGCCAGACGGTGAGATGGTGGTAAACAAAGGAAAAAATTCATGACTCTACTTCCTCCCAAGTCTATTTAACCCAATATACACCGGGAGTGTACATCTTGTCCCTGAGCGGCAAAGAGCTTATATGTAACGCTTCTGTGAATTAACCACATAGCTGAACATGGAAGTAATCAGGACCTGGTTACTGTCAGCCTGCCATTGTTAATTTATATGCCAAAGTTCTGAAATGTTTCAAGTAAAATTAGTATAGAGCAGAATTGAATTCAACACACATTCAGGAGCATGTCTCGAGCAGCTCCTTCTGTTTTCTTTTAAAGTTAATTTAGCTGAGTAGTCCTGTGACACTAGGCTGTCCATACAGGTTTATCTTTCTAAACTGTTCAAATAAATGTTCTCAATTCACTTATAATCAGCCTGCTACTGAATTTCAGCAGACTGAACTCTTGTGGTTTAACCCAAGCCAGCAACTAAGCACCATGCAGCCACTCACTCACCTCCCTCACAGTGGGATGGGGGAGAGAATCGGAAAGGTAAAAATGAGAAAACTCATGGGCTGAGATAAAGACAATTTAATAGGTAAAGCAAAAGCCACACGCACAAGCAAAGCAAAACAAGGAATTCCTTCCCCACTTCCCCTGGGCGGGCAGGTGTTCAGCCATCTCCAGGAAAGCAGGGCTCCGTCACATCTAACGGTGACTTGGGAAGACAAACGCCATCACTCTGAACATCCCCCCTTCCTTCTTCTTCCCCCAGCTCTATACGCTGAGCCTGATGTCATATGATCTGGAATATCCCTTGGGTCAGTTGGGGTCAGCTGTCCCAGCTCTGTCCCCTCCCAGCTCCTTGTGCCCCCCCAGCCTGCTCGCTGGTGGGGTGGGGTGAGAAGCAGCAAAGCCCTTGGCTCTGTGTAAGCACTGCTCAGCAGGAATGAAAACATCCCTGTGTTATCAACACTGTTTTCAGCACAAATCCAAACCATAGCCCCATACTAGCTACTATGAAGAAAATTAACTCTATCCGAGCCCAAACCAGCACACTGAACTAAACAGCATCTCTGACATAGTGGAAGCAGTAGACTAAAGCTGTGTAGTACCAGGATGGATGTAGCCTTGTAGAAAACTCTTGAATCCCACCACTTCTGGTCTGTAGCACGTTGGTGGATTTTTGTCATCCTCTGAAACAGACCATTCTTAAAAATGTTGAGATGTCTGTGGGATAGCTATTGAGAGCATGGCTGCTTTGAAACAGTTACAAATAGTGATGTGGGACAAATGCTGTTTATGGCTCAGGATGGTTTATGTGACTTTGGAACCAGCTGAGGAACAAGAGAGCAAGTGCGGCACTAGCTTGGGTCTCACCTTGGCCACAAAAGTACAGAAGCAGGGAGGGACGCAGTAGATGTTTTTTACCTAACCTATGTTACATTACCTGTCACGGAACTTCTGTTGGCAAATAGTTTCTTCAGAGTTTATTAAATAATCTGTGGGTTTAGTAGGAAGAGACTGAAAGGCAGATCACCACTATTTTATTAAACTCTTGGAACGCACCTTTATTTTTAGGTGGGTGAATTACAGATTTGCTAGGCTGTCCTCTGAAGCAATCATGGCATCGGTCTAACTATGAGTGAAACCACCTTTGGAATTGCTTGCTGATGCTGACTTAGGGAATCCTGAGAAGAACCCAAATCTACCAGTCGTGGTGATGGCTGCACCTGGGCCTGTAAAATCCATGCATGAAAATGCTACTTCACATTGGGTAGTGTGTAATAAGCAGTGTTTACTTCATCCAAAATGCACCTGAAGCCTGCAATTGTCTGGATGTTTCAGCATAGTCTAATATTAGGACAACACATTAAGACTAGATGGAATTGTCTCCCTCACATAATGGACTATCAACCCATAAACCTAGAGTTTAAAGTTATTTGACTTTGGTTCAGATAACTAAAAGCCGTCTTTACATTCATCTTGGGTTGATCTGAAATGAAATTATCAACGAACCAAAACTAAATGTTTTATTCAAGATGGTTTTTGTTTTGTTTTGTTTTGTTTTTTTTTGTTTTGATCAAACACTCTTCAAATAAAAAATAATCAACACTGACAATATCACTATGAATTGAAAAATTAGAATGTGCTAAAACAAATAATACATTCTGATGGTTCTGGTTTACTGTACTTTGTGAAACTTGAGGTTGTTAAAAATTCTGATATTGCAAATCTGCCTTTCTGTGAAAATTTTGGTCTGTGTTGCAATAATTTTGCAAGGTTCTTGTTGGAGCCAGCTTTTTTTCTTTTTAAAGATATTTTGACCTGATACGTACTCAGCTGAAGTGCATCGACAGCTGCTTTCTGTGCTGAGGGGATATGTTATAACTAACCTGCTATTTTTGTGATTCCCGTGGTGCAGCTCATAACGTTAACATGCTTATTTTTGCAACATGAGAGTGAGATCTGAGGCACAAGAACATTCAAGCGCAGGTACACAAGAGCACCTAGAAAGAAGAAAGAGTAAGCCATTAAACCTCACCTTGGTGAGACCAAATGGTCAGAGGAACTCTCCATATCTGCACTGAGGTTCTGCCACTGTTCAGCAAGGACTACCAGGTTAATGGGGTCAGTCAGAGAGAAAATAAGCTCTTGCTTTGCAGCCTGGTTGAGGCAGTCCCTTCACAGAGAGAGAAGTACTGTGCTCTTGCCCTTGGCCTTGAAATGCATATCCATTTTTCATCGAGAGTGTTGTCGGTAGGAATCAGAGGTCAGAGCAGATCTCTCTCCTCTCCTACTTTGATCTCAAGTGAATGCACTTACATGGTTATAGAGTCATGCTCCTGCTTGCATGATCTTGGTCTTGCTGACCCTTTGAGTTGCTGGCTGAGCCCCTCAGGGACAGTGAAGGCTAGATGCACTCCTGCAGAGCCTGGAGGCTAGACACTGAGGGTTTGAACCTTCTCAAGGGCCTCCCACTCCCTGACTCAATGCTCTGCACTGTTATTTAGGAGAGAAAATTGGCAGCTCCCACCCAAGAAGATGCACCTTCTGGGACAAGATATAGGGCTATGAAACTCTGGGCTGCGCGAAGGACTTAAGCTGCGTGAGGCAGCAGAAATTCAGAGACAGATTTGCTCATCAGTGTGACTTGTTCCTGTCCTCTAGCATCAGCCTCCCTGGGTCTCACGAAATCTACTTCCAAGGGCTGCGACCCTGCTGTAGGGCTGACTTCATGTAACTTCTGTGAGAATGCACAGAAAATCTGTGGCACATAAAGGGCATGAAATAAGGTCTCCTGCAGTCAAAAGCTAGTTCTCCAGTCCTGTTCTGCCCTTGCATCCAAGGAGGGGAAACACAGGAAAAAAATTGTCCTGCAAGGTAATGGGTAATCTACAGGGGCATTGAGCAAAATCTCTGCAGGACATAGCAAGGGTTTAGTGGTCACTGGCAAACTTATCAACAGCAGGTAATAGCTGTCTGAAGTGATCACAGCCATGCTGTGGCTCATAAACCTCCATCACAAATAAATTATTCTATGTAATTTTCATAAATAAGGGTAACTCTCATTAATGTCCAGATATTAAGTGAAACAGGTGGACACAGATATTCACTGTGAGATGCTCCCACTGTGAGTAACATAGTAGAATCGGCTTTGTGACCAAAATATATATTTTAGAGTAGAAGGAACAACAAACAGCCTCTGTCATAACAGAGCAGATGCCATTAACTAAAAAGCAACATAGAAAGCACTTTTGACTTTCGCTTGCTAAATGTAATCTAACATTTACCCGCTACAAGCCCAAGGTCAATGCCTCTTCCCTTCCAGCAAAAGCTGGCTATGGAGGAAAACCAAGGTGTAGTGTTATTCCTTTGAACAGTGCTTCCATTAGCAGAAATACTGATGTTTCTAAGTGGCTTTGCTGTTGAAGCACATGGCCACTGTGCTTAAGAGTTTTAGATCTTTTAAAGCAACAACAACAACAATAACCCCTTTTAAGCCAAAAATCTTCTTGAACTTAAACATTTTAGACAGAAACTTTCAAAAAAAGTTTGTGGCATCACCAAATGACTGAGCTTTGCCTTTTAAGCTTTAGGCTGGGGATGAAAAACACTTCTGGTCCTTCCTCTGGGCTTATATTCACTTTGCAATGAAGTATCCATTCTTCATTTACACTTAAAACTGAAGTAGGGAACCTGTTCACTGATATGTGCTCTATCAGTTATTAGTAAGTAAATGGGTTATTGTGGCCTTATTTTTGGAAAATCCAGCAGAATAGCCACCGTCTATGTTGCTGCCAGCCGTGGATGTTGCTTTCTGCTTTTTTGGGCATAGGGAGACTCTCAGGCAGCACAGAGCTGAATCAGAGATGCCTGTGCTTCACCGTCTTCATCCTCAGCAAAGGTTTGCTACAACTGCTGAGCCAGTCTTTCCATTAGTCTGCACACTGTCTTATACTTCAAAATAAACATAAAGGATATTAAGCACTAATGGATCAATAGTAATATTTTGCAAATCCCTTGCAAATGATAAAATTCTCCTTGGGAAAACAGACAATTATATGTATTGTCTGGAATATGTTCTTGCATCTCTGAAAAATTTCTATCTCTGAAAATTTCTACGAAGACTGTATTTTGTTACCTGATGCACAATTTGATAAGGTTGCGTGTGGCTTCTATACAAAGTGAAATATTTTTTCCCTTAAATTTTCCATTGTTTTTGTTAAGACTTGCCACTTGAGAGAATGTTTTTGTCACTGAACCAGGGAATTAAGTCCTCTTTTCCTGAATAACTCTTGAAAAATTATTAGCAAAGATTATTACAGTAACTTCTGTTCATGTACCTATTTTTTAAAAGTACTAGCAGACATTTAAAAATATGAACTCAAAGTTAAGATGTTCTAAAGCTGAAGAATGGCAAGTATTTTATTTCATGGCTAACATCATATGCTGTTCAGGAGAATTAGTGTGTAAATGTGCCCTTTATGCTGTTCACAGAAGCCCGCCCTTCCTCTGTATAATAAGGTGGATATTTATGACAAAAACATTGTAGCAGAAATCAGAGTGATTCTAAGCCAAGGTAAAGGTACTTCTTATATTGTAAATAGCTGTATTAGAAGATATATCAGTATAGCTGTACTTTGATTCAGTCTTTCCTTTGAGAAGAAATCCTATTCATGTTTTAGTGTTTTGATATAGTCAGCCTCATTTGGAGGTATTCAGTGTTTTTTGTATGGGAAACCATCTAATAGGAGCTACTCGGCTCTTTATGAATAGAAACTCAATTTCTTAAGTATAATAGAGCTGTTCATTGGGTCTGTCCTTGTGTTCTATCGTTGAAATTCAAAATATATGTTCATAAACAAAAAGTGACATTATTCAGTCCATATCCAAAAGGATAGAAACCTAAACATTTCTTTGTGAAGGTAAAATGAGATGGCATATAACAAAAAGAAGAGGGTTTTTTTGTAGCGTAGTGTAACTAGATACCACAAACAATGTGGAGTCTATAATATAACAGCTCTAAGAAATACACTATGGACTTTGATGGCAGTTTTCTCTGGAGTATTCTTCATATGGTGCTGAATATCTGAGCAAGGCTGTCAATCTCAGAGCAGCTAAACAGTACTTTTTGTTCTGAAAAGAGTGGATGAGACTAAAGAATGATTTGTAAATTTGGTCAGTACCTCTTCATGATTTTAAGTCAGGGTAATTCTGAGTTGGCTGCTTGCAAAGGAGCTGGGCTTGCTCAGCCTGGGGAGTTTTTTGCTGGCTTCAGAGAAAAATTATTTGCTAGGGCAGCAAGAGTTTAGCTGCGTACAATGAAATTAATCTTTTTCTGTAACTCCCTTGGTTCCACTGAGGGTGAGCCTGATTGTTAAAACAGGGTTAATTATAAAATCCATGCAGACAATAAGATTCCAAAGACTTTTTCCGAGGAGAAGGTTCAGTGTTTTGGGTGTAGGGACAGAAGCACAATCACAGGGAACTGGGGGAAGTGCCAGGCTGCTTCTTGTCCCCTCTCCCCTGGTGTCTGAGTCTCCCTGTGTCCATTCTTCTAACAGAAGCTTAAAGTGCCACCATGGGGCTTCTCCTAAGCTCCGCAGAGATTTCAGGGTGTGCTGGACCTCAAGGCTCACTGCACTAATGACCTGCATTCATGGGACCATCCGTTCCTCTCCCAGCCCCTGTGTGGTTGGAGGGATGTACCACCAGGCCTTTCGAAGCCACAAGCTGGCGCCTGTGCAGGTTGTCCACACGCTGCTCTTACTGCTGGTGAAGATGTGTGGGGTGCCAGTAGGGAGCAGGGCTGCAAGCTCTACTCTGCAGTAACCTACCTGGGTTTCACAGAATAGCTGAGGTAGTAAGGCCTCTCTGGAGATCATCCAATCCACCCTCCTTGCTCTAGGTAACCTACAGCAGGTTGTCCAGGACTGTCCCCAGTCAGGTTTTGAATATCTTCAAGGATGGAGGGTCCACAATATCTCTGGGCAACCTGTAACCTGTACGGTTTGATACTAGCTATTCAACGTTTGACATTCTTGATCTGTAGTGAGTGTCCTCACTTCATGGGACAGCACTCACGTGTGCTGGTCTTACTAAAGGTAGCCCAGGAGACTGTTCCCACCAGCCCCCAGCGGTTTCTCCATGGCAGGCAGCAGCCCCAGGGGTGCTGGATGGGTTCCCCCATGCTCCCAGGCATGAAGCTACTGGGTTCAGACTCCTGGAGCTCTACCTTGCAGTGGAGGTGGACACCTGCCAGTGTGCCTGGGGTCTCTTCCATCGTTTAAATACACCGTTGTTGATCTTGCCTGCAGGAACCAGTGTCCACTGCCTACAGCTGGCACAAAGGAGAAAGCCCCCAGTGACATCTGGAGGGTGAAGGCCATGCAGCTGATGGGCAGTGACCACAGAGAGCCACTAGCTCTGGGCAAGTCCAGGACCCTGGCCTCCTATGAGACTCCCAGTAAGCGTCAGACCCACTGGGCTACCAAGACCACCAGAGTGAAAGACAAAGTCTGAGAACAAGGGCATAAGGGTGGGGAAAAACTTCCTAAGGCAAGCTAGGCTGGGAGAAGGGCTGGTCTGCTGGGACATAAAGGAACAGCAGCTGATCATTACCAGGGCCCATGCAAAGTCACTTGTTACCTCTCTGTATGCGGGACACGGGGGAGGCAAGGTTATCTACAAGGTAGATAACGATACATGGGTTTTTGGAGAAGTACACTTCCAAGAATATTGCTCAAACCTCAGCAACCAATAACATCATAAATCTAAAGACAAAGCTTCAAAAAGCTTTTCCCATATTAAAATATACTGCAGGAACTTTAAGCCAGCAGGGTTTAGGCATCTGATTTCTCAGCAGGGCCCACATTGTGAACTCTTACTCATGTGGGTGTGTTGGGGTCTCAGCAAAATGGCAGGCGCATTTGAAGATCCCCCTCTGAAGTTCTGAATGTGAGTGTCCCTGAGAGCTGAAAACTTTTGGAAAAAAGACTTTGGCACTTAAGCATAAGATTTTTCTTACTAAAATCAACATGAGTAATTGTTTAAATTACTATTTTAACTAAAGCATAACATGCTTTTAAAGCTATGCCCATTCTTCCTGTATTTCAAAAGATCAGTTTGGGAAGTAAAGTAAAATGGAAACATTTCATTACTCTCTCCCTTCTAAACCTCTTTTTAATTATTTTTTTTTTCTCTCTGTTGTCTTGTGACAGAGACCTGGTTTGCTCGTTCATTCTGTTCTCACAGTGCAACTTGAGCTGCGTTCAGTGTTATGTTACTTCCTTCCTGCACCAAGAAACCTCTATCATGCCCAATTTACACTCTTTGCTTTCACTACACATTGTGTCAGCATTCCATGCTGCAGTTAACGGTGATTAAATAAGACAGAAATGCCTGAAATCCGCTAGCGATCCTGTCTGAAACAGGAGCTGACAACTTCTCTGCTACTTGTTCTGTATGAGTTCAACTTGCTTGCACTCTTTGCTCAAATGCAAAAGTTGTTTTTTTCTTAAAAAACCATTTCCTAGCCTGGAAAATAGCTCTTCAGTTTTGTTTAACAATTTTTAAAACTTCACTGACATATGACCATAGCTTTTCCCCTCCCATTGGCATGATATTACCAAGGTGTACAAAGCATATGCTTTGACTGAGTTCAATTACTTGGAGATATAAACTTGACTTCGGCTCCTGTTGGTGTTTGGCACTCTCTGTTTGTGGAGAGCTATTAACTGTCATGTCAAAACTGTCAAGTTCTATTGGGACGAAAAAAAAACGTGGCTAAATCAATGTGAAAATAAGTAGTCAAAATTTAGGGTTGAGTGAGATCTTTCCCCAAAGCTATATTCCAGTCTTTCATGAAACTTGCCAGATTTCAAGTGCACGCTGTCAAACCACTTTTACCCTGTTTTGCTAAAACATAGGCTTTCTGTAAGTAAACTCTGCCTAGTCTGTAGGTGTGGCTGTTCGCATGCTGTTGTCCATTTCAAAAACATCTGAATGAAGAACAGAGATCTCCATGATATTGAACTCCTGTCTTGAGAAAGCTATCAGATAGAGTGTAGGAAACACACCAAGATTAGTACTTTCCCCAAACGGAAGTGTTGTAATTGGAGCTCAACCAGATTACTAGGGAGAAGAAAATCCATGCAAGGCAGCCATAGAAAACCTCTCTGCGTGACTTCTGCTGCTCATGGCATTACCCGCTTAAATTCCTCATCTGGTCCTGCTGGTAGGGTTGGGTTGGCCATCTCCACCAGCCTCTACTCCCACTGCAGGTGTTACTTTCTGACCAGCTCTTTCCCTTCCTCTCCCCCCCAGCCCCTGGGACCCGCATGGAAGAGCTGCTCTGGCTGCAGCAGTTACGAATGTAGCAGCTGATCAGAGAGCAAGTGAGGGCTCGTGTCCTGGTTTCGGCTGGGATAGAGTTAATTTTCTGTCCAGTAGCTGGCATAGTGTTATGTTTTGGATTCAGTGGGAGAAGAATGTTGATAACACACTGATGTTTTCAGTTGGTGCTGAGTAGTGTTTAGACTAAGTCAAGGATTTTTCAGCTTCTCATGCCCAGGCAGCAAGAAGGCTGGAGGGGCACAAGAAGTTAGGAGGGGACACAGCCAGGGCAGCTGACCCAAACTGGCCAAAGGAGTATTCCATACCATGTGACATCATGCCCAGTACCTAAACTGGGGGGAGTTGGCCTGGGGGGATCACTGCTCGCGAACTAGCTGGGCATCGGTCGGCAAGTGGTGAGCAATTGCACTGTGCATCACTTGTTTTGTATATTCCAATCTTTTTATTATTATTATTGTCATTTTATTACTATTATTACTTTTTTTCCTTTCTCTCCTATTAAACTGTCTATCTCAACCCATGAGTTTTACTTTTTTTCGATTCCCCACTAGGCTGGGGGGGAGTGAGTGAGCGGCTGCATAGTGCTTAGTTGCTGGCTGGGGTTAAACCATGACAGCTCTATAACCTACAGATTGACACTCACAAACGTGTCTGTTGTGGCTACCTAGTCTAGGGTATCATTCTGATTACTTTGTTTCTTCAGTATGAAAGCCCTCTTTTAGCTTCTACTCCCCAACCTTACGGAAGTGTACCCTCCATTAGCCAGTGCGAGTGTAAGGTTCCTCCCCTAAAGAGCATGGCTTCAAACCCAGCAATTGCCCTGTGCTGTCCGGGATGTTGTCTGGAGCAAGGCTCTGCTACAGCAACTCTGCAGATCAGCTTGCTTGGTGCAGGGAGACCCCTGCCAAGAGAGCAAACACAGGGATCAGGTAGATAATCAACGCTTGCTTTAGCGGGGTCTTTGGATGCCACAGGGGTGTGGAGAGAAGGATGCTTGTTCTCCTGCGGAGTGGGATGCTGGTGGAAGGCTTCAAGGCAGGATCACTGTAGCAGGACTTCCTCCTCCGATCGGAAACAGAGATAAGAGTGAAACTCTAGCTAGAGAGTCTCTTCTCAAAAGGAAGATTTAATGGCTTCTGAATGATAGTGTATCTGTCTAATGCATTTAGCCTGTGGCTGGGAAAAGAGAAAAAGAAAAGGGTTAGGAAATCCAGGACTGATCTTAAAACTACTGTGAAGCAAACCTCAGCACATAAATAACTGAGTAGAAGGTTCATTCTCTCCAAAAACATTCAGAGAAAACAATAGGTTTGGAAAACAATTTATCTGTATGTTTAGCAAATTAACATAATAACTGGAAAAAAACACCTATTTTAGGAAGAACTGAATAAAGACCAGGACTTGGGATTTTTTTGGCTTCCCCTTTAGGTCTTTTCTCAAGACAGTACTAAATTGCAGATAGCACAGAGTATGCAATGCCTAAACAGTACATAGGGCAAGGGAACTTGTACCTTGTCACAATGTTGATATCAGTGTTTTATTAAGGAGCACTCGGACACTGCTTTTGCAACAGTGTGAACATGACCATTAACTGGAGTGAAGAGGACAGTACAAGTGTGCCATGAACAGACAGCTCATCTGGCATCATCTGACAAAGACACACCTTTCCAGCATTCAAAAACATTAGTGGTGTAAACAGATAAGTTGAGAAAGGTGGACAGAAGACAAAGCAAAGATCACTTTTTGGAACTATTTGTCAAGCACCTCTGACATGCTAAAACTCCAGTGCCTTTTGTTAGCAGTAAGTTTGGATCTCTGCACTTTGGGGTAGTTGGTAGCGTTGGCACATTTCTTGTGAGGCACTTCATTGCCATCTGTCTGTGGTCTTCATGAACTTTACTTATTTTCATCACTTCTTAAATATGCATACTATCAGGTACCCACGCTTTAAGAAACAGAGATGTGGGGCACATGCTAACGTATGCTCATGTGGATTTACGCTGACTCCAATGCAATCCCTTTTTTCCCACTTCGATGACAACAGTCAGTGACTGAAAAATCAGTCCCAGATGGGACGCATCCCACTGTGAACGTCGTTCCTCACCTCGACGTTTTGACCAGCTGCCACTGAAGATACTGCGAATGATGGGCTCCTGTGCCATCTCGTGTAGGGTTGGAGTGAGACATTTGTTTACACACCTCCTGAAACTGGAAGCAGGGAAGAGGGAAATGCAAATAAATATGTATATACCTTAATGACACGTGAGCAGTTCTTTTCCTCTCTCCTCTCAGAGACCTGCTCAGCCTGCTGCGTAGAGCAGTTTCATGTGAGCATGCTTTCGGGGACTGGCCTCCCAGATCCATTTTGAGCAAATGGAGAACAACTGGTACAACTTAAAACAGTAGTATTAGCTCAAGAGCTCGTACCACAAGATTGTAGCTCACGTTCTGCAGAAAACCAAAGGCCAACCCTGCCAGGAGGTGCTGATCTCACACTGTCCCCCTGTTCCTCCCTCCCCCTCTCTTTCAGTTGTTTCTAAGAGGCTTCAAATAATGATTTTGTCATTGCTGCGGGTTAGTGAGCACAGTTCCCCTTCTCCTCTTGCCATTAGGGTCTTTCATGTCTTATTATCGAGGTGTCTAATCTTCCTGCCCTTTGTTGAGCATTGCGAGCCTTGTTGCAGCTGTTCTGCATGAGTTTAATCTAACTCACTAGATAGATGTGTGGATGAGACTCTCCAAATGCTTGTGTTCTGCTTAGATGTTATCGTGAAAACATAGCAGCCTTGACCTTTCACATAACTTAGCCAGCCATGAATGGTGGCAAGCTCTGTCCCCCAGCCACATAAATTTCATGCCTGTTCATCAGCTGCTGTGATGCTGAAGAGCATTTTATCTCCCTTACTTTTGACATCTTAATTTGGTTACAGGGCTTTCCTAGAAGGTGTTCTTTGTGTATTTTCATCTCCAGCTTTTCGCTGCTGGCAGGTATTAGCAGAATGCAGCCTGGACACTTTCATTTGTAGAACATGAGCTAATTAGCACTTTTAATGGGTTTAATGGGTTTAATGGATTGCACCAGAGTCTTATAAAAACAATGCTTCTTATCTAGCTAGCAATAATTGGGAACACAAATTAGTAGATCCCATTCTTCCTTGTAATTGCATTAAATCAGCTGATGTCTGAGCTGGAGCCGTACCTATGTGAATCCTTTTATGAAAGCTGCTACACCTTCCACTTTGTCTCTGTGTTCCTATATGTTTCTACTTGTTGCAGTGAGAGTACTTACATGCTGCTGTTTTGGCTAGTAGTTTCTGCCGTAGTTCCCATTTCGTTTTGGTACCATTTACCCTTCGTAATGAGATCCTAAGAGATGACACAGCTTTATGATGACGGGTTACCTTCTATTCCTTAATCCGTTGTTATGCAGTGTTACATGTATTAGATTGTTTACATATTAGATGTTAATTAAAGGGGAGCAGATGGAATCTGTCAGCATCAGAAAGGCTGCTTGTTCAAGTTTCTGAGCCAGCAAAAGCAATCCACTGGTTTGCCAGGAAGGCAGCCTGTTGAATAAAACTGTCATGTGTTAATGGACAATCAGAACTGCAATTTCTTTGTAATTTAGCTGCAATGTGATTGATTAATAACAAAGAAATGATAAGGTAGTTAAGAAAAACAGACTCGCTGAGCAGCAGCTGCTGCTTATATCAGTACATCCTTAATGGCAAAATAGCTTTGATGCCAAACATGAAGTGTTGTGCAAAAACCTAGCACTTCTGACTTTATTCACTACTCTTTTTCCACATTCCTGCAAACAGATTTATTTCTGTGTGGCAAAAAAGCATCAGTGTATTTTTTTTTCTACTGCTAGTGCTTCAAAATTTCTGTATATTTCTCACATGCAAACAAACCTCTCAGTTTTCCAAGTGTGCAGAGTAAATTGAAGGGTGGGCTTTGAAGCTGCTAGTATATACACAGCTTCTGGTGGGAGGGGTAAGTGGATATGCTTCCAGGCTCAGCCTTTTGCTCACTAAGTCCCACCTCTACTCAGAAACATGCTCGAGTGTGGAAGTAAAACAGCAGAGAATTTGGCCCTTGTGGTGGTGGGTGTCACCGGCCAGTGAGCTGCAATATTACTTATTTTATCTCTTTGAGTCTCTTCTCAGTGGTGCATGTTGTGGTACGGCTGCAAAGGGGATGCTCTCTGACAGCTGTGCTGGTACATGTAGTAACACAAACATTTGCCCCCTTGAAAATTAGATTATGAATCAACTTTTTCACAGAAAGCCCTAAGTAGTCTTCAGAGCATTCAGTGTGGAGATGAGCAGACGAAAGATCAGAAGCAAATGGAAATAATGATTGGGGAGGGGATGGGAGAGAAGGAAACAAAAAGTAGAGGCAACTGGAATGGATATTTATCAATATTATACTCCCGGACACCTCCTAGCTCCATTCCTGCCCCCAGGTGTGGTGCTCGGTTCACCTAAACCACATTTTTATATCAGGTCTTCCTGCCCTCCAGCTTAGGACCCGACAGAGAGAGATGAAGTGAATCCGCCATATGAGAGAACGAAAGGCAAAAATGGGAAAAGGAGGCTGTCAAACCAGGGATGTGACATGCTTGTGTACCGAGCCCTTTGGTGGCTTCCAGCTTTTCTCATCCTTATGCAAAGCAGGAGTCTTCTGATGGTGGGATGCAGCTGTGAGGAGGTTGTGTGCAGCCACGTGTTTGGTAAACGCCTGGGGAGAACGGGGTGAGCTCTCAGCTTCCACAACGCTCAGAATGCATGACTGGGCATCGCCTCTCTAAAATAAAAATAGGTGCAGAAACAACATCACGGCACGTAGCAGCTTAGAGACTGACGGGCATGACCCAGTGAATGCGTTTATGTTGTAGGGGCTAATATCTGGAAAGCAATTGTCTCAGCTGAAGTGGAGATAATTAACTATAAAATAAGTGAAAAGAAAAGATATCTTCTGTGATCTGATGACATTGCAGAACTGCAGTCTTCTACGCTGTTTGAAATGCATTTTTGTGCTAAAAGGAAGGGCCAGGTCTTGATTCCTCTGGAAAACCCTTAAAAAACAAAAGACTGCTTTCTCCGGGGTGACTGAGCAAGGCTGTATGTAAGCAGCTTTCAAGGCCACGTGCTATTGCCATATTCTGTTCTGTGTTACGGCAGTGGCCAGGCTTCCCAACCCATTAAACCAGGTACTGGCAAACAGAACGTGTCCCTGGTTCAGAGTGAACTGGGGTTTTAAAACCAATATGGCATTTGGTACTATATCAGATAAATTCAAGTTATACTATCAGAAAATACTTGCATTTATTGACCAAACATGTAGTCTTAGTGCTTCTTATGTTCAAGAAGACCGACGTCCCACAAAACGTGCTGGTTACCTTTAACCATATTTTTGTAGCTTGTAGTTTCTTAATCTTGGTAGACTTGAACATACTTCTTTCTTGGTAATCTTGAACAGACTTTCATTATTTTGCTCAGGATTGACACCAGGTAACTGGCACAAGTTTCCCTAGGTCAACTTCTGTAGTCATTTGCTCTTTCTTTAAAACAAAAAAAGGTCAGTTTTCTACCCTTTGTTATCTTCTTAGTTTATTACTGAGCGCTTAAATACAAATTCTGATCTGAAGAGCTCCTTAGCTTATCCTTCAGGATTATGCATGCAAGTTTGAACCTATTGGTTTGAAAATAAGTAATTTTAACAAATGTTTTCCTCATGTTCTTTTTTACCCCAAACAATAAGCTTCCTCTTCCATTTATAGCTCCATATAGAATTATTTGTTCTAAAGGTGGCACAGCAGTCTCTCTTAAATCTCTTTATTATTTCTGTACCCTATTTCTAATTATACTATCTGTCCCTATATTGACCTGATGCCTGGTGTGGATTTCTCTATTGTATATGTTTTTTTAATGCCTTATCTTTAGTGTTAATGAAATGGCCACTGATATTTTAGATATTCCTTTCATTTCTCTGAATGGAAATTGTGTATTACATTTTATAGTGGAAAGCTTTCCTTTTCTTCCCTCCTTATAACTATTGTCATTTAAAAAAATTATGTCAAATGTTCATGTCTATTTTTACTTAGGACAGATTTTTCTAAGCAATTTTTTTTTTTTTAAT
The DNA here is from genome assembly GCF_026419915.1 of Harpia harpyja. Taxonomy (NCBI): domain Eukaryota; kingdom Metazoa; phylum Chordata; class Aves; order Accipitriformes; family Accipitridae; genus Harpia; species Harpia harpyja. The sequence goes on along the minus strand of NC_068942.1, from coordinate 9,679,957 downwards.
ATCAGTGGAATTTTATCTACTTGTCATCTGTTCCTCAAGCAATTCCTACTTAAAATTGATTTCCAAGTGTGCTCGCAACTGCTAAAAAACTTTGGAACATTCAAGTTGCAGGTATTCCAATCTCTGCTCTAGTCTGCTCCCACCACATAAAAGAACATTAGATCACAATATTCTCACCTTGGCAAATGTGTTTTCTTTATATTTTATTTTTAAGTCAGTGATTAATACTTTGCCAATCAGAGAGAAGCCAAATACTGAATTAACCTGTAAGGGATAGTGTGGTAAGAAACCTCTCTTTCTTATTCCTTTTAAAAAAGCTATAAGAACTTCATTATGAGCTTTGTAAAATGTCCATTAGAAGTTGGGGGGATTACGGACAGATACAGTAGGATTTGTTCACCCCTAAACATACATGCAGGACTAGATCCATCTTTAATGTAATTGCTTAAAACATTAAATCATAAAGTGCCTTGCATTGACGATGCCTTTGTAGAAGGCCGAAACAACCTCTTGCAGCACACTCTTGTCCAGTTCTAACAGACAACTTCATCTCTTCATTTCAACATTCAAGGTGTAGTCTGTGCTACCAGTACCCATCACTTCTCGTCTGTGAGCTTATTCAGTTAACAGAGAGATTTTATGTCAAGTGCCATTTGAGCTTGGTTTTGGTGCACAAGTGAGACGCAGTAAAGCTGGATCCAATATTGGGCAGGTGAGAAACAGGAGAAGCTTACTGAGCATGCTTGGGCTGACCGAGGAGGGCCTGTTCATCTACCAACTGCTTGGTCATGGTCCTGAAGCAGATGGGCTGAAGTTGGAGCGAGTCTTGCCATCTCAGAGCGTGGACCCAGAGCTGTTGCTGAGGATGCGACACTGGCTAGATGTTTCTCGTTGAAATATGTTACCTTAATTTCTTAGCAAGAGATTCACATTAATTTTCATTTGCTGCACAGATAGATTAGAAAAATGTGTTTTCCTCCTGAGATTAATGTATAATAACATCTATCCAAAGAATGCTTAAGTATTCACACTTCAGAGAAACTGACCTTTAAGCCACACTTAGTGAAAGTAAGCTAAAATCAGTATTGCATTCTTGTTGCCAAGGACACTTATAATCATCTTCTTAATTGTCCTTGACAATCTTATCATTAAAGATCTTGCCATTAATTAACTATATAATGTCCCTTGTTTGATAAAATCAGCCTTGCTGGCACAATAGGCATTGTATTCCCCAGGCATTCTTTGCAGGGAGTGTATCTATAGCAGAGGTCGTTCATGCTACTAATGTTGCCTGGATGACATACAAACATTTGGAGCACTTAATTGTCCAAGAAGTGAGCTGAATGAAGGCAGTGGTGACGCTGTAAAATATGTTCCAACTCAGTGTTTCTTAAGGGAGCTTTTATGCCAAGATTAGTATCAGTGTTTAATTGACAGCCTCTTCACTTAGTTAATTACTTGGGCTATTGTAGCAGAAAGAGAGAAATGGACAAAGGCATTTGTGATATGAATCACTACCAATACAGAAACAAATATGTGAGTGCTGTGAAGACTGACAGGAAAAATACTGAGTGTTACCTTTCTCCTGCTGGAGTATGATCTTCTTTCAGCATTTTCAAAGGAAAATCTGAATCATCACAATAACATTGGTGGTTCAAAGGTGGCCAGGTTCAATGCTTTTACATTTTTCAGATGACTGTTAGGAAAGATTGCAAGTTGAAGGCTGAAAGTTCAATCTGTGCTTCGTATAGCAAAACACAGTCAGACAGAAATTGCATGTAATTCCATATCTGCACACACACAAAATACATGTAATTAACAATACAGCCCCACTTTCATAAATTGGAATAATCTTTAAATAATGAAAGACTTGAAAGACCTTTTGTGCTTTCTTAAAGCACAATACCTAGCCAAACTATACTCGGGCTATCTATCTCAAACATCAGTTTTTTTTGTAATATATGGTTATAGTGCTTATGCAACCACCACTTTCCATTTTAAAAAGTGTGCAAGCTAAAATTTTGAACGTGGTCTCTAAATCCCTCACGCCTTAATGCACTGACTCTGGTTATGCTTAAAATGTGAGCGTGCACAAGATCTTTCAAATGCAAACGTGAAAATATGGCAGTCCTGTTGAGAATGCTTTCCAGAAGGCACAGTCACAGCCACCTTGGTGTCTCACCCCGACCTCTTGGGTGTTCATATGGTACCCACCTACAGCTGTGCCACCAGCAGGTACTAGCCAAAAGCACACAGCTGCTGAAAGGAAGCAGTTTCTACCATGGTCCTGTATGGGGCTGAGGCCTCTGGTGCTTGGAAGAGCAAATTCCTCCTTCTGTCCTGTAGTCCTACAAGGGGTGAATTAGGCACTTTTTGCCCATAAACTGAGGGAGCCAACAAACCTATCAGGTTTGGCAGCAGTGATCTTGGGACACTGTTGACTCCCTACCAATGGCCGTGGCAGAAATCTTCATAATTGCCCATGAAAAAAATCTCTGTCCTCCCCTCTAAGCAGAGCTGTAGGAGGCAGGACTAGAAATACTCCTTACATAGCAGGATGCCCGTGCCCTTTCTGGTTGGCTGTTCTGTGGTGTTCCATAACCTATTTCCTACCCAAATGTTGTGCATCACCACAAAAACCAAAAGGACTTAAGCAGCAAGGTGGGAAGGGCAGTGAAACCTCCCCCCTTTGCCAGTGCCAATGTACCTCCACAATGAACAATCAGGGCATGATGAAACTTTTTGAGCATGAACTCTAAAATCGCTTTGGACCACCCTCAAAAGATTGGGGATCCAGTGCTGGCCCACCAAAGCAAAGAAGATTTTAAGAAAGCTGGTTAGCACTAGCAATCCTCTAAATCATACCAAAAGCAATGATCATTAGCAATTTTAACTGGAGACCCTGGCATGAACACCACTGTTGTGAGCAGCAACAGCTCAGCCCCATTAAGAGTCTTCTATTTCCAAGCACAAAGTGATCAATTCCCCATATCATGTTATAACGGGTAGCTCTGGGGTGCAGTTTCACTATCAACTGATGCTATGAGCCGCTGATGGAGAAAGAGGCCAGCTCTCCTCCTCTCTGGTCCAGGTTACATGTCCTCTCCCCAGTCGCCAGTACCCAGGTGCTGCATGGCCAGGCTGAGCCGCCTCTGCTGGCTGCTCTGGCTGGAAGCTGGCAGTGAAGGAGAGCAAAGCCGTCGATGGATGAAGTGATGTGCCCTGCTGAACTGATACACGGGATGGCGCAGGATACACAGACAGGGGATCAAGGACAACAAAACTGTCCTTCCTGGGGAGAGCCAGCACCTAGATTGGCCTCAGCACATCAGGAATCCATGCATTTGAGGTATATGTGATGTGTCTGAAGGCAGAAGGGCCCAGCCAGAAGTTTACATAAGTGTTCAGTTAGAAGAATTGTGGTTAAATTTGAGCAGAGACATTTTGACTCAATGTGCCTGTCAGACTGTATTTGTCTATTAGCATTTTTCCCATCAAGCTTCCTTATGCACAGTTTTTAATAAGGAAATTACAATGCTTATGAAAATGAGCGGACCTTTATTGCATACTGTCTCCCTTGATGATCCTTCTGGAAAGACATCATTCCCCACTAAGGACACTGGGAGCATGTGCTGGGCAGAGGCAGACTAAGCCCCATTACTGCTGCCACTGTGTCTGAACTGGATGCTGAGATCTGCAGGTATACCCTGTGAATCTCTGAAATGTTCATGCCCCATAAAGCATTAGGACGTGCAATTTTTCCATACAGAGCATTAATTTGCTTTTTCCCTCTCTGATGGAATAATTCAGATTCCTAGATTCTAGAAAATTTTTTTCTTATCTGGCTCTGTTTTTACTTTGCACCTTTCTTTTTTTCCTAGACATTTCCTTTCACCTCTTGCTAACCATTTTGCAGAACAGATTTCACAAAACATTGCATGTTCCAAGGCAAATAAAAAAGGGTTGCAAAAGTTTGGGTGCTCCAGCACTCCCTTCCAGACTCCCAGGAGAGGGTTTGAGTTAACACAAGAGTTTACTTTTCTCTCTCATTCCCATTTTTCACAAGGGAAATATGAATGCTGGTGAATGCGTTGGGGAAAGCCCAGAGCTGAATAGATGGGAAGACTTAGGTGCCGGTGAAATTCAGCAGTAGAGTCAAAAGATCACTCCGAAGCTTCTGTATCTGGATCTGAACAAGGACTGAACAGAGGTCCCGAAGGCCAGTGGTGCTTGAACTCTGACTTGCTGTAGGCTGAAACATGCCTTCCAGTTCATTCAGGGGCAGGGCCATATTTCATGGGTTTGGATACAACCCACAAACTTCCATCATCCTCAGCCCCTGCCAGGCACATAACTGAGGCCAGCTTCCTGTTATTTCAGGTCACTGTCATTTCATCTGCCTTTAGATGCTACATTTTCATAACTTTGAGGAATGCTACATTCACTGTTTCAACAGTTAGGCTTTTGCCCTGCCTGCTCATTTTGGAAATCTTCACGTGTGTCATAAACGTATATCGAACAGACGGGATTTGGTGGATGGGGTAAAACAAAAGACTGGGTCTATAAGGATGTGCCTTTAAATGGTTGCACCTGACCTATAGGAGGAAGCACAGCCAGTCTAACCTCTTGTTGTGCATCAAGTTCATTCAGGTGGTTTGTGATATTGTAGTATATAAAGAAACCGCTTTTCCCGCCTTTCCTCATAACTATTGTATTAGTCTTGTAAAAGTTCAAAGACTCAAAAATAAACAAAGTATTTTGAAATTACATGCACCCAGGAAAGAAATAAGCTGTTTTCTGGGACTGGTGTTCAGGCAACCAAGTCATGATAAGGGGGTCAAGTCATGGCTGCTACTTGTCCCTGTAGCCACAACCACTGGTAGAGCTGAGTGGTCATTTCTGTCCAAAATCTTGACTTGGTAGCTAACTGCAGCTGGGCATTGATTGCCTTGATGCCTGCTGGCACAGGGAAATCCTGTATGAAAATATCTTATTGCTCTGTAAGTCAAATTCTCCCAGACCTTCTGCTTGTTCTCACTGTTGAGGTAAATGAAATGAAGCTCTAGAAAGAAAACAACTCATGACTCATAGACAAAAAGTGTTAGAATGGTATGTATGGCACATTTGGCTGCTGCCTTCACCAAAAAATCTTTCCTTTACTTAGTCCTTCTACAAGCAGTAGCTCTCCCTGTGCCCTTTTCTTTAGTTCTCTATTCTCCATCTTGCAGAACTTCTGCTGTTATTTTCTCTGGCAGCTTACTAGAGCCTTGGAGTAACTGAAAAAATTAATACAGGGGAAAGACTAGACTGGAAAAAATAAAGTTTATGGAAAAGTGCATCTGTTAGTCTCTGGAATAGTCTTCACAGTCAGACTCTGCAAATGGCGTATTCCAAACAGAACCAGTCACTGGCCAAGAACAGTCCAGAAATGGTTGGAAGAAGATAGATAATTTTAAGAGATTTTTTTTCATCTTCTCTAGCCCTGTTTACAGGCTGGTGTCACCTGAGGTAGTTGCAATGACAGTCACCATTGCATTGCTAGCACTTGGATCTCAGAGTTAGTTTCCCATAAGACTGGTCAGTTGGAACGTGTATTTTCAGCCTGCTAGCTATAATTTTAAAGAAAGCAACACAGATATGTGTTTAGCAGATTTGTTCTGAAACCATAAAACCTAGACTTTTTTAAAAAATGAAATGTACAAATTGCTGAATATGATCAAGTCTCCAAAAGAGTACTGGAACTACCTTCTTTGTATTCTGAATTACTTAAACTGCCCTTCCATAAAATACTGAAGACATTAACTAAAATTATCGATCATTACCAGGTAAAAAATACGCAACATCCTTATTTTAGTTTCAGACTATGTGTGTCATAATATTATTGAACAGTTTGATGCAAGACAGCTCTTTGGGCAGTCACTGCTGCAAGATGAGACCTGGTTAAAATAATAAATTTAAAAAATCATTTTGAATTAAAAATCAAAACAATAATTTATCATTTGTGCATTGAAAGCCACAGCAGGTACCCACAAGACACTATATGCTGCCTACACATGAAAAGCACTGTTAGTGTAAGCACCAACATAAAGTGGCACGCAACAAGCCTGGGGCACTGAGGGGGGGAGCAAGAAGGGAGAAGGTGGATAAAAGTGCAGCTTTCGTTCAACTTACTTCCGATAGCTATTTTTTGCTAGTTGTATAGTGTGACTACCTCTCTATGTAAGAGATCTCCTGATGTCCAGTGCACATAGTCAGTCCATAGCCAGTGCACATGTGCAACCGCAAGAGCCTGTCTACAGCACAAATAAATGGTCTGCTACACAGCTGGCTCAAGAGACACAGCGTAGGGAGACTTTTCAAAAGTGCAAAGGACAGCAGAGCTTTCAGCAGCCCCTGAAGCTTTTAAAAGTCTTCCACAAAGCCAGTGTCTTAGAGTGAAGGCATGTCTGCCAGGTTTTGTGCAGTTGCCTGCTCCTTTGCCTTTGCGATGAGCTAAGCAGTTGCAGGCCAGAAGAAGCTGGGATACCGTGTAACTATGTCAACATGCCTTTGAGCATGGTCTAATAAGCCCTGCTGAGAGGTAGCATCTGTTGCCTCCGTCTCAGTTTAGCGCTAACAGGGATACATCTGCTGACTTATATCTGGCTGGCTTGGTACCTGAGATAAATGACTGTCAACGTCTGATTGTTTACATCTTGAAGGCAGATTTTATCCAGCACAAATCACCATTATTAATTCTTTTCTAAAGCATTGGGTTGTCTCCCTCGTTCTTAAGAAAATAAAAAAGTAATTTAGAAAAGTCTTATTATGAGAAAAATGTTTTCATTCAATCATCTGATGTGCCGCAGAATGCGTAGACGTCCCCAGTTACCACGTGATACTCTCTGTAAGGACGGAAAGTGCTCAGGCCTCAAATGGGACCAATATAAAGTAGCAGAGACCACCAACTATCTTCTGAAGGCCGACCACTTACGAAGGATAGCTGTAAGTGAATGTCATCTACACCAAGGCAAGCTGAAAGCTTGAACGTCTGCCAAGGATGAGCCAAGCCAAGGGACATGACTTGGCTCTCCCTTCCAGACTCTTGACGGGGGCCAAGGGAACTTGCTGTATGCATATGGCAAAGCATATAAATTAAATGTTTTTTTGATGGTGGCCACCAGAAAGCAGTGTCAGCATCCTGCCACTTGGCTCTGCTCTAGCCCAGCCTCACAGGCTGCAGTAAGCAGCTCAGGGTGAAGGGCACAGATAGCTGGATTACGTCTGAATCCACCCCTGCGTACTGCAGGTCATGAGTCCCCTTTGGTACAGCAAGGGATAAGACCAGAAAAAGCCCTCATTTCTTAGTCCAGGCTTTTATTTTGCCAACTACTGGCAACTAACCATGGAAGAAAACACTGTGGCTTTTTTCACTTGTTGCTTTGTTTTCAAAGGAGCAGTTTCCAGTGCAATTGTGAGTGTGCGAGGACAAGAAAAACGAGGTATCAGTGCTGGCCTTTGTGAATAACTAGTCACCAGCAGCACTGTTTAACATTTCACACCACATATCTGTTTGAATCGGAGACAAGCCTAAATCCCATGGAACAGGAGGCATGATCTTCCCAGGATTAGTGAGGACACTCTGTTAATATAGGTCCTAACTTTTGGAATCTGTAGCTTCAATAATATTTATACGAAAAGAAATCTAAATGACACTGCTAATTGGAAACTAATGGCAGCTGAATGTACCGTAATTTACCTCTAAGTTATAGCTGAGCATAAGATTTACAGTGCCAAAAATGCAGAGAGATTTCCCAGATATTTACCACCAATGAGAGAAATGCCTGTAATGCCTGATGGCAGAGTTGGTGTGCACCGCTCCAGCTCCAGCGGCTCCACTCAGGTTGGGAGGCATGTGCTGGAGGCAAGTGGGTTTATGATCCATCAGCCACCGTAGAGATCAGAATATACTTTCACTGCTGAATCACATGTTACTTCTCCACATTTTCTACCTCATATCGCTCAGTAAATAGATTAGGTGAAGGATGAATATGTGAAATAAAGAGATGATATTTACCTCTGGGTGTAAAAGATAAGTGAGTGGAAAGGCGAAATATTGCACAAATATTTTCATGCAAGTGCTGATAGACAATGTCGATAACTCTGTATAATACAGAAGTAACAAGTACTATAAAACACACGTACCAAGAACAGACACCCATTATAGATGCAAAGAATAAGACTGTCAGTAAAACACAGTCTTTGCAACTGTGAATTTCCAGGCTAACTGGAAGAGGAGGCTCCCTATTCATATTTATACATGGGAAGATGAGTCGTGCAGAGATTGAGAGAGGGGCATCCTCCAAGGGAGAGTCAGCCTGCCGCAGGCTGGGCTCGTCCCCGGGGATGTGCCTGTCCCTTTCCTGGGACCAAGGAAGAACAGAGGAGACAAAGTCCCAACTGGGGACCCCAGTTCGGTACAGATGACTCTGAGGAGCTTCAGACAGTCTCCCTGGGAAGCCTCTGGCAGAGCGAGGAGTAGGTGCTACGCACCCAAAATTCATGTAGCACAACAAAAGACATTCTTCCTCTTTCCCTGAATAGTGCCTGAAAAATGTGTGTGATTAAACAAAACTTGTCATACAGTTGTTGTATTACCACAGTTCAATGGTTAGACAATTAAGGAGGAAAAAAAAAAGGAATGTCAATCAATAGTCAGACTAAAATTTTGTTTTAACTCAGTTAAAGAAGAAGTGAACAAACTCTGGAGTGACTTCAGTTGAAGGAACTCAGAAATTTGCAGTCTTTTTGGAGGGGGTTGATTCAGTTCATTTTTGGTGTGTGAGGCCTTACATAGTGCACTTGGACCTAGATCTGGGGGTGAGGCCTGATCCCATCCTGCATTTGCAGATGTTTTAATCAGGAATTTTAATATTGGCCCAAAGAACTGAGTACCGTTTTTACTGAAGATGTAAGCTATGGCAAGTGATTCAGATTGGAGAAATGACAGCAAGTACTAGTGTTCAGAAGACCTCACTGGATCGTTTCATCAGCTCTCTTGTTAAAGTCCGATATCTTCTTTACACGCACCTACCTTCTTCACTGAACCTAATAACTTTAGAGATAGCCCTAAACTCTCACATATAATAATGTTCAGGAGACTTTGGTTTTTTAGACACAGAATTTGGAAGATCTTGGAAAAACAAATAAATTATTTGATCATCCTAGACCACATCAGTGTTTGATCTGAAGCTGAGGGTATTGCCTCAATCATTTCACATGAAATGCAGCTCTCTCAATCAAGAGACGCATCTCACCCTGAGTGGTTGTCTAAAGTAGGTCAGATGGATTGACCTATGGAGGAAGGAGTGCAGGATGCCTACAGAGGCTAAATAATTAGGGTTTCTGACTTTTAAAGTTAATGAAATGAATCGTTTGCTGGGGAACTGTAGCTTGCAGTACACTGTGAAACAGGCCATGCATTGAAGGCTACGTACAAAATTGAGTATTTTAAACGTCCCTTCATCATCCCATCAGAATCAGCTGAAACACATGTTGGGGCAGGGGTGAAGCAGCACACGATGATGTACTTCAAAGCTGTGTCACAATGTGAATGTACAATGAAGCCGAGTTAAGATTGTTCAGGCAATTTTGTGTTTTAATTGATAACATGGAGTCATTGGCTTTTATTGGATTTCCCCCAGTATAACTCTGACTGTAGAAGAACTTAAATTATCTTTTAATGAACTCCATCTTCACTGGTGACCCATGAAACAGTTTGCGGTGTACAAATCAGTGTTATTAACACGCTCGGCAAAGCTGCTGTTTTCACAGACAGCTCATGAAAGCACTGTAACAGAAAAGGTCGCTTCAGAGGAATGCTTCCTCAAACAATTCACTTACTTAGAAAATACTTTTTCTTCTAGGTTTTGCACACTGGATGATATAGCTCAAAACATCTCACTCTGGTTTTTCCCTCCCCCTTCAGTTCTGGGAAGAAAGGTCTCCCTAAATTGCTAGTGAAGCGTGTCCCCAAATGTCCTATTTCCTTAACAGGTGATAATGTTCTTCTGGAAGTGACAACTAGCCCCAGCTGTTGAAACATTTTGAAGACTGATTGTACTGGTGAGGGGTTACTTCACGTGATGGAACTCTGATCAGTAGTCCAAATATAGGATTACTTCTAGCCCCTTTGTTTTGAGAACTGCTTCACTTACTACCACATGGGCTTAAGCACGCTGAGGGATTTTCCCCTCGCAGGCGTCGGTTTGGTAGATCTTTTGCAGGATTGATAGTTTTGTAAGCTCAAAGCCTCAAAGCAGTGGTGGACCTGAAGGGGTCAGTGGTAGCGTAGCTGCATGCTAAAGGTATGCAAACATAAAGGCATCATATAGAAAAATCTGTCTGTAATTAAGGCTTCATTGCCAGAGAAAAAGAAAAGGAGAAACCGAAATCTGGCGCTTTCCTCTCCCAAGTTCCTTGTGTGAGCCTCTGACTTCTCTGTCTTCTCTGAGAAGAAGACGACATACAGAGACATACTTGTTTAGGTAAAACAGCACTTTGTTAACAATTTATGTGTGAAAGAAGAAAGCACAAACATCACGTGGGCGATGTGAATATACATATATGTATACGTATACATAAACATAGTATAAGTTTGTTCACCTGTAAATTAATAGGGAACTAATTATAAATACTCTAATAGAAAATGTTGTATATTAAGGTTGCCATAGCGTCTTCAACTCACCCTGCTATGCCATGAGAACTTTAACCTACAGTTTAATAGCTACTGTATGATGCAGACCTAATTCTTAATTTTGGTTCATGCAGGGATGCATAACAGGCTTTCTTATGATTCACTTCAGGGAAGATGTTAAGGAGGTGAGAATGCTATGAACATTTTCTGAAGAGGGATTAGGGTTAAATGTTTATTTTCTGTTATCATTCCTTTCTTGATAATAAGTTTCTTTTTGGTGCAGGAGGAAGAGTGATACAAAGGACTAGGGAAAGAACATATGTTACTATGGATTTTGCATTATGATAAATTTAACTGTGTTGTCAATTAGGGATACTCCTAGGTGAAAGCATGTGTTGAATTCACCTTGAAAGGCAGTAAAAATAATGTGCATCTCATGACACTTGTGGTTGTAGCACAGATAATCAAAGCACAGGTATTTGCATGTAGAAATCCAAAGTCCTTAATTCTATTACCTCCAACGGTGTGGTTTTTTTTTTATCTCTGCCTCCTATAAGAAAGCCTCCACTGCTGTGTTTGCAGTTTACATTGTTCTTCTATTCTTTGACTCTATTCAACACATTTTCTTCTAGGCAAAATCAAGAACTAGAATGAACAAGGTTTATGCGCAACACATCTTTGCTCATCCTCCTACTATACCTTTCAAAAGTGTAAAAAAATTTATTGAAAGTTCATGAAAATGTGCTTCAGTTTTCTCCTGCTGTTTACCTATTCTGCTATTTTGTCTGTTACCGTAAAATTTGAGGATTTCAGCACATGACAAAGGGAGAAATGGTTTTAACGGAAAGGACCTTGCTGAGTGCTGCTGACAACCGGGAAGAAGTGGGGGATGTACATATCTTGGAGATTTGGGTTAGGAGATTGGCACTACTGGAACAATGTAATTTGAATGATAAAAAATAGTTCATGATGATTTTTCAAGGTGTTCAAGGAGTTACACTAGAATTTGTTTTTACATGCATTTCTATATTAACAAACTATCATACCGTATTAGGAGAAATGAGCATGAAATTAAATTTCTGCCATAAATGAGAGAGACATCAAGACACACTTTAGAAACACAGTCATAAATTGAATTTGGCCTTGAGTCTACGCAGGCACGAGGGTCACAAGAAAAAAGAACACAAAGCTCAAGCTAGGCTTAGTGAGATACTTTTGAGCTTTGTAGTACATCCCCTAATAACAAATTTATGCCTGAAAATCTCTCTTTGCTATCATACAGCCCCTGTGAGATAAGGATGTGTTAGCTATTCCATTAACCCTTCCCCATTACCTCTATGGTTGTTTTAACCAAAAAAACCCTCATAAAAATAAGAAAGTTCAAGGCTGAAAGTCATCATGAAAAGCTTAATTGTTAGGCAGGAGCCAGCATGCCCAGCGAGCAGCTGGCAGTTGCTCATCTCCCTGGATGGTACTCGGCAGGTAGCAGTCAATCCTTTGCAGACCGGCGAGCCTTGCGGTCAAAACGGGAATCCGGGCCCCCATCCTGCCGGAGCAGGCTGGAGGACGCAAGGGCGGTAAGGGAGGCACCGCTGCTGCGCGGTGATGCTCTGCGCCGAGAGCCATGTGGGACGTTCGTGAGAGGGTGAGAGGAGTGTCCTTCTGCAGGGAGAGACGGAGCGAGCGGGGCAGCTGGGAGGTGGTAGGGCTCCGAGCGGGGGGAGATGAAAGGAGGAGAAACTGAAAACAAGTGTGCACGCCTCCGGGTCTCCAAAGGCTAAAGCTGTTAAACTTTGGAACCACACTAGCTCCAGGAAATAGCTGAAGTTCACATCCTATCCCCACAGTCTGCATTTAGCTGCACATTTACTCTTAAGTTTATTTTTAATTTTACGGCCGGTCCACATGCCACCAGTTGGCCTATGCTTCTGGCCCTGCCATATTAACTTGGGAGATTCAAATTTTTTTTTTTTTTTTGTAGTGCAATGCTAAACCAAACAGAAAGTGACTTCCACATTCCCCAACTTTCTTTAACCATTAATGGTAATTTTTTCAGCTTTCCATAGTAACTTTTACTTTAGGAATATACAAGAAAGCAATGTAAGCAAGGTGGTTAAAAAGTTAATTAAGGTTATTAAATGATAATAACACAGGAATCTGTTGCATCATGAACAAAATGAAGTGCTTTAAATCATTATTAATCCAGGAACTGAGGAATTAAACACTTGACCAAGTAGTCAAGTCCCAGCCATTCCGAAAATCGGGAACCTCAGCTGGCACATCTGGATCCTGCCCACCCTGCACAGAGCGGGGATCCGGCCCGGGGAGGCCAGCCCCAGGGCTTTGTCATCTCCCGACTTGGGGGCAGAGGGAGGAGGAGGACATGGCAGGAGGTGTCCAAGATGTCCAGCCTCTTAGCATTGCACAGCAGAAGAAGGATGAAGAGCAAAGGGAAGCCTGTCAGGGGATGCTCCCTTAGGCTTTCCTGACCCACTGTGGGACTAGCGGAGAAAATCTATCACCCAAGACAACATCCGTAGCAGATAGATTTTCCCCACAAACACTAGAGGAATCTGAAAACTCACAGTAGCTGTAATGATGGCAGTTTTGACAATAATATTCATCTTGGCTGAGGTCAGGAACACACTTCTCTGAATGTGGAACATTCACAGGGAGTTAGTCATATAAACCCAGATGGCAAAGCCAGTCACAGCATGGAAGATTTTACGACAGATCAGGATTGGAGCTATGGTGAACCCATAGCGCATTTGAAAGAAAATGTCTGTAGAGCATCTCAGATTAGTACTCACATAATGGTCGAAGCCTTTGCACATTTGGTAGAGGCTTTTTTTTATACTATGCCTAGTTTACCATAGCATTTTTAAATTGGTAAGTCACGTTTCCATTGAGCAGAAAACTTTATGGTAGTTGGATGTGGTTTCAGGAGCAATTTTTAAAGAAATCTTCTAGTCCAACTCCTTCAAGGATCCTGTGTTACATGTATAGGAAACTCTCACACATTCACCTCTGTCGTTAGCACTAACACCTCTCACCAAACCCCTGTAAACAGTACCCTGTTTGTGTGAAATCAACGGTGCCAATTTCTGCTGGATTTTGTTAAGCGCCTAAGTACGTGGTAGAAATCTGGCAGAGAGTGGGAAAAAATGAAGGTTTAACTGGCACCACAACAGTGTTAAAAAGGGGATTAGTATTAGCATGTGCTTTGAATTCAGAGTAATAGAAGTAAAACCAGACACGTTTTGTTTGGCATCTATTTCATGTCCCAGTGAAAATGGCATACCACCATTTGATCAGGCACAAAGCCATCCCAACAGATGGTCCCCAGCAGCAGCAGCCAAGAGACCATGTATGAACATCAAATGTGTTTGCAAAGGGCAGGACTCCAGGCTGCCAATGTCAAAATTGTTTTCCATTCCCAGCTTTCGTGCCGATGGCTAGCAGGGCAATGCAGCCACTCCGCTGGCCTGAGGACCAACCCAGCACTGTGGGGACGGTGTACGGTCAGGAATGTTGTCAGACTTTTTGTGCCCACCTCCCTCTGGCCCCTTGGAGGAGACCTTCATCACATTGGCTTAGAAATGCTCCTGGACACACTTTTCAGGTGTCGGTAAAAAGATGGAAGAAGCATGGGCTTCTGCTCCATGATTTTATCAGGACCTGTGTAGGCATAAAGGCACCAAAAGTGCTTACAAAATAGGCGCATCTGGGAGGCGAGACATTTCTTTAAGGACCAAACGAGCACAGACGAGCACATCTTACTGTGCCAGCCACTGCATGTCGCAAGGAGAGATTTTTTTCAGTTCCCAATTAGCTGGCTGCTGAGTAAACCTGTTGCTTGTGTTCCTGGGTTGTAGCCTCCACAGGCTGTGAGTTTGGTTTGCAGATGTTTAGTTAATCCACTGTGGATCTGAATGAGCCCCGGCTCTTCCCTCTCCTAGTCATCACACCTTTATATGCAGGAGCAAATGTCCTTCAGGCTCTGTTGAGCCTTTTGCAGTCACCAAGTATCTTCCTCCTGTTGTACCCGTGCAGGCACGTGCTTTCGTTCCCAGGAAAGACTGGAGCACTGAGATTGCAGCCAAAATCTCTGCTTCTCCTTCCCTTTTCCATCCTGCTCCAAAACAGAAGGTGTTTATATCGCCAGGCCTGGCCTGGGCAGACCCACAGGCACGGAGCAGGAGCGGTGGCAGGAGCTGCCTCCGGTCGGCTCCTCGCCGTCATCTCTCTCGCTGGTGCACCGTGCAAAGAGAGGAGAACCCCGAGGCCACCTGGCTCTAAGGGGCGATCCCCACGCCACACGGCACACAAGGGTCACTGGCTGCCGAGAGGTTTTTTCACCTCTTCTTCATCTTCTACACGTTTTTCCACTCTACAGGAGCCTTTACCCTTTTGAATTACAAAAATACTCCCGAGTTCCTTTGGAGTTCACAGTGCTGAGAATCAGCCTCTCTGTACTCAGGTTCATGGCTTAATTGCCATCCACTGTATGTCGTGGCATTGTCCATCAAGAAGCTTCCTAGGGCTTAACAAGCCAGACACGTAAGCTTCACAAGCATGCAAATATAGATATATGTATTCCAAATAACTTCTCTCATTGCTGAAGTGCAGCCACCCGCCATGAATTGTGGCAATTTTTCAACAATGTGCAGCTGCATTACAAAACTGTGCAGG
Source organism: Harpia harpyja (assembly GCF_026419915.1). Lineage (NCBI taxonomy): Eukaryota > Metazoa > Chordata > Aves > Accipitriformes > Accipitridae > Harpia > Harpia harpyja. The sequence continues at coordinate 9,664,590 of NC_068942.1, read as the reverse complement.
ATAGGAAGCGAAGGATACCTCATTTCAAGGAAACCCAGGAGGAATCTGAGGTTGGCTCCATAGAATTAATCCCACGTGAATTTGTCTCCTGACCAGGTTAAATAGTTGGCAAGTGGAAAGGAAACGAGAACATATTTCATTAATACTGGGGCTTTAATTTGCTTACATTTGAACCCTTTTGTGTGTATGAACCTTGAAAATAGCTTGTGATTCAACATCAAATGCTTTTGTGTAGTTGTCCTGCCAAGTGAAACTTGTTTGAGCTCAATTGATGTTCCAATACCAACAACTGATACAATCTGGCTAAACCCTAAATTTCCATTTGTTACGCTCTTTGAATGTTTCCAATACTAAATAACGTGTCAAAGAATGACATGGATCCATGAATATGCTGGAGAGCAAAAAAAGGGGTTACATGCACTGATCTGTATATTCAGTGAATACCAAAAGGTCTCAAATCTGGCTAGGGTGCCAGAGTTGGTGCCAAACTAACTCCAAACAGCTTTTCCAATAGCATCTCCCCTCATTAAGGTCTCAGGTCGACTCAGCTCTAGAAAATGCTGACAGGGTCAACACGACGGCACTTCCAGCAAAGTCTTTCAGCACCACTTAATGAATTGCGAGGTTTTTTCCTGGCAACACCTGCAGGTCTGTGGGAATTCGTCAATCACAGGCGGAGAGAGCCTAGAGTCTGGGGCAAGAGAGAAGCAAAATATGTAGCTTGAAAATAATACCTCTGCCTGCAGCTTCCGACTGAATGCTCATCAAGGAGTAAGTCAAAACCAACCCATTTGTAGTGACTTTAGTTTTGCTCAGGTTTGTTTGACTTAGCAACAGGCTCACTACAGGTACTTTATGTTTTCTACAGGTTTTGTTTCTTTTGGGTTTTTTTGTTTTTTTCTTTTGGAATGAACTAAGCAAATATTATAGCAAAACTGCATCAGCTCTGTGTGTGTGAAGCAGAAGATTCTTTGCAAATCTGACATAAGGCCCTGCGTATCACATTGGCAGATTTTAAAATACACCTTTTTCACCCATTTAAAGCAAATACTGGAAAACAGGGAAGAGAAATGTCACAGTTTTATCTTTCTATTATGAAGTTTTGTGGTTCTGTCGGTGATATGTGCACATCTCCATATAAACTGGTAGCAGCACTGAAACAATGAAGTCTCCCGTGGTATCTCTGGCCCTTCTTCTCTTGAGGGATTTTTTTTTTTTTTTCTTTTGTGACAGGTCACAACATTTTGGAGAAGGGTGTGCTGCCAGCATCATGCTTAAGGACTCCTGTGATGCACAGCAGCAATTTCAGGTTTGACCTTTCACCGACTTCTTTGCAATTGTCGTGGTTTAACGATCAACTCTATCCCAGCCGAAACCAGGACAGCAATTCAGTTCAAATACTTACTGGACACCTGTGTGCTTTTGCCTTTTAAATTCTTCTTCCAGCGGGTGCAAGGCCGCTTCGCTTCCCCGCGCCTCCTGCAATTTTGCTGACACGGAGAGTCGGTGGGGGAGTTTTTCCAGCTTTCCAGGACTGTGCTGCCATCTCCTGATCAAACCTGAGGCTTCCCCTGCTCGGGACGAAGCCCAGCAACCTTTTTCCTTCCCTTTCCAGAAAGGACAGCAAAAGGCCTTTGACCTCCGGCTATGCCGCTACCCGCTCTGCAAGGGACGGCATCCCCTGCCTCCCGCCTGCTCGGTCTGGCACGAATGTCCGTGCAGAGGACGCCCGTGAGCAGCAGGCACCGGGGCTGGAGGATGAGGAGGAGGAGGAGCAGATCTTCCTCCTCAGGGCTCTCCCCGCCAGGGGCAGGAGAGGCTTGGCCAAAGGCCGTGCCCATTCTGGGAAGATGAGGCACCTTTGCTGAATTTAAGTTTTCGGGAAATTCAGCCTAGATTTTTAGGAAGGCTTTTTTTTTCGACACGTCCAAACCCACCTTTTTTTGATGCGCTCGCTATTTGCCCACCTCCCAGGTACGACTCTGAGGCCTGCGGGTCTTTGCCCCATCTCCTCCCCCCTCCCCACCTCGCTACCGCGACTTTCAGCTTTCTCTTTCCCCGCGGCAGCACGATGCTGCACCAGCCGCCTCCCCGCCGCCCGGCCTCCTCCTCTCCCTCGCGTGGAGCCGCCGCGCTGCTGCCTCCCTTTCTCCCCCTCCGCACCGCGTCCCGCCCCGCGCCCCGCGCCCCGCGCCCCGCCGGGGGCCGCCAGCGCCGCACCGCGCCCGCCAGGGGGCGCCCCAGGGCCGAGGCGGTATCGCCTGCCCCGGCCGCTGCCGTGGCCGCGCTTATCTACCTTTAATTTTTATTTATTTTATTTCATTTCATTTCATTATTTCTTTTCATCTTATATCATTTTATTTTATTTCATTTCATTTCATCTTATTTAATTTCATTTTTTCATTTAATTTTATTTAATTTTATTTAATTTTATTTTATATTTTTTATTTTATTTTATTTTATTTTATTTTATTTTAACTGTTTTGCCTGAAGGCACCCCCCCACACACACACCCCTACACTTGGTAGGTCTACGAGCACGTTTTGCAGCAATGATTGAAGGGATACGCTTGCTAGCTTGAAAGGAACAAGTAAAACGTTGTCTGCTCTGCCGTACATTTATAATGGCAAAATGTTTCCCTCTCAGATGTTCAGTGGCTCTCCTGCAACCAAAACCAGAGCGATATTTATTCTTTAGCTCCTACCTCCCTTATTTATTCAGGTTTGTTTGTCTCCATAAGTGAGCCATTATTGGAAAATCTTTTTAGCAATAAGGCGTGAATTTGCTACTATGTTCCTTCTAATACAGGAGTAAAGATTTAATGGTAGCACACCACCTCTCTTACAGTATGTTTTCTGTTACTAAAGTAATGGCAAGTGGAATAAGAGACAGGTGGTGGTATCTATAAACTCTGTTAATGGCCCCATCAACATATGTTTAATGTATTCTAAACTATGCTTCACATCCTACTGTTGCTAGTACATTTCCTCTGGCACCTCTTCTCAACAAAGAAATTTGGAGGGGAAAGGAAACATTAATAAACCCAAAGTGTTTAATTTAAAAGCCGATATAAAGTATAACACTGCTCATAAGAAGGCTTATTTGACAAGAGATCAGCTTATTATAGACCTCGATAATTTTGTTGCCAGCATTAGTGAAAACCTTTGACAAAGCAAAGGCTTTTTAGATATAGTTACGGCCTTTCTGCTGCATTTGGTGTTTGATCATGTCATGCAACAGCATCACTTTCTAATGGATCACAAAAGTCGACCGGTCATGAGACAACCCTGGGTAAACGTTTGTTGGGAGAAAAAAATGGTCAGGTCTACAACAACGGGTGTTCCATCACTTAGCTTTTTAAAACATACCTTCCTCTATTAAAAATGTGTTTTGTTTTCTAATGCGCAGGTATATTTCAGGCTGAATTCAGATTCCCTGCTTTTCAGTGAGGCTTTGAACAAGCCTGCGCTGCCATTTCACCTCCAAACTTTCTGAGGGTGAGATTTGGGTGGTGACAACTTGCCTTCCGCCTCCTCCCTGCCCCCGAGGAGCCACCAGCACAGCAGGGCCGTAATCCCCGGCAATGTCACCAAGTGTTTTGAGAGCACTGATAACAGCGATGAGGGCACTGATCGTCCTGTGCTGGCAGTACGTATCCAAAGCCTTGCCGATGACTTCAGAGTGAAATCAGCCATCTTCAGAGTGCAGAGCTCCCACAAAGAATTATTGCTGCAGGAATAGTCTCCTGTGAGTGTGTGAAGTCAAGACTCCGGTCGTTAGGACCAAATTCTGCCTGATCTAGTCATGAAATCCCTACTGAAATCAACATTTAGTGTGGCAGAGAAAGGCAGAATTTGGATGCCATAGTTTCTAGCTGGCCCACAGAGATTATCCTGAACGTGCATCGTGTGAAACAGCTGCTGTCAGGCAGCCTGGCTTAATAGCACTATTATACCTGATCACCCGGAGCATTTTCTTCCAAAGAGTTGTGTTTCTTGAAAAACATTGTAAGTGCTGTGTTAGCATGCTTTTCCTGGTGATGTGCTTATCTAGCAATGGTGACAGCCAAAATTCCCAGCTGTATATTCATATACTGTAGTATTCATAGCATGCCTCTGATTAGCAGTATCTAGTCTGCGCTGAAATCACTCGAATGGACCTATTTTCTCGTACCCTGCTCAGGATACAAGGCCCTTTCCAGGGGCCAGACATGGTAATTGTGTCCCATGTGCACTATGGGGAGAGGCTGAGATCTGATACAAACCTGTGGGTTCTGCCCTGGGCTTTTTAAAATGCTGTGACTGTGCCTCATTTCTTTGGATTGATTTCCTAGTTACAGGTACATGCTTAGGGTAAAAAAGGGAAGCAAGCAGGAGAATAAAAGAAATCACTAGAAATTCAGAAGGCCTCTACAATGTGCTCTAAAGGGCTGTTATAGATTGTTGTTATAGATAGTAACAAAACCATTCATTATCATATTCTAGGAAAAAATACAAATATCTTCTATTCATATAAAGAAATAATTCAAATTGCTTTTGTGTTGTCAGTGCTATGCCAGAGTCATGTTATGATTTCCAACTGAACATTAGTTTATGGTTTTTTCCGTTATTACAGAGGATCAGTGCCACACTAATGAAATGAAACACTTCAGCCTGCACTTAGTCTTAATTGAAAGTCAATGAATCTACTCATATATGTAAAGCTAATTCAATAAAAGCAGGACTGGAATATACAGCAACCTGCAGGATCAGGCCCTAGGAATGTTTCCTCTTAATGATTAAGGAGGATTTTCCTTTAGATTCACTAGGGTGTCCCTTTCCCCCCCCATTTTAGCCAGTGCAGCTCTTTGTCCTGAATGCTGTTATTTATTAAGAACACCAGGGAAACAGATCAGCTACTAGAAACTCTTATTTGACTTAGCAAATATGATCTCAGACACCCAAAGTTACTCTTCATCTCTCAAACTCTGTAAAAAAAATTTTAAAGGGGTAACACAATTGCAAGAACTCCTCTGTGTTGTAGTGTCACTGTTGGAGCCCGTTTTCCCTCTTGCTCTAGGTTCTGATTTTGCTTAGGGGGTCAGTGAGGATCAGGGATGAGAAAGAGGTGTTGAAGATGATCTCCTGTTTGTCTATTTTTGCTTTTACTTTCACGAGCCCGTCTCTCTTGTCACCAGCTTGCCAGACCCTGCTTTTACCCATCTAGCTTGGTAACAGAGCAGTGCCTCACAGTGCTTCGTATGTAGCATGGATGGTGGGTATCTTACGCAGTGTCATGATGGAAGCAGATGGGACTGGATTTTAGCATATTGCTAATAAAGCAGAGCCGGACTTCCTCTGACTCTTCCGGCTCCGTGTTTGAGTTGATGTTTATAAGGGGTACGAGCCAACAGAGGGAGGGTTTGTCACTGTTAAAGAATATGTAGAATACGTACACACTCAGCAAAGACCAAGACCAAGGCCCTCAGCTACAAGAGCACAGCTTAGTGAGACTTTCCTACAACAGCTGTATAGACTTGCTGCTTTACCTGCATGTGAAAGATCAAATCTGTGTCACTTGAAATCATCCCTGAATTTTCCTTTCCCTGTGCCTTCCCATGTCCTGTTATTTTTTTCTATAAAATCCATAGTCTAAAATGTTGCATATTTCACCTCCTCATCTTTTTTACCTCTGTATTCATTCCTGGTAAGGTGCTAGTAATTGTCTCAGTTGTACACTTGCAATATTGGACTTTACATACAAACTTGCTGAGCCTCAGCTTGCAGTATAGTATTGCAGTTTGTTTCCTTAAGGTTGTTTGTGGCTCTCTCACAGCCATCCATTGATACTGAAGCAGAGATGGTCAACAAATACAAGCTGGGAAAATCAGTTGATCTTCCGTTTGCTGAAGGCCTGATGGAGAGCTGTACTGCAGTAGCTAATGCAAAGTTCTGGTTAAATATTGTCCTACCGTTTGCACTATACCGTCTGTTGTTTTTACACTAAAGGCTTAGCAGAGGTTGGAGGCAGTATTGACTTTGTAATTAAACTATTTTAACTTCAGGATTTTGTAATCACCGTACTTAAACCATCTGTTATGGTACATGGGCGATTTCCCCACCCCCCGCTCCACCCCTCCTTTCCAGGAGCAAAACGCCATCATGTTTTTAATTGCAAAGCCCCTCTTACGATGCGGGTAGAAAGGGAAAATGAGGATAATTTCCTTTTTCTAAGGCAATGTGCAAAAGCTCACGGAGCTTTCGCTCCTTGCGAGGGGAGGTGCATGTAGGACTTCCACTCCTGGCTCCTCCTGTCCCCTGGTCCCAGGAGCAAAGCAGAGGGCTTCTTAGCAGGCCATCTCCCTTTCCTGGCCGACTGCTCCCCCCTCGCCAGGGAATTCCACTGGGAGAAGTGAGGAAAGGGGATGGAGCCTCAGGTCTGCCGGGGTTGCTTGCATGGGGACAGCTCTTTGTGGTTAGGGAAAGAAAACAGAAGAAAAGGTTAAGGTAGAAGACAGAGCAGTAGATTTTTGCGAAGCTCTTTGTGTCTGTTGACCTACCTGTGTATCTCCCTGGCTGACCAAGATATCCAACACCTTGTATCTGAAGTCCTCCATGCTGCTCAAACAGTAGCACCCCTGCCTGTGTAATCTTAGACAAATCCCTCAGGATTTGCCTACTCCTGCAAGCTGCACTAAGTCAGTATGGAGAAAGCCATAGCAAACCATTCCAGGAGTATAACGATCCGGCATTCCCAGTGAAATGAGCATTAGCGCTTGGCAACACCAAATTCTGGACTTTTCACCAATGTAACTAAGTCAATGCAAAAAAGATGACCTTAGCCAAAACAGCTATGATAGTAATACTGCTAGGTATTAAAATCTGGACTGTCTTTCTCTGCATTGGTAAAACAAATTGTCAGCATCTTTTCCTTTCTCCCACTTGTGTGGGATTCTTTTGTTTTGTTTTGTTTCGTTTCACCAGGTTGGTTTGGTTTGCAGTTTCAGCAGATCCAAATGCATGCTGAATGTGTGCTGAGATAAAGTAGGGGGTTTCCTATTTTACATGTACAAAGTTAATCAGAAGTCTAGATTTTTGATTCCTGGTTTGCTGCTCTGAATTTAAATCACTAGGTCAGACATCTTTGTGCACCCCTTAGTTAAAAATGTCTTTTAATTTTGCTTCATCTTGCCTCAGTTTTCTGTGTTCACCTACATTTTCTTACAGGCAGTCAGCTCAGCAGAGCTCTTTTGACAGTGCATGAGAGGAATGCACTCTCACATCCTGTCACATAAACCTGAGGTACTGAAAAAAAGAGAGGTACAAGTGGCAGGGAATCTTCCCAGTTGTACTGAGCAGAATTCACTTTTTCCCTCTTGTTCTAGTTTGCCAAAGAAGATTTTTCTTTCAGAACAGATGAAAGTGCTAAATCAGACAGCAATGTTCTATATACCTAAATATCAGATCCAATTGTTCTCCCATGAATCATGCCCATCACACACATTGTGTAGACCTACGCTTTGATTGCAGCCCAAGTTTGTTTGGCATTATAGCTTCTGAAGCTCTTTTTGGGGACAGCAGATAAAGCAGTGCTTGAGGGAGGCAGATTTTTGCTGTTAAGCAGTGCAAGCACACCAGGACTCCTGAGGCTGTATTTGTGCGTGTAGATTGAGGGCTGGCCACCCTTTGGTGTGTCCCACATGGCCTGCCCCACTGACTCGTTTCATGAACCTGTCTCAGGAAAATGACAATTTCTTCAAAATTCCTGGAGGCTGAAAGAAAATTGGTCAATGCAACGTGATTGTAGGTGGTTGAGAAATTCCATTTAATTCAATCCTGTCTGACAGCAATAACCACTGTTATCAATGACACTGGGTTTCACTAATTTCTATCCCCTTTGTAAAAGAAACAGCATGTTTCTATTTACTTCCCCTGCTAAACAAGGACCCTTGTACCATGCTGTAGTTGTGAAAAAGTGTAGCATGTCACCTGGTGCTACCATAGGCCAGTGACATGAAGAAAGACACCCCCCCCCCCGCCCACCCCCACTCTGTGAATTTTGTTTATATCTCTGTGGCTCTTCAGCATGCACTTGCCTGGCAAGGCCATTTCGTTAATGCCAGTCAGCAGGAACTGCTGAGTGCACAACACTTCAGAAGAACTGTTTGCTTACTTGAGAAACTAAAGGCAGATATGGAAGCCTTACCTTACCTTTCTGATTGTCAATAAGCTGAAAGAATGGAGGCTAGCATCTTCAGGCGCTGGACCCCCAGCTGCAAGGGGTTTTGTACATGTTTTCATGTGGTGTTCTGCTCAGTATTGCAAGGGTGAAGATCTGTTTCTTTAAAGATAGAGAGGTAAGTATTGCTATAGAAGTAAGTTTCCTATAAATTAGGTGCCTGGATATTTTTAGAAGGTATCTTCTATTACTTACGGGATTAAGGATCAGATCCTCCTATGTATCAAAGCCTCTCTGCACCCACCAGTGTTAATAAAGCTGAACTCCAAACTCCATTTTTAAAAATGCTTGGGCACTTGTTAGCTTATCTCCCTAGTCACCTCTCAGCTTGGCCGCCGGGACATGTAACACATAGCTGGGTGTTGATTAAACACACCTTCTCCACTGCACACTCTCTGGATATCATCCAATTTCAGCTGAGATGCTGTGTGATGCCCGGTTCAATCTGCTCTGCTTAGTAAGTGACTAGTATTTCTTGGAGGTTGGTGTTAACTCTCATTGGTTGCGTTGTTGCAGGGCTGCAGCCAGCCTGGGGCAGGGGCTCACAGAGTAAGCCTGAGCAGGTGGGCAAACATCTCACCCTGACCTCGCAGACTGCACTGAGACTTTCCAGGGCCAACAGCCATGAAGGGACTTAAAGCTTGTCATGTACTCTACGGCATAACTACCGCGTGTCCTGTTGCCAGCCAGACTCCTCAGCCTCAACGGAGGTGTCTAGGATCCCCATAGGATGTGTGGAGAGGGTCATGTTTCACAGGGAAATCATGCAAGCCACAACTCTAAGAATCTGTGTGAGCAACAGGTGCTAAGCAAAGGGATTTGCTGCGCAAAAGCATCCCTCAGGGACAGCCACCTGCCAAACTCTATTTTGCCTGGAAGTAGACAAGAGAGGGACGCAGTTACAGGCTTAAATAGTTCAGCTTTGCTTGTGTCTGACTTGTCCAGGACTCAGGGGCATATCACATACCAGTGATAGCTCATGCCTCGACTACTGGCAGAAGTAGCATGAACCTCATTCCCAGCTCCTTGAAGAGAGCAGGAGACATGCAAGGCTACTCTTGGAAGACTATGAAAAGGCTCTGGAAGAAAATCTGGTTCACATCAATGATGTAGAGTAGACGTGGACCCTGAAGTGGACAAACTTTTTTTTTTTACTGTTTTCCTGCAGAGGGAACTGTTTGGGGTGAAGCCAGGTTGTACTCCAGCAGTTAAACAGGATGGACTGCATAATCAGGAGACAAAGACCACTCTGCAAAGCACAGGAGCAAACCAAGCTGACTATACAGATATGTCTTTAGCTTCTTCTCATGGCACTGCTCTGCTTCATGTAAAATTTGGAGCAGGATCAGAGATCTGATTTTCTTCCAAATGAGCAAACACCATGATCAGCTGGAATAGCTCAAAATCAAACTTAATCTATGGCTCGGTTCATATTTATTTATTTAAGCGAAGTGTTACATCCCCAGTACAATGGACAGAGTCCATTTCAGTCTCATCCTCAATATTTTACTCTTTTAAGAATTAATTTCCCTAGAATTTCCACATACCCTTCATTTAGAATGCAATTCACCTTTCAATTTTAGAAGGAACCTAATAGTGTAGGTAACTTTTTATATTATTTTCTAAAATTCTTTAAAAATTATCCATACTATCAATTATAAAATGAGGAGCATTTTGGTAGTTTCAAAAATGGAACTGAAAGAGAACTGTTACATGTAGGGCACTGATGGCAGTTCATCAGCTATTTTTCTGGACCCAGAAGCTGGATAACTGCTAGCTTAAGCATGCCTGGTGTTTGGCCATGTGATCTCTAAAATTAAAGTACTTACCAAGAACTGAAAGATGGGGGCTGCCAGAAAATCACAGCCGCTGTGGATTGGGTGCAGAGGACAGATCCAGTGTATCAGTCAGTGGATGGCATGCTTCCGTAGGAAAAAACGCGTAGAGACAAAGTAAAGATGCTGTTAGAGGATGCTGTACATCTGGGCTAGTTTTTGAAGGTTGATCATACTTTGAAGATGAAGCTTGGTAAAGACTGTATTAGAGAGAAAGGAAGGGCTGTTTATTGTCCACTTCTGTATTGCATACATTTGCTATTTTTACTGTAGTGGAGATTTTCTAAAACATGTCATTTTAATTAAATTTTGAGTGATCTCTACGTAACTTGATGTGAAACAGGTAACTAATCAATAAAGTCAGCTTCTGAACAAAACTGAATGGTATAAGAAAATTAAATATGACAAGAATTAAAAAGGCATATAATATCAAACTCTAAATATACTATTTTACTGTATGTCTCTTTTAACTGTAGCAACCAGGGCACAAGGGCAGCATGAACATGTGGCCCTTTATTTGATCAAGGATAATAATCAACTAAGCCAAAAGGAAGGGAAGTAGATTTTCCTAGTTCAGCTGGTAATATAACCTTTTACATGTTTTGAATTGTGTAACCATTACTCCATGCAGCATTGTAACATGCAGCCATTGTTAAATGGGGGAAAACTGCAAATAACAAAGAATCCAAAATGTAGAAAAACGGTATTTGGTGTCACTAATTATGCAATGGGCATGATACTTTGCTTCCCTGCATTTCAGATCCCAGTCTAGCTTTTCTCCTGTTTTACCTGCTCATGCCTCCGTTGGCAGGCAAAGGTCCTGGTGAGAAGTAATTCTGCTGAGCCTTGTTATTGCTGCAAATGTCTGTTGACCATGGAAGCAGCATAGTTTGTGGTAGGATCTCCTGCTTTCCTGATCTTTCACCATCCCAGTAATGTTGATTACTTGAGGTCTAACCATTAGCGATGATGCAGCATCCCTCTAGAGGCTACAGATCCTACAGTCCTTTCCATTAAGGCTATCATTCTCATCTTAGGCTGTGAAAGATGCACCTCTTTTCCATCAGAGAGGTTTCAGCTAATGATTACTTAGACGTGCATTGATCCTGGCTTACAGTTACTGACCTAGTCCTAGCCTTTTATTCCAACTCTTAACTGAAGCTAACGACTATGTCAGTGACTGTTACTAATTTCAATAATGAGCATAGATCCTTGCAGGCCTTAAATCCATAATTCATTGCTTCATGTTGGCCTGAACCCCAACCATGACTTTAGATTCCCCAACGCCAGCCTTAGAAGTATGATTGACAATGTAGTCTCCATCACCTAAACCCTCAAATTAGCCTCACTCGTTTCTTCTAGACCGGGCTTTAACCTAAATGGCTCATCTTCTTTCATTTCCAAATGTAAATTTCAGATCAACTTTAAGTCTGCTCTTAAGACTAGACTTTGAAGGAATCATAACTAGATCACCTGGTCTGGCAGTAGGTTTCATATAAGCTCAACAACCCCCTGCTAAATGCAGAAACAACCCACCTTCACCAGTTCCTGCCCAAGTAAATCGTCATTTTAATTCTGACTATAATATTAATCTATATTGGTCTCCCTACATTCTGTTTTATCTAGAACTCAGCATAGTTTGTGGGTCCCTCTAAGCAGCAGCATTAAGCCGAGCTTGATGGCCGCTTCTAAATCCAGTATTGACTCATGGTCTCAGCTTCATGTTGACCCAACCCCTGAAGTTAACCCTAATGCCAAAGCTAACTCAGATTTAAGCTCCACCCTGAGTACATCACTAAGAAGAAAGCAGCAAACTTTCTTGAATTAACTATGTTAAGTTAAACATACCATGCAGGCCTTACTGGCAAGAGCCATAAGCCAAGCTCAGGCATTATGCAGGCCAACACAGTAGCCTGAATCCAAGCCCATAAACACAGTTATAGCTATTCCCAAATCCTACAAACAGAGTTCATCATAAAAACAAGACCCATGACCTATTTCAGACAAGTGATTTAGTATAGCTTTACAGGCCCTTATTTGCAACAGTCATAAGGCCCATACTAACCAGCCCACCTTTGCACAGACTCCATCCCCAAGGCCAATATCGAATTTAATCCAATCCCTAAAGATAGATTAGTGATTCCAATTAAACCGCAGCCCAAAACTAGTCATACAAAAGTCTGTTACTTACAACCTGGGGCATATCAGCCCTAAAACTAACACTAATCTATCTCTTCCCAGTTATCAAAACCAGTTAAGGCATCCTGCATTACCTAGATCTAATCACTAGCAAGCAGCCTCCACAATTTTAAGTGTAGCTTGATGGCCCCTTTCATTTTAGCACAGTAGTATCGGCTGCTGTGGGACTCCCAGCTGTACCTCTTTGTCCTGAGGTATGGCATTAATGACATATATTGTTACTTTCTTGCTTCTACATTTTCTTGCATTTCTCTGGTTGACCTTTGGCTCTGTTCCTAACTTATTTAGTTTCTTTAGTGTCAAATATCTGCTTTTCCAAGAGTGATAACATCTCTACAGTTTTTCTTTAAGAAGTGCTCTAAGAGTGGGGGTTTTTTGTCATTGTTTCTTCTCTGGACCACTTGCTTCATAAGCTTAAAGTCCACTCAGTCCTGATCCCACACCGAGGGAAACAGCACTGTGCTGCACCACATAAAGCATCTGTTCCTATTCCACCATATCTGTGACCTTCTAATAGTCTGCCTTAAATATAAGGTTCTGCTAAATGGCTAATCTCTACCCGCTGCACAGCAGGCTCCCTTGCTTTCTGTGACCACTGGTCACTCACGTACTAGACAGAGATAGCTAGCAGGATGCCGGTCCGACCAGTAAGATGCATTTGGCTTGTGGGATGACAGTATGATACACAGGTTTACTTTTTACAAGTAATTTCACTGTTTTCACTACACATTTAAAGGCAAAGGCAAACTTTCTTTTGCTAATTTTGAGTCTGAAGCAAAATTCCCATGGTCCTAGTTGCCTTCAGTGTCGAAAAACTGCACTTCTCTTCCAGACGAATTCTGCGCTGCTAGACACGGGCTCATGGCACACAGGACAATTGGTTCTTCAATATTGCTTTGTCTTAGTTCATGTAATTTGTATTAGCATCAGTTTTACTTTAGAATTGGAAGCAGATTTGACCTGTTCATCCATTTCTTTTGCCTTTTCTAGCACCAGTTCAAATTCACTGATATTGGCAAATAGATCAAAAGGATTTCATTTCTAGTCTTTCCTTCTCAGAAAAAAAAAAAAAAAGCTTCTTTTTTTTCCCTTTAGGCAATATTCATTTGACACTGATTGTACTCAATATGTACAATTTTTTATCACAGATTTTCTGGCATGTATACATTAAAACCAACATAGTAATGCATCCACAAAAATGCAACTGAGCAAAATGGAGCTGAGTAATACAAGACCATCAAGTGGCAACTCCTTTGATTCTTCATATTTACTGTAATGCTGCTATACTACCAAAGGTAAAAATTTTCCCACGGCGTCTCCACAAAACTTACAAATTATTTCATTTCCCACAGACAAAACTGACTGAATTCATCAAACCACATATTTGACCGAACTAATTGGTCATAAAATGGAAATTTCTCATTTGGTTTTGCTAGTTACAATTATTACGGGTTTGGTTTGTTCTGCAACACTATGAGAGAGCTCTCTTAACTGGCTATTTGAATATTAGAATATGTTTTTACTGTCCTTTGCTGTCAATAATGAACTGCAATTTACAACAGTGTGATACTTCATGCTACTCTGTTTTGTACCCATAACAAGAATCTGCACATTTAATATTGTTTCTCATCTCAGATAAAGTACAGATAAAAAGTAATTTACACCAAAAAACCAACTCACAATGCAAAATGGTTCAAATGAAAAACCAGAAAATGACTGGAAATCATGCATATAAATCACATATGAGTCACTATGTACCACGAACTGTGCTTTTTATGTAGGGCCTGACGGACTAAGACCCTGTCTGCTAGTGGCTGCCTACTTCCTCTAAATTCTACATATTGCTCTCACGTAAATTCAACAATCCGGAAGTTTCCAGCTTAAAGGAATTATTTATGCCATGCCATTTGTCAGCAGAGGGAGCCAAGCATTTCAGGACAGCGACATATCCCCTTCCATAGTGGCCTATCCCTTACCTTTGTACTCCCCTTCCCCATCTTATCTCACTTGGAATGGGAGGGATCTATCACTCTTCACTGACTACAGAGGTGACCCACTTCTGCTTAGATAGGGAACCTGACTTTTATAGGACTAATTTTAGCAGAAAATATATCCTGTTCTGAATAATCATGAAGAAAGAACTTTTTTGCAGTACTTACTTCGCGTGCTGTAAAGCCTTACCCAATAAATATTTGTTTGAACAGCCTGTATTACCACTACATGTCATTGGGAATTCTTACGGAAACCAAAACTTTCTTGCAGCATTTTGGCATTTTTGGTGACAGCGTAAGACTTCACCCTGAATTAGGAAGCAATTGAGCTGAAGCCTTCTACACCTGAATTACTGAACTATGGTGTCTCATTTCTGCATCAAGTATTTCATATCAGGAATTATTCATGACCTAGCCCAGTCAATGTTCCTTATTACTTTTCTGCTGCAGTCAGACTTCTCATGATAGAAAACACTAAAGGATTAGAAACAAAAACTTCATCATGGTATCATCCATTTTCTTCCACCAAAAATACCCTACTATCTAATTCCACAATACCCAGCATATATTCAACGGATTGAGTGGGAATATGGACCTCAAATAACATCTGAATCAGATGTTGGGACAATCTGATTATAAAATAATACCTGTTATTTCATGAATGTGTAGCAAGAAGCTTGTTTTGTAAGTGTGCTCTCTTCTCTGTCCTCTTTAATATCATTAGTGGATATTCTTCACCTGGCTTCTCCAGAAACATACATAAATGCATGTCTGTACACAGAGTATCATGGCACTTGTAAAATACTTTTTTATTAAAATAGCTGATCTGGTTACAATATTTTTAAATCATCTTTACTACTTTTGGTCTCAGTATACACAGTTGCCCCAAGAGAGTTGATGGACATCTTTTTGTGGATTTTCACCAGTAGAAATTTTGGGCTCATACCAAAAGTAATTTTGAAATCCCATGACATTTTGTGGCATAGTTTCATTTGTTTCATTTATCCAGCTACAGTAGCAGACTACTGCAGTTAGTTAGCTTATGATATTTGCATGTTTTGTTGGTTTTATTTCAAGAGAAGGTGGTTTATTTCAAAAGAAAAAAAATTCCCCACAATATGTTTTATTTATTTCCTGAGGACTTTAACTTACATAAGTAGGCACTAAACATTTGAAATTGACTTTCCAGAGCACAAAAGTAAAAAACTTAAGAATTTGGCTTAGTTTCATTTCAAACAGTAAAAATTGACCTTGTAAACATTTCCATAGGAGGTAGGATACATACATTTGACAATCTGTCAAATAAGAGAAAGTAAACAGTTACTCTGTGGTCCTAATAAATAATGAGCAACACAGGCATTAAATAAACATTTTTATACAAAACGATGTAAGTGAAAGACTAAAATAGCATTTTTAATAAATTAGGAATAGATGTAATAATTTCTTTACAACTTAATCTTGCTTGCAAGAATCACTGGCTCTTTCTGCTCACCTTGAATTTCTGACTGAAAAGCTGTAATGGTGAGAACAATCCTGAGTGATTCACAAGCAGGACCCAATCTGAATGTAGCTATTTTTTGTGTGTGGAGGGCTGCTAATATCTCTAAAACGGCTCCTTTAACACCTATATGTAATATTTTTTTATTCCACCAACTTGAAGGGGGGTGTCATCATAGCCTTAATGTCTGGATTTGGAAAGTAAGCTTAAGGCACTGACATGTCTCTCCCAGTTAGGTTCCTCCAGCAGCTGCTCCCATGAAGACAGTGTTGATTGGTGGTAAAGATGACACCATCTCTCTGCTTGGCGGGCCATGGGACTCCAGATTTTCCTGAGAAGGGAACTGACTAGATGTTCCATACATACACTGGGAAGAAGATGTGGTTTGCATGTTTGAAGCTGTGGGAAAAAAAGGTTACCATCATTGAAGTTTTCTATCTATTGAATTTAACAAAAACCACAATCTAATTTCATCTGATGGAAACCCTTACCTACCAGGCACACCATCTGAAGGACTGAAATGTCAACACTTCTATAATTCACTCAATTTACCTATACTTGTATAATTTTTCTTCAGTGGCTCCTCACGCCATCAGGGAATAGGTCAAAACCCATATATAAGTGAACTCTGCTAAAAATCCAACTATGGGCCTGAAGTTTACAGCTTGCATATGAGCCATCTTCTATGAAAATTGTGCAAAGCTATTTACGTGCGCTGTGTTTGCCTTCCCCTATCTTGCACCATTCGGGTCCATATTCACTGGTGGTACCACTGCCACCACCTGGCACGTATCAACATAGAATACAGAAGATACTTGATGGGTACAGTCCCTGCATGGTGGTACTGGGTTTTTTTCCCCCTCTTTAGCGTCCTTTAAAGAAAGGAGCACTGAATTCTTGCAGAGCCTTAATGGGGCAAGTAATGTCTGATCTTCTGTGCAAGGTTAACAGGTAAGTAGTAGGAAGAGGTAATATTGTGAAGAAACAAATGGTGCCCTGGTTTATATCTTCCATGCAACCCTTTCTGGAATCCGAGACTAAACGCTGCTGCCATTTGTTTAATGCATATACCAAAGCAAACTCTTTGGGGTTAGGTAATTTCACCTAAAATTCACTGTCAGTGGGAGCTTTGCCTAATACACACAGTTGTTGAAGCACAGGACAGGAAGGGACTATACCACAGGAAGTATATATCTAGACAACCCTGACCCCAGGGTTCGTTTAATCTGCTTGACAGTGAGGATCCTTAAGAGCCCTTAGAAGAGCCCAGTTCGTTATTAGCTCACTTAATAGTTAGAAAGTGTTTCCTAATACAGATTTTTCTGCAGTTCAGGCCAGTCATTCCACTGCTCATGGACAATGGATCATAGACTTCCTTAAGGGGGTGAAGAGTTATTAAACCCACTGTCCTGCAACTTTAAGGAAAACACATCTTATGATACATCCTAGGTACTGAGCTGTTTTATCTCTACATTGCATCTCATATACTACATATGTGAGCTACAGTTTAATACTCAGCGCTTGTTAGGATGCTAAAAAGTTCATAGCTTTTCCTCAGTCATTGGCTATACTTACGCATAGGAGTCCGACAGACAATTGAAGGTGAGGACTCTGTGTAGTATGAGCCTGTTTGTTTTCTTCCACTGTCATCCAAGATATTCAGTGGATCATGTATATCATTGTACGATGGTAATGATCGAATGCTGCTTACACTGCTGATTACAGAAACATGTTGATCCACCATTGTTCCAAGTCTGTGAGATTCTGGATAATTTATATTGTTTCCATAATATCCTATTGACAAGAGATTGGAAAAAAGCAGAGTGAAACTACTGTTGAAGAGAAAGGGTAGGGTAGGAGCTTGTGATAACCTGGGACAAAAGGTAATTGTTACCAGCTGAGTCGCTTAAGAATAAGATCATTTATGTACACATACAGCCTAGTAACATTAGTAACATTAGTAACATATGCAGTGACAGACCCAGAAGAGGGGTGGTAACGAGGGAGCAAAAAGATCCTAAGAGTGCAGTCATGGCTTCAGTACAGAATTGCCCTTCCATTCTAAGTTCAGAATCAAACAGTAGCCTGCAATCAGTGACCGTAAGAGACACCATGGGGACTCCTATCCACAGTTCAGTCCTCCCTTCTGAAGCACACAATCAGGGAAAGTATATGTGGAAAGAAAATCTGCATGATAATATATACTGCATATACAAATCCATATAAAAGCAACATTTCCACTGTCTCCTCCAGAACAGGGAGGTGGGTTTGCTGACTATATCTCTAAAGCAGACTGTGGCAATAACTTTACGTTCAAAGTACGAGAAATATTAAGTCTCGAAGTCTCAAACTAATGCTAATGCACATTTTTATAATTCGTTTCACCATCCTGACCCTGTGACTAGAATGGTCCATTATGCTGATCCCAGAGGTAAGCTACCTTATGCCTGCTGTATTTCATAGCACATGTTTTGGGGGTTTTTCAAGAGATTGTTAAATCACAAGGTCATCCTGGTTTTCCTTCCTTTGTGCAAGACATGGCAATGGTGCCAAAGGAAGATTAGCACAGGTGCAGCAGATGCATTTGAGGTCAACTGAGGATTCATCAGAGGAAAATAAATCCTTAAGTAGCTTGTTAAGCTGCTTCACAATCTCTGTGTGTCATCAGAGAAGTGGAAAACAGGAAGGTATAAGTAAGAGCTGAAAAACATCTTCCATGGAAAAAAGCACAGAAAAAGCAGTCTACTCCAGCAAGGAAAGAGAAACAGAATGGGAAAAGAAAATATATATTAATACCATTGGAAGCATTAGCAGGATATGCTGCTCCTGGGCACGTAGACACTGAGTTGCTCAAGAAATTGAAACTCCCAGTATTCAGAAACTGCATATTGTGTGTGTCCTGAGACATGGATGAGGGACCATAGCTGGAAGGGGATCTGGCATTGTATGGAGACACAGCACAACTGTTGCTGAAGTAGTCCCTGGAGAACTGCTGTTCACTCAAGGCATTGAATCGGCTGTGCTCTGCTCTGTGGTGGTATACTCCTGAAGTGGAATGGGCCTGAGTTCTGAACATAGCCTGGTAATTGGAATTGTTTCCATAGTAATTCTGATTAGTTTGTGACAAAGTCTGATATAGGGGTTCTGAGTAGGAAGAGCACTGTGAATGCGTGGATAACACTGGACCTACACTTGGAGGTCTCACAGCCATTGGCCCCTGGTTGATAACACTTCCTCGGCTGACCATGGCTGGTGAAATGGGTGGAGTCATCAGGTGACCAGTGCTTTGAGACAGCTCCATCTGACCTGGAATAAATAAGCATTAGCTGTGATTAGCGTTCATCCTGCAGTACTGCTGAATAGAGAGGATCTCTTAAGACACTAACCCTCTAGCAAAGTGTACATTACCATTTGAAACCTTTACAAAGGATACGCATTGGCCCCTACCTATGCAACACACCTTCTTTAATCCATGGCTTCGGGCTATAAAGCTTCCCACTTTCATTCTCCACCTTGGAGGCTGCCACATTCACTGGGAAATTCCAGCAGTTACAAGCTTCATGTGCTCCAGGTGCTACCGTTCTTTCTCTCCTCACAAGAACCTCACCAAGCCAAGAGGTATAGGCCAGTTTTACCATTGTTCCAAGAGGATCTATTACTGGCAGGGCTCTACAATTGCCACCTTCCGTAAATCAGCCCAGAGGGTGAGCTCATGAAATGTTACTTACTAGAGGTCTTTATAAATGCATATATGGTCATTGCTCCTCCTACAGCAATGTGTTACTGTGGACTGAAAGACTAACAAGCAAATAAGAGAAAGAGAAACTAGAACTGATACATACCTGTCAGCTGCATATTGTCACCATCTCCTGTGGCAAAGGTGTTCAGGCCAGAAGGTACACTGCTGGGCTGGCTAGCTGACAAGGACACGTAGGTTTGCTCTGCTAGACACTCATTTTTGACTGAAGTGTCACTGGGCAGAGGAGCAGCTTTGTTACGATTTGCTAGGAAGCAAGAGCTTGGTGATGCAGTAAAGGTGGCTTTGCTTGCATCTGGAAGAGTAAGTGAAAACTCTTGGTGGCTGTTATGTATGCTCATTGCACATAAATTCGCCACTAGTATATAGACAGCATATGAGCATCTTTGGTTGCTTATTTGTGAAGCCTCCGTATTTTGCATGTAGCCAATGAATACAAATATTGTTATAGTCTTAATCTTCCCAGTGGAACTGTTTGTATCATATTCCCTCATCACAGATCTACAGAGTATCAGCTCCTTACTGAAGTCATCATAGTGAAGGTATGAATCAGATTTATTCCCTTGAAGTAAATGTCAGCAATGAAGTCAAATAAATTGCACTAAGAGTGAATGAGGCTCATGACACTTCATCTTAAAGAATTAACAATGGGAATTTTAGAATGCTTGAACGCTATTTTCATACTGATATCTAGAGAAAAGCATTTGTTATACTCAATAGTTCTTCAGTTTTCTGCAGACTACTGATAAAGTCAGTGAAGTTTTGCTATTCTTCAGTGGAAACCACGACTACCTTACGGTTTCAAGTACTTCACCTAAGTATCCAAGGATAAGGCAACTGCTACATAGGACAAGTTTTTTCCTGAAGGCTAAATTAAAAGAAAAAGCACAGCATCTACTGTCAGACAAATTCCATGCAAGTTTCTTGCAGCAAAGTGCAGATTTAGAGTAACAACAACCCAAAAGTTAAAGATTGATTGCTGGTGCTAATGTTAATAAAAAATAATTCAGCAGAACCCAGTCAAGTTTCACTGGATTTTTAGGGATTAATTTGGACCAGAATTTAATCCAAATCAATTTTCATTCATTTTATAGCAAAGAACCTGGAGCATATGACTTCAAACTGTCTAACCCTGAAGAAGCCTAGTAGATGGAAAATGTTAAGGATACTGTTTTAAATTAATTTTGTTTCTCTTCCACGTAGTAATACTTCAGCCAGATGATAAATAGGGCTCCAAACTTGTGTTCCAACCTTGCAGGGATATTTGCATTTTGGTAACATTTAATACATTCCTAGTTCAAGGTGTAATTACCTATTTAAGCTTTGGCAGAAAAACTGGATTAGGAATTCCTGCCCTTCTGCTACTTACACCTCTTTTCACACTTCAGCTTGTGGCCCTTCAGATGTACCTACAAGTGTTTGTTGCATCCAAGATCATTTCAGTGATCCAGTGTACTCACATTCCCACAAAACGTTATTAAGTGAACTATGGTAGGAAGGTAGGAATGAATTGCTGTGTGAATGGTCACAAGCTTTTCAGTTGAATTTGACAATGTTGCATATAAGTACACCTTCAAGAGAAGACAGTAAGCTGCTTCTGTTTAAACAAGTACATCAATTTCTAAAAATACAAGAGTACATTCAAAAGAACCAAGCTCTAGTTACCTAAATTCTTCATGTATTTGTCCAGTAGATTCTGGAGTTCTTGTTCTTTGTCATTGTTGAACTGTGTCTCCATGGCGAGCAGGATGTACTCATCTAGTAGCATGCGGATCAAATGAAAAGAACCTTTTGGAGGAGAAAGAGAGAGAGTAGCTGAGTTATCTTTGTGACCATCTCTCACCACTCTACAAGAAGCGAGTGAAACAAATAAATAATTGTGGACTTTAAATGACCTGGCAAGACCAACAAGGAATAGTGCCTAACTTCTAGCTCTAATCTCTCTTTGCACTGGCCCACCTAGCTCAATTGTTTACTGTCCTGTAGGCTATTTGACCACTAATTACATCAAAGAAAAATAGTGATGAAAGTGAGACATGCTTTATACTTAAAGAGGGCACACAGTGGAGCTAGATAAGGCTGAAGTCTGCTAGAATGCCTCTGCTCTATTTCTGTTTGCCTTGTGCTAAATAACCAGACAATAACTGGTGAAGTCTTTGACCTTATTTCAAAGATATATCACATTAAAAATGTGTCTCTCCTTACAGCCATTTCAAATACCCTCTGAATTTTAGATAACAATGTACCTATGACTAAAATTAGGAAAATATGTACTAGACTTAAAATGAGTTTCACTTGCTCTACCATCTTCTTTTTTATAAAAGGTTTCCTGAGAATCCCCCAAAATGTAAACCTTTCTAAAGATGGACACATGAACCTTAATTTTTAAAAACCATAAACACTGTTGAATTGACTGTCTGCTGATCCCAGAATTAAATGAGTTGTGATCTGCCTAATTCCTTTTGCTGTTATGAAAAGATACCATGCACAAGAACTTCTATACAGCAGTAATTTTTTACCAAACCGATCCACATGTAAAACTAATAATTTAAATCTTGTCTCCTATACTGAGATATAGAGTTACACTTCCATTGCTATACCAAAATAAACAGAGCTTCTCGGTCTTAAATGGCAAAGCAGTATCAAACAGCAATTCGAAAGAAAAATACCTTTTAAAAATGAACATGTGACACAGGTCACCAACAAAATATTGCTAGCATTTAATGTGAAATGTTAGTTTGAAAAACATGTTACACAGCATTCAGGGCTTTGATCAAAGAATCTTTAGACTAGGACAGGTTCCTCTGCTCAGAAAATGGTGGAAAGCTGGTAAGTGCTAGCACATATGTAGAAAATATTAGTGTTTTTACAAAGCCCAGGTACCAAAACTTGACGCATTGTTTAGAGTTAGGTTATGCATCACTCGAGCACCGAAAAAACTCCATTTGAGAAGGAAGTCTTGAGCTCTCTTCTTTAATGACCTCCCATTTTGCTTGCTTGCCTGAAAGAGAATAGTAAAATACTGTTAAGTATGCTAACTTGCTTTCTGCACACAGGAGAGAAGAAAGGAGAACTGAATATGCTTGAGAGTTCAAGGAGTCCTTGACTCAAGCTGATGTGGCAGGGTGGATTGAGCTGCCTGATTCAAACTGTCTTCATAATGTGTGTCCTAAAGTGATAAAGAAGAGCAGCATTCACTTTTTTCAGTGCAACCAGACTAGAGCTCTGTCAATGTTAGATGAAGCAAACTGCTTACTGCTTGGGCTCTGCTGTGCCCTGAAGGTATATAAATTACCTCATATTCTAGTATTAGAGGTGCCAAATTGTTCTGTAAATATACAGGTGTACAGGGCAGAAAGAAAAAAACCCCACCTTCTGGCACTATGTTAATCCACATAAACAGGGAACAGAAATTAATCTTTGTACTTTAATGTAATCTGTATAATACTGGCCAGACTTTCTCTTACAAAATAGTATGTTTACTATTGTAACATTGACACTTTTAATGCTGCTCATTTCATACTGTCACTTTGCTCTGGCAGTGATTTTTGTGTGGTAACGTATGCCCTGTTGCTTTCTCAAATGGCAAGCAGAAAGAAGCTGTTGTGTGAGTTTGACAGTAACCACACTTTAGCATGAACAGAAGGCAGACAGCAATGGAAGGATTACATGTTCTGTAAATTATTAGCTTCTGCTTAGTTGACCCAGCCTCATATCAGGACTTGTTGGTATTTCTTACCCTTAACTACAGGAAAACAATGCTAGGAACCATACCTGTGAACTTTAATAATACAGTATCACATAGTAGATGCTGAATGGGAGAGTGCTTCACCCTTTTTGCCTGGCTTGTTTATGAGGAACTGTCTTCTGAAATTGTGGAATCAATTTTAGACCATAATCATTTGGTTCTAAAATAAGTTGTGACTGCTTCAGTGGGAGTTTTGTGTCTAGGTAAGTGTGTATGAGGACTTGCTTTGGCTCTGTTGCCCTGAATCATCCAAACTCCTCACTGTGCTGCTCACATATGACAGCACATGTTAGGAAACTCAGAGTGCTTTAAAAAAAAAGAAATTATCACTGTCTCCATTGAAATTTGGGAAAACAGGTAAAGAAAGGAAAAACGACATGCCCATGGTTATTCTGTAAGTGGCAGAGTCACTATTCTGCAAGCCAGTGAAAGCTAACTGCACTGTCTCCTCTTCTTGCATCCATTCATATCAAGATGCTCCCTAAAATGATGGATAAGATATTGCATTTCCAGATAGAACAAGACCTGATGAGAAGACCAGTGTTGAGCTACTAGCAAGCAACATGCAACATTTTATTCTGCCAGTTTACACTCATTAGAGTCACTAATTGGGTAAATATCTCTTACTGGAGCTATAACTCAGAACTCAATTATTTTGTTCTGAGCTATAGCGTAATCATTCCTGTATAACTACATGTATATAAAATACTTGTGATTATAAAGCATCTTGTAAATAGGAGGGGATCCCATCAAAACAATCAATTACTGCGTTAAGCACCTTATAAAGCTACAAAACTGTATCTCTGTATCTTCCATCCTGCTCTATAGAAATCCTTCTACAGGTTAGCTACTTCTGAATCCATCTGCTACATTAACTTATACCACAGAGAGTACCATCCGAATACTATGGAAGAAAGAATTGCTTCTCTAAGGAACAACTTTTGCTCACCTTACTCACTGAGCAATACCCCTGTGATTCTGCATGCACAGATAAGGTGGATGGGTTTCTTTCATGTACTGTTTATGACAGTGCTGACTAATGTTTTAGTTAAGATACTTTGTAAGTTTGTCACACACATAAGATTGTTCAACAGCACTCAGCATGATTAATTAGAATTAACGGCACTGGAACCTTTCATACCAAATGAAGAACTCCCCTGTTACAATAAGCAGATGGAAGCAGAGATGAATCCCATGTGGGAAACCAATGGGACTGCATAAGTAAGGGACTGTGTAAGGAGTAAGGGGAATAGGGTTTGGTCTTGAATCAGGCAGAACATTTGAAAGGTACCTTGATAACCCTTTGCTCAACCACAGTATCCAACCATTCAATAAATGATTCCACAGTGGCATTCTTCTTTAGAAGGTCCTTCAGTTCTTGGAACACTGTAATAGAGTCATCTACCATGTAAAAAGGAGAACATATCATTGCATGCTATTCTGAATGTGAGAAAAAGCCACTCACCAGCCATATGACAATATTGTAGCATGGAAAGGAAAAGCAAAGAATTAGAGCAGTGAAGAAACAAGCAATTCCCCAGCAAAGCAAGCAGACACACATCCATCACACATATATATTTTAATTACTTAAGCATTACAATGACACAGGTTATAAGACAATGAAGTTTTACAAGAAAATAAAAGCAAAAAAAATTTCTGATCTTTTTCATTCCTTTTAAGATTCAGCCTTGAAAACCTTTCTATTAATAAGTTTAGTAGTAAAGGTTTATCTGTAATGTGGCAGATTTGTATACTGTCTTAGGTTTCCCTTATATTTTACAAGTTTCTCACAATATAACATAAAGCTAACTTCCTCAATTCCCATTTTCAAAAAAAGTGCCTGAATGACCAGTTATTTCTCTTCTCCTTTTCTTTTTTTAACTAGTATGAAAGAAGACAAAGAACAATATGGAAAACAGGTACACAAAAAGTAGGAAATGGGCAACTCAAATGAAAATGTGAATAGGATTGTGAACCATTAAAGAGAACAAAGTTTTATGATCAAAGTAACAATATTTAGAGGACGACACATTGCTGTTCTTTCCAGCTCTCCAAACTCTGATCAACATGATTCCTATGACAAAAGTTACTTTTTTAATAGAGAAAATGGCTATATCTTTTTTTTTCAACAACAGGTATGTATATGAAAATTAACACCCTCAAAATTTGTGCGTGACTCCACTCTATTCTATGTAGGAAAACAGCTGTTACCCTTTGTAGAAAATTATGTATTTTTTTAAAGATCAACTTTCAGCAAAAAAAAAATCTATTCACACCACAAAAAAAAGTAAATTAGCTCAAATAGCCATTAAATTAAGCCATAATAATACAGAATTTTTGAGACATCTTTCAAGAATTTATCTGTGCTAGTATCCCCATATTATTAGGACAAAACTTCAAAAGAGATTTTATTACACTTAGCAACTGACATGTAAATGATTTTTTCATCAACCATTTAAAGTCATCTAGCTGGGATGACTTCCCAGCACAAGCTTCTGTTCTTGTAGGACATGCTAAGGCAAACAACTGGTTTTCTTAAGCTACTGAAATTAACATTGAGCTAGGCTAGAGAATGCAGTGCCTACATGTGCCTTTTCTCAGTCCATCTCCAAGTAGACTAGTGTGGCATGGAATGAGTGAATTACTTTTAAGGATACAAATATATCACCATGGACTTACATTCACTGTAGACCTCCCCATCAGAGTCTGTGCTCCCTGAGACTGCAAGGAGTGCCTGAGAGCCAATACTATTCAAATCAACTTTTTCAATATCCGACACCATGGAATTTACCACATGCTGATCAAAAAGGGCTGGCCGAGCAATCTGTAAGAGAAGGCAAGGTAAAATGCTGAGACCCTGTCGTGGTTTATCCCCAGCCGGCAACTGAGCACCACACAGCTGTTCATTCACTCCTGCGCCCCCCCGCCCCGTGGCATGGGGGAGAGAACTGGAAATGTAAAAGTAAGAAAACTCATGGGTTGAGATAAAAACAGTTTAATAATTAAAAAAGAGAAATTATGATGATGATGATGATAATAATAATAATAAGGAAAAGGGAAAAAAATAAGAGAGAAAAATACAACCCAAGAAAGAAAAATTATGTAAACGAAAACAACTGCTCATCACCAACAACTGATGCCCAGCCAGTCCCCAAGCAGCAGCCCCCCTGCCAACCTTCACCCTAGTTTTATTGCTGAGCATGACGTCATATGGTATGGAATATCCCTGCAGTCAGTCATATGGTATGGAATATCCCTTTAGTCAGTTGGGGTCAGCTGTCCCAACTCTGTCCCTCACCAACTTTTTATGCACATCCAACCTACTTGCTGGCAGGGTAGTGTGAGAAGCAGAAAAGGCCTTGACTCTGTGTAAGCACTGCTCAGCAATAACTAAAACATCCCCGTATTATCAACACTGTTTTCAGCACAAATGCAAAACATAGCCCCATACTAGCTACTATGAAGAAAATTAATTCTATCCCAGCCAAAACCAGCACAGACCCACACCTGGGGGTCATCTGAGTTAACTCCTCAGAGAAGAATCATATTCCGTTTAATTTTCTTATCATGGCTGGGCTTTCCGTAGATCAGGTGAGATAATGTTTCCCTTCCATTAGACTTCTTCTAACGCTCTTCTAATGTGCCTTCCTATCAGATAATCTTCACAATGTCAGCCATGTGCTACTTCTGTCTTAATATTTATGAAAGAGAAAACTAAGTCAAGATGGCTATATGGTGCATCTACAGTTATTCATGAGGACTATGACCTCAAAGCCCAAGCTGTTAGCACTTAAGTTATCTGAAAGGCATTGTGTCCTTTTGTATAATCTACCAAACCATCACATGATGGTGCCTCCTAATTGCAGATACCTGTACCCGGCTAACACAGGCTTGGAGCCTCAGCTACCTGTCACTCATATGCTCTCCTTTCAGTCAAAACTCAAAAAGAAATAAGCCTACTAAAGGACATAATGGACAAGACAGTGAACCTTTGCTAGGCAAGAAGGATTATCTGTTATTTTCCAATTTGGAACTAAACCAAATACCCATATATTTCACTTCATCACGTGATTGCCAAAAGTTCCCATGATAGTAGTTCATTATAACCATTGTCTTTTCTCTCTTTCCTACTACAAAAGTTTTAAGTTTTGGTCAGATCTATTTATGGCTGCTTCCTTCTTGATGGTTAAAAGTACAAGATGTAAGTCTTCCATGGCTGATGTTGAACCTTAAAAAAATAATTCATTATATTTCATAGCCAGCAAGGTGCACTGAATGTAACTGACAATTTTTTTGATGTATAGTGTTATTCTGTTTACCTGGGCTAGGTGTAGGAATGACGTCTGTCGTTTCAGGGAGGAAATAAATCTTCGTGCAATAGGCAGTTTCTTTTCCGTCAGGTTTTCTGGTAGATTTTCCAAAGAGGAAACAACCCACTGTTCCCAGTTTTTTGCAAAATTTCTTATATCTGCCAGTAAACTATAGGAAAATAATGCGGTTTAGAGAAGCATCAATAAAAATTGTCTTGCATTAGTTTAAATAATTGGGTTTCAACCTATGATTAACAGACTCCTGGACATATCTGTGAATTACTCCTCAGGTGTCACCAAAAAGAAACAGGAAATGACCAATCATCAAAGTGCTAAAATTGACTACATATTGGTCTGTACCTCCTCTGAGAAAAACTGTAAGCCATCTGCCAATTAAAATAGGTTGAAAAACACTAGCTTTAAGAATAAACCATAAGAAATCCAAGAACCATTAGAGGTACCTGAAGCTAAAGGCCTTAGTCAGACATAAAACCCCAAACAAGATGCCCTTCAAGGGAAAGGAAAGTTAAAAAGATTCAGAGACAATTTACAGTAATCCTCTTATTAATGTCTTGTTGAAAAAATGTTTAGATATTATGGCGATGCATAGGATACAAACCTCAAAAGTACTCTGAAAAAAAGGTAACAATTATTTTTCCTTAAACAACATGAGTACATTTGTTTCCTTTTTGATCTTCTAGGGCTTTAGTGTAGAAGAAACCTATCTCAAAATACCCAACAAGCCAGTAAAATGGAACATTAAAATACTGTGTAGTATTTTAGGGCTGTTCTATAGCTGTCCTCAGAGCTGACAGCATTTTGCCATACATACTCCACTGTTCTAAAAATGAGCATAAATATTGTGAGAAAATTTCTCTAGGATATAGAATTTCTACTATTTACCTGGAATATGCCTAACAAACAGAATGTAGCATTATTATTGTCAAATACCTACCTTTCTGGCATTTCTTGCATTGTTGCAGGGATGAGTACATCTGTAAGGACCTTTAAAAAGTAACAGAAAATTATATCGAGCTTCCACTGGCCATTTATTCATTCATGTCTGTCTTGTTCACTTAGATTGCAAAGTGATTGATAAGGACAGGAAATTTATACAGAGTAAAACCATTCAACCTATTGTCCAGATATTTATATACCTAGATTTCTCCTATCACTATTAGATAGGAACATATGAGATATTTATATACCTAGATAGCTCCCATTCTTAATGTATGACAGCATGCCAGTAAAACAAGAATGTGCTATCATTCATGTCTTACAGTAGGGAAATCAGTAGAAATGAGATGCATAAACACTTTGTCTTTTCTAGCATCACTGTGAGTCTCAGTATAGCAGATACTCAAACATCTCCCAAGTCTTTGAGTGCTATTAGCCACTTGACTCTTCTTTCTGCCATACTGGATGTGGCACTGAAGGTGTTCAGAGGTTAGGAGAAATCCCTATAGCTAAGTGTGGTGTGGAACTGTTTTGGCAAAAAACTGTGCCATCTGGCATGCTTTCTGGGGAATGCTATTAAGGAGGGCAAAGTTGTTAGCTTATATCCCCAAAATCTGTTTCCACTACTAATGTAAATGGTTTGATAACAACACAATAAAATTCCTCCTTCTTTCTGGCAGCTGTGCTGTCAAGAATATCTACCTTGATTACAAGTAAGAAATAATGAGAGACAAAGAAGAGGCACAATAGTAAATTTACTAACTTTTCAGAAATTCTGTCTTATTCAATTTATAATTTAGTGCTCCTGTAGTATTTCTTCTTCTGTCACATATTTATTACAAATAAAGCTAATATCGGGTCTATTGGGACAGCATGTTTAGAGCAGGAAAAAACTCATAAACTCAAGGTACAATATAACCTCTACAAGTAAACGAGGCTTAATGACTTATCTCCAGGGTAGTAATTATGCTATTTGATGCTAATCACCTTTACCTCACTCTGCTAAGACACCTCTTCTTACTTTATAGCTTGATATGCTTCTAAGAAATATGTATTTTCCTCTTTTCTGGATTTTTTCCCCATATTTTTGTACAGTAAAGAATGACAAACAGATGACAATAAGGCACTGCTAAACAGCCCCAAGTCTCTTCTTGTTTTGACTGCTTGGTGTTTACTGTTATGCCAATAGTTATTTCTTCCCATCAATATGTGGTTGTGAAATGTGTTAGAGAGAGGATGACAATCCTTTTCTATTTATATGGCATGTCCTATCAGAGGAACTTAAAGTACTTTGCAGCTATTAATTAATGATCTGATCTGATTTTCCAAATTAAAAACTCAGGAAACTTTGGTGACATTACTTCCCCCCCTCCCCCCAGTGCTCTATCGCTTAATCCTGACCTTGCAATACTCCGTAGTTTCACTTAGTTTCAACTATTTGTGTGATCAAGCTGTGAACTAGATTGAAGAACTCATATGGCACATAAACTGTGCAAAACAAAACAAATGTTCCTTAGACTTTTTTTTAAACCCAAACCAGTTCAGAGTACAGCAGTTTTGCTGGTACATCTAACAGCATAGCAACAGAAATGAAGTGTAGCAGGCAGGAGAGGCAAGAATATCTTAACCCAGTATTGTTCCAGCTTTGTAACATGAAACCATGGCCTGACATAACCTGTGAGTAGCAGATTCACCTGTGGAATCACCTCGCTGATCTGCCACAGACTCTTTGCTGGTAGAAATGGCAATGATGTTTTAAGTAAAAACAAGGCTTCAGTTTTCATCCAGGTTTAATTTAGCCTTGTCAGTGAAGCACACAAGCATTTCTTTCAGCTACATTCAAGCAAGTAGGTCAGGATTTCACTATTAGTGTGCTGCCTGTAGTCACTCATCAAGTGTGCAGCAGAGCTGAGACTGGAGTTCAGCTCTTACATGTGCCAGCTTTATGTTCTCGATTTCAATGGAATCCTTGCAGATTTACACAGGTAAGAGGCAGAAAGCAGTCATGGCATCCTGTTACTCTAACTTCAATGCTGTTTTTACAAAAGTAAAAGCTGTAACGTGGTTGAGATGATTATCCATATAGCTAAATGCTTAACTTACCTTATACAGTATTGAGTCACAAACACAGAAGATGTCAACGATGATAGGATTTTCAAGCAGGGGAAGAAGATGGTCAGGCATTCCTTGCCAAAAATGCAATAAGAAATGCTGAATCTAAAGGAGTAGGAATCAGATTCATGCACATAAATAATCCTTTCTTGGCTCCCTGTGCAATATATACCAAGAATGTGTGTTGAAACAACCTTACCTCTTCAAAGTTCCCATTAATTGCATTGTCAAGGACACACTGACAGTGTGTTTTGTACATCATGATAAGAGTATCTACCTATTTTGGAAGAAAGAAAGATTAAACAGAGTTTCTTAGCTCTCTCCTCTACTGCTATAGTGATCTAGGTTTCTGCTTTCTGCAGCTAGTATTTAAATGTAGAATATAAACTGTATTACAATGCATAGTTACAAATAGGCAGTCTGTATATCCAGAAGTGATGAAGAGGTCACTTATCTATAGTTTTTATTGACATCTTTAAGTCTCAATGCTGTTGTCAGAAATGTAGCATCTGAATCTGTATACAAGGGAAAATGTGGATATCAAAGTAAAGCAATAGCTAGATTAGCCAGTCAGATGGTAAAGTAAATTCACCTTTCTGAAGCTAAGATTAATCCCAAAGGGTAGTGCAAGTTAATCATTAGGCTACTATAGGCGTCTATGAGTGTTCTGAAACATCATCTAGTTGGACAAATGAGAAAATAGCTGCCAGTCATTTGGTCAAAGTTTAATCACTGCCTTACATGAACTGAACTTTAAAAAGCAGAACTCCCTTTCATGTCATCAGGCTAATTTATATGACTGGAGTGTTCCCTGATTTTAATAACTGTGCAGAGGTATTACAAGATTTTGTAAAAAATGGTAGTAAATCTTAAAATTTGTAGCAAATTATAAAACAAGAAATTTGTAAAGTATTTTAAGGAAAGAAAAATGCTAGCAAAACCATTCTTATAGACCAGAATCACAGAAAGTTTGTCACAGCTTATGAACTTCTCCAGCAGACCAATATACGTTTTGCATGAACCTAGTACCACCTTATTTCAATACATTTAGCATGCAGATTTATTTGAAAATGGACCTTGCTGACTTTCAGGGCTGCTTCTATAACTACATATCTTTGATAAACAATGGCAAAGTGTGAGATTCAAGAACATTTTAAAGATTTTTTTTGGAAAGGGTTGATGGAAGTTTAAAGTTTGGGTAAGTTTTCTTCAGAAACATAAAATGCAGAAATTATCAATCTATTTTAATGCAGACTGCTACATTTATGGACTCTCCAGAGATTTCAGCTACATGCAATTTCTTAGGAGTTTAATGCAGCAGTCAGACTTCACGTACGGGCTCTCTTGAACAGAGTACATAGATATCTTAGGTTCAATAACCCTTGGTCAGATAAGCTGAAGGAGGGGAAAGACAGTAAGGAAAGAAAACAGGAAATAAGAGAACAAGGGATGAGGAAGGAGCAGCAGGAAAGAGTGAGCAAGAGATACACAGAAATTCACCTCTCTTCCCACAGTCTCCTCATAACATCATGAGTCTGTCCCCAGAGTCACTCGCAAAGACCTGCTGGGCCCTCCCATCATCTGGTTCCAACATCAGAGCAATTACATGCTGCTGACCCCAAAATGAAGAGAAAACGCATCTTTTTCTTCATTGTTGGAGTGGTAAAATTCAGTTTTGCTTACACTGCTGTGTTGGGTCTGCAAGGAACCTCAAATGCTCTTCAGATTTAAATGTTACGAGAATGCTGTATATATGAGAGATGTCAATTCACTGATGGAGACTATAGCAGGTGATGCACACTGCTGAGTACACCAGTTCTTGGGTTTTCTTTAGGAACTGTAAGATTTCCAGCTAAGATCTCTGTACTACAGATGGCTCCTTTTGTTTAGCTCCTCACAACAGGAATCCTAGGCTTCACTACTTTCACAGAACAAACTTAAGAGAAAGGGCTCATAAAACAAAAAGCTTTAAAGCAAAATATCTCAAGACAGCCACCATCATGACCTGTATTAGCGGCTAAATTGGAGAGTTCACAACGTGTATCAAAAGGTTTCTAGCACAGTTCAGGGATGTAGCAGCCTGTAATGTGACCAGAAACAACACAGACGTAACACAGAGGCAAGGAGTCAAAGACATAAAACACGTCAGCAATACCTCTAACTGAACAGTTACCCTTAGGACGAGCAATACTGAGTATTGATTTGAAGAATACGAATTTACTAATTTAAAAAGAAAATATATGCTCAGATTTTCATAGTCTCTTTTCAAAAAATTAATGAGAGTAAAGTTCATATAATTATTTGTTGTGAATTATTTGTTCTGATCTAATCAGAACAACATTTACCTTAAATCCAAAGGCATTTGGAATGAATACAACTCTCAGTTATTTGTTTGGTTTGCTCTCCCCGTCTTACATACCATCAGTTTGTAAAATACTAGGTCAGTTAATAGGTAAATAATTCAACCACCTTTCCAGTGGACAGCCGGTTAATCGGTGTTAGTAAAGGTTTGCCCCCTCTATAAATCAGTCACCTCTGTTTGATTATGGACATTTCTGGCTCTTTCATGTCAATACCTCAAAGGCTAAGACATGAAGAAACATTCTGGGGCAATTTTTGATCTGTAAGTCAGAAGAGAAGTAGCTCACATTTTACCTTGTCTTTAGAAATGCACCCTTGAAGCAAAAGGTGTTGAGCACTTGGAAACTCTGGGAGGAGAGTTCCAGTTTTGGAACTCAGAGAATATTTACGAGTGAAACCACCCTGAAATGGAAGAGAAAAAACAGGAACATTGAAATAGCTAATATAGATTCAACTGAAACCAATAATTCATGCTAAACTTGTATATTATCTCATGAGTCTCCCAATGTTCTAGAATATTTACATTCAGATAATCCTTCAAAAATATTGATGCTTATCCAGATCTGGATTCCAGCTCAGGAAGGTAATTAAATATGTGCCTAGATCTAAACTCCACCAAATACAGTTTTTAGAGTGATGCAGCCTTTGAGCCATATTAATTCATGGAATCCTGCAAGCTTAGATTTAATCTATGTTTAAAAACTGAAGTAGAATACTACTCTCCTCTACAGTAAGGACTGTGACATCCTCAGGGAGACTCTAAGTTTTATTTAATATATATCTTTCTAGTGCAAGGATGTACAGTACTGGAGATATTATTGTTCTCCCCTGCAAACTTCCTGCTCTGATAGCACTGCAGTAGTGATTTCTGCTGTTTTACTATGGTAACCATTATTTTAGTTTATCATAAAGTTTGAGAACATTTTATGGTGTTATGGATGTGATGGTATGTAGGGTCTACAGACACTTCTGAACTAAGTATTTATTATATTGCTCTCTGTGATCGTGGCAGACTTGACATGAAGCACCAGTTTCATATCTCAGTAAGAATGATATTCCCAGCCATTTAGTGTTCTTCAGTTACTTTGTTGAGGCATGGTCAATGCTGACCCGGAGACAAGATAAATTCCTCCTGAATTATGCTAAATTCTGCTGAACTGAGAGATTCTTTCAGTTCTTGGAGTTCACCTCCTAAGCCTGTTTAGCTTGTGACATCCATCTGAAATATCGTAGACGCATCTTGTACTAGTTACAGACTGAGAAAAGATCTTGAATAATTATTAGATGCTAGCCTTTGGAGAGATGGGATTGAAGGATGAAACAACAAGCAGCCTTGTATGTGTGGATACTGACCATGAAGCAATATTCGGTAAATCAACCCTTGACTCCTAACCTAATACTCTCACAAAATCTGAATTAGTCTACTTCTCAGTAAAGCTGAGCAGTAACATCCTCTAGTGATAGTGTTACTATGCTTATATTTATAATGCACACCACATTAAGCTTATTAAGCTCTCAAATGATATAATTAAGATGAAACCTTCACCCTCAAGAGAAGCAATAAAATCTGTATTATGATTCTGTCCTTACTGACTGAATTGTACTTATTCTCATAGGATTGCATTCAAACCTAAAGAAGACTATTTGGCTGAAACCCTTTGTTAAATTTTAGCCCACCCAGTCCTTATGTCAAGGCAGTGTACAGAGCCTTGAGCAGGCCTTCTGCATATTCCTGCAGAATACTTCTGTGCAGATTCCCTTTGTACTAACGGATGGAATTTATGACCTGGCACGAGGCATTTGAACAGTACCTGAACTGCTCTCTTCCTACCCCTTTGCATACAGTCAGATTTCACTGAAGTGGGAATAGTAGGTATAAAATGTAACATACAGTGTAAAAGTGTGCAAAGGGGAGTATTTTCCTGTACATGTTGACTCATGAATTGGAGGCCAGTTTCAAGTGAAATTCTATCAAATACTGAATTCAGAAAACTATAGCTGTAACTGACTTATTCACCATTTATATATCGCTACTTTTATAGGGTGATATGTCTGCCAAAACAGACAGCAAGGAACAAAAGCATACATTATGTAAACACACTTTGCCTGTGCTATCTACTACTCAAATACATATAAAGCTCTAAGTCAAAGAAATTGTAGAAATTTAGAAACATTAATACTTCTTCTGTGTCAATACTTTTGCAATGTTGTAACTGCCTATCAGTATCAGGAGGTTTGTTTTTTTTAATAATGGGAGTAATCTTAATGATTTTATTATGCAATTACCCATTAAATATATTAAAAGCTCTGATTAAAAGGGATTAGTTCATTTATAAGAAGGCAGTGATGGTGGTGGGAGGTTTAAGAGATGATAATCTGCAATGTTTTTTACCTTGCTAATGGACTTATATTACTGTGCCTCAGTTCTAGGCTTAATATTTTAACCCACTGCCACTTGCCCTTTCAATTTAATGCCATCTGTTTCTAATGGCCATTTAACATTAAGATAATGACAGTAATATTATCTGCCTAATTAACCATGCAGACTCTAATGGTGTACTAACTGGTTTAGATAAAAGAATTTGCTGATATCTCCCCCTACAGAAAGAATACTAGAAAATGTGATAAAACATACCAGAAGTAAACAGTGTCCCTGGCACTCAATAAGTGTTCATTCAAATGCCATTTACTCAGTATATTTAGACAATCAGTGCTTTAACATCTTTTCAATGTCTTTATGTTCCTACTGAGAATTACACCTTATGCAATCATTGTAAATCTTTCTGTAATACCTAACTGCATGTACTTTCAAGCAAATGAATAAGGATATATCACCTGTTCACTTTAACGGAAAGTATGATG
Organism: Harpia harpyja; assembly: GCF_026419915.1. Classification (NCBI taxonomy): domain Eukaryota; kingdom Metazoa; phylum Chordata; class Aves; order Accipitriformes; family Accipitridae; genus Harpia; species Harpia harpyja. The sequence goes on along the minus strand of NC_068942.1, from coordinate 9,628,743 downwards.
CCAAATTTTCAGTACGCTGAGATTGTTAAAATTCAGTTTTGACCATGAAAGACTTTTTTTCTTTTAAGACCTGCCTAAATAATTTCAGACAACACAGAGCTAGACAATCAAAAACTTATACTGATGTGCCCTTTCTCACTTATTTCCACCGACTTCTCTGTAATTCTTTTTCTGGGAGGATGAAGGTATTGAACTTTGGGGCAGAAACAAGACAGGTTTATGGAACTGTCAATTCCCAAACAGACTGGGAATGCCACATCAGAGATGGAAGTAAATGTGCGTTCATTTATGCCAAGGGAACCAGACATTTTCCATCCCAAAACTCTGAAAGAATGAATGCTGTAGTAGTGCTCATGAATTGTTGAGTATGTTCGGGATATCCCGTGGCACAGCACTATCTTTTTTTTACAAGATAGCTGATTATCTGAACAGGGAAAATGCAGCAGATCTAATCTATCTGAACCTCACTAAAATACTTGACATGGTGTCACCATGGGAAATGATCAGTTATGCTGGTGAGAATGGGGATTAGTACAAGAATGTAAAATGTTTAAGAAACTGACTTCAGCTGAAATGCTAAGAAGTTCTGTTGACAGAGAAACTACTGGGTTGAAAAGGGATTGATGTGAAGATTTTCAAAGATCAGACTTGGGGCTGATCTCATTGAACATTTCATAGATTAAATTGGCTGACATGAACTAATGAAATCATCAATAAAGAGGAAGACCAAGAGGTCACGTAGAAAGACCTGGATGGCTTTGAGATAACGGCAATAAAGGGGATGAAAATCAATAGAGCAAAGCTACACTCTCAGGGACCAATAAGAATTCCTGCTATCAGCTAGGAGTTGCTTATCTGGAAATGAAAAAGGAGAAAGACTTGTTGTGTATCAGTTGGTCACAGAGGGTATATTTAGTCTAGTAAATTAAATGGTGTCAGAAAACATTCCCAGGCAATACTGGAACAGTATTATTCAGAATGACCCCTGGCATTCTTTTGGCCCATGCCAGTTAGTCTCCCAAACAATTCCTAGTCATGCTTCAACAGTTACTGCATGCTAGGGACTCTTCTCCATGGCAATGTGGCTGAGATGTGCCTATGTTGTTGTGTAGGTTCAGGAGTTTAATAATATGAATGCAGGCTATTCCATGCCAGTTGAACTTAGTGTCAAAGAACAATCCTGGGAGCAATCCTTAACCCTTAGGGTACAATAATCCATAATTTTCTAGTATAATATGATGAGAGTATTTCTAGTATAATATGACCAGAATGACAGTGACTATACCATAGTATACAGTAGTGAAAATGTAGGCTACTTGTGGAAAAAAAGCCACAAACAAAAAGAATAAAAAAGCAAATGCAGTTCTAGGGTTCACCAGAAAGGATATTTCCAATAGAAACTGGAGACATGCCATTTAGAAGACTTTATGATTTTTTTTCTATAAAGATATTCAAATAGGAACAAGTACAGTGAAAGGCTATAAGGCTGATCAGAAGTGACTAAAAGCTGCTGCTTGTTCCATCTAGCAAGCAAAAGCAGCAAAAAGACGTATCACAGGAAAATGTCACGAAGAGCAAAAAATAGAGAAAGACAATCCAGACCAGGAGGTATAAAATTCAGTTTATTAAAAAAAAATCTTTTGGCTTCCAGTCAGACAAATGAGATTCTGAAAAAGCCCTCCTGCAAAAGTAATGGATGCAAAAAATTAAGCTAGAGCTTGATCCTTTGCTTAAGAGGATCTACTATGAACCTCTGCAGTTATGGGAACTGGATTGGAACAGGAACCCCAGAAGGTGCCTTCCAATCTTAGTTTTCTTTGAATATTTAGAGGAGCAAATACTCAGCTTCATGAAAAAAGGTTATGCAGGTTTTAATGAAAAATATTGCTGTAATTTTCAAAGAAATGAATGTGAAGAAAACCACAGGTCACATATTATTTGGATTATATCAGAAGTGAAAGGAAACAGACTATAGCACTTACCTCATTCTTTAACTTGCTTCCAGAGAACCTTTGAAAATAAACACATTTGATTATTTTTTGATAAGCAGAATATTTTTAGAGTTTGTACATATATACACACATATAAAATAGATATATAAAATAGATCAATTAGAAAAATGATCACACTTTTCCAAATGTAATTATAATAAAAAAACATGCTTTTTTCTTAACTTCTTCCATTGATTTGCAAGTGCCTGAGGATATAAGGAAACCTACTGATGTCTTCTGAAACATGAAGATTCAGATCATTAACCAAACAGTAGAGTATAAAACTCAGTTTCAGGTTTTTCTCTGGATCTTTGCAACTTCACAAATAGCAAAAGGCCAGCACAGCTGCAAGTCCATAAGGTCTTTACGAGGAAATACATAAAGTTTTCAATATAGCTGATTAAATTCAGAGTAGAAAAAATATATCTAGAATTTACACTTCTCAGGAAAATGAAGAAATCATTGTGATTTTCCATTCTTTTTCACCACAGTATTATTTTAATGCAGATGAAATGCGTTTCTGAGATCAAAGATTCATTAACTGGCAAAAATGTGTTGCAGTATAGCAAATGTCCTATTAAGAGTCCAGTTGAGAGATTCCCAATGAAGTCATTGGACTATCAGGCAACTCTTCAGTGCAGAAATTAGAAAGCACATTTAAATTATAACTACTAAAGTAGAGGATGTGTAATGATAGAGATTCTAATGGATCAGTATAATGATAAATGTTGTTTGATTATTGTTATTTCCTGTTCTGCTAGCTGCCAACTGATAAGATACTGTGGGCAACATGAGGTCTTATAATTAATAGCGGCAATATTGTGATTTCATGCTGTTGAGATGCTCTGCTGGCAGGACAGAAAAACAGAGGCTGAGCGGTTGTGGAATTCCTCCTGCCCAGGCCAAGTGCCTGTCAGTTCCCATCACGTGATGATCCAGCGTATGTTACCTACAGAGTTCCCTTGGTTGTTGATAGATGAGTATGAAAGAAGGCATCACTCAGCTGATTACAACCTGGAGTTAATTAGCTTCATAGCTGGATGTATTTGTTACAGACTGTGGATTTCCACATGTGCAGCAAAATGTACACAGAATGTGCAGCAAAATGTACACAGAATGTACAGCAAAAACACGAGGCAGCATCTGCTAGCATTTCTCCTCCGGAGCCTTAATTGCTAGCTAAAGCTACCCTTCACACAGTGCTGTGGATGCTAATGATTTCTGGTGTTAGGTATGCTCCTTTCACAGTGCAAGGCTTGATATTTAAAGGAACCAGGAGGTCAAATTTACAGTGCAATTTAAGGATTCAGGCATCTGCAACCCTGCATTTAAGGACTACTGTACTCAGCTCAATTACCTAAATATTAATGCATGAATGCCAATTAAGTTTGAAATGGCAGTAGAGGCATATATTTAGGCAACTAAACTGAGGCCCATTGCCCCTTCTAATCTTTTGACAAGCTGCCATCTAACATGCAAGCCTGCTGGTAAAGGCCTCCATATGCCTACATTTGTGCATGGGCATGGTGTGATCTGATACCATTATCAACCCGTATATTTTCCCTGCCTATTTCTCCCCCAGGCTTGAGCCAGGAACTATTTTTATAGCTCACCTACCAGAACAGACATCAGACGAAGGACAGATTTTATGATGGATCATCATATGCAGCAGCAAGCAACTGGGAGATTCACTCTCAGTTTTGAATCCCTACACTGCCCGACTCTTTCCTTACCTAGAATCTTGTTCTTAACCCCAGGCTACTGTGTCATTCTCTTTACACAGACAAATCCAACCACAATGATGGCCCAGACTGTGCAAAATGAGCATTTGAACTTCTGCTCTAAATCAGCTAGGGAGGCAATTTGACTGCTGGACCCTGAAAATTCAACATCTCATACATGAGAGCACAAGTCCTAACACAAAGAAAAGGTTCCTAACTAGTGAATCTAGTGAATCCAGTGAATCTAGTGAGCACTCCTGAAAATCTTAGAGAGTATCTATGCTATCTTTATGTGAGCGTATACTGTCAGAAATCCAGCCATGGGGAATTTTGCAGAACCTCCACTTTCTTTGCATTCATTGCTGCTAGATTGTGCAAGGACAGAGCTTTACATGAAAAGGGCACTGACTGACATAAAGCTGATGACTATAAGAGTGATTATATTCCCTTAAATGAAAATAACTGTGTTTTAGTTAATTAAATGAGCAATTTGTTCAAGATAATTCTGTATTATGAGGAACCTCATCTTTCTGTGTACCAGTAACACCTCTGCAGCTCTGGATAAATACTGGATAAGGAAATAGCATATTCCAGTCTATGAAACCTTAAGTCCTGCAGTGGAGAGATCCGTCCTTTTAAGCATCATTGGCAACATTACCCTCAATTTTTACACTTGTACTATTGTTTGGAAAAAGTCTCTTTGGATATAACCTAAATCTACCAGCAGCTGAATTTCGTATATGTGATTATAAACTCATTTATTCCTTTCCTTTCTCGGAGTCCCCATTTATACAGGTATACTGCCGTAGACAATGAAAGCCGTCATTCAAGCCATATGTGAACGGACACATTTGTTTTACGAACTATTAATCTTTGGCAAACCAACAGGCAGCTATCGTAACGTATTGATCCTGCTAGCTGTCCCTTAAATAAATATAATTAGAGCTTCCTGGGTTAGGTTTAAACTGATATTAGCCAGTCAAAGGACCTGTAAATATTAATCTACACTGACCCCTCCCTCCTGCCCACAGGTGCCAGCTTCACACCATTCTCCAGACGTTTCATAATGGGAAGCTGTCCTGGGGAAAGAACTCAGAGGGCGACACACAAGCAAACAAAATGAGACAAGTGTTCTGGAAATGGTGTTTTGCTACCTCACACGAACTTGAACAAATCCTCTGCTGTTGTAAGTCGACACAGCTCTATACTGACTGTGGTGGGGCCATACTGGAAGACACTAGCAAAAGATCTAGATCAACCTCTTAAAACAAAATCAATGTCTTCAGGGAGCAAGCTGCTACTTAAATCTGGGAATGCCAGACATTGAGATATACAGCATTACTAGTTCTGGTATCAATAAAAATTAGTGTCCTACAAATACCTTCCTAAGGGAAGGTTAAAGTTAGACCTTCACTGACTAAGTCTCAGAAGTTATGTTATTGTACCTGGTTAAGCCTTTTCCAGAATACACAGAGTGGTAGTATGCACTGCTTTCTTTAATGCCAATTCCATAATAGTGATACCTGTGGAAAAAAACAGAGGAGTGTTTATGAGTGATGTCTCAAGTAAAGCAAACTGTCAAATTGATTTTCAATGCTTTCTGAAAACTTTTCTTAACAGTGTCTACCAAATCCTTTCACTGACATGGAACAAAATCTGGTCTCATAGAAAACAGTATTGTCATTATTTGATCCAAAATTCAAGGATAGGATCTTTAAGTTTAAAACACTTTCTCTCTTACAAGAATGTAGCTGGAACAGCAAATCTCCTAGAAACATGTTACATCTCTTTTCCCTAATGTGCATTCTCTTTCATTTTACTTCATTTGTTGAAAGGGTGCTGGGTTTGATCTACCAGGTTTATTTTATCAGGCTTACCAGTGTTACATTTAGGAAGTCCCACAAAGGACTTCTCAGTTGAAAATAACTTGCCAGTGTACCCTATAAACTAGCGTTCAGCCTCCTATGACTAAAAATACTAACATGTCATTCATTCATTCTTCTCTCAGGTGGTAGGCTGACTGACTCTGAACTATTTAGCAGCTTAAGCAGTTCTCATCCACATTTGTCTCCCTTACTGCTGTCCTGGAGATTACTGCTCCCAAATAGAGCTGGAAGAAGGAACACAAGCCTGTTGCTCAGGCTCTGCAGTGCTAAGCCCAACACCTCAACCAAAGACACTAAAGAGGGTATGTTGGTGCTAAGAAAACTGGCTATGCAGTAGATACTTACTGCTTTCCATTGATTTTGCTACAAAAGAAGTGACCTTCAGGAGAAGGGCAGGAGAGCAAGCTGGGGGCAGCTCTTTCTTTACCAGTCATAGCAAAGTTTGCTTGAGTTCATCTGTCAAAGGTGATAGGCCGTGTCTTATAAATTCCACTCAATAGATTTAAAAACTGATTGTGTTAAACCAAATCTGTCTAAGAATGTTATGGACGGTATACTCACGTTCATTTGTTTTTTACTAAAATTAGCTTGAAAACACCATGGCAGCTGTTTTAACTGAACTGCTTCAAAGTTAACACTAGTAGTTCAAGTACATTGCATGTAAACCAAGACTTAACACAGAGGTAACACTTTGCAACGTATTGACCAACTTCACTGAAACTTCTCAAAAGCTTGAAGAAATGCACTCTTAAGACACAAAGCCCCCAGCAAATAGTTCATAGAACACATAAACAAAACTTTTCAGCTCATCTCTGCTGTTCCTGGTGATGCCCATTGAAAAAAATCACAATCTTAAGTGTTTGCTCTTGTATGAGACAGTGACAGATAAGAACAAAACCCTCAAATGCTTTATATTGACAAAGCTGACTAAAGGCATTAGATACAAATGATGTTTAAGAAAATGTTCATTAGGGTGATACATTTGCTTAGCCCAGGTAGCTTTGAAAATCTCAGCTGAAATAGTCATTCTGTTTCTGGACAGTCTGTTGTATGCATTCAGGATTTTACAGCCAAGAAATGTAACAGAAAGTGGCTGCTGTTAAACATCATGGCTTTTACTGTTTGCCTGAAACTGATGAGTCTACATAATACCACTAGATCGCACTTGTACCTGGTGACCTGTAGGGAAGGCCAAAAGTTTCTCCCCTATTTCTTTATTGTTAGTTTTCTTGCCCCCTAGGTGTATTTTTCTGAGGGATGGTGATGTGGTGAACTGACCATTTTTAAATGCCTGTTAAAACTCAGAAGCTCAGATATAAGACCATCTGTTCCTAACAGTTCCCTTTTTATCCATTAAAGTCAGAGTTGGCTGATCAAAGCAAAGTGACACCTCAGGGTGGTTTAGGATACCAATGGGACCTTTCATTAAATGCCATAATGCTAGACTGTTGTCCTCCAGTTCACATGCAGCACTGTGTCACCTATGTTGTGAGTTAAAGTCCTAAAGTTTTTTCAGCTACTACTTTTGGTTTAGGAGTATTAAACAGATAGACTTGGGCCAAAGACCTGGATGTGGAAACTCCTAATGTTTGACAGAGTTCTGACACAAATGCTAAAGGCATGGACATTTTTTCTTCTTTCATGAAAATGAAGTAATTTTAGATGTGACACAAGAGGTATTGAAAATATACATGTATGGATTCTTTGAAATAACAGCATTTACTTAGTCTTGACATTGCAAAGGTTGTGCGTTGAACAGGATGAAAAACAAAATAGAGCTGTGACCGCTTCTTTAACAATGTTATCTGCACATTTGTCACTGGCCATGTAAGCAAGCAGTTGCCTACATCTCATTCCAACACCCTAAACCTCCCAGTTTGAATCACATGCCATTTTTTAAATTCTAAAAATAAAACTTCACACTTTCACCACAAATTTGGAATTCCCTCCTGCTAAAGTTGGAGTGGGCCAGAGGCAAGGAAAAGCATTACTTCTTTACATAGATAGGATTCAATATCTAAATTATTCAACATCCAATTCAATATTAACATATTTGGGCTAGAAACAGGAACTGTTGTATATTTTGGATTCTCAGGTTTCCAGTGGTAGGCAATATACTTGTTCCTGCTCTGGAATGCCCCAAGATATCAGAACTTACCATTGTGACATTTTGTTATGTAGAGAATAGATATTTTCAGTACCTATTCTGTGTGTATTAAAGGCATAGCAGTTACCATTCTGATTTCCTTCGGCAATTTGTGTAGTTGAATTTTTAGTACTAAAAAATACAGCTTTCTAGTCATGACGCAGAAGCAATGAAAAAATAATCTGTACTTTTCAAGCTCTGTCTGGCATACTTCATACAGTAATAAGGTATGAAGATTTTTATTCTCTCACAAGCCGAAGTCATTAGCTGAATAGCTTATTTTGGGCTCCCTGTTGAGAGTAGTATACCCATCCCAGACACACTGATAACATCTTTAACCTACTACTTCAAGTACCTTCTTTCTGTCTCTTTATATGTATATGTCTATGTGAAAGTACAGTATATAAGTATTTTACTATTTATATGACTATTGTATAATCAATAAAATGAAAACAGTTATCATAAGGAACTTATTCTCAATTTGTGTAACAAACCTTTTAAAAAACAGATTAACTGCTTTCCTCTTTTAATTTTAGTGGTTTGTTGTAACATATGTTCCTACGCAACTAGCAGCCCTGATTTTAGCATACACTGACACAAATGATAGCTGATAAGGAAATGATAGGCTTAAGCTGTTCAGGGACTTGCAATAACTTGTTATCACGGGGCCAGCTGCCATATCAGTTTTATTAACCCACTAAATCACTCCTAATAAATAAGATAATAGTTTTCAGACATGATGGATAAAAGCTAAGATTCATCATTGATCAAAGTCTACAAAGAAATTAAATTGTAACTTGAGCTCAAACAGTCTTCTGTGTCTACGGATTGAGCAGTATGTACGTTTTCCCAAATAGCTGCTCCAGGTAATACATGTACTGTGAAGGTTATAACTGAATTCTAGCAGTGACCAGAGTACGTTCAACATTACCTATGCAAAAAGGCAGATTCAGAACCTGCTGCACAGACAACTGTTGCTTATGAAATACTAATCTAAGAAGAGAGCAGTTTGCAGTATTTATTGTGCTGGGTCTTCTTCCACTCAGCAGGAATATAGAAAATTTCCCCTACATTAAGCAATCTGGAGTGATTAGCATGGGCATCAGAGATGAATGAACTCTGTTAACAAAATTGTGTCCAATGTATTGTACCTTCTTGGTCAAATGTTTAAATGAGTGTTTTAGTATTGATACTTTTGTACAAATGGGTTGTTGGATGTGAACACAGAGAGGCTCTGACTTGAAGTTCTAGGATTTATTAGATCTGTTTTTAAGTCTCTCCTTCACCCGGAACTGGAGATGACAACTTGGAATCAGAGAAGGAACTAACATTTGTGTATCTCACACCTTAAAACAGCACCTGTATCCCACACCTTAGAGCAGGAGTTCTTTCTCAAATCCAATTCATGCTCGTGAGAATGCTAGGAAGAGCTTGGCCTTGTTTCAGTGCAGGAGAAAAACAATTCTGTCACCTTGAAGATGATGGAAAAGGTAACTGATTTTCTTTGCTTTCTTCTGACCACAGCCAGGCTCTATCGACATGTTACTGTGTATGCATGCAGTGTCCATTAAGGCACTTTACTAGTGGGGAGTTAGCTTTTCTTTGCGATAAAAGAACAACGATTCCATTGGAGAGGAATTGTCATTTTCCTTTCATGCTTTCACAGCATATGGCTCACTAGAGCCCTGGACAATGATGAGAGCTCCTAGGCAATACTGCCATATGAAACATCACTGTTAGGAACAGTTAGTACTATTACTGCTCCTACTAATATTATATCAAAATAATGATAGCAACAACAAAAATAAAACATGTCACTACACTACCATGCTTAAAAAAATAGGATTTAATTGCTAGTAAGAAGTGTCTCTTACCAGTCCCAGTATCCCAGCTTTGTTCCACACAGAAACAGCTTACAACATTTAGAGTCCATGCTGACATAAAAGCAGAGGGTGACTAGTCATTTACCAAAACTGAGGAACAGCCCCTTAATTTGCTTATTAATTTAATGGAAATACTTCTTTAAATTGCATTTGTGTAACTAACTGCTACCTGGTGAAAGCAGAAATTAATTTGCTTCTCAGTGAGCCTGTGGTTCTGAGGGGAATATAGTCCACAACATCAGAGATCGATAAATAGATAATCAAAGATCATTATTTATACTGTCATTTCTCTGTAAGTACTTGCTGCTGTATTCAGTCTCTGAACTGAAGATATTGTCACTTGTGCCTTTTGTGACGTCTTTTTTTGCACAGCAAGAACAATGTAAATGTATCTCAGTGGAAATGAGAATTGCAGAGGAAAAGTCTCTGAGGAAAACTCCAATGAAAAAAAATAAGGAGAAACAAATGCCAGATGTTTAAACAAAACCTCCTGGTGCCTCATCCCTTTGAGGAAATTGTTCAAGAACAGTTAATCCATATGAAAATATGGCACATAATACCACCAAGGTCAGTAGAGATATGGGATCTGCCGAAGAAATGTTGGGCATGAGGTATCTCTGTGTTAATACTGTTAAATGTCTTAGAGAAAAGGGGAATATAGTGGCACAAGTCCCAACACGGTTAATTTTATAGCTAAATTCCCATGTCAGAAACTACATTTGAAACATACTCCTTCACTTAACAGAGGTTGACTTACTGTGCTTTAAATTATGCAGACACATGATATGTTTTGGAAGTTTGGATCCTAATTGGACCTTGTTTATCAATTCATTAGATATGTCAGAACAAAAATACAATGAGCATTTGGGAGACTTTTCCCCTTGTATTATCTCATTCATTATAACTTGAAAGTGGTTCTCCAAATACGTTGGGTTATGAACCTTACTAAGACTTAACCAAGGCATCGATGAATTAGTAGGTTGTCAAATATTCCTGCACAGATTGTGAATGCCAGTTCTCCTAAAATTTTAAACACAATACCAGCAGCAAACGTCCATCTGCAAAGCTAAGTCTACATCAGCTTATGCCTGTAACCATAGCTGAACTTCGCTACAACAGACAATACATGAAATCCCTCTTTTCCCCTATAAATAACCTTTCTAATAGTGACTCCCCTCAAAACCCCTCTATTCAGCATCTATAGGTCATCTACAAAAAGAGAAATGAACTTCAGTTCCAGTTTTCCTCTACACAATGCAGATTGTGTACTCTCTCCTGACAAAAATCAATGGATTACAAGTTTGTAAGACTGTGACAGAAACTATGCAAGAACTGTCCTGTGTTAAAAAAGGAAAAATATTCTATGCAGGCTTTATTTCCTTTGGATTTTATTCTTATTAATGATTATTTAAAATAAATACTTGAGACATACTCAAGAAATAGAACATCTTTGTAAAAATTTGGAATTTAAATTCTTCTCCACCTTCATTTATACTGCAAAAAACCTGAAATTCACAAATGACATCTCCTATGCATTCTTCAGCAAAACTAAGGTGTAATCAACTGTCTATTTCTTACATTTCTAAGGCAGGAAGAAAATCAAGCATAACAACATGAAACAACCCCCCAAAATTATAAAAGTAAACAATGTATCTCTCAGAGATTGGTAGTATACTGCAAAGCACATAGGAAAACCAGGGTCTTGTAGGTTTTTTTCCTTTTCAGTCTCCTTTTATTTTGAGTTTTGCTTATAAATTACTGAAAGACAAGAGTAACTTTGTCTTTCAAGGCTAAGCGGTTCAAAATAAAGAGTCTTCCCAAACAAACAGAATGTTTGAGTTTCTTCTATTACTACCAGTATTCTGGTTTTCTATCTTATTCATTAGCAAAATGTTTCTTTGCTAATTTTCTGGGTTTTAGTTTTGTTTCAGTTAACCATCAACTCTTTGTGCTTTCTTCTATAAGTCAAGGATAGTTTCATGAATCTTATTCAGTAAGTACATAAACACATTTGTAATTTTAAGCAGGAGAAAAATGCTAGGGCTACTCATGTACTTAAAGGCATGCATCACCTAAAATATAGGCATTAAGGATAAATGTTTAATTTCTGCATAAACAGAGAAAGGTGGACACAATATCTATCCTAATTTGCTCCTCGTAGCAATGCCTTATTTTTAGGAGAACATATTCTGAAATCAATAGAAATATACAGATAAGTATCTGGTCTAAATTTGATTTGAGATTGAAAACCATTAGGTTTGGGGAGAGTTACTTTAAAAGAACAAAATTATTTAACTAGTTCTGTTTTATGTTGAATGATATGGGCACACTATTTAGGTTTAATTTTTTTTTTTAAACCACATATAGATAAACACTGAAATAACAGTTTAAAGCACAACACTCAGAAAAGCTCAGAGCCAGTCTTGGTTTCAAGAAATACAGAAAACTGTTGTATTTGTGACTCCCCAAACAGGGATAGAAGTTTCCTAGAATTACCTAACTCATAGCTTGACACTAGCAATACCCTAGAGCATTATTTTGACTTCTTTACATTCATTACATCAATACACCACACAGTTTTTAATTTCGTTAAGAAGTAGCATTCCGCTATTAAAAAACAAAATCAGACTGGGGACAATTCATCAGTCCTTCCTCAGCAGTCTTGATATCAGGACATAGGAGCAAGGGTGGGTGTAAGGGAATATGATGTTACCACTGTTCACCACAGTTTTACACTAACTTTATCATGCCCAAAAGCATGATGCCAGAACCAGAACTAATAAAAATTTCACCATAGGCGATATTTAATTATCTGTGATCTAATCCTACAGCCTAATATTCCACAGCTCAAATATACAAATTAATCAGATACATTATTCATGAAATGACTGTACTACAGGTTGTGTACTTTTAAATTACCCACAACAAGAGCAGATGCATACCTTCTTCTCAATTTAAGACAATGCTTTTCTCTAGTGTCTTTAAATTAATCCATATTGTTATGTAGAGAACACAATGAAAGTTGTTAGGTTTGCAAAAGGCAAATAAAATTGTAGTTAAATTGCATATTATTTATAGAAAGATGAGCAGCTGTAACAAAGACAGATGTATTACATAATTTTTTATATATAACATTTTGACATTTATTTGCAACAAATGCATGGCTCTATAAATATCATGACAAGTTTTACAAGCTCAATCAGTTTAATTTTAGAAATTATGCCTGCAGTAATGTTTTCAAACTCAAACTCTGTATCAGTTTCATGAAAGTTATCACTTGCAGCTTGTCATCTGAATAAACCTCCCTGACAATTAGTATATATTGTGGAGACATGGAAATACATGTCATTCCTAGAATGTATTCTATAAGTCGATACACAGATAATTGTGCCTTACTTTGAATGGCCCCTTGTTCCAAGCCGCCTTGTGGTAAGGAGAGGGAATTTCTGGCGAATGGTCTAAAGAGAAAATAAATGTATTAATTTCTAACACTGGTATACTTTCTTAGCAATCTGTTCATAGAAAAATCATAGTGTAAATATATGGTCTAATAATGTAGTCCATGCATAAATATTTGTGACACTTGTGTTGCAACATAAACAATTAAGCATGTTTTACACTGCAGCGGTCCTTCCATCCCCGTCCATCTTGCTGTGTATCTCCAGTCTTCCCACCCATAAACTCCTTCCCACCCTTCCCACCTGTTCTTCCTTTCCATTTTCACTTCTACAATTTAAAATCTAGTTTTCTTCACAAGGGTCCTGTTTCATTCAGGTCCCTAAATTACAACTGTATCTTTGGCTTCAGAGATCTAAACAGAACCAGGGAAAGATCTGCCCTCTAGCTATTCTGTTTTCAAAGTCAAACAACTAAAAACAAATTGATTTTTGATTTGAAAAGTGTGATCTGAAGGTTAAAGCAAGCAAATATTTGCCTCACAGGTACTTGTGTGTCGTCCACTATCAAAGTGCTGTATAGTCTTAAACTTACTTATGCTCACCGAAACCCTATGAAAGTTTCTGTTAGCTCTATGCTGCACATAAAGAATTCATGTTATGTGATTTAATCCAAGTCAAGCAGAAGATTCTGTCACTGGACTCCTTAGATTGAGATTAGTGCCCTAAAAACATTCTACTCTTCCTGTAAAGAATGATGCTTAAGGCAAAAGGTTTATTAAGTAAAAAAGTAATTCAGCAATAGAGGTAGATCTAATAGATACATCTAATAGACAGATCACTGTCAAAACAATATTTAAACGGAAAGCTATTGTCTTCCTCATTTATACTGAAACTGTGTAATGAAAATTAGGCATATACTTTCTCAGTATATCCAATTCAAGAGAAAAAAATTAGTAAGTGAAGATTTTGTGAACTGGATTTTAAATCCATTATTATTATTTAATTAAATTAATGCATTTGGCTATGTATGAACAATGACTAGATCAGTGATGTTTAAAAAAAGATGATCCTTGAAGCATTTTTGGTTTCCTGTTTCACTAACTACTCAGGATTTAATGTGGAGAGTTCACATCTCCCTTTCATTAAATGATTTCAGGATTAATTGTAGGGAAGGGTACAAAAGAGGATGAATCAACAATTTTTCATTCAGGAGCAATTTGTGTTATTAATTTTTATTCCCCTTCTTGTATTGCTTCTTGCGTCACATCTCACTTTACACTGCCTTTAGTATAATTAAAAGTGTCTTCCATGTCAGATGTGGTTTTGTGGAAAGAACCCTATTAATGTCATCATCAAAGACGAAAAAAAAAAGCTCTCAAAGAGAATGCCTTTTTTTTGTGTGAAATAACAATAAATCAAAGGGAATTTCAGTTTCATTCTCCTAAAGCTGTCATAAAATCCCTTCATATGGAACAGTGTAGTTAGTCTGGTTCCATGTACATGAGCAGTAGAAAACATGTGAATTTGAGTCGAATTTTGACACAGGTGTACTAAATTGTGATTCTGTCAAAGAATTAATCTAACAAATTATGAAGGCATTTATTTTTTACCTTCCCAAAAGTTGCAGCACATGCAGGTTCAAGCTTCTCTTTCCTGCAGAAGTCTAAATAATGTGCATAAAGGATGCATCTTGGTAAACAAACTCCTTCACAGACAATGTAGTTTTCTTCCAGCCTGTATAGAGAAAGAAACTGCTAGAGTCAGAAGCAACATGCCATGCCTCCCGATTTTGTTTTCCTTCTGGTTTTTGGTACTGCCCTCTTTTTTTTAATTTTACTGAAGAATTCCACGAGAGCACACAGATGAGTTTGTCCTGAACAAGAGAGACACTAGAGACTGACTGCACACTTGGTGCTTAGGTTAGCTGCAGAATATGGAAAACCTGGGGCCAGGTCCCTTTTCTTAACTAGTCTTTTTCAATGTCTGGACTTTTTTGCTTTATATAAATAATTAAATGGTCATCACCTAAGAGGCAGCCTTGCTTTGAAAATAAGAGCACGAACTAGACTATGAAAGACTTGGGTTTAAGTCTGTCCTTTGAACAGAGCAGGGGCTTGAACTTGCATCTTCTGTCCCATTGTATCTTTAATACCGAGGTAATGACTCATCTCTTCCTACTTTTGCTTTTTGATTTCCACACTGGACCTGAAGCTGTTTATTGACCAAACCATACTGAAAGCAAAGAACTGTCTTTTTCTGAAGCAGGTGCATTTTTATGTAGCTTCCCAATCAGTTTACAGGATACAAGTGCCTAGTGATGGTCATTAAAGTAAAAATTTAAAAACTGAAGTAAAAAACTGGCTGTCTTCACTTGAACTGAACTCTTGGAAACAGCTGGGTATTTCACTGTTGCCCTGTTTCTTTTCTTTACCAGTTTACATTATTTGCTACTCCTGGGATGATGGGCAATAAATTTATTTCTCAAATTACACAAATCTGTAAGAAAATACTGTGTGGTAAATGCTGCATACTGAATAATTTTGCACTGACTCACCAGACTCAAATCCTTACAATTTACACTCAGAAGTCAGATGTAAACTAGACTAAGAAACTGGATAATTTGGATTATTCTCATTTTTCAGTCTGCATTCGGTAACTAAGTTCCCATTCAATGCAACAGCGCTCCTCCCTAATTTCAAGTGTGCCTTTATAGAAACACTTATCAGTTAATGTCTGCAGAATTTGACCTCTTATTTGGTTAATTTTTTGCCCAGATAAAATGAAGTAAAGTTAGGGCTTCCAAGGATGCTAGAATATAATGTAAAAAAATACATCGTAAGGCAGTGAAAATCTAACAGTCATAGCCTTAAAGGATAACTAAAACATCCATTCACAAATGTAATTCTTAAATAATGTTTCATTTCTACATTTTTTCGATATATTTCATCGATAGCCATGTACTGTGAGAACCTGACAGAGACTTCTGTTAAATGATAAACCTCTGCCAATTTAAAAAATCAGAAATTTGGGGATGGATGTCCTTGGTTTTTGACGAGGCTTATCCGAAAAAAAAACCCCAACCCAACTAACCAAACATCCCACAAATGACAGGTATTTCTAAAAGAACCGTGAGATGCAACCCTCCTAGCCGGCTCAGCTTTTTAAGAAACGTCCTTTTGGGCCTGACGGCCACACCGGCGAGCTCCTGCCGCCGGCCGCGCAGGGAGGACCCGGGGTCCCCCCGCCGAGGGACCGGGCCCGCGGCCCCGGAGCCCGGGGGGCTCCGCCACCGCCGGCCCCGCAGCGCGGCCGCCCCGGGGCGGGGGCGGGCAGCGGGGGCTCGCCGCCGGCGCCGGAGCCCTACCATTGCAGGGTGAGCTGCGTCTGCTTCTTCTTGTCCTTCATGATCTGCGTGATGCTCTTCTTCGCAGACGGGCTCTGGTCCGCGGCTTTTAGTGCGCCGTCGCCAGCACCTGCATCCTCTTCTTCCGAGGAGAGGGCTTCGCTGGTGAAGTGTGTTTCTGAGCGCCGAGGGGGGAACAAGAAGAGATACCCAAGGGCATCGTTACGGTCAGGCAGCACGCCGCCTCCTCCCGACGCGACTGCGGCCCCGCAGGCGCCCGTTTAACCGGCCGCCCTGCCCGCCGCTGCCTGAGGGGCCGGGCCGGGCCGGGCCGGGCCGCCCCGAGGCCCGGCAGCCGCAGCCGCCTTACCTCGCGTCCCCGCCGGATTCCGCGCAGCAGCGACGGTTCGGGCGCCTGCCGCGCCTCGCCCTGCCTGCCCGCACCTGCCCTGACCGCGGGCTGAAAAGGGAACGCTGCCGGCTCCCCACCTCTTACCTGCCTTGATGCCGGCGGGCAGCGCCGGCTCCGGGAGCCGCCTCTCGGCGCCCGCCGCGCCGCACAGCCCCTCCTCGGCGTACGGCAGCAAGCCTCGCCCCACCGAGCCCGCGTAGCGATCCTCCTGCGCGGCGGGGGACACCGCCTGCGCGGCCGGGAGGTGCAGGAAGGCGTCCTCTTGCTCGGGTCCCCTGGCCATGCTCCTCACCGGCGCCTCCCCTGACCCGCCATGGGCGGCGGCAGGCGACGGGACGGGACGGGACGGGGCGGGCGCGGCGGCGGCGGCCTTAGGGCGCGGAGGGCGGCGGCTGGGGCATGGGCCGCGCCGGCCGTTTGCGCGGAGCTCTGGCACCTCGGCGGGAGACGGTGTCAGCCGAGCGCCGGCGGCGTGAGGGGAGGGGAGGCGACGCGGGGGAGGCGGCGGGGGACAGGTGTTGCCCTACGGCGCCTTCCAGGGAGGCTGCATGGCTCCCGTGCGGGCAGAGGCGGCCGGGCCCGCGGGCGCCACTCCCTCCTCACGGCAGCTCCCCCGCGCCCGCGGAGGGGGCCCCGCCTCGGATGGGGTCCCGGAGGTCGCTGTGGGGCGGCAGCGGGGAGGTCTGCCGGCCCCTACCGCGCGCCCTCCGCGGTGCTCAGTCAGGCCGGTCCCGCCTGGCCGGGAGGGGACGGGGCATGGCTGAAGGCCCGGGGACGTTCAGGGGAGCCGGCCCGGAGCGGATCTGCTGGGGGCTTAATGATTAACTCCCGCCGGCGGTGGCTCTCGCTTGTGTGAGGGAGTAGCTCTCGGCCCGCCGGCCCCAGCGCGGCGAAGGCAAGGGGGCGGCCGCGGGGGCTCTGCTCGCCCCCTCCGGGTGAGGGCGAGGGGTGGCCGACGGGCCCCCTGCTCCTCGCAGCAGCCGCTTGGCAGCCACAAGGCCAAGAGGGGCAGCGGCCGTGGCCGGCAGGCCCCTGGGCACCGTCTCTTACCGTCAGTTTTCAGTTGTTTCCTAGCGTAATTTGGTGGGTGTTGGAGCAGAACATCTTGATTTTGTACGGATAAATAAATCACACTGATCTGGCAGACGTTGTCTTTGCTTTTCGCTCTATTTCAGTGTGCTGACTGAGAGGGATGGTGGGGGATGATCACAGAAAGATGGCCCCTGCTTTTTCCAGAGACCAAAGTTGTCAGTAGGATGGAAAATTAGCGCGATCACTGCAACATCCACTGTTCTAATACATCCTTGTTAAAGCAAAATCCTGGGCATTGTGCTCCTCCCAGAAAAGGGCTGGGAAATCGTAGTATGGCTTGTGGTGGCAAGCAGCCCTGAAGTGCTGTATCAGATGAATGTTAGAGGCATTTTTCTAGCCATCAAGTAGCATTGGGCTGTCACAGACACAACCTTGTGAAGACCTGTTCTTCCTTCTGCTCTCTTCCAGTCTTCTGTTGCGCCTCAAGTCATTGATCCCACCGGCAGTACAAAGCAGCAGAATATTACCACTTCCACTCCTGCACAGATGCATTATCAGACCAGCTATCAGCTGTCACAGCCGTATTTAACAAAGCCCCAGGTGTGCCCATATCTGCCAAAAGGCCCCAAAACACATCGTACGTATGAATGACAGGCTTCAGAAATTAAGACGACCTGTGAGAGAGTCCCAGAGTCAAAAATGGCATTTAGCCTGAACTTTCTGCTGCTTCTACTTACACCTCTTCCCTTAACTGTGTAAAATACATTTCCTTCCTTACCGGTTACTCCGTTCAAACATTTCTTCACTGTTCCCATGTCCCCTTCTTACTTCATATGTGACCCTGTACATGACTTTGTCCATATGCCTATGTCCATACATGACTTTGTCAGTGCATCAGTTCTTAGCGTAACTCGCTGAGATAGTTCAGCTTCAGGTTTCAATAGCTTTGTTTTTGAGGTTATGGTAAAAGTGCATTTGTCCCTCTGACTTCTCTGTGACTTTAGGCTGACCCAAGTACTTCAGAATTTGGCCCATGAGGATCAGTATTTCTACGGTATAAGAGAACCTCCCAGCTACTAATTGTTGTGTTGAATCTTTTGTGAGCAAAATCCAATGTGTCATTGTCTTTTTGGTAATATACAGCTAAATGTAGTTATTTGTTGCATAAGATCAGGGTTCTCCTTTGCTATGATGTCAGAATATCCTCAGTGACACTAATGAATTCTAGCCATCATCAACACAGGGATTAACTGAGTGAGGGGTCCGGTCCAGGGACCAGCTAGTTTCCGTCCTGGGGCAACAACCATTTGTAGTCCCTTCCTGTCCCTTCTGAGGGCCAGGCACTCATTTAATTAGCTTTACCTAAAACTGATGATGATTTTAAGAGCTTTTTCAGTAAACAGAAGTTCTCCTTGGACCTAGTAACCTTTTCTGGCTCATACAAACCGTCTCCTACTTGTTCTTTCAAAGCCAGTGAAAGATTGTTGTGTGGTGTTACCAGCTTTGTATAAAACTAAGCTTATGTTTGCCGTAGTAAAGAAAGAAAAGTGGATAGGCCAGTGCTCCTAAGTAAACACATAATGTTTAAAGCATGCACAAGAACAGGTACATCATCCAGTGCCAATATGCGAGCAAACATATCTACTCTATAATTAATGGAAATAAGGAATTTTTTTTTAATAAGTAACATACAATAAATGAAATATAAAATATTTCCCTCTGACAGGGGACAGACAGTGCTCTTTAATAAACTCAAGTTGTTTTAAAAAGGTTCTATATGAAATCATTGGCCATTAAAGTAGTTTATAGGACAGAAAGATTAATCCTAGCAAGCAAAGGGGAATTGTGGTGGTTGAACTGTTTGCTCATGTAGCAATAAAACAGCCAAATTCTTTTGCTTTATGGAAAATATTTTTCTATAGTTGGAGGTTGGTGCTGTGTCTGTTTACAGAGTCACAGGGACTGCTGCTCAGCTAAGCCAGCCTATGACTCTTGTCCTTATGGGCCTGTCCCTCCTATTGATACTAATGCTGTAGGTGTGTTTGGCAATATGGACATACAGTCTTCAAGTTCAGTATCTTATCCTCTGCCACTTATTCCTGACGATGTTCTTGAAATTTTTGCTTATTCTCTCATTCTCTCATTCAGCCTCATTTTCACAGTCATGAACCATAGTGCTGAAAGACTTAATGGACTGATAGAGATCATCTTGTCCATCCCATCCCTTCCAGTGGAAACAAGGCAGGATTACAGACAGGTATATGCCATACCTCTATGATTCCCCAAATTGTTTGTCTCACTTGTTCTTAAAGATCTCCGGTGATGGAAGGTCACATCATTCCCAGATCATCTGTCAATGAAAAATGTTTCTTAGTGTCAAACAATCTTCCTTCAGCTTGTGTCCATTGCTTCTTTTTTCTGCCTAAGAACATGATTACTCTTTTTCTATTTTCATCACATTTTCAGTATTTGAGGACTGTTGTCCTGTCTCCTCTCCAACGCTCCTGTCATTTCATTACTAAAAAAACCCCAGTATGATTAAATTGACTGTACCAGTTCCTTGCATCTCCTTGTGTCTTCCAGTGTTGCGCCTGCCTCCCAACTTTTTTCAACTTAGTTTTTTCTCTTTACTTGAACTTATTTTTGCCTTTTTTTATCACCATGGAAGATTTCTTTTCCATTCCTCAGAGTATACCTACTCAGCAGTCACCATGTCATGCTTTGCTGTCAGGGATTTCTTGGAGTAGTTTTAATTGTCACATTTCTGGTACCTGCATGGTACATCTGTGGCATTTTACCAGCACCGCTCCCAACATGGACAGCCAAACCCAGCCAAAAAACCCAGGGAGTTGTCCACAGGCTTGCAGACTCAAGTAATTTTCTTCGCCGGTTTGCAATTTTCTTTCTAACTTCCTTAAAAATCATGATACCTTCAGACTTTTGGAACTACAACAATTGCCCTAGCTTTGGTCTTCATCTTCTGTCTTATTTCATCCCTCATTACCTTCTTTCAGACCATTCTTGCTTCCATCCAGTTCCTACCGTTCTCTTTGTACCATGTTGCTTCCATTTTCAAGTCCATTTACTAGTCTGTTGAGCCAGACTTCAGCTCTGCCTTCAGTGACACCTTTGCTATTATTTTTGTTTATTTGCCTGACTTCCCTAGAGCCTTTGTCTCACTAATGCATTCTGAAGTACCTATTCCAGCGTAAGCAAACCATCACAAGTCTATCTTTTGTTTACTGGACCTCAGATGTAAGAAGTTGTCACACCTGCCTATGGAAGGTGTTGATTTGAGGCAACTGAAAAAGTCCCTTACAAAATAACTAGCACACTGTGAACTACTCTTTTACCTCAAGGAATTAATTCTGAGTTTTCTGTTGTTTGATGTAATCTCAGAAGCATTCATCCTGATGGAAAGGTCATACTTCTTATAAACAAAACATTCTGCTTTCATTATCAGTTAACATTCTTATCCTTGTACTCTCTTCCAAGGCTAGCATCATGGCTAGAAAAGTGCTCTGAGTCCTTTTTAGCAAACATCTCTGAGCTGCAAACCCAGAATTTTCAAAATGGGTTCCATGCTAGGAACAAATCTTCAGGATCTAACTCAAGTTTTAAGCTGTTGTCCATCTATAGCCTCAATGTGCTTAGAAGAATGGACTTTAGGACTAACCCTCCAGCAGCAGGGACTGCTTTTCTCCCTGCATTGTGTGCAAATCAGCACAGCAGCACCTAATAAATAATGCAGTAGATGGGGAGAATATCCCCGTACTTGAACTGATTACAGGTAGATGTTCTGTAGGTGTCTTAGGGGTCAAAGCAGCATAATTTTAGAGCAAGATACTTCATATTTTGCCTAAAAAATAGGTATTTAAGCTAGTAATGCCATAAGAAAGAAAAGCCTTTCCCAAAGGCTAAATCTGATTCTCATCTTTGTTGTGAACACTTGCTGTCACAGCTGAGAAGAGGTAGGTTTCAAGTTTCCCAGGAAGCTGGGAACACGGCTCCCATCCTGTGTTAGTCAGGAGGTTGGTTTCTGCTAAGCAGTGCCTTAGAGGTGGGGATGGGGAACACTATTTCAACATTTCCTGACACTAGAATCAAACAGTATTGTGCAGTGCTGAACTGCTTGGAGATGAGGCCAGGGAGGCTCGGGGTGGTTTGTGTTGGCCTAGGATATAATTTCCTTTTTCTCATCGTTAGCTCCAGATTTGAGCTCTTGGTGACAATTTATTGTTTGGTACAGGCTGCAGAGGAAAGTGAGCCAGAGGGCACTGGGACCTCCTTGTCCTCTTCTCCTGTTCCTGGGATTAAGAGACTGACTATTCCAGCACACAACCTCTCCCTAGCTCAATCCTCTTTGGAGATCCACACACCCTTCCTGACTGGCAGTTCTGCATACTTCAGCTCTTTTCTGGAGGAAAGGAGGGACACAAAAAGCTAAGGCAGGTGGACAATCCATCTTACCCACCGTTTGAACCCCCTGCTGCTGGAGTGGACAGTCCACCCAAGATGTCTGATCTCAGCCTTTGGGAGACAGAAGGGAGGGGGCAGATGCAGAGCTGAGCTAGCTGGAGCCGTAAGTACCATGGACATTGCAGCACTGCTAGTGCCTAGGAATTTTTATTATCATTTGGTGGTACGTCCATTGAGAATTGGGATCCTATCGATATTGCTTATTACTGAGTGAAACCTAAACTATGAAGTAGAACTGTTAAAACATATATCCACATATATCTGTTATTATTTTCCTCTTCAAAAATTGCACTTTTATATATATCTGTTAGTTGCAATCATGGTATTTGTCCCTGGACATGAAGTATAGGATACGTCTTGCTTAACTTTTTCTCAGAGTTAGTTTTCTGAGTCTAATCTGGTCACCTCAGTCTCCCTTTACAGTCAGCGGAGAAGAAAAGCTGTCTCCCAGGGATAATTCACACCAGGCACATTACCCACTGAAACAAATCATCCTCATGCAAATCTGTTTCTCTTCCTTGTCTGCACTGTGAGCCTAGAAATTTTGCTTAGTTTTAGGTGAATTTTGTAATGGTGTAATCCCACCAAAATTCAACAGATTCTGTTATACATCCTGGAGTAAATAAATGCTCAGATACAGGTGCTCTGCAGCTCAGTAGAATTATTGTTCATAATTTATGTGTGAAATATCTTTTATATTGACACTCAGGTATTGGACAATGTCGTCTTGCTGCAATGTTCCTTTTTCTTGTTGCCAACACAGCACATTGAAACAAAATGCTTTCAACTTTACTTAGATCAGTGTGACTTGTCAGTAAACAACAATTTACTTGAGGGATTCTGTGTGTTGAACTGAAAAAGGTTTGGAAGATAAATGCAGCAATAGAAAGACAATTTGTTATTGATTTGTTCCTGTGTAATTTCATGATGTTTACGCAAGTGTTGGAAACTGTTTCACTTCATATCTTCCCCAGACGAATGAACTACCTAGAAGCTCTGATATGGTGTTAATGTCAGGACTGTTTGGTAGACCCTAACACCTATTTCTTTCCAAATATGCTGACAGGACAATAACAGTACAGTACGGTACATACCAGTATTCCACAAGGAAATAATAAAGTAATTTCTCATTATCATCAGACTTTGTCATTCTCTCTGCCTTGACATAGCATGAATCTAGGTCTTTCCAAAGCTCCATTTCTCATTTCCTGCGACTCATTACAAGGAACAGTTTTAACTACCAACACTTCAAACAATACAGCTTTCCCATTGAGTTTTTTTTTGGTCCTTGCCACATTCCAGTGTTTACTTTTTGTGAGTATTTTGCTCTTGAGAAAAAAAAATCAGTGCACTAAGCTAAAAGCCCCTGTGCATTTAGCCCTGTAACTGCCAATGCCTTTTGAAAGGATATAGCCAGGAAGAAGTTTTTTAATCACACAAATTTATGTAGGGAAATATCTATCTATGAATTAAAGGGTCAAAGCATTGAAGCATCCTCCATAATCTTAGGTTTATTGTTTCCAATAGTTATCCAGTCATTCCTTTTGATAAACTAATTGTAATGATGGCTTTAGATCATCACTCACTATAAGAAAAATTTCTTTGCCTTTGCGCGTTTATTGCAGCTTTTTCCTGAGCCCTTCCCAAGGTGTTTATACCTCAGCAATGTTTTTGAAATAATTTTTCTAAACATTTTATTTAGTTCTGGTGGCGGAGGAGGATGTTGCTGCCACACAGCACTGTGACTTCTCTGGAGTGAAGAAAAAAGGAGGTGGGGAGAGTTGCAAAGGGGTGGGCATCAGGCAAAGAAATGGCCATCCTTAACTGTGGGGCCAGGGACTTCTGCTCTCAGTGGGGAAGGGAAGGAGCATCCTTCACTGCCCAGCGGGGCCAGCCCAGCACCTGCAGCCGGGGAGTACAACCTGCACGGGTGCCTTTGCCCTCAGCAAGCTCTGTGAGCCCCGCTGCTAGTCCCAATGGCATAAAATCACACAGATATGGTTGAATATTATCTGTGCAGCCAAGAGATAATGTTCAAAATTATGGAACTGTAGTCATCGTGCGCTACCCAGGGGGACAGCGGTGCAGCTCCACGCTATGCACATGTGCATGTGTGTCTACTCAAACATACCACACGTCAACAAACTGATTACCCAAAGGATGCTATTGCCCCCACGCCTGACTACCCCCACCTTCTTTTTTTAAGTTCCCATTGTGTCTTATTAACAATTTCACAGCCTGTATTATATCACCCTGAGCTTTTGAGTTTGTTTTCATAATGCTGAAAATCTTTTCCCAACCTGGTGCTGAAAGGGTCCACAAACCTTGGCCTGCCAATAACTATATTAGCAGTGTCAGATCTGTGAAAGCAGAGGCTTGTCTGACAAGTTATTTCAGCATAGAAGCTTAGGGTTCCCTTTGTAAGGAACAAATGCTGGTATCCAGTAGATGGTGATGTTTAATAATGTATTTCCTGCTCCATCTCCAGCTGATAAAGCCAGACATGTCTGTCTGTCTTTACCTTCCAGTATTTTACTTGCTTCCCTTTCTTATGATCTTTAGAGGAAAA
The DNA here is from genome assembly GCF_026419915.1 of Harpia harpyja. NCBI lineage: Eukaryota > Metazoa > Chordata > Aves > Accipitriformes > Accipitridae > Harpia > Harpia harpyja. The sequence continues at coordinate 9,603,883 of NC_068942.1, read as the reverse complement.
CCCATTCTGTTTTGTATAGAAGTGGACACTTCTGTTTTTCTCCCCAAAGAGCAAACTTCAAAATAAATAAACTATTGGTATATGTTTGTATTACACTAATCCCTTCACAGTTCACGTCTCTATCCTCTGCAAACACAGGGAGACTCTACACTCTGTAGGTAGTCGAGGTCAGCGGCAGGTGGGGACTTCACAGTCTGACCTTATGTAGCTACATGGAAGTAAAAATTTCCCATACTTACCTCTCTCTTGAGTTGATGTTAGACAGTTATCTCAGGTTACTTATCTTGGTTTTAAAACACTGTTTTTCAGTACGTATTCTTTTTTCCTTTGCCAAACTGGAAGAAAATGTTTGTATTCATATAAGTGCATGCTCCTGCAAGCTTGCAGGCTGACCAGCCACTTCACTATTCGTGTATTTGCACTGTGCTTTGGTGGGCAGCATCCAGGAAAAGAAAAGTAAGGAAGCCAGCTGAGTTTTTCACTGGGCAGCTATACAAACATCTCCAGTTTCCCTGCAAATGATCCAAGAATAGAGCTGAGGTTAGAGGATATGTTCACCTTTGAAGAAGTGGTTTTGAGAGTTTCTACAGATACTCCAAACAGCTCTATTAGCAACACTTGTTCTTGTATATCCAGACTATCTGCAAATAACTGCTAAATAGGTGCTAACAGAAGCAAACCACTAAAGTCAAGGGACCATTCTCTTTATGTAAAGCTGAGTCCTAAAGGCTCTACCACCAGTTGGGTACAGCTCCCTAAAGTGCTGTGTTCACAGACAGCTCACCACTGCTGAAAACAGTTTGTTTTCCCCTTCTGTGTCTCTCTGTCCACACTATTCCTGGCCACACACTCACCCTGCTAACCTTTTGCCAGCTTCAACACTTGTCAGACACTTCTGTGTCAGTTTAATTCACTGAAATAACAGAAAACACAATCAGGAAAAAGCAATTAAGAGCTTTCTGACATTTCAATGAGTTAAATGAGCCAGGGAGTGTTGATGAGAGCCAGAGTATGGGTGGGACAGTACAGCTGGGACTGAGGGAAATAGAAGGAGGATGGGGTAGGATAAAGGAGGGAGAGGGTATGTGAGAGTGGAGGGGAGCATTTCTTCACTGCTGCAGCAGTAAAATCTGCTGAACTGCCTGTAGAACCACAGACCTATTCATAGTCATCATGGGTGATGTACATCTGGTAAAAGGTGCTTTTTTTAATATATGTGCAGCCTTCTTTGAACAAATGATTTCACACAGTTACTGTGCAAATTTATAGTTCTGTAATGTATAACTAACCTCTTCCTTTTTTAATATGTGCTATAACTGGGTGTATCTGAGTCTGGTGTTCTGTTGCTTTGGGTAATTCTGTTTTTCGCTCCAGAAAAACTTTTTTTCCTTGCGATTGATTAGCCACAGTCTACAGAAAGCCTCAGGGACAGACGGGGCCTTCACTTAGAAGTTGCTCAGGCCCTCAATTAACCTGGAAACAAGAGCAGTGCTTGTCCTTTTGTGTATTCCCATTCTGTAGCATATGCTCTGTATTGAGATGCAGGGGTGAGGCTTTGAATTTCAGTTTCCTGGACAGAGATTCATTCACTCGCTAGTCTCTGAGTTCTAATAATACCAGCAAGTGTTTTCTAGGGTTAGGAACGAAGTGTTTGCAGTCACCTGTCCCTGATTGTCACTGACAAAATGGCGCTTGCCAGAAATTAATATATTATAGCCAATTATTTTTAAATTCTGGGACAGAAGAAAAAATTATGATGTTTTTCTGCATGAAGTATTTGGACAATATTTTTTAAAACATTTTTTTATATATATTATACTTAATGACAGACAATGTCAGAGCAATTCAATGCCTGATCCAGAGGCAATAGTATTCTGCCCGCTGCCTTTAATGGGCTCTTGATTAGGTCCTTATTTGCTAAGTAAACAATAGATACAGGTTCAGTTTGTCGCATGTACACAATCACAGAAGTATTGTGCTCTAAGTAAAACCATAAGTTCTTGCCGGTAACAGATTCTGGAACCTGCTCAGGAGGAAAATGAACTCTGATATCTGTGTCAGAGAAGTGATGTTGCTTACTGTCAAAGATCTCTTATCTTCAGCCACAAAGTGGTCATGCTGTTTTCAGAGCTTCTGAGCATGAATACTGGCTGAAGATAAGATCCCTGGGGTAGCTGGGGTAGTGGACAGAAACCCAACCATGCTGTGGGGAGGGCACAGGGTGAAGCTTCACATGCCAGAGAGGACTGAGAGATCTGCATTGATACGGGTTGCTTGGTAAAGGGATAGTAGATATGCTCAGTAATGGTCAGGTTCCTGGCGGGCAGGGTGCTTTCCAAACCGCTGGTGTTAAATAAGCAAGCTTGCTTATTTCCTACTGTGTTTAACAGACCAAGCCAAAGGAGGCTGAGTATCTCCTCAGCCCCAGCCAGCCTCAGCTAGTCCTTTTCTTCTCCCAGAACACCTTCAACACCACCTGTTCAACCTGCTACATGTTTTGAAAACAGCAGAAAGGTCTTTGCTGTGTCTCTTATCAACAGATGAAGCGAACAGAACATTTGTGCGGGATTTCGCAGTACATCCCACTGCAGTCTGAACTAATGTGTGCTCGAGTTAATGGCGTACTGAAGTGATGGGTGGGTTATTATGATGGTACTCAGTAAAGGGTGCTGTAAGAGACCGGTCTTATTACTTGCTTCTAGCACGTCTGATTTGCCCTTGGAAAAGTCACCTGCTCTGTCTGTAAAATAAAGTTAAATGGTTCCTTGGGTTCAGTTAGCCTGTAAATCTTTTGGGGAAAGAACTGTTTCTTATTGTGCATAGTGCCTGGTACGCTATAGATGCTTATAGTCTCTAACTACAGAAGTATTACAAGTAATAGTATATGCTGATATTTATGAAAAGGGCCATTACAATTATATTGCACATGACAGAGAAGTTCTTAATTTTGTATAGGCATAGTTTTTTTTCTGAGTGCATGCAACTCTCCTATTATTCTTTCTAAGGACTCCACAAAAGATTCTCCCATAATACTTCTATTTCAACAGTAAGGGGAATCCCACAAAGAACTTTGTTGATCTCATAATACTTTCTATTTTGGGGTAAAAAATTATAAGATGTGGTAACGAAGACCAGCCTTTGGTCTTTATCTAGCTACGTTTTTAATTTTTCTTATATATGTGTACAAACTTGCAGAAAACAGACATGGATTTATCTGCTCATTTATCTAAATTCCAATCAAATGCTACTGCTACACTTCATTAAAAACAAGGCACTTGGACATGCACTGTTTACAAATGGGAAATAACATAAATAAAACAGACTGATTAAGGGCTAGACCTGGTGAGAACAGGAAAGCTCTCATGGGAATGAAATTCATGATGAGAAACTCTGGAGATAATGTTTCTTCAAAACGTTTTGTGTTGGACCGATGGGATTAAACAATTCTGACCCTAAAATTCACATATGAAACTTTTGTTGAACACCTACATATGCATTTAAGAATGATTTTTTTTTTTTTTCTCTGATATTTTATATAGCTCACAATAGGCACATTAATGGCTACTGAAACAGCAGCAACTTCCTCAAGTCCTCTATTAATGTAGTCCTGGGAAGGCAGTTTGAAGAAGTACTTTTAAAATTTCTGTGCCTAAGTTAGTCTTCAAACAAGGATATTATCTGTAATGTGAGCATAGAGGAAGTTGTGTATTTATGTGCGAAAGGGGTTAGGAGAGAGATTGTCAGTGACAGTGCATCTGTGTTAAATCCTCTGAAACATAATTTTCCAATTAGTGAACATGGACCAGGGATGTTTTCCTTTTATTTATTTACTTATCTCACACAATAAAATTATTTTTAAAGTGAATATTTGTTTGAATAGATCCCCCCTACTTAAATTTTTAATGTCTCTTCAGTTTGTATTTTCTGATTCCTATGTGGTTACTATGCCAGAACATGCAGGATGACTTCAAGCCTAGAGAAGCATAACTACAGGCAACCTCCAGGGGCTAGAATTTGGGATTTTCTGTGCAAAACTGCTATAGAGGACTTCATTCTACTTAGCGTAGATCACTGTCCAGAGGTGAACAGGCCCAGGATGAGTGCTCCTTTTTCTTTTCCTGTTATAAAGGAGTTTTTCTGTTGTTGATAAGGGGTAGGGTAGGAGATACAACAATAATTTTCTGGCTCAGTGGTATCTAGTGTCATGTTGGGCTACTAGGAAAAAATTAGATCAAGTTCATATGTTCATCCATCTCTTCATTCTGCCTCCCTTCAGAGACTGCACTATTTAAGAGAGTTCTGTCATTAACAAGTCCATTTAATTCTTAAAGCACTTCTTGTCAGTACTGGTAGGGAAGGGGATTTGTTTTGCCTGTCGTTTAACTGTGGACTAGTCATTTAGGTATCAAAATAAAGGCTGTATAATAATTACTACTGAGAAGATTCCCTTGTGATTATGGTTGAGGTTTTTTTGTTGTTCATTTGGATTTGGGTTTTTTGTGCATGAGAAACAATAATGATGCCATTGTAGTCTTGGAATATTTAAATACAACACGGTAGTCTTTTACTGGCATTCAAACTTGACATCTCACTGTCTACTGCTCTACTACTTTGTTTTAAATTAGTCTGTGAGTGAGCACTGAACATTAGTCTGTGATCAAAATGCATGATCTGTGCAAGGACAGAGAATTGGAGGGGTGAGGAACTGTTTGACATACATATACTGAATGGTGTGTCAGGAATATTATAACATAATAGACAGTCATACTCATGACAAAATAATTCTGTAATTGTTTTCCTTGTTCCAGCTGCTTGCTTTTGCTTGCTACTTGAATACATATACAAAGCTAGTATTTCTTGCAGATGACTTATTTCCATTTCTTTTCTTTCATTCTTCCATTAACATTTATATCTTAATAATGCAATGCATATGTTATATTGCCATATATTAAAAATACTGTCTTCAAAGACCTTGGTAGGTAACAGGTTGCACTGTGTTTTGAATTTGAAGGTATGTCAGTGCATTCCTAAATGGGATAGTCTCACCATTAACCTGGAGATCTACCATCGTTCAATCCTGGAGAGTACGGATCAGTCTAGTATAGCCAAAACACCTCTTCAGAATTAAGCTGTGCATTACTCTGGTGTAATTCAGAAAATAATTTAGTTTTCTGTTTTCTCATTTCTCACTAATGAGATAGGACTAGATGTGGTACCTGTGCAGAGATGTTTCTTACTGCCTCACTTCTTAGAATCATGTAATTATGAATCACCTTCATTAACCTATAGATATATTCACAGACTCTAATGAGAATTAATGGAAATGCTACCTACCATCATCATCATTATCATCATCATCATATTGTTATTGTGCCTGGTTGATGATTTATGAATGCTTGTATGTGGAAATAATGACATTACCTTTTAAAAACAAAACATTGTCTCAAGAACAATGAGAACGTTTTTGCGGCCTTTCCATATATAAAGGGGGCTTACAAGAAAGACAGAGAAAGGCTTTTTACCAAGGCCTGTAGTGACAGGACAACGGGCAATGGTTTTAAATTGAAAGACGGTAGGTTGAGATTGGATATATGGAAGAAATTTTTTACAATGAGGGTGGTGAGGCACTGGAACAGGTTGCCCAGAGGCTGTGGATGCCCCATCCCTGGCAGTGTTCAAGGCCAGGCTGGATGGGGCTTTGAGCAACCTGGTCTAGTGGAAGGTGTCCCTGCCCACGGCGGGGGGGTTGGAACTAGATGATCTTTAAAGGTCCCTTCCAGCCCAAACCATTCTATGAGTATAAGAATCTGCTGCCCACATACAACTTCTTAGATACATAAATGTTAAAGAATTGTGAATCCATGTAAACAAGAACATTTATTCTATAGGTTTACAGAAAGCAATATCTGCATTTCAATGTGTTCAAGGTAGATGAACGATTTTAATGAGTTTGGATATTAAAGTTGTTATTAGTTCATACTACAACTTTGGTAACCATTGGTTGCGAAATCAGAGCTGTAGTTCCCTTTAAATCAAGACTTTTTTAAGTTTATGATTTGGTTTTCTGAGGTGCCTCACAAATACGATTTTTCTTATCACTAGGAATAAAGTGAAAACAGGACTTCCCTAGTGAGTGATGGAAATCTATGTAAACAAGTTGATGTGTGAAAAGAAGGAAACCATACTGATTTAAAAAAAAAAAAAAAAAAAAAAACAAACCAGATGGGAAAACACAACATGCACTGGCCTCAGACTCCTGAAGCTCTTTTTTTTTTTTTTTTTTTTTTTTCCCCTCTGTCCCTCTGGATTATAAAGCTTATATAAAACCCTTTTGCTGTTGAAGCAAGGGAAATCTTCAGATTAATTTGTAGTACAAGGTGTTATGCTTATCCTTTCAGATCTTAAAGTGGGTCCACCTAACAGAAAACACTGGTAAAAGAAGTAACCTTTTGAAAATACAAATATTTAAATATACCTCTAGGAAAATGCTAACTTTTTTTTCTTTTTCAAATAAAACTTCATTACTTTTCTATGAAATCACACAATTTCTGTCTTGCAGTGTGGCAATAACCATTTCATTAACACAGATCACAATGGGAGTACCTGAAAATTGCAGGAAACTGAATGCCTGAAAATCTACTCTGGAGAGATGTAAAATATAAAGCTGAAAAATTCACCAGGCTAATGCCTTTTTCTTTCTGTCCCTCATTGATTCTAGTCAGTTCTTGCTGTCTTTTGGATAGCTGCTGACATAACTTGTTTCTTCTTCCAATTAATGAAAGTAATGATAGTTGTTCTACCACTCTCAGCTTTAAAGCCTGGGTGATTGCAGAGACTTAATACCAAACTTAAGATCAATCATGGTTTTATGTACTGTTAACTACTTTGTATTGTATTTCTAAAAGATGTGGATAAGCAGAATGCTTGGCAATGTAACTGCAGATTAATGATTTTATCCATTCTTGTGGTATGTCTTCAAAGAAAATTTTTTGTCAGGGAGCACAAATGACTTAAAGCAAAGTCTTGTTTCTGATTTTCTCATTAGCCAAAGTGCAGTATTTTGTTATATGTAAGCTCTCCTTAATCAACAGTGCACAATATTCTGTAGGAAGTGTTTCGAGTGATATGCTCTTCTGCAAGATTTTTAAGAGTGAACTTTTTAGCAGGAACCATTCCCAATGGTTTTAATTTGTGGAAATTTCCCCCCCCCCTCCCCCCCTCAGTCTTTAACTCTGAAGATTGAATCCAGTCTCCAGAGTGACTCCTGCAGATTTGCTGTTTGGGGTTCTTTTTCTTATCTGAAAGGAATTTTTATGAGCGTCACCTGTTCTGCCTGTACTCTCTTCACAGATGTATGTTTACTTTTATAACACAATCAGTTAAAGCTTGTAAGGTGAACTGAGATCTTTTAAGATCTCAAAAGAAAACCAAAATAAATAAAAGTCCAGAATAAGGGTGACAATGACAACCTTGAATCAATTCTCAAAAATAAGACAAAATAAGTTGAGAGTTGCAGTCCTAGGGTTGAAAAAGTTTTGGAGTCAATGTTAAATGTATTTAAGCATCAAACCCAAACTGAGTTAACTAAGGCATAAAACCTATATCTACCTTGAGGAATCTTGGCCCTTGCCTGAAGAGCTCCTCACAGCTGAGTAAGGAGGTCCTAACAGCTTACCTCCTGTATGAACTGAAGGAGATTTAGGTTCCCAAAACCAGGGTCCCCCCAAGACCAGCTGGCTGAGCTCAGGACTGCCTAGCCAGTGCTGAGAGGAGCCTCTAATCCCACTCAGATCTTCTACAGTTTGGCACCTATGGGCACCAGCCCTTCCCACAAAACACCCCTGGAAGTAGTATCGTCACAGAATCACATGATAGTTGAGGTTGGAAGGGACGTCTGGAGAGCATCTAGTCCAGCCCCAAATTATCTGTCCGATTACTCAGTGTTCAGGGAGAAGGTAAACACATATGTACTTGCTCAGATATGTGGTTTCAGGACAGTGGCAAGATGGGGACTCATACAAAATCAGGGCAATTGAAAACCAGCCCTTTCCCTGATGTCCTGTTCTAGATCCTGTCAGCCAGCACATTTGGGAGACATGGATGTGATTTTTTTTTTTTTCTTCTATCTGAAGAGGTTTAGACCCATGTTTTCCAAAAGTGTTCTTGATAAAGTATGCTGAGGAAGGGAAGCAAATGAGTTCTCATTCTTTCCTATACTGATATTTGCACAGAGTAATTGAAGGCTTGGGCCAGGGAGAAAGCAAGCATTTCCGTTATAATCTTTTAGTGATGAAGGCATTCCCTTAAAAGTAGGGTCCACCTGACTTTCAGTCCCTGCTCCCAAAACTGAACCTTTTTTCGTTTCTCTTATTCTAATTACTATTTAATATTATCATTTCTATTTCAGCTCCAAAATGACTGAAGCAATGTGCTCATATTTTTAAAGGAGTTTATGTGGGACAAGTACTGTAAGAGTTAAAAGATCACAAAGTACTATTTACAAAAGTGATTCCATGAGAATAAGCACAAGGTCACCAAGATGGCTGTTTGGAGGCTAGCTGTCCTTTAACAGTCTATATCCAAAACCAAGACCCTCAGATCACCCACAGTCAACTGGGGATGTCTAAAAGCTGTAACCACATGTATTTTTAAACTCAAAATCCCTGTAAGCCTAACTTTATTTTAAGGTGTGTTCGGTGTTAATAATGCTGAGAGGTTTGGCATCAACTTCATACCTGCTTGCCATCGGTATTTTCATGCGAGATGATTTCCAGCCTGACTTTCTTGCAGACAGGCATTTCCAGAACGTGCCAAATAATATACAAGGCAATACACCCCCGGCAGTTTCTGAATACACTGTCTCTCTGAGGAGGGTTCCTAATGCCCAGGCTAGAAGGGCTTTCTCAAACAGATCGTCAATGACATTCCAATGAGTAGAGGGCACTGGGAGCAGAAAGACTTGAGTCGCCTCTTTTATGTAGCAAAGGTCTCCCTATAGGATTGTGAGCAGTCATCGGCAGAAGGGCTGGACCTCCAGCCTCTTGGGAGAAAGCCCAAATATCTAGGCTAGAGGTTTTCTTTTCCTCTGGGTGGCCCTTTTACTACAGGTTGGGCCCAAATGTTTGCACAGTCAATAGATGAATGACATTTTTGCTCACTTGTTTTCCAATAAAGAGAAGAGGAGATGGAACAAAGGAAAGAAATAAAACCTGATGAAGAATTCTGAAAATAGCACCTCAGTCAACTGGGTCATGCCTGCCATGCTGGCTTTTATGAAAAATTGTCCTGCATCCATCCTGACTCCATCCTGATAGCTGACTATCATCTTGGCTGTGTGGGATAGGAGGAGCTTTGCTAGACTATTTGGGGAAAAAAAAACCCCAAAACCAAAAAACAAACCCAAACAGTTCATTTATAGAGAGATTCAATTTTGGAATGGCTAAAAATACTTGTCCTCAACATTTGAAAAGTCAAATCCATTTGGTCTTTCATTTCAAAATTATATTTGACTTGAAGTTTAATCTAAGTATGTTAAAATACTAGAGAAGATAAATGAAACAAAAATCTCTGCTCTGAACTAAAAAAAAAAAAGTAGAAATTAGTTGTATTCCCCCCTTCACAATTCTGCTTTGATTTCTTAGAGCTCTATTGTAGCATAAACAGCAGAGGTGCACTGAACATGCACACTGACTATTGACTGAAACAGTTTCTGAAAAAGAAATTGCTGTGGGGCTGCCCAGGACTGCCCTGACAGTCCAGGCAGGAGGATGAACGCACTGTCACAGCCCTCCTCTAGGCAGATGTTACAGCATATCACTTTTCTATCAGAAGTACTCCAACAAGGCTATTTACATCAGGGGAAAATTCAACTTTCAGAGAACATCAGGAGACAATTTATAATATTGTGACCTGATAAAGAAAAACAGAACTTGTCCTCCCCATCATGCAGCTCAGCTGACACGCTCTAGAGGACAAACCCAATGAACTTGAAAATTGAGTTAGTTTGTTTCTCAGAAATTAATGTGACCACTTGGCTTCCATCCAAATTCCATTTCACTGTTGATGTTTTCTTAATTTTTAAGTTTTTTTTTTTTAACAGACCACAAATCAAAATAATGGGTAATATCCTTCCCATTCTTTAATTTTAATATTTAATATTAAGTTATGTAGGGTCCCAGTAAATAGAAGAATTTTTAAAAAGATAATTAAAATTAAGTAATGCAATACCTGCTTCTCTTTTTTTTTTTTTCCTCCATTGTTTAAACTTCCTTAAAAGAAACTGAATAATCCAAAATCATTGGGTTAAATACAATAGTTCTATTGGTCTAGAAAGCTGGCAATCCTAACCAATATTTACTCTTCTTAATGTTTTGACCTCAGCACTATCTACTGTCTTTATTAGTATAGATGCAGTCTATCTTGTGGAAAGGAAATGGCTCCATAAACTGATTGCATGGAAAATAAAGTGATTTCACAAGGGACAATTCCTTCCTACTGGCCTGGAATATGTTAGCGTAATGGCTTCCCTGGTGGAAACAATGGTTGCTTCCAATTGCAGAGGGTTTCTAAGTGGTGATTTTAGAGAGCAGTTCCACATGTGTTTTCCCTGGTATTTCAGTTTTTTGAAGCGTTCCTAAACTCTGCTAATAGTCAATATATACTGAGCTTCACACTTTGACTCTGGTTTTCTTTTCAGTAGATCAGCCTTCAGCTGGCCGTTCAACCCTGGTCGTGAGGCACAGCAGCTCCCACGGACTTCAGTAAGACCATGAGGGAGCAGCTGGGCTACCTGGGAGCCTTTCAAGTGTGCTGGTTACTGCCCCAACGCAAAGGCAAACCGAGAGGTGGCTTGCTGGCCAAAGCGATGGGATACCCTATCTGCTCTTGGGCAGAAGGGGGGTGGCAGCAGTCACAGGCATTTCTACTGAACAGCTCCCTGGTGGGTTAAGGCTTCTGTAACCACAGCATTTTACAGGACTGCCAGGCCATTATGTGAAAAGCAATACTTTTTAAAAATAGACACCTCATACAAGGCAAAACATGAAGGCTGATGGGAAAACGCACAGCTTTACAGTAAAACAAGAATAAGGCATGTTCCTCTATTGCAGCACTGATTTATACTTGGATTTGGCTTAGTTTAGCTTGTTTTCTTCTGCCTTGTTGCTGTTACGTTGTTAATTACTCGTATCAAAATACCCTATACAAACTGGGGGTTCGCCATGAGTGAAGGACAGTAGTTATTCTAAAGAGTTTATGATCTGGATGGAAAGGTAGTGTTATTCTCTATTTTGCAGATATTACAGGAATCAGAAGAAGGTTACATGTAGAGTTCCAAGGAGTTTTGGCACTACTTCATTTGAGAGTGAGAAGAAGCCTTTCAGAAACCTGACTGTGAACAACTGACTAGGGTTGGGAAGTCACGGCAGAAGTCTGTACAGATCTGGCATAAGAGGTCAGTGCTAGAACTGGGAACAAACCACTCAGTTCAGGGCTTTAAAATTATGGCTCATGTTCCTTTCTTTGTGGCTCGTGTCTTCCCCAGGAACAATCCAAGAAGGGATGGTCACTCTTAACCTACACAAGCATCAGCATCCCTACAAAAGACAGGATTTTGTTTGAATGCTGCTGGGTTCTCCAAACAGGGCAATCTCCCTTGTGTCAGGGTAGGTCCTGTCCTGAATGAGGAGGGCTTATCTCACTCCTTTGAATAACAGTGAGAATATCCAAAGTTCCCTTGGCTTTTCACACATTTTGGATTGTGGACCCTTTCAATAAGTGTGGCAGTGTTGCCAAAAATTTATTAGCTGTAAATTTACAAGAACTCACCTGCAAGATTAGCGCTGAGCTTGACAGGACCGTCTTCCAAAACCCCTATTCTGGTTCTTCTCAAAGAGAAGCTGAAGCTCAGGTGGAAGAAGTAGCTATTTTGGCACGGCAGCAGGTAACTTTGCAGCATACAGAGATACTACCAGAGTATCTCTTGTCTCCCACCAGATCCTCCAAAGCCTCTTGGAATTCATCTGTGGCTCTCGGAATAGCTCCAGGTTTGGTAGGTTCCTGTTTGCTGCCTTTGCACAGTCCATTAAAGGCTGCTTTCTAGAGATGATGGTACTTCAGGACTTCCCCTGAATCTTATGCATGATTCTACCTGCCAGGAAATACTCCTGTGCAGACAACTGTGAAAGTCTAGCGATGTTACAATAATACGTCACTAAATTTTAAGCAAAGAACGTTTTGTACTATACACTTATTTCTATTGGTACATAAGTGTCAATGAAAAAGGGTATTTGCAAACACTTCCAGTTAATTCTGCAGTACTAGATTAGGCTGAGCTATCTCAGTAACACTTCTAAGTACTTCTTATCACTAGCAATAATTATGAGATATAGGTCTTGAAAACAAACAATAAAAACCCTTCCCTGTGAAAATACTCTACACTGATGTAAATTCAGTGTAGTTGAATTTGAAGCATACCTCATTTCATGGTGTTTTTATAAGTAACATGAAATTATGCACCAATTATATGTGATGTTTATTTTGTCAACTTCCACTTTCCGAAGTGACCAAGTAAGGATTTTTGTTTGTAGGTAAAATCCTCTTCTATAGAAACTTATAGCTTTTTAGAGACTGGCCAGAGTAGAGTTTCTTTTCTGCTTCTAATCATAAATTATAACAATTTACAGTTTCAAATTATCAGCACTGTATTTCCATTGACTCCTCAATGCAATACTTAGTGTTAGGTCCTTAAAAGTTACATTTTATACTAGAAGCCTATGGCTGACTGAATATTCTTGTGGCTTTCTTAAGGAAATGACTAGCTCCAATCTTACTCTTTAAGGAGATAAAGTATCATTTGGCGGGAGGTTTATATGCAAAGTTATATGCAGAGTCAGGGAAAAAGAAACACCAGAGTCCATGGAGCCAGGCTTTAAGGTGCATTACCTGGATGGAAAGGGATGGGTACATGAATATTTGCAAGTGAATGTCTTATAACTCAGGGCCAGAGTCTGGCTGCCCATACATTGCTATAAATCAAGAGGAAAACCTTTGGAATAACTGGAAGTTAGTGCAGAAGCAGAATAAACTGGTGTCATCGTTTGCCCAGAAGTGCATGTGATCAGATACATTAAAGAAAATGCAGGCAGCTGTTTACTGTGTGCCCTGACCCAGCAGTGAGAAAACCACATGGAAAGAAAGAAGGCAGATGAAAGGAACACAAGCTGTTATATTATAACAAAGAGGAGGCTGAATGGTGACTTAACTGGGGATTAACATTTGCATTTGCAAGAAAGTTCTCTGTTGTAAATGGATACTCTATGAAGAGACTAGTGACAAAAAAAAGCAAACTATAATAATTCAAATAATTTATATGGTGTGCATTATGCTTATCAGAAAGAATGTGTAACAAACATCCCATTTCTCTTTTTTGCTTGATTCAAATTTTCTGTGTAAAACCCAGCTTTTTTTATAGTATAATCATAGACAAACACTATGACTGACCCCATGCTCTGAGAGTGCTTTGGCATACTACTAAAAGCAGCAAAATCTGAAGAAGCCATTATAAGAAAATAGAGAAATAAACCAATGTCAAGAACAGAAAGGGATTATTGTCAGATCTGTGTCTCTTATGTAAATTGGTCTTGTTTAGTAGCATCAGTCACGTTCTGTCCTAAAGAGGTGTTTATGGTTGGAGTTTATGAAAGCTGAGAGTCCAGCCTCTGCTTCTCTTTTCCCCCAGTTCCCTTCTGGCGCAGCATCTGATTCCTGCGAATCTGAGGGGAACAGTGGCTCCGAGAGCAGCTGCTTCCCGGTCCTCCCCAGCACAGGAGCTGCTGCTCGTGTGCTGGTGCCTTCAGTCAGAGGGGGAAGAGAGCGTGCTTCCCTCCTGCCAAAAAAATAGCACTAGTACTATGTTTTCCCACTGTTCTGTGTTTATCAGATCAACCAGCAGCAGACATGGCCTGGCTTGTAAATACAGAATGTGATCCAAAGCCCACTGAAGTTCCTAGGAGCTGCGTGTGCATCAGAACCGTAAATATTAGCTTATCCAAACCATTTTTATACAGGGCTTTTAAAACTTATAAGAAAAGGGTTGAGAGAAAAGCAGTCTTTTGATAGTTTTGGGTTGGGTTTTTTTGGACCAGATTCTGATCTAAAGCACACTGTGGCAGGGGAGGTCTTTTTTCAGTACTCTTTGGACCAGACCCTTAAAATATGGTCACAGCAATATCATTACCATATAACATGATTGCTTCTTCGCACCCTGCACTCAGTTGGAAGGTATTCAAGACAAGCCCAAATTTATACCAAAATATTTGCCATGTCTTTCAGATAAGGTGTAATAAACTTTGAACACAGCAGAACAGATTTTATGTCCAACATTTCCTTTTAAACTCATTTATGTTTCTCCCTCCCTCTTCACTCTCACACCCCTGCACCCTTACATTTTATGTGACAGCGTTGCTTTAGTATCTTCAGTAAAATAGCCTCAGCCAGTGAAGCAAATACAAGCACCTTATGAGGTGTGACTAACTTTTGAGTGCAGCGTTTTTCCTTTGCTGCTGTTTATAGGTGACATAGGAGCCCTTGTTGGCCCTGCAGCTCGCTTAATTGACTTAAAGCTGGTAGTGAGCAAGTGAAACAGAAACATGGCATTCGTTAGCTTTTTGATCCCCTGCTTTGTGATCGGCACTGATATCGCTTTTTCTTGCCAGAATACTGACGACTTTGTGGGTGCCAGTTCTCCGGGGGACATTGTTATTGGAGGCTTGTTTGCAGTTCATAGCGAAATGCTGCCTCCAGAAGAATATCCCATCAAGCCAGTAATTCAGAATTGTGCTGGGTGAGTAATACTGGAAATTACATACATAGCAAAGAAGAGATCACTAACATTGGGCGTGTACCTCTTATATTAAGATCAACAAAATCTGGTTCTCTTGCATTTCGTAGTCTTTAAAAAGACCTTGGACATCACATAAATTGCACATAAATTAAAACAGGATGATGAAGTATGGCAAAGTTACAGTAAAAAATACTGTGGCTGCCTGAGGAAGGGAACGAGCATTTGATCCTATTTCAATCTTCATATATAATAAAATAGCCCTGGAGGTTTGTGCTGAAAAATAATTTGATTTCCATGTAAATGCTAATTTGTTGCTCTATGTCTGAAGTACTCTGCTGTGCAGTTGTTCATTATTTGTTATGAAGTTGCACCTATATCATTTGAACACAGGCAGACTGTTCCATTTTACCTAAGCACATACTAAAGTATGTCCCCCACCTCACAGGGCAGCTCAGTTCTAATCTAGAACAGTACCTTTGCTGACTAGATTGTAATTATTGTTATAGTTACTGTAATTATTACACTTTGTATTATAATTGTGGCATTATGTTACAGGATAGACTATATATAAACACCATGTCATGTATGCATTCAATTTCAGACTGTGCATCAGAATATTTATTTTGTTGGCTCCAAATCCTGCTGTGCTTGAAACATCCATTTTTCTGGAAAGAATGCAAAGGAAACCTGGTGAAGAACTTCATTTTAAGCATAATAAAGCTTTCCTAAGCCCAGGAATTCCAAATATGCATTTTCTTTAATACAGGTGCAAATCCTCAAATTTTATTTGAATTTTACATGCAACTTAATCCCTGAATCTAATAATCAGCTGGACATGCAGGTATCCATCTGGATTTATTTCAAAATTATGTTGAAGTCGTAATTTTGTCAGTCTTCCATTATTTTTCTATGGAGTCATAAGTTGTCTCAGGTCCCTTTGAAATTTAATTTAGTTAGCAAGAGTTGTAAAATTCAGAGAAGCTTGCCTGAGAGGAGGGTTGGTTGTATAGCAGACATTTTGTGCTAGCTTCTGGTTAAGCATCTGTTATAATATCCACTGGAGATAAGGGGAATAGCTGTATTAACTTCATCAGGTTTAGAGAAGATTTTAGGAATGTCGATGCAACCACTAGAAGACCTCAACCACTGAAATATTTTCTTCTATTCTGAAATATTTAGTCTTTTTTTTGTTTCATGCTTTTGATGAAAGTAAATACATTTTTTTAAAAAGCTTACTGAGCAGATGATGTAAATTGGAATAGCTTCCCTGACTTTGACAGATGCTTCCTGAAGATATCACTTGCAAATTTTCATGTAACATGAAAATTAATTTTTTAGTACCTGTTTTGTTGGTTTTTTTTTTTTTTTTTCAGAAAAACACTTTTATTCAGGTATATTTTAAGTTTTGTGTTTATTTTGCTTAATCTCCCATTTAGGTGAGACAAAAATATACTTTTTCTAATCTTTTGTACACTAAACCCCAAACAAATCACACAAAACATACTATCCATCACTTCTTTTCAGTAGTTGTCAAATTCTAAGGGATATGTTCAAAACGGACTTTGCTTCAGCCTTGTTCCCAGCAATGTTTTTTCTAAAACAAAACTTCTGTGTTTCTGACAGCTTCGAAATTCAAATTTTTCTTCAGACACTTGCAATGATACATGCTATTGAAATGATCAACAATTCAACGCTCTTATCTGGAGTTACTCTGGGCTACGAAATCTATGACACGTGTGCAGAAGTTACAAAAGCCATGGCGTCTGCTCTGAGGTTCCTGGCTAAATTCAATTCTTCTGAGGATGTTGTAGAGTTCAAGTGTAACTACTCAGACTATGTCCCAAGAGTTAAGGCAGTCACTGGAGCCAGCTACTCAGAGGTGTCAATGGCAGTTTCAAGGCTGTTGGCTTTGCAACTAATCCCACAGGTAGGTTTGAGGGAATTATTTCATTTTGGACAGAGGGTCAAATTTACCGTGCCTAGAATAAAGGTGTAACACTGATCATAGGGATTGCAAAAGCCACCTGTTTGCTACAGGGCAGGATTTGGCTCACCCTAAGGACATCAGGAGGGGTGGGATTGAGCTCCAAATGGACTGCTTGACTCACTTGCCTAAACAAAGGCAGTAAGGGCTATTTTATATGCCCGAGGCACATGCCTCTGAGTGCTATTTCAGGATGATGCTGGGCTCTTGTCAGCCTAGCAGTGCCATTAGTCACTGCTGCACGGCTGTGCCAGTTGGTCCAGCATGCCTTGGATGACACTCAAGGACTTTGTTCAGGCAACAAAATCACACCCGCTCGCCTGGCTGGTGGTGAATATGACAATACCCAATCTCAAGTTGAAAAAAAAAAAAAACAAAACAAAACCCCCCAAAACCCAAATAAAAATTGGCCAGAAATTTGGAAATTTTCTCCTGCCTGAGAGAGATGAGATGTTGGAGTCTGTTATAACTATGGACAGGGAAGTGAGGAATATTGCTCTAAAACAGAGTTTTACTCCTGTTACTCTTCAAGCAGTTATAGAAGAGAAAGAATACAACTGTCTAGATCCACACTGGTCCTTCCCAAAACACCCTTCTCTATTTCCGACCTCTCTAGGACTAGTACAGTCCCACACTCGCACTTAGGCCAGTGCTTGCATTTCTACTTTTGCCGTTGCAAGAGAGTTGGGGTCAAGGCTGGGACCAACATGGATAAAGGAGATCCACTTCCACACCATCCTGTGTTGCACCTTGGGTTTGGCAATTTGACATAAATTACCTCACTGCAAAGTAGCAACATAGTAACCAAACATGTGGAAGAGACATAAAATCTGAACTAAACATAACTACTAACTGGATCTTTTCCTCTGCAATGATAGGAAGTAATTATGACCTCCAGCTCTACCACAGGAGTGATAGTAAGTATGAAAATTAAAACACCACACTTGAATGTAATCAAAAGGCAAGTGATGAAACAGATCTGCATTGGGATGTAGAGATGGAAAAGGTGACCCAGCAGATTTTTCTCAACAATAACATCTGGAATCTTCTGATACCAGTAAAATTTGGTATCCCCTCCAGACAGGTGACTCTCATTTTGGAAAGCTTAGATTTATTTTTTAAGAACTGTCAAGCAATGTAGTAAATATGAGTGTAGGGAAAAAAGCTCCTACAAACAAATAGAAAAGGATTAAAAATAGAGAGATTTAAATAACAATGTTCCATTTACATTTTTTCTGGCTCATTCACAGTAAAAAGGCAATAAATCTTTTATATGAAAGAATTATAGCATTCTGTAATATTGGTTACTGTTTGTTTTTCTGGGAGGTTCCTCTAACAGACTTAATGATCCTTTTAAAATATAATACTTAAATCTTGGAGAGAAAATATATATGTGGGTGAGCCATGCTAACATAGTCAGTGATAGAAACATACTGCAAAATGTAAGAGTACTAGCAATTTGAATAACTCCACAAACAATAGTTGATGCTACCAATGTTTTAAATATTGTTTTCAATAGCGTGTTAATGGTATCTGAACAGAGTAAAACAAAATCCTTATACCAGCATAACTGCCATATCCATTTTGAAAGATTTTATACTCTACCTTCACTGAAGTAATTATATGGATGAGGATGAAAATAGTGGAACTGGTACTGGGCATGAGCCTGCATCCTAAGAGCAGGGTGAGAGAACCTGCCCCATTTGGCTGCACCTTGTTGATTCTCACTCACAGGAGAAGGGAGCCTGGGTCAGGCGGGATGGAAGAGCAATCGTGGCAGCTTTGGATCTCTTGGTGTCCTTTGGAGGAGACTGCCTCCGTAACTGAAGTGTTCGCTCTTCCTAGGTCAGTCCTGCATCATCAGCTGAAATCCTCAGTGACAAAATCCGGTTTCCTTCTTTCTTCAGGACTATCCCCAGTGATTTTCATCAGACAAGAGCAATGGCCCACTTGATCTGTGAGTCTGGGTGGAATTGGATTGGAGTAATAGCCACTGATGATGACAACGGGCGGTTCGCTCTGGAGAGCTTTGGGGTTCAGGCCATGGCAAACAACGTTTGCATAGCTTTTAAAGAAATGCTGCCTGCCTATCTCTCTGACAACAGCTTTCACACAAAAGTTGATCATGCAGTTGAGAAGATTGTCAAGGAAACCAGAGTAAATGTTATTGTTGTCTTTATGAGACAGTTCCACGTGCTCAAACTCTTTAAGAAGGCAATTGAGAGGAACGTAAATAAAATCTGGATTGCAAGTGATAACTGGTCAGCTGCAGTCAAAATCAGTACAATTCCCAATATCAGACAGCTGGGAACCATTGTGGGATTTGGATTTAAAAGCGGAGACATCTCCACATTTCAAGACTTTCTGAGAAACCTTCATGAAAAGCCCACTGACAACAACAAGTTTTTACGTGAATATATTATGCTTTTGTCAGTCTGTGCACACCTGGAATATCATGATTTTCAAATGTGCATTTCAAACCAGTCCCAGGGTGATCTATTGCAAAATGTTGAGAATAAACATCAGATCTGGAGAGACGGTTTTTTGAATGCTAACATTGAATCGGGATTTATCCATAGTACTATACTTGCAATCTATGCCATTGCTCACGCCATTAAAGGGCAGTGCAAAGACAGAAACTGCAAGGATCCCTCTGCTTTCACTCCCTGGGAGGTATGATGTTAATTCTTTCAGGTCTTATTCTCTCCGCATAATTTTCATCTCATTTTTCCTCCCCCATTCCTGAATTTACTAGATTAGTCCTTTTACTAAATGACTTTTTATTCCTGTTCCTGCTTTTCTTCACCAATTGAAATCACAGACTATGTGCTAGAGCAGCAGTATCTAACTGCTGCAGCAATGAGAACTAGACTCCAGTTTTGTCTCCCTTTTTTTGGCACATGCAGTTGCAGAAGTTCCCGGTGCTAAGCCATGGCTGTGTTCTGCTGTAGATAGAGAAAGATCATTACATTTCACATACAGATAGCTAACTGATGGTGAGTAACTACATACCCACCATCTCCTCCTTCATGGGTACAATAGCAATGGCTGTAAATGCTTGACTCCACAGGTGCAGAAGGGCTCTTTAGCTGCTGGGCTTCATTAGCGACCTTATCACTTCCCCCATCACCTTCAAAGAGCACACAGAGTAGGCACCAGCTTGGATGAAGGCTCCAGTCTGTTGGCTGCTTGCTGGAACATCTTGCTAGCTACTCATGGGATAGAATAAAATTTACGGTCAATCTACAGTTGACTTACCAGCTATTCAGCTACTAGTGGTTGGTCCTGTTGCTGCAAACCACCGTGATACACAGCGATGAGTGCTCTTGAGAGATGGGGATATTGCAGGATAGGAACATTCACCAAAGTGTTTCAGTTTTCCTCTCTCTCTCACCATTGTCTCTGCTTTGTCTGAATTCAGGTATTTTCCTCTATAATGAATCTTTACTTGAAAGTTAAAAAGCAACAGGCTATTCCTCTGCCTGATCTTGATTTATACCAAAATGACTGGTAGAAAAATTAGACACAATCTTTAAGATGGGTGAGGTACTTGTTATCAAACTCTACTGGGTGGGAAAAGAAGAGGGAAAAATCAGACAAGTAAACCTGACCTGACCTTTTACCTAAGAACCTGCTCAGGAGTATTCACTTTTACACACTTTTACTCAGAGGATTAAACAAAAGTTCATTTAAAAGTCAAACAACCACTGAAGTACTCTGACTTGCTCTGACCTCTTATCCTAGGTCAGGGCAGGTCAAACCAAGATAGGGGATTTGAAAAAAACCAAACCAGTAACAATCAGACTCTTATGTGAATTTGTAAATGCAAATGGGACAAATGCAGGACTGCTCTACAGGGAATGCAGCTTTATGGAGCTGCATTTACATCATTGCTGAATTAAATCCCAAACCACCCAAATTAAAAGTCCTGTTAAGATGCTAAGAACTCATGAAAAAAACTGAAAGAGATAGTTATTCCCCCTGTGCTGTTTTCATAATACATTTCCTCTATAGTAAGTTTAAACCCTCTAGAAATAGATATATATATATACAAAGCTTAGGATGCAACTAATCCATATCACAGATCTCCACATACAGAGAAACGATAGTCATTGGTGTTACAGACTTTGCAAAAATAACCATCAGTTACATCAAAATGTTGCTAATTATTAGCCCCTTCTATCTGAATCTCAAGATGTATTCAAAAAGCTCTGTTGTTCCCTTATTGTTAGAGAAACTGGAGAAGTGGAGAAGAGAAAGATTAAATGACTAGCCTGAATATATACAATTAAAAAATTCCTATTCAGTCCCACACAACTATGCACCATCCAACTCACATGCAATATTGGTTAGAAGCACACTCTGGTTCTTCATAAATTGGTAGAGATGCAGTGAGGGTATATGAACTCTCAAAAAAATTACATGTTATACATGAAAAAATGACATGTTATAGACACCAGATGTGTTATATACATATATTTTCCAAAGCCTATTGAAGTAACGTATTTATCAGTGTGTTCGTGAAATGCTACAAATATCACAAATGGATCCATTTAAGAGTGTGCTTTTCAAAGGGCAGTTAAATTCAGTCTTTCACCAAAACCTTGGGGTTTTTTATTGTTAATTAATCCCTGTTGCCAAAAATCGTTAGGCCTGCAAAAGGATAAAGCCTTTGCCTCGGTTAAGAATCATGGTAGCTAATGAAAGTCCTTCTATAGTTTCCCCATGAATTGGGAGTGGGTTATATGTGCCTTAACCTGTCCTTTTCTAGATTCACACAGAACTTTTTGATCTGGCTGTTTATGATGAGGGAGACAGAAATTTCTCCCTGTTGAACAGAATGGGTTGCAATATGAAGCTGGATAGTTGCCTTATCAAAGCATGCTTGTCTTGATATTTCCTACGATCTGTCAAATACGGCCTTGCTGTTTATTGCCATTGTGCTGTTGATCACTTCATCTGAGCAAACTGGCATGCATTGTTCGTTTAACAGTTCTGAGTCTCACCTCGCAACACACAACATCAGTCTGAGTCACAGCTGAAAACAATATTAGATATTTCCAGACACGCTGCAGGAGGTTACTCTGGAAGCAAACCTTGCCCAGATCAGCTCTGGTGAGAGTAAATTAACAACAGGAGCATCACTCACGGTTGTTCTTTACAAGAAGGGGAGTTCCAAAAGGCCATTAGTTCTTGCAAGCAAAAATCTTTTCTTTCCTATCATCATGCCAAAATTTCCAAGGCTGGAAAAAAATACTAACATAAGTATTTGTACACATTGCATAGAGTTAAAAAATGATGATTTTTTTTTTATTAATAGATTTTTAAGGTCAACAGGATTGTCTGAATAATGTAATTCTGTGTTGGACATCAAATTAAACAGTTATAAAGATGACTTTTAATTTTAAGTTTTCTTTTACTCCTAAAAAGCAACATTACTTTTTATCTTGATGTTATCATACAGACGTTAAACTATTGATTTTATCACACTGACATGATACTGATGTATGTTATCGCTCCTTATACTTATGTTCAGCTCCTTGAAGAACTTAAAAAAGTTACAGTCATTGACGATGGTAAAGAAATCAAGTTTGACTCCAATGGAGATATGAGCACCAGTTACGATGTACTACTTTGGAAAGAAATTGATGGCCACGTGGAAATCACCACTATGGCAGAATATGACCCAGAGAAAGGTCACTTTATCTTCAAGGATGAAGAGAAAAAAAAAGAATTTCTGGATTTAAAGGTAACTTTTAATTTGTTGACATAATATGTGAAATTTGTTTCATGTTTTTTTCTCCCTCCAGCATTTGCAACTGAAGTATGTGCCAGCTAGAAATTTCTCTTGTGGTTTCATGTTCTCCTTTTAGAACAAAGAACCCTCTCTGGGTATACTCAACCGCTTTCATGCATCCTGAAAAGCATGTTAGCCTATAAGCAAGCTCAGTGATTTGAAATTGAGTTATTTCTTCAGAATGCTCCTAGGAGGTTTCCTGAAATAAGAAGTTATGTCTGTGCTAAGGATGCTACTCCAGAATCTTGAAAAGGGGTTTTAAAATAAAAAATGACCATGTAAAAAAGCCCCCCGTCTTATGTACCACCACCACTTATTTTGTACATGAAGACTCATATCTGTTGACTTTACTGTTTAAAACAAAAAAAAAAAAAGAAAGAAAAAATTTTGTTGATTATTTGCTCCTGTTAGAGCTGGGCTCAGCATGACTACTGGAGTCTGAGGCAGGTGGTACCACCCGGAGCCCCGGCATTGGTGTTGGCAGGACTAGTGGGTGGCCTTGGCCAGTTCCAGGTGGACAATCTGTCATCTGTGCATGGGTGGAGGTCTTCGTTCATTGTGCAATTCTGTGCTGCAGAGTATTCACCACTAATGGGACAGGGAAAGGCTGCTTACTAGGTGGGTTGAATTCGAGTCGCAGCACATGGACTCAGCTGCTAGAAAAGGCTGAGGACAGAAGAAAACCTCAGATCTTGTTACTCTTTGTGGCACTGCCCAGGGTGGCAAGGACATGCTTCCATCTCCTTGTGAGCACCATCTTGGAGGGAGAAGAAATAGCAGTGTCCCTCAGGACCGCTTCTCCATTTTACAAAAAATTGTCTTTGGCAAGAGGACCTGAACTCAGACCTCGGGAGAAGGCCCTGATCGCACACCCCGGAGTCGTGCTTCATGACCCAGGAATGAGCTGCCGAGGGTCAGGAACGTCGGAGCTGCAGTGCAGAGCACCCGCCAAGGTGTCTCCCCCGAGCCGAGGTGTCTGCTCCAGGCTCGGAGCAGCCAAGCAGGGTTTCAGGATCTCACTTGTGAAGTAGTCCGCTCACATTCCCCCATCAGATGCTTCTGGGCTTTCTTTGGAGCTGAGCCTCAGCAGTCTAAATTCCAGGTTCAAAGCTGGATGAGACGCTTTGATCTGCATTTTAAAGGTACAGACAATTCCACTGATCGGCATTCAGGGCCAAAAAATAAAATCATCAAGTAGATAATGCCCCATCCTGTCACTTGCTGACTGGGTGAAGAAAATACAAGAAACATGGAGCCTACAAAGTCTTTTTTCAGCATTGTTTTCAGATTTCCTTAAAACGTGTTAGATGATACAAAAAGAGAGTGAAAATTGCAGAATTACTGGAGGTTTATTTTAATATTTCTTAGTAGTTAGTTGTGCCCGAGCTGATTTTTTTTTTTGCTCTCTGCACACTGCAGAAGGTTCAGTCGACATGCTCCCAGCACTGCAGGCCAGGACAGATGAAGAAGGTTACAGAAAGTCCACACACATGCTGCTACGAGTGTGTTTACTGCCCAGAAAACCATTACAGCAATCAAACAGGTAAGGAATTGTCATCCAAATAAAGGTTTATTTAGACATCAATACAATTGTTTTGTTTGGGTATAACGTGCCTTGGTAACCTTGGGTATAACTTTGGAATAGGATTGAAATATTTATGCTCAGTTTCCCAAATACGAGTGTTCAGCCTATAAAACTTAAATGCTTTTTAGAAGACCAAATGTAAAGCAATTAGATTTTCCAGTTGACTAGCATTATTCTTTGTTAGGATGGAAAGTCTGGCTGATTTATCAGTGAGACTGACTCTCATTAAAATAGAGCCTTGCTTCCCTGTCTTTCTGCAGTACACCCAGTTCAATAAGGAAGAAATTTTTTACAATGAGGGTGGTGAGGCACTGGCACAGGTTGCCCAGAGGCTGCGGATGCCCCATCCCTGGCAGTGTTCAAGGCCAGGCTGGATGGGGCTTTGAGCAACCTGGTCTGTGGAAGGTGTCCCTGCCCATGGCAGGGGGGTTGGAACTAGGTGATCTTTAAGGTCCCTTCCAACCCAAACCATTCTATGAGTCTATGAAGTTCAAGGGTTATGTATTTTGCTTACCAGTATATTTTTTAGCTTGCCAGGGAATGCTGCAAAGTTTGATATGACTGTACGGTAATATTTTCTAATATCAAATCTGATGTGTGCTTTACCACTGGTTCATTTATAGGCTTGAGCAAAGTTTTTTAAAGGGGGAAATTAAATATGGAGGAGAGAGATGGAATTAAGAAATTTGAGGTACAATGTACTTCTAATATCCTGAGAGCAGAAGGAAATTGAATTTTATCTTTTTAATTCAAATAATTGTGAATTTTCTCCATATCAGAGGATAGGAATTTTAAAGCAAAAGTAACCTTTCAAAGCGTGATCTAAAGGAATGTTTATTCTTGCTGTTGCATTTCAAAAGCTGTCTGTAAAGAGAAAGTTGGGTTTTTTTCTTGCTGGTATAGGTAGATGAAAGAAACAGTTCAAATTTCTGTAAGATAATTGATTTAATCTCAAGCCATTGTTCAGTTAAGGTTTGCCTGTCCAGAGCTCTGGCCAGGACATGTATCACCGGTCAGCGATGACCAAGGCAGTTTTCAGGACCCTGGTCATTCTCCCTGTCCCCCCCCTGCCCCGGCTGCTGGCAGCCCCTGCTCCCAGCTGGCAGCCATTCGTCCTTTGCTCCTTCTGCCTCTGCCACCGCTGCCACCGCTGCCCTGCAGCTCCTCCGCCTGGACGGCGACAGCAATAGTGGGAAGGAACCAGCCCTGTCTATTCCCCTTAGCATCCCTTCCCACATGGCTCCTGTATCTCAAGCCTCGATAATCCACTTTGCAGTTTATTTACTTCGGGTTTCTAAGTTATCTTCCCGTCTTGTGCTTTCAGATATGGATTACTGCTACCGATGTAACAACAAAACCTACTGGGCTCCTGTCAACAGCACCACATGCTACAGAAAGACAATCCATTTCCTCGCCTGGACCAACTGGTTTGCTATTTTCCTCCTCCTCCTCTCCGCTTTTGGGGTTGTATTGGTTTTGTCAATTAGTGTAATATTTACTAAAAACTTGAACACGCCAGTTGTAAAGGCGTCTGGAGGTCTAACTGTCTGCTATATTATTCTCTTCAGTCACTTCTTAATTTTTTTAAGCACCGTCTTCTTCATAGATGAACCCACAGAATTCAAGTGTAAAACTAGGCAAGCCCTCTTTGGCATAAGTTTTGCACTCTGCATTTCATGTATTTTAATAAAGTCACTAAAAATTTTACTAGCCTTCAGCTTCGATCCCAAGCTGCAGAATTTCCTGAAATGCGTGTATAAACCTATTCCCACTGTGGTCACCTGCACTGGAATTCAAGTTATCATTTGCACCTTCTGGCTAATATTCAGGACACCTTTTGTAAAGCAAAATTTCTCCATCCCAAGAGCAATAATTCTGGAGTGCAATGAGGGCTCTATTGTGGCTTTTGGGATTATGTTGAGCTACATCGCTGCCCTAGCCTTCATTTGCTTCATATTTGCCTTTAAAGGTAGGAAGTTGCCAGAGAACTACAATGAAGCTAAATTCATCACCTTTGGCATGCTAATTTACTTTATAGCGTGGATTGTATTTATCCCTGTCTATGCAACTACATTTGGCAAATACCTGCCAGCAGTGGAAATCATTGTCGTTTTAATATCCAATTATGGAATTCTCTGCTGTACTTTTCTTCCAAAGTGCTATATCATCATTTACAAGCAAGAAACAAACACAAAATCTGCCTTTCTCAAAATGATTTACACATATTCCTCCAAGAGCGCAGGCAGCGTTGCTGTTAGTCAGATTTCTTTGGATTCAAAGTCTTCCAGCTCCCGAGCCACTATCTCAGAGTCATGTAAATCTGAGAAAAACTCTGTGAATGGAAACTGCCATTTCCAAGTGCCTGGGCAGACACTAAGAAAAGGGAAAGTTCTTCCTAAAAATACCACAAGGACTGTGGCCAGGAAAAGACTCTCCAGCATATGACTGGCCAGCGTTAAAGTACTAGAAGATGAAAAGCCATCTTAGGGAGCCATTTCTCTTTCAGGTCTTTTTCCTTTTGGCATCCCCGAGGCGAGCAGGCCACACAAAATGCCTTCTCCTCCAGTACTTAAGCAGTTATCCATTACCAGATTTGCAAGGTTTGCCTTGCTCACAGAGTCCAGCCCCTGCTCCTGTGGGCACCACGAGGTGCAGTCCCCTTCAGCAGCTCCCTCCCTTCCCTGGCCCGCTCATGTAGACCGGCGCGAACCTCTTCTGCACTCTCACTCCCCCGAGTGAGGCAGAAGCATCAGGAAATTATTATTTCTCACAGACACGTAGGCAGGAACATATGGGTTTAGCCCACTTTTTTTGCATCTTTGATGCCCAATTGTTTAATGAGCTCTTCTTCCCACCTGGGTCTGTTTTACAGATCAAACAGAACCCTCTCCCAGCCTTTGTTTGCTAGGATAAACAAGCCCAGTCCTTTAGTCTCCACTTTTAAGATAGGCTTTCCATTCTCCTGAACATCCAAAAGTAACCCTTTTCACCTTGTATCAGTGAATCCTTTTTTTTTTTTCTCCCCAAAATTGCACATCTTATTCCAGAGGAGTGCTGCAGTAACTTTTAAAGTTCCTTGTCTTTACCAGGATGATAATGAAGTAGAGACAGGTCTATCTAAAAATTAAAGAATTTCTCTGGAGCTCTGTAGTTATCTGTATGTTCATCTACTTTTTTTCCCCATACTCAGAGAAAATACACTGATTCACCTCATGCACCTCCTCTGGTGCATGAGGAGAGAGGACCCACTGCGTTTGTCCCCAGGTGTCCTTTTAGTTGAGCATGTAATGTCAATGCGTAATGTCAAAAATGATAAACGCTAATTGATTCCTCTCGTTAGCATAAATAATGTAATGACCAGGATCAGCATGAGTGCATCCTGGGAATTTTAGCTTTTTTGATACGTATTTTAAAAATCTGATTTTCAACAAGAAAATGACAATGCACCATTCTGATACATAGAAATAGCACAAGAATTAACTGACATGAGTTGCACGGGATGAGTCTCTGCTCTGCAGCTCCATCAGTACAGCTATGCTGTGCCTTCTGTACGAGAGGCAAAAGGCATGTTCAGAGGAGGAGGAATTTTTCTGTCTGGACAATGGTGCCACAGAGCTTTTTGAAACCCTAAACAGCTGAGCTATGTTGCCAATCCATGACCGTGAAAAATAATTCTCCATGTTCATAAAGCCCAGACCATAGAAACTTTGCTATTTTAACTTCTGTGCCATGTTACTGTGAAATAATACTAAATTCCCTGAGTTTTGTCCATGCTTCTGTTTAGATCTGGAATAACTGGATGTTGTGGCAGGCCAAAATAAAGTTTAGTAGATTTGGTGTTACATGGGCATATTGTATTACTATGTACAATATGTCTATTTTTCTGCCATTGCTATTTATATGTTGTAACCCTTATCAATATGATTTTTCTACTCATATTTTGTTAAAAATAGCTATAAATCACATTTCAACAATGGACACAGGCAATGAAATTACCATGACATGTAGGCCATATACGTACTATGTATCTGTGAAGACATTTTAAAAGTAATTTAAATGGCAAGGGTGCAATTTACATACATATTTAAGTAATTATGTAAGTTCTGTAGCTGATTGGAAGAATGAAGGTTTATGGACATATATTTATATGATGAATGCTGTTCATACATCAGTTGTTGCGAATACTGTTTTGAATATGAAGTTATGTACGATAAGGTTAAAATTCCTGCAATTTGGCTACCAATACAGCAAGAAGTCTCTCCCTAAAAGAGAGAAGCAAAGCTTACATTGCACAATGACTGTCAGCACTCAGCTGGTTAGAAAAGTTAATTTGGCTCGAATGTTGTACCTGTATTTATTGTTTTCAAAAATGTTGGGTGTATCATGTCTTGAAGATATATGAAAGGGAATGATTAAAGCCATATTGTTATTTAAAATTGAGCTTGCGTACTTAATTTCCTTACCTCTACCCGTGAACTTCGATTTAGCCTTGAAGGGCAGCAGTACACACACCTGTGCAGTGTTTCCACTGCAGATCTCAGTCTGCTTCTTAGAAACGTCCTTTAGGTTGAAAGCTAAGTATGGTAGGGCAATCCCCTCTACAGGACAATGAGGAAAGTGTCTTGAGGAACAGGGCGTGGTGACAGCAATGTGAGGATCTCTGCGGAGGTATCCTTAAGGATTAAAGACCTCACAAATGGCAGAATTTCCAAGGAGTCCTACATGCTACATCTGCCTCTCCAGCTACTCAGGTCTTCTGCATAAAACAGAGTCAACGGTGGAGCTGAGAGGATGTAACAGATTTGCTAGCTAGACTGGGCAGAAAAAAGACACGCTATACCAAGCTGTGTTCTGCAGCCACTATCACACAGTGTACGGTATCTTTGGAGAGAATAAAGACTATGAAAGTCACCAAGTTTTTCAAGTCTTCTCCTCCAGGGCATAATTCCTTTCAGTAGCTCTAGCTGTGCAGACGCCTTTCAGCTGCCCATAATCTTTAGAGCAGTTCTTTGGTGAGCACTGGGAACTATTAATGTGAGCTCCAGGCTTCCTCCCAGCAGCTCTGCAGACCGCCATTGGAACTACAATGACTCTAAATGTGTGAGTTACCAGCATGAGTAGCCACTAACAGCAGTGTCTGGGATGCTGCCCGTAACGTATGATGCTGAGCAGCCCAGCCCAGATGTGCTGACTCTTCATCCCCTTCCCAGCTGTGTGTGTCTCCAGAGACAAGGAGCACTGATTGACACTACGCCACTCTCTTTGAGCAGGAAGAAGGCGAAGGCAAAGGGGCTACGGGCAGACTATAACCCCAGTATCACCCTCGAGGTCATTTCTATTGATGTGTCTTCATCTCCCCAACAACGTTCTGAAATAGGACAGAGTTGCTCGGGGTGGGGAGGGTTGTGCAAAGAGGTGCATAGTCTTCCTTTTTGCTATTTTTAGAAGGACGGTGTGGAGCTTTGATTCAGGGACCTGGGTTCTTCTATATAGAGAATGGCTCATTTGCAAACAGCGTTGGTATGAGTTAAATGGATTGGAATGGCTTTGATGTTTTACCAATAATAAGGACATTTTATCTCTTTAATGATTTTGGAATTGAAACTGCACATGTGTGGATAAGAAAACATCAACATGGGACTACTTACTGGAAAGAAAGTGCTTTTTTGAATATCTTTCCAGAATAAAATGTTGTCCAAACAGCATTTTAAAAAAAGTTTTAATATCAAGGATGCCAGAACTCACTTTGGTGGCAAATTTCTGAGTTCCCCTACTCAACAATTTGCTTTCCGAAAAAGCTTCTTGCTTCTGGCTCTGCTCCTGAAAATAGATAACTGGAGGTTTTGGCCACAAACGGTTCAAGAATCCTCATTCGTGCGCAGGACTTTAGCTGCTGCCGGGCAGTGATCCATCCCTGGGGAGCGGGGCTTCCTCTGTTCACCCGCAGGCGTACTGGTTGATGGATGTAAAATCTTCCACTGTTTGGTGCATGGGACACGCTTCTGTTGAGACACTGTCACTGGTATTGTGCTGACACGGGCTGTTGCTCACTAAATACGTGTTCTGTCCTGACCTTACTGATTTTTTTTTTCCAAGGATATGTTTGTACTGATTTTTTTATTTTATTTTATTTTTAATAAAGGTTTAATTTGTCCAGGACGTGAAAGGAAAAAAAAAAAAGCGCTTTTCAGCTGAAGTAAACAGAAAGTCGTGTGAGGAGAATCAGTACGTCTGGACCTTCTGAAAGTAGTAAAACGACAGAAGAAGTGCCGTGGGCAGGTCTGTGTTACGGGAACTCGATTCCACCTTCCTCTAACACTTGAAGCTGGAGCACCGCGGCTGTTTCTTTAACCGCGTTTTGACTTCAGCGGTCAAGTTTCGACGCTGGAGAGGTAGCACATCCCCGCCTTAGGTGAGCAGGATGCTTTCCCAGAAGGACCGGCCCCGCTTGCCGCCGGCGGCCCCGCCCTGCCCCGCCCTGCCCCGCCCCGCCCCCGGGCGCGGCTGGAGGGGGTCCGCGGGGCGGGACCGGGACCGCGACCGGGACCGCTCCCGCCGCAGCAGAGGGTCCGCCCGCGCCGCTCCTCGCCATGCTGCCGGCGCGCCTCCGCCCCGGGCGGCTGCTGTCCGCCGCGCCGCTCCGCCTGCCCCCGCCGCGGGGAGCCGCCGCCGCCGGCGGGGAGCCCGCCCGGAGCCCGGGCACCACCCGCGGTAAGGGCCGCTGGGACGGGGACGGGCCGCTGGCTCGGCGGGAGGTTTGGCGGCGGGAGGGCGGCTCGGGTCCGCGGTGGAGCGGGGCTGGGTCCGCCCGGCGGCCGGCGGGAGGCACCTGCGGCTCGGGTGGTCCCGGGCGTCCTCCTGCCGGCCCGGGGACCCGCACCGGCAGGCCGCGGGGAGGTCGGAGCAGAGCCGCGGAGAGCCTCACGGCAAGCGGGGGGGTGTTCGGGAGACCGCCTGGAGGGAACTCTGCGGGGCGGAGGCGGGGAAGTTCAGTGCCGGAGTTACTCTGCCGACGACCGGGACGGGGCAGGGGTCTTCTCCCCTTCCGCCGTTACTACCGCCCGTCATTCGCTCTTAGCGTGCGGTTTGACGAAGTGTTTTTTTCCTATCTTCAAGCTGAGCAGGCTCACAAGGTGGTTGCAAGTTACAAACCTTCGAAGTTTGACAAAAAAATCCTCCTCTGGACCGGACGTTTCAAGACAGAAGAAGAGATTCCTCCGAGGATCCCGTAAGTGCGCTGCCCTTGTCCAAGGGGAACGTGGAGCTGAAGGGAAGGCGGTGGTCTGATCCTGATCTAAAGCTTTTCCACAGAGTTTGAACCAGTCGGTTTTTCAACGCTGAAAACTTGGAAACAAGCTAGAGGGCAAAAGAATTTCCTGTCCTGGTTAGAGGTTAAGATGAAAAAATGTTCGTTTCTGGGGTCCCCAGAGCCTGGGATTAAGAACTGGATCCATCTGAGGAGATAGCCTTGGTTACGTTTATGTACTGGCTTGTTTATTTTGCTTATTCCTAATGTGCAATTAGAGAAGGATGTTATTGGTAAACAATATTTTCTGTTTATAGCTCCCATAAATGGCTCTAAGGGAGCTGACTGTCTCTGGATGATTACATTCAGCAAATCACAATTTATTATAGAATTTGAGGAAAAATAGAGAAGGAGGTTATGAGAGAAACATCCCCCACCAAGGAAAACCAAGTGCTTGACATAGCCTTAGCCTCCCATTCTTGTTGACCCACTGGACCAGATGATCTTCAAAGGTCCCTTTCCACCCAAACCACACTGATTTGGTGGCTCTCTGACTCGCTGAAAGTTAGCATCCCCCAAGGGAGTCAGTCACTGAACACATGAAACCCCTCTAATGCCAATTGCTGCCTCTTTCGTAGGATGTTAGATAGTGTGTTAGACGTCCCTCTCCAGGACAATACCTTTTATCATCACAGTACGTCCCTGTCTTGGGCAGTATGTTAAGCATAAGCAGCGTGCCGAGCTGTGTCAAGCAACGGGTGTATCCTCTGCCTGTTCTTGTTGGTTCCTGACAGTTTCACTGGTGTTTGCCAAGCTGGACGGTGGCTTTCTAAAGGGTCTAACCTCTCTTGTGCTGTGTTAGACTCACCACCTTTCCCTAGAGAAGGGTTCAGACAGGTCTCAGAAGCTCTGAAAGCTATTCAAATCGTCAGGAGGCATTTATAAAGCCACATGCATTTGCCAGTCCGTACACGTACATGCATACAAATCGCTCATTTCTGAGCAGTAGCTGGCCTGGCAAGTGAGTGTCACCATTTTGAGCTTTCTGGGTGAGCAAAGTCTTTTTAGAACTGTAAGATCATAAATAGTAATATACTAGAAGAAAATTGTGAGACGTTGAAGCTGAACTGTGTCACTGCTTTAACTATTAACAAAAAAATTTGTGGGATATCATTACCTGTGAACACAATCTAGCTGTTGAAGATAGATAGTTTATACTAGAGTCAAATCTGCAGTCTTTATTCAAGGTTGTTGTGGTTTGTTTCTTTTTAAAAACAGCTGTTACTGAATTCAGTAGAGGTTTACCCCGTCTTGATTGAGCAGTAAAGGCTCTAATGTGCAATTAGGGAAGAACATAATCAGGTCTGTTTTCCTTAAAGCAGAGGCAGAAAGCAGGGAGAAAGTGAAAATCTGCTTCAGAAGAGTTTCAATTAGTGCATTGTGAAATATGATTAGGCTAATAAGCCAGACTAATAACACTTCTGGTTT
Source organism: Harpia harpyja (assembly GCF_026419915.1). NCBI lineage: Eukaryota > Metazoa > Chordata > Aves > Accipitriformes > Accipitridae > Harpia > Harpia harpyja. The sequence goes on along the minus strand of NC_068942.1, from coordinate 9,570,941 downwards.
TGCTTTTGTCGCTACAAATGGATTAGCGGATTAATGATTTCATGTGCTTGTCCAGTGTGTGGTTTGTTTTAACGATGATGTTTACCATTGTACAAAACAAAAGCAGTTACATAGAACTGCAGGCATTGTCAGCCACCTGCAAGGAAGGTGGCACGCAGAACACGTGCTTGCGTGTGCGTTGGCAGGGAAGGGGCTAGTATGGCTGTCACAGTCCACTCGGTGGACTCGTGATGGTTTGTTTGCTACAATCTCAAAAGTGCAAAATTAAGGTGACCAACACCAAAGGGGATAGCAATAATCACACAGTAAAACTTTATTGTATTGCCTGTGAAGAGGCACGCGATAGTTAGAGATGGGTGAAAGAAAGGAGAAAAGAGTAAAGTTAAGTTTAGAGAGAGGAGAAAGAGAAGTTATAGCTACCACCACTGATCTCAAGACGTCCTAACGGTCCCGGGTCCAGCTAATGCTGCGTTGTCGATCGTCGTGGTCCTTGGTGGGGAAGCTTCAAATTTCCGTTGTTCAGAAGTCATCTTTTATGCTTAGTAACACACCTTGCTCCACCTCTGCTTCAGGAGTCTCCGCCCTTCTCGAGCAAGGCTATCACGCAGGCACAGGGTCAGTGTCCGAGGCGTGGTAAGACTTGGAGGTGTGTTTTGGTATTATAATGAAGCAAAGTTCATCTAAAGTTCATGATTTCTTCATCGATGTTATGGTAACAATTGCAATCCATCCTTTTTGGACAGTAGCTGTGCGGTTATCTTTAACAGAGCCTTGTACCGCGCGTTCTGTTCTTGGGATCGGCCACTGCACTCCCAAACAGGCCGTTGTCAGATAATGTACTGTTCATGTTCCTGATGACGGTGTTGAGACAATGCTGATTTTCTGTCTGTACTGTTCATGTTCCTGATGACGGTGTTGAGACAATGCTGATTTTCTGACCGACTCCTACAATGGCACAGTCGCTCCTCACACTTGCCCTCTTCTGCTGCATTAAGCCTTCGAGAGAAGCACTGCAGCCCTCAGCCTCGGTACAGGCTTCCACAGGCAGAACTTCCACTATAAAAACCCCAGCTTTGCCCTGTCCCACCACTCATCCTCTTTAAAGTAAAGCTAAAGGTGTTTTGGGGGAAAGAGATCATTACAAGATCTTTACTCACAGCGTAAAATCAATTCTTTATGCAACTATCCTTTTTACATATATATGTATAAAACCATAACTATATATTATGTATATTTATATTTTATGAGTATATATATATAGATAAAGCATTCCCAGGTGATTTATGAAAGGAAAATAGTGCGCAGCCAGCATTATAATGAACATCTTAAAAACTGTAATCCCAAGTATAATGTCTGACTCGGAAAATGACTTGGCTGAAAGTTTTGAGACAGTTCTAGTGGTAATGGAGATTTCCCATACTGCTGGTTCTCAGGGGCATGCAGCCTGCTCACAATGGAGAAGGGTGGAAACGGGAGCTGTACCAACGCAGCTTGCTGGGCCGTACAATGCCTCTCGTGCAGCAACTACTGCCAAACACAGGGCAGAAGTTTTCATTCCTTTTGCCTTTGATGACCAGTAAAAATAATCACGTACTGTTCTTGTTTAGGTGTGTGTTCCTGTAACAGTGAGAAGGCTGACATCAGCTGCCCACTCTAAATAAAGCTGCTGCTTTTCTAAAGAACTAAAAACTTGTAGCAGTACAAGCTCTGTTTTAATCACCTATCCAAATAGGTAAAGTCCCTAGCCTACAGTATACAGGACGCTACCTGAACAGGTTAGATATGACAGTAATTAATTTCCAAAGTTAATTTTGAATAAAAGGAACTTGCTTTCACCACATCTGGGTGACACCACATATACTTCTCCATCTATTTAAAATAGACAAAACCCCTTAATTTTCACTGTTTGAATGAGCATAAAGTATGCTTTCTGGTGTATTTACCCCAAGTATTTAAATGCAAATATTTATTGCATAAGCAGTTTTGTTTTGTTTTTTTTTAAGCTTAAAAAAGATCATCTCAAATCCATTAAATGTTGTTTTTCCACTGGAAATGGATTAGGGTCAGAAAATGCAAAGCTCTTGGGTGGTATGTAACCAATCATAGCAAGCTGAAGATGCTTGTTTTAGAAGCCAATTCTATTTTCATTTTTCAATTGTGATGTTACATCTGTGATGCTTTGAAGAAGAGATACTTCACAGTTTTGTAATGATTCAATTCAGTAACTTTAATTGCAGGCCAGAGATGCTGGACAGGGCAAGAAACAAAGCTCGAGTTAAAGCTTGTTACATCATGATTGGACTCTCAGTTGTTGCCTGTTTTGCAGTGATTGCCTCAGCTAAAAAGGTGAGTACAGCACTAGCTCATTATTATATAGCATACTTAAAAATGAATTCTGTGAAAAGTAGACAAACCTAACCAAACAGCAGCAGCTTACACCTACCCTAGTTTTAGCTAACCTATGTTCCTGTCACCCCTGCCATGTAAGTAGTTGCTGGCTGTTCCCGAGGTTGGGTAGCTTTCCCTGAGGCACATCGTTCCTCCTATGACGCTACTCCATGTTTTACTTCCACAGGCTGCTGCACGTCACGAGTCCTTAACAAGCTGGAACTTGGCAAAGAAGGCTAAGTGGCGGCAAGAGGCTGCGCTAGCAGCGGAGTCGAAGACAAAGTAACTTTGTATGAAATGCCAAATGTCCTCATAGGAGCAAAATTAACTGTTGGTGAGAGCGATTAGTGAATTTCATCAGTAAATGGACAACTGTGGTATTGCACATGCTGGAGCCAGTAAGGGTAGTTACAGCATCGCAAAAAGAAACAGAGGGTCTCTAATAAAAGAGATACTTGATGTACTTGTTGCATACAATTAAAATTAGTTAGAATGTTCTGCGTATGATTAAAACCAGTAATTAATTTCAAAGGAGATGAGGTAGTTTCCTAAGAATGTCAGGTATGTTTGGATAGGTATTTACAAAACATATTTAAAACCAAAAAGTTTTCTGTCTGGTGACAATGCAGTTTTACAGCACACAAATCAGCCAGTTTGAATTCATTTGCCTCAATGCTGTACTCAAAATGGCATTTGCGTTTTCTAGTTTAAGCAGCCACAGTTATTGAAGCACTAAATAAATACAATAAACGTCTGTAAAATAAGTTTTATTGGTTTCTGTATGGTATTTGGAGATTTAACATTCCATAATATTGCATACTACTCATATGTGTTCTGTTACAGTAATGGGCCTTTGGCCTGGATTTAAAGATGCACTATTACTATCTGAAGTTAGTATAGGTATTTTAGTTTCCACACATTGTATGAAGATATTGTGCCATAACTAACTGAAATTTCTCATTCCAGATTTCAGTGAACTCTTGAGGTCACAGTTAAACTTCATATATCGACAGACCTATTAAAAAAAATCCTCAGTTGTACAATTTAATAAATTTAAACCAACTGAGAATCAACCGTGGAGGAAAGACAATAGTGCATCTTTTCTATTTTTTATTTTTTTTTTTAAAGACAGACCCGACAATAAATATTTTCCAGTTGCAAACTTGTTCTACAGCTAACTTATTTCTGTGCCAACATTATTACTATTTTCTGATTGCTGCTAGCAACAGTGTTTAAAGCAAATACTAGAAAATTAAAAAGCTGTATGAACCAGTCCTCAGACAAAAGTGCAACAATGAAAAAATTAGATATGATTCAGTGTATCAAGAATAGGGAACTAAAAAAAAAATAATCTTATGCTTTGCATAGTTGCATAGATTAGCATTCACATTTAAGCAGAACAAATGGTACCCTTTTAATTAAAACCAAACCCACAAAAACCAAACCCCTGTATTTTGAAACAGACTTTGTAACTGATAGGGCACTTCAGATTCCATATAAAATACCAAACTTAAAGAGATTTTCTTCTCTCAGTTTTGGGTTTTTTTTTTTTTCCACATTGGTTTCATCTGTGTAAGCATCATCATATTATGCCCTAATGACTATACCAGAGCTGACCTTAAGTCATCACCTCTATAGTTTTATAGTGTTCATTTATGTGCTTTTAACAAAGTATGATGTAAACCCAGTGATAAAATATCCTTTGAAGAAGAATTTTCATTATTATTTTTTAACAATTGTAGGGTAAACCAAATGTTGAGTTTAAGTAATGGTTTTCATTAACCAAAGTCCATCAATTTAGTTCCCTTTTAAACTGTTACATTTAAGTGTATCAGGCATGAAATATAGTTTATCTAAATGCGTAAAGTGCAGTCACTAACCATTCACACATATAGAATAATATATCCACAAAACTGAAGACGTTCTTTCAAAACAAATATAATACTTTAAACGTCCCCTCTTTTCTTCAAGTCTTTTAATCAAGATTTTTATAGTTCAGATTTGGTTTAGAGAGGCTTATATTATAAATGCAGTTGTTACAGGGTTCTCCAAATAAAAGCAGGCACAGCTGGTTATGTTATCAAAACAAGGTTGTTAGAAACCATGGAATACCCTGTTACCTGAATAATTTTCTTACACTAGAAGAACATTGAAATTCAGCATGTACTAGTAATCCTGGTAGATTTCCATGATCGTTACCCTGTACTTTGAACAGATGGGGCGGGGGGGAGCAGGGAAGAAGGAAGGTCAGTATATGAAAACCTAAAACTATGAGAGTAGAAAGGGCACAAATACAATCATCTAACATCATATGAAAATTTGGCAGCTGTACTCATTATCACACTACTCAAAACTGTTGTATGCTGTACAAATCTAGGTTTAAAGTGTCATTTGCTAAAATATCTCATTATTCAGAGTTCATAAAGTAACAGCACTCCTATATACATCTTACGCTTCTATCTTCCACTAAAAAGACTTCAAAAAGGTTTCTTCCCTCCCAGTTACATCTTAGTCAAAAGTGACCAGTAATCTTAGAAAATCCACTTCAAGTCCCACATTCAATTACAATATAGTATATATTGCTGTAACATCAAAGTGAAACATCTTAGAATCTTAACCTGCATGTAAAAAAAATTCTAAATATAAAATGGTACTGTAAATGATACCACCTTTAACCTGTATTTTTCAGTGCATTAAAATACTGTTTAGTGACAAGCACAGTGCCATGGGTAAGTAATTTGAAGTTTAAATTGCAGCTTTTTATGAAGCATGAAATGCTCTCATATGTCAAAGATTTCACTTAACCCAGGAGTTTGATGTTAATACATTAATTACAGGTAATAAAAAATAATCATACTTCAGAGTTAACCCAAAGTATTAATTTCTCCAAATGAGATATACTACTAATACACCAGAAACACTACTTATATGCAAGTCAAAGCAGAGCATATGTTTTTCTGTATTCAAAACTGTTAATGTAAATATTAGAATTCTTTTAGTGTTTAACAGCAAACACTGTATATTGTAGAGCCTAAATATTTAGATGACAATAACTTCTAGTTAGTTTTGGTGTCCACATACTTAATGCTATTTACAGTACAACAAACTTTTCCTTCAACTGGAAAGGAGTGATTCACTATTCATTCTTCACTGCAGTATTTCTATTGTCTTACCAAAAGAAAACCGAGTTAGTTAACTTAAACAACAATTCAAGTGGCAGTAGCGTATTTAGTCAAAAAAATAACACCTACTGTCAAAACTTTTAAGAAGCTACTGTACTAGAAAGGCAAACATTGCAATGTTTCTCAAACTAAAATGGTGTTACCACATTTTGACAGGAGACAGCTGCAGACCATCTGCTTGGCAATTTGTGCAAATCACCATCTCTGTCATTCATAATCACCAGCATTCTTGTGGTAACTACAGCAACTGCTTCCACTGCAAAGTACTGTATTTGTGGCTGACTTTTAATGCCATTTAGCAGCTTTAATTACAGAGCCAGCATCAAATGACCTGCAAGCTCTCTGCTGATTCCAATCTGAAAACCTCTGAAATAGTCCTCTTCCCACATAATTCAGAAAAAGCTTTTTCATATATTCAATATTATATTAGGTAATTAGCATTATATGTGTTATGTCTTTAAATACATTTTATAAATAAATTCCAGTGTGTTATAAAGTAAGTAATGCATAAAAGTTTCACAATTTAAATAAATATTTTTCACATTCCAATTCAGCTTCTTACAAGCTCATCTTTATTTCATGCCTTAGTTCTGAAGCAATGGTTTTGCTTCAATACAAGAGGTAGATTTGATAGAGACTGGGCAAGTCAAGCCTACTGCCAAAAATGCAACTGTCAGTAACTGTATTGCTGATACGCAGTTTGAGACTACATGAAAAATTCAGAACCACTACCTAAAATCCTACCAAGTCTTAGCTTAACAGTTCTTGTTAAATCACATTTAATGCTTTAGACATGATTACTCACAGTTGTTTTCTGTACATAAGAGATAATGAAAAACACAAATACAAAACAAAGAACAGTTGTATCTAACACAATATATAAAAGTGCATGAGCTGCTTCTTCATCTATTTCTGCAAAACATATTCAACTTTTCCTCTAACTTTGGCCATAAAGAAAAGACCTCTGGGGGAAAAAAAACCCAAACCCAAAACCCTACAAGTGTTTACATTTTATGCTTGTCTTCAGTAGTTTACAGCTGAAACCCCTCCATTGGAGCCTCCTGCTGTTGAAACACAAACTGCTGCTGACTTTCATCCACCTGAGGTGCAATACTGGAGTCCTCTTCTTCGACACCAAAGTAATGTTCTATGAGTTCAAAAGCCTTTTGGTAGATCTCTTGGTTTTCATGCCTCTGAAGAAATTCAATTTTATCAAGTCCTAAATTCAAAACAAAACATTTTCAAAATCAAGTTGCTTAAATGAATGATGTATTCAAAGGGAAACAGCTTATACTATAGCTTATAGTATAGTGGTACTTAGATAAAAAAATGCAATCCCAAATCATTTCAATTCATTCAATATCACTGATGCTTAATTTCCCGACCTATGTATTTCTTAGTCTTCATTTTCTGCAGCACTTTCTGCTGTCCAAACTAATTTTAAAACTATGCTAAAAGACTATTAATTAAACTAAGGAGGAGGCTGTAGTATCTACAAAGAAATATGCCATGCCTACAAAGAAACTGAATCTGTATAGAATTAGGATAGCAGTTTCCAATATCCCCATTTCTTTTCTTTTACTCTTTCAGTCTTCCCCAAATCTAAATTCCATCCCCTATCATGGAGTCATCACTGGGCACAGTCTGGTATCTTACTCAAATTTAATTTTAAGATTGAAGATACTATCTTTCCAAAAGCTTATCATTTGCAAGCTAGAGAACATAACCTCTGCTCTGCTGGCAGAATTAAGTGCTTGGCGGTCAGTAACGTTGATTCAAAACTCCTTTTTAGCTATTTAAGATAATTCAGTTTTCACTTAAGTTAGATTAGGAAGAGCTCATACAAACCCTTCTGGTCACTATAGAGGCCAAAGCAATGAGGGTGATATAATTAGCTGTTTCCCCTACTTGAACTTACACTCTACAGCTTCAGCAGCCTACACTTAACTGGTAAAGGCAAAAAAGAACCTAGGCATTCAATAGTTGAAATTATGAACGGACTCAAAATCTGGAACAGAATAAATTCCATTAAAGTATTCAATACTTATTCCTCTTACACATTAGATTGCAAAGTAAGTCTAAGTATGCACTTGGTTTTAGCAATGAAACTCTATCAGGGAATTCAGATTTAAAGGCTTCTTTACAGAAAAGTTAGTACCATCTAATCAGATGTAACGGGGTCAACTAGAATTGTTACTAGCAGGTTCTGAAACACAAACGTCTGCCCATTTTGTTTTGTCAGAGCTATAAAAAGATAACCCTCCATAAATAATGCCAGATTCATTAAAAGCCACTTTTAACATTAGTTTTGTTAAATCAAAAGCATCTAGTCGTGAAATTCCACAAATAGTCATTTTAGTTTTGATACCCTGCCTTTAAAAGGTGGTTTAATTCAACAACTCTTAAAAGAAGAAACAGAACAAAATACTTTCACAAATTAAGTACAAACTTATTTAATTTTATGATCTGAAGTTGATTTTGCTATTACTGATATTTACTATGCTAAAAAGTGATCCGACTTTGGGAATAAGTAAAACAAACTCTGATCTTGCATCCCTGTTGGTAATGAAACCATACCAGACAGGACTATATATTAAAGTAATAAAACTATATTTAGGATTGACTGATAAACTTATGCAAACCATGGCTCCAATAGACTAGGACACCTGTGTGTTAAATTTTTCTGAGAATGTTTCTCTAGAGGGACATTTAATAAACTGACCACAGACAAATGCTCACAGGTTTTCTGCATTTAACCACTTCTCCCACCATGTTACATTGCTTAATTTATGATACTTTAATGTCCACTTATGCTTGAAGTAGTTCTTATATTAAACTTACCTACAAATTTCAAAATGGTTCACAATGGTTTTGTTTTTACAGCCTGAAATAAGGAAGTTCGGGTATGTAGTTTTACAAGAAGTAATTTCTTACCATATGCTTCCTCTATAAGGGCACAATAAGGATTAATGCCCATTCCATTTTGCTTAGACTCTTGTTCTCCAAGACGCAGAATATTTTCAAGTCCATTTAAAGCCACCTGTACTATTTTTGAATCCATCACAGTCAGGAGGTCACAAAGAGGCTTGGTACAACCTAGTGCTACCAAATACCTTTATAACAGCAGAAGAACAGAGAGGGGGTGGGGGGAAAAAGAAGGACTGATAATCCAGCACATTTATTCTGACATACCAGTCTATCACTATTGGTCCTTAATTTTGCTAAAAAAAGTGGCTGAAACAAATTTCTAAAACATGCAACAACACAAAGACAAGCTTAGTCTGAAATTGAATAAATACTCTAATTTATCCTAATGAGAAAATTTAATGTGCATATTCCTAACTGGAGTGTGGAATTTGTAGTCTTTTCAACTCCTTCTCACTTGCGATCTTCAGATGGGTTTAACTGAATGTAAGAGAAAAAGTTAGCTTTAGCAATAAGTTCTTTTCTCAGGCAGCTGAAACTCTGTAGTGGCAAAACCATTGAGTAAATACGTTAGAGTGCTCTGTGCTAATGTAGTCCACACTAGGAGTCCATTAAGGTATTAATATTACCTACTATAAAGGGAAGGACAACACTGTAAATATGAAAAAATATTGGGATTCTTAGTATCCTATTCCTTTTTCCAATTTTGCACAAAATTGTGTACGAACTTTTGAAAATCAGAATCTGTGTCCTTGTTTCTAGTGTGTAAGTAAAATGAAGACAGTAATGTTTGCCTGCATCAAAAGGTTGCTTAAATATAGTTTATTTAGTGGTTTTAAATTATCCTGCAGTTAGACAGTAGTACTGTGAGGACATTAAAAGGGCTAAAACTTCATGACACAGATAATATATCTGTATTTCGTGATGAGAAGCTACCTGTATGGTATTACATTCACATTTACTATGTGAAGATCCTGAACTAAAATTTATTTAAAATAAACTAAATTTTAAGATGTTACATTATGCAAGCAATCAAAATAATACCAAAAAAACAGGAACAAACTTTCCTTACCTCTGTTAACAGTCATTATAAGAAAACGAGGATTGTTTACATTTTAAATAAATAAGCATGCACTTATTGCAACAGATATCCCAAATGCACTGGAAGAGTTATCACATCACTTTCAGTTCTAGCTTCCAAATAATACACTGTCATTTATAAATCCATTTATCAACTACTGATTCAAACTGATCACTATGCTGACAGTATTCAGAGAAACCAGAGAGTATCGTCTAGTCATTCAAGAAGTCCAATCTTTGCATCACATAAATAGCTGCTGACAGTAAAATTTTAATCAAACTCAATTTTGAAAAAGGAGTTTAGATATCTGCTTTAAAATAATACTGATAGTAAGTATAAAATTGTCCTGGTTTCAGCTGGGATAGAGTTAACTGTCTTCCTAGTAGCTGGTACAGTGCTATGTTTTGAGTTCAGAGCGAAGAATGTTGATAACACTGATGTTTTCAGTTGTTGCTCAGTAGTGTTTAGACTAATGTCAAGGATTTTTCAGCTTCTCATGCCCAGCCAGTGAGAAAGCTAGAGGGGCACAAGGAGTTGGCACAGGACACAGCCAGGGCACCTGACCCAAACTGGCCAACGGTGTATTCCATACCATGTGACGTCCCATCCAGTACAGAAACGGGGAAGTGGGGGGCAGGGATTCGCCGCTCGGGGGACTGGCTGGGTGTCGGTCGGCGGGTGGTGAGCAATTGCACTGCGTATCATTTGTACATTCCAATCCTTTCATTATTGCTGTTGTCATTTTATTAGTGTTATCATTATCATTATTAGTTTCTTCTTTTCTGTTCTATTAAACCGTTCTTATCTCAACCCACGGGTTTTGCTTCTTTTCCCAATTTTCTCCCCCATCCCACTGGGTGGGGGGGGGAGTGAGTGAGCGGCTGCGTGGTGTTTAGTTGCTGGCTGGGGTTAAACCACGACAAAAATACATGAAGAAACTACTAAGATTCCTGAAGTCTCTCCACAAAGATACAATCCCATTGTGCAAGTTTTCAAAACAACTCTCCCAAAGTTTTCCATTTTCAAACACTGAAACTGTTCATTAACTGTTCCAATTGTCTTTGCCAATATAGTATCAGCTCTGGAAGATAACCCTGTGAAAGCTTTAGGTGTAATACCACCAAAACAAAGCAGTGTCGGTCAATTTATTATTAAGTCTACTGCATGTATTTCACTCATTTTTTTGAATTTCTACATTTAGTCCCTGTACAGAGTTTCAAGGAATTAGAGTTGTGTTTAGGATTTTATTGCTGTGTTTGTCAAGACTCAAATGCAGAAATAAAAATGCCTCAGAGAAGATACTGTCATGGTTTAACCCCAGCCAGCAACTAAACACCACGCAGCCGCTCACTCACTCCCCCCCACCCAGTGGGATGGGGGAGAAAATTGGGAAAAGAAGCAAAACCCATGGGTTGAGATAAGAACAGTTTAATAGAACAGAAAAGAAGAAACTAATAATGATAATGATAACACTAATAAAATGACAACAGTAATAATGAAAGGATTGGAATGTACAAATGACGCGCAGTGCAATTGCTCACCACCCACCGATCAACACCCAGCTAGTCCCCGAGCGGCGATTCCCCCGCTCCCCCTTCCCAGTTCCTATACTAGATGGGACGTCCCATGGTACGGAATACCCCTTCAGCCAGTTTGGGTCAGGTGCCCTGGCTGTGTCCTGTGCCAACTTCTTGGGCCCCTCCAGCTTTCTCACTGGCTGGGCATGAGAAGCTGAAAAATCCTTGACTTTAGTCTAAACACTACTGAGCAACAACTGAAAACATCAGTGTGTTATCAACATTCTTCTCATACTGAACTCAAAACATAGCACCGTACCAGCTACTAGGAAGACAGTTAACTCTATCCCAGCTAAAACCAGGACAGATACTTAGGCAGAGAAAATAGTAACATATACAAACTTACCTGATCTGTTCAGGGGTTCCTCCTGATGTTGCATTAGTTATGGCCCATGCTGCTTCTTTTCTGGTGCGAAATTCAGCTTTTTGAAGAATTTCAATCAATATTGGAAAAATATTTGCATCTATAACAGCCTAAGAGATGAAATTGTAGTATTTTATGACAATTAACAAAGATTTATTATACACAAAAAACATTAATATCCTTCAATACAAGAGTCAGTGATGCCTGTTGATACCAAAGCAAACAAAGTTTTGTTAGAAGGCAGACAAACTAGAAATGCTAAACTGAAATTCAGAACTATTCCAACATTGCACTGCAGCAGCCATCAGAATATCTTCTTTTTTGATTTCTCTGTCTCTGGTGGACAGAATACTGCTTACTGGATAGGCCCATTTAAAAATCATATGACATAAGCACTAAACCTGAGTTTTTGAACTGGAGATCAAGCCTCAGAACAAAACTTCACTTTGTCCATTTATTCAGGTTTGCAGCCTCCATAGAAAGACTATGTCTATACTTAATGACTGTATTATGTATTTTAAATGACATCAAGAAGTAACATTTTCATCTCTGATTGAAGTAGAGGGGGAAAAAAAAATCATATTGAAACATGTACTCTGATTCAGAATTCTCATTTTTATCGACCAGAACCTTTTTTCAGGTAACTCCAGACACCTGGAGCAATAGTTGGGATTTAATAGTTTCCACAAGAATACAACTCAGTATTGATGGCATCATGCAGGTTTTTTATCCAAGCAAAATGTTCCAGCATTTCCAAATTGGTAGAATTGTCCACTTTTAAGAAAGGGGAATTGCTTATTACTTTAACATGCATATTACAATGCAGAACAAAATTAAAGAGAGTATACCAGTAGATGATGCTCCCACAGGGAAAAATAACAACTGTTGACATCAGATCTAAGAGAAGTATCCTTTCATTTGTTTTATAAGCATCAACTAAATCCCCATGAGAGAAACCAATCCATTTCTCTAGTACAAATCATGACAGCTGTTTTTAAAGTATTATTTTATGAAGTTATTTATAATAATCTTCAAAATTTAGAAGAAAACATTTAAATTAGGTAAAATTATAGACAGGATTAAAACAAATAATGCAGAATCAATGTAGTATCTAGTTATTTCTCCTTGTGAAGAAAAACCAAGTGAACTAGTAAAATGAAAACAAAACCAACCAAGTAACAAGTATACAGGCTTTACCTGAATCTGAGCTCTGTTTCCTGCAGTAATATTAGAAACAGTCCAGCATGCTTCTTTTCGAATAGATTCCTTGGGACTACTAAGCAAGTGCAAGAGACAGGGTAATGCAGAGCAGTTTAGAATCACCTAAAATAATTTGAGAATTGAAAATTGGGTTGTACTATATATATATAAGCACTTTAGAGATGACTTCAGATTTTGCAACACATTTATATTTTACGAAGTATCATAGATAACATCCTGCAAAATTGAAGTGTTCAATGCTTTAGTGTGCGAATAGAAAATCCAGCAATCTGCCCTCAATTAAGTTCAGACCAGAAGACTGACAACAGCAAGACTCAATAAGGCTGCTTAAGGCTAGAACATGAACAACTGAGAATAACTGAGAAGTGTAAATCTAATTTGTATAGTTAGTTGTTCATTTGTTTTTTGAGACAGATGTTTTCTATTTAATTCCTTGACAAAATCCTCTCCTATAGAGCTCACAAATTATGTAATTAACTTATTGCCTTATTTTCCCTTTACACTAGTTCTGTCAGCCTTTTAGACACAGTTTTCTTTAAAGCAAGACCTGTCTTAGTATTTCCTGCATTGCTTCAAACTCAATTCCATTGCCTGAAATTAAAAAATAAATCTTTAGAACAAATTGCATCAGTAAGACTATCACATGCAAATTCATGGACAAATCAAGTATGACCGATGCTTACAAGTGAAAACTTTGACTGTATTTGAAGACTTTAAAAAGGGAACTATAATAAATAATTGAACCCCCACTAAGGAGAAAAAATAAAAATAAAAAATGGGAAGCAACAGTCAAAGTACCATATAGGAACGAAGCAATCAACTACATACAATGCTGTAAAAAAAAAAGTGTTCTTTCTTGCAGTAATTTAACGTTTAAAATAGCAGCCTAAATTGTCAAATTAACAATATAGATCTTTCACTAACGTAGGCAGGTACCTCTACTGGACATGTATTTTGTCACAAATTTTACAAAGTTCTGTCCTGCCAATTCATTTTTCTTCAATCAACTAGTCTTACCTGTGTTTGGATATCATCCCCAGTAACAATATTTCCAACTGCTCTTAATGCAGGGGATACCACCTTGTAATCATTATGCCTGGAGACAAATATTAAATCGCTTGATATTACCAAGTGTTAAAGTATAATTTTGCATTTTCAGTGAACAATGGTTTACTTCAGGTGCTAAATTTTTAGTTATAGAAAACACTGCATTACTTCTTGTACTTTCTCCTTATTTAGCCAAATTTGACAACTGCAAGCCCACAACTGAATTGCTGATTCAAGGAAAGGGCATCTCTATGGAACAACACAACTTAGATTAATCCATCTGTCCAGCAGATTCACTTCACCCAGCTCAAGTATTATTGAATACAATACTGGAACCTGCATCATTCAATAGCCACAGAAACAAAAGGGATGGTGTTATCTGTATACTAAAACTTAGCAGCCCCCCTTTGTAAATGAACTCCCCCCTTTTGTCAGTCAAAAACCCTAGAAGCCAGTACATGAAGCCTGCATTCCCATATTCAACTGTCTGAGATGCAGGGGAAGGAAATCTACTCAGTTGTCCTAAAGCTTCTACAGAAGAGAAAGCAACCTCACCCTCTCCTGATAGCTATACAGATGAGCTTTTCACAGGGAACTGTGCTGTGCTGTCAGTGCTGGGAACTACTACCCCGACCTACTCTGCAGTCCCCATGTGAACACAGGGATTTAGTCTCCCTTTCTAGGAAAATAATGAACCATAAACCAAATATACTGGAACAGTTCAAAAGTGGCATAAGCCTGCCTCTGGACTTCGTGAGTCCGAGAACTGTCTGTATTGCAACTGCATCTCCTAGAAAGGTAAGAAAACAAAATGCAACAATGAAATAAATTAAAAAAAAAAAAGCTGAGAAATTAGTTTACAATTCAAGCTTGGTCTTCAGTCTTCACCTTTCTATTCCCTCATGTAAATGAAATCCTACATTAAATTTTAAAGAATATAAAGAAATACTTTGGAGAAAACTTTTTTCCCCACTGTCAATCTCAGGAAAAATCCCAGGAGCCAAGCAACTCTTAGCAAGCAACTTAAAAGGTTTCAGACTGAATTCACATTCATCACTTCTCACAAAATAAATTTACACTTGAGGCGAGAAAAAACAACTAAATTTTAATTCATTAATATTAACAGTACTGTAAGACATTTATTTGGTGAAGAGAAGACTTACATAAGCAGCTCTACCAATCTTCGACACACTCCAGAATCAATAACAGCTTGAATTTTATCATTGGGACCATCTGAAAGGTAAGAGAGGGCCCAGCAAGCATCTGCTAATACATCCGGGTCACTGCTAAACAACAGTCTTGATAAAACATTTAAGCAAGGAGCAACCTAGGTTGAAGAAAAATATTGCATAAAATTAGATGTTTTGTATTTTTCAACTTTCAGAGAACATTCTGCAAAGGCATAAAGATGCAAAACTATTTACTGCCAAAGCACATGAGGTCATTAATCAATCAGGACCTAGGTGGAACACTTCCTGATTAAACTAGACACCCAATTCAAACTGGTAAATTGGATAAATTCTGATCCACAGCCTATTTATTTAGAGATACTATATTAGCTATATAATTGATCAGCTTGAACAAATACCATCTAATTTACAGATAACCAGATGATCAGGAATTATGATCAGGAATTACTGATGCTTTCTTGAATCACTCAGGGAACAGAATTTCAAAGTGATATTGCTGTCTTTGTAGGAGTACTGGAGGTTATTTGTAATAACCAATTTACAATTGCTTTACCACAAAGAAACTCAGAGTAATTCACAGAAGACTCAACGTTCACTGCATCAAATCAAACAAGCAACGGCTGACTTCAGGTCTCGCTGCAACTGTAGTCTCTGGCCTTAACCTCCTACAAGCTCCACACAGACAGAGCCAGATGAATTAGACCATCTTAACACCACTTGGAACCTGACAGGTTTCAGCTGTACAGTTTGGGAATTTCATAGTCTTTGTAGAACTTAATTCTTTATCTTACATAAGTTATGCAATTCAGCCTCCTTTATGTGTCCAACCAGTGCTACTGCAAAGGGCAAAAAGCAAAGGAGCTATTCTTCTTAGCAGCTGCTTACAGGGCATCCTTTTCCACTGAAGTTGTGTTTAAGCAGCAAGAAATCTTGTTTTTTTTACTACCAGAACAAGACACTACTGAAGGATATAGCTTAGGCAGAGCAATTGCGAGGTGATCAATTGACATCAGAAATCACCCCTTTTTGTTAATATCTCTCCAAGAATTATTAAGTAGCAATGACAGTAATTACTACCCCATGAGGTAAGCTTCAAGACACGTAAATTCTCTCCAGATTATCATTAATGATCATTTAACCTCAGACTCTTGTACTAGAATATCCAATGTTCAGTTCTTTTAATCTTTTAATGTCATTAACCTTACCAGAAATTAATTTCATACTGAAAATAAGGAACTAATACTCCTATTAGCCTCTACAGTCTTCCTCTCTTTATAACCACATACTGGAGAGAGGAGGAAGTGAAGGGGAGAACATACAGGCAAATCACCTCTGTCATCATAGTCTGATTTAACTGCATCTGACAGAGCAGAAAACTCAAAATTTTATTCCTGCAGCATGCACTCTCAATCATAAAACAAACAAACAAAATTAAAAAAGCTTCAATCATAACTCACATCCTCTAAAACAGATCTGGAGAAAATACAGCCCCAAGAGGTTTAGTGCTGAATGTATTATTTGTCCATCATTTCATACCAGTGAATGACTATTTGCATCTGACTAACTACAATCTCAAGTTTTTAAGTAATTTAATTTTATTGCTGATACGTGTCAAAGTAGATGATTTTTTGCAGATACAACAGATGACAAGACTGTGTGATTACATTAAAAAGATAAAATCGAGTCTATCTCCAGATTCAAAAACTCTGTGTGTTATGACATGTTACAAACATAAGTCATCTTCAGCCTTCTGATTTCTCAAAATGAATATTTTATTATACCTTACTGAAGTCCGGAGGTGGGTTCTTTCCTCTACAGAGATTTGAGAGAGCCCAGACCGCATTTCTAGTTGTTGTAAGACGATTTGAATTTGTTAACAGTCTGTCCAAGAGAAACAGCAATAATAAAAATAATCATTTCTTATTGAAAATGTAAGTCTTTTTATGTCTATTATTACCAACAGTACCTCAAATCAGGAAAAGTTATCCTATTATTGGGCATTAGTTTCAATTTATTTCTCTTCATAGTTCACATGCTGCAAAATCTTCTTAGAATCAACTGAATCTGAATAGATTATTTTGTGTGGACATCTCATTCCCAAACCAAGTATACACGTATAAAGTAAACCATTGCTCATATGAAAAATCATTCAATAATCTTTTCTGAGGGTCTTGAGAAGGGGCTAAGAGATACAACCCTCCCTTGAATTAACTTTGACGTTTTCATTCAGAGAATGAAATTAATAATAATAAAAACAGTTCCATAAAAAGTTAGAACTTAAAAGATCTTCTAAAAAAATTAACACTTTACTGTTTTTGAATAGAATGTGAAAGATTCAACACCTGAAAAATCAGGTTCATGTTTCAGATACATACCAAATACCTAAAACTGTTAACCTGTTAAATCCCTGAGGAAGGTAATCAGTCTCCTCTATTATTTTAAGCTATTTTACAAATGTTTTTAAGACATTTATTATTTTAAGCAATAATAAATTGAACAAAATTTGTGTTGTGTAAATTTTTTCCCTGTGATGAAGCTACCTTACATCCTATTGTAGGCGTATAGTAAATGCTGGAATGATATTCCTAGTGAAGAGAAAACTTCTGGTGGAACACAGCTCATGTAACAACTACTCTGCCAGCTCATTTCAACAAGCAAATGGATAGATAGCAATACCAGAGCTTGGAGCTACTGGACAAAGGTGAGAAAACCAGCCTATTGCCCAGCCAGTTGGAATCCCACAAATGCAAGTGTGAATTGAATCATATCTCTCACCCTATAGATCCAGGACTCTGGCAACACAGAGTTCTGCACAGTATAGAAATTTCATACCTGTGAAACAACACTTCTGTGCTTTTGCAAACATTGGAAAGCTTCCAGTCATGGACTAATTAAAGATACGCATGAAGCTGTGGTAATCCAAAACATTAGATTCGTAGCAATATAATAAAAAAAGAAACATTCTCAATTTAGCAAAAAGCTTATACTCTTTTCAAATAAATTTTAAAGTTGAAGTTTACAGTTATGTATACCCGTACACTATAGTTATAGAACTAATTGACAATACTTACTCCAAGAGGGGTGGTAATATTCCACAGTTCAAAACAAAGTCTCTGCATTCTGCATTATCACCAGCAATGTTACCAAGAGCCCACACTGCCTTAAAAAGCAAAGCATCCAAATGAATTTATACATGCTTGCCAATCGACTTTTACAGATCGTCTATACATTTTTACAGCAAATATTATAGAACAAAAAAAGCGCGGTATCATTCCAAATATAAAATTTCAGAAGACTACTGATTTCTAGATTGCATTTTTTTGTGAATTCAGACAAAGTCAATTACCTACACTTGAAGTCATCCTTTCAAGGAAAGAGTCTTCTGATACAAAAATATGTTGATTTGTGTGCTTTTCAATAAAAAGGATGCACACACTCTTTTAAATATTAACATTTGCTCACTATGTGTAATAGATTCAATAAAACTGACTCAAAGTTGCAAACAATGTATGAGGAATAAAAAAGTTAAATCATGAACTTTCACCATACAAACTTACAAACATGCTAAATAAAAGCTAGCAAATTACAGCCTCTCTCAAACATAAACAGAAAACCCCCAAAACCAAACCAAACAAAAAAACCCCCAAAGTTCAGGAAGATGTTAATGAAGACTGTAACATAGTAAGATGGAAGAGCAGAAGGATATAGGAAATAAAGCTGCAAATAACTTAGGGAAAAAAAATCCACATTGTTTTCTACTCTATTATTTCTATTACAGTGTTTTAGATCCTGTCCACCTGTAAATGCCACAATAGAAATGAAGTGCTTTCTTCAAATTACTCAATAACATGAAATAAAAAACAGAATCAAAGAAACCTGAAAGAATCAGAGGAAAAAAAAACCACGAGGGAAAAAATATACTGAAGGTAAATTTTTATCCTCCTTCAGCCAATGAGCAAATGAGGCTCAAAAACTCTCTAACCATACACATCCCAAAAAACACACTCATAAATGAATTTTAAGTAGTTATAAAACACCTCAAGAAAAGAGTTACCTGCTCCTGTACATCTTCATGCTCTGAACTAAGCAACTTAATAAAAATTGGAACAGCTCCAGTTTCAATTACAACTTTGGTGTGTAGAAAAGTTCCAGATGCTATGTTTGTCAAAGCCCAAGCTGCTTCAAACTGTTGAGGAGCACAAAGACGACCATGTTAAACCACTTCACAGTAAAACTTAAACTCATGAAAACAGCTTGACATGAGAGTTGCAGAGGTTAATTTTGTAACTTTTTTTCCTTTCCACTGAAATGCAATTATTACTATTATTGTACTTTCTATACAACAAAATAATTGGCATTGGCAAAATCTCTATTTTAGTAAGCTTGCAGCACTAACTGTAAGGAAGATTTAAAATCTCTATTAACTAGTACAAATCCCTTCTGTTTACTCTGTATTAAGTTTAAGTTAATTCTTCCAGTATGAATGTACACAAGGCCTAAGTGCCATTCCATGAGCTACCACGAATAGATAGAACTAGTTACTCCTATCATTGATTATATATTTTTCAAAGATTTTCTAAAAGGGTTTCATACAAGCCTTTCAGTTTCCTGTATTTTTTTCTCCTTTTCTACAATTTCAACTGAAAAATACTACAATATATTCAACACAAACAAAACAGATTCTGCTTACACATAAGGGCTGATGATCTTAATATACCACTCTGGAAACCCTCTTGAACACATTCTGCTTTCAACACCCAAGTATTTACCAGCTGAATACATAACCCTAAAGACTACTATGAAATTCGCAAGAGTAAAGTCACAAGTTCAGTGGCAACAACTGACATTTTAGACAACTAAAATTTACAGCTTCAGTGGTTAAAAATAGCTAAATTTTACTATTAAAAAAACAAACAAACAAAACCAAAAAATGCATGCTTTCCAAAGCTCTTTTGGAGGGTTTCTAATCCCTTTGCAAACCCCCAATCAGTACCAGCCAAACTCACCTGCAGAGTGTAATTCTCATTCCTCTCTAGAAATTTCACAAATCTCTGTACTACTCCTGGTTTTTGTATGACTTCATCTATAGGTGGATTAGGCTCTAGGGAATAAAAAAAAAAACCCATATCTGTTTAAGTCTAACAAAAAAAGACCAAGTAAATTACTTTTTCAGTATGACACAAAACACAAATACAATTCTCAGTTCTTAACATAATTTTTAGCATTCAATCATTTTAATCTCAAATGAAGGAGCTAAACTTTTGACTTTAGAAGATGGCAGGATCATCTCCGTAAAGTGCTATAATTTACTAAACACCCTACTACGTATAATAATAGTAACACATAGTACTATCCATTGGCATATTAGTAACACATTACAAAACACTGTTCCCTCAATCAGTAGCTCAGATCAGTACCTAATCATAATTTCTCTTCCACTATTTTAAATGACCAAGCATACTTTTACCTATCATGCTATACAAATGCTGGCATTGATTCAAGTCTGCATGTCTTACAGTCTCAACAAAAACAAGTTACAACTGTTCTTTGGCAGCCAGAAAATTTTTCTCCCCTCAATTACAGAACGCGAATCAGAAACTGAAGTACTGCAACAAGTACTCTAAGTAATGTTAGTGTGCGTTAGTTACTGCCCTGAACACTTCAATCAAAATATCCTTGCTTTTGTTACTTTGTCTGAAAGACTTAACATTAGAATAATGAAGCTTTCTGTATTTAGCCATTAGGTCGGAAGAGATTAGGCACAGTTTCTCTACAAACAGAACTGGAAGTTTCAGCAAGCTCTATTTTAAAGTAAAACAAAACTAAAGGTTAACTGACTCTCTCTGACTAAAAATTGTAGTAACAACACAGAAGGAATGAAAAAAAATCAGGCAACATTTATGTACCTTTAGATAGCAATTTTCTGAATTTCTGAGTCGCTGTGAGTTGCTGATCAGGATCATCCGAGAAAATCATCTGCACCATATCTACTGTAATAACTTCTTCCTAAAAATTAAAAGAGGATTTCTTATGTCTAGTACTATGCACATTAACAGATAACATTCTAAACACACTCTAAAGTAATTACCTCTGGAACAGGTACAGTAGAGCTGACATCAGGATCCTGAATTGGACTTTCTACCATAGATTCTTCATTTCCCGGGAGAGAAACGTTTCGGCGTTTAAACAGCTAAACAAAGAAGAAATATTTGGGAGACATTAGAATTTACCATAGAGTGGGTACTGATGACATACACTTGGAAGAAATGCTTTCACCAGTCAAAGTATTTCAACTATTCACTTTCCTACTCATCCATGCAAATGGAATTCTACATGAAAGTTTAAAGAACATAAAGAAGAAAAACACTACTATATCTGTACTTCGATAAACTGCACTGCAACACTTCAGAGAGACACTTAAAAACTGAAGTTCTTTTTAATTAGCAAAGATCCATAAGTTTTTCCACACAGATCTCTCTACTTTTAGTCTTTTATACCTCATAATTAGCATTTATTTTTAAGCAGGAAACAGTATTCTACAAGCTACTTCCTCCTTTTTTAGTTTATAGGCTAAAATCATCAACACAGAGCCAAAGTTTGTGTTTCAGCACTCTGCATTCCTTCCTTCAACAGAAGGTCCAAGATCTATGTACTGTCTTTGCATAACAATTAAACAGCACCTATATTTGTTATACAGTTGCGGAAAGATTAAAACATTAACATTATTTTAATATAGTTGGAGAAAAAAATAGCATAGCTTCAAGGTGAACTTCCAAATTATGTAACATTAAACATTCTCTATGTCCAAAAATCACTTTACAATTGGCTGCATGCACTGCCTATGCTCAAAATACATACCTGCACTGTAGTATTTAATAAGGTATGTTTAATGAGTGCCTCTTCATTTTCTGGCATACAAGCAGAACATTCACATTAGCCTGTTTTCTTCTAGAAACCAAACCTAAATTTTAATCTTTAATCCAGTACTACACTTAGAACTACTGTAATTAACAATTCTAAGAATATTATGTTGGCATCTTTAAAAATAAATGTTAGAATCTCAGTCCACTGACTAAGATTTTACCTGTAAGCATAATAATGAAACCTCCTACTAAATCCTGATGGTTTTGTCCTCTAGGTGTCTATAGAAACCTAGATTTCTGCTATTGTACATGCCCAAAACTGCAGAAGCAACTCCACGTTTTACATCTACCCATATTTCAAACAGGAACCTAAACCAAGGCATTCTCTCAATGTTCAACACACTTCTGGATTGGGCACAATCCTGGACACAAAACAACTGCAGAATCCTTGACATAAACAAGGTTTAATTCCATTTAAACCTACAAAGGAAGAAACAACATTCTTCTTTTGGAAGACCAGCCATTCTTTCTAGCACTTAACAAGGACACAGACACTCTTGGTTGAAAAGTATAAACTCTTTTTGTTTAGGATCATGGTCTATCTACCACTTATAATTTTTTCTGGAGCAAAAGCAGTCTCATCTCCCTGCATAAACTTGTTCTCCCCAGTTCAAGAAGAGCTGAAAAATACCAGTCCACCAGATTAAGATCAAGGAGAACATAAGAGTATTCTCATTGTTACAACAGTCAGCATGGGAGAGGAAACACCCATTATTTTCATAATTTATCTCAGGACTATCTACTAGAAAATACAAAAACAAAACTTTCAGCAGGAACTGCAATGCAGTTACCCATTCACAGGTAAATGCTCCAGTATCACACTACTTCTTACTCTTACCTCTCTGGCCCAACTAATTTAAATTCTTTTTCCATGCAGTAGCACCACTTTCCCAGGAGAAGAGTAAGCATTCCCACCTCAGAGAAGACTGTAGATCAGTGCCTGGGACACTCTCTAGGTTGTGGGAGACAAATTCAGCCACTTTAGACCAAGGAGAAAAACAAACTACATTCCTTACTTTCCTGGCAAGAAACTACTAAACATTTTGGGAAAAAGGAACTGCCACAAACCATTAAATTATACAATGCTCCATGTACTCCAATCACTAAAAATTCACTGAGGACAACTGCAAATGTTATATGTAATAGTTAAGGGATCACTAATCGGTAGCTACTTTACTAAGTTACTGTAGAAAAGCTATTTGGGCAATTTAAAGTATGGCTTCAAAGATGAAAATAACCCTCTCCCTTCTAACAGTACAATTTTGGCCCAAACTCTGGAAGAGAATGCAAGGTTTCTAATCCTTACTGGAAATAAGACTATCCTTTCAGCCCAGTCTTACATGCTTAAACCTAGACTAAGGATTAAACTTAAGATGTGGGTCTTTCCTCTGTGTGCCCTACTGACTTAAGAGGGCTTCTGTTCACTTTTTTGTTTTATGATCCTATCAAGAGCCACCTGGTGCTCCCCAAGATTGCACAAAACCCAGACATTCAGCCTGGCACTCTGGATTCTGCTCCACAGGAGGAGACTGCTCAAGTCCTTCCACATATCTGAATTTAGCTTCACAAGCACTTAACAGTTAACAGCTCACCAAGATACTTACCTGTTCTTCCCTTTTCTGTTTCCGAAGCTGGATTCCTTCCTCCTCTCTTCGCCTGCGCATTTCTTGGGGATTCAGTGCATTATTCTTGTAGCTTTTCATTCGGAAGTTATCTTTACCTGGGCTTGCCATGTTGTCTATTAAAAGAGAAAAATTAATGCAAAAGGCCAAACCTTGCAAGGCAAACCTGCCATCTCTTGCACTACAAAAGTATCTACAGCAGCAGTATCTACATCTATTCCTGTAGTTGCTTGCAATACCCAGTTCATCAACAAAAATCTCTAAGGTAGAAAACAGAGAAAAACCTTTGCCTAGATAGGCATTTCTGAACTGCAGATTAAACTACAGTTCATCTTGAGGATCAGATACTTCATTAAAGGGCATAAGCTACTGCAAAAAGAAATTACGGGTCTTATGAACAAACTGAGAAACAAAAAGCAAATACATTACATTGCTAAATTTTGATTCTGTCAGCAAGTAAAGGAATTTGCTTTCTCCTCTCATAAAAGAGACATTAAATGTATTAAAAAGTAAGGACAAATCCAAGAAGAAAACCTGCAGTAATTACTGCTTCATTTAAAATCTTGCTGCATTGTTTCTTTTGTTGTTGTTGGGTTTCTGTGGGGGGTGGGGGGGTGTGGTTTTTTTTGTTTTTGTTTTTTTTTTTTTTTTAAGATGCCTATCTTGCAAACATAACACAGGACCTAAAGATTATGCTGTGTTTCCTCCTAAACTGTATGCAGAAAAACAAATTAAGGGTCAGTAGCACCCAGACAGGCATACTCTTTTCCATTTTAAACTAACAAAATGATTGACTCATTCTAATTAACAGCTCTTTTGATGGATTAGGGGATTATAATTTGACTGTCATTTCAGGCATATCAGTTGTGAAAAGATAAAAGTGATAAAACATAATTCTGTCACTGAAATGATCAAACTGACTGACTGGTAAGGTTGTTAATAGCATGATGCTAGGTTTGAAAGCTAAAACCATAGCCTTCATCTGAGAAATAACTGTCAAAAATATGAATTAAGGCTCTACACCAACTCTCACTTGTCTGGAATTCTTCCACAACAAGAAAACAACTGAATTACAGCTCTTGAGCTGTGCACAGTTCTCTCTCAACCTCCATGGTGGGACTATTTATTTATTTAAATATCAGTAGTACCAAGGACTGCTGAGCAATAAACACAAACTATGAGAGGAAAACAGTCTGCAGACTTAGGCTGACATCAATGAGACACTCCAAGGACTCAGCAGCCTGTTTCACCCAAATGCATTTGCTTCACAAGAACCGTAGTAAACTACTGCCATCTCTGGACTGCAATGCTAAGCGTGCCACCGTCTAAGGCAATTTTCTAGTAATTGTCATGTTAACTTTTGAGGCACAATTTAAGAACATCATTTTTCCAACAACACTACTGGCTTAACTAGTCCTGGAACATCACCAGTTCCTTAATCATTCATGCCTTGCTAATTTAGTTGCACCAATAAACTGTCAGACCAAGCAATGAACCAAACAAGAGAAGCGTGCATACAAAGTAGCCCAGTTTAGGTCACTGGCTCTATAGCATTACAGAAGCTCAACTGGAAGGAAGCTCTCATCAAGACTGTTTTCAAAAAGAAAAGCTTATGAATTTATAGCTTCGTTCCCCGCACAAGGGTTTTGGTATAGACATCATAAGGGCAAAAAGACTAGCAGTCCCTGATCTATTCAGGCTTCACAACTTCTGCATCTAGATCCAAGGAAGCTCGGGCTTCTGCTCTGCAAAACCACACTCGTTTCAACACTAAATCCCTCCACATCCTGCATCTCGCCCACCTGTTGTGCCTAGGCTAAGACCTAGCCTACTGATAGATTTTTTTGTAGGATTTTTTCTCCCTCCCTGCCTCCAGCAGGCTCCCTAAATACCGCGCCTTGCTGTACCACCGCCCCCTCCCCGACCGACAGCGCGGGGGGAGGCCAGACGCTGCCCGCAGGCTTCGCACCGGCCAAGAACCCGGCGCAGGGCCGGGTGAGACCCTCGCCGGCTGCTCGGCCGAGAGGACACCCGCCCCGGCCACAGGGAGCGACTAGCGAAGCCCCTCACCCGCGTCCCTTGACGAGGGGGGCGGAAAAGCCCCCTCCATCAGCAGCAGGGCACGGCAGGGAAGGGAGGACGGCAGCCCTCTCGACTGAGGAAACGGCGGCGAACAGCGCAGGAAGAGCCCGTCCCAGCACCGACCGCCGCGCCTGGCGGGGACCGAGCTGCCGTGCGCGGCAACGCCCCGCTGCTGCCGGCCGCCCCCGAGCAGGCAGGAGACCGGCCTGCGCCGGGGAGCCTTACAGCGAGGGTGCCCCGGAGGGGACCGCGGCCCCTCCTGCCCCTGCCCGCCAGCTCTTAGCGCTCTTACCCATCGAAGCGAGGACGCACGGCGCCCGCCGCCCTCCAAGCGAGAAAGCCCCGCACCGCTCCGCTCCGGAGCGCGGCACCGGCAGCGGTTCGCAATTCAAGATGGCGGACGCCGCCCCGCCGCGCGCCGCACTGGCCGAGGGGGGGCGGGCCCCTCCGTTCCCAGCAGACTCCGCGCCAGCGCAGGCACCCGCCCCGGGCGGGGAAACGACGCTTCCCGGCAGGCAGCGGCGGGGCGGGGCAGGATGTGACGTCAGGAGCGCGACGGTTTCGCTGCCCCGGGGGAGGCGGCGGCGGGGCGATGCTGGCGTGCGATCTCTGCGGGCAGGCGCTGGCCCCGGAGGCGGCGGTGCGGCGGCACCGGCGGCGGGCGCACCTGGGCCTCCAGCCCCGCTGCCCGCTCTGCGGCGCCGCCGCCGCTCCGGGCTGTGACGAGCTCCGCCGGCGCACCGAGGCGGCTCACCCGCAGCCGGGGCCGCCGGGCGCCCGCCGCCGCCGCTCCCCCCCCGATCTCGCCGAGGGGCTGCCCGAGTGCCCTTTCTGTGGGGAGGCGGCGGGGCGGGAGCTGGAGGCGCACGTCAGGGCGCGGCACGGGCTCCTGCTGGGCGCCCCGGGGGCAGGTGAGCGGCGGCGGCGGGGGACGCGGGGAGGTCGTCGCGGCTGGGCCCCGCGGAGGTTGGGGCTGGCCGTGCTCGCCCGGGCGGGGAGCGGAGAACCCAGGGCCGGGGGCGAGTGCACCGCGTCGGGGCCGCAGCCGGAGCGCCTCTTGGGCTGCGTTTTCATGCCGGCGGGGGCAGCTGGAGAGCTGTACGGGGGGGGGGCCGTGGCTGAAGGCGGTGGAGAGGAGTCGCTGAGAGAGGAAACAGTGAGCGAAGGCCGTGGGGGCGTCACTGGAAAAATCTGCTCCAGAGCAGGGCTACAAACGCCAAGGCAGACGAACCCGCAGTGTTTTGCGTGCCCAAAATACACCGTCCGTATCAATGAAAGCAAATCGTAAAGCTTTTGTGTGATAGGGACATGGTTTTTACCTACTTGACGTATGTTTGGTCACGAAGGTTTGACTGGCTTCCTGAAGTCTCGTCTTTGACAGGATCCCATAGAGCAGTTGCAGTATGCATTATGGAAAGGTAATTTTCAGTTAGAAGTAGAGACCTAGGAAAAATCCAGCACCAAAGCACTCTGAAGTACTAAACGTTGGTTTGGAGACCACAAGGATGTTTTGGAGGACAGAGTTGGAGTAAGGAAAATAGTTATTTGTTTGAATACTGTATTTTATTTTAAGCTCGGTCAGAGTTTTATTCTGACTAACTGTCCAAAGTTGCTGGTAGCTGTTTCAGAAACTTAGTAATGGCATCTCTGCTAGTGGGTAATTCTCTTAGAAGACGAGCATTCTTGATGTAACAAGCTATATATACTGACAAGAAAAACAAACAAGGATGAGGATGCAGAATGTGGCAGTATAATCAACCCCACTGCATAGTCTGTGATTAAAAATATGTTTTTCTTAAAAAAACAGAACAAACAAAAAACCCCCAACTGTCATGGTTTAATCCCAGCCAGCAACTAAGCACCACACAGCTGCTCGCTCACTCCTCCCTGTCCAGTGGGATGGGGGAGAGAATCGGGGGGGAGAGGGGAAGTAGAACTCGTGGTCTGAGATAAGAACAGTTTAATAGAACAGAAAGGAAGAAACTAATAATGATAATAATAATAATAATAATAATAAAAAAATGACAATACTAATAATAGTAAAAGGATTGGAATATACAAAACAAGTGATGCACAATGCAATTGCTCACCACTTGCTGACTGATGCCCAGTTAGTTCCTGAGCAGCGATCCCCCCAGGCCCACTCCCCCCAGTTTATATACTGGGCATGACATGGTCATGGAATATGGAATGACATGGTATGGAATACCCCTTTGGCCAGTTTGGGTCAGCTGCCCTGGCTGTGTCCCCTCTCAACTTCTTGTGCCCCTCCAGCCTTCTTGCTGGCTGGGCATGAGAAGCTGAAAAATCCTTGACTTAATCTAAACACTACTGAGCAAAAACTGAAAACATCAGTGTGTTATCAACATTCTTCTCATACTGAACCCAAAACACAGCACTGTACCAGCCACTAGGAAGAAAATTAACTCTATCCCAGCTGAAACCAGGACAGCAACCAAAAGAGATCTCAGCATTGAATATCTTACTTCTATGGGTGCCAGTAATGCAGAGCTTGAATAAATAACTTGCTTGCTTGCCTGCATGTCAATTTCTATTTTAAAAATAGTTGCATTAAGGGTGTTTTGTTTTGTTTTTTTTTTTATGTATGTAGTGTATTTCAGGAAACTATATGTTTGCAGTGTTATACAAAATGTTGCTGGTGAATTTAGATTATTATACCA
This sequence comes from Harpia harpyja, assembly GCF_026419915.1. Taxonomy (NCBI): domain Eukaryota; kingdom Metazoa; phylum Chordata; class Aves; order Accipitriformes; family Accipitridae; genus Harpia; species Harpia harpyja. Next base: position 9,542,658 of record NC_068942.1, on the reverse strand, counting down.
TCAAGTTTTCTTCCGGCCAGTCATGAACTTTTAGCTTGGGCAAACGCTTTCCAGAAACAGCTAACATACCATATTAATGCCTGTATTTTATGAACCTAGGAAAGTGCAAGTAAAATCTAGGGACTCAAAAGGAGGGCAGTAAAGATGGAGTCAGGCTCTTCTGTGTGGTGCCCAGTGACAGGACAACAGGCAGTAGGCACAAGCTGAAATACAGGAAATGCCATTTAAATGCAAGAACTTTTTTTTTTTTTACTGTGAGAGTGGTCAAACACTGGAATAAGTTTTCTGGGGAGTCTGTGGGGTGTCTATCCTTGGAGTTATTAAAAAAACTGACTGGAAAAGGCCCTATGTAACTTAACCTGTTTAATTTGACCCTGCTTTGAGGGTCAAGGTGATCTCCAGAAGTTGTTTTGAACCTTATCTACTCTATATGGTACTCTTCAACAATAATACTAAAACTGCAGAAAGAATATTTATTTGAGGAGATGCAGAAAGACCAACAAAGTAAGAATGACAACATGTTTTACTTTATTCTTTCTGCCCGCCAACTGCTGTGTTATCACACGAATATTAAAGTTTTGTAACCAAGTGTTCTTCTGTTAGCAGGACAGATCTTTTCATTACCGGTTTGATATTTCAGACTAAGCATTTCTTAATACAGATATTATCACAGAAAATTGTGATCTATAAATTAAATGGGGCAAAACTTGATTAATAGAAAGAAGGAAAATACGTCTTAAAATTGTCAGGTATTTAGATACAAATTCTTAAATGGTTAAGAGAGTAACAGCTGTTTAGAATTTACTGCCTTTCACTGGGGAATATCAATGGCAACACAAATTTTATTCCTGTGTATTTATCTTTGACTGTGTATCAGTTGGGGGGTTGATTCTCACAAAATCCAGGAACTGCATTGATTGAGAAACTGCATTTCTTTTTCAGACACAGGAAATGGCGAACAGCTGTATGAATGTCCAATGTGCAGTCTTACCTGTACAAACATTCAGATTCTTGAAGAACATGTGGATTTACACTTAGAGGAACATAGCTTTTCGGAAGGTACATGAAAGGATACAGGCTTGATAATACTTGAAAGCATTTACAAGTATTTGCATGTTGCAGTATAGAATCTCAGACAAAATTTAAACTAAATATGTCCTTATTTAAAAAGAGAACTGGACACACATAATGAAGGTAACAGTTAATAGCAAGTTCTGTCACTTGCCCAAGTGCTCTACTTAATTGCACATGCTAAAAGAAACATTTGTCTATGCATGCTTGTTAAGTAAATGCACTGTATGTTAGCCAAAACTAAAACTTCCAATGAAATATGTTTAAAACACAGCCATATTATATATTTTTTTTCTAGCTCTAAAAAAGGTTTACATACATGGAATTTAGAGTGGCACATTCCAGTCTGATGAGCTGAAAATCTATAGCTTATGAAAACTTCAATTTTTTTCTCAGTTCTTTTCTCTAAATGCTTGTGCTGATTCATTAGTCATAGCGATAAAGTAAAGTAAAGGAATCAAGATTAATTTTATTTATTAGCATGGCTAATAAAATCCTAGAGATTCCCTATCCAGTTCACTGATCCTAAATTTGGTTTTGTCACTTTGTTATGAGACTGCTGGCAGTGATCCTAGAAGCTAATAAGTGTGTGGTATTCAAGAAACTGGGACTTCTTGCTAACAGTGAAGTGAAACATAGTAACAAAAGCTGTTTTCTAAGTAGTAGAGGTACATGCATTATTTACCAAGTAATTGCTCCTGCAACTGCATAAACTTTGTCCGAGTCAAGAGTCTGAGTCTTGGGAGATTGAATGCAGTCAGTTCTGTTTAGTGTTTGTTGCTAATAGCTCAAAATAATGTGGAATGCATCCCCTAAAATTAATGCCCAGTTGTGTTTATGTATGTCTGCTTAGAAAAGAATCTTTAAAAATTAAATAAATGATCCATCAAAGCATTGTTAACCTCCTGATCAAGTCCTCTGTCTTTGGAATGTTATTCCTGGGTAGGTGGAAACATAAGAGATCTAGAACTGGCTCAATGGCTCCAAACTGAAGAAGATAAACAGCAGAGATCAGAAGAGGAGAAGCGAGAGAGGGAAGAATTTAAAAAGCTGCAGGTACAGTAATATTTCTAAATGGTAAAATTTTGAACGGTTGTGCCATTAGAAGCTGAGTATCTTGGAACTGTAATGACCTGGAATGGCCATACCAGGTCAGACCTGTGCAGTCAGACAGGCTGTGTTGAGGTAGTAGCGCAGGAGTGGGTTGCAGGCAACCTGACTCAGGTTGGGGCTGGGTGCTCCCTGTGCATGCCATACTGCTCTCACTGGGGGCCCCAGCACGCCTGCTGCCTCACCTCCTACTGTGCTCTGCTCTAGTGCTCTGCCTTGCAGTGCAGCCTGGAGCATATTCCCTGGGAGAGTGCCTGAGGCCCTGAGCATTCTGGCTATCCTCTTCCTGGATACCATCACCTGCTCCAGTGACCACTGCCCTGCTAGGTCCTGCTCCCCTCTCCCTCCCACCTGACAGCCCCGATAGCTCATTTCCCACTCTCACTACCTCCTGGCCATTGACTGTCTCTGTGCCAATGGCTCTCTGCCCAAGAGGGAGCATAGGGACGTGCCTGCTCTTCCAGGTGTGGCTTTCCTAGTCCCACGTTCCTACTGAGGAGTGAAGCTTGGCCTTCAGCTCTAAAATATCGTAAATCTGAAGTTTTTATCTCACAGTTCACTATTTTTCAAAGTTGCTGGTTGTACATGCAGCTTCTCGAAATCACTAGATGTGAATTTTTAAAAAATGTGATTTAAATCATGTACATTCCATCCCTAACAGAGACAGTATGGCTTGGATAATTCTGGAGGCTACAAGCAGCAATTTCTAAAGAATATGGAAAGGGAAGTTGATAGAGGAAGGATGCAGCCTTTTGAATATCACAAGAGAAAAGCTGACATGATGGAATGTTTGGCTTTTGGTATAGATGATGGGAAGACAAAGACCTCAGGTAAAAATGCTGAAATCGTATACAACTAAGACTACTTTTTAGACCTAGGTTGTAGTGACCAAACCTGTCTTTAACAAAGCATATAATTGGATGTTTAATATTAGTTGCATCCTAATTCTAATCCTTATTTTCTAGATCAATCTATATCATTTTAGTCCTAAACTAATAAGCAAATTAGAGCTTGGTATGTTTCTAATCTTTATTCTAACCTGAAGACTTTTTTTTCTTTTTTTTTTTCTTTTTTTTTCTTTTTTTTTCTTTTTTCTTTTTTCTTCTTTTCTTTTTTCTTTTTTCTCTTTTTTCTTTTTTTCTTTTTTCTTTTTTCTTTTTTTTTCTTTTTTCTTTTTCTTTTTCTTTTTCTTTTTCTTTTTTCTTTTTCTTTTTCTTTTTTCTTTTTTCTTTTTTCTTTTTCTTTTTTCCTTTTTCTCTTTTCTTTCTTTTCTTTCTTTTCTTTCTTTTCTTTCTTTTCTTTCTTTTCTTTCTTTTCTTTCTTTTCTTTCTTTTCTTTCTTTTCTTTCTTTTCTTTCTTTTCTTTCTTTTCTTTCTTTTCTATGGAACCTTGGAACCAAGTTGTCTGGTTAAGGGCCCAAATACAATATCATAGACTCATAGAATGGTTTGGGTTGGAAGGGACCTTAAAGATCATCTAGTTCCAACCCCCCTGCCATGGGCAGGGACACCTTCCACTAGACCAGGTTGCTCAAAGCCCAATCCAGCCTGGCCTTGAACACTGCCAGGGATGGGGCATCCACAACCTCTCTGGGCAACCTGTTCCAATGTCTCACCACTCTCACAGTGAAGACCTTCTTCCTTACATCTAATCTAAATCTACCCTCTTTCAGTTTAAAGCAATTACCATATGTATCAAAAGATGCAAATGTCTTATTACAAGTTGGTTGTCCTTGAGTGTATGCTTGTTTATTACTTAGTACTTATTGGTTCCTAAGCTAGTGTAGTTGTTAAAATTTAGAGCAGCTATTTATCTTGTGTTTCAGTTAGTTGTAGTATCATGTAAGCTGGTCCCAGGTAAGCACAGTGTTCACCTGATTACAAAGTCCAAGAGAGGACTGGGAGGAGTAGACATCTACTTGATACATATTCTTTGAAATGTTTTATAATTGGTACAAAAATACAGTGCCAATGCATTTCTATGTCCCTTTCAAAAGCCTTCCTTGTCTTTACTTGCCAAGACCACAGTTCAAAAGTCTTTTAGCTTGTTGCTAGTGGTTCTAGCTTACAAAATATTCATTTGGTTCTTGACAGGTAAAAGAAAATTTCTTCTATAAAATGTATTGAGTGGAAATAATACATTTAGAGTTTTCGTTCTTGGTAATGATTTAGACTTCAGAGAGGAATTCAGAAAATGATGGCTATGGAATGATTGTCTTCACAATAGCATGGCAATAAAGGGCCTTTGAGAATTTACATATACAAATTGGAGAGAGCATTCCCAAGCATGTTCTTTTATGTAACAAAGGAGGATTTGGAATATCCTGCCAGTAGATTTTTTTTTTTTAACATACTTACAGTAATTCTCAAATTCTGTGCCATTCCTTTTCTTGTCTTAGTTTCTCCAGGGCAAATAATTTGGGGGGAATAAAAGGATTACATAGTATGCATCAGTATTTCCATGTTTTTATGGGGATGTTGTACTGGAGGTGGCAGTGGCATAGAAATGCTTTATTGGTGACATTACTTTTCCTGTTTCATTGTAATAGTTCCTGTGCTTATCACAGTTTATAACGTAGCCCAAGCTGTTTAGTTTAGAATTGTCATTGTGTAGCAGCAGTGGAAAAAATAGATTGAATTCTGAAAGCTTCATAGTACATAAATTCATCAAAGTAAAGACCATCAAAATGAAATAGGTGCAGTGTCCACTGGTTTTGTGATTTGGTTTCCAGATGTAATGTAGGATCACTTAGAAGTTTTAAAATAAATTGTCTTAATCTGTATCTGTTCCAAGCTGGGGAAAGAATCTTTTTCTGGCAGATTTAGTAGTTCATTTTACAGATAAACTTTATATTTGGTCTTCTTTTAGGAGTCATTGAAGCATTGTGCAAGTACTATCAGAACGAAAACAAAGATGTGAGGCATGTATGGCTTTCAACAGGAGTAGATCACTTCCACTCATCTTTGGGCGACAGAGGCTGGGGTTGCGGTTACAGGAATTTCCAAATGCTCCTTTCCTCACTGTTGCAAAACAGCTTGTATAATGACTGCTTGAGAGGTATTAAGCAAAAAGCTGCCTGTTTGTTTCCCGTACCTCGGATGACAACCTACTGACTGATGTTTTACCTTTTCATTTACACAGCAAGGCTTATTAGGTCAATGTTACCTATTAAGTGCTTGTTATACCACTGGAACTTGCTGTGGAAAGAATCAGAGGGGTGAATACTGGCAAGGCATGATGTGGTTGAAGTTTTAGCTTTAGGGTTTTTTGGTGCATCTTTGTATCATCAACTGCCTCTAGTAAAAGAAGCCAAATATTTTTAATTAATACACTATTTCAGTAACTGTAACCACAATTTAAAAGCTTTTTCTGTTCCAGATACTACACTAATTCCTAGTATACCAAAGATTCAGTCCATGATTGAAGATGCCTGGAGAGAAGGCTTTGATCCTCATGGGGCATCTCACTTCAACAACAGGTTACACGGTTCCAAAGCATGGATAGGAGCATGTGAAATTTATTCACTGTTAACCAGTCTCAGGATAAAGTAAATATTGCTTCTTGTTGTTGTTGTTGTAAATATTGCTGCTTCTTGTTGTTGTTGTTGTTGTTTTTAAGTGCTGATTTAAGTGCTGTAACTTTAAAGGTCAGAATTGCCAATGGTGTGATGACAAAGCCACCTTAGTGGCTTTAAATTTAATCAACCTATAACAGATCTGATTTAGCGCAGTATAAACCTGTGTAACTACTTATGCAGGTACATAAATTGAATAACTGCTTAGATCATTGGGACTTGATGAAAAATGATGCCATATAAGCATAAAATCAGACATTGATTAAAAACTTAATTTCTTTTAGAAGTTTATTCTCAAGAAGAATCTGAATGTCAACTATTAACTTGCATAATTCTGAAAGCTGTTAATTGGATTCTCTAGTGTACATGTATCACACAAAAAAATCAAACATTTTAATTTTTGCAAGCTTTACAAGTTCTTGTTAGACTGAACAGAGTGTTTCTTTGTTACAGAATAAATCTTCCAGTTTTGAACAGTATATATTGCATTGCTTTGTAATTGTGTCCCATACTCCTGTATTTAAAAAAAACCAAAACAGTGGTAATGACCGCTTGACGCCTGGAATTGCTGTGTTTACAATTGCAGGAGGAAAGGACTGAGAGGTGAAAAAGTTGTTTTAACAAACAACCTCTTGAAATTTTATTGTTGTTTTCATTCTAAATGTTCTGTAGGTGTCAAATCATTGACTTTCACAAACCAACTGGCCCTATGGGTACACATCCTCATTTATTTGAGTGGATTTTGCGTTACTATTCTACCGATAATGAAGGTGGTGCAAAGGTAGCATGTACTTCCAAACCACCTATCTACTTGCAACATCAAGGTCAGTATCACAATATGCTGGTTTCTTTCTCTTCTCTATCTTTCTTTATATGTGCTGCAATTCAGAGGAGCATTTTATGTTCCTTCTTCATTTAAATGAAGGCATGGCTTTATTTCCTGTTATTTTTTATTTAGTAAGAGCAACATTAAAGTTTGTATTTTTATTGGATGGAAGAGCTGGGTGTGACTGGGATCTCAACTTTTTGACATCTGCTCTTTACTTATAACTACCTTATTCAATTTCAAGTAATATCTTCCTTCATCTGAAAATAAGTAGTATGCTACAAGGAATGGGATTTATGTGGTTTTAAAAAACTGAAACTCTATTTTGAAATTAGGTCATAGTCGTACAGTTGTTGGAATAGAAGAGAGGAAGAACAAAACCTTATGTTTGCTACTCTTTGACCCGGGATGCCCTTCACAAGAAATGCAGAAACTGCTAAAACAAAACAGTGATGGTACTAGTCTCAAACTCCTTCGGAAATTTGTGGGTAGCTTAAAAGAAAAGCAATATCAGATAGTGGCTATAGATGGTGTACTCTCATTGGAAGAGAAAGCTGTAAGTATTTTGGAAAATAGTTTCTGTCTAAGAAAATTTAAGAGAATCTGCATCTCTTCTCTAATACTCAAATGCACATGCATATGTGGTTGTGTGGTGAATTTTTTTCACCTCTTCTCTTTCCTCGTTCTTCTTCCCTGTTACTATTTGCTTATTCTCTGTGAATTGAGTAATCACAGGATACCAAGACCAAGGAAGTTTTGCATATAAGTGCATGCCACCTTGATGTAACTGACAACGTCTAAATCTTTCATGAAGCTTGCAGCTGTTTGCACATGTAAATTAGGCTTTTTTTTTCCTTTTTGTTTTCTTACAATGTTTTATCCTAAATAGCTTATTTGGGGCATATAAGGTACTTGTAAACCATTCGTATTCCAAAATTATCTTCAGGGGTTTTTACTGCAACTTTGTAAAGCTGTGTGGTGTCTATCAGCCTTTGATAGTTGAAGAACAAGGCGTGCAGATAATGAGGCCTAACCATCCCATGTCTCCTCAGCTTCGACATTAGAACTAGTGCATTCTGCTTTCTGGAAGTACTTAGAACTTCATATATTCAAAACACAGCTCTGAGCAGCTTGTATGTTTGAGCTGTTGGCATTTTTATGAATCCGATCCACATGTTTCACTTTGGGCATTGTAACTTTTTAAGACCTTAGAAGTTTTCAGCTGAATGTCAGATGTAAGTTTTGTTTCTTAAGCTTTCTCTTTCCTACACTAACAAATTGATTCTGAGGACCCATGTTCCAATTCTGTGGTGTCTTATCAGCACCATTCAGTGTGTTCAAGCTTCAGGACAGAATTCTATGTAAACGAGGAAATAACTGGTGACTGAGTCACCCGCTCAACTGTATTTAACATCTGTATATTGAAATGAGGTATTGTCTTAAGTGTTTTCTGGCCCCAAACATGTCAGAAATACCAGTGAAACACAGCCATCCTGTCTTCCTCCTACTGGCAAAAGCTTTAAAATTCAGGACACAGTAAAAAGAAGAGTGTTGTATGGGATTTGTGCGTGGGATTTTGTTTGGTTTCGTTTTTTGTTTCCTCTTTTCAAAGATTTGATTTATATTTAAAAATATCAGTTATTTAGAATTTTGTCTTGAAAGCTCCTATGTAATTAAGATGAAATATGACCCCTTATACTTGTTAAGCTTACTAAACTACTAATTTGGAAAATGGTCTTTAAAGTGGTATTTTTGTTCATTAAACTATTTTCTTTCCCCTCTCCCCACCTATTTTTAGGCTCGCTGCCATGATTCTCAGGTCTTAACATCAGAGAAGATTCCTTAAAGGATGTCTTTATTACCTCTTTCTGGAATTTGCTGGATGCAAAACATTAAACTTCCAGACTGTGACCCTAACTCAACAATTCCTAGACTTAAACTATGTCTCCATAAATAGCTGGGGGCTCTGGAGAAGCACAACACTGGAGTGAACCTGTAGTTTTGATCTTCAATCAAAACTCTGCCCTCCTGTTGAATCTGTAACTGAAGTATTACAGTCCTTGTCTTACTAGAAAATTTGGTATTTTCTTAGTTGCTCAAATTACCAAGCAACACCTACCATCCGTAGCAAACTATGCACTGTAGTTAACTGTCAGTAAGCAGTGGATAAAGATACTATGGAACTACTTTATTGGAGTACCTGGTCATGGTTTACCTCTGTAAATATGTTTATGCTGCCTCTGTGGCCAGTGCCCTATTTCTTACCAAATTTGATCAACAAATATCTATTATGCCTCAGCAAATTCTCCTGCAACTATTTGCAAAGTACAGAGACAGTTCAGTGATTTCACAATACCGTCTGTTCCACCAGGGATTAGTTTACTACTGAACTTGTAAACATGAACATGTGTGCTTACGAGGTCGTTCAGTGTTAGCATTGGCTGTGAGGTCTAAGATAGTGGTGTCCAAAGTGGGGTGTATGTGCTTTAGGGGCTGTGCAAGAGAATCCATTGGGTATAGAAAGAAAATACTTATTTTGTACCATGAAAAAATAAAAAATATTTTAAAAAATAAAAGTATTTCATCTTTATTTCATCCTTCTTTAATTTCTATTTTTGTGTGTGTTTTATAAGGTATATCCCCTGGGTCTCGGAGTCATCTCAAAAGGACATTTGAACTGACTGTTGACTAGAGGCTTTATTGTGCAGGGTTAGCGCCATTTAAGAGACTGGAGCTAGCTGCTGAAACACGTATCTTGGGTGTCTGAGGCACCCTGCTGTATGTGAGATGTCCTGCTCTGGCTGAATGTAAGAGTCATGCCTCTCCAGCAGCGCAGCGGGAGGCTGGGAGGGATGGTCGAGTGTGTTGCAAATAGCACTAGATCATAGAATCATAGAATCATTTCAGTTGGAAAAGACCTTCAAGATCATCGAGTCCAACCATTAACCATGCCCCCTAAACCATGCCCTGGAGTACCCTGTCCACTCGCTTCTTGAATACCTCCAGGGATGGTGAATTAACCACTTCCCTGGGCAGCCCATTCCAATGTTTGACAACCCTCTCAGTAAAAAAATTTTTCCTAATATCTAACCTAAATCTCCCTTGCCTCAACTTGAGGCCATTTCCTCTTGTCCTATCTCCAGCCACCTGACAGAAGAGACCAACACCCACCTCACTACAACCCCCTTTCAGGTAGTTGTAGAGAGCGATAAGGTCTCCCCTCAGCCTCCTCTTTTCTAGACTGAACAACCCCAGATCCTTCAGCCGCTCCTCATAAGACTTGTGCTCCAGGCCCCTCACCAGCTTGGTTGCCCTTCTCTGGACACGCTCAAGCAGCTCAATGTCTTTCCTGTAGTGAGGGGCCCAAAACTGAACACAATACTCGAGGTGCGGCCTCACCAGGGCCGAGTACAGGGGAACAACCACCTCCCTGTTCCTGCTGGCCACACTGTTCCTGATACAGGCCAGGATGCGGTTGGCCTTCTTGGCCACCTGGGCACACTGCTGGCTCATATTCAGCCGGCTGTCAACCAGCACCCCCAGGTCTTTCTCTGCCGGGCAGCTTTCCAGCCACTCCTCCCCAAGCCTGTAGCGCTGCATGGGGTTGCCGTGACCGAAGTGCAGGACCCGGCACTTGGCCGTGTTAAACTTCATACGATTGGCCTCAGCCCATCGATCCGGCCTGTCCAGATCTCTCTGTAGAGCCTCCCTACCCTCAAGCAGATCGACCCTGCCTCCCAACTTGGTGTCGTCTGCAAACTTGCTGAGGGTGCACTCGATCCCCTCATCCAAATCATCGATAAAGATATTAAACAGAACAGGGCCCAACACCGAGCCCTGGGGAACACCACTCGTGACCCGCCGCCAACTGGATTTCACCCCATTCACCACGACCCTCTGGGCTCGGCCATCCAGCCAGTTTTTCACCCAGTGAACAGTGCACTTATCCAGGCCACGAGACGCCAGTTTCTCAAGGAGCATGCCATGAGAGACAGTGTCAAAGGCCTTGCTGAAGTCTAGGAAAATAACATCGACAGCCTTTCCCTCATCCACTAGGCGGGTCACCCGGTCATAGAAGGAGATCAGGTTGGTCAAGCAGGACCTGCCTTTTGTAAACCCATGCTGACTGGGCCTGATCCCCCTCTTATCCTGGACTTGCCATGTGAGTGCTTTCAAAACAAACCATTCCATAATCTTTCCCGGTACCGAGGTCAGGCTGACAGGCCTGTAGTTCCCCGGATCCTCCCTCCAACCCTTCTTATAAATGGGAGTCACATTGGCAAGCCTCCAGTCCTCTGGGACCTCCCCTGTTGACCAGGATCACCGATAGATGATGGAGAGTGGCCTGGCAAGGACCTCAGCCAGTTTCCTCAGTACTCTTGGATGGATCCCATCAGGTCCCATAGATTTGTGAGTGTCCAGATGGCGTAACAGGTCCCTAACTAATTCCTCCTGGATTAAGGGGGGTATGTTATGCTCTTCATCCTTACCTTCCAGCTCATGAGGTGGAGTACCCTGAGGATGACTGGACTCACTATTAAAGACTGAGGCAAAGAAGGCATTAAGTACCTCGGCCTTTTCCTCATCACTGGTTGCTACGTTCCCTTCTGTATCCATTAAAGGATAGATATTCTTCTTGGGATTCTTTTTACTGTTAACATATTTGTAAAAACATATTTTGTTGTCCCTTACGATAGTGGCCAGATTTAGTTCTAGCTGAGCTTTCGCCTTTCTAATTTTCTCTCTGTATGATCTAACAAGATCCCTGTACTCCTCCCAAGTTGCCCGCCCTTTCCTCCAGAGATGATAAACTCTCCTTTTTTTCTTAAGTCCTAGCAAAAGCTCCCCATTCAGCCAGGCCGGTTGTTTTCCTCGGCGGTTTGACTTGCGGCACATGGGACTAATCTGGTCCTGAGCCATTAAGATTTCCTTTTTAAGGAATGTCCATCTCTCCTGGACCCCTTTGCCCTTCAGGACCGTCTCCCAAGGGACTCTCTCAACCAGTGCCTTGAAGAGGCCAAAGTTAGCCCTCCAGAAGTCCATAGTGGTGGTTTTGCTGACCACCTTCTTTGCTTCACCAAGAATTGAAAATTCTACCATTTCATGGTCACTAAGGCCAAGACAGCCTCCAACCATCACACCTCCCACCAGTCCTTCCCTGTTTGTAAACAACAGGTCTAGCAAGGCTCCTCCCCTGGTTGGCTCACCCACCAGCTGTGTCAAGAAGTTATCTTCCACACACTCCAGGAACCTCCTAGATTGTTTACTCACTGCTGTGTTGTATTTCCAGCAGATGTCTGGAAAGTTAAAGTCCCCCCCCAAGGACAAGGGCACACGATTCTGAGACTACTGCCAGCCGCTTGTAGAACGATTCACCCGTCTCTTCAACCTGGTCAGGCTTCAACCTGCCTTTGCTTAAGCAACTGAATCATCCCGTAGCATCTGTTTACTGTAGCTAGAGCTTAGATGCTTCCCTTTCATTTACTCTCTCTTCCATGTTGACATCTAGATGTAGGTGTCTTACCATTAACCTGTTTCTGTCATGTTTAATATGCTCTGGCAATAAGAACTAGTAATTTTTGGAAGTAGTGAAACACATGAATATGTAAAGATATTACGATCCCATAAATAAAAAAAATTTCTGAAACATGCATGAAAGTAAAACACTTTACTTATTAAAATATATTAATTTCAGTAGGTATGTAGAAGTGGCCTGTAACCTGTGAAGGGCTTAAATATTTAGGACACTGGAGGGGCTAAGACTAGGGACAGAGTTCCTGGGAATTGGGGGACCATCAGCTCACCTATTAGCCCCGGTCTGTGTGGCACATGTTCTTACACCATGTGAAGTTCTGCAGCCATGCGATCATTTAACTTCTCACGGATACACTTCAATATCTTCTGCACTGTTCCCTCACCTGCCCTGTGACTGGGGCTGAGTCTATTCCTGGCTAAGCCTCTGCTAATTCCAGACCGAGCATGTTCTTCACCCGTCTGACGTTGTACCCCGATGCGTAAGTGTAAGAAGCAGGAATTGCAGCTCAGCCCCAGCTCTTCACTTAAGTGTTCAAACTGCCATTGGGACTAAGCTGGTGTTTCAGTGAAATGCTTTAACATGCAAATTTGAAATATCTCTTTGTAATGGCTTGCACATGTGAAATACCTCTTTGTAATGGCTTGTACATGCTGTTTGATTCCTCCGTAATTGCCATGGGGCAGCTAGATTATAAGTGAGCAGAAGAGTGGGAGGCTCACTTGATCCAGCTGAAGATGCCTCTGCAAGGACTCTTCCAGTGGCAATTCCTGGCACCACCTGGACAGTATCCAACAATTTGAGATACTTGATTCCTTGTGTAAGCACGAACTTATGCCAAGGTCCTCCAAAATTTTGTTGTGTTTTGATTTGGTTTATTGTGGTTTTTTTTATTTGTTTGTTTGGTTGGGTTGTTTTTGTGTTTGTTCGTTCTTTTTTTTTAACAAGCACTCTGGTATTGTCAGAGCAACACAGGCCTAATTACAGATTTATTAAGGTCAAGTTCCTGGTGTCACTTGTTTCAGCTTGACCCCAGGAATGCCATGTGAAGGTCTGACCAACCAAGGTAATCATGGTAGAACAAACAATAGCCTTTTCAGGGAATTGCAGCTGGGGCAGGGTAATGGGGTAACTTTCAAATATTAGCTAGACACCACTGGAAAGAAGACTGGGGGGTAACAAAACATTAAAACAACCCTAATGAGACCCAGGACTTACAGCCTGAATCACTACCAGAAGTTTGCCCTGAGAGAGAACGAGTGCATTTGGGCTCAATGCTAACTAAAATAACTGCTTAAGGGATGTTGCCTCTTATCACCAGGCTCCCCTAGGTTCACAGAGGCTGAACTTTTTATCTTCTTTGCAAATAGTTGCCTCAGAGAAACAACAGGATCCTGTTTGGATCTATTTGCAACACCCTAAGTATTTGGTTAACCACTTGGGTGAAGAAACTGATGACGTGTTCCTGAAATTCCAAGAAGGACTTTGATCTGCTTTTCCCAGGCAGCAGGGCAACAGAAGGAGCAGTACACTTTTGTAATCAGAAGTAAATCACAGAGACTTGTCATTGCTGGGGGTCCTAGCTGCTCATGTTCAGCTGCAAATTGTGTTCTCTGAAAAAAGCAGTGAAGGAGCATCTGCGAACATATGCAAGACTGAGCATAAACTGATTACTGAAAGGCCTCCTGAGTCTGCTGTACAGCGAGTGCTGAAGCAGTTTATTCTTTACCTGGAGTAAACTAACTCTCGGAAAAGCTTCAGGTGATTATTGTGATAATCGCCACTCGGGTTTGTCAGAAGCTGTAACTGTTTTACCATGATTTTGAAAATGTGTTCATTTCTCCTTGGGAACAATGTCAAAACTCTTTGTAAATTCAAAATTTTGGGGGCAAAATGTTTCATTCTTTTTTGTCTATTTATACTCAATTTATCTTATATATGACTTGTCCAAGTACTTTTTATATACTATAATACTAGGAAGTTATAGAGACTTTAATGTGAACATTATTTTGAAAATCAAGTCATCTAATTCTAGTATGCTAGTAATATTCTGCTAATTCTAGTGTTTAATTCTAATTCACATTGCTTTATAGATAAGCATTTTCAGATTACGTGTTCCGAATTGAAGGTTCCAGTGAAAAATGTGGATTTTGGTGACCCCTAGGTTTTTCTCACAGAAACAATTTTAACGTATTCTAATTATTCTCTTAGGCTATCTGGCAGTGAACATTGCACCCTCCAGCCCTGAAAGTGATGATTTCCTCTGTGTAGACAAGAGCTCACCTGTACGGGGTGTTTTCGAGCATTTTATTTCAGTACCATTCCTTTCCTTTCTGCAGGTAGCATGGGGAAATCCCAGGGAGTTGTGCAGGAGGCATCTGTAGACTGCAGAGAAGTGATAAGTTTTAATTCCGTCTCATGGTTATTTCATAATAGTTTTCATACACAGAGAATGTTCAGACAACGCTACATGGGTTACACTGTGTTTTCCATGCAAGCACAGCAAATAAAGGTTTTTTGTATTTTTTTAACAGCAGTCAGATTCTAGAGATGAAGAGTTTAGAGAAGGGTGTTACTATGAAGAACCACTGCCATTTGAGCCCTAATTATAAAAGCAGTATTCTTCATACCATATGTATTGCTAAGCAGCAAGTGCTGAGAGGGCTCAGGTTCCAGCTGGGAAGCATTTGTTTCCTAAAAGCTGTCAGGTGTCATACATCAGTGCTTCATTACTCTGTAGTGTCAGCACAAAGTCAGCATTCATCTCTGCCTATTCTAGCATCTTGGGTGATAAATTCACCCTCATGGAGAATTTGTGCCTGTTTCTAAATCACATCTAATTAATGTTTTGAGGTAATATATCTTCCCTGAGTTTAAAAGAAAAAAATTCTTGCAGACTATCTGTGTCTATAGAAAATTTAAGGATAGGTTAGTCATCTTTATTCATTCCTTCAAAAGCATAATCAGGTTAGAGAAATCAAATCTGGAGGATTTCCTGAAGAGAGAAAAGACAAGGGTTTATCCACTGTCACTTAAGCAAAGCAGTTACTATTGTGTAAAATACTAAGTTTCTCCCAAATAAATAGAAGAGGAAATATCGTAAAGCTCTTGCTTGAGGAAGGAACACAACATTGGTATGCAACCACTCCCTGATCAAGTTTCCTGCTTTTCATGCAGCATGTCCATGTCCAACAGTGACCCATTCCGTGTACTATGTAGAGAGATACCTCTGCATACAGAGGAACTGGGGAGAAAACTCAGTTCTTTGTCACTCTTGCCCTGTCATGGAGGCTGGCAACATATTGCTTGTCAGATGATAGGTGAGGCCATGGCTAATGTGCAGTGCTATCGTAGTTCGCCAAAAGATAATGCTTTCCAGCTGCACAGATGAATTCCAAGAATTTATTACTTTTTTACCTTTAAATGTGTACTTTGATTTAGATAATCTGAAACCAAAGGTAGCTGTTAAACGATGTGTTTGTGAGGTATTATTGCACCTAAATAAATAATATGATCATAAAATAGCCTTCAGGGGCCTTTATTTTCTTTCAGGAGACTATGTGGGCTCAGAATATTTTGAGTTTAATATTTTCTGAAGAAGAGAAGGCATGGAAATAAGGGCTAAGAATCTATGGCAGGGATTTATTTTAAATAACATGGACCATCACCTCATTTGTTTGCTATGCACTTGCTTTACCATTTAGCTCCAGGAAAGGAGAGAGCAGAGGGGTAGGAGAGAATGTTATTTCTGCAACTTGTTTAGAGATAATGCATTATCAGCCCTTGTACTTAACACATGTTCCCAGCATAAACTCCTCCTCCTCCATGTGAATGGTGGATGTAGGAGCTTTTGAAACCTTGCTTCTTCCCCTTCCCTTCTCCACCTCCAGAGCCTGACAACAGAAGAAAGAAAGCAAAAAAACCCCAAACCAAAATCGACAAATAAAAGTTTCAGCTCAAGGTACTGTTCTTTTGGATGTGGTCTGATAAAGAAGCTGTTTTTGCCAGAGGGTTTACTCGTGTATCTGTATACTATAAATCACAGTGGGTTCAGATTTGCAGCTCGTATAGCTATGTAAATGTACAAAGCTACCTACATATTGGGTGCATCATGCCTACAGTTTTGCACTGACAAGAAAGGAGGGTTGTGGGGTGACAGATGTGGTGAGGAATGATCTTGCATCCTCCTTCTTGTGGAAGTGTTAGAGTGCAAGGAGGAGTCCGCATCTAAATCCAACAGAAATTTTTTCTGCAAATGTCACTACCTGGTTCTTTATTTGGTACTGTTACTCATCTTTCTTTTTTCCCACAAACTTTGAAAAACCGAGACTTTATGCAAATCAGATCAATAGCTCTTACTTACTTGAGTTTCATATATTTCAGTCTCTTGTAGCTATGTTATGTGAGCAAATTAAAAATAATATACAAGTGCAATGATATTCATTGCCTTCCCCTTCTTAATTTCCTTGTGGGTAAGGAAGAGGATATTTGAAGTCATATCTATGGCTCTATCAGCGTCAGATCCATGATATGATCCATCCATGAACTGGGCAGTATTGACAAGGGGAATATATTTGTTAAAAGATGTGAATCATTTGTAACAGAAAAATAATTAAATAAGCTATAATTGATAAAAATAATTGCATGATAGTGACACAAACAAACAAGCAAACAAGCAAGGATTTTTGTCACCTTCTAATCTCTTCCCTTGCTATCCTCAGAAGTAGGGCTATGGAGTGAATTCTATCCTCTGCAGTTTGCTATTTTCTTTTGTGTGCAATTTTCAGGCAATAATTTTCCTCACAGGGATATAATTTCCTATCACTTCATCTTTTTTCTCATTTACCTTTCACCTCAAACTTACAGGGCAACGTAGGCAATGAGCTGCAACTTTAACTGGACTGTTGGCTACGTGATAACATAGGACAAATCATATTCTAAGTGGGATCACAGTGTGCAAGACTTATCAGTGAAAAACATGCGGAGTCTTGTCCTCATTCTTAGATGTTCAGCAGTTTACATGGGGTAATATTTTTCATTCCTCCCAGCTAGTAGTGGCCTCAAGATTACAGCTCTGGTGTTTGTGTGTTATGTCACCTATAATATAGTTTGTGGCATCCTACCTTAAATTCCACAGAAAAAAGCCTGTGTGCTTTCCACAGAAAAAAGTCTGTGTCCTTTGCAGTGGTTTAACAAACTGGAGAGTCTGTAGAATTCTGACAAAAAAAAGTGAAGATTTTAAAGACCAAAATCAGCGTTAGCCCATCACCTCACTTGGAGAAGAATAGTCTCAAAGTAGACAGACTAAGCAAATAAGGATTTTTCCAGTAATTGGTTCTAATCCAGAGACATCAAGAGTTCCTCTTTCCAGAATACAGCTTTTGACACTTGACCTTGTTCAAAGTGGTACTGAGAGGCAAAACGTCAAAGTGTCTTGATAAACCCGGTCTTGAATGGACTATAATGGGATATTTAATGGTATGCTCCTCCAGCCCCCATCTACTTCTTCCTTTGCAGGATCTGAGAGATGCTGTGTTGAAAATCTACAGCTTTTCTGAAGAAAAAAATCTGAATAAAAGGCGAACCAGAGACTGTGGCAGGAACAGGTTACATCCAAAGATATGAAAAATGATCCCATGGCAAACTCTGAGGTCTTTCCAAACAGATTGAAGAAGAAATGTTTTTATTCAAATGGCAAACGAGAGTGTCAAGCTGATATATTGGAAGTTGAATCAGGCTAAAGGGAGAAAATTAGAGCTGTAAAAGACCAGTGCTTGTAAATACCTTGAATATGAGAAAGTGTAACAGGGTTAAGCAAACAACATTACAACAGTGTAAACCAGCAACACTTGAATTACTTCTTGAGGAGGTGGAGGCTTGTGGAGAAGATACAGAAATTTTAGAGGGGAACAGCCAAGACAGAAGTAATAAGATATCTAGTTGTTAATTTTTGCTGTGCATACAGAAAAACTGTGTAGATGGTGTAATGCTTTTCAGCTACTGGTCATGTAAAGCAATTGGAAGGATTTGAGGTCTTTACTCCAACTGAGAGAAAAGAAGATCATGTTCTTCAATCCCTGGCCTTTTCAAGTTTTTTTTTTTTTATTTCTGTTAAAACATGTACACACACACACAAATATGAACTAAATACATGGATAACTGTGACCACAGGCATATTTTACTGGAAGGCAGGAAGTGCAAGGAGATGGCTCCACAGTGTCGTGTGAAATGGAGAGTTCAATGCTCAGCTCTAGCCAAAGTAAGTGGCTAGACTTTGTTAAAAGAGAGAGTTTTAGGCCTAATTCAAAGGTTATCTTACTGTCACATCATTGGTTTTGTCACATTTCTTAGGTCAGACATATTTTACAACATTTAATGCTTATAATTTTTAACATTCCTCTCAGTTTCCTCTTACCCTAGTAGATTTTAGTATTTTAAATTATTGAAAAAAAGTCATTATAGTTTTTAAAAAGCTGTTTTCCAGTTGACGGTTGCTTTCATGGGCATGGTGTTCTCAGATTCTCCATTCAAAATTTAGCGCACTCTTGTAAATCATTCATCTTTCAGTTTGGTTATGACTTTGATCTCCCAGTAAAAGCAGAACCTATGAAAAATGGGTTATAATGCAGCACTAGTTAAATCCTCATACTCAAAAAGAAGACATTATCTTTGAAACTAGAACAAAGGAATCCCATGCTCAGACTGTTAGCTTGCTTTGCTTAAATAGCTGATATTATTCTTCATTTTATGTATTTTGAGAACTCCGACCTTCATCAACTAGTAATGTACTGAAGGAGGGGGTCAGGGTCTAGTAAAAAATTAAGCAAAAAATTTAACAAAAATGATCTTTTCTAGACTACCTCCTGTCTTGGTTCTCACACTTCCCTTACGAAGGTGTTACCGTAGGTTCATCCCATTCCCAATGAGCTTAACTTTGTAAAATGACTTTGTATCTAAAGACTGAAAAATATTAGGGTGATCAAGCACATTTTTTTTAGCTGGGCTAGCTTGTTTTCTAGGTTTTTTTGATCCATTTGAAAACAGCATGGAAATTCATATTTACTGACATACATACCCTCTGGAGTGCATGAGTCAAGAAGCAAGCACTTGCAGCTAGCCCACAGCTAAGTCACTGAAATTTATGTCAATTACTTTGCTTTCCCAGAAGAAAAGTAACACATAAATGCAAGTTAAAATGCACAAATAATACACATAATAGTAGAAAATTCAGAATTTGTTTCACCAAATGGTAAACCTATTTGGTTCACCATTCCATATCCTTTGCCAAGGAAAATTAGCCCAATCCTCCTTGTCGCTGCCTACACATTTTGCCCTGGCAACATCTCCTTTTCACATGCCACTCATGTTATGTGAAAGTGTGTGATTCCCACTGTGCAGCGTACACATTTGTTTAGCTTTGACTTTGTCCCTATAACTCTTTCCAAAACTTCTCATGCCTCAGTTTCACCCTGTTCATTTTTCTGCAGTGTAAAATGCACCGAACTCTTCCGTCTTTCTAGCTAGAAAACTCTGGGGACAAAACACAAATTAATGGCTATCAGAGAGTAAACTGTCTCTCAAAGAAAGAAAAAATGTACCCTCAAATTAACAGCACTTTTTAAAGAATCTCTGCTGGAATCCTGCTCTGGTGCATTAATGGGGATACACAAACAAAACTGCCCAAACACCTCATCTTCCAAAGAAAAGTCCTTTTCATGGTGCTTTAGAATTGTTGTGGCAACCTAAAATGCCCCTGCCACTTTGCTGAACTTGGATACAAGACACACAGGTAAAACACACTCAGTTGTAAATTACAGGACTGAAAGAAAGAGGGAGACAGAGAATGCCCGTGACAGAAATCCTGTAGGAGAGAGCAGACAGTGTTCATGAAAAATGGCTACATTTAGCCTTCTACACTGACTGTGGCCCTTAGGTAATGCTAACTTCTGAGAAGCTTCTCTAGTAACTCAGGCATCATGTATCTTCGGCATGGATTTGTGCAATAAGGGTCAATACTAGATGTTATTGGTATGTAATAGTACCTGAGGCATGTCTAAAATAAAGGAATACCTTACAAACCTTCCCCCCCCCTCCCCCCCAGTTGGTGGGCAACAATCTGTTCCTATGCGGATTCCTAAAATGAGAGTTGAAGTGGTTTAATTTAGTTTGCCCCTTTTTGCTATGACATTTTGAATGTATTTTGCAGTAACTTATATGAAACTTATTATGGGATTCCATGTGCCTAGTTTAGGTATTTACTTTATACTTTAATTTTACAGTATAGGTAGGCAGGAGACCTGTCTATTGTCTGTATAGGGAACTTCAGAGCTACACCAGTGTCGTGGTTTAACCCCAGCCAGCAACTAAACACCACGCAGCTGCTCACTCACTCCCCCCCACCCAGTGGGATGGGGGAGAAAATCGGGAAAAGAAGCAAAACCCATGGGTTGAGATAAGAACGGTTTAATAGGACAGAAAAGAAGAAACTAATAATGATAATGATAACACTAATAAAATGACAACAGCAATAATGAAAGGATTGGAATGTACAAATGACGCGCAGTGCAATTGCTCACCACCCGCCGACCAACACCCAGCCAGTCCCCCGAGCAGCGATTCCCTGCCCCCACTTCCCCGTTCCTATACTGGATGGGACGTCCCATGGTATGGAATACACCGTTGGCCAGTTTGGGTCAGGTGCCCTGGCTGTGTCCTGTGCCAACTTCTTGTGCCCCTCCAGCTTTCTTGCTGGCTGGGCATGAGAAGCTGAAAAATCCTTGACTTTAGTCTAAACACTACTGAGCAACAACTGAAAACATCAGTGTGTTATCAACATTCTTCGCATACTGAACTCAAAACATAGCACTGTACCAGCTACTAGGAAGACAGTTAACTCTATCCCAGCTGAAACCAGGACAACCAGTTTGCTGTCACTGTAGATGCTTGTGAAAGAACTATGATTAGTATGTACAGAAATGTATTGGTGCGAAATACCAGAGGAAACAACCAGAGGAGGATATAAGATGTTAAAAGCACCAAGAACACTGGGTTTGTTTAAATTACACAATAAACCATACATTCCCTTTACCAGTCTCCCACTGAACTTTGTGCAGCTGCACCTACAATATAAGTATATGTTAGGTATTTGGATCCCAAAGTTAATTATTAATATTGCAGTGGACTATTTATCCTGAAAAAAGATAATATACATGAAACATGTTCAATTAACTGCAGATGGGTTGTAATTCAGTGTTACTGACAAGCAGGGACAAATCCTAACTTTAGGATGCTGATGTTTTATAATATTCTTAGGATTCATATGCTTTCCCCACTCACTATCTGTCCAAAGGCCAAATGGCTTTACACACTATTTCTTTTCACTGGAAAAATATCGCTTCTTGCCCTAACCACACCTTGTTGGTTTTCCAGCTAGTTCACGAAGCTGATGTGGGACCATAGCTGTTACTCTTTAGATTCTTCAGAGCGATGTGCCAGGGGCTGGAACATCTGGTTAAGCGCCTCCAGTGTGGGGATCAATAGTTGTTGTCTTTCATTATTATTAAGCACTTTGAATAGAAATTGCAGTTACAAAATACTAGGGACGTGCCTGATTGGAGCAGAAAACAAAGCAGAACAGGTTTAATCTGTCACTGTAAGGGTTTCTTCTGTGGTGGAAAAAACCTCAGCCCTACTCCTCTTTCTGGCTCATTCACTTGCTGACCAACCTGACTGATCGGTTGTGCAAGTTTGGGGACTACCTGGGCAATTGATCCAGGTTAAAAAGTAATCCTATACAAAACACAACACAGAACTGGGGAACAAAATGTTCTTCTTTGTGATGTTTTTGGAGTGCAGGTTTCAGTGAGAAATGTCTCAGACATTATTTTATTTCACTTATAAAATACCTCACAGAAAAATTTAACATGAACACATAAATGTGATTAACCCAAGTAGCTCATTCCAGGCTCATTTCTGAGACCAGGTTGGACCAGTCTGATCAACCACTTTGGTGGAGTAGTGGATTCAGGCTATTCTTTGGGGCTACTGTCACACTTAGCTTGGAGATAAAAAACAATTTGGGCAAAAGTTCAATGAAAGCTGAGGAAACCCCCCCCCAATCTAGCAAAAAGCAAAAGATTTTACTTACTTCTGCTCCTCTCCAATCTTCCTCAGTAATGCTGTTGACAAAAAAAGAAGGAACAGAAATCAAAATGAGCATTTAAATAATTTCAAAAACCTGCCTGGACTGCTTTCACTTTTTCTTGAGTTTTATTAGTTCTCTAATCTCTGTCTGCGTTCAAGATAAGCAAATATTGAAAGCAAGCCAACCAGCACGGTGTCCACAGGTTCACATCTCAGTTAAAAAGGAAATGTGACGGCTCACAGATCTCTAGAATTACTCACGTTCACTGAGCTGGGAAGTAGTCTCCGTGGCACCAAACGGAGAGCAGAGGAGGTAAGTATGCCTGAAATTATTAGAACAGTAGATCTGTGAGTTAAATTATGCTCTATTACCCTCTCAGTAAAATAATAATAATTGTACATAGACCTCTTTTGTAGACCATTTTGGCATGTACTGGCAGAAAGAGTTGCAGAGAACTAGGGGCTAGAGCTGGTCTGTGCTTGAGAGGAGGACGGCTGCCCAGAGCAGGGTTATCTCAGTGCTGGTGTGGAAACCAAAGTATCACATGGGCTTTTCTGTATCACTCAACAAAGAAATTGGAGTCGTAGCTGTGAGATAATTAACTAAGCAGAGTAAAAGTGTGCGGTCACTGTGGATGTAGGAGATTAACTGGCAGATACCTTTGTGTCTGCATTTGGAGAGATTTTTGAGATGTGTTTTTGAGATGCGTAGCTGGCTGGTATAAGCACGCCTGAATGTTTCTTTTTTTTTCCTCCTGTCATATACACTAGATCATGAATAGGCTTTCCAGGAAACAGGGCAAGGCTTTTTGTCCATGGTGTATTTTTTCATGGTTTATTCATACATCGGTAAGAAACAAGCAGTGCAACAACCTTTGTCCCAAATTGATATAAAAAATCATGGTTTTGACAGAACAAGATCAAGGTTTCTGTATACTGTGCATTGAATGTGTCCCCTTTTTGTTTCCCACAAATTCCTTGCTCTTTCTCCTGTACCAGCAACATTTTTCACTTGTTCTTCATATCTTTGCATCCTTAAGACTTCCCCAGCTTCATTACCACAACTTGAATTTAAAAGCGTACCAATCCCTTGGTTTCTAAACGTGGCTTTTTCTCCATTTAGAGCTGCGATTCGTTGGGGGTTGTTTCAGTCAGTGAAACGCAGTGAAGCACCTCACAGGCTTTGATGCGGGCAGCGCCTGTCGCCGTGAGGTGAGGCAGGCAGCCCCTCACCACACGCAGCGGCGTCTCCCCTCGCTCCCCTCGCTCCCCTCGCTCCCCTGGCTGCCCTGCCGTGGCCCACGCCGCCGGCACGGGTGGAGGGAGGACAGCGCAAGCACGGGGGTCGGTACCCGCAGGGAGGAGACATCCAGCCACATTTCTTCGCCCGCAGGTCTGTGGCAGTAGAACTGAGCTTGCGCATCCCCCAGAGCAGAGGATTTTTTTGTTGTCTGATGACACCAAGCGCGTGTGTTAATAGAAGCTAAATTTGGTTAACCTCCTAGAACAAAGGCATATGTTTGTCTTAAAGCTTGGTAGCACTGCATGCCCAAGGAGTGGTTTAGACTGGGGCCTGCCACAGCCTTTGCGGCACCTGAGGGACGCCCGTGTGTCCTCCTGCGGCCGCTGGAGGTAACCCGGCCCCGTCTGCCCGGGGCAGGGTGGGCAGCGGGCGTCCCCGGTCGTGGCAGCGGCCACTGTGGCCCTTCCCCTGCCCTGCCAGCTGGCAGCGATCCCCAGGTGCTTTCCGAGGCATCTGAGCGGGAGGGCACGTCCTTGGCGGCGGGGGTCCGAGGGCAGCGCTCGCTGCTGGTGCGGTGCGGGGCCAGGCGGGCAGCAAGCGCCCGGCCAGGGTGGTTCACAGAGCGGGAAGGCAAAGGGGAAGCAGAGCACGAGCTGGAGAGAAGCTCGTGATAACAAGCGGGATCGGCGGCCTCGTTTCCAAGGAGTGCCTGTCGTGGTAATTCGGATCGCTTGGCTGGTACGTCTTGCGCGATCGGCTCACTCGACAAGTCTGGGCAAGGGTGATACCCCGACGGTGGACCAGCGGTGATATCCTGACAGTGAAGCAATAGCGAACGCAGCAGTCCAAGAGGGCATGGGAACGGTCACATTGCAAGGGGAAGGCAGGGGACAGAAACCCCGACAAAATTCCAGATAGGAAAGTCTCTCTTTCCAAATATATTTTAACCCACGTAAGATAATGCTTGTGATATCCAAGTCTGGAAGTGAACTTGCTTATGTCATTCCTGCCAAGGCTGGTACATTGTCTAATGGTATTGATAAATAGTTCATCTACAGAGCAGGGAGGGAGAGACCGGCATGTTAAGCTCACTGAAATCCATGGAAGTATCGTTCGGCTCAAAGACTGCAGAGCAGACACAGACCAAAACCTTCAAACCTAGATGCTCCATTTGTAGCTGGCTCAGCTACAAGTGTCAGTCTCTCTCTTCAGTCTCTCTGTTACTCTTCCCCAAGTGTTTGCCCTTCCCTAGTCACCACAACAATGATTAATGTCTTTTCCTGGCAAATATATGGCAATGGAGTTAATGAGACACAAGATAACAATCTCATAAAACGAGTAGCCGTGTTTAAGAAAATAACACGTGTTCAGGATTACCCATCCTAGTTTGCAGAAATTATGCTTCCTATGGCAAAAACATTAGTAATGAGACAGAGAATAAGTAGAAGGAGGCAGAAATTGTACTAAGACTTTCTGAACACAGTATCAGTCACAAAATTCAGAAAGAGAGCTTGGTAGTTAAGCTAGATCTGTTCAAGAGCTACTGACATCCCAAAGAAAACTCTACAGTCACGCAGATTCTAGAGGAATCCTGACAAACGATTTTTACATAGGTTGCCTTCAGTTACATTAGTTTTTACGTGCGTGTAGCATACACTTGTATATGAGTAAAGGGTATTGCTGTACACCTTTCTTTTTTTTTATTAGAAATGTATCCTGAGTGATGTTCTTGTGAAAACCTGAAAGCTAAATTTCAGTGTATTGTTTCCAGAATTTTGCTGAAATGCATTTTGATAAAATTTACCAGTATTGGATTCTTTGTTGGAATTACTTGTTTGTTTGTTTCTGTGAGATGACAAGCAAAGAAAAGGAGATAACTTTGTATTTTCTTACTGCAGGTTATTTGCCTATAAGGACAACAGATTAACAATGGAACCATCAAAAGAATATCTATTCAAATACAAAGGGTTTTATTTTGCTGTAAAAAATACTTCACTTGAGTATGTAGCTTCCCTGGAGGATTTTGAAATCAAAGATAGTGACATATTTTTAGCTACTTACCCAAAATCAGGTAAGAATGGAATTGCTTCTAAAGGGGGAAAATGTCTGCCTTTATTCAGCCATCTAACTGCAGAATTACCTCGGGTTGTTAGTTTGCTTTTAGACCTGTATCATCTCTGAGTATATGCAGTGTAGCATTAAGTACAAACCCTGTGTAGCCATGGCCTGAACAGCCAGACACAAGGTTCCTGCTCATGTCCAACTGAATTGGTCGACCTTGTTCTTGGACTCAGTCTTGTAGGTGTACTCAGAGCAAGCTCCACACAAACCAAACTGACCTTCTTTGCCTCACAAAACACATATATAGTTTTGGTAGGGTTGGGTGCACGACTGTTGGAGGTGATCGTGGGATATCTGGAATGATTTGTGGGCTCATGTGGAAGATGGTTTGGGGGTTGCTGCATCCAAATTACAACCAAGCAGAAGATCAGAGCAAATGTGAGTCAATGATATATACCTCCTTTCAAGGATAAAGAAGTACTATTTACCTACATAGCAATACAGGACACCAGTGTGATGAATTCTGCATTCCTATTTCTGAAGAAAATGCAACTGAGCAACCACCTGGCTTCACTGGCATCTTACATGGAATCTAAAGCCTTGACATGCCTAGACCTGTATGTTTCCATACAGGCTCACTTTACGCTCTAAAACCTGTCTACCTGTTTTTCAAGACTGTATTTGTTTAGTGATTAGTAATTAATGACTTGATCATGCATTAAGCAGTGATTTATGACTGAAGCCTTGACATCTCTGGTACCAATCTGTGCTTGTAGTTTCAAGGCCTCTGCTATGCTCTTCTGTTCATGCTCTTGGGAACCTCTGCCACTATCCTGGCAGATCCTATCTATCCTTTGGTTTTCTTCAGCAGCCTCCAAGATGCAGCCTTTGGATAACATAACTGGTGTTTTGTTAGCATACGTCCTTTTCCTAGGATCACTGAACATCTTGCTGGAGTTCACTATTCCCTCAGGTATTCAGCAAAATACCTGAGGCAGAAAGACATTCTTGAGCAAAGCCCAGAAGGAGTGGCAGGGAGCACCAGGTGTGGTTGTGGTGAAGGTAGATGTGATACGAGAAGCCCGTAGAGGGGTTGTGGGTGACAGAGTGAGGGGACAGGGAGCCCAGGTGATGCTGTCTCATCATCAGGCAGCACTGGTGTGAGCTGTCCAAGTAACGCAGAAAGGGAGGATGAGAAGGCAGTATTTAAGGGGTAAAGATGCTATGGCAGTGAGGTGAGCACATCTTTGGAAGTAGGAGTTTCATGTTGCAAAGTGATAGGCTACCCTGGGACGGGAAGGAGTTGGAAGATGATTTTGAGTTATGAATTGCACAGAATGTCATCTTTCTGTCATTCACACCTTTTCCTCTATCCTGTCCCACCATCCTCATTCTTCCTCACCAGTTATCAATCTAAGGTACCCCCCAATCCTTCTGTTGAATCTCTACCACTGTGCAGAAAAATTGTCAAGGTTGGTTATGCTGAGCAGAGCAAGACGGTCAACACAGCTGTGAAATCACTGGGTATTGTTCCTCTGAATCCTAGGGCTATTTCTTTTTCTTGCCCAGTGACTTTAAGTCTACAACATGCACACTGTCTAATTTCCAGGACCAAGAGCTTCCTTCCCGGGTGAGGTCTTAACAACTAGGCTTCAGTTTCAGATACCTTCCTTTCTCTGTGCTTGTTCAGGGTAACCTGCAGCAATAATTCAATGCTTTTCTGCATTGATTTGAATTCTCTCATGTGTCCACCTTTACTGGTCTATGGTATAAAAGGGGAAAGGAACCAGCACTAGTAAAATGCTGAGAAGGCCAGAGGACCTGGAGCTAAACCGTTCTGCTCATTGCCCAAGCGGACTAATCATTCAGGATTTGCCTCCCACCATTACCAGCTGGCACATGAACACATACTGGCACAGCAGTCAGCCACCTTCAGGGTTCTGCCTCTTTAGGTCATCCTTGCCAGCAGCTGTGTCCCAGGTGTCAGACCTTCCGCAAGGAACTTTAGAGAGCCTGTTGCCACAAGCATTTGCTTGTGCTTTACAAGCATGGTGTTATCAGCTGTTTGTTTCATGACATCTCACAACACTTTGCAGGAGTTCTGGAAGCAAAGGGCTCTTCCAGATCCACTCAGTATGAGATCTTTTTAGGTGCATGGCCCACAGAAATGCAGCAATTCATGTTGCCACAAGAGGGTGAGGACAGACATAATTTGTGTGGAAGTTGAGTATACGGGGTGAAGGAACTGAAGGTTTAGTTACTGGCCATGGCTTTTCTGCAAGGATGAAACAACAATATGCTTTCTTCTGCACTCAGCAGTCACCAAGACAATGTTTGCTTTCTTCAGTATGTGAAGTTGTATTTGTATTCACAAAGTGAAACTCATTATAGCTGTGCAGGGTCTCTGTTTATGACAATATACTATCTTTAATTAAAAAAAAAATCAAGCAACGTTCAAATAAAAAGATTTCCTTCTTAGGAACTGTGTGGACTCAGAACATTTTGAGCTTAATAATTCATGAAGGCCACCGTAATGGAACAGAAAATGTGGCGACCATGGACAGAATCCCATGGCTGGAATACAGGACAGAAAATACGGATTATGCAGCTCTTCCTTTGCCTCGTATTTTTGCCACCCACCTGCCTTACTACTTAGTTCCAAGAGACCTGCGAAACAAAAGAGCATGTGTAAGTGATGTTATTTTTACAATTTCCTTAAAACCAATCATGCCAATTTGCCTCAGTGAATTGGTCCAAATCCTACCTTTTTCCTCGTTCAGTTCCCCGTGTCTCAGCATAAATATAACCTGCTTCGTATATGTGGGGAGGCAAGGGACATTCTAAAGCCCCTTTCACCTGTTTCCTTTTGCCAAATTTCTTGTCCCCAACACTGTTAGAGAGAGGGGTGGTGCATCTCAGGAGGATCTGCCAGGGTCAAAGACCAGCACTGATTTTCCTCTTGTGAAAATGTCCAATTCAGTGAAGTGTGAAAAAAAGTCTCCCACTGAAAATATGAGTAGGACGGGACTATAGTATGTTGAGAGGGAATTTGAGAACTGCCTTTTCTTGCTCCTCAGTGCTGTGAGTTTCTGAATAGGACTCTCCATCATGAACTGTGCCATAGCTCAGGGCCTGTCTCCCATCGAAAATGCCTCCTTAGAGGCAAGCTCTTAGTGCTGCTGGTACCTTCTTCAGAGATACAGGTGTAATGGGAAACTGCAATGTGCTCACCATTTTCTTCACAGTACCAGTGAAGTTCAGAAGAGAAAGCTCACATGCAGAAGATCTGAAATCCAAATGATGCCCGACAAAGAATGAGAAAATTGCCCCAAAATCACAGAGAGCACGCATGTCAGAAAATACAGAAATTGTTGTGACTTCAGAAAAATATTGCTTGGGGGGGGGGGAACTTTTCCACCTCTGCTTGAATATGTCACTCAGGTTGTTCGTATTTTGTATCAAACCATAGAATAACTTTTTCTGTGATTTCAGGTCAGAGCTTTTGACCTAGGTGTTTATTGGGTTTTCCTGCAATGCATTTAGGAACCCTTATTTTATATACCATGGAAATAATGGGTTTGATTTTACTAAAGATAATCAGATAAATTTTCAATTAAGCAGGAATCAAAAGTAGTCATTTTACTCAGTTAGAAAGGCAGTCCGAGAGCATGATTCTTCTGTCTCTCCCTGCAAATATTTGTAACCTCATAAGGGCGACATGCCAGGCTCTATTTTCTCTCCCTAATTAGACACTAAGTGTTAAGGAGCAGAAACTTAGTAGAAGCTGGCACATGCTGCTAGTCGAGTAGCAGAAGGCTCCCCACCTCACTGGTGGTGCCTGGTCTGTGCCTGAGGCAGCAGCTCTCGTGTTGTCAGGAGTCAGCAGGGGCCAAAATAACCCTTGCCCGTAACAGCTCCTTCTCTTAAGATGCCAGGGCTCCCTCTTACATGTCATTCAAAATCTGCCTGTGTGCTGCCTCTGGCACCAGCACCACAGGCCAGCATCGCAGAGCACTGATGCTGTCAACACTACCAAAACTTGTATTTACAAGAAATTCTTCGTTTCATCATGACTGTACACAGAAATGTGAAGCTGAATCAACATAGTGATTTTCTAGTCCTGGCTGCCTTGCACAAGTGAACAGTATCACTGAAGCCTGTAACACTGATCCCGTGAAGAGAGTTAGCTGCAGGCACTGAACAACTGCAAGTACAGAAATACCACCACCTATAAACAAATTGACAGCACTATGTTATCCAGAATTTACCTAATGATTGTCACCTTCAAACAGTCTTCATGCATTTTTAGCGGGACCTGTATGGAAAAATGCACTGATGGTCAGGGTAATGGAGTCCTTTAATATCTCTGAGACTAGTCTTCTTATTGTTTTGCAGATTATTTATGTCACCAGGAACCCTAAGGATGTTATGGTTTCTTACTACCACTTCTCCAAATACATCACCACACTAGAGGAAGTACCAGATTTTAACGTTTTTATGGAGAGATTTTTAGCTGGCAAAGGTAGGATATCTTTTTTACTAAGGAGCCCAAATCCTGTTGCATGACCGCAGATTGAATGGAGATTAATTATAACAATAAATATAAATTAGAGAATCTTCAGCTATGCTGTAACCTGAATCCAAAGCTGCAGTGGCTGTCTGAGCTTGACATCATTTTTCTGATGAAAGTGAGTCCAAAGGGAGTAGCATAGTCATGGCTTTGTTGCTCCCCAACAACATGCAAGCTGCTTATTTTATCTGAATTGGATGATGATTCAGAATATAACCATTATGACTGAAAATCTCTTTCTGCACTTGGTTAGTGGAGCTGAAACCGTAAGAATAGACACTGTGCAGCAAAAACAGAGAAGTTTTTTGCTTCTGCCAGTATTAGTTCAGATTACTAGAAACAAAAGGGGGTTTGTCACATTAGCTCAGAGAATTGTCACAAAGACTGTGAGCATGCGTCCCTCAAATTATCAAAAAATATTATTTTAAAAAAACCTTTTAAAGACCTAAATGGCTAATGATTTTACTGTTTTACTGCTAGCTTTTAATAGTATTTCTCTTTATTTTTTTGAATAATTTCCCTTGTTAAGTACTTGCCAGTTCGTGGCTGGATCACGTTGCAGGCTGGTACAGTCATGCAGAGGATTTCAATATACTCTTCCTTACCTATGAAGAAATGAAAAAGGTGAGGTCAGTTAGTATCACTGTATTCAAGATATTCTCTTCCTATATTGAGTACATTTTCAGACAGCTCTTTATAATTACACTTCATACTGGAACGTGCTTAATCCATTGTGGATTAGATTCAAATTGAGACTTCTGAGAGGATGAAGTCATTCGTTGCGTCGGTTCAAGGTCTTATAAATTGCTAGACAATTACTAGGTAAAATACTTTCCAGTATGACAGAAGTCATCTTCACTGCCACCCCCAAAAACCCCTTTCTGAAACAGTACAGAACAAGACTTTCGCAAGTTATCTTCAACAGGAATGTTGTGCTCCTAAGGACAGTTCCACTAAAGGAAAGAAGTGCTTAAGAGGCAGGCTTTAAAGTACTTGAGGAGCTCTCAAATTGCTGACCAGAAGTTTCCTGCTTGGTGGCTGCCCATGCCTTTGTGCGACTTCTTCTTTCTCCAAGGTGGCTGCCCTTCTCCTTGTGGGCAAGCCCTGGAGCGCCCTAGCCACAGCAGCGCAGCCCACGGCACGTGCCACTGCACTGGTCCCTCGGACTGGAGCCTGGGGTTGCTCAGGTCGAGTCCCTTGCTAGGACAAGACCGACAAAACCCCCGCGGGTTGAGTGCCTTCACAGTGACAGGTGCGATTCCAGGGGTGACTTTGACAGGGCACCTAGCACGAGGTGCAGACTGGGTTTGCAGCATGGGGAGCAGAACACAGAATTCCCCATCTCCAAGGGCACGCTGCTGCAGTGACCTACAGCATCACTGCTCTCCAGTATTCAACTGATGCAAGTGAGACCATGCTTACATAAAAATGGTCAGTTTTGCACACAAATGTACGTATGTCCTTTATTATCCTGTATTCCACTACTGTATGCATTTAGTTCTTTGCATCATCAAGACTCTTCAAAGTAACATTATTGCAGGATCTCAGAAGCGCTGTGCTGAAGATCTGCAACTTCCTAGGCAAGAAGCTGAGCGAAGAGGACGTGGACAGTGTTGTGAGACAAGCTGCATTTGAGAACATGAGAAAAGATCCCAGGGCAAACTATGAGAACCTGCCAGATGACATGGTAGCGAAAGACAAGGGCAGTTTTCTACGAAAAGGTAAAGTGGAAGCAGTCTGATGCAACAACTGTTTAATCCCACACTTCTTGGTGTGAGATGAACCTAGGATTTCTGGTCTCAGCTGGAATGCCCCATTTTTCAGAGGGAGAGTTCAGGTTAGTGGCAAATTAAATTTATAAGAGGAGGAGTTTTATTGCTGTGGCATCAGTGATTTTACCTATTTTCCTAAGGATAATGAAAAGGTAATTTTTACTGATTGTAACATCAGTTGTAACAGGCCCATCAGATATAGGAAAGGATTTAAGGGTTGTACCAAGCCAGGGGTAAGATAATACTTTTTTTTTTTTTACTATTTCTTACTTTTCAAGGCACAAGTCACCTTAATTGTGTGAGCACAGACCATCTTGACTAACTACCCTCCAAGTCCATACATGGCATCCCTGGGCTCCTGGGCATTGCTAAGATGTCCTAATGCTCAGTGTAGGAGGAGACCTCCAGGGATTAAAGAGAGTGGTACACTGAGAGAAAAATGAGAGGTGTTGCTTTTAATAATTTCCTCTTTGATCTCAAAGGAATCAGTAAAACAGCAAAACAAATGAGTTGAGTAAATTCTATGAGGAGTCAGGATTACAGGTCTACGCTGTGTTTTATTCACAGCACCTAGATTTGGAAGCATGTCCTCAAAGGAACGCACAGAGCCTCGCTTGGCAGGCCAGCAATGGGGAGATGCTGAGGAAGCCAGGTGCTTCCCAAGACTCGCATTCACTGTTTGCAGCAGGCTTCAGAGAGGTGCATGTTCTGCTTCTCACCTCCCTTTGCTGCCTCTTCCCTCAGGCACTGTTGGAGACTGGAAAAACATCATGACAGTGGCACAGAGTGAAAGGTTTGACAAAGTTCTTAAAGAGAAAATGAAGACCCTGCCCATCAAATTCATCTGGGATATTAATGATGAAATGTAGGCTGGTTTTGAGTTTCAGCATCCTTTTGTGTTTATACTGGATGGACATATGTGAAGTTCTGGAAGAAGAAAATACATCAATTTTCAGCTATGTTATAGAAACGATAACAACACACGAACATGTGTTGTCTGAGGAAGCTATTCAATTCCACTAGCTTCTTTTTTGTAATTTTACAAGGTATTTTAATTAACTTTCTGAGTAAACTGACTTCCTTTCTTCATGTTTGCTTTTTCTTTCATTGGCTTTAATAATACCAGAGTTGTAGACAACCAAGTGAGGATAGATTGGTGTTGCTAAAAACTTTCTGAAAAATGTTTCACTTATGTATTTTGTGAGGCTTATTTTGTAGAAACTTCAATGTCCAGACTGGAAGTAAGATTGACCAGCTTATGTATGGTTATGCTTTGGTATGTTTGAGTTCCTATTTCCTTGGTAAACACCAATACTCAAGCGTTTGCTATTAAAGTGACCTTTATGTTGCCTTAGCTGGTGTTGCCTATTGACTGAAACACTTCATTGCATTGTCTGTTACGGTTCTTGAGGTCAGGTCTCACAATTTGCTACTTGAAGTATTGAGACAAAACACTAGCCATAGTCATAGCAGTTTTTAAGTGAACATCCACTCTGTCACACCTGATGATCTGCTGGAGCTACTGATGTAAAAAACTACCAGCTGTCTATGACTAAATCCTTCCTCATACATTCATTGACTCACTATCACGGTTTAACCTGTCCACGATTCAACTCCATGCAGCAGCTTGCCCATTGTACTTACCTTCCCAGGGGAAGCCTGAGACATATCTCAAGATTTTTGTTTTCTATGAACTAAAAAAAAAAAAATTTGCTAATTCAGCAAATCCACTCCTTACATGGATCTGGTCTACAATATATTCACCTTCGTAGACAGTTATACCTTTTTTATCGTCTACATGATCAAACTATAGTGACTGCTTTTGGTTGCTACTGAATCAATGTCTTAACAACCAGCCACAGCAGGATACAACTTCTAATTTCAAAACCATTCCAAATAATCATTTTGATTTGACAAAGAGCATCTAACCTTGGCTTTCCCATAAATTGTTTCAAAAATGTAAAATACCCTTTTAGT
This sequence comes from Harpia harpyja, assembly GCF_026419915.1. Classification (NCBI taxonomy): domain Eukaryota; kingdom Metazoa; phylum Chordata; class Aves; order Accipitriformes; family Accipitridae; genus Harpia; species Harpia harpyja. The sequence continues at coordinate 9,508,778 of NC_068942.1, read as the reverse complement.
TCACATAATGGCTTTTGTTTGTTTGTTTCTTTCACTGGTCCCAAGGGACCAGCTCCTTCTCTTTTTCAATCCACATATTTTTAGCATTCTAATACATTTTACCTGCTTTTTCCTGGGCAGAATTAGTTCATGCACTGCATAGTTAGCTCCTTCTGTAGGCAAAGGTGACCTCATATAATTAGCCTACAAGAAGAATGTTTTCATGTCCTTCAACTGTACAGGCAGATCATCCTTCCTTCTGGAACTTTGTATCCCTAATAGCAAGAAAATAAGTTAAACACAAACCCTTACCTGACTCATGTAACAACTACATCCCCTGACCTTTGAGTTTGAACTTCCCACAAGGGGACCGATGACCTTTTCCACCTGTACATATTTACCCTGGCCACAGAAAAGGTAAAACTAGTTCAAAGTCAGAAGCCTAATGCAGGCCTTTTGCTGAGTTTGCCATAAGTACAAACAGAATTCCCGATTACAAGTAGGACCTTGATCTTTACTCTTTTTCCAATGATGGGAAGTCCCAGCACAGTAATAAAAGCCACATAAACCTCATGCTACACTGTATGCCACAGCCCAATGGCATCAGCTCACTCTGTCAGTTGCAGATTTTGTGAACATGCAGTGCAGAAAGTAAAACTGAGTTAATGGCAATAAATGCAGTTATGTCAAATAATTGAACTCGAAAAGCCTCTGCCCTCTCCCTCCTACTCTGAGCCAAGTAGCAAGGCACTGAGAGGCCGATTAAAAAAAAAAAAAAAAAGGGCAAAACACGTATTTCAAGCCCTGTCAGATTCTGCAACACGAGAGAGACCACTCACTTGACAGTCGCTTCTTTGCTCAGGATCTGGGGTATCAGCATCCTGGATCCAGGCACAGTCTGCTGCCTGGTCCAACAAGCTTTGAATTTATTTCAGCAACCACACAGTTTAAAAACTGGAGGCAGCCTGATGGTTAGAAGTCTCTTAGAAGAAAGACTGAAGTTTATTCTCCCCACAGGAAGTGTACTTCAAGCTCCCCATTTTTGGCCAAAATAGGAAGGCAGGCAAGACAGAAGGCAAAAAGAGACATATAACACCGTTAGGTTTTGCTTGCCTTAAACAGATCACAATGCAATCATAATTTGGATGCAAAATCCTAGGCTTTGCAGCATGCCCAAGATTGTACTCCTACAGCATCTCAATGTGGTGGGCACCATCCTCTGAATTTTAATACAGCTCAGGCACCAACTATTCAAAAAGTTCAGCACAATCAAAATTAAATTAGCTCTGGTCATAGTGCAGTGTTGCAACTCATAATAATCTCTCTACATGCATTACAGTGTACGCTTTGGACTTAAGAGTTAAAAGTAAGATAAAAGCAAGGTTGTCAGCACCATGATTTTGAATGACTAGAATTCCATCAAAGTTTATCAATGGAATTTTATTAGATTAATACGAATTAGACTTCAATCTAATCCAAAGTGTATGAGTAAACTTTAAATATCTCACCTAAACTTCTTGCACCAAAATCCCCTTCTCTCAGTCCATTTCAGCAAACTAAATCACGCAAACATAGCCAAGCTTACTCTTAGTCAAATTCCCTTTTATTTCACTGATGTTAACTGCTAAAAAAGCTAAACAAATCTGAAGTTCAGATAGCATCACTGAAACTTGTTCCAAAGACTTGGAGGAACGGACTTTACACAATTTTTTATCACTTCAACCCTTATTATTTCCTCTGCTTTGAAATATAAGGTGTAACAGTGAAATCATATTTTCACATTTTAACTTGTTGACATCATTTTAACATTTTTAAGTTATACATCCTCTGCATGAAAACCAACAAATATGTTAGTGTGAAAACAGACTAGAAAATCTCATTGATCTAGAAATACTGTTAACGAGAAACTTTTTTTCATACATAGATGATTCTTGCTAGTGACCCACTTGGAAAAACTTCTCAGATTACCACATTTTGCAGTCAGACTACACAGCATTCTTGCATTCAGTCCAGACTGAGAGAACTAATTCACTCCTTTTATGAAAAAATGCAGGTTTTAAACATACATAGCTGAAAATGGAAAGCAGCCTTCGGAGTTAAATGTTTCTTATGCAGCTGAACTGAGACATACCAAAAGTAAACTAAGTTCAGTACTGAAGGGCATTTTAAAGCATCCTAGCAATTACACAGGAAGCTAGATGTAGTCACTATGAAGCTTTCAATCCAACCATATCTTTGGAAAAGTCAGGTTTAATATCACACTAGCTCACAATTTTTTAATACATTTGGTAACTCTGCTGGAACACAGATCCTGCTTATTGCTTTGAAATATACATTATCATCGAAACCTAGACGCTCATCTAGAGTTCTTAGTAGCCAAAATTAAAAAGATCAAACAGAGGACAGTAGGAACAAAGGCACATGGTTAATTTATAAAAGTATTTACAGGGTACTTGAACATTTATTTCTATCTACTAGAAACTCATTCATCTTGAATACAAAAAGAAAAGACTACTGAAACATGATAGAGGAGATCACCCTAAACAGATGTTCTCGAGTGATATGAGCAGAGAATCTTATACACCATTAAATTATTTCTGGAATGAAATTTCTCATTTTGAATACAGAATTTCTGAATATTAAAGTTCATAAATTTATTATTCCTCTAAGCACTGTGACACTTCACTGCAATCCTCTTCAAAGGTTGAAGCTGACGCAGTTAAGGCAGTCTACTAACAGTATTTTAAAATTCAGCACACAGTGTTTAATCATTGAGGTGCCTGGTGGTTCTCTATTTGGAAAGCTGTCTTTTGAAACCTTCATCCATACCATCATCCTTCTAGCTGATGCAGTCTCAAACACAGCATGTTTAAACAGCACAGTTCTTGCAGTGTTTTGGGGTTTTTTTTGGAGGTGGGAAGGGAGAAAGAATCTAACATCAAGCTGTTAGCTCCATAACCAACTCTGCAGGATGGTTAACCTCCGCGAGTTGATGCGTAGCCTTACTGTACGTTGTACCTAATCTTTATAGCCTGCCAACAAGATGCTTCTAAAACAACACCCATTACATTCAAACCTATAAGAACCCTATAAATCCTGGTACTGTAACCTGCACTCCACTGACAGTGTTTCAGAATAGCCTGGTGCCAAAAGCAAACTAATTTTCCTAGGGTGGTTTCTTCCCCCCCCCCCCCCCGAAGTTCATTGATGCACAAGTTCAAAAAACAGACATACAAAACCCTCTCTGACAAATCAACCAAACGTTTTAAGAGGACTTTATCTCATTCTAATTTTTTTCCTACAGACTTGAACTAGTCATTTTGAAACTATTGTCCTCAACTATGGCAAAAGATTTCACTCTAGTAGTTTGGAAATGGTTTCCATTAAACATTAATAAGGCTAAGCCTTACTAAAAGGTGACTAGTGCTGCCTATGTACAGCTGATAGGTTGGGGCACCAGAACTGACCTGAAGTGTTACAAAATTCCACAGAAGAAAAAAAAAACAAAAAACCAAAAAAACCCTGCATAGTATGTGATCCCTTTTAGTCACCAAAGCTGCCCATGTATATCCCAGGTGGAAGACAGCAGAACAGCTGCTCAGCCTTCAGATGCAGGTGTGTTTAGCGCTTGCTATAACATCTTTCCATCTTGCATGTTGTCATATCTCTTCAAAGGATAATTACAGAAGTGGGAAAGGAAAAAAATAAGAGAAAATAGAACACCATTTTCAGACAGATCAATATTCCTCAAATTTTTCATTTGAAATATTAAAGTAAATTTATTTACGATGAAAGTCATCAGAAGACCATTCTCCTGGATTTAAAATATTTTGGTTTTTTTTCTTTGGAAAAAAAGAAGAAAGAAAAAAACAATACACATTACTAAAACCACAGATGCTGTGGCTTTCCTGCCTGCCCCTCTCTCCTTACATATGTCCATACTGATGACAGAGCCAGTTCAAAAAAGTCTAATCACTGTCCAAATTAACAGGGTTGTAGTCAGGGTCATCTTCTTCATCATCCAACTCTAAATCATCCATTTCTTGGAATAAAGATTCATCAACCTCCACGCTGTTTCCAGCTGCAAAGAACAGAAAAATAATTTATTTTCATGCAAGTAGGAAAACAGTACCTGAACAACAAAATACACAACACTTTTTCATATTCATGCTTCAATGTAGGTAGCTGTTAACCCACTTGGCTTTTTATATATCAAATGATACGGAAAAGGAAACGCCACATTTTATCTTTTTACAACTAAAGTGAAGCTTTTTTCCTCATACCAAAACCCAGTCAAGAGAAATGTTACACAGGACCTCAGAATCCATTGGGAGAATGAAATTAACATTTATAGTTCCCAGAAGCAGAGATTCTTTCTCTCAGGTACTGTCAAAGTAGGAGCTCAGGACTTCACAGCTGGAACAGTTACAACTATCAGTCACAGAAACACATAAGGTTTATAAAAAAAACCCCTTACACACCATTTATATGTCTACATACACACATTTGCCTTCAGATTTAAATTTTAAAAGCAAGATGAAGCTTTGAATGCTTTCACATTTTCTTCTGAAAGACATGATGCTGACCTAAGGATAAAACTCGAGGACTACTGCTATTTTATTTGTGTGCATCAACAGCGGCATCTTCTGGCCACTGAGTAAGGTTCTACGCTTTCACTGGATTTGAAAGAGCCTTTACTACCGTTTCCATCTAAAAGATAACGCCATTATCCTGCTTAAGCTGTGAAAACTAGTATTACTTATTACACAGTATTGTAATATTAAATTGCAGTTAGTAACCTGTTGCATTTATGATAGAATGCGAACAGCAATAAGAATAGGAGTTTTTAATGACCGACAGCAACAGGATTAAAAGTTAATACATTAATCCCAAGTCATTTCGGCACAGAGCCCAAATACAGAGGTCTGTTCCTCCCTTGAGGCAGCCAAACGTTCCATCAACAACCCATCTTCACTTTAGGCATTTTGGAGGAAGACAAGATTAAATTATGGCCTCTAACTAAAAGAAACTCAACTCCCCCATTACTGCCATTTCAAGTTTATACTCACTGATGTTCAAAAACAACTTTTTTTTTTTTAAATTGTTACTTGCAGAGAAAATTCTTGACTCTTCTGCATGTGTGTTTTGCAACACCAGTAGATAATGCGGCTACATTAAAGAATTGTCTTAATTCAAAATTCAGTCTTTTAGACTAGGATACCAAGAGGCAGTACAGAAAATTAAATAGATATGTGACTGAGTAGATTTATTTGATTTATCTCCAGCAGATTTTCCAAGTTTAGCATCTTTTGGCACAGACTTACAAAATTTTCAGCTGGCACCAGGTCAGGTATTTTCGGTAACATAATAGACAAATCTGCACAAAACCACGAAGAACTGGGTTGCACAGAGGCAAATAGCATTTAATTTGACCTGCAAGATGACTATTGGTGTTGAGATTCAAAGAGAATGAGACAGAACTTCAAGATCTGTGCTTAAAATTGGGGGTAAGAAGGCTGGCTATTATTAAAAAGACAAAAACCAGGGTTTGGTTGTGGTTTTTTTTGTTAAAATCACTTCTGTTCAATCTGCAAAACAGTACTTCTTAGAAAATTCTTCCAATGTAAAAGTGATACTGAGGCAAGGTGTTAAGTCAGAAATATAATACAGAATTTGCTTAGGAATTTTGACCTATTTTAAGCCACTGTCTTTCAGTTGTGGAAACAAACAGAAGTTTACCTTCCTCCAAGAACTGGATGTCAGAGGTGTCAAGGTTGTGATCCATTTCAAACAGCTGTTTACCTAGAAATAAAATAAAAAATAATATATAAGCAAGTAGAATTCTGAAATAGCTATCAACCTAAGGCAACAATAGTTAGCACATGTATTTTAGGCTTTTCAAATTAACCAATTTGAGCTGTCTTTTTTTTTTTTTTTTTAAGCTGCTCATTTTTCTAAGTTCCCCATTCTGATTTTTTGATTATTCATCCAGGATTCCTCCACACCAACAGGCTTTGTCCTCTTACAAACGAAATGGGTCACTGTTTCTTATAGTCACTTTAATGTTACTACAGCTTTAATAATGGGGGGTGGGAAAATTTACACCATACTGTCCCACAGCCTTTGCTCAGTCCTTATTGCTTTAGTCCTTATCTTGCATTCCACAAGAAGTCCTCTGCGGGAACTGGAAAGAAAATTAGCTGCCTCCTCCACCTCTTTCCATATATCCTCCCCATTTGAAAAGCAACTTGGATCTACACACAAATCACCAGCTCCTACACACACACATCTGTGAAGGAAACATCACACAAGGCAAAGTAAAGCCTTTCTAATTGGGAGGTAGGGGAAGAAAAGCTTGGGTCTCTTTCCACATAAACTACCCATCTTCCATGTATATTTGCACTGCTTATGCAAGCTTCCGCCAACAAGACTGGTTGGTGTTCATGGTAAAACATTTAAGACACCTTTTACTTCTAACGGGGTTTCACTCAGGACACCTGAGAATAAGCCTGTTTTTAGTTTTGTAAATAAACTTCTATAAACTAGACTTGTATAAAGGAAAATAGACACAGCATGCTAACAATAATTTTAAGAACATGAAAACTAGAAGAAGCCTGATTTCTACTACGTCATCTTTGCAGATTTCCAAACGCATTCCCTTCAGAGGGGAATCAAGCATGCTCCCTGCCCTGTACAGCTTTTCATGAAACTTACTACCATTAAAATTTCCATCTCTCTGTCAAATTTCATCAAAACTAGCCAAAAGTTTCAAAAGCCTTCAGAAGGGAGGAGAAATTATAAGAGTGATACAGCATGATCACATTGGTCACGTTTTCTCAGGCAATCTGGTCAAAAAGTAGATCCAACATCACAGGAGAACCAGCCCAAAGCTAAGCCATGGAGAGTGTGGAAGAGGATGCCCACAATTTAACTCTTACCTCCAGGTTCTCAGAAGAAAAGTAATTTCCTACACATTTTGACCACTGGATACAGAGTTTGCTTTCTGCTGGACAAACTACAATCTGCAAAACACAGAGACCGAAACCACTGCTATGACAAGCTCTCCCCCAAAATATCAGAGCCATTCTCACTAGTCATTGTAAGCTTGTCATATGCAGCAGCCAGCCTCTGTGTTGCTTCAGTCCAGCAACAGCATCCCAGACTCCTACGTGCGCTTGAATAATCTGAAGTCACTGTACTATCCAGTACAATAAAGGCCAAATCAATAAACTGTCTGATGTAGATTCTTTCTATTGCTTAACAAACCCCAACTACTTCTGCCAGAACAACACTTGTCAGTAGCAGCTCCAAGTGGTATACTGTCTGGCACAAAACCAAAGAAGCTTAAACACACAGTTTGGGAACCTTAATGACTTCAGCAGAAAACCTGAATCTATTAGCTTTGTATTTAGCCCCAAATCAGCACTCAGAAAGACTTCATGCGACAAGGAGGACAATCAAATACTGCAATAAGAGTTTATTTACTACCATCTTCATTCAGTGTTAAAATTACTTTTAGGCTTATAGTTATAGTCTGGTAACATTGCAAAAGCTTCAGGACCAGTTTTAAATCATACCGCTTAATTTATTTTTGCCCGCTTGTTCTTCTTCTTTCATTTTTTTCCTTTTTATTTCTAGGAGTTCTGCATCAAACTTCGCTTTCCAATTTAGGAAATTCTCAATGGTAACAGGAGTGCCATGAAAACGTTGCTGAAAGAACAGAAAACGAGGCTGCAAACACAACTTGCAAAGCTATGAGTGAAGATGCACATTCTCTTAATTATTTAAATTACCACACTCCAGAAGCGCTGCTTGCTGTGAAGTATTCTGAGAAATTAATCCTTACCCTGAGAATATATGAAGAACACATTCTTGAATGTTTTTTGTCATGGGACTCTCCCTTCAGATAGCTGTACTGAGGTGGAAATTCTTACGGAAAAACCCTGCCTACTACTTTTGGACCTAAGGTGCAATAGTTAGCAACACACTCCTAATACAGGTTATCCATAAGTAGGCAGCACTCCTTATCAACTCTTAAGTGCAATCTACACTGAAATATTTTCCATTAAGATACATTAACCCTTCTACCTTGTTGAGACAGAAAAAAGGATTCTTTCTTCCAGCTATCTTTCTGCCATTTTCAGAAATACTGAACCTTCCACGTCCTATCACCCTCTAGCTATTTCTGAGGCAGAAAGTGAAGACTCAGTAGTTGGACTTACCACAGCACATTCCATGAATGGAAAAACTATTCCACAGTGGCTGGTAGAAAGGACACGTGCAGGGAGGACAAACCAGTCTTGAAGACTGGTCCTGCTGCTTCCACCCTACTCACTCAGTCTACCAAGGAAGAGAGACTTCCTCAGACCATGCAGTCTGTGTGCAGCATGCCATATTCTAGCCTTTTTTACTCCCCATCCCCTCTTGCCTCTTCAAGCAAAAAACTGGCTACAGCAACTTTGATTCCATTTGGGAAAAATCCCTGCCCCTGCCTAGAAAGTAATGCTAGAAGGGACTGTGAACATGCAATACTTATCTGAAAAGACTACTTTAGAAAATGGGGGGGTGGAAATCACTTAAGTGCACTAAACAATCTTCTAGTTCTTAAGCTTTAATTACATCAGCTTCGGGATAGATGTTCCTCTCCTACTGCAAATGAGAATTGCTCCTGCGTCAAACCCACACATTTAAAAAAAGCGGGAAATTTTTAGTTGAAAACATTATTTTACATACTTTCTCTTCTTCTTCTGCTTCTCTTTCTTTCTGTTTCTTTTCCTCTTCTCTTCGTGTTTTTATTTGATCCACTATTTCATTTAATTTCTCCTGTACTGCTGAGACTAGAGTGAAGATCATTACCATTCCTAAATTTTCTTCTGCCTACAACACAAAGAATGCAACTTCAAACAGGAGAACCTCAAACCTTCAGCAGCTGAATGCATAAATATGTTTAGAAAGCAGTATGCTGTGCAAATGCAGGTAACACAGCTGAGGCATTCTGCACCAGTCTCAAAAGCTCACTGTAACATTCAAGTCAATTGGCCAGTTAATCCAGTTAAGTTACCCCTAAATGGGTACACAGCAAAACACCAATGATGAACACCTGTGTTCAGGTTATCAACATATTCTAGACATCTGGAAGGCTTTTTCATCAATAAAACAAAACCTGTAGTAGGAATACAACTCCAAGGTTTGAATATCATAAGAGACAACAGTCACTCCGAACCTCTCCTCTCCTGAAATGGCTTATTCCTTAATCCTATTACATGCCCCTTTGAAGTGGGACAGCTTCCCAGAAAAAAGAAAAAACACCAGTCAACGGAAGGAAGGTTACATGAAGTAAACTGAAAAGAAAGAATGCCCAGTGAACATATTATGGCAATTTTAAGACAGGGAGGACTTGTCAAGAATTCCTGAAACCAAAGAAGTGTTTCCTTCTCATTCTTTCACAATGCACTCTCACCGATCCCAAGTGTTGATGAGATCCGACCCCCTTCCCCCAGTAGTTATGTTATTAAAAAGAATCAAGAATCAATGTAGCATTTTTTAATCTTTCCAAATAAAATTAAAGTGGCTTATTTCCACAAATACTATATATACAGTTAAACAAATTCACCTTACGCTAGAACTGCAAAAGAGCAGAAGCCCTAGAGCACTTCCATTTCATTACCATACCTGTGCACACTGAATTGGCCCTGTATTTTACCTCGTTAATATAATTTACCTCAATGTCGTTTACCAAACTCAAACCTCAAAGTCAGTCCCTACTGTATGGAAAAGGTTTCAAATCAGTAGTAGGTACCTCTCTCTTCAGAGAGAGAAATTCTGGCTAAAGTGTGAAGTGATATCAAGTTGAATTCAGATATTCCATTTTCCTTACCTGTTGTTCTAGTAGTTTTATTATGTCCGTGACATCATTATCGTCAAGATTCTCCTGCGAGACAATTTCATAAAGTGGAGTTTCATCAGGATATTTTTCTCTGTAGGTAAATTTAAGGGTTGTTTGGACAGCTACAAGATAAAAACCATGTATTCTTATGGTGATAACTCTATATAACTTTAATTGTATATTTTTCTATTGCATCAGCAGCCTAAAGATTTTAAAATATAGAGTATTCTTGTCTTAAAGGAACAGTCATCTTACACAGATGTTAAAACTATACAGACTTAAATATAATGCAAGAGAAATTAAGATGACGAAGCCTACCCTTACGTAAACTATTACAGGCTACTAATGTCTGAAGGGTCTTTAGAAAGACTGGAAAACCTTCTGTGGTACAGTGGGTACTAGAGCAGTAATCTTTTTTTCCCCCCTCATATTCCACTTAAAGCTGGAGAGAACGAGGAATAGTCCTAACAACAGATCTAGAGAGAATCTCAGCATATTAATGCTTTAAATTTTGTGTGCCCGGCTGGATTATCAACCTCTGTGTTGGGTACCAGGGCTCCACATAAATCATATGACAAGTACACAATGTCCCATAGAAGTCACTAAGCAGAGAACTGCCTAAGGAGAATGCATTCAACCTGAAGCCACCCAGAGCTAGCATAAGACAGAAAGAACGCAAAAGAGAATCAAGTTCCTTTCACGCATCCTGCCAGAATACCAGGGAGAAGACTTCCTTCAGTTCCAGACTCACAGTTCTGGCAGCCCAGCAGTCTCTTCAACACAGACACCTGCTCCGAGCAAGACTCACCCCTTTAAAACTGAAGGAGACAGCACCAGTTTCCTCCTTCTGATACAGTAACCCAGAACAGCAGCTCTCAAACTTACATGGAGCAAGGATTGCTTACAACAAGCCCATGCAACCACTGAATCCCAACAAATACATAGAGACTTGGGACCCACAGCTCATTGCTCTGGAACTGTTCCTTATGGGCTGCATATTCACAACACACAGACTCACCTCTCCTGTGTAGCTGGTATACATACAGTTGCTAGGAAAAATAAAATAATCACCTCACAATATGGCTGTAAGCTCCTATGAGGATGATGACAACCCATACTTTTTGAAGCTATGCTACAAAGCATTTGAGATTCAGTATGTCAGAAAGTAGCCCTAGTGAGACAGTGCAACATTTCTGTAAACTAAACACAGATCACCAGAATCCTTGAACTACATTTTCTGAGGAATGCTTGCTGGATCAGGCTCTTAAGAGGACTTAAGTGGAGGTATACCTAGCTATTGGCAACAGAATTAGGCTTACACAGAAACTCCTCCTATTTATAAGACATGATCAACTTACTTTCATCATTTTCTCCTGCTTCAGATGTCACAGTGATTGTGAAAGTCGTTGGCTTTTCTGACAATACTGTTCAAAACAAACAAACAACAAAGGGACAGAGAGATTCCTTAAATCAGACAACTATTTCTTCACATCATTAAAACTGAACTTCTCAAGGACTAATGAAGCAAGGAAGCTCTTGATACAGTGTTAAGGGCCTTTTTACCCTATTAATAAATACTTTTCAATTAAAAGCTATTTTCCATACGATGTGATGTCTGGAGTGCTTTTTGAATGAGAGCATATAACATCAACAATACAAAAAAGTTTCTCTTTTGTAAAGTTTTCCCTTTGGAAGTTTCACTTTTCCAAAAAGTGCAAGTCTACCTACCATCAAATGACTTATGTTAGCACACTAAATGCGTGCAGAAAGCTCCCGAAGCTAATTTGCTTTATTGCACTAGATATGTGTGATGAGCACCCAGTGCACTCTTGACCCTGGACTATTTTTACAGTCTATCTGCACCTATTTCTATATTTAGGACAGCTTAATGTAACAAATGCTTCTTGAAACAGAAAAGGAGTACATAGTGCTTTCCTTCAAGAACATGCTACCCAAGTAATGTAAGAGAATGAAATTGCATGAATGAGGCAGCTAGAAGACAGACAACAAGTGGCTCTATAGAGTCGCACAAAAGGCAAGCCCTGTGATCTAAAATTTCACAGACTAGAAACCTCACTGCACAGCTGTGGGTTGCAGACCATATCCTCAAATAAGGGCTGCTCTGTATCACTGTTATAACCTATGCCCAATCTAGTATATATGCTCTCACAGTATTAAGTGAAATTTGCCTAACTGCTAATGTACTAGAACTACTACTACCATCTTTTTTCCTCCCTCTTCTTTCGGGCATATGAGCATTACATGAATGAACAATAACTCAGAGTAAGCATCAGAGTAGAGGCTATATCAAAGTATATTACTTCTGTATCAGTATCAGTGATTCAGCATGCCCAGCTACCAGAGATCAATTCATTTATCTTTAACATAACAGTGAAGAACCTAAAAGATTTTCAGATTAAAGCAATCGCCAAATGTCAGCGTGATGAAGTTACTGCCAAGTACTGATCAAGTTACTGTGAGACTTTGGGCAGGGTAGATACTGTGCAGGAAGGAAACAGAAAATGCACAGTTTTTTTCACCGTTAAGATTCTTTGGACACCAAGCACCATAAAACACGTTGGATTAGCTAGCATGGTAGGTACTCGTAACTGTTTGACGGTAACTAGGAAGTCCTGAAAATCTGATGAACCAATGTACCCATCACATGAAAGTTTTAGCAATACGACGGACTGCACCTGAAAATTAAAGCTTGCTTTTGCTCCACCACAAATGGTGCCGCAACGGAATAAGGCGGACACTGGCAACGCACTCGCAGAGGAACCAGCATCTCCAAGTACCCCAAAACATCCCGCGCTGCGAGCGGCCGTTACCAGAAGGGAAAACCGGTCGGCCCACAAGCCAGTTCCCCCATGCCCGCCCCGGGCCGCACCTTTGGACAGGTTTCTCCCCAGGGCACCCTCCCACCACCCACGGCTCGGGCTGGGGTACAGGAACGGGGTGCCCGCGTCGGTCTGCAGCCCCAGGGCGCCAGCCGCCGCCGAGGGGGGGGCATCGCCCGCCCCCGGCTGCCGAGAAGCGCCCTCAAGCGCTTTGGTTTTCCCGCCTAGGGAACACCAAAAAAAAGGTAAAAGACGAAAAACCCAGCCAACCCAGCCCCCGCAGCTAAAAGCGAGGAGACACGCGAGGGAGCCCGGGCAGGCACGGCGCAGGGGGGCGGCTCTCGCCCGGCGGGGCCTCCCGCTCCTCCCTCAGACCGGCTGGCCGCAGCCCTGCGGCGGAGCTTGGCGCGGGCCCCGCCGCGGTCTCACCCGTGAACGAGTCCGGGTAGATGGACTCCAGGGCCTCCAGCTCGTTGCGCTGCTCCTCGCTGTAGTCGGTCATCGTCGCGCGCCGCCGCCAACGGCCATAGGCCGCCCGCACCGCGAAGCGACCCCCGCCCCACGCCGCTCGCCGCCGGCCCGCGCATGCGCGCTCCCCTCCGGCATCGGCTAAGCATGCCTGGCGCCGGTCGGCGCTCTATCGGCGGTGGATGGCTTTGGGCTGGAGGGGAGGGCGGGGCAAGGCCGCGCGCCCGTCGCAGAGGCGGCCGGCCGCGCTTAGAGCTGAGGGGCGGTTGTGAGGGAACAGCTAATTAACCCTAATGATTTTCGGCTGCCTTCGCAAAGAGCGAGCGAGCGCGGCGCCCTCTGGTCGGTTAATTCTAGTACTCGGTGCGTGGCGTTCAGCTCTGGGCAGAAGGGACTCGACGTGTTTACCCACCTGTACCTGACGCGCTAGAAAAAATCCTGTCTTCGTCACCGGCGCCACACCTGCCCTGGCCTCACCAGCCCTGCCGGGAGTGGCGGTGTTTTGAATAGCTGAGGTACTCGGGCTCCGTTACTTGGGCTTGGGAAGGTATGCGGGCTCCCAGCTGAAGAGGCAGGCTTCGGAGTCCCAGTAGAAAGTGCATCGCTGGTAGGCAGGTATTCACTGTTAGGCATTCTTGCCTTGAAAATATACAGGGGTCAGCAAACGGGTTCAAAACTGTTGCTCTAGGAATAGCATAAGGGTGCCGTGGAGGCAGCCGAATGCTGTTTCAGCCTGAAATTGGAAGTTCATTTGATGCAGCTGGAAAAATCCATTGGTGGTACAGCTTGGAGTTAAAAAGGTCCTGCAAACTTTACAGGAAGCATTCACAGTGATTTCAGAAGTCGCACTGCATAAGCATCATCATCTTGTAAGTGCAGAACAGGAGTCGTCAAGGGTTGCAATACTGGGAGCTGCCGTACTTGAGGGCTACCTGCAAGGAAGAATTTAAAACTGTTGAGGGTTAAACAACAGCAGACCCTGATACATATTTTGTACACAGGGTAGTTTGAAGGTGCGTCTGTTTCCTGAGCATATGGCCAGCACTTTTCCCACAGGTGCATTTTACAAGCCCAGAGTTGCCAGAAAACTTTTACCATGGACATAAAGAGAATAATTTTCACTTCAAGTAAGCAAACTGCGGTTCTAAATTGATTTTGGGTAAGATGACTCAGGTTTTAGCAGGCACAGTTAGGCTGTTCAGTACCAACTCATTGATTTTTCTGTAATCATGAATTCTTTTGAAAGCTGTGCCTTCACTACCAATCCATGAAATGTTTCAGGGAGCAGAGGAGTGAAGGGAAATGCACCAAATCACTTATAGTACTACAGCTGTATTTAGTACTACGGATTAATATATGCTAACAGGGTGATAGCCTGTTTGTGTATTGGCAGGCTGACTTCACAATGACAGATACAGCTAGTACTTCCACTCAGTATTTTAAATCATAAACAATAAAAAAAATACAGGGCAAATAGTACTTCCAAAAAAAGGGAAAACATGAGGTTTAATTTAAAAATCAGTTTAGCAAGAAGTTAAAAGAATTTGGCAGCTCACTCTTTCTCTTAGCTGCAAATATTGCGTCATTTTATAGTGGTACTGTAAAACAAGGGAAGAATTGGAAAGAACCCACATAGAATAAAGACAGCAGTTAGTTTTTTGTCATTTGGATCCAGACATCAGCATAGGATTTTTTTGCTAAAAGTTTGATACACAAATCAGTTGCATGTATTCCAGATTACACATAGTGTTCCATCTCACTTAAATAAAAAACCCACAAAGATTTTTAAAGTTAAATTAGAGATTGTGTTTACTAACAGAGGTACTTTGCTTCCTAAGGAGTTCATATAAACAATGCAGTTATATTAACTTCTACTGGGTTTGCACAGCAAGGTTTTGGTAGCAGGGGAGCTACAGGGGTGGCTTCTGTAAGAAGCTGCTAGGAGCTTTCCGTGTGTCTGACAGAGCCAATACCAGCTGGCTCTGAGATGGACCCCCTAATGGCCAAGGCTGAGCCCATCAGCGACCTGGTAGTGCCTCTGGGATAGCGGATTTCAGAAGGGGGAAAAACCCCAGGAACTGCAGCCAGAGAGAGGAGTGACAATATATGAGAAACAACTCTGTAGACACCCAGGTCAGTGAAGAAGGAGGGGAAGGAGGTGCCAAAGCAGAGATTCCCCTGCAGCCCGTGGGGAAGACCATGGTGAGGCAGGCTGTTCCCCTGCAGCCCAGGGAGGTCCACGGTGGAGCAGATATCCACCTGCAGCCCGGGGAGGACCCCACGCCAGAGCAGGTGGGTGCCTGAAGGAGGCTGTGACCCCGTGGGAAGCCCACGCTGGACCAGGCTCCTGGAAGGACCTGTGGCCCCATGGAGCCCACACTGGAGCAGGTTTTCTGGTAGGACTTGAGACCCCGCAGGGGACCCACACCAGAGCAGTCTGTGCCTGAAGGACTGCAGCCTGTGGAAGTGTCCCACGCTGGAGCAGTTCGTGAAGAACTGCAGCCTGTGGGAAGGACCCATGTTGGAGAAGTTTGTGGAGGACTGTCTCCCGTGGGAGGGACCCCATGCTGGAGCAGAAGAGGAGTGTGAGGAGCCCTCCCCTGAGGAGGAAGGAGCAGCAGAGACAACATGCAATGGACTGACCCCAAGCCCCATTCCTCATGCCCCTGTACTGCTGGAGGGGAGGAGGTAGAGAATTTGGGACGGGAGTTGAACCTGGGAAAAAGGGAGAGGTGGGGGGAAGGTATTTTAAGATTTAGTTTTATTTCTCATTATCCTACTCTGATTTGATTGGTAATAAATTAAACTAATTTTCCCCAAGTTGAGTCTGTTTTGCCTGTGCCAGTAATTGGTTGAGTGATCTCTCCCTGTCCTTATTTTGACCCATGAACATTTTATTTTCTCTCCCCTGTTCAGCTGAGGAGTGACAGAGCAGCTTTGGTGGGCACCTGGCCTCCAGCCAGGGTCAACCCACCACATACCTGAAAGTGTAGGATTCAGATGAAATACATATGTGGGAATTTGTAAGAATTTGTTTAGTGATGTAAAATATGCATCATTCTCCAGTTTTTCAGCACATACATTGTTTCCATTTGCTGAAGTGCTTGCTTTTGTTTAGAAGTTTAAACCTTCCAAGACCAAACACATTTACTAAGATCTGCAATTGTGCTTACTTCTGGCTCCTGCATTTTCTAGTAAAATGTACTAAATAATTCTATTTTTCCACTTCAACAGTCTGGGGTCATTTATTAACAGCAGATAGCATCCTATAATCTAGCATATGGCTTTGTAGCACACACATGTACATATGTACATGGCAAGGCAACACAGGAAGCATTAGGAGAAGCTACAGTACACATTTTTCCCCCCTTAAGAGTTAGAAACATCTGCACGGGGAGTTAGAGAGATGAGATGCAGTAACATCACATCATACCACACTGAATTAACACAAAAAAAAATCATTAAGCCTTCTTTCACTAAATTAATTAGTTTTTAATCACAGTAATATTTATGGGCACATTAGTATGACTAAATTGTAAGTTTTTCACAGGCAAAACAAACCTTACTGCACAGAGTGAGATTTGTTTCCCATCCTGATTTGCTATTGGTGCAGTAGGCAAGCACACAAACACCTGAGAGATTTTGAAGTCTATATCTAAATACCTTGCTATTGCTTTCAGCCAGAATACATTTGAACTGTTTTCCACATGAAGGTGTTTGTTCATACAGTTGCTACATGTTGCCCCCCTCCATCCTGTGCCTCTCAGTGGGCATTTTGTCTCCATACCAGAATTGAAAGTTCTCTCATCACTGGATCTAGGTACAGCCTTTCTTGCTGAAGTTTCCCCATATGTTTCTTCTGTGCTGCTGTAGCCACAGACTTAGGTTGTTGTTAGCTCAGTACATTTTATTCACATAATACAAAAAAGATGTGGAAGGGGAGAAATAAGGCATTTCTGCTAGGAGTCACTAAGACAAAGCTGGATATCTGCTTTTGCTCTGTACAGAATGGAGCAACATATAGGATCCAATCAAAGTCTAGCTATAAATTTTTAAAGATTTTTTAATGGGAGGAAAGAAGAAGCATTTGGGAATAACTTTTTCTCCCAGTACATACTCATCCTTTTAACACAAGTATTAGAAAGCAGAGAGCTGCAGCTTGAAACAGCCCACCCTAATCTAGACATCCCACAGGAGTCAGGCACTGTCAGGAAAGGCGTCTATAAGCATGTGCTAAAAGACTACATTAACAAGATATACTTGCTTGCATACTTTATATATCAATGTCATAAGGCATCAGAAAGTTCCAGAGCAGCTCAGGTCTGATGTGGAGCTAGACACATTCCTGCTTTTGTACAAGGTGTTGGTGGGGGCTTGGACCCTCAGAGCTGGGTTCTGATCACAGGGTCTTCATCAATCTTCAGGTATTTTCTATTTTCAGACTCCCTAAGTGCCCAGTCATGGAGGAGGCTGTAGTCATAGTGCTCCTCATCCACCCGTTTTAGAAAGGCCAGTCCAGAAATGGCTTGCCACTCTCTGAGAGATGGGATACGGATTTCCTTTACATTTTCACTCCCTGGGACAAAGCCAAAGAACTTCTTTACGTGCTGCATGGCATAGAGCCTGGAGTGCTGGTCTGTTGCTTCATCAAAGAGCTCCTGCTCATTATGGACATAGCTGCTCCAGTATCTGAAATGTAGAAAGCTGAGTGGGGAGAAACAGCTTGCCAGGCAGTAAGACAGGAAGACAGTGATGACTACCACAGCAATCAGAAGCCAGCCAGCCACCTTACAAAGAAAAAGAAAAGAAAAAAAAAAAACAAACTGTTACAGCTGAAAATATTCACAGTGGTAATGTCCGAGCATCAGAAAATCTGTAAGATGATCTTTACTTGCTTTTCCTGAATAATAAGTTTAACAAGGTATAAGCCTGGTAAGGGTCTGTTGCCATCAAACCTACTCCCTGTCTACTGGAGGTAGCCACGTAGTAAAGTTGCTTCTGTCAAATTTAAGGAAGTTCTGTTGTATAACTTGTTAAGGATTTTGCCTCCACAGCTGTTAGTGTGAGAAGAGAAGCCATCTAATTCCTAGCCTATATTAGCTTATAGCCTGTTTAACTCAGTATGTAAGCTTTTAGAGTTGAGTCTGATCTAAACCCAAGATTTCAATTTGGTTCATGGGGAGCTCACAGCACGGGCCCCTTAGTCACACGTTTCTATGCTTGAATGAAGAAACTTCATACCCTCCCTGGCTCTTGAACTTGTCTTACTTGATAGCACTTTTCAAGATACCATTCAAGGAAGAATATATCCTCCAGTAGCAGGTAACAAATGGGACAACTAGACACGGTAATTTACATACCTAGAGTTCAGTTCCACTTACAAACAAGAACAAAGTAGGCTTCAGAACTCACAGAGATTTCACACTCAAGGCAGAAGATATTGATCCTGTTTTATCCTAACACTTTGCCTACTGAATTAACTCCAGTTATCATTAGATCCACAGGCAACATAAGCAACATGAGTTACTCACTTGTGACTGGTATCGGAGTAGGAGAATCACTTCATCTCTTGCCCGGGTCAGCTCCAGAGGAACTAACTGACTGCATGGAAATTCAGCCAATATCCTTCTGCGTTCACTAGCAGTAACATTAGGATTAGCTCCATAATAATGCACAGAGACATACTCGCTCATAGCACAGACATAATATGAGCCATTTATCAGGGTGACCGCTAGCCATGTTACTGGAGCAACCAGAGCTCTCCCAGTGATACTGCACAAGACAAAGCAGGTCAGTTTGCATTGCAGTAACTGGTTTGGCGTAGTCCTTTCCTGAAGAGGAGAAATTTTGCCTGTGACCAGCCTCCAAGTCTGGTTATTCAGGGCATAACCAACAAGCAGAAGGATCAGTGCAGGAACTCCTAGGAAAGCCAGCCCATAGATAAGGTTCTGCCCAACATGACAGGGACAGCTGAATGTAAAAAAGGAAAAAAGTTGCTGCCCACCAATTGTCAATATTGCAATTATAGCATTAGCAACAACAACCTCTTTGCCTTTTAGAAAAGTTAACCACTTCGGAAGGAAAGTCATTTTAGGTCTTACTCTTTACCAGATGCTTTTGCTTTAAGTCAATACTAGCTTTTAGTTATATTTAACTAATGTTAATGGCAGACTAGAAGAGAACAAACTCCCAACAGCTTAACAAAAACCTAACACCAAACAAACCCCCAACCCAAACACAACCCCCAAAAAAGCCTGTTAGTCTTTCTCCCCCTGCTAATTTTTTATTCTACTCCATGACAGCTAAAAGCTTGTTTGCTAGCTTTAAATATACTTACAAACATCCAATTATGTGTTTTAATTGATTCAATAATTTATCTCAGCAGTTCTGGAAGATTTAGCTTTTAGCCAATTGTGAACTCTGCCAGCCCCTTGCTAATTGTCTGAAACTAACAATAAATTCTCCCTACCTTTTGGATGACATGCAATGCTATCAAACTGATGATTACCCTGTCAGGGTTAATTGGCAAGCTGTTTCCTAATCAATGGTAATTAGCAGAAGCATGGTGTGGGACTAGGAAAAAAAAAAAAGGAGAGCTTTCAGCTATTATTCATAAAAAACCCAACCACCAACCAAACAAAGCCTTGTCAAGTGGACTGATTATAAAAAATGAAGCATTTAAAATTTAAAATGCTTCAACATTAAAACAAACCCGGAAAAGATTCCATAAGTTGCACAAAGTTTGGAATCCCAATTCTGTTCATGTTTAATGTCAGTTCTGGTTCTGAGGCAATCTGCTCTCCAAAGTCTGAGATGTAGTTAGCTGCTGGACCACGAGGATTTTAGTGTTTCACCTGTAGGTGGCAAGAAGCTAGCATGTTTCTTTTCCTGACCGTGTTGAATGTTTCCTTTGTAAGGGGTTTTTTTTTTGGTAACGCGTAATCTGCTATTCACACAGTGTCAAGCCAGCTTCAGACGTGCTCATGATAAAAGCTGGCATTTATATAGCATGCTTGTGATCCAAAGTTTTAAGGTTTTCTGTAGGCATCGTCAGTCCTATTCTGTGGATAGAGGTAGATAGAAATCTTTCAGTTAAACATTTCCAGAGCTGGTTTCTGAGTATTGGGATGTATGATCTGAGCTCTCTGCATCTCTCACAAATCAAGACTTAAACAGAAGTTACTTTAAAATGTTTTACTCCTGATGATTTTCTCTGGGTCACTCTTTGTCTAGGGTCATGCTATCCAGTAGTTCTGTACATTGCATACCCCAGGCTGATCTGAATATGCAAATACTTGTGTTTAAGTTCTGAGAGGTCTAACTGCCTGTATAAACATTTTTACCAAGAACAGAAAAAAATTAGCCAGAGAGTCTATGAGGAAAATTGTCTTCCCATTACAGATGGCTGTCTCCAGCATGTGTGTACTTGGTGGCACGATATAACAGTGTCTAACTGCACAGCCTCTTCTCTCCCCTTGCACAGACGGTTGAACCTTCAGCTCAAAAAGTAGTTTCAGCACCCATGGTATCTGCTTGGATGGCAGAGACACTCTCACAGCTGTTATACACATAGGTGTCATGTTATACATGTCTTGACTGTTTACTAGGCAAGACCTTGTTCCTCCAGTGCGCTGTTAGGGTGGACACCTGCTTGTCTCATCCCCAGTCACAACCTGTGAATGAGGTCCTTGCTGGTAATTGGCTCTCAAAACTATGTGACACCATTACACAAGATTAAAAGCGACAGAGTAACATGCTGAAACATCCAGCAGCACTCTTCCACATGTTTTCTGGAACCTGTTGTTATGTTCTTGGTCATTTGGGCAGAGTAGTAGCACAACAAGATCCCAGTGCTGTCTGAACGCTGCCATTTTGAAGCTTCATTTTCTTTCAGTATCACAGGATTTTCAATAACTTTTTTTTTTTTTGTACTAGTGGCATTATATTTTGAGAAAATTTACCTCCTTTAAATTCAGTGGAATAAACAGATCAGGTATTACAGAATTATTTTGAAGATGTGTTTTATGCCTCAGTTAATTTTAAAATCTCTGATTGCTGCTGAGCTTTCTTTGGAAATCCATGTCTTATTTGTTTATAACGGAGGAAGTCTTTTCCAAGCATCACTTGTTTACTCAAGAAACACATTAGATGTGAAACTGAAGAGATGCACAGCACTGAAATATTCATAGTCAGCCTAAGGCTGTTGAATGAGGCAATTTATACAATCAATACAACAACTTTGTACTGCTGCATTGTCACTTTGGCATTTGCTTTCATTCTGTGCTGTAAATAATCTTGCTGGGTCATCCTATTATGGAACAAATTACAGGGTTGGATCCAATTAAAAGCTTGGGTGGCATGTCAAACCTTTAAGTAGTCACCTTTGCAGAAGAACCTGGAGTCCTGAGGTAGACATTTAGGCTCTTTATCCAATGCCCAGGAAGAGTTAGGACTGAATGCAATCCAAAATACCCCTACCTGAGGTGACAGCCAGCTTGCCTCTGAGGCAAATAAGATACATGGGCAAACCTTAGCCATGATTTTGCTTGTCATTTTGCAGAACTTGTCAGCTTGAATTCACTGCCAGGAACCTCACTTATGAGAATAACTGATTTTTTTTAAGAACTGAGAATGGTTTGTCATTTATTGGAAGACATATTGCACCTTCCTATCCTCCCATACATAAGCAAACAGTTTTTATTCTCTTTGCTTTTTATTGAAATGAAGCAGCCATGGCAGAAGGGGGAGATGGGTTTCAGTTCCCTTCTCCACCTGATCTAGTCAAAACTTGCTCACTCATCTCTTTCTTCCAAGAGCTCAGTTAGTTATCATTAGTGATGTGGTGTGACTGTGGTAGGAAGAAGCTGTATTCTCCAGCTTTCCTGCCATAGTTCTACCAGTTGCACTTAGTTCCCCCACAGAGAGGATTTTGATATTTATTGGATCAGAAAAAGATTAGGATTTTGTTATCTAATGTCCAGGAAAAGGTAGAGAGAAAGAAGGAAGTGTTCTTCTATTTTCCATCTGAAAGTTGCTTCCTGTAAAGTTTGGAGGAGGAGACTGAATCCTGGTCTCTCCGGTCCTGCCCAAATGTTTTCATCACTGAGTTAGCAGTCAAAAGGCTGACATTCTGTGCCTCCTCTAGCTGCATTTTGAGTTATATTTTGCATGGATGTCAAGCCTGCCTGTGCATGTTAGAAAGCGTGCTATGAAAATACCCGCAGGACAGATTTCGTGTGGGAGCCCAGGGGAGCACTGCCAATGTCCTGTGTTCTGCCTGGTCCCAGGTTGGCTTCGGGCTGCCAAGTCATTTTCATGGTCTCTGTGGCCTGGTTAAGGGTGAAGTTCCTCTCCCCTTAACCAGAACAAGCACTGATGAGACAATTATCAATAAACTTTATGTTAAAGCAAGAATAAAAACCTGTTAATGATTCTTTTAAACTTACATCTTTTGCTTCAGAATTCAGCTGTACTTTATAGGCAAATGTATCTGAGATTTTAGGTGCTTGCAGTGAGTTTCAGCAGAAAGTAGGCACCTGAATCCAAACCCACCCTTTTGAAAACAGTTCCTGAGATGCCTAACCTAACCAAGGAAGTTTCAGCAGGTCACGCTGGCAATGCTTCCCAGGAAGGGCACTACAGGCAAGGTAGTAGCAATGTCACTGCTTTATTCTGAAACATGGCCAAAGCAGCAGCCACACTGGGCTTTGAGTAAAAGCACTCATTTTTGATGTGGGAAACCTGTGTTCAAGTACTTTTTTCCATGTAGCTTCAAACCCCAATCATCTACCTTCCTGTGATTTGAAAGAATTCAATTTTCTGTGAGTTAAATATTTAACACAAGATCTATTCAGCTGCAGACAGAGAGGAAACAAAAGCCTGATCCTGTATTGTACTAATTTGGACACCCATCTTTTGTGGCAAGTGTATTCTTGGTTTTGCTCAAAGAACTTTTTTAGATATTTTGGGGGGCATTTGACACCTAATTCATTAGTGGCCTTTATACTGCCTTCTGCTCTGGGATATTCAAGTTTGGGAGAATCCTTAGATACTAGACTACTAAAAAGATCATGTACTGAGCTCTACAGGAGTTATTTTATGTATTTTTTTTTCAGTTTAATGGAAATGAAGAGAACTGGTGTAGTCTAATGCTCAAACAGTGTGCCAGACCAACCTTCTTGGGGCTGAAGGCTAAAATCCTCTCCTGACTGTCGTGGTTTAACCCCAGACAGCTACTAAGCACCACACAGCTGCTCAGTCACTTCCCCCCACCCAGTGGGATGGGGGAGAGAATTGGGGAAAAAAAAGTAAAACTCACGGGTTGAGATAAGAACAGTTTAATAGAACAGAAAGGAAGAAAATAATAATGATGATAATAACAATAATAGAATGACAATACTAATAATAGTAAAAGGATTGGAATATACAAAACAAGTGATGCACAATGCAATTGCTCACCACTCGCTGACCAATGCCCAGTTAGTTCCCGAGCAGCAATCCCTCCACCCAGGCCAACTCCCCCCAGTTATATACTAGGCATGACACCATATGGTATGGAATATTCCTTTGGCCAGTTTGGGTCAGCTGCCCTGGCTGTGTCCCCTCCCAACTTCTTGTGCCCCTCCAGCCTTCTTGCTGGCTGGCTGTGAGAAGCTGAAAATTCCTTGACTTAGTCTAAGCGCTACTTAGCAACAACCAAAACCATCAGTGTGTTATCAACATTCTTCTCATACTGAATCCAAAACATAACACTATACCAGCTACTAGAAAGAAAATTAACTATATCCCAGCCAAAACCCGGACACTGACAAACATGACAGAAAGGGAGATGGAGGGCAATGCTAACTTCCTCACTATTCAAGTTGCCTTGTATTATTTCCGAGAAGTATACGTTAAGGCTTAAAACAGGTGCCAGATACGTGCCAACCTCTACTCTTTCCACAGGGCTGCAAGTCAGACGACAGTTAAGAAGGTGGTTTTGTTCTGTTCCTGAAGATGTGGATGCAGTCCACCGTTGACTTGTTTCCCTCACTGGAGCCACTGAATCCCCAGTTTATTTGGATACACCATTTCAGCTTCATTTTCTCAATCATGTGCAAACCTTTCAAAATGTACTACATTCTACCTAATACATCATATTATATGCATGAATTTACATGTATATATGTGTGCATGCATGTATTTTCCAAACAATGCTGATGTGTTCTCACCAAGCATTGCACTATTTGGTCCACCGTGTTCCTTCATGATGGTAGTATTAATAATGCAGGCTGAAGTAATTCATCCTTATATTCAGAACTGGATAAATAAAATGGTGCTCATTTCTGGGTAGCCTTAAGTGCTTTGTGATGGTTTCACTGCAGTTAAATTATGCTAATGGTAATCTTTTAGAGCTGTTTTTTAAAATGCAATGCAGTAGACTTTCTTATGGAATATGGGATGTCTCTTGCAATGAGAGACATATTTGGTGCTTGTCACTAGTTGGAGACAATCTGAGAAACAAACCCATCTCAGACTGAATTTAGAAATGCAAGTAACTATCTAGAGAATTATAATGCCTGGCTTTTATAATTTATTTAAATTTAGATATGGGAAATACCTACAATAATTTCACTTATAAAATGGAGTTGGATTTTACAGGGCCAGAAAAGTGCCTAGAAGAAAATGGAAGAGGCTTATTATGTTGTAAAGTTGTCAACACCAGCTTGTTCTTTGTAAAATGAAAGCTGTTAGGGTGACTATGTTTCCCACAGAAAAAGCTGAAAATCCTTTTATCTGTCCTCTTTTTTGTTGTTGAATTGTGTCATAACTTTAAATTACCATTTTTCAAAGCAAATTAATCCTTTGTATCCCAAATGAATCACATGTCCTGCTTTCTGTGTACCTGGAGCAGAAAATACCTGTAATTTTACTCTGGCACCGAATCTATTAATTAATTGAAATTTAATAACAGCAGGGCAATCAGATGAGGCCATGTATTTTTACTTCCTTTCCTGAGAGGACTCAGTGGGAATATATGTGGAGATAAGTCCTATGAGTAAAGACAGCTACCTGATTCAATTCTAAATTCACTAGTGACCATAGTCTAAATTTATTGTGAATCTAAACTAACAGAATAGGCCAAATTTGCCTTGGGGGAAAACTGAAAAAGTAAGCCGAACCTTTCTGGATGTTCATAGCAGGGATGTTTACAAAAAGGGGTTATAATAGATTAAGAATGATAGAATATCCTCTAGAAACATCATTAATGAAAGTGGCATTTGCACAAGCTGGCAGCTGTAGCAGATACACAGTTTATTCCTCTGGGAATCTGGGCGCTCCAGATGTGTCCTGCCAGCTTCGCAGGAACGTGGTGGTAGTAGTGCCTTGTAACCCATACTGCTCCTGCCCAGGCAGACATTAACTCACTGGACTAAAGCAGTCAGGGCGGACAGAAGTTTATAGCTCCTTTAAGTTGAAAGTGATCAATTTTTAATTACCTTGTGCAGCAGTGTCTTGCAATTGTGTTTTTATTCTTCAGAGAGGGAGCTTCTGTTAACTCTCCAAACACCAAAACCTGACACGAACAACAGAATGAATTTGCTGTCCCTAAAAACGTAAGACCTTTGACTCTCTTGGGGCTGCCCAGTTTGACTTCCCATGGCTGTTTGCTGTGTATTTGATTATGAATCATTCTTATGGATGAAGCGGTTATTTATGTTGTGTACAGGGGCAGATCTGTTGCCAGTCAAATTCCTCCCAAAGGGCTCGGTAGACGTAGAGAATAGGAGGAGCATCAGCAGCATTACAGACTGCAGCAAACACATCTCATGCAAAAGGCAGAAGAGCAGAAAGGAGAAAACTTTAGAGAAGGGAAAGATGAAATACAGTGATTGAGAGAAAACCATGCTGCTTGAAGAAGAAAAGACATAAACTGACCATCAAGTACGTCAAGCATTACACAAGCAACATGTCTCGGCCACCAGGAAGAAAGCAGGAGAACCACAAAATAGTAAGATATTTTTGTAATGTGTCATTAAAATTGTGCATGGAGTAGGAATAAGCTATTATTGTATTGATGTGTTCTGTACAGTCATATTTCCAAATAGCCTGAAAGTACTGAAAGGATGGGGATGAATCTGCCAGTATGAGAACAGAGGCGCTGGCAGCATTTATGGCTACAGTGGGACCCCCTTGTGAGCTGCCAACAAGCTGCCAGCTATTAAGCAGTGACATAAAAAAGCCTTGCCCATAGGACTTGGAGTTTGTTTGACTCTGAGCAGTAACACTGCTCTAGGAGCATTCATATCTCTCCAGCTACCTTGCCTATGACATGAAATGATTTTCAGACAGTCCTGCCTTCAACATGAATCCTGAGGCCAAAACTCTGTTCTGGTGTTGGAGGAAAGAAGCTGTACCAGCCACATCTCTACCCCATGAATCATTACAGGAAGAGAGGGTTCATCTGAGGCTGCAGTGTACCTGGTACCCACTGTGTGCCTCCTGCATACCAGACCACGTCTTCTTTTGGGGGTTATGTTGCATGAGCAGGGGTCCTTCTTCATCCTCCTAATGTTGCATTTTTTCTATGCACGGGGAGTGCACCATCACAGGATCTCAACATCTGGCTTTAAGGCCAAAATCTGGTTCTTGAGGAAACAATGGTAAAACTGTAACCATTGTCTTTGAGTGTTGGCTTTGACCATTGATCACATAGCACAGAATTCTACCAAGTAGAAGTTACTTAGACCAAAACTTCCTTCTTTTTCTGCACTTCATGTTAATATTCTCGTAAAGCTCCAGCAGTTGTTTTAAATATACTGCATGCAAGATTTTCCCAAGAGGCCTTCTTAAACTGCATGGTCACAAAAACAGTATTTTGTGCCATTAAAGATACCAGTTATTCTCCTTCTTGTTCTCTCGCAGTGGTGTGTCTAAATACGAAAAATTCAGATAGCAAGTTTCCTCAGAATCTCTATCTGTGGTTGAAAATTTCTAACCATTTAGGAATGTTATGCGACAAGTCCAAAAAACCAAAGTGCCATAATGTGGAAATAAGGCCACAGTGGTTTAAAAAAACCCCAATAATAGTATTGTGCCTTGAAGAGAATGTGCTTGTATCTAAAAGTATAACTATGACACACGTATATAAGTATACATATGTATAACAAATTGAAGAGAGAGGAAGTTGCTAGTAAGGAAAATAGAACATAACCAACTGTAGAAGACTGATAACAAAAATAAAGTGACTGTCTCGCTCACTGGGCCCTTAACTGCATTTTTTTAATTTATCCCTAGGACTAAGATTCTCAACAGGCTTAGGAAATATGGGTACAAAGTTTCTGAGACTGGGGTCTGTTCAGAAGCAGAGGTCTAAGTGCTTAGAGAGATTTGTGGTCAAAGACAGAAATGCCAGGTAAGTTTATGTGCCTCTGTGGTTAGATAGTCATTAAATGAAACACAGAGAGAAAGAGATCTCTGTTCTTTGTTTGGATGGTTCAATCCCACAGAAGTCTTTCTTCAGGAACTTAGAGCCTTAGGGCTGTCTGGATGGTTAATGGTGGTTTTTGCTAGGAGTTGGGGCAGTGGAGAAGTTCCAGAAAGCTTTAGGACAATGTTGTGCCAATTTCTGAAAAGGGGACAGAGATCTCCACTTAAAAAAAAAAAAAAAGATGACTATAATATAATTAAAGTTAATATACATAAGTTTATGGGAAAAAATACTCCAATGGATTGCAGGAGTGGCTGGTAAATACAATTATGTTGATATAGTATGATTAAGTTTCTCTAAAGTATTTTTCTTATTACAACACAGACTTTTTGCTGACACTAGAATACAGAACCTGTATGACATCTGTATACTCCATTAGAGTGTTTGGCAAAGTGTGCAATATTATTGTAAACAGGACTCATCACCAAGATGAGTTTAAGAAATGGTTCCATACTACTTAAGATTTTGAACAATGACTTGTTAAAATGGGAACATTGATTAAACTCCAAGCTTTTGATGCAATGGGATCAAGAAGAGGTCTTTCCACCAAGCTGTTCTTCCTTTCCTTGTGTGATTTTTTCTATTGTTTTCATTGGTATCCACTATCATTTTTCCACAGGCTGTAAACAAAATCACCTCTAGTCTGCCCACATGCCACAGGCCTGTGGCACTTCCTTTAATTAATTCCTATCCGAGAAGTTTAGTGAGAGTCAACCTAGTCTCTCCCCTAAAGGCCAGCTGCTCCTCTGACTAAATAGAGTCAATTCTGCCATGCCACGGAGGTGATCTGGGAGGGCAGGGAGGGGAGAAAACTTTCCTCCGGGTTGGTGCACAGCTGAAGATCCATCCCAGATTGGTACTTGTGACAGGATCTGTGCATGATATGCCTTTTATCTCCTCAGTTGCTCTCCATGCTCCTTGGGCAGGTGGCTGTAATCCTCACCCATCTCCTTCATCTTGCTCGTGCGGTGGAGCCATACCAGCCACATCTTCTGTATTAAGATACAGAAATAATGTCACAGTGAGATTGCCTAGGCATTTGGAGAGCTAGTGTTGATAGTGATTCAAGTTACTTGTAAAGTCTGATAAAGAAGGGGAAACGTCAATGGGACTGATTCTTTTCTACTTTGCTTGTTATTCTTTACACTTGTGCTGAATGATAGTATTTTTTTCATTATTCTGAGCTAATTTTTTTTTAATCTTCTTTTATTTGGGGGTGGGAGTGGGTGGGTGAGAAGCAGCTTATGATCTGAATCAGATCAACCGTACCTTTGTGAAGGAACTGGAATTTCAGTATATACACTGTTGTTCCTATTGTAAAAGGGCTAACAGCTAATTGCTTCAATTATTCTTCCTGCAGCTAAACACTTGTCATAAATCTTGGATGGCATTTGACAGCATTTATCAATCCAACATACATATGTGCTGTTATAGGATGCAATAATGTACTTGATGAAAGTAGCTGTATCCCAAGAAATGGTATTTCTGACAAGCAAAATCCCTGCGCAGAGACTCAAGTGATGATCAAGTCAGACTCTGTCACGCTTGAATTGTGGATTTCAGTGATTACATGTCCATGGACAAAAGTTTCTTGATTAATGTAAATGTTGGTTTTGCTTGCTTTTAATACAGTAGCAGCTCAGAAGTGTGAAAAAGTTTGATTCTAGTTTGCTTCATTTTTGATTTCCACCTTTTCTGGCAGAGCAGAGAACTTTTTGTACTCACGTATGGGGCTTTGGTAGCCCAGCTGTGCAAGGACTATGAAAAAGATGAAGATGTCAACACCTGTTTAGATAGAATGTAAGTACCGCTTTAAATGTTCAACTTTATTGATAATGCTGTTTGTCCACCTGTATGTTACCTTTCAGCTTTATGTCTGTTATCTTATGAGTTCAAGCACTGTCTAGGATTTCAGAGATCATGGGGAAAAGGTTCAATATTCTGTCAACAGAAATAACACTAATTTGCGAATGAAGGTCAACAATCAGCTTTTGAATTCTCAGAAGAAAAGTGTCAGGGCTGTTTTGACAGCTTACGCTTGTTCCTAGTTGGTCCTTTGTTAAGCTAATTAGTAATACAAGCTTCTAAATTTCGCTCCTCTTTCCATGTATTAATTTTCAACTTCCGTGTTAACTCTCCTCTTCTATTTCTTCATACCCATGTCATTTCAAAGTAGACAAGCTTTTTGTTTCTTGCGGGTGTTTTCTAGTGAACACGCATTTCTGTGGCCTTCCCGTGGCTCCCCCTCCTCTAGCTACACCCCGGGTTTGTGACTTGGACAGCTAAGAAGTAGTCACAATTCTAGGCTGTAGGGATTTGGCTTCGGTGACTAAGTCAATAGGCAGACTCCTTTTGTAACCAATCACCTTCCCCGAGGGTGTAATTCGGGTGTCTCTGAATTGTCCCCTGTGGGGTGGCTCTCTTCCCCGACACCCCTCCACCTCCGCGGGGCTTGGGGCAGATGGGCCTCTCACCTTTAAAAGACCATACAGCAACGAGTGAGGTAGCACAAATGGTCAACGAGGAACTGATTGTTACATGGATGACCTCTTTGGAAAATGAAGCTTCGATGTTTATGGGATCCTGTTGTCCTGACTGAGATTCCTAGGCATTATCACAGTAAAAATAATAATATCACAGAAAATCAGCAAGAAACTACTTTTGAGCTGGTTAACAAGAAGATATACCAAGATCTTCAGCAGAAGAGTAAGTAAGTCTTGTGTTTTCAGGCAAAACAGACATGCAAAACGAATTTACAACAGTCACAGCGGACAGAATACCTAACCACTTTACTATTAATCTGAAAGCTTGCAAACAAGCTATAGTTCAATAGCCATCAATGGAAGTGAGTAAAAATATCCTTGATGATAAAAAAGAAAAATAATTTGTTCACTAACTAAGAAGGGACAACATTCCTCGGGTGTTTACTTGATATTAATCCCTCATTCAGCTCTGATGAAAATCATACATCTAAAAAGTATACAGACGTCTTTCTGATGCTATGGTAGAAATTACTAACGGGTAGTTTTGGAAGATGTGGAGACATGCTTTGCCTCTTGCGTTTTTATTATTATAGCTGTTTTTATAAAATCTTTTTGGTTTTCTCTTGATAAAGACTTGATAAAATAGTGACAGGTTTCATTAAAGCAATATGGCCATCTTTACTTCTGTGGAGATGAAAACAGCTCAGCTGGAGGAAGCAACCTTATAGATCAGCAAACCTGTGACAGTTGGGAACAGTATTCTTAGGTCTCTCTTTCTATATGTGTATATATATAATCTGTAGTGAGAGGGGTGTTTTTCACTGTGCAGTTGCCAAATAGCTGCTTGTCAATTTATTATTCATTTGACTTTGCAAATCTAAGGCATAAAAGTTGAAAAGGATCTAAGTAGTCATGTACATCACCAATAAATACCTTGCTAACTGCTGATGACGAATTTACCAACATTATTGATATTGATACTGAGGCAATAAATAAATAAATAAATATTTCATTGTTTTCTGATGCATGACATACTGCAATTTTAAACTTCGTGCTGCCAAAACCACTTTTTGGTCTTGTTATCACATTAGACATCAGATCACTTTTTGGCTTCTTGTCAAAGATGTGGTACAAAATCAGTAAGAAACTCCATCGAGTTCAGGCTGCTTCACGGAGGGTATAGGGCCTCTGACAAACAGGCAGAGACTGCCAACATCCACAGAAATGCAAATGAAAAATTCCCTAAAAACATTTCTGAGTTGAGTTCACATTCTTTCATAACATTTGTGTCAATCTCTTTCCCTTTTTCAAAAAACGCTTGGAGACATAGCTATTTTGCACACTATGTAGTTACTGACCTTTGTTAATGTGTGTGAGCTAGGCATGAATATTTGTTTTGTAAAATATCTATTAACTTTCATCCTTTTTTATTTCATTTCTCTGAAATTGTAGTGTTATAAGTACAAAATGAAGGTGGTGGTGTACTGAAACTGTATATTAACTAGCAACTTTTGGATTTTTTCTGCAACTAGTAGATGAAGGAAGAGAACATGTTAGAAAAAAGACAAAGAGGGATTTGTGGAGGGAGAGCAAAAAATGAGGTGAAGAGATAAGAGAATAAAGTGAAAGAGATCAGGTGTAAGTCCATTTCCTATGGGGTTTCCTGGCATCTGAATGCTGCAATGAGGGTGCCCAGGATTTGCTGAACTCCATACCAGTCCAGAGGGGAATGCTCTGACCTGAAGGGGCAGTTGCTTTGTTCTCCTTGACAGAGACGGTGTGAGATGAACTCTGGGGATGACAGAGGAATGGAGAAAATCCTGTGCTATCCTATCCTATCCTATCCTATCCTATCCTATCCTATCCTATCCTATCCTATCCTATTTTTAGTGACAAAGTAGTATTAACCAGGTGTATTATTTGTATATTGTTTATATATTATACTCATATATCTAACATCTAATATTTATTCATATATGTAAATATAAATGTATGTATAGACAATGTGTATATAAACAACATTCATATCATCTTTGCCAGGGGTATCATGCTTAAAGGAGTGTGATTCCTTAAATGACTACATGAACAGCAATTCCACTGTGCTGCAAAGTGTGATAGAAAGAAGAATCTAGACCAGCAAAATCTGTTGTCCTCAAAGCCATTCATTTAAGAGCATGCAGCTGTTTTGCTGAGAAAGCACAAGAGACAGATTAGGAAGATGGTAGGTGGAAAGAAGTTCCCCATTTTGAATGTTAACATTCTTTGTTCTCTCCTTAGGGGATATGGCATTGGCATAAGGCTGATTGATGATTTTTTAGCTCGTTCAGCTGTGAAAAAGTGCCGCAGTTATTCTGAAACAGCAGACATGATTGCACAGGTAAATAAGGTTTACATTCTCTAGAGCTTCATCAGCTTCAATGGTCTTACCTTTTCCCTCCTCCTCTATCAGTTTGCTCCAGAACGATTACCTACATTTCTGCTATATCATGATTGTCTTATCAAAACCCACTCATCTCTACAATCACACCCATGCTTCCTTTGGGTGAAATACCGCCTTTTCCTTACCTACAACTTCATATCAACTAGTAGCTCACAGAGGTTGGCCTTGAGAGGAGACATCAGTTTCTACCTCTGTAGCATAGTGCTACATCAGGCTGGGAAAAACCCCACATTCAACAGAATACAAAAAATGTGATATTCAGTGAGATAAGAATTTTGCCAATGGCCTTGATAAACCCACAGTGATAAGTTTACCACAAAGGGTCATCAGAACTACAGAATTAATTCACATGGGTATTAGTTTTGTATCTGAGCTGAGGACAGAGAACACAAAATGGGATACCACCTGTAAGAGGCTGCCACCCCTGACCTAAACTGACCTTAAAGTCAGTTGCTAAGCTGAAATTAAAATTCCTCTATTCCTAGTAGCCTATGAGGCGTTTTGCCATTAGAATAATTTAAAAGTTTCTTTTTGTTTGCTGCAGCTTAAGCTGATGTCTTCTACTCTTGCCAGAGAATGCAGCAAACAACAAAAAATGATCCAGTTTTAACAAACTTCAAATCATATATTCCCTCACCTTTTTTTCTTTTTTCTGGGAGCATAAGCCTTAACCATCTCATACAGATCTTAAACTTTGATATTCTTACTTCTGCCATCTGAATCTCCTCATCATCTCCATAATTATCTTAGATATTTTTAACCTTAAAATGGTAATAGTAGGGATAAGCTGCAGGATTTTCTGCAAAAGGAAGACTCAGTGGTAGCAGAGAAGAACTGTAAGAAAGGAAAATGAGAGGAACATTTTCCTGACTACCCACAGATCTAATAATAAAACAAAAAAAGATAAAATCAGAGTGGGTACTTTTGCCTGTTTTGATGGAAATTTCCCTTTTATTGAGTAGTCATTCACACTACTGTCAGACAAGAAAGATCTAGGAGGAAATTTAGTGGCAATACACGGGTTTCTAAAGATGTATTTTTGCCCCCATGGGCAAGTCAGATTTCCTGGAGAAACTCAAAGAGAAATCCATAGGACGTCCAGCCTGCTGAGTCACTGTAAAGGAGGTGGCAGTACATAGATACTGAGTTAGCTCAGACTAATACCTGCTCAGGTCATGGTGAATGATCCCTTTTATCCTTTGTGATTTTCAGCTATGAAGTGTTGCCAGTGAAGATATGCTTGGCCTTGCCCAATGGCAAAAATTAACCACACTTCATAACAAAGAACTGTTTGCTACGTAGTCATTTGTTTTAAGAGGAGAGATCAGGCTATCAACTAATTGAACTGAGATTCATTTCCATTGGCTCATTTTAGGAGACAAAAATATGCCTGGCATACTTTCTGATTGCTTGAGAATTACCAGCAGCATCAGCTAAATGTGAGCATTATGTTTAACCACTGACTGCAGAACTGGGAAACAGCAGGCTTTCTATACAGTGAACTAAGGCACCAGTATATGCTGGTTATACAGGAGTATCTTAGTTCAAAGTGTACGTGGCTGTTACCAGGTGAGCTGTGATCCTGCTCACATTAACCATGTCAAAAATACCTACGTTACATCTGGCTGAAATGGAGGGACAGAAGTTATGTTATCATTCTGAAATGCTTGTCACAGAGGAACTGATGGCTGTCACAGAAATAGAGAGAGGACGTCTCTGCATTTGCTGCTGCTGGTAGGGCTATAAAGTGCACATGTGCACAATACACACTACACCATGATCTGCCAAAGTTTAAAGCAGAAGCAGGTGACATTACTAAAAGCCAGCCAGATCCCATTAGCTCATAAAAGAGTGGAAACTAAATTTCTTCCTGAAGTAAAGTGTATTTTGGAGTCTCACATCAGGATGATGTACAACAAAGCTCCTTCTTTGGAGGAGGTGAGCTGGGGTAGAGGATCCATTGGAGATAGTGAGGGCAGCTGAAAGAAAACCACGAGACAAGCAGCATTTCAATCTCTCTATTAAAATGCACTCTTGTTAAAAGAATGAGACCAGGTTGCAAAATCACATTTTTGTTCACTTTTATGTTCTTCTTCAGGTGGTATTTGTACTTTATTTTCTCTGGATTTTCATGTATGTGCCAGATATCTGGTTTTCTGGGTCTTGTTCCTCATGATTCCCTTATTTACAAATGCTTTAGAACAGTTGAACCATCATTGTTAAGTGCAGGGGATTCAACAACAATATAGAGTGAGAAATTAAACATCAAAGTAAGGAAAAAGACACTATTTCTCTGCAGGTTGTACTTCAAAAGAGACTTACTGAGAGAAATAAAAATACTTGGAAAGATTGGAACAAACTTTAAAGCACGCAGTCTCTTGAAAAGACTATTTTTAGCAAACTAAAAGGAGTTCTGTAGTGGGAGTATAACCTTTCCAAGGCAAAATGTGATATGGGAAGCATTTTCACATTTCTTTGGCAAAACATTTTTTAAATAGTCTTCAAGCACATTTTTCTGAGGCACATACCAATAAAACATATGTAAAATGACCCAGCAAGTAACTGCAAATAATGCTGTTAAAGTGACCTGTTCAGAATTACACAGCTGTTTACATGATCTCTTTAACTCTTCGGCAGTAGTGTTCTCAGCCAGGACAAAGCGCTTAAATACTTAACTGCACTAACTCTTCTGAGGTTGAAATCTGTTTGAGGATGAGTGTGTAGAGTAAAACCAGTTCAAAGTTAAAGTAATTAAGGCAGTTAGGCAGTTCAAGTAGTTACAGCCGAACTTTCTGTAAACATAGCTGTTATCTTGCAGTCCTTTGGAAAGCAAAAGGAAGTCTGCAAGATCAGGCTGTGGGTGTTCCCTGCAGAAATGGAAAGAGATGAAGCAAAGGAAAAAACATAAAATAAGGAGTACAAAGCCAGCTTGCCATATTAAGAAATAAATACTGGAGGAAAGGTGCACCTAAGGCAGTGACTGAGGGCTTAAAACTTCAACCACTGGTTCAGGCTGCAAAGCCTGGAATTTACTGCTAGCTTATACTGGACTGGCAAAGGGCCAACAAGTTTGATGATAAGCCAAAGTGAGCCCTTCTGCACTGAGTTCCCATGGTGCTCACTGACTTCTCGTGTTGGTGCTGTGACTTTGCATGGTTACAGTTGGGGTAGAATAAAAAAAGATAAAACAGGCCATGTAAAAGTAGGCTTTCTGCTCACTGGCAAATTGGGATAAGAAAATGGAAACCAGTTGAGGACTGGTATTAAGAACAAAGCTCAGCTGAAGAAGTAATGTCCAAGACTGGATTCAGAATTTGGATCTGAGTATAACTGAGGATTACTTTTGAAATGAGGGTAATAATTTTGCTCTATAATCCTACAAAATCAAATTTTTACTTCAATTCCTCCTCGTAAGACCTCTAGCATCATTGATCTGATCGAAAGAGATGCGAAATATAAACAGTTTCTGGTTTTAGATCTAATCCTAGAACAGTGTTACCTTTACAGCTCAATGTCACCGTGCCCCAGGAGGTGTCTGTGTGTGCTACAGGTGGGAGCAGCCGGCCCACGCCCTCTGGTCCACAGCGAGCTAGTGCTGGCTCATAGGCTCCATAGCTGTGCTAATACAGCCTAAGAATATATCCCTTCCTGAAAAGCAGTGGCTGGAGTGGTGAGCTTTATGGTGGGAGCTCGGTACCCCATGAATGCAGCAACTGTACGTCTCTGCAGCTGCTTGTAGAGAGGTCCCTGGGGACAACCAGGGCTGGGGTAATCCAACCACGTCACCCCCAAGCCCAGAGTTAGGGTAAGAGATGAGATTCCCCTTCCCATGGGAGGTCTGCCACACGAGGTCCCTGTATATTGACATATGGCCAGTTTGAAAGTCTGACACAAGCTGGCAGAATTTACAAAGCTGGTAAATGTTGCTTTTCAGATCTCAGCAGTGAGAGGGAAATGCATACAGCAGGTTGCTGTGCTAAGTGGTAGACGGTAAAATGAAAAATGAAGAAGTGCTGCACTGTAAAGAGCAAAGAAAAGTTTGTGAGTACATGGAATCAGCAACAGATGGCAAGACCTTTAAAGCATCTTGCTCTTCCCAAACACTGACTGTGGAAAAGTACTAAGGATGAAAAGTATGCTACCAAAAATGTTATTTTGGCTGCCTTTCCCCTTCTAAGCAGATTAATTCTGGTCCTTCATTAATCTTGTTATTATGTCATCTGAAATTATGGTTTCAATTTTTTTAACAGTCTGTATTATCACTTACTTTGCAACATTACTTCCGCATAATCACTTACTTTGCAACATTACTTCCGCATACAATGTTTTGTAGTGAGAAGTTCCCAGTAGTATATAAAGGGACTGATAAGTTAGCGGCCTCCTAAATATTTCAGTAATTCTAGACTGTATTTGAGCACCATCAAAATGTTAATGCATTTTATTCTCGCTGCTTGAGAGATATGGGATGCTGGTTGAGACTTTGAAAAAGAGCAGTGGTACCTTTTTAATTCTGACTGCATAGATTTCTTGTTTGACATTAAGCAATATATAATCCCATAGAGTTGCAAGTAACGTTTTCAAAAGAGAGATTTTTGCTTTATATGGGTGTCTTTTTAATGGTGAGTCTATGTACATGTCTGAATACATATTCTTTTTTTCTTCCATTTTATATAGATAAAAATGAGAGAGATTTATGGATGCAACTTTCAAAACTGCTCATTCATTTTACTTCCCTGTCTTTTGGAGTCACAAAGAAAGACTGAAAAGGCCTTTGGTTTACCCTCTGAGAAGTTGTGTACGGTAGTTTTAAAGGAATTTCTGTCCAGTCACAGCCTGGTTTAAAAAAAAATGTTCATATCTATTCATTGAATGACTTATCTATGTACTTAAATTATTTTTTTCTGCTAAGACTTTTTTACAATTTTCACTTTATAGCTTTGCAATTTTGCCTTAATTTGTTGCCCCATTGCAAACCAGCTACTGGTTTTGCATAGTTTCCATGCAAGTTCTCTTTTACACAGGAAATTTTAAAAATAGAATTTGGACAGATTCGTCATACCGTAATGCAAAGTACAGCTGAAAATAAATTGAAAGCATATGAGGGCCTAGCACGGTTAACTAGTTTTTGTTCTTGTAACAAAGACTTGAAGTTTGACGGAGCAGCAATTGTATAGCAGAAGAAGAGTTAAGAGAATTAAATGAGAAAATTGGGTTCCCCCAGGGGAGAAGAAATAGTAAACTGAGGGACAAAGCACACAGAATCGAGAAGAAGTTTCCTGTTTATTTGTGCACTCATATTTTGACAGACATCAGAGTTAATGCAAAATCTAAATTTCCAAGAGAAAATGTTGATTCTACTCTTCGGGGTTTTTTTCCCAGTTAATTTGTTTTGGATAGTGTTGATAATAGCCTTTGCCTCTTTCTGAGCTGCCATGGTAGCTGCTGAACTTCAATTCAAGGACAATGTTGATACAAAACATCTTTTGCGATAACTGCTTGAAGGACAGGGTTAAGTTTGCCAAAACCAGCCTCCAGCTGAAAACATAGGGTCAAACTGGCTTTTATTTCTGTCTGTTTTTATATCCTCGTGGCAATTGCGTTAAGTCACAGGCATTTTGGTGAGATGACACAGTTAAGAGTAGCGCAGCCCTGGGAACGAGGGTCAGCGAGAGACTTAGGGTCCTACCAGGCACATGTTACAGCACTAAGTGTTCAGCCGCTGCTCTTGGAGGTGGAGATGCTCTCACCGTGTGTTCACCTGTGAACACGAAGCAGGGTAAGGATGAGGAGAGGAGAATGCACCTTGGTTTTCCCCCTCCACGATAAAGGAGAAGGCCAGGCTGGGAAACACTCCTGTTTCACATGGACCTGGCTACTCAGGTGCAGAGCTTTGAGCCTTCTCCTGAGGAAAAGAGGGTGCCAAAAGCCCGACGTGGGATCCCTCTGTCCTCCTACCTTTCCCTCTGCCAACTATGCTTTTGCCTCTGTGTCCCAGCTCTTGTATCACAGTGGAGACCTCATCCTTACACCAACTAACTCACTTGTTTCCCGTATACCTTGATCGGCTCATTAACCTACTTTGCATCCCTACTTGCTTTGGTTTTCTGTGGTATCAGTGAGAAAGGAAGTGGAAAGGCAGCTCTGGGAAGGGAAGTTTGGTCCAGGCAGGGGGGACATTCTGTTAGATGGTGTCTCCTCTCCCCTCGCATGTAGGGAGGCGGTGAGATGGGGACTGGGCAGTAGATGTTGGGGCATCTCTCATAAGAAAGAGAAAAGCAGACAAATGGGAAGGGACATGTACCCTGGAATTAGATAGATAGTTGCTATACCTGGAGAGGAGCCTGGGGAGAAAAATGCGTAGGTGCCAGACATGGCGTCAGACACGCCTGCTGTTGTGACTTTCATTTTGGCAGTGTTGCTTCTGTGCTTTCAGCTGCAGCAGGTACATTTAAGCATATAACATGTTCTAAGTCTGCTACGAAGTGGGTCAGCTGGGATAAAAAAATTTAAAGCATTTGCTCAAAGACCACAAATTCTTCAAACCACACAGAGAAGATTCTAAGCAGACAGTGGAATTAGCTCTTGGATTTTATTTTTAAAAGGAGTAATGGTCTATAAATGCAGCTAGATGGTTTTTTCTGCTGAAGAAGCGTAGTGAGTATGAGAACAGCTGGGCAGAGTACCCTGGCTTGTTGATAAGAGCCTGATTCAAGCAGAGCAAAAATATGATTCTTTGCAGACTCAGGGAGACTGGCAGTAAAATGTTGCATAAAAGCCTGCCCAGTCACCCCAGGGAAAGAAACTTGGCAGAAGCTTTGTTCTCCTTTTATACAGTGGCTGCAAAGACTCTGAACACCCTGTGTGAGAGCCACGTGGTGAATTCCAAGTAATTGAGGTAGAGCCCAGGGCTCTGGGGTGAAATGCATTTGTCAGAAGCACTGACTGTGCAGTCACCTCACCTGCGTTGCCTGCCGGTTCCTCTTGCTCCAGACACTAAGATTCCTAAGCTATTCAGAAAATGAAAACCAGCCTGTTGCAAAAATATTTTCTTGTCTTAAAATGTGGAATTTCCTTCCAGGCCCTCTGTTGTGCACTGGCTGTGGGCCTGGTACAAACAATAATACATAGCTCTATAG
Organism: Harpia harpyja; assembly: GCF_026419915.1. NCBI lineage: Eukaryota > Metazoa > Chordata > Aves > Accipitriformes > Accipitridae > Harpia > Harpia harpyja. Next base: position 9,469,076 of record NC_068942.1, on the reverse strand, counting down.
GCTGCACCCAGTGCCCAAAACCCACTCAAAACAGGAGCTTTATACAGGTAAAAAGAGAAATTTTCAGTGGGAGGAGATAATACCAAGAACTCTACGGAGGCAAAATATCAGTGATGCATTTTCGTTGTTGTAACAAAGCACTAACAATGACTAATTATCTTTTGAAATAGCATGTTAACAAAAACATGAAAATGCCAAACCATTTGGTAATTTCAAGTTCTTGGTACACTTTGGTTCTAAGATTTGTCTAAAAATTTACCTGGCACCCCACGGTCAGTGGAGGTTGCTGCCCCATGTCTCAGGGACTAGAAGACCAGGGCTGATCACTGTGACCATCTGTGGTGTTCTAGGTGCAACAGGAGTCCAAAGACACTGAGATGCTGTGAGTGACCACTGGTGCCTCAAAACAATGCTGTACCTGCAAATGGCCTGGAAATGGCCTGGAAGCAAAACCTCTGCTTTCTATGGGCTGTCAGAAAGCCACACACATCTTCTATTATTATTTTCACACCTATTAAATGGTATTACTTTATGATAGTCTCTTGATTTACATAGGACGAGTATATATAACACCTTTTACATAGGATATTGTTAAAACCCTCTTGTAGAAGTCATTATTCTTCTCTTTTTGCTGTCAGCTCTTGATTCAGACCCAGCAACATTAGTACACCATGAACCCTAGGTGCCATGGAGGACTGCAGCCTTTTCACTGATGTAGGGAAATAATTTCATTCCATCCTTTTGGAGCAAGTTTGTAACTGGGAGGGAACATGATGAAGAAGAAAGAGGCCACTGTGAAAAAATACAGAGATGAAACCAGCTAGAAGTACGCTGTATTAGCAAGATGATAGAAAAAAGCTGAAAATATATTCTATCTATGGTATCTCCCTTCTGTCTGCAAAGTCCAGCATTGTCTCTCTTTCCTCATTGATTTCTTTCTGGCCTTCTTCAACTAGCCTATGAATTGTGCTATAATGCTGTTTGCTACTGCTGAAAGAGTAGAGCTGGGAAGCATCCTCCCATGCCTGAAAAGCCGGCAGGGAAATTGCTTCTGGTTCCTTGTTCTCAAAAAAGCACTTCAGGTTTCGCTCACTCAGCTTGGTGGCATACAGCTGGAAAATCTGCTCCAGTTGCTCCTTCTCCTTCTCCGTGTACACCCTCCAGAACATCAGCTGGAGGTGGCTGACTTTCGACTGGCAGCTGGCACAGCAAGTGGTGAGCAGGGAGAGAAGAGCTGTGGTAACGATCACACACCAGCCTAAAATCTGGGAAAACCAAAGAAATTAGTTTCAGGTTAAAAAGGCCCAAGTGAAAATGCTACTTAAATCAAGAGTGTCCAACAGAGCGACCACACTTTGTACGGAGGACCTGCCGCTCCTCTTGGTACCCTACTGTGGGTGTCTCGTCCCAGTTTGCATTCAGTGCCCAGCATTAGTGTTAATGGGGCGTCCGTATGGGGACCAAAGGGAAGCAGAAGACGTCAGGGTTGAGGCTTCTCAATAGCGCTCGGTTTGACATCTCTTTCTCAGGAAGGCAAAAGCTGGTTGATTTTTACAGTGGAAGGTACAATGCTCAAGAAAAGTTGGCTCATACTAGAGTCTGGCTGTCCCCGTGTCCCTTTTTATAACGAAGGGAACTTGGATAACAGCAGCTGAAGCGACATGTCCAGCACAACGGCAATGGCAGGTTCAGGGACAGATGATCTTGAATCAGACCTCAACTACAAGACTGTGTATGAAGAAAAATCTAACAGAGGTCTAAATGATCAATCAAATAATGTTATGGCTGAATAGAGCTATACAGAGCTATACAGAGCGGACCTGAGAGCAGAAGTAGCGTCTGGCTAATTTAGAGAGGATATTGATGAGAGTTCATTGCAAAACTATAACCATCTGGCATGCAGTGTATTGGAATTGCTTACTGAATTCTGTCACGCAAAGGGAAAAGTGCACAGAGAGAATAAAATCTCACAATCACTAGATGGTAAATGGTTTGCTATCTCCTGAAAGCATTAAATAAAATTACCCAGCAAGAATTAGGATTAAGACACAATTCTGAATTGTGACAAACTACAAAACCAAAAAGGGTAAGTAAATTTTGTCCCAAATCACTCAACCTTTTAAACTGTGACAATTTTTAGATGTGTTCTTTTCAGACTTCTTTTTAATTAAAAAAAAAAAACACAAAACCCCCGCAAACCAACACCTGCATTAATTCGCTAACAGGAATGTAAAAGATGGTCTTAAATTTAAAAAGCGTTCCCCCATTCTTCTACCAGGAGATTCATTGAAATCTATGCTATTCTTGTGAACTTTTTTTTTTTTATGAATCAGCCCTTTGTAGTGGAAAATTATTTTTATGCCAGAACTGGTTTAAAATTACCTTCTTGACCAATCCTGTGAGAATGCTGGGAGGAGAGGGCATGAGAAAGAAGAAATAGCATGTGCATTGGCAGGTCTGTGTTGGCACTGGAATAGAGCCCAGTTCGTCTACATACTGATTAGAAATAGTTGCTGTATTTTCAGAGAACTTTGTTTTTGCTGGAATATGCTTTTCCAACATCACTAAACTTTTTTTTGTAGCAACTTCAGTGTTTGACAAAATTCTGTTAAGAACATTTTAAAATAAAGAGCTACTTCCAGGATTAGAGCAATGGCCGAGGGTGGGAAAATGTGCTTGAAATTGTTATTGTGGGATGTTCTCCTCTAAGGAGAGCAGATTGTGAACACTATTTTTTCATGCCTAGTGCTGCTGGCCTAGCCGATAGTTTTACCCACCTACTCCACTGCAACGTGTAACATTTGCAAAAAATAAAACCAACTTGTTTTCAAACAGTGGAACAAATTCCACTATGGAAAAAATCTTTTAGGTTTCAGAGACCCATATGAACTGGAACTGATTTCCCATGCTTTAATGGTGTTGATATGGAGAGCTGCAACCTTTCTCTTGTGAACTCTTGCACTGATGTTAAAAAAATAAATGCCAGTAAAAAATCTGTATTTAGCTGAGGGAATATAGAAACTTTCCTCAGGGAAATATGTGAAATAGAGAAGCTTGACAAACAATTATTCTTAGGGCCTGATATGGGAGAATAGCTTTGCTTTCTTTTCTTTTTCCAGTCACTTTGTACTGACTGATGATTTCTATGGGTATTTGAGAAACTGCTCTTTTTAGCAGCTTTTAACTTTTTTTGCGGCTGGGAGAATGAACCCATGTATTCTCATGCTATAAACTGAGTCACTGGTCTTTCACTTTTTCCTATACATACAACTTAAAGTCTTAAGTACTATTTGTTATTTCCTTCTAAAACTCTCAGATAAATTGCTTTGTCTGCAGTGCAGGCTTTGTCTGCATTCCAGTCCTATTTGCATGAGGACTTGAAAATAAAACTGGCTTTTGGGGAGGAAATGGTTCCAGATGGATACAATTGCCTGACAAAAACTTGCTGGCTGCACAGAGTGTTTTTCCTTCCTGCTGACAATCATCTTTCAATCTTTTTCTGTAGCCTTTTTTTCTTTTTTTTTCCCTTTTTTTTTTGTCTCTGAATTTATTTACATTACAAGGCAGTGAGCAGAACTGTATCACAAGAATATAGTAAAATATAATATGATCTCAGCTTTGCATGTTCTGCTTGTTTTATTTTAGTGTTTCTTCCTTCCTCCAAGCAGGACAAAAATGTGCTCTCATCTGGCATCATGTACACAAACAGAAACATATTATGTAAGCTGTCACAAATCTTGTTTTCCAGTATTTTTCTACTGTTACTGACCTAAGATTTCATTACAGTTGTCGTGATGGTATAAAATAGGAGAGTGTGGTATGGGATTTTTAATAGGACAGACCCCTTTAATAGGGTGACATCTGTTAATTCAGCCTCCTAAACAATCCAGTATTTTTTTCTCTTTAGAGCAGTCTTCATTCAGGAAGAAAGCTTTAAGTTATCTGGTCTTACTGATCCTGCCGTCAGTGGGGCTCCCCAGGAAGTACGCCACAGCTCAAACTGAACTAAAAGATGGATTGATTGTATTTTGCAAGGCTGCATCATGTCAAAATTTTGTTTATGTGAAACCAAAGGTTTTATCTTAACATCTGACATCAGGATCTTCAACAGATAAATCACAGTGGCAGTACAAACTGCATAATGCTCTTTATTTTTCTTACCTGGGACTGTGCTTGAAGAGTTCGTTTCAGTTCGTCGCTCTCTGAAAAGGGCATGGAGCTTTTGTCACAGACTACCTTGTGTAGCTCTTCAAAGCACTTCGCAGATTTGCTGTCGCAAACTGCATGTAAGTAGGCAGGATTTTTCAAGCCACTCATGGCACATTCGTAAAAAGTCCCGTTGAGCAAAGCCACCGAAAGCCACATCACTGGGGCTACCAGAGCGTTTAAAGTGATTTGTCCAAAGATGTAAAAGCAATGGCAGATATTGCCTCTGGGGAATATTTTTCTGGGATTCACCCAGCAGCCTGTAAAGAGTTTCCAGGTCTTGCTGTTCAAGAAATATCCAATAACTAGCAAAACAAAAGCTGGGGAGAAGAGAAATACCAAACCGTACCTGAAGTTCTCATTGCTGCAGGGGCATCTGAAAGCAACAAGAGAAAACACACGTTCACCTCCCATTGTCAGCAGTGCCATAAAGCTGTAACCTATAGCGGTTTTCCTGTTCATAAAGAATTTCAGGATTGTTTGGAAACTATCCATGTTTGGTACTCACTAAAGAGGTAAAAATCAAGACACTCTTATCTTCGGTTGTAGCAGTCTGTAGTGGTGTAGCAGGGGAGAGCTCTCCAGAGGAAGAACAGCCTGCTGCTAGCCTGCCTGCATACACGCTGGCTAGATAACGCCGTGATGTCACTGTCTGGAGAAGCGTGCTCACAGGGGACCTCTCTGCTAGCAGAGCAGATGTTGCACATTTACAGTAACATTCATCAGTAGTAGAAGGAAAGCAAGCAATGGTCTATATAATAAAATAAATTTGCAGTCTTGGCAGTCTCATTCTTGGTGGGTTGGTTTTTTGTGACTGCAGATGGAGATCGGAGTAAAAACACACACTCACCAGTTGCAGGAGTTCTTGAGCTGTGTTTATCAAAGTTGCCGGCAACGTAGTGAAGGACCTAATATAGATGCTAATGGTCCCAGGGGAGTGTGACATGACTGAAAGCAGACAAGTGATAACAGTAAACCCACTTCATATGGGTTGTAAATGTAGGAACATCAAAGACAGAATAAGCAGCCTTCTGCTGTACTTCCCTGGAGTATCACATCGCTCCAGATTTGCATCTCTGGCTCAAGCTGATCACAGAAGAGACAAATCTAGTTTGCTTTCCAGCCTGTCTGGCCCTTCCCCCTGTTTTCCTGGGGTAAAGCTGGTCTACAGAATGCTGCATCCTAAAGTTTCACCTCTGGTTTGCACACAACAAGTTCAAGCAGCAGAGTTTCATCCTTTTGCAGGTTGCTTTCAAGATGTACCTTGGGGTCACCCCTAGCGTGAGCTGCAGTAGTGCCGCAGGAAATGAATTCTCCTTAATCCTGGACAAAAACCCACTAGTGGACTTTGTGGAGGAGCTGCCACCAGAACGAGCATCACTTTGCTACTGTAACCTCCTCTGCGGGGTGATTCGAGGTGCCTTGGAAATGGTAAGGAAGGGCACGTCTGTTTTCTCCATTCTTTGTTAATATGCAGAGGCACAGGAAAGCAAAAGCACGTGCTCAGATAAATGAAGGAGGTTTAGCAGTGTTTAGTCTCTCTCTCGGATTAAATGTCTATACCTAAGTAAAAGAGGGCCAGGCTGATCCTGGATCCTGAGGTAGAGAAGCACGCAGGTTGGCTCACCTCCACACTGTCCCTGCGTGGCTCTTCCGTGGCTGGCTTGGGTGCGAAAGCCAGTGGGAGCGGGGAGCCAGCTAACACGTACTGCGGAGAGCCCCGGGGGCATGCTGGGTGACGCCGCTGCTGCTCCTTCAGCCTACCTCATTTTCCTGCATAGGTGTAACTGGTAATAGCCATCCCTGATTCTTTCCAAATACATGAAGATAAATAATATTGTCAGGTTACCGCAGCGCCTGCTGAAAGGGAGAACAAAGTGTGGATGAGTATAACATTAAAGCCAAAGCACCAGAAGTGTATGAGATGGAGTCCAAATTTTGTTCTTAAATTTAAGACTTTTACAAAAGAGTAAACGAAGGGCATCATTTGAAAGTCACTGAGGCGTAGAGCTTCTGTGGCATTTTCTGGAACATAGCTTTTGGTCTGCTTTATGTTTCTGTCAATATGTAATTTCTCATGTATCTTATGTTTCAAGAAAACAAAAGCTGTGCAAGTATTATGTATGTACGTCAGTCTCAGTATTGTAGTATCTAAGACTAATTAACAAAAGAATTCTATCATAAGTATTAGTACGTGACCAGAAAATTTTGTGATCACAAAACCAAGTACACAATTTAGGTTCTCGGAAGAAAGCAAAGCACTGGAATGAAGGGTAAGGTATTATACAAATTCCAGTGTATATAAACTTCCTTTTTATTAACTCAGTTGGGAAAGATATTTTAAAACAATTCAGAAATCTGTTTCTTATGAAACCTGAGAAAGGGGGTCCCCTTGTGGTAAGAGAGAAGCAGCTTGTTATACTGGAGGAGGGGAAAAAACGGGGCATTTCTTTGCTTAACTGATCAGACCTGATTCTTTCTAGGTTCACTTAGCAGCAGAAGTTACCTTCCTTCAGGACAGGCTGAAGGGCGATGCTGTGACAGAAATAGGAATTACATTTTTAAGGAAGGCTGAAGACAGAAAGCACAAAAGAAATAAATGAAAGAAATATTGGGAGAAACCCTTGCTGAGGGATATTTTGCATCTTTTGTTTCTGAAGAAGACATGCAGGGTAAAAATGGCTTCGCTGAGCCAGCTGCACCAGTTGTACACGTGAAGGGTGAAGAGAGCCGGGCGGCGAGCAGGAGGGGCAGAGCAGGGGGAGAGCAATGTTAATTGTCATGACATAGATACCAGTGTAAAAGATCAAAATGGCCTGCCCTTCCTTCTTGCATAACCATGCTCTTGAGCTCAATGAAAGTTTTATCTCAGTATTTAGTACACACTGGATGCAAAATATTCATTCGGACGCCAAATGTTTTTGGATAAACATGGACACCTTTTCCCGTTTTGTTTGTTGGTAATGTTTCAAAGCATGCTTGCTAAGCGGTGCTTTATTTCCCTGGCTGTTTGTGGTTAGGAATAATGAATTCATCCGCTGTGACTGCTGTATGCAGTGTCTCCCTGTCAGGTGCCTGTTTTGATGCGTAATGGTTTGCCATTCACTGTCCTCCACACCAGACATCCTGCTCCCTTTGAAACCAGAGAGGGATGCGGCTTCACTGACGTCAGGAGCTGCTTCAGTTCATTACGGCTCTTTCAGGCACCACATGCAGTTTTGCTGGCGTTGCCTGTTCAGCCCGTGCACACGTCAGGCTGCAGCACTGACAACCGCACCGATGCTTGTGTTGCTTCAAGCCATGGGCCTTTTCATGTCAGTCTTCTCTTCAGGAGCACTGATCTTATGACCAAACTGAACAAAGCATGGCGTATTTAATGTGTAGTCACTGTGGATCTGTACTCACCTAAAGAAACTCGAATAAAAATTCAGAGATTGCCACACAACTGGTTTGCTGGTCGTTGTGTCTGTTCTTACCTGACCTTCATCACCAGCTGTTGAACATCTTCCCCTTGGCAGTGGACTTGTTACCACAATATGACTGGGAAGTAGAGAAATAGCAGCCTCACAGAGAACTGAGTCATAGGAAAGGTTTAGTGTTGTCCGGTGTAATGCAAGATGTCTGGGTAAGGGTTGGACAAAACCCCAAGTCCTAGCACAGTACCCTACCCATGAAGCCAGCTCACCTTCTTCTCACCAAAGCTCTTGTTTTAAACTGAAATACAAACCCGCAATTCAGTTCAGTGAAGCCCAGAGTTAACTGTGATTTTATTGCTGTGATTTGTACCTTCATCTCCTGTTATTCCCTCAGTCTGTTTACCTCTTAATCCTGCTAAGTAAGGGACACCTCATACCTTGGGGACAGCGGGGTTCATTCCCACCAGATCTGTACAATCCTTACAATAATCTTTCTCCCTTTGTTTGTCTTAACAGTGTCGTACAGTGGTGGTGTAATATAATGGTGCTTTAACAGAATGTTATACAGAACAAAAAAAAAGCTATTCATTACCCAGCCTTGGGCTCAGCCCAGTATGCCGTTACCTGCTATGAATAACGAGGTACAACATGTAAAAACGTGTTACAACCCATAATGAGTTTCCCTACTTTTTTTTTTCTTTTTTTTTTAATCAGGGCTGAAAGGTCTTGTGGAGTTTGCCCGATTTCACTGCCTGTGCAGGAGCCCTCAGTGGGGTTTTTGCTGGTTCTGCCCAGCTGGCTGAGATGGACATGTGGTGACTTTGGCTGACCACAAGAAGGTTTTTTACAAGGCAATGGCCATTTTTCCTTTTTCCAGCATTCTTCCTACACTGGATCACCTCGTCCATTGTATTCTAAAGATGGAGTAAGTAGATGTTAGGTGATAGAAAAACAGTAATAAACAATAGAAAAAACAGTGACCCACACTACGTTACCATTAGTTGCTGACGTTAGCTACCCTATGCACATACAGTCTTTTGCTTGTCTCACTTGGTAACATATTCACAGAAGTGTTCCTCAGTGTTTCATTTTACTGTAGGCCCTTCTTTTGAAGGCCTCTAATGGAGCACTCACAAGTGTGCTGAAGCTTCTCTTTCTTTGAAATTTCTTTTGTTATAAATGTATTTACGTACAGAAGATATGAGTGTTACATAAAGGTGAGGAAAAATCAAAATTCAAACATGACTGCATACAAAACCAATATATAAATATCTGCTTCTATCCTTATACATAGATAGATACAAATTTTTTCCTTCCCCTAGAAGTCACTTTATCTGTGAAAAACAGACTGCCATCACTGCCAGCAAACATGAAGATATGTATTGCAGTCCCATTTGAAGCCTTTGCTCATTGATTTTAATTAGAAGTGCTGGCTCTGTGTCTTCCCTGGAAAGCCAAGGCAGCTTTGGTAATGAGACCCTAGCAGTTGCGACCGTGAGTGGGAAGTGGCAAAAGCCCACCCAGATGCAGCTGAGAGGATTAACACGAATTCTGAGGGTGTTTTCACTGCAGCTTCTCATCGGGAAATGAAATAAGGCATGGCTTGTTCGTGGAGACTTTCCATCTATCCTGAAGTATTTTATTATATCTTTAAGGTAAAGAAAGCCTGGCCCCACTGCGCCAAGGAATGTTTTGGCACTGATCGCAGTGGGGCCGAGACATTATATCCTTCCCATTTATGACATTCCAGAGTAGATTTATCTTTCTCTAAATGTCAATGAACAAATGAACTCTTCAATATGAGAGGTAAAATGGAACATTTTTAACTGAACTGTGATTCCTGGAGGCACAAGTAACAAATCAGACACTTGTTACTGTATTATCATCAAGTTACTTGGAAGGAAAACAGCACCGAGCAAGTCAGTGACTCTGTGACAAAATGAATACTTTTAAAAATTCTTTTCTACATACAGAATTAAATCTTGTTTTCCCTTCATGAGTTATATTTTTGTTTTATAATAAGAATGAAGCTTCCAAGCTAGTTATATTCAGCTAGTTATAATAGGCTCTTCCCTTACTTCTTCCTTGGAAAATGACTGTAACGAACAACTTCATAGGATTCCTCTCTGTCTGAATAGTTTCCAAGTTAGAGTTTACTGTCTAGAAAGAGAAGATTTCTGGGAGGAGTGAAAGGACAGCCCAGCCCAGACAATATGACTCACCCTCTCTAAAAAAAGCTTCTCAGAGAAAAACTGAACTTCATCATTCTTCACTCAAAACTGATATCTTTGTTTCTTATTCAATGTTCTTTGCTAAGAACATTATTTGCTAACATGGATTGTGGATTTATAATGTCCTTAAGTGTGTAGCTGTGCTGTAAATGTTTGTTAACATAAGCTTCACCTATACTGCCATGTTATGCATAAGCCTAACCCATCGAGACATGCTAATTTGCACTTAGACTTCATTCCGGATCAAGTTAAACAGTGTATTTGGCAGGGACACCCAGGTGTAGCTTAGGTACTGATGCCAGGGCCAAAACCCTATATGCAATATTATATATTTTTAAAAAACCCATAATAATTATGTATTTGACGGAAGAAAATAGAAAAAATATAAATGGAATATAAACAGGAAGTTTAATGTTGGTGTGTTTTCCCTGCAGCATTCAAGTGCCTATTTTTTTCCATTAAAGAGTTTTACAACTACAGGAAATGAGCAGTAGAGCTAATTAAGAAGGCCTGCTGCAGAAGGTGATCAAGATCAGGCAGTGGTAAAGAAAATTCACCACCACAGAAGTTTTTAGTTTCACTGTTATTATCTAAAGCTGCTGAGCATGTAGGGTTAAATTGGTTGGAATATTTTTGCTCATCTATTCAAACTGATAAGCAGCTGAAGTCATTCTGATGGACGCCTTTGTTATGCACAGGTAGCTCCAAAACGCTAATTGCTTCCCAGATTTTAAAAGATACGGCCTGAAAGTAAGTATTTTAGTCTAAAGCTTGCTCTAAGCTCCACTGAAAGATGCATTGTCAAGTAAGAGCTAATAAACTAAGCTGAATTTCTGATCAAAACTTCCATTCCTTTTTGCCTCTTTGATACTGCCAGGTGTGAAGGTTTGGTATTGTTGCTCCAGCTGTCAAATGCCTTTAAGGTGTTTGGTAATAATTTGACATAGTATGTGCTGACATCTTTGTGGATGCTGATTATTTTACAAGCGTGGCTCTTCTTAATGAACAACAACATATGAAAACTCCCATCATGACAGATCTATTTATTTAAATGTACTTAAGCAAAAGTAATAAAGTGTATTTAAAAACAAATCTGCTGAGGGTTACGACTATCAGCTTCTACATACAATTTGCATAGATTTCAATAAGAGCGCAGAATAAGACTCTTATTATATCAGTAGGGTTAAAAGACTGCCAGGGTTGCAAAGGATTTGTTTCATTAAAACCGTGATTCACTTGCGCTTTCTTCATCCACAAATCCTAAAACAGGGGGTTTCTGATCTCCTTCCCCGAATCTGATGCTGTTGCCTCTGTGTTAATGTACTTGTGTATCATGCTGTAATACTGCTCCTGCGAATTTAAGGTCTACAAGAATGAAATCTTCCACCAGTCTTCATTGCTGGAAGTCTGAAATGGTGCTGGGTTAGTGGCTTCAAAAAAGCAATCTGTATTTATTTCTGCCAGCCTGGTTGCAGGCTCTTTAGCCTTGGTCCCAAAGAGCTCCCATTCCTTTTTCGAGCAAATTTTCCAGAACTTGAGTTGAAGATAGCTAACCGGGGAGTGACAGTGGATGACACGTGTTACAATCAGTGCCACAGTCATGATGCTGACTATCAGGAGCCGTCCTATCAGCTTGGAAAAGAGATAGATGGGTTAACGGTGGTTTTGCATGGTCATATGTAGGAGTATAGAACTTAACATTGAAGCAGACATGAAAACTGTAAGCAAAGATACCCTGGAGTGCCTGTAACAGTCTGCTCGCTGCAGAAAGAGAGGATCCCGTGCATACGATTCAGCCAGCCTTACAGAACTTCTGCACTCCTGAGCTGATCTGGTTGGATTGAGGATGAATACCAAAAAAAGAGAAGGTGAAGTTCTTTCCTCAGTTATATCCTGCTTTCTTAACTTTAAAGGCAAGATACTGACCAGAGGTTTCTGCAGTTGTGGTTAGATTTACGGTACAGAGGGTGCAGAATCACCCTGTCCGCCTCTGATTCTGTGAATTAGACCTCCTGTTTTTCATCTGCTCTTGGGAAGTACCTTCCCTCCCTGATGTCTGAGGCTGCAAAAAATAGCCACTTGCCGCAGCACACAGGAAAAGTTGTGTCCTGTATGTTTTGTAGGTCGGACACAGATTTGACTATTAAATGTGGGAATTTATTCTTGTTTTATACATGATTTTAACATTCCTGGATAAGTCTCAAAAGGCCCCACATAAAACAGGTAGATGCTGGTCCCTTCAGTACTCAGTGGTACCTAGCTGGAAGGTCCAGGCAGACATCTCGCAGCATTCCCTTTCACCTCAGGCTGATTTTTTTTCAAGAGAAAAACATTGAGTGCTAAAGAAAAATGAGTTTGTATTCTTTTTCATACTTAATTTTGTTGAAAGTAGATCAGATATTAAAAATAATGGCCAGTAACAAAAATGCTCTCACACTTTTTCTGTTCTTGTTTGACTGATTTGGGTTTTTTTAGATTTCACTGCAATATCAGTAACAGTCAGTCTTCCTTGATTTTGCTCATTTCTTACCCTATCTGAATTCAGTGGTATAGAGTTGCCCCTTTTCAGCCTTTTTCTTGGCAGAGCAGCATGCTAAATATTTAACAAATATAAACACTTTTTTGGTTTTAATAAGCATTTGTACTAAACAGGAACTTACAAAAATCCAAGTAATTATAGTCTCTTATAAAGTTAACTCCATTAACCAGCCTTAATGTTTTCCTGAGAAAAAGTGATAAAACCTGATTTTTTTTACTGGAGTTAAGATGATGACCAAACAAACCTAGAAACAAAACTGGAGTGTTGCCAAAATTTGGGGGTTTCATTTCACTCAAAAAAAAAAAAAATCCCCACACAAGTGCTATTTTTTTGATCATGCAGTTTGCCTTCATCACGAGAACACTCTAACAAGACAGATACATATTTTAACTATTCTTATAGAATACAAGTGTGAAATTATTAATAGGTCCAAGCGCTGAGATTTGTAGTCAAACAAGCTGTCCTTATTTATTTCACTTGCCAGCTCTCTGTTGCAAAGAGGCTTCAGCTTCCTCTCTATTCGTGACTTCAGCTTCCCATCACCTAATGTGTACTTACAGAAGTTTGAGGTATTTAAAGGGGTGAAAGTGGAAAAAGATAAGAACTCACACCATGCCTAAGTTAAACGAGAAGAAAACTTGCTGTGGAAAGTTCTTGTCTCTAGGCTGGTTCCCTGCCCAGCTTTGAGAGAGGTTTTGTAAATGGCAGTGCCAAACAATTGCCATGCAAAATCAGAAAATAGCACAAATATACACTTGCTACCTTTCTGTTAAGTTTTTTTTTTGCTAATGAATTTTTGCTGATGGTGTACATTTGGTAGATTATATAGTGTGAGAGAGGACTGTTTAGTCCCCAGCAGGCACAGCCATGCATTGAGCAGCCAGCGTTGAAGCCCATAGGGTGAAGAGAAGAGCGGTGAGGCTTTACCTGGGACTGTGCCTGAAGGCTGAGGAATTCGCCTGCTATCTCCTCCAATAACTTCTCATTGCAGGGTGTTTTGAGCAGCAGCTTGTGGCACTCTCATCCTTTATCTTTACAGTCGAGGTTCATTATCAGGCTGTTCCCACTGGCCGTGCACTTGTAGAAGCTGGCTCTGAGCAGGGCTACCGTGGTCCAGGTGAAGCCTGGGTCCACCAAAGCCCTGGCTGTCACCGACAGCAGCACGAGGCAGTAGTGGGAGCAGGTTCCCCAGGGGCTGCAGCTCAGCGCTTCTTCGGAGGGCAGCTGCCTGTCCCCAGGCACCACGTCCTGGCGTTCACCATGTTTCAGCCAAGCAGAAAGAGGACGAAGGCAGGCACCGTGAGGGAGACGGAGCCGTACAGCATGTTCCCAGGATTGCCGGGATGCTTGAACACCACAAAGGAGAAGGTGTGCTCGCTGGCAGCCGTCAGCAGGGACACAATGCTGTGACCCAGAACGGTCTGGTGGCGGAGGCAGAACTCCAGTGCCCCGCGTAACTTGCCCATTTTCTGCCTCCCCTTACTTTGAGGAGAGTGAAATCTTAGTCAGAAAAGGAAAAAAGACAAGTATCCTGAAGCTCCCACAGCTTAGAGAAGCTTGCAGAGCTTTCACCTTCTAGCGGTGGTGGTGATGCACTGAGGCACAGAAGCAGCTCTCAGAGGAGACAGCAAGCACCGGCTCACTGCACCGTGTCAAGGTCAAGTGGAGACCACAGTGGAAACCCACCCCAGTAATCAACGTCAAAACAGCAAAGATCTTTGTTTCTATAAAAATAGTTTGTATTTGTCCACACATGCATTGTAACTAGCAACGCCTTAAACCTCATAATCTTTTCAGTGAAGCTTCTCAGTGAGGCAGCAGGTTCAAAGTGTGAATAAAATGTGAGAAGACCACCCAGAACTGTGTACATTTTTTTATCCTGCCTTACTATGAGCAACACAATATGGCTTGTTCTCTTCTGGCAGACAATTCAGCTACAAAGATGTTAATTATTCAAGCTAATCAACTAATCTTTTAAAATTAGTTATAGTTAGAGCAAATTAGCCAGTGCACACATAGCAATGACCCAGTAAGTGGTTTCCACTGAAGCTCCAGCTACCAGAGTACCATTTGCCAGGAACTAGACTTTGGACTCCCTCCTCTGTAGCACGTAGTGGCAGCTTTGTAGCCCAGAAAAAAATCCACCCCTAAACGAGCAGAAACTAAGCAGATGGCATGACGTGGAAAAATGATGGAAAAGGCTTGCATAATGAAGAAAAATATCTGGAAGGGATTCCTGGGCTTGGAAGACTGAGCTGCCTATGAAAACATTTGCTCCCAGAGTCCATAGGTTTTATTCATTCCCTGAGGGAGCTCGACCAGGCTCCTAGCTAAGGTTTGTCTCTTCTAAATCTAGATGAGGTGAACTGGCATTCAGAATTAAGGAAGCTGAAGCTTCATTGCTTGCTCGTAGCCATGTAGCTGAAGCTCTCTGAGGCAATGTAGGCAGTGCGGTAGTTTGCTGTTGTTACGTGCTTGGTGACAGCCAGATGTGCAGCCAGCCGGAGAGCTGGTGGTCACTGTCATTTTCTCTGCCACAACCACTTACCTGGGGTGCGAGAGTCAAAATCACCTGCCCCTTGCATGAGCTGTGGGGCCTCACTGGGTGCATCAGCAGCATGACTTCATCCTGATCCGATTTCAAATGCTGTAATTTACACGGCACTGATTCTTCCTGGGCGTTATCACGGCACAGTTTACCACAAAGCCAGAGCCTCACCCCAGGCTCAGGCAAACGCTGCCTCCAGCTAGGCCAGCCCGGTGTGGGTGCTGACAAGACGGCAAGGCGTGATGCTGCCTGCATCGCTCCATGCCGTACCCGGGGCCGCAGGAACCCAGCGGCTGGAAAGCTGGCGCGGGCGGCCGCTGGGCTCGCGCCCGGCGAGCCGTGCTCCGTGCTGAGCTGCTGCAGAGAAACCGTGCCACTGACCCAAACGCCTGCGTCAGTCCGGAGGAGGCTTCGCTTTGTTATTGCGCGGCAGGGTAATATAGAGATGTAAAACCAGCCAGAGTGAATCAGACTGAAGACTGAGTTAGTCTGGTCACCGCTCGGTTACAGCGGAAAGCTGGGGAAGGAGCACGAGGACAGGGAAAGCAAGCTCAGGAACGCACTCACACCCCAACAATTTGCATTTCAGGAATTTCCTTTGTATCTACCACCTATTGATGTATTTCTTCTGTAAATTTGTCCGGTTTCAGTTTTAAACCATGCAGACTTTTTTAACATCCGAGACATTGTATAGCAAGTGTGCTTAACCTTCATTCAAACCTGACACCCCCCCATTCGATGCCGCCAAGTTCTGGCAGGGGAAGAAAGAAAACAGTGGTTCCCTACCTGGTCTCTCCATCCGCTCTTGATCTTGCACATCTTCATCATAGCCCCCTCTTTTCCAGGCTGAGGAGCCCCTAATAGATTTAGTTGTTCCTTGTCTGATGTAATATTTGTTTATTTTTTTTTTTTTAGGCAGGTTGCCACCTGAACCACTCTCCAGGATTCAGGTATCATTTTTTACATAGTGGGAAATGGTGGGTATACCAGATTTACAGTGCATTGAAGGTGCAGCTGAATGACAGTTTGCTACAACAGCATACTGACACGTTTTTTTTTTCTATTTCCTTGTAATAATTTCTAGAATTTTAACTGCTTTTGGATCATCCATGAAGCACTGAGTTGATATTTTAGCGATTTATGTATTATAATAAAAAATCTCAGTCCTGAGGGATAATCTCAGTCAGTTTAGAGTCTATCAGTGTATATATGAAGGTAGGATTTGGTTTCACTTTGAACACCACTTCCCCTCCACTGAATTTGACCTGCCATTTTGCTTTCTGGTCAGGCAGTCCAGTAAAGTATATCTGCAATTCTTTAAAGCAGAAGTTTAACTATCCAGAATAACTTCGTATTATCGGCAAATATTGTTGCCTTGATTTTTACCCAGAGGCAATAGTTAGCATACCTTGAAACCAGAATTCACCATGTCTGAAAAAGTCGTAGCAGATGTCGGGATGGCAGAAACAACAGAAGCAAGGTGAAATCACTGCAAAGGCACCTCATTACAGAGACAGGGACGTGGGCTGCCTCTCAGCGCCACTGGTTTAACAAGGGATCCCAACGACCAGCGGCAGTCCTCTGGAGCAGACAATGACCACACAGGAGAAAGAGTACAGCCAAGAAGTGCTGCTACTTTACTTTCTGAGCCTAATTTTAGCAGTGTTTTATTTATCTGTAATAAAATACGATTTCAGGAACAAGCTTCCTGGGAAAAGGGCAGGGAGCTCTGCATGAAAAAGGATTAACCCTCCCCTCCAAGCAAACATGTTTCCAGTAAATACTCCAGAAAGAGGTGGGAGAGGGAGGAGAGACCACCCTGGTTGGAAAGCGAGGGTGTAGCTGTGCTAGGAGTCAAATGGGAAGCAGCGATGGCCGGGGCAAGCCCCACCTGGGGGGGCTGGAGAGGGTCCCGGGCGGGAGGGGAGCACGGAGCCCTGCGGCCGGCTGCTTTCGGCGTCCTCAGAGCATTGTTCTCCCAGGGCAGTTCTTTCTTGCCCTCTAAATTAACACTTGTCTCGCTGCAACAGCTGTAAAGCATTAACTGCAAAGTGTTTAAAAAAATAGTTTTCTGCTAAAGAACACAGAATTCCAATGTAATGGTTGTTTTTGCATTGATTTGCATTAAATTTCATGCCTTCCAAGGGGGATGGAAACAATGCCAGAATGCGAAAGACAGATATTTTTAGAACAAAATGATTATTTTTATTATTTGAAACATGTTTTCTTTTTGAAATATACTTTATTAAAATGAAGGGGTCAGTCAATTGAAAACAAATTGACTTGTTTAATATTTTATCAAGTTTCTCCCTGACGTTCTAATTTCTGTCCTTGCATTTGCAGCTGAATGAATCTCAGACATTTTCTAGGTGGAAAAATCTGTAGCCTAACTAGTTCTGTGGTTGTATCAAATGCATAATACTGGTCTTAAATGTAGCGTGTATGTGTGCGTGCGCGTGTATTGAGTAGATCTTGTTTTAGTCATGTTAGTAAGTCCTTACAATAGGTTATTTATTTTTTTGCTGGGACATTTGCTATTTGTTTGGAATAGCAAAAGACTGGTTTTGTTTTTCTACAAATCATTCTCTTTCTAGCTGCTCCGACCAAGGCCCATCCTGTCCCAGATTCCTGTCATTAGTCTTATCAAGCTCAACTTCCTCTTCACATTATTACTCTAATGTACATTGTACATCCATGGATGCAATGGAAAAGAGCACATCAGCACTGGTTTTCTTTTTATAACAACTGGACTTGCTTCTTCAAGTGAGAGAGTTGTAAGCTGCATTTCTCAGTGCCCACTTCAGAAGGACATATGGAAAAGTCTTCTTATTCTAGGAAAATTCTTGTAACGCCTTATGTCTCGTTCCAGGTGAAATTAATGCTTAACTAGTGGGGGTCTTGTCCACAAGCAGATCTGCACCTACCCTCCAGGTGGACTGACCTCCCCCGGGGGCCCATTACCTCAGTTTGTGAAACCGAGGAAGTTATTCTGACTTTACAGTTGAACCAGCCTTCTTATATGTTTGTGAAGTGTCACACAGCTCAGTGGCACCACATAAATCATTAATAGTACTAATACTTAGTAGAGAGCAGCCTGAGAAGTAGCACTGTGACTGGGCATGTACAGCTTACAAGTATTTGTGTACATTATACTGCTATTTTAAGGCATTACATTTATTAGAAGTTTTTGGCTGAAAATGAATTTTAGTGGGTAGGAAGGAACCACATCTGCAAAACCAAGTGTAGCTCTGAAGGAGGCTCTGATGGGTGAGCTCTGGTACAGTCACACAGGCCATTGCACTAATTTTCTCTTGCTATTATTAACTGCTGCTCTTTTAACACTACAGGTCTCATTTCTGGATGGGGAGGGTCCTGTAACCCAGTCCGAGTGTCCTACAGCAACCAGCAGTGTGAGGGCTTTACTGTTCAATCTACACTAATCTACAATCTATAAGTGCCATAAATAAGTCTGTGCGATTCTTTAAGTGTTGGCTGTGGGTTAAGTGAAAAATATTTGCTGAGTTTATAAGAAAACATATGATATTTTCATAGGATTAGAAAGGTAGAAGTTGTCAGGTTTTATGATGAAATTAAGGAGCCTTAGTGAGGCAGATTATAGAGTTAATTCATCTGTAATCAGGTAAATCACCCTCAGTAGTCAACTAGTCAGTTATAAGAAAACAAAGCTCAGTCTTTTTAATTTACTATGAAAAATGAAATGCCATAAAATTACTTTGCAAGTGTAAGCACATTAAACCCAAAATACTTCTATAATCTTATTATAAATGTTTTGTATTCCATGCGTCCTTGCTTTCTTCAGGTTATGCCATCACATCTTGCTGTCTTGGAATTGCTGAATAGCTGAGATTTGATTCTGTTCCACTCCTTCTGCGTGTGTGTGCGTGTGTGCAGCCTGATTCTGTCTGATCATATGCTACAAAATATGTTCTGTACTTTTTCATTCAATTAATCCTTCTTCCTCTTTTTAAACTTTAACTAATTAACTAGTTCTTCAGTTCATGGTAGTATGCCCCTTTCCCCCATTTCCAGTTTCCCATCCTGGGCTCCTTTGCTGCCCAAATTTTGTTACTTCAAGAATTTTTTTTCTAACAAACAGTAAGGCAGTGCAAGAGCTGAGACCCTATCCCTTTCAAAGCCGTCCACATTCAGCTATCTTAGTTATGCCAATAAGTTCACAGCCTTCTCTGGGTAAAATCAGGTGAGCAAGTTAAGAATGAAAAAAAAAAAACCCCTAATGAATCTTCCTGTGAAGGGATGCCAGTCATTTCTTCTTAGTAAGTTTAGAAGACAGGCAAACCAATCGTCCATATGGAAGAAAGTGCTCAAAAACATTAATACACTTTTACCAGTGAAAAGAAATTTCACAGTAGTAGCCACAGCTACTACTTCTAACGTACCCCTGGAGGAAGATAACTTCACCAGGAAGCACTACTTTCGCAAAGGAAATGGTGGGTGACTAGACTTCACCGCAGATTTTTCAATCCCTCTCCCACCAAACAGCCTACATGATATACTAGATTTAGCATATAATTAAAATTTAGCATACATTTCTCTCTGCAGAATGAACATTCATTCCACTCTTCATTCAGCAATGATGACCTCGAGGGAGGTCTAGAAACGGTCTCAGTCTCCTGTAACTGAGTTTTGTTCTTACAGAATTGGAAAGTTTCTGGTCCTCAGCGTCACTTGCTCATATAGTTTTCCTAATCAATCTCATTCCTTACCTGCAGAATACCCAAGCTGTTTCAGCTTACCACAAATGTATGAGCTGTGTCAGACTCTATAGTAGGTATGTCTGGCTTGTAGTAAAGGCTGAATTCTATTACACTCAAAAGCACTTTTGGTACCTGCCTTTTATAAGCAGCTAGTCCTGCTGTCAGCCTGTCCTGGGAGAATCTACAACATTGTAACTGGCAGAGAAAAATCTTTTTTTTCTTTTTTGATAGGAAGATATGATTCAAAAGGAAAGAATGATAGATGGGACATAAGGAGAAAGCATTCCCAGTTGCCTATATCTTATGTTAGCAGTAACTTTCCAAGTGTCTGGGTCTGCTTTCATTTATTCTGTAATGCTCAATTACTCCATCATCATTGTCATTTTATTTGCAAGGCATTTGCAGCTGTAAGTATTTCATCGCATTATTGAACATCTTCTATATTCCTCTACCTTACGTAAAGGCAGAGTTATTTAAGTACCCTCCCAGGCACTCTGGTCCTCTGCCCATTTTCCCATTGCTAGCGACCTGCAGTTGCGTCCACCAGAAGGAACTTCATGAGGCATACAAGATTGTGTTTTACCAGAGTTTACCAGTTCTGCTGTCAGAAACAGATCCTCCATGCAGCTTATTGGAGGAACATCCTATGGAGCCTTGGGGCCTCTGAGGCAGAGTAAGATATATGACATTTTAAGGCAAATCCATTGCATACTGTTCACCACTCACTGGGGAAGTGGGATCTCATCATTGACAATGGGTCAATATCACAGTCACCTTTGTTACCTGGCAAACTTAATAAATGAAAGAATACAATTACTTGACTTGATGAAAAAAAGAGTTATGCCATATAAAAAAAAGACAAGCATGAGGGAAGTGAATATAGTTCTAGACTATCGTTATCAGTTAATATCTACTGTAAGTGCTTTAGCATCTTTACTAGGTCATGCAGCAACTTGGCCTTCCTTAGCATGTCCTGAAGAGTTCAGCTCCTCATCTTAAGGCTAGTGCTATTCTTTAGGGAGAAAAAAAATTGCATATGCTGATCACTTACTCTCTCTTGCCACAGGCTGAATTCATCTAGCTTAGTCTCACAGCACTGTGGCAGTCTAGGGAAGTTTCCGCGCCCCATCCTCCTCAAGATTTCTTCATTGGCATTTCCTGTGGGCAGATCCAACGGGCCCATCTTTCCTGGCATTCCTAGCTTCCTGTGTTACAACCTTTATGAAGACAAAGTGGAAAACCAGGGATTTTTATACTCGTGATTTTAGAATCATTCCACCTCCTTGAAGATTGCCTTCCAATTGGTGGTAGGTACATAGCTACACTGAGTGTGTAACCTTTGGAGTGAAAGTGCTTACTGGTGAAAAAAAGGTATGTTAATGTTTTGGGGAAAGTCATATATTCATAATATCCTTTTGCTATGGATTATTGTTCATGGTAGCACAGCCCTGGGAGTTGGAGGGGGACAGCTTTGCTCTTGGTTGTCCCAGGGCCAGTTAGGAGTGAAACCAGTAAAATCACAGGAGGTTTTGGGCACAAGTCAGAGGGGAAAAAGGCCACAATATCATGCTAAATATCTTACACAAAAATGCATTTCAAATGCTAAGCAATTTTTCTCTGAGTCCCTAAACTTCTGGAACATCATCATAAATGCTATGAATGCTGTTTTCTTTTATCAGCCTGGGGAATCTGGCAGGAGAGGCAGCATCTGGGGGAAATGCTACATGTGCATTTAGCTGAAGGAATGGCTAGAAACACTGGGATAAAATGGCAAATAGGATAAAAAGATGGGGAGCTTCTTTGCTCATAGAGTCATATGCCTGTACCACAGCTCATTGCGTACAGCAGGCTTACGTATGAGCAAAAAGCAAGTGCCCCTTGCTTAGGTGGCAATGCCCAACTTTACTATTGCAGGGGGATACACTATGTATGTCATGGAGGACATAGGTACTGGACCCTGTCCTGTCAAATGACTGAATGTGATACAACTCGTGCATAGTAGGCTTGACACACGCCAACCTTTCTGTGTGCATGTGAACATCAGTACGCTGCTGCCTGCCCACGTGTCAGAGGTTCTTAGAAAAGAGGGAAGCTGGGAGTGGGCTGTCACCACTGTGACAAGTCACGGGGACCCTGCGGGACTGACGTCTTCCCTACACAGAGCAGGCTACCAGTGAGAAATGGTGATCACAGCCCATTCCTCATGGCTATCTTTCCCAGGGGACCCCACAGTGCTTTTCCTTTCTGTGACTGGTGAATGCCTGCAGCCCAGATGGATGGGGCTGTATGTTGGGAAGACCCAAATTAGATGCTGAGCTAAAGAGCTCTGAAGTTCCAGCTCACATTACACGTACAAGTTAAAGCTAACCTGAGAACAGATGAGAAGAACACTGCTTTCACAGCATCACTGAGGCCCGGGGGGACTATTAGGATCCCACCGTTTGTCTTTCAGTATAATGAGGATTCCCACAGTAACTCTGGTAGTGTTGCAGGCATTCTTGTGGATATATAAAGGCATGCCAACAGCATCTCTCCTCCTGCTTTTTTCTGCCTTTTGGAATTTGACTGAGAACAAGTCTGTGGGATTTAACTGCATAATTCCATTACCACAAGAACATCACTACCACAATGCATTATTTACATTGTTCTCTTGCTATTTTTATTAATACGAATTAAAGCAGAGAGGATATGGCCTTGTATATATGGATTCATGTGCTCCTTAGTATATCACGGCCACTGCAGTCATGTTCACCGAAAACTGCAAGATGAAATCTAAATTCTCCTGAAAGTATTAGTTTTCCTGTTGACCTAAATGGCTGCAGCCACTATGCAGTGTAGAACAGCAACCAAGGCAAGCACAAATTTAAATTAGTCACTGACCTGTGTTAGTTATTATCAGTAGAAAAACTGATGCGAGCTTTGAGGAAGACCCAACAGTAATCCTGGTTTTCAGAGTATTTTTCAGAATGCACCTGTGTAGTTGGGTCCAGTTCTCCTGCCTGCCTCAAGCAGACAACAGCTATATTCCTTCCTTGAAAAGGTTCTGGGCTCTTGCTTTTAAGTGCTCTGACATTATTTGTTTCAAAGTTGAACTTGTTTAGATAAGTCTGTGTACTGATGACAGTATGGACATATCCAGCACTGGATTGCATAGGCCTCCTGCTGCAGAGCACTCCTGGAGTCAACTGCCAAGACAGGACAGAAAATAACATCTTGGCTTCATTAGCTCTGTCTGACTTAGCAGCTTGAAGTTACCTTACTGAATTTTAACAGAGTAGCCAGAGCAAAGGGATTAAAGTTAGACAAAAGTATGTTTGATCCCAGCTAAGACTTTTGCAGAGCAAATAAATGTGAATTTAATGCCCCAGTGCAGAAATACAGCTATTTTCCAAACACTATATGCTTTCAAACACTAAGAAAAAACTTTTCATCAGTGGAAAATACATAGGCCAACAGAAGAATTTGATGTATTTATTTCAGACATATAATCCTTCAGAATAAGCTTTGATCTTACAAGTTTTAAGAAATGAGGTAATATGCTCCATTCCCTTTGCTTCCTTTAGTCACAATGATGTATATAACATACATAGCCAATTTTTAGCTGGACTCAAAAAGTCATTAAAAAATCTAAAAACCAGATTCCACCCTCAAACATACACACTGTTACCTGTGGGCTGAATCCCCATTCACTTTGTTCAGAATACACTGAACTAACTTTAGACTAATTTAGACTGCAGCCCTGAAATGAAGCATGCATGACTGAACATCAGCTATTGAAGAGAAGTTGAGTGAAGTCAGCGGGGTCTCAGATGAATACAGGAACTCACCCACATACACCCAGTTGTAGGATAGCCATCTTTTCCTGTGGTCAGAGATGCAGAAATTTAACATTTTTAGAAACCAAAAAGAAGCAGAATAAGAATGTGAGCAGAGGCACGTGCCAGAAACACTTCACTGTTGTGACTCCATTTAAAATAGGGAGTGAAAGATACCTTTGCTACTGGGTACCATACAGTGACAATTCAAAAGTTGTTCAGTATACCCAATCCAGATGAAACTAGTGCTAAGTGCCTCTGCCATAGACAGAACTCACTGACACTGCTTCTCTCTTGCATTTCAGACAACGGATTCAAAGGCGAGGCCAGCATCCTCTCTTGTGTCAGCAAGCATTGAGGAACACCAACCTTCTCCAGCCCTCCCACCACCCAGTAGGGCTATCTGCGCTGATGCCGTCTACCTGCTCTTCCTCACCGCACTTCCTAGTAAAGCAAGGGCAGCCCAGATTTTTCGGGGCTTGAACTGTTTCTTCATTGTGACACAGACACTTCTACCCAACAGCCTGTGTTGCTGGTTGCCGATGGCATGGAACCATCTGTTCTTCCATTTGCTTCAAATTCCATTAAAAAATTATGATCTTTGATAAGGAATGAGAGGGACAAGAAGAATGGAAGTAAAGAATGGAAACAAAACTTACATGAATGTTGGAGAGGGACTTTTCAAAGGCTCTGGCCTGGAAAAGAATAAGTAAGAAAGTACACAAGATTCTTTTCGTATCCGAACTATACTCAGCACAATTACGGCTTCATCACTAGTTGAAGCAAACTTTCGTTGCCCTATCTGAATCAAAGTTACATCTGTGTAAGTGGAGTTCAGAGTGTCCAGTAATGACAGTCATATGCAGGTAACATAAATCTTTAACAGAAAGGTATCAGATGCAAACCAAGCACAGGCTGGAAAACAATTGGATTCCCACTTTATGCTGAAATTGGGCTGGTCTCCCATTCAGGAGGACAGCCTGGTACATTTAATTTCCCTTCACTCCATCATTGCATGTACACTATTCATTTGAATGCTGGGCTGCTTTAAAAGCTACTTTAAGACTTGGCTGTGAGCATGGGCAGCTCTTGCAACCTCCTCTTTCCCTTTGTATTGCTAGAATGGTGCAGAGAAGTGTAGTGTAAATGAGAGCTAACGTCCAGGACCATACCTTACTTTCTAATCTCTGTAATTCTGCAGCTTCACTTGACAGCTACACAAATCCCATGCTAGAATTCAGATGGCACACTACAAAGCAAACCAAGAAATGCAGGTATTTCTCAAAAGCCTTCTAGACTATAGGTTGGCTTTCTATAGCTAATTGTTCAAAGCAATAGCAAATTGGCACCAGGTAAATGTGCATAAACATGAAATAAAGTGAAATATTTGTACAAACTCCACTGGTGACATTAGCCTGATAAAGGCTAAAAGCTACCACAGCTCTGTATTTTCCTGAAGGCTCACGTGGCTGCAAAGAGGAAATGGAGACACAAGCACAGGTTATTTGCTTATAATGCATAATGACTCCCTGAATTACCCTGGGGCAATTTTATGGCACTGGCTCCCAGTGGAGGGATGTGCCAGGCTATACAACTAAACTGCAACAGCACCTGCATCTTGATTTTTCAGTGTTTCATGGCCAACAACAGTATTGCCTAATATTGGAGAACTAACCAACAGTGTCTTTGAAGCTGAACATAACCCAACAGCTATTTCTGCCTGTCTTCATGTTAACACATTACTAAGGCAGAAATAAGGAATTTTCCAGTGATTACACAGCCTGTCACAATCTAGTCATGCTTCCAGCAGGCACCACTACAAACATGGAGCTATACTGGGTGACACTCCCCAGGCTCAGCTCTCTTCACCTTAAACAATTAAGTGGGTGATTTGAAATAGGTGATTAACCACCCTACATTGCCTTTTGCAATTAGGGAAAAGGAAAAGTTATGTCTTGAAGGTGTTTCAAGGTCTTAGGTGGACCGAGTAGTTATCTGAAGGCTCTCTTTCTCCACTGACTATACATGAATCAGAAATTAACTGGAGTCTTAAATCTTTGCTCAGACTAAATGTACCACATTTCACTGGATAAATGCAGGCACTGGAGACTGCAGTAGGGCTTATGTATGTGAATACAGTGCTCAGAACTGGCTCAGTAGCTGGAACCTAGTGAAAATATTCTGATCTGTTCACTGGAGATATTTAGACAAGGAAGCTCATCACATTTCAACACACAGACTCGCAGAAGGCTTAAAAGCAGCAATGTAGGTAACAGATACCTTAATGGGTGTAAGGAAGAGGAAACAAAGGTTTGTGGTTTGAACAAAGTGCTGATGAACATCATTAAAATATTTTTGCCGATAATTGCAGTAATCAAAGAAAAACAACTTTTCCACAGAGACAATTACAATGTTTTTATTTAGCAAATGTACTGGAAGAATTGTTTTTCTGTAAAGACATACAGATATGGCCCAATTCCACAGAGCTTCCATTCTCTCAAATAGCTATGATTTTTTGAAATCAGTTTAATTAACAGAAGGGGATATACGTGGAGACGTCAAACTTATTTTTGTCATAAACCACATGATTCCATTTACCACTAATCCCCAAATAATTGACCCGGGGCCACCAAGAGCTTGCAGAACCCTTGCTGGTGCTTTATAGAGAACAGGCTTTCACACAATTTTAACTGTCCTCTGTTTCTAGCCATGTGAACAGAAAAAAGACATTAAGTACTTCCTTAATACCTCTTTTTCCATACTGGCAGTTGCTGAGGTTACCACAGGATCGCTTTGGTTTTTTTGTTTGTATTTTTACAATTGCATAAGGAAGGGCAGTGATCTAGAACATTATTTCCCTACTAAGATGTGCTTTAAACTATAGAAAACTTTTGTGAAACCTTGCCTTGTAAAATTGAGAACAGACCCTACAGCATTCATCCTTCTACAGTCTACACTTGACTGAAAGATAAAGGGTTTTTTTCCTGAGAATTGTGTTCCTTTATACTTTGAGTTAGCCCCATATTTGCCTTCTGCTACCGCCTACTAGGTGCTGTGCCTCTCACGTGGCAAGTACCGACATGATTGCCATTTCCACTGTGCCAGACTGTAAAGCATGGAAGAGATGACATGATGTAAGGGTCTGCAATAATTATACAGGAGTGTCCCATATTGAAGCATTCTTTGGTTTGGCAGAGAGAAATGAAGTCTACTGCTAAGATCTGCTTTGCATACTTGTGTTTGAATGTCTTTTTCTTAAGAGAATGTCCAGAGACATCCATAGCAGCCTGAAATGAAAACTCACTAAATGCAAACCCAGTTCTGTATAAAAAAGAAGCCCTTAGAAACAAATCTATTAAGAGGGCTCTTCTCACCAAAAAATTAATTACAACTTTATATTACTGAACTCTGATGAACAAAGCATAACATTCCCTCAGATGTGAGGCCCAACTCAAAACACAAAGGAGGAGTACTTATTAAGTACTTAGTTTTCTGAGATATTCATTGCTTGCCCTATTCTTCCATCCCTTCTGGTCTGAAAACAATCTTTCCCCAGCTGTTTTTGGAATGTTTCAGAAAAAAGAAGAAAAACTTTGGCCCTATTAGGGTTAATGCTTTTGCATAGACGTATATGACCATAAACTGGTCGACTAGTAGAGGTCGTCTGCTAACATTGTGACTGAGAACAGGAAGAATACAGCCACAATAATATACAGCTGTCTACTAAAAGTATTGCATACAGACATCTTTGGCCATGCAGTCTCTTAGCCTTCTGAAAATATGTGAGCTGCATTGCTAACATGACAAAAAAAATAGCAATGTTGAGAATTAGAAAGAGGCGGGTATAAGAAGCTGAGATTGATGGGGCACTACTTCGAGCAGTTGTCACCATCTGTGCCAGCCCTGATCGGCCTTTGACTGACACCCCAGTTTTGTGCTTCACATAAGTGATATCTGCAAAATCCAGAAGATCTTTCATTTCCTCGTCTTCATCTACAGGCAACTCTTTTTGTGCTTGAGTCTGTGCCTTTTGTCGCACTTTTCTTTCATTCACCTCAATTTGTGCAAAAATGTCAGGAACGGCATCGACAAATTTGTAGCCTTTGGCTACCTTTCTGTTTTTCTTTGCTCTGCCATGCTGCTGCTGCTGCCTCTGTGAGATTGCAAATATCCTGTCAATGGCCTCCTCTGTCTGTCTCTTATCTGAAAACCTCAGCAGGCGCTCAGCGGTCTTCCTAAAGCTGGCTGTGTTGCGTACACGAGACAAGATCTGCTTCTCGAGCTGCTGGAAAACAGGCTTAAAATGCTGCAGGTTCCTCTCCACAATCCCTACATAGTCCTTCACTTCTGGCACTGCAGAGCTCCTGATGGCAGAGGCTCGGTCAAAGACAATTTTCTGGCGGTCTGCAATAACCTGTGCAAAGGCAGAGCGGGACCCATCCTCAACGAGCCACAGGTACACCGCGTAGGCATGCTCACTGGTGGTAACAAAAACATCCAGCTGCGGAGAATCTCCACGGACGGTGAAGCTCTGCACGTCAACTGAAGGCCCAATGAAAAGGTAAATGGCCCTCGTGACGGGGTGCCTCAAGAGGGTCGTTACATTCACGTAGTTCGTTCCATTGTACGGGTAGCCCCGGGGATACATCCTTGAGGCGATGGTAGCTTTCTCGCTGTGGCCAGTGTCGTCCATCCAGTACATCTTATATATCCCATCACGGTGCCTAATAAAGGCCCCATGGACATCATCAACAACCGTTTCTTCAAAAGGCACATCCACATTGTGGAAGAAACTGGTTGCTGCCTCCAGGGGACTGTCATCTTCTAGATGGATTTGGTCCACTAGCAAGAGAAGCTGGGGATGGAGAAGTATGAGGTTTCTTTGCAATTTTCTCAGCTTCAGTTTAGGATTGTATGCACCCACTCCTTCTCCCCTGATAAAAACCACCCCGCTTCTCTCCATGGCGGCAACCACTCGTCCCTGACAGTCACCAGCCAAGTCATGTTTATATTTAAGCCACTTTGAGGAACAGTCTTCTGTAATCTGCCCTTCCCATGGGGAGAAGCAGCTCTTGGACACGGCAGGGGAAAACATCAACACATTATTAAAAAAAGTATATTTTGGCCCATACAGAGCTTCTGTTATGAAAGGTACACCGTTGGGAGCAAAAGTAAAGGAGTTCTGGTCCGGGTGTTCATGGCCAGCATTAAAGTTCCTCCACCCCTTGATCCACTCTTTGTACTTGTTCTTATGAACAATATCATATATTGCACGTCCTCCCAGCTTTCCTGACTTGAAGGAAAGGAAAGGCCTGTTGATTTCAGCTGGCAAAGCACTTCCATAGGTTACTACTCCCCAGTCCTCAAAATAATGCAGCTTAGGAACCCCGTAGTCTGGAGGAGGTACAGAGCGCAAACTTGCATCATACCTGCCAAAAAGACGAGGAAAATGGGTTTAAAAATCACTTGACTGATTCCATTATCAGCACCTGCACAAAACTCAAAAACCAATTCATTATTTACGTCAAGGAGCAAGCTAACAATATAAAGCCCACATGTATGCTTCCTGAGTGAACTAATCATATAGTTGTAGTGATATTTATCATACTAATGCCTACACAAATTTCTTGTGTGCTTTTTACAGAATAATAGCTGAAAGCATCTGCTCTACATTTAAAACAAGCAATCCTTCCACAGTCCAAAAATAAGGTACCACTAGTTTCAAACTAGCCACATTTTGTCTTATATCATAAAGCTACTGCATCCCAAAGAAGAGGAAGTCAGGCAAAAATGCCAGGGGGCCTGCAGGGATGAACAAGGAGCTCCTGGACAAACTCAAACACAAAAAGGAAGCCTACAGAGGGTGGAAACAAGGACAGGTAGCCTGGGAGGAATATAGAGAAATTGTCCGAGCAGCCAGGGATCAGGTGAGAAAAGCTAAAACCCTGATAGAATTAAATCTGGCCAGGGACGTCAAGGACAACAAGAAAAGCTTCTATAGGTACATCGGTGATAAAAGGAAGACTAGGGAAAATGCAGGCCCTCTCCGGAAGGAAATGGGAGACCTGGTTACCCAGGACATGGAGAAGGCTGTGGTACTCGATGGATTTTTGCCTCAGTCTTCACCGGCAAGTGCTCCAGCTACACTGCCCAAGTCGCAGAAGGCAAAGGCAGGGACTGGGAGAATGAAGAACCGCCCACCATAGGAGAAGATCAGGTTCAAGACCATCTAAGGAACCTGAAAGTGCACAAGTCCATGGGACCTGATGAGATGCATCTGCAGATCCTGAGGGAACTGGTGGATGAAGTGGCCTAAGCCACTATCCATCGTATTTGAGAAATTGTGGCAGTCCGGTGAAGTTCCCACTGATTGGAAAAGGAGAAGCATAAACCCCATTTTTAAAGAGGGAAAAAAGGAAGACTTGGGGAACTACAGGCCAATCAGTCTCACCTCTCTGCCCAGCAAGATCATGGAGCGGATCCTCCTGGAAACTATGCTAAGGCACATGGAAAATAAGGAGGTGATTGGTGACAGCCAACATGGCTTCACTAAGGGCAGATCGTGCCTGACAAATCTGGTGGCCTTCTGCAATGGGGTTACAGCATTGGTGGATGAGGGAAGAGCAATGGATGTCATCTACCTGGACTTGTATAAAGCATTTGACAATGTCCCGCATGACATCCTTGTCTCTAAATTGGAGACACGGATTTGACGAATGGACCACTCGGTGGATAAGGAATTGGCCGGATGGTCGCCCTCAAAGAGTTGTGGTCAACGGCTCGATGTCCGAGTGGAGAGTAGTGACGAGTGGTGTTCCTCAGGGGTTGGTATTGGGACCGGCAGCGTTCAACATCTTTGTCAGTGACATGGATAGTGGGATTGAGCGCACCCTCAGCAAGTTTGCTGATGACACCAAGTTGTGTGGTGCGGTCGACATGCTGGAGGGAAGGGATGCCATCCAGAGGGACCTTGACAGGCTTGAGAGGTGGGCCTGTGCAAACTTCATGAAGTTCAACAAAGCCAAGTGCAAGGTCCTGCATATGGGCTGGGGCAATCCCAAGCACAAATACAGGGTGGGCGACGAGTGGATTAAAAGCAGCCCTGTGGAGAAGTAGTTGGGGGTGTTGGTTGACGAGAAGATCAACATGACCCAGCAATGTGCTCTCGCAGCCCAGAAAGCCAACCGTATCTTGGGCTGTATCAAAAGAAACGTGACCAGCAGGTCAAGGGAGGTGATTCTCCCCCTTTACTCTGCTCTCGTGAGACCCTACTTGTAGTACTGCATTCAGCTCTGGGGCCCCCAACATCAGAAGGACATGGACCTGTTGGAGCAAGTCCAGAGGAGGGCCATGAAGATGATCAGAGGGCTGGAGCACCTCTCCTATAAAGACAGGCTGAGAGAGTTGGGATTGTTCAGCCTGGAGAAGAGAAGGCTCCGGGGAGACCTTATAGCAGCCTTCCAGTACCTAAAGGGGGCCTGCAGGAAAGCTGGAGAAGGGACTTTTTACAAGGGCATGTAGTGATAGTACAAGGAGTAATGGCTTTAAACTGAAAGAGGGAAGATTTAGATGAGATGTAAGGCAGAAGTTCTTCACTGTGAGGGTGGTGAGGCACTGGAACAGGTTGCCCAGAGAGGCTGTGGATGCCCCATCCCTGGAAGTGTTCAAGGCCAGGTTGGATGGGGCTTTGAGCAACCTGGTCTAGTGGAAGGTGTCCCTGCCCATGGCAGAGGGATTGGACTAGATGATCTTTGAAGATCCTTTCCAACCCAAACCATTTTATGATTGATTCTATGCAATTTTTATTGACTGCAATAAAAATCTTTAAAAAAGGCACATTAGGACCAGGCTGTAAATACCGTCTATTTTGCACTAGACATCAACATTTGCACCTGTTTACTGACTACTTAACCAAGAGAAGCAGTGTATCTGTTTCCCCAAACCAATGGTAATAGAAGTCTGTAGTCTCCAAACAGAATTAGCAATAAACTAAAAATTAATGAAAAGGCATTTTAGAGGATAAATTTTTATGATTTATATTGCTTAGTGTATGTTAGTTTCCTTCTCCAACTAGTTTGAAGAAAAATTTGCATGGCTTTCTTTTATAAACTGTAAGATATAAGACATTCGGTTTAAAAAGAGGTCTTAATTCCAGAAAAGGTTACATTGCTTACAATTTTTGTTTTATCTGATCTACAGGAATTAAAACAAAAAATACCCCACAACCAACCACAGAAAACAAAACCTAATCTTCTGGCATTGTTTTTAAGCAACCAAAGTAAACAAAACCACCAATAAGCCCAGTAATATTTCTGTTAGATGGTTCCTCGTCAGATTTATTCTCTACAGCTAACCAGGAGCCTCTGTCAAGCCCTAGACAATCACAGCTCATGTCCTGCATATGGCTTTGGGTAATTCCAACCAGCTCCGGAAGCCTGCTCTATATGGTCCTTGATGGAGATTTCCCTAAAAGCAGACCTCTTTCCTGAGACTTTAATGCAAGCGGACATGCTCATCAGAGGAGCAACACTGCAGCACAGGGAAAAGGCAATTGTTGGAATATTCAGATAATTTTTGGTTTTTTTTTACTCCGGTGCTCTTAAAAAATTTCTTTCCCTTTGACACCAAAAAGAATTTTCTAGGTATAAATTCCCAAGACTTCCATGGAGACGCAGGAGAAAAGAATGATGGAATGGGGTTGTAGAGGAGAGATTCTGTATTTTGCAAATAACAAGATGAAGGGTGCTTGGAGCCTAATAAACATGCATTCTAATGTGCATATCATAAATGCAAAACAATATATATTCAATAATATTTTTTTTGTAAGGGAGAGAAATAGAGCTAAACTGACCCCTCGAAAATGTACTTGTTCTCTCCACAGACTGAGGGAATTTATACGTATATCTAAAGCCTCCTGGGTCTTTTAATTTCTTACCTTTAGAAGATTGACATACAAGTTAGCAGAGTTGTAAATTACATGGAAAATATGGATCTAGTCATCTATCATGACATTTTTTCTAAGCATGACTTGCAAATTAGTGTGCAAAAACAACTAATAGTAGCCTTACTGCCTACATTACTTTAGCTTTTAAAAGAAAGCTTATATTATTATTTACAGCTTTTAAAAGAAAACTATGCTTTAAATATTCACCTAATTAATTATTAAAGAACACAGCGGGATTAAAACCCATTAGAGTAGACCAAATAAACCAATGAATACATGCAGGCAAATTTTCAGTCCTTTTGGAACTGCTTGAAACTGTAGCAACACATACTGTGCATCTATGCCAAGCGAAGTTCTTCTGAGCCTAATGACTCTCTGGGTCGCGCATGGCCAGCCTGATCTCTGCTTCTACAGTACAAATCTAAAGATAACGAATTATCACTAATAGCAAACAGCTGTCAGGTTCCCTTTGAGCCCACTCATTCCCTTTCATACCAGAGAAATTCAGTGTGGAGAGTGCACCACCTCTGCCCTTTGGATGGTGTCCCCGGGCCCTCCACCACTCGGTTCCTTCTGATCTGCTCTGCCAACCAGTTCCCGCTGCCGTTGCGCATGACAAACTTGTCAAGAAACACCAGCTGGCTCTCCGGCCCGTAGAACCAGTTATAGTTGGAATCCGCGATGGCCACAGTTCTCTGAAACCCTTGGGAAAAAGTCAAAAGGAATGTGAGAAAGAACAAATAAATGTACAAAGATGCGCTTGTAGAGCGTGAAGGTGAAGCCAAGCAGTACGAACAGATACAAACAGAAACAGCCCTTTCAGATGTTTATAGACCCACTTGTAAATGAGCCATAAACAGGTTACACAGGAGCTGTTTCCTTCTGCTGTAGGTAACTTGAATACTCACCTTTCTTCTTTGGCTATGAGCTACAGACAGTCAAAGTACTACAAAAAATGTAAGAAGCAATGTCCCATCCACTTCCTCTCCTCGCTCAAATCTGGCAAAGGTAGCTTTCTTTTCACAGCTTTCACTTTCCCTATGTCAATCCAAACTCTCTAAAGCAAGAAAACAGAGGTTCCCACAAGGAAAAGAAAAAGTCAGCTTCACCCTGAAACAGCTAGCACGAGTTCACTTTGCTCTTAGGAACCTCCCCCTGGTAGATGCCCGAGGTCTCACGTGGAGTCAGCGCAATTCTTTACATGCCTACGCTGGCAAGCCAAAGCTGTGCTCAGCCCCCCTTACATACATGGCTAGATCTGGAGTTCTTATAGCCAATAAAGTTATCGCTGTCTTTTCAACCATGAATTTGAACAATATAAGTTCCTAATGAAGTGTCCCTGCAAATAAGCAACAGAAATCCATCCCTGAAAACTTGCAAGGCTGCCTGAAACGTAATCTCTTCTGAAAGCTAGAAGGTGTCAGCAATATTTATTAACTTATAACTGTTTTTGTGTTTGTACATCTCCATCTTTCAGTCACAACTAGGACTTCAAATCAGAGATGCTAAAACACACTGTGAGAGACCAGAGAGTCTGCAAAAGATTCAGCAAAAGAAAAGAAATACTAAAAAGTCTGCAAAATTGACCCATTAGTGACGTCAGATATTTCTGTTTAATGCCCACATTGAAAAAAAAAAGGTTCATGTACCCCTGCACAGAGAAACCTATCATTTGAGTCAATTACATTTTCCATATGAAAAATATTTTAATAAAAATGGTATAAAAATCTATTTCAATGTTTTGTGAAAAACTGGTGATCATGTAAAACTTACCTATACTTTATTGATACTTTACTCTGGCTTTGTCATTTTCTATTCCTTTCACCTAGTATTTTAGCGTGATGATTTTTGGCAAAGGAAAAAATCAGTAAGAATCTTGAGTAATATTATTTTTCAAATGGAGAACCCTAGAAACAGGACTGTTTCAAACTCTGAAAACCAGAAATCAAATTCTGAACCATTGCTTTTTCTGCCAAGTGATGTTCCTATCTGGAACTGGTTTGAAAAGCCAGAGTTTAATAAATAATGATCTTTAGTAAGCAGTGATAAACAAGGATGTCACTGTTTTGATGGATGATGAAGGTAAAATCCAAGGAAAAGGTTATTTAAAAAAACCCCAAGTCCGATGTTATTTAAAAATGGCCTACTTCAAGTATGAAATTTCCTGCTGCTTCAAGAATTAGAAGACTCATCTTCATTCACTCAGATGACCTACCTGGCAGGACAGTCCTGTACATAAATGCAAAGTGCTGCTTGAGCCAGGGGTGGCTGAAGTGATTGATATCGAAGTGCCTTTGGACAAGAAACATGTACTGAAACAGCGACCTGGTCGTGTAGCTGCCATAGGCCACCCCTTCATAGAGGGAGCCATCTGTGACCTCCTGCAGCAGGACTACTGACTTCTCCATGATTGCCAACACTTGCTTGGTCCACAAGTAAGCTTCCTGAAGGTAGCCTGAAAGAAAAAGTTGTTGGCAAATCTGATTACACCACCATAGATCATGGATTATGTCATCTCTACTTCCACAGCGGGATCCTTTACAGCAAGGAATCTGCAATCCAGAGCTCTAAAATACAACCTAGCGCTGCAGCATCCCTGTAGTTCTAGGGTGAAAAATAAACCACTGTATTTAAACACAGCAAAGCAAGGTCACATGAGCAGGGAAAATCTATCAAACACCTTTTGCTAATAATGTGGGATTATGCTTTCTATCTTAAAAGGAAAATTTCCTTAATGCGTTCAGGACATGCAAAAAGGGAAGAGCCACACCAAGACTATTTATTGTATTTCAAATTAAAGCCTTATGAAAACAGGCTGATGGTCCCCACTAGAGGGCTCCAATAACGCAAATATTCTAATGGTCATTTTTCACTGGCAGGATCACCAGCGTGGTAAAGAGATCCTCAGAGTTTAAAAATACAAAGAAGTTTACATTTGAGCTGCAGTTAACTGATATTCTACTAATACATGCTCTATTTTAAGACACGCTCCGTTCTACTTATTTTTTCACTTTATTGTACAACCTAAAGAGCTATCCAAATAGAAGTTATTTTGGAAAAGTTTTGCAAGGTTAATTCCAAAGGCAGATTCCTCAGTTCCAGAATAAAATTAATCTTCCAACCAGGTTAAGTTGCAGCCTCCATGTATACAAGCCCTAAATAGTTACATTTCTTCTGAAGACTTTCGGAGACCTTACTATTTTGGTCTGCTCTACCCAAATCAAGAGCTGGAAAGAGGTTGCGAGAAGACCTTGTCAGGGCTTGTCTGCCTTCACTAAGGAACAAGCACACACACGAGAGCCTCAGCACTGCATTTACATATTGCAGAAGTCAGCACGTGGATCCCAGCAGAGGAATCCACTTATTTTCTTTTGGATTCACTGGCAAGAGAGGTAGGATTAAACAGAGACCAACCGCCTTGCACTTCTATATGACAACTTCGTGTCTACCAAACTCAAAGTGTCTGGACACAGATTTAACCAGACTTATTTCCACCATAGAGCAGAACTCAGCTGGCATATATTACACCCCATTATGTGGTGAAGCGGTGCCTGCTGAATGAAACGCAGGTGCCAGGCTAAGGCAGTATGAGCTACATTCAAACCCACTACTAAGACTGTTTCATTTCATTGCCACAATTACAGTATTTATGCTCAGCAGAGTGATGAGCAATTCGGACATCCTACGAGTCAAGGCTGCCAAATCCTGCTCAGTTATCAGATAAAAAATTGCAATGTCTAAGTTAAACAGACAACCTGAATCTAACACGGTATTTTTATCTACTGGCTGAAAAGATAACTATGATGGGGAAGGCCTGAGCAACAGGGGCAGGTGGCACTAACTTCCACTTACTCTACTCACAGCTATCTTGACACTATTTCATTACTCTGATGGAGTTAGCAGCACAGCGGTCTGTCCGAATAAAATCCCAAATGCTTCCACCCTTGTTTTCCCTCGTGACATCACAGCCACAATAGCTAGCTTTTGACTACTGCACTAGCGAGAATGGTATTTTCCATGGTTCAGCACAGTACATTTACCATTGTAATGCATGTATGTTCCGTTTATTTAGTGTATATCTATGCTATAACCCTATACCTGTAGTATATTAAAAGAATGATAATACATTAGAATGAAAAAAGTAAGACACTCAACACCTTCTCAGGCTACACAACAAACCAGAACAAATCTCACCTAAAATTAGCAGTATCTATACCAAGGTAGGCCTTATTCAAGTTTCTTTTTTGAGTATCTGAGTGTTTACTTTAACTACAAAGACTTCAATATATGTGTGTGCCTAGAATTCATTTCAATTAGTTTCATTTTTCAGTCCTATGACAATGTTTACATGTTTTAAAGCTGGCTATTTAGTCTCTGCATGCTTCAATAGCTGAATTGTGTTTAAAATTATTAGTTGGAATTTAAACCTTTTGGGAGAAAGCTCTACACTAGGATACACTATTTGCAATTGCTATGCATCTGATACAGGAAGAATAGTATGTTTGCTCCCTTTCTCCCTTCCTTTTTTTTTTGTCCTTCAGAAAAAGTCTTTCATCTTGGAATGACAATTTTTTAAAAAAACTTTTTTTTTTTTAATTTTAGACCAGCAGAAAAACTTCATTTAAATTGTCATTTTTTAAAAATAAAGTTGCTCTATATTGAAAACAACTGAATTTTCATTTAGAAATATACAGTCTGTTTTGACCTACTTTTGTTTGAAATATCATCACAATTTTCAAATTGCTCAAGTGTTGCTGAATTTGCTTCTCCTCCACCCCCCAAAAACCCCACTAACCTTTGGTGAAAGAAATATTGCCCATCTTTACCATTGTTTGGCACAAAGCATACTTATGGTCTATAGTCTAATGAAAAGCAGAGTCATCTTGCAAACTGCCAGCTTTCTGCAACAACGGAGGCTTGGGGAAGGATGGAATTATGAGGAATTTAGCAAAACCCACTGAATAAACATGATCTGAGTCTTCAATTTGTGGAAGGCAAGATAGGAGGAAAGGGAATAACTTCCACACACACTCTTGCTGCTTTTCAGTGTATGCACATCAGTGAATGTGCTTGTTGAGACAAACGCTTCACAAAAAGATGATCCCCCCAAACACAGTAGGTGCCACAGTTTTTTGTCACACTTCTTTGGGCATCTAAAAGCTCCAACAATGGGCAGATGTGCCTTTGCTTGGCAGGGCTGTACAGCTTGGCAATGCCATCAGCATCCAAAAACTGATTTTCTTTGACTTGCAGCAAGTAAGTAATTCCATTGGGCATCATGTTTTCAAAATACTCCTAGTACATATTAAAGAATCACTTGATAAAATACTGACGCATTTTTATAAAAGCAGGAGCTGGCTCCATGACTTCCACCTCTCAGACCCCAAACCACTGGGGTTTAAAGTCAGGATTTCTAATCTGCTCTCTCCCTCTGACTCCGTGACTTGCATTCTCGTTTACGCTGTGTATCACTTAGACAGGAGGAGAGGGATAGCCCCCAGGCAGAGCAGCCAAAAGCAAGCGGTGAGGCTATTTACCTGGGAACTGGGAAGGACGAGTTTAAGTCCTGGAAGCAAAGAAGGAGATGACACCTGGCACAGACACCTCTTGGATGACGGTTTTGGGGTGCAAGGGCTTAGTTCAGAGGGAAAAAGGTAAAGCCCTGCTCATCTCCATAGAAAAGGATGCTGGAAAGAAAGGTCCTGAGCTGTGGCCTTTGGGTGGATAAAGTTATACCTTTGCAGCTCTCTCAGGGAGACAGGACAGAAGTCTTGGATGAAATTCCTGGTTATCCTCTTATCTAGCTCCCAGCTCAGAGTGTGGGGTGTTTCTGACTGCTGACCTTCTCAGTGCGTTGTGTAAGGAGAGCAAGGACATCGCTCTTTACTGATCATCTACCCTGAAAGACCCTGTCTGTAAATCTGGACTGGACAGACTATACACAAGGCGATTTTTGATTCTTACAAACAGTGAGGTAAGAATTTCAGAATCACTTAGATAACTGAATTTATATACACAGGTATATATGCATATATATTATACCTTGTACATCTGCCCACACACTTTTGTTCTATTCAGCAAATCAAATTTTTCTAAGCAGCAAAGAGCAAACCCAACACTGCTGTACTCTCAGAAGCATTTCTATCAGTTCCTGAACTTTGCTGCATAAATGGCTGATTGAGTTGATACACTTCAGAAAAACGTTCCTGTGTTTTAGCACATACCTTGATTCATCAGAACCAGGCTTCCAGCC
Source organism: Harpia harpyja (assembly GCF_026419915.1). Classification (NCBI taxonomy): domain Eukaryota; kingdom Metazoa; phylum Chordata; class Aves; order Accipitriformes; family Accipitridae; genus Harpia; species Harpia harpyja. The sequence goes on along the minus strand of NC_068942.1, from coordinate 9,430,388 downwards.
AGCAGGGCCACACAGTTGGTAGGCTGGTGGTTGTGGAGGTACTGGAAGCCCCATCCACGTCTGTATGATGTTTCGTACATATATCCCGAGGCATTGGCAATTACCTCAAGAAATCTCTCTTGTTGAGTCTTGCTAAGATAGCTGTACAAGAAGTCATACGCGGTGGCAAAACCAACTAAGGAGTGAGCAAGAGGGACCTCATCCCACGGAGCATCCTTCACTAGCCTGTCAATAAAGAAAGGTGCCAATTAATTGAGTTTCACCTACTTATTTTTCTCCATTACCATACTGTGAGGCGTGTATGACAATGTCTCTGAAGTTAGGCAATTCCATGTTGAATTTTAACACAGTAGTAAGCTACTTACCAAGTCTCTGAGACCATTTTTTCTTTCCTAAGTACAGATGTTAACCTTCAAAGTTCATTAATTTTCTTAGAAAGATTAAGTTGTTAAATATTAAAACAGTGCTTGCAATATTCTGGGTTTTGCTAGGAGAAACAGATATGCAGAATATTGGTTGTACAGAAACAGAATCTATTTATCTGAAGCAATATTCACATCATTTTTGTGAGAAAGTAACATCCCATAGTTTATACTCCTCCAAAAATCTCTAACAACAACCCTTTTCTTTTCCAAAGGAGCCAAATGTTGATAAATTCCTGAATGGTGGCTATGGGACTGAAGTTGTCTTTAAAGCAAGTATAATAAAATAACTCACTATGCTGTTTCTTCATTTCCCAAATGCATTCAAGGGTAAAAGTAGAGATGATGAAATTTACTTTCGTGACTACAGTTCAAATTAACATGCTTATTAGCATTAACCCCCCCAGTGTTTAACATAAAACAGATGCAAAATTATGCCACTACTCAAAATTATTTTCTAGGAACTACCTGCTTGTATCCAATAATTACATTGAACTTAGCAAAATAGTAAATTTGTACCAAGAAAATTCATAACAGAGGTGGAGGTAGTGTAGAACAAATACTTCTCTTAAATCAAGCATACATTGTGTAGCAAAGACTTTAGTTTTGCGGTGCTGACAGTACTTTCAGGCCACAGTTCTTCTACAGAAAAGGAAATGTGAAGGAATACACACTGAAAAAAAAATCTTTGATAAACTGAACAATCATTAGTTGCTTTCATGGTTGTTCTCTTCTTTCACTATCTGCACAATATATTTTTTATTACAGAAGTAAATTTTAAATTGTTAAGATGAGAGTGTCCTACTGCAATCATGGAAATGGTGTTGTGCTCCTGAAGACATGCACCTTCCAGCTTCAACTGTTCATGAATCTATAAATATGATTTCATCTTAATTTGTGTAAGCAGTAGTGTGAACAAACAAATGAGAAAAAATACCAAAAGAGCAAAGTTTTTAAAAAATCCTCATTCTGCTATAGGAGCATTTATTTGCATTCAAAATGCATGAATGAACCATGTAGAAATTATGATCATCACCCTAGGGCACTGCAACTATGGTAAAACACAACATATACAAGTGAGAAAAATGACCTTTAATTTTTATTTCAGTATACCTAACATCATTGGAAGAACTCAGATGAACTTGGCACATTCATACCTGTATGTAAGGAAAGCCTCTGTAGGCTTTTTGATTAATGGAATTTCCAACAGTTTTAAGTGTTCGCCTTCTCTCAGCTTCAATCCCATCTGCTGAGTGAAGTTATACATTCATTTTTCCTTTTTTTTAAATGAAATCTTTATCTCTCAGATTTAAAATTAAATACATGAATACATTCAGCATTTAGCAGCAGGATTTGACCTTTTTTTTAAAACCAGAGTTTTCATTGGACTAGATTATTTCGTTTGCACAATTTTGTTTCTTGGTTAACAGACAGGCATTGACAGAAAATGGTTGTGAACAATACGAAGACAGCCAGCTCTAAGTGTGGTAACAAATAACTGTCAAAGCATCAGGGAAAAAAGTTCTAGAAATTTACTACTCATCTTCTCCACATCCTCATGCTATTCTCTGTGGTCAATGTCAGGAACATTTCTCTGTCTTTTTTTTTCCTGGTTCAAACTCTAAATATATCAGTGAAGACTTCCAGCCAGGTATAGTAAAATTTCTTACTTATGTTTTCACTTAATTATTGTGCAAAAAATTATTGACCTGTATGCCAAAACATTTACATGCTTTTCCTCGACGCTTGTTCTTTCTGTATTTCCAGATAAACTGGAAGAAAACGTAGCTGAACTGGGCAAGAAACTCTTCCGACTCTCCAGATTTATTTATACTGTGTCACTGAGGCACAAAAATTGAAAATCCGAGTTAACTGCTTATTTGTCAATCTCAATTAATTCTCTGCATCTCTATTTCTCCTTTTTTATCTTTGCTTATCATTGAAAAAGCTCTTAAAATGTTGTTAGTCCTAGACGTAAAAGTAAAGCTGCATTCTATGCTGGTTACTTTCAACACTCCAGCACCATGATTGCTGTCAGAAATCCTTTGACACATGAATATACCTTTGACCAACTATATCATGAATCCTAATTTCCAAAGTATTTTTAGTTTTGCTTTTCACCAAACTTTTGCACATTTAGAAATCAGCGTTCAAATGAGTAGAGGAAATATCACTTTAAAGGCCTCTGCCTCGAACAATTACAAAGTGATTGAGGCTAAGCTATACGTTAGGGGGGGAGAAAAGAACAGTGAAAGATTTTGAGTTAACTTAAAAGTTTAATTCAAAGTTCAGTATCCTTATAACAACATACAAATTGCTAATTAGAATGTGCTTAAAGCTATTTAATGATCTTTACCTAACTAAATCTTAAATGGGATTTGACAGTGGAACTGATTTATTGTAACTTTCATTGTTAAGATGTATGCTAACTTTATGTTTGGTTTCGAATGCAATACTGCATCAAATTCTATAGTATAAGAGCGTATATTAGTCTCTGTGGCACCACTTCTGATAAGACAGAAAGCACACTTCTACATGGGAAGTGCTAAATCGATCAGTTATAACTACATTTAGGTTGTTGATTTCTTCAGAAAAAAACTCCAAACGCTTCAGTGTAAAAAACCTTATGTTAGGCATCCTAAGCCTACATACTGGCATAGTTACCCACCTCAGGTTAGACAGTAATTTTGCCATAATTTCCCTCAAAATTGCAATTCTGTACAAGTCTTGTGTAGAATTTAACAAAGATGCACATAAGTAATAGAGAAAATTAAAGATGGATGATTTAAAGACCCTTATTTCTAAACATACAAAACCACAGTCAACATCTGTTCTTAAAATGAAGCTCTCCTGAAGTAATAACTCTTTAGCTGATATAAATCAGTGCACCTCCATTAACTGAATTTCAATGGAACCAAGCAATGTACACCAAACAATGTGGAACATGATTCACAAGAAGAATGGTCAAGTAGCAAGCATTAAATGCTTTTTGTATCTAAATTACGCTCTCATTTTTCAAATGGATCTCCAGTGTCAGATTTGGTAAACAGGCGGGCTGATAAACTGTGGGAAAGCACGGTACCATAGGCCTGCACTGAACATATTATGTGAAAAAAGAGTTTTCAGGGCTATCTATTAACTACTCTGCTCTGAAATAAGAAAGAAAAGTTGTGTGTATTTATACAAATAAAGATAGGTAAAAACATGTCAATGCTTTGCACTGGAAAACAGCTATTTTCTAAGCCTCTCAGGAGTAAAACTTAACAGCAGATAGTATGAACCTCAGCTTAGCAATTAACTGTGTCTGAAGACAGCAAGTAACCTTTACCTGAATGCTTTATTAGACTCTTTAGTCTTTTAAAGGTATCAGATATTACAAAAAAAGAATCCAAAGTAAATAAAAATATCCATGATGGATTCTTTAGTACAGAGCAACTACTTAGTTGCAAACATAAGCACTTTCAGCAAAGGCAACCGTTCCAAAAATTCTAAAACATATTTTGAAATAACAGCTAAACCATAAATCTATCCCTACAGACAGTACCAAAAAAAAAATTTTTTTTTTACACTTATATACCTATACCTGTGTTTGGAAGAGGTACCTATCTGGAAACTTGAGAAGGTTTATAAAAGAGCAAAAAGTGCTGAACGAGTTTGCTGCCTAATGATCAAATGCCATAAACATCCAAAGCTATATGCATCGTTCTGCACAAAGAACTGCTGTCTGGACAAACTCTGTGAATGGCACAGGACAAATACATGCCTGAGGTGTTCTTTTAAGTTCTCATCTGTGTCTTATAAACTATTTTTGTTACTTGATTTTAAACATTTAGAGTTTGATATAAATCCTCCGTGAAGCAACTGGAGAAATAAAGAGATCCTGGATAAGGTTGGTATTATGGATAAGCAGTATGGTTTTCCTACATGTGTTGAGAATTTTAGCATGGTGCAAGGCTGTTGGTTATCTGTTTTAGATTTGCCACCTTCTACAATGAACAATGATTCTGGAGAGGGGGTTCGGACCCAGTTCTTCAGTCACCAATTTATGATGTCAAGAACCATCACCACGCGTGCACTGCATTATCCAAGGCTAAGAGTGTACTTACCACCTTCACTAAATGTGATTCCGTGCTCTAAATAAGTATACCAATTGTATACAATTTTGGATGAGAAGTAAAAATCAGTATCAACAGCAACAAAAACAACACGAAAAACTGTGGTAAAATTACCACATTATCTCCATTTCTTGGCAACATTCCTAATGCAACTAATGTCTCTTCTCTCAGAAGAAATGGTTTTCTGTATTTTTCCCTCATTTCTCTCTACTAATAACTACTTCCTCACTGAAACCAGAAGTATTAGCATTTCTCTAAGAAATGTAAGCCAAGAGGGAAAAACCACCGTCTGCCCAGTTCAAGGCAGGATTTAAATCAAACTTCCCTGCTTAAGTGAGTTCCCTGATCACAGCCTGTGGGATGTTTAGAATCGCCTTTCCTTCACTTTGTATCCAGACAAATAGAAGTAAATCAGAAAATAACACTCTCTAACTTGAGAAATAGAATACCCTTCCAGGCGGTATAAGGTCTGATTTCTAGCCTCTATGTCAGTAAGTAATATGGCATCACTGCATGCAAAATGAAGCATTAAGCACATCCTGACACATATATTACACAAGTAATCCACATCCTTAAGTTTAATGCTCCAAACTTTCCCATGACAAACTACTTAGTGCAGAATAACTCTCGGAGGTCGAGGGCAGATTAAGCTAATGACAGAAGGAAGCATGCCAGTACTCCCTCCTCAGTACTGAACCTCTCATTCTCACTAGGTGGATGCAAAGGAAATGAGTCAAGGCTCTTTTCTAAAGGCTTACAGGTGAAAATTAATTCAAGGACAGCCCTCTAGTGCCTTTCAATGCAATCTGTCTTAGACATGGTAGCTAGCTAACGGCATGGTTGAGTTTAATGCACATTAAATGTCAAGTGTGGATGCAAATGTGGTGTGTAATGGGGCCAACTGACCTCTTGATCCTTCAGTCGATTGCATCATTCTACAGTCTTCCCAATGCCAATGGCAATGTCCTGGCACTCCGCTGACCCTTGCTATTGTTCTGACCCACTTCTGGGGGAAGGAGAGACAGCTTTAAACTTCCCATCAGGCAAAGGAGAGAAATACTCTTCTGTGGCCAGAGGGAGTATACATACCAAGAGGGAGTATACCTACCAAGGGGAATGAGACCACCAACATGTATTTTATAAAGTAGACTCAATTTTCAGTATTTTTCTTACAAAGCCTCCAAACCAAAATATTTTCTTGTGCTCAAATTGAATATTTTCTTCACTAATGGAACAACATCTTCCAATTTTTATTTTGGAAAGAAAAAAGAAAAATCCTTGAAAAAACCTGTTCCATCCAAAACAACCTCTCAGCTTTCACCCTTGCCACATTTTTCTGGTTGGCTGCCAAAACAAAAACTCTATTATCTGCACAATCTAAGTGCTTGGTCAGTTGCAACAACAAAAATGTTAAGAATAAAAAACATCCTTGAAAAACTGATGATTTATATTTCCAGTGTCTAAGGTAAAACATGACAAGTTTGTCCCTATCTCTTTACCAGTTGTATTTCAGCAGCAGCCACTCTGACATGCTCGTGTTCATTGCAGCTCAGTTCACAGGGAGACAGGCAAAGGAGTGGTTAAATGTAAAACGGCCACATTCATATCAATATGTGAAAAAAAGGCAACATATAGACAACATTTTTCAGAAGTTTTAAGAGCTTACTATAAAAGTAGAGTCGCACTGCTTAGGTGCTGAGAAGGCAACTAAAACTTTACTCCTTTGGAACCCTTCATCTACTTTCGATCCTCCTTTCTCTGTTTCCCCATAGGTCTATAATCATCATTCTGCTGTTTCTAAAGCTTCTTTCAGGTCCTCTTCTCTCATTTTTGGCTTTGATCACAAGAGAGTCCTTTTCACACTGGGCTCGCTCTTAGTATCAATCACAATCCTTCTGTGTTGACATATTAATAAACAAGAACTGAGTCTGTTTTAGTAGTTCCCAGTGCCATACTAAGCAGACACAGAATTTTACTTATGTTATTATTTCAACGGATTACCTCCAGCTCTTGTTGTAGTAAATTTTTATACCAGGCATGCCACAAAGTGAGCTCCCTGTAGCTACCACAGAACTTCAGCACCAATTTATCTCCTAGAGAACCTATCAATTAAAAAAGAAGGTATAAAAGAAACTCTTCAAAATCCAGCTAGCCATTTAATTTCACAGTCATGCACAATTTCTATTTTTAAATGTTACATATGAAAAAGATAAAAACAGCATGAGGGTTTGACATTTCACTTACTAGCATAATATATATTCCAGATACCAAATTCATCCTGCTACCCTTCCTTTTCTTTTTCTTTCTGCCTGGAGAAGACTATCTCAGCATCCCCCAAGCTTCTTTTATACTAACTTCTGTGCCACAGTCTTATAAAACCCTCCCATGTTTTCTTTGAATGTGACTGCTGGTTGATTATTGGGAGTCAAACAGATGGTCTAAATTTGTGGTGTCAGCACAGAGACTTGCTTTATTTCAACTCGGCACATGTGAATTTATTTTAGTTATACATTTATCTACACATTTAATTATTTATATTTATGTATTTTTACTTTATAAACCATATTGTTCAACACCGAGCACTATCTGGATACTAACAGCAACAGTCCTACAGCATGCTCTAACACTTTTAATAAACAGAGACTAACAGAAGGCTGTAGGTTTGCTGGTTAATATGAAATAGCAGAAAGGTCACAGATTTGTTATGCCGAAGCCTCCCGTTAGCTTCTCCTTACTCGCTGCTATTTCCTTGGAATGTTCACATGTGCTTGACAGCAATTATCTCCCCTATGAAACCCACAGAGCCAGGCTTACTGTCAAATCCCACACCTTACTGCACATTGGTAACATACTTGTCTTTAAAAACAGTGCATCAACTATGTGCAAAAAAAAAAAAAAAAAGGTAGTATAGAAATCTCGTCTGGCAACTGCAAATGGGGAAGCCTCTTCTGCTGTAAGGGCGCAGAATTTGTGAACTTCTAAGGCATTTTTTTATAAGGCGGGCTTACTAAAGAAGAGGGTTTTTCACTACTTTGTCCAAAACACAGAATCTGACTGGACTCTTATTTCTGCATGATGTGTGACTCCGATTACATCACTCCGCTCAGTGCGGGAACAGGCCGAGGCGGCATATGGAAAGAATCACGAGTACAGATCTCCTTGGCCAAAAACACGCTTCTGGTGGGGAGTGCTCTAGGGGCCAGTCAGAGATAAAATGCCAGAAAACGCATCTTTATCCTCTTTCTCTGTAAAATAAGATAATACGACTTAAATATAAGGACAAACTTTCCGTAAGATTCTAGGCAGCATCTAGATATCAAATCCCAGGAAAACCAAGAGAGTTATTTAACACCAGCTTTTAATTTTTACAGGCAAAACCATTAAAGTTCATCTATTTTTATTGAAATATTAACGCACTACATTTCCCTGCTCTTGCTAGTCTCCAAAACATTGTCTGTTCCCATATTATTTTGGGTGATTGTTATAGTTAGCTATTAACCATTGCCCCTTTGTTTATTTTAAAATGTAAACCTACTCCAGGATGTAGCAATTACGGATGCTCTGTTATGAGCAGCATGCTTATCAACGTTGGTTGTTATGACAAACGGCTCAAGCTCCATCAGCCTACATGAATGGGAACTCAATTAAGGGGGTACTTTATTATGTGATATAAAATGACTATTGTAATAGATGAGAAAAGACAAAAGTGCTTAATTACAGCCCCTTCCACGCATGTATCAATTACCGGTAGACTTTCTCATAATTGTATCCTGAGATATTGAACCATACTTGGACTATTGAGGATTCTCGCTAATGTAAAGATGAAATTTAAAATGTCAGTCTCCTTAATCTCCTGTCATTCTGGGACAAATAACCAGTGACATTTTAAACCATATTTATTTTACCCAACTACTGCACACACTACGAAAATACACTGTTTTCTGGTAAGGCTTGAATTTTATTTACTATCGCCACAAAAATTAGAGGAAACTCATCCAACTGGAATTTTTTTTTTAAATTCTAGAGCTATTTTAGAGTCAATGCCATGTCAGCAGAAGTCAAAAGAAACCCAAATTATACTATTGAAAGAATCGAGCTGCCAACAAGGAATCTATAGGACCGCCAGGTTTAACTTTCCAACACACGTTGATGAATCTGTCAGTGACAAAAAGATGTTTTTCAGGCAATTCACATGGCAGTCTAGGCACCTACATTATAGAGCAGGTCTAGGGAGAGAAAAGTTCCTCTGATTTATTTATCTTACTGATACCTCTCTGGACAAGCCCTCTTTACTGACAACATACAGAGTTTTTGCAGGTGAGTCTTCTAACATTCAAGGCTCCAAACTTGGGCAACATCAAAACTGCTCCTTCTTTCCACCCTTGTGATCAGAACACGTGTGCCCTCAAATTATTTAATAAGGATAACATTCATAATATATCACCCAGAATGGTATTTTCCCCAAAGTCTGAGGGAAACTAAACATACCTAAATAGACTAGACAGCTTTTTATTTTTTTAATTCCGTTACTGTCATATTGCCAGAACAGTTCACGTAGAGTCTTACACAGTGTTTTAGATGCCAAAACATCTAAATGCTTACTAGTAGTGCTCAGGCCACAACTTTCCGACTTGCCATGTTTGTTCTCCTGGTCTTACTCTAAGTGGAGAATTGTGTGCAGTAACATGTTTTCTGGTACTTTTTAGTTGAGTTTCTTAGAAAAAACAGATTTATGTAATCTGCCTGTCTGCTCCTTCAGCTTCTGAACCTGCTGACCTATTTGAGCAAAGCCAGACAGAGTAGTACATGCCTCAGAGATCTTACATTCCTACAGTTTCCTGAAAACCATTGCTGGACAAGGGAGAGGGATCTATATTACTGCCATCACTGACGGTACTATAGTGTGAATTCTATGTTGACAGCATTCAGCCATAAGTCTTCAGGGGAAACACAAAAATGGAAACCAGATCCATGTTTCTGTCACAGCATTTGAAAAGCTGGCCAGTTGGTCGTTATACAAAGGGCAGCTTACCCCATCCCTGTTGCCTACGTTTCTGATTTCCTCCTCCTGTACTTCCCCTACTAAGTGCATTGCACCTGCTTCTTTTGCAAAGCGGAGGACCTTGACTAAACCTTGATGTTTGCTGAATGACATATCTACATCAGAAGGGAAAGATGGGAGAAGCATGGCTTCTCTTTCATCGAGGTAATGCAAGATACTTGCTTGAGAAAAACAGTAGTTTGGGGGAGGTAAATATCATCAAAGTCAAGTGGAAGTAGGATATCTGCTCAGTTCTGATGGGTATCTGGTCAGCTGGGACAAAGGAGAGCATTATGGCAAGGGACAGAGGAACCACAATTAATCTAGGGCAGGAATTGCAGGACACAAGGAACTGAAATGAGGTTATTGAGACAGTGAGTGAGACATAGGAAACTGAGAAGGAAGACACAATTAAGTTCCACTACTCAAAATATTGCTTGCTCCTCTTTCTTATTCCATTAAAACAGATGGCCATGTAACTATGTGTTTACACTACCCAAATCAAGTTAAGAAAGAGTGCGAACAATGAAACTAGGGAGGAAGGTGTTGACTTTGGAGCAGTCCGTAGGTCCTGTTGGAGATAGTTACATGTCCTTGGATGTCCTCTCTTCTGTGACATGTAAGCAACTTAAGCCCAGTGTGTCCCTTCTCTCTCCTACCACTTCTTTTGTTCTAGTTCTGTATTTCTGTGGCATTCACCACTTTAATACTTGGTATAGGGGAATCCCAACACTGTAATGACTTTTAAATCATGCCCACCAGGAGAAAATGGATCCCAAGTTATGCTAGCCCAAATCCAGCATAATTGCAATGACGGTCCATGGATGGATACCATTTATAGGACACTACTAGTTGGTCTCAATGCAAAGAAGGTAAGGAACAGTAGTAGTCTGAGCAATGAATACTGCTTGAACAGCTAATGCTTCTTCCTGTGCTGACTTGAAACCTGACTCAGACTTCTGCTGAGCTGCTTCCACCACGGAGCTGTAGGACAGCAGCTGTGGCAGAGGGAGCAGTGCCCCATCGCAGCTCCAGCTCGCTGCCCTGGCCAGAAGCCACCGTCCTGGCAAAGCCCGTGTTTCCATCCTCCGACCTCCTCTCAGTGGCAGCAACCCTGGGCCACAGTCTGGAAGGTGTACTGAGCGGCAGCTGCTGCAGGGGGTAGGGGAAATGGGTCTGCTAGGAGGTATGAAAGAGGGAGATGAGGAGAAGGAGAGAGACCTTGGGGTCCCAATTGCTGGACTCGCTCGTACAGTGAGAACATCAACTTCTGTCCCCACAGAAAGAGTGTGGCACAGCGAGGACAGAGTAACTTGTGGATGACAACTCACATCCAGGTGAGGTTAATCCAGGAGGTCGACATCAAAATGCCAGTTACTCAGGCAGTTCCAGTAAAGTAATCAGATGGACAACAATCTCTATCATGTCCTAGTACGTCTTAAGGGGAGGCCCAAGAACTGCATAGCCAAGTGGAGCTGCAAGTCTGAACTGAAGCTCAGACAGATGTTAGAGCAGACTGCAGAAATTCAAGAGTGTCATTTTTACCTATACCTAATTATACCTTTTTCTGAATTCTTCCAAAGGAAGAATTACCTAAAAGATATGTACAAGTCTGGAAAAAAAGAGATTAAAAAATAACACTTTTAGCACTTCTTGACACAAATCAGATGGGAAACCCTGCCTTCTGATTGGGAGTGGGTTTGGATTTTTTTTTTTTTTTTTTTTTAACTTTACAGCAATTAGAATGGTAGACAAAGGGTCATGCTCCTTTTTTCAGCATTAATTTGCAACAGGGTAAGTCCAGTGAAGGTGAGAATCTGCGTGTCACTGCTGGTCCAGATGAGGGTAAATGCATTCAGCAAGTTAGTCACTGTTACAGTGAATGTTAGAACAACTGAAATAATTTAAGCAATTTACTCATCCACTCACTCCTCCAACTGCAAGCAGTTTATACAGTAAGAACAACTTAAAAAAAAAAAAAAGACAAAAATCTACCAACTAGGCTGAGCCGCCATCCTCTCCATGTAATCCTTGGCCATGTTGATAGCCTCGATGTTTTCAGGGTAGAGCACACAGAACATCGCCAGGGCCCCAAGGTTGTTGCCGTAAATTTCATTCCACCGAGCGCTGAACTCCTTCGGGTCCCAGGGAGGAAGGTACTCCAGGGGATTCGACAGCATCGTTTGCACTGCCTCAATCAGACGAGCTGCAATGTGCTGGTGCGTGGTGGTGGCCTGGAGACGCAGAACCTCCACGTCCCCTTTGGAGAAGTAGAGCATGGGGTAGCTGTCATAGTTGGCGTTGACAAAAGGAACCATCGTGTCTGGGTCCTCCCTGGCGCCGCAGGCAAAGGCGAAGCAAACCGCGTGTATGAAAAACACACTTGGGGCTCCCCGTGTGTGAGTCCTCATTGTGGCATCAGATCTCCAAGTCTCAATGGCAGCCAAACCATCTTTGAAATATCCTATGGCAGATGGACGTGAAAGAGAGAGTTAGAAAATGAATCCGTGAGACACTAAAATTCAGGATGCTCTCTAGGAAATACGATTCCATCTAGACTTAAAGAACCCCACGTATCGTCCAGGTGGCTTTCAAATCATTTCTATATGAATACTTCAGACAAAATACCTACTGAGCAATTCATCCTAAAGAAAAAACTGTACACTTTGAAGAGACACCCTCCCTCCCACCTCTTTCTCTCTAGTAGCTGATACGAGGCGAAGGAACACACTGCCAGCTCTTGTACTTGAGATTTCATATAATTGCAATGGTGCCTAATATGAGGCAGTGCTGACTGTACTGGCAAGCGGAGAAGGGCGGGAGGGGAGGAGGATGGGGGAGAGCTGGGGAGCTTGTGCTGGCGGCAGCCAAGCCTGCGTGCTGCCTTGGCTGATATTAGCAGCTGGAGAGGGAAGGATGGAGAATGCTGGAGGTTTGCGCTGGGGTCATTTTATACTGCGCTTGAGGCCTCCGGTTCTGACACGTCCTCGTTTTCAAAAAAAAAAAAAAAGAAAAAAAAGAAAAAGTCAGAAAGAAAAAAGAGAAAGCGGCAGAGCCTTAGAAAAACAGCTGAAATACCTTGCCTTTGGGGCATTTAGGGTTTTTGCATTTATTATTATTATTATTATTATTATTATTAGGGGCTCTCCATTTTGCATGTGGAGATTTACTGCCAGCTACCAAGAAGGCTGAACGTTGAATTAAAGCGCGTATTCTCCTACGTACATGACTTCTTAAAATGTGCTCAAATGGCAAATCTATGCAGAGGTTAAATGCAAGTATTTAAACATAGTAAGTTACTTCGTAAAAATCACCAACTATCTAGTCTCAGATAAAACATGGCCAGGATCCCCCTGAGGAAAGCCAGCAAATTCCTAGAATTCTTCTGAGGGGAAAGGTTACAGAAAGCAGACCCAAGAGAGACAGTTTTATGTAAATAATGAACAGTAGTTTTCAATTATTAAAAGGAGAAACAGACAGAAGGAAAGAAAACCTAAACACAAATATGAAATGTTTTTTTCCATGGAAAACCTGTTGCATAGGATTCAGTCATAAAACTTGTACGAAGCTGAAGTACAAAGCAACCTTTTATTTCTCCCCACAGCTCCCTACCTATGGATGCCAAAATTTTCTAACAGAAACTTAGGCTGCTAAAACCTTATTTAGAGACCCACATCCTGATTCAACAATGTCATTAATATGTGCATAGACAATGAGACAACCTTGATAGGCTGGGTCCCTCCATGACTACTGGGTACGTGGACCCTCTAGGTGCTTGTGTTCAGCTCCTAAAATTAATTTGGGAGCAAGCATCTTTGGCCAAGAAGTACATCTTTTCTTGTGCATTCCTGCCTAGGGTAAAAATAATACTGCACCCTGTAACTGCCTACATTTATATATTACAGTACATAACATAATTGCTTTAACAGAGAGTAATGGAAGATGACATTTTCATAGTATTTTAATGCATTTTGCAAGTAAGTTTTGCCCTTTTTTGGATGTAAACCAATCATTACAGGACACATTACGCAGATCACAGGGTGGTTTATTTGGTAATACTTTTACTATATGTACATAGTCTCTCACCACATACACACATACAAAGAAACACGCACCGTAGTTTATCCAAACATACTCAAGTCTACTCGTATTCTCATCTATAAATAAGGAAACCATACAACAGTATATTTTGAAAGGAAGGAGGTAAAAACCAGCCAAACCAGTACATTATGTTTGAAACATGATGTCATTTTTTTTAACTGTTGAAAAGAACTGCTTTTTCATATTTGAAAAAAACCCCATAGTTTTTTTCAAAGCCTCTATGATCCTTTAGAACTGGGGACAGAGGAAAGAACCTAAAAAAAAAAATCTGAAAAAAGCAAAAAATGCCTGTATCTTATTCTGTGATGATCATACATTGGAAGAAGTTTCCTGGCTTACGGAATCAGAAAAAAATCCCAGCTAGCAGTGAGGACTTCATGCATTCTTTTCCTTGGTTTGATTTCTGTAAGTGCTTCTGCACATCAATAAGAATTAAGCACATACATATATTTAGGGATGGTTTTAAGAGTTCCCTAAATTAGGGTCTTTCTGACCAGAGATTAGGGAATATACAGTAAGGTTTCCCAGAACTCCTTCTTTGTAAATCTGGACACACATTTCCCAGCATTTCACCATCATCAAACACCTCCAGCGTTGTCTAAAATTCATAGCCCATATTTTAAGAATTCAATAACCCCCCTCATTTTCCCCCCTCATGCATGTGTGCATTTAATAGAGAAGGTAAACCCTTTGGGTTTTTACCTTGTACATGAGAAGCAACCACCGTACCACATTGTTCAGACTAAGAACAGTGTAACTGGAAAACTGAGCATAGTTTTTTTTCATGGGTATATTCATAGGCAGCATATTCAGAGTCAAGATCTGGAAGAAAGTCAATAGGCAGTGACAAAAGCAGGACTACAAAGTCATTTATTCTTGGTTAAATCCTATGATATGAAGACAATAACCCATGGCAGCCACGATTCAGTGAGGCCGGTGAGCCCTGCCCCATAACTTTGCAGGGCTCAGCCTGGTGTGACTGGTGGATGGGAGGCGGCAGCTAGAAAGCAGTCCACCTTCCTTTCCACGCAAACCTCTGTGGAGGCACCAGCCACAACCACGTGGAGACCATCGCCCATGCGAGACCCCAGGATAGCACGACTATGGCTCAAACTGCGCTACAGAGAGCGAGGAGAGAGGCAGACATTCCACGTTTTCTCATCTGTGATGTCCTTAAAAGCAGGGCCAGCAGAAGTAATAACGAAAACAATCGCAAAGCTCCAAACAGAATAAACCTGTGGATTTGCAATAAAAACTATCACCCAGATAGTGAGGATATACAAACTGGCTGGTTCTGGATACGGCCATGACGAACCACCCCTGCAGGGATTTCAAACGGCGGAACTGCCTTCAGCCACGCACACCACCAAGCACTTCAGTGACGAGGACCAGACCTGAGCACACACTTCGTTGCCTTGCTGACTCGTCCAGGGAACTCTGCAGGGCTAGTGGGTGGGATCGCCATTCCTCATCGCGGTAGCTGTTTAGAAACTACACTGATTGGTAAGATATATATGAAACCACTTCCAAAATTATCAGGTGGTTGCAAAAGAACCAAAGCACCTTCTGAAGGAGAATGTGACCAAACCCAGTAACATTTAGGGACTATTTAGAATTCATTACAATGGTATAAATGTGCCTGGGGCGGGGGGGGACGACGGGACCACCAAGCCAAAAACACTGAAGAAGAACGCATATTCAACTGTGTTGAACTCTATACTTTGAGGTTTCCTTAGTTAACTTGCACACTGAAAGCTAAAGAAACACATAGCACTGTTCAGAGCCACACATATGAACCTTGATTATCTGCATAGCTTAGGTGAAGCCAGACATGCACAGATAACAGGCCGCATAAGATCCAACTTACCAGTTGTGAGCGGACCTGCTACAAGTTTGTCTGATACACAGGGCTCAAAAGAATAGGAGTTTGGGCCTTCTGATAGCTTAAATTGCACTCACAATACCAATTTTTTTAAAGTTAAAAGAATTTCTTACTCTCGTATTACACTACATCATTACCAGCCACATCTTCCAAGAAAAACTTTACCAAGCAACTCAACCTTTTCTGAAAATGAGGGGGTTTTATTCAGTTTGGAAACCATGACCTGATAAAGTATTAAAAATTAAAAGGAGAGTGAAGGATGCTTGCCCATGGAACAAAATGCTAATATACAAAGTGCTTTGAAAAGGTTGTCGCTTAGTCCTAGACCGAAAGAGCATTTGCCATGATTTTCACTCTATTGCCAGCAGAAAAAAACAGTAAAGAACATCAATTATTCTAGAAAAAACAGACTAAATCTTAACTATTTCAGTTCTCCCCATCTGCATCAATGAGTAGATGTTCAACTGCAGCACAAAAAAGATTGTAAAGCTCATGCCAGTAACTGAACTGAACATTGGTTTATACAAATAAGTTTGCCAAATAAACTTGGCTTGATATACTATTTAAAGGAAAAGAGAGGCCCTGTTTACTCCTGCCACTTGTGCCCAGAAAGGCCGCTCCGGCAGAGAGAGCCGAGGAGTGGGAGAGGGCCAGCGGAGGGGGGGCGAGGGAAGGACAGCACTGTTAGCACCATCAGCTGGCACAGCTATCCTTGATGCAATCTGACCTTCTTGTGGATCATTACAGAAATAAAAACATGTCAAGAATCGTGGCTTTCTGCAGTATCAGTTCTGAAGGGCCACTATGCTTTGCGGATGCTTTTTGCTGGGACAACACTTGCGTCACTTCTTAAAAAGCAGAAATTGCAGGGGTGTCCGCTAGCGTCTCCAACACTAGTCCATGACTCGCCTCCGACACGGGTACCTCAACATTTACAGGAACAGAAAGGTGGGATTTCTGGTGCCTAAGACTTCCACGAACTGGAAGCATTGCAACACCACAGATTACTCAGGTTTCTGAATGAAGGAGCTCCCCAGAGCCCAGGGCCGAGACACGAACAAGTCAGACCTGCCCGCTCGGTCACACGTGGGCCCTCAGCCACCTCACTGTGGGACCCACCGAGGCCGTGGGCCCTCCTCCACTTCACTGCATGACCCACTGTAAGTCATAGGCCTTCCTCTACCTCACCGTGCACCCTGGGGAAGGCTAACGCTCAAACAGGAACAGGAGTCTCCAGCCAGGAGAAGGTGGATGGAGTCACACCCTCGCTGAGAGCTGGGTTTCCCACTCCTGTGCTGTCTTCTCCTTCTAGATTGCTCAGGAGATGCTGCAGGCAAACTCCTGGCGTCTCTGCTACGGATATGCTGGCTTTCCTCTGACCCTCCCTGCAAAGTGCCTACGTGCCTCCAGAGAAGGTCAGAGAAGCCCTGACACTCAGCTCGAGTAGCCAACCTCTATGCCTGTAAGAAAAAACAAATATTTTAACTAGTTTAAAACTCAAAATTACCATTTAATGACTTAGCTCTGCAGATTTTACAAATTTCGTCTTCTTTTGGGCAGCTCCTATTTTCCACAAAGGCTACAGTTCTCATTATTGCTGCCTGAATTACCCCCACAAGTGTTTGGGTAAGAATTGTGTTCAAATATTTAATGGAAAATCTGTTCCACCATACTGACAAAAAGCAAATCTTCAGGTTCAGCCTGCAAACTTTTACCTTAGACAATGACCTCTGGATCAGCAAGGACTTAACTTTCATAATTTTTTTGCATCACTTCTTGATAAAATACTGAAAGTGAAAGCAAACTTCTTCCACTCAATTTTTTGAGATGCTTGTAATTGTAATACTCAATTTCATGTTGAACAACAGCGTCACTACACTTTTGTCACAACTTAAGTTACATGATAAGATCACCTTGTTAAGCCACTCAAAAGTACTAGTACTAAATCGACAGTAAGTAATTTTAGCACCCAATGCTAAAACAGGTAAGAGAGTCATAGATATTTTAAAAAGAAATGGTCAACCACCAGCAACAGCTGCTGCCATACCAGTATCATGAAACCAATAGGTAACGTTGCAAGGAGATGTGCGTGGGATGTTGTCCCATTAAATGGAGATGGGTGTGCATCTTTTTGTACCGATGCTAACAGCAGCTAAAATATAACTGCTTGCCACGAGGAGTGCTAGGTTAGATCACAGTGGAGAAAAGCAAACTTCTGTAGGAACTCTTTTTTTGGCACTTTGTCCAAATACCTCAAGTAATTAGTAGATCTTTTCGCACACATTGCAATTGACTTTGTTGCTGATAAGAGAAACAGCATCTATAAAACTGAATTAATCAGTTGGAAATGGTAGTGGTTTAAAATCACAACACTTACATCAGCTGGAGAGCTATTTTGTCCAACAATGTCAGTTTTACCACTGATCTAAATATTTTGCAAGCACATTTAAAAATAGGAGAGCAATTAAGTCCTCTAACTGAATCCAATAACATTTAAGTACTAAAAAATGCAGGGTAAGTCCACGAAAACAGAGAGGTGAAAGGGTCAACAGAGACTAATTCCCATATATATTGCCATTTGCTTCCTACCGACTCACAGAAACATATCCGATAGAGCAAAATTAGGCGGCAGACGGAGTGGGACCAAGAAAACTATAAACTTATCTTTGTACTGTAACAATCACAATAAATCTACTGACCAAGGTCCGAAGCTGTATAGTTCCCACATCAGCAAGTAGTACTGCTGAGTCCCTCTCAAAGCTGCGGGCTGGACACCAGTGCAGGAAACTCCCATGTCCCAGCGTAAGAGCAATCGGGAGTCCTTCCTCCGTCCCCCTTTTGGTCAGTGAGATAAAACCAGTGACCATCTGTCTCTCCAATAAAAATGCTGGAAAGGTGTAAAATCACTGCTTACAACTTGAAAAATACCTATTACGACCTTAACCACCAGGGGACATTACTTCATTTCTTCCTCTGATTTTTTCACTATGAGAAATATGCTATGTCACAATTATATAACGTCAAAGGTATTTAAAAGCTTAAATACTGAAATCCCAAATATAATTCAGAATCAAATCTACAATAAATAAAGTATAGCTCAGGTACCCAGGTGTTAGTATTGCACTTGTTCTGAAGTGATCTGAAATACCTAGAAAGAAGTTTTGTATCAACTTAAATGCCTGAATTACAGCTGTGCTATGAAAATCATAAAGGCAACCAGAAACAACCAGTTCCTATAGGAATTAGCAGTATATGACATCATGTCAGCAGTCAAGATTTAAACTTGTGTCTGTCCTTTGATCTACGCACAAAATTCAATGGATATATTTAGAGCAGTACACAGCCATGTGAGACCATCATTCTGGGAGAACGGAGGGTTGCACTCATTCTCCACCATGCTACAGATACAACAGCAACTGCAAAGCACTTTTATAAGTTTACAGCAGGATGTGTAAGGTATCTGCGATGGAAGTTTCACCTGTTTATTCCTTTCATTTAAAAGCTTATTTGTCTATTTTACCACTGTGTATATAAATTAACAGCGCACAGATGTGTGCACACTGAACGCATAACCTTCTCTGCCTCAAGCAAAAACAAGATTTAAATTGTCTGCATGCCCAAACCATAATCTGGGAATTTGGAATTTTCTTCTATTTTACAATTTATCCTACTGTATATGCTTTGTCAGTAATTTTTGGGTTGCTCTAGCATTACTATTCCTAACCTTTACTGGGATCTTTTATTCCATACTTCACTGTATAGAAAGAGTAAGAAAGTCATTTTGATATCCAGAATCCTGAAGGCGATCATTCCCAACCAGTACAGACATGCCTGTTAAGGCATCCACGTTCAGTGAATGAAAGCTTAGTCACTTTTACCATCAAAGGCATAAAACTATAAGCTACCACAGAAAGATTTCCTTTCGAGCACCAGCATTTTATCCTGAGCTAAAGTACTTTTAAAAGGCCATTTCCATAATTTAAAATATAGGGGTTTTTTGCAGAACTCTTTTCACAGACGCTAACACTGATGGAAGACAGTTTGAGAATTTTCACATAGGCCAAAAGGATATATTAACTACATTTGTCCGCCCCATTAATGTCCCAGAAGTCAATCAAACCACTCATCCATCTATTATATTGTTACAGCACACAGGGCACTTTTGGGGCCTGGGACTCTGACGGTAACAGACACCGCAGAAACACAATTTGGGTGGTGAAAACGGTATTCGTTTGGCAGCTGCTAAGTAGTAACGCATCTTCCCGGCCCACGCACGTAGAGCCATTGAGGGGTTCCGTAAGGCTGTGAACCCGTCGGTGCGGGGTGTCAGAAACCACGCTCGGGGCTCCCTCCGACAGCAGCCTACGGCTGCGCCTCGCGGGGAGCGAAGGAAGAGATCATCCGAGGTAGCCACGAGCGTGGTCTCTGCGTGGATCGAGCGGTCCAACCACGGTGCGCAGGAAGAGCTAGAAAACCTTTGGAGGGCAATTGCAACGCCCAGGAGGCGCAAATAAAGGACAGAAAAAAACAGTCATGCGTGCAAAAGAGGAAAGCCAATTTTACTGCTGTCAAAACTGGATTCCTCCTCGTGCCTAATCCAGCCCACTCAGACTGCCGCACGCCATGCAGCTTCCCTCACTTTTTAGGAGGCCAATTACAGCACCAGAAACTTCTGATACTGAGACTAGTGTTTCCATTTCTGACTTTAATTTCTATCCTCTTTTCCAACTAGTACTTCTCTGTTAGCCTTGACCTTTACTCTTCCAAATACTTTAAATGTTTTAAGTCCCCTGGCTACTTGTTCTCCTCTACTACGTATAATTAACAGTTTTCATCCTTCCTGCCTTTTGTTTTAATTGTCCTTCATTCAGTTGCCTCCAAGATGTTGGAAATGAATGAAGTGTTTCTGCTGGAGTTTTACAAAACCAGTCCTCACTCCGTGTATATCTATATCTATCTACAGACTTTAGTAGCTGAAGATACCAAATAAATATTTTTATTTGTAAAGCATTTCCACAGTACATCATATTAATAGACAGGAATTCTAAAACACATCACATCCTTCAGTTGCTATGGGATCAAAACCCATTTTAACTATGTTTTCATATCCTGTTTATGACTCGGCCTTGCATACAAAACTATATTAAGATTTTATCTATTATTTATGAGAAAGTATTGTGACAGCGTATAGAAGCACCAGCAAAGCGTGTCCAAAGGCACCTACGCTAGTCAATTTACGAACGTAAAGACTGCAATCTAAGCAATTTAAATCAACACTTGCCTTTATATTATCTACATATAATCTTATGACGTGTGTATGCAGACCCCAAATGTGTATTCACATAGAAGAACTACTCTTTAGCTTGCTATGGGATAGCAGCCTCTGTGTTTGTAGACCTAAATTGCACCACCCTACCTGGTAGTTACATCTCTCTGCAGATCAATATGCTGTTTATTATTATTGGTACAATTCTGTTGTTAGCTCTGCTGCTTTCATCTGTTATTTCATTATCTATGGTTTCTCTCTATATATCTAGATATAGCATATAGTACCTCTCTCTTTCCCTATAGATAGATGTACCCAGATGCAGCTGATTTTTTCAAGGTACAAACTTGGAGAGACAATAAAATGCATTGTCCTGTAGTTCCTTCAGGGTTATTACTGTCCTCACTGCTGCCCAGAATACCTTTGAGAAAAGCAGGATACCCTTAATAAAAAGTGACAGTTACATTTTCAGGGACAGAAGCTTCAACTGCAGATGGAGTTAAAAGGCTACATTACTCCTGCACAATTTAGCTACTCACAGTTGGCATGAGCAATCTGTGTGAGTAGGTGTCAACACAACCATTAAATTACAGGTTAATTTTAAAATTTAGAATCGTGTAATCTCATTTCTGATTTGAGTTGTGCAGGCATGGCTCTCACAGCAGAGCTGAAACCTGACAGATCATTTTGGCAAGAGGTGTGATGCACCATGGTTGCAAGGGTATGATTAAAAGGCTTTAAAATGATGTGATATCCAAAGAAATACTTTCAAACAACTTTTGAAAATACTTTAACAACTCTAGGCAGCCATATGATTTGAACACTTAAGAGGGCATACCGGGTTTATATAAAATATTCAGTATTTTTAATATTTCTCATTACAAAACCCCAAACCAAACAAAATAAGAACACAGACTAGGACAACTGTGGTGAAAGAACTCTTATGTTAAAATTACGTTTATCTGGTAGTGAGATGCGATACCTGCCCGAGTCAAGTGAGCAGGGTCCCTACAATCCAGCGCCTGCTCTGAACAACGCTATTGCCGATTCCTACCGTATGCTCTGTGAGTCTAAGCAAGGGGAAAAACGGAAAGACAGACCAAACAAAGGTAATTTCAGACCGTGTACATAATGGCCGCATTGTGCCCGGGCTTTCACACCTGACCATGTCCCAAGAGCGGATGAAAGCTGATGTCAGCAGCTGATGGGAGAAACCATTTCCAGCGCTCTGTCCTTCACGTGATTCCCAACACGTCCAGACCCTTTCGGTCAGCTCTCCGCTACCAACACTTCACTTCTCCTAAACTTCTACTGACAAAGCATTCATGAGAAAGGTCCCAGGTGACATCAGCTAAATTTCCTTTTTCCTAGCAGGCTTTAATCCCCTCCTCTGCTCCGTTCCCATCCTGAGCAGGTAACCGAGTCCAGACGAAGTGCAGAGCACAAGGGTTTGGGGTTTTTGCTACTGCAGCTCTGTCTCACCTCATCATATCCCAGCTGGGCTTAGCTGGGCTAACAGACATTGGTACAAAGCTTACTCATGTGAACAGAAGAGTAGCTCAAAGGAAAGTCTTTCTGCCAAATAGTGAGTCTATTTATAAATACGTGGCTACAGTCCTGAACACAAACTGGCACCATGGTTTAACAGCTTTAGGAGACTACACTACTGTAACTATGTTCTTTTATCTACCCCAGCTGAATGGAGACAGCAAAGAAGGTGTAAGCAGCCAGGACAAACTTGCTGCTGAGATACCATATTTACTAATTAAACAGAACTTGCTAAGCAAAAGTCTTATTCTCTTTCACTCGCCAGACACTTGGATTACCAAGTCTAAACCAGGAAACAATGGTTACGGAAAGTTGTTTGTTTCTTTATTTTTTTAATCCCTTCAGAAAAAAAAAAACCCCAAAACAACAGGGAAGACGGGCTTTATTTCTTGCAAAATGTCCAGGAACAATAGCAGTAGTAACTAAATTTCTTTCTGCTCATTGCTAGAGTATGTTGTGGGTGCCAGATGTGCAAGTTTCCACACACAAGCCAAAGAAGTGACTCAGTTTTAGCTAAATGCAATCACTTCTGAGAGAAGGGACACTTCGGTTTTTACAGAGTCATTTACAGCCTCATTTAACCCTAGTTCTCACTGCTCAGACTGCTGGGTACTGATGGATGTGACCATTTCTCCACCAGCATATAAACTCACTATGTTCATTCACAAGCCAACAGCTGCCTGGTGATGGGAATTACTTTCTATCACCACTGATCTAGGCGTTATTTGAATTCAGTTTTGAAAAGGCTTATGTGCTTGCTGTCATTGTACCTGAGGAAAAGAAGTGGTACACACAGACCTCATGAGCACAGTGTTTCTAAAGGCTCATGCCTTTAGAAAGTACCAAAACTGAGACAGCACTCTAAAACTAGCTTCTGGCTACTCCTTTTTACTTATAACTGTTTGCAACCTATGAAAATCACTTCTAACATTTAGCCAGGTAATTAAACACATTTTCCTCTCCATTGTGGTGCGGACATTTACTAAATATCTAGTTACAATAACTAATACACACTGTAAAAAAACCGACCTCGCTTAGGCAACCAGAATCTATCAACTTTTACCATAGGCAATCAATTTGTTCAGGTCATGTATTTCTTCCTTTGCAACCCATATCCTCTGTGACCAAAGAACAGGTTTTAGAAGAGATTGTATATGAATACGCAGTGGAAAACCAGCACCAAGTGTCTTCTGAGGTGAGTCTCCACAGCAGAGGTTACAGATATGTTCATAAACTATTCTCATCTCTTGCTCTTGTATTAAGTAACACCACTCAGTTTTTTTCATGCCAATTCAAAATTATGCAAAGTACCACAATGCTTCAAACAAAACAACAAAAGGAAGCTCTCATTTTGAATAACAAGAAAAGAAAATGACATTTTCTTAAAGTACCAGTAGTTCTGTCCCAGTAAAATACGCTGTTATTAGTGTATTTTGGTTTCATGCCCTAGTGAAATTTACAGATAGTAAAGAAAATGGCAGTGCAGAACTGCTACTTTGTTGACTTCCGCTAAAAACTGAGCTAATTTAGGTCACTGAAGAAACACACATAAGCAATGACACATAGTAAAAGAACTCATGGTTGAAATAATATTTAGCGCTTCTGTAGAAAAATGCACCCAAGGATCTCCAAGTAGTTATGAAACAAATTAATTAATTAAACTTCTCAACACCCCTGTGAAGCAAGCAGGCACATTTATCTGTTTTATGAGGAAGGAAGCAGAGCCATGGAGAGGTGGAGTGACTTGCCCGAGGCTACCCAGCAAGAGTCTTTCAGAGTAATAAACAGCATCTGAATTATTGATTCCCACTGTTGCCCTTCAGCTGAATTGTTCCTTTTTTGAAATACTGCAATGAGTTATAATAATTGTTGGCATGATAAACATAATGTGGCAATATTTAGCCGAGATTTTCTTTGTCTTTGTTTAGACTACATTAAAACTTTAGTGTTATTTAAATTGCAATTGATCTTCTTAGGATGACCCAAAATCTCCAACTAGTTGAGCAATACTTCCTGTATTTCATTCACAATTGTATCTATTTCTTATATTGCCATCGCTTACGTCCAAAAAGGAAGCCACTCCAGCTTGAAAACGCAGGAAAACATCGCAGCCTTTATATTGTTTCAAGAGGGAATGACAGAAAAGCAGAGAGAATGGCTACTTTCATTCATACCAAACCGAACTGTAAGAGCTGGCACGAGACGCAGCAAGCGACGATGCATCGCTTTCATGCAATGCGAGCTAAAGGAATCGCGACTTGCCGTCCTGGGGCTGAGGAGACCCGAGCTTCCCGAGCTAACAGCTGCGGTCCCAGGTCACTTTTCCAACCAAAAAAATAAAAAAGGAAAAGCGGCAGGAAGTTGCATGGGGCAAACCGCTCTTTTCCTGTCTCTCGGCTTCCCTGCGTGCCAGACAAGGATGCTGCCGCTTACCTTTCACACGCGCATGTTTGGGGGGCTTGACTCGTTAGCGAAAGGCTCGGCGGCTCCTGCGGTAACGGTGCTGCGGAAGAGCAGAAAGCTGTTACACACGGCGCCCCGAGGTAAAGCTTTCAGCGGAAAAAGCCGTGTCTCCCGCCACGCACCTCCCTCCCACGGACACGCGGGGCCCCCCCCTCACCTCCGGAAGGCTGCGGCTGTCCAAGCGGGGGTGCCCCGACCCGCCGGGGACAGCGCGGAACGGCCGGTGCCCGGCGGCTGCTCCCCGCGGGACGCCCCCGGCCAACACCCCGCGCCCACCCCCGCACCGGCTCGACCCGGCCGCCGCTCCCCGGGCTCTGCCCGCCGCTCCCTGGTGCCCGGCCAACGCCGCCGGCCGCCGGCAGCTCCCGCGGCGCGCCCTTGGCGACGGGGACACCTATGGCGGGGGGGGGAATGGGGGTCGGGGGAGCGCTGGGTCCGACCTCCTCCCTCCCAAATCCGCCGGTAACCGGCGCCCCCAGCCCCGCGCGGGCGGAGGGGAGCGCCCGGGGCCCGCCCGGCCGTCAGCCGCCCCAGGGCCCGCCGCGGGCAGGCGGGGCCGGGGGCGTCCGCCCGGCGGAGCGGAGGGTAAGGGACGGGCCGGGACGGGCCGGGCCGGGCGCGGAGCGCTGCCCAGCACCGCACCGCACGGGCACTCACCGCCGGCGGCCCCTGCCTGGGCTCGGCGCGGACCCGCCGCTCGGCAGCCAGAAAGTTTCTCCTCCGCAGCCCCGGGGGACGGAGCGGGGGGGGGGGGGCGTTTTTCAACTCAGGAAGAAAGTGACTCCCCCCCGCTCCCGCTCCACCTCCCGCCTCCCCGCCCTCCGCCCTCCTTCCTTACCTCTCCCCGGTCCTCCTCCTCCTCTCCCCCCCACCCCAGCCCCGGCCCCGCCGGCCCCTCACGCCATGGCGGCGGCGGGCAGCCCCGCGGCACCGCTCCGCCCGCCGGGGGAAGCGCACGGCCGGGCGCGGAGCGGCGGGGCGGCCCGCCCGGCCCTCACGGCCCCGCCGCCGGGCACACGGGCCCCGCAGCCTGCCGGTCCGGCCCGCAGCCCTCGCCTAGTTCTGCGTGCGCTCATGTGTTTGTTTATTCCTGGCGAACGCGCGGCCTTTTCTGCCCGGCTCGTACTTCACGGAAATACCCTCGTTCTCCCCTTCGAGCGGGAGGACTCGTTTCTCTGCCGGGAATGTGCTGGCCCCGGCACCGGGGTGTCGGCAGTTTGGCTTTCCGCACCTGGAACGTATGGCAGCGGCACCACGGTTGGGGTAAGGGGGGGCTGCGGAGGCTAAAGCATCCAGGGTGACCCGTTCACATGCAATATCCACCCCTAGTGCTGCCGCCGTACTGCTGGAGAGTAACAGGACCTCCCGTGCAAAAGTTCCCTCAAGCCAGCAAAGAAACAAAAAGCCAATTTGTCAAATCTGCTCTTTTAAGTACGGTGTGACTACTTACATAAATGTTTCCCATGTGAAACAAAAACGTGAAACGCCGTGACCATTCAAGCAATCACCCTGAGAGTTTTTGCAGCCACTCGATTGAAGATACTTAGGAAAGTAATATAAAAGAGGATAAAATAAATGATCCTTTGGAACAGTTCTCTTTGCTTTCTCAGTCACTATAACCAAGAAAATGTATGAAGTGAAGAATTCCAATTCTTTGTTGGGTTCCAAAAGCTGAGCACGTTTTGTCATCTTCAGCCTACTCTACTGAAATGAAAATAAAAATAAAAACACGTGATAGATCACGATGGTGTCCAGCTACCTGAAGTTTACATTTCACAAAGCTCATTCTTCATTTTAGTAATGTGTTTGCTGATGTTACTGAATCAACCAGTGGGCTCGGCTCCCTGGCTTTAAAATGTAAAAGCTGTGTTTTCTGAGGATGGTTTTAAACAGGCTCTTTGTGGTTTACAGTGTGATTTCCTGCTGTTCTATCAAGATTAATAAACTTGTGGAAACTAGACAAAACTAGAAACTATACATTTCCCTTCACCCCTTGTATTTCCCAGCGATACCTTATTGACAGTCTCAGCGTAATGAATAGGGATCCACAAGCTGCTGCTGCGAACTCCGAGAGCAATGCCAGAGCCTGGAATGAAGCCTTGCTTTTTTACCAGTAACAACATGCCTAAAAGCACTAAGTGCTTCAGTTTCAGTCATGCAAACACTAGATTAATCATTAGAAGATATGGTTCTAAACGCCTATTTGAATGGTATTATGCTATACTGCATTGATAGCAGAGTTGTAAAATATTAATGTTGTGACACGAATGAGCACGAGAAGAGCTACAGACTCCCCCAGTCAGACCAGATGTGGCTAACAGAACAATTCTACTGGAGTTATTTCTAAAATCGTCAGGATGCCTCAAGTGGAGGGAGGTGTTTAAGTACTAGTCACATGTCTGCATCATTAGGTATTTAAACGTATTAAGTATCCGACTCTAAGTTAAATGGAATTAGCCCTTAGAATTCTGAACAGCATAATGCCCGAACCGCTTTTGAAATGCTGACCTTAGTCTGTCCTTGTATCTCTCTATATTGTAGAGAAACTGCACTCTGCTGCCTTGTCATGACTGAGTACCCGGGCAAAGCGCGCTGTGGCTCCCCTATGGCATGTGTACCTGGGTTTCTGCCTCATAGAGGGTGACCTAGGCTGTGCTTGGGTCTTGCTCTGGTGTGCAGTTAGACTGTGGTGGAGATACATACACAGAGTGGAGAGCCACAAATCCTCTCTGCCTTATGTCCTTTTGTGTAAAATGGGGCTCATTTTACTTCCCAATAACTCATGGGTGCTTGTCAGGCTAAATAAATAAAATACAATTTACAGGATGATTCAGAGATATCTAAGAGAGGCAAGACCTGTCCATTCTAGATTAAACTCAGCATTGCCACTAATAATTTTGAAATGAGAATGACCCCAGGTTTAGCAAGCATTGTGTATCAAAAGACTGAAAAAATTAGCCTAAGTATGAGAAGATTGGAGGAAGATGTGATAACAGCCTTCAGCTACGCAAAAGCTGCTGAAAAGAAGATAATAATCTCGTATCCCCATCCTCTGAGAACAGTGTGTGAGTTGCAGTAAGAGAAACGTAGGCTGAATAGGAAAAAAAGAAAGTATCTGTAAGGGTAAATAAAGCAGGAGTGAACGGCATCTCTGTCCCTGGAGGCTTTTTAAGTTGAAGTTGGACATATATTTGACAAGAACAGTTCAGGTCTAGAAAGGCTGATGGATCTTGCCTTAGAGGAAGGGGTGGACCAAATGACCTGTCAAGGTCCTTTCCAGTCCTGTTTTGTATGATTATGTTCAAAATGCTACCTGCACAGGCAAGATTATGGCTCTTCTTTGATCTTCCTCTGCCCTTCACTTCTTCAGCAATGGGTATAACCTCCCTTGCTAAGGCTGAGTTTCTCTCAGTGGTTTGCTAGGCTTGCTGCACGCCAGTGAATTTGTTGCTGATGATGACAAGAAGAAAAAAATTAAACAATAAAACAATGTCAGTCTGGAGCAGAAATTGTTGGTGGGATCCATCTAACCTCTGAACATCTCATGCACTTTTGTTCTATACTTGGCCGATAACTACCTCTGATCTAGTCATGTTAGACTCTCTTTATAACCACAGAGAAAAGTAAGTACTTTCAGGGCAGAATTCATCTGACCTGTTTTAGACGTCTTCTTTAGGACATGACGAATCATGTCCCCAAGCTACCTATTCTTGCCACCAACCATAAAGTTGGTTTAAATGACTGACTCAGTAACATACCATCATACAATTTCCACTCCCTTGGTGCTTCTGTCCCTGAAATCTCTCACTCCCTCTTTGCTCCCAAGTATCAGAACCCCAGTTTATATGTTCCTTTCTTCTTTTTTATTGGAAAGGTCCCACTGAGATTAATAATTTTTGTAGCTGTCATTCCCTTCGATTACATCATGCGACACTGAAACATACAGCAAACTGACCTTTCAGGTGGCATTGCTCCAGAATGGATTTAGGAGAGGAGCTCAATTTACCTTTTGGAGCTGAAGACCAATGACTTGGCCAGGTTGTGCAAAGCATGTTCCATGGAAATTAGTTGAAAACTGTTCAGGTCAGAAACTGTTCTACTCATACGTCACATGCTCTTTATTTTTCCTTGGCCTTTATGGCAAGCCACATTACCAGGAACATGAAATGTCTGGTCTCTGTGTGACTGAGCCAAATGTATGTGGGAAATGTTGCCCTTTTCCAACAATGGCAATTTTTTTAGGTCACACACATAGAAGTCACTGTCATAGACACCAAAGTATACAGTGCACGCCTTGAAAATGCCCGCTGCCTCAGAGACACTGTGAGCAGCCAGCTCTTGGTTATGAGGTCTTGATAATATCTATCTTTCCCCCCCACCCTTACGGTAAATGATGATTGAGAAGTGAAAGCTTCCAAGAAGGCCCTGTGGTTATCTGGTTTTCAGGGTAGGGAAATGCACTTTATTTTCTTGCTGCATTGATGAGCTGGGTCATGAGGACATGAAGAGGGAGCAAGCCCCCACTGCTGTGCTTGGGCGGTGGGAAAGGAAGGCAGCAGGGCTGCATGAAGCCAGTGATGTAGGGCTCACCCTTTCTGGAGGAGGCACCAAGTGTCTGCTGATGCTTCACACATTTTAAAGACTTTGGTTCTCATTTAGTCATGAAAATGGGGGGGGGGTGGTTCCTTTCTCTTTCTTTGTGACTGAAGATGCTAGCCTAAAGAGGGAAGCTGTATGTCATTCAGTCTGTTCCACATACACAGCCTTGGCCATTCTTTTCTTTCTTCCTGCTTAGCCTATGCAACAGCATTTTTTTCTTCTTTTATTTTTCCTCTGTGTGTTTTTATTATTTTTTTTTAAAGTACCTCCCTATCACCAATATCCTATTCTCTGTGTGATCTGTTTGGTCTCTAATTGCCACGTAAGAGGCACTTCTACTTTTGTCATGATGTGACAAAACTTTTCAAATGAAAAGAGAGAAAAATACAAAATTGTCTGGATTCTTTCACTAATTCTCCACAACAATTGATTTTCTTATGACTGTAACCCTTGTGTTCCCTTTGTCTTTTGTGTCCAGCTGTGATGATTTCTGATCTTAGCACTGTGAGCTGAAATCTTTAGGACAAGAGCATTAGGCCAGTCTCTTCTTGGAGCTGAACTGCGGGACTGCAAATCTGGATACTTGCATAATGCTCACCCTGCCCTCCTCGATCTGGGCTGCTCTGCCCAACTCTTCCCCCTGGACTTTATTAGTGCCATATGAAGGCAGCTCTAATTTTCAAAAGTTGTCCCAATTCCAGCCTCATATGGGGGAATGTTGGCTATCTCCTCTTTTCCAGCCAGGGTGTGGACCAGACAGTGTCCTAACTTGGTTGTTGTTCCGACTACGTCCTTCAAGTTTATGAGAATGTTGCATGATTCATACCATTTACTACTCAGGGATTTGGGGCTCTGGCTCACTGTGCAGGCAATAGGCAGAAACAGTCGCAGCTCCAAAACTAGGTAATGAAAAGGAGTGGCCTGAAATCAGTCCTGAGAATCAGAAACAGTTGGAAATCTTGTCTAAGCTCGTTAGGATACCTTTCTGGCTGGGGCACACATTTAGTGTGGTGCAAAGCAATTTCTCTCGAAGATCTAGCCAGTTCTTTCCTATGGGTCTGTCAGGTGCCAGGTACATTTATGGGACTGGAAGGATGCGTTAGTGCAACAAATGCTTCTGCCTCCCTTTGCTTCCATATCTATGGGCTGGGAACGCTTCTCTCTTCCCCACAGACACAGCGTTTTACTCTTCTGCATTGTGGTAGCCAAAGTATCAGCTGGGTAGCTGGAAGGGGAAAGCACTAGACCCGTTTCCTAAACAGCTCTTCTTTGTATGTAAATGGAACATCTTTCTCTGCTTTACATTTCCTTTCTTCCCCTCTTTCTTGCTCTCACCATGTGTTCAGCCGGGTTTAGCCCGAGGCCAGCAGACAGATAGTCAGATGAGAAAGAATTCCTGCAGATTTCTTAGTGAATGGGAAGCTGCAGCATCAATAACCTCAGCAAGGAGAGGTAGAACAGTGGTGAGTGGAGACAGAATCACGGTCCATATTCACGTCAGGAAGACAGCAGACATAAAGCAGGTTGTATTGCATTTATATGGCAAGGTTTTGGTAGTGGGGAGGCTACAGGGGTGGCTTCTGTGAGAAGCTGCTGGAAGCTTCCCCCATGTCCGACAGAGCCAATGCCAGCCGGCTCCAAGACAGACCTGCCGATGGCCAAGGCCGAGCCCATCAGCGATGGTGGTAGTGCCTCTGGGAGAACAGATTTAAAAAGGGGAGAAAAAAACCCCTGTGCAATTGAAGCCGCAGAGAGGAGTGAGAACATGTGAGAGCAACAGCCCTGCAGACCCCCAGGTCAGTGCAGAAGGAGGTGTTCCAGGTGCCGGAGCAGAGATTCCCCTGCAGCCCGTGGGGAAGACCATGGTGAGGCAGGCTGTCCCCCTGCAGCCCAGGGAGGTCCACGGTGGAGCAGATCTCCACCTGCAGCCCGGGGAGGACCCCACGCCGGAGCAGGTGGGTGCCTGAAGGAGGCGGTGACCCCGTGGGAAGCCCGCGCTGGAGCAGGCTCCTGGCAGGACCTGTGGCCCTGTGGAGAGAGGAGCCCACGCTGGAGCAGGTTTGCTGGCAGGACTTGTGACCCCGCAGGGGACCACGCTGCAGCAGTCTGTGCCTGAAGGACTGCAGCCCGTGGAAGGGACCCACGCTGGAGCAGGGGAAGAGTGTGAGGATTCCTCCCCTGAGGTGAAGGAGCAGCAGAGACAGCGTGTGATGAACTGATGGCAACCCCCATTCCCTGTCCCCCTGCGCTGCTGCGGGGGAGGAGGTAGAGAATTTGGGAGGGAAGCTGTGCCCGGGAAGAAGGGAGGGGTGGGGGGAAGGTGTTTTGAGATTTGGTTTTATTTCTCATTATCCTACTCTGGTTGATTGGCAATAAATTAAGTTAATTTTCCCTAAGTCGAGTCTGTTTTGCCCGTGATGGTGATTGGTTGAGTGATCTCCCTCTGTCCTTATCTCGACCCATGAGCCCTTTGTTATATTTTCTCTCCCCTGTCCAGCTGAGGAGGGGAGTGATAGAGCGGCTTTGGTGGGCACCTGGCCGCCAGCCAGCGTCAACCCACCACACAGGTACTTAGGTACTTATTGTGAAACACCAAAAAAGACCTGGATCCAATAAAAAATTACGCATGTCAACTGATCTGTGCCTTTCAACAGCAGAATCCATTACGATAGCAGTAGGACAGTATCATTTTTATTGCCTTTTATTACTGTAGACAGCAAGTGGGTTTAGGTTTATCTCCTTCTAGCAGCTGTCATGTTGCCTAACTGGCTTGCTCCTTCTTTAGCACTTACCCTTTCTTTTCTCTGATGCTGACTGGAACAGGTTGGAGTGAGGGGACACCCAGCAGCATGTGGCTTTTCATTCAGCTGAATTGGTTGTTACTTTATGTACTCAAATGTGTGACGTTTCTCAAAATCTCAACTTCTTTCCTTCCAAATTTCTGCAATGTTATAAACTGAGCAGTATCCCCTGGGGAGCACAAACCATTAATGCTCATACTGAGAGAAACCTTCTAAAGATGGACTTTATCAGTGCTCCCTTAGAGCTGATTGCCACAGTCTCCCTCTCTGGATGCCAGATATGTTGCAATAATGTTTTCCATTTGTAACACACTGTTTTCAGTGAATGGCATTTGTAAGGCTTGAATCCACCTATTTTATGGAGGCACTTGATATGTGGAGCGCCAAGCAGACAACTAAACAACTGCTGGAATTCATGAAAATATTTACAAGTGGCTTACTTATCCCCGCCCCCAATTCTTGTGTTTCATACTCCTGTGTCTCTTCTTCCTTACAACAGAGATGTGTAAATGAAAAAGGTACATCTTAGAAACTGTATTTGAACTTGCTGACTCTCCATTTCTCTTTGTAACAATCTCGCTCTGATTTGCTGCATCCTAGTTGCAGCCAAGACTCAAAGGTGGGATATTAGATCAAACACAAACACAGGCATGAAAAATTAAATTCCACTTAAAGGTAATACTTACCTATGGAGCACTAGACGATACCATAGCGATCAGTTCTGCACACTTGATTCTGAAGCAATGGTGCTCACCAACTGGTTGCTCTTGTCGTGGTCATATATACTCCCTAAAGACAGCTCTGTCTCTGCTCTTAGTTTTAGGGGCTTCATGAGGTTGCACTAGTCTGCATCAATAATTGGTTATTGTGTGTATTTTTCTGGGGCTTTTGGGGCTCTGCTGTTGAGTATTTCAGGGGCCCCTGTAAGCGCCTCGTGATCGTTCCCTCATACGCACATCCATATTTGTGAGTCACTGGCGGTGCACTCTACACAGCAATGGTTTCTAAATGTGTACACATATAGGTACACATACATACAAATACTTTTACAGTTACTTTTAATAATATCTATCTAATAATGGTCATATTAATGGTTGTTAAATCTATATTCTTAAAGTCATGTAATTGTCTTCAGGTTACAACATCTTTTTTTTTTTTCTAGTTTTGTGTATGGCTTAATATCAGTAATGTATCGGGTACCTCCAAGTCCAGTGCAATAACAGGACAAAGGTTAGAGGAAAGAAGAAAACCCCACACAATAGATATATTTTGGTAATTATTTACTGTAATATAGGTAAACTCTGTTCCCTGATACCCTCTAGCCATCTACTGCCCTGTTGAGCTATTAATGTCAGCTCATGCTGACCCTCAGCCTTATCCTCCTTGAGCTTCATCTATACTCCGTTTTCCATCACCTGTCTACTACTGATGTAGAGATCTCCCTGCGTACTGTCTAAGAGTGCTTAGTTTATTTAATTGACCTAAAACCCCACACCTCCTATGAAATGCCGATAATCCCCTCATTCCCTTAGTCTCTGGGTTCCCATGTCATGGGACCCTAGCCCTTAATTGCTGCCTGTTCGTGTATATATATGTATGTATGGGCACTCATGCCCTTTTTTCTGGGCAGCTCTGAGGGAGAGAACAGAGATAGAAGTTCACTGCTGCTATCTGCCTCCAACACCGCTGCAGCTCTTGAACAGCAGCCCTCCAGTAGATATCTTTGAGGCCTTTTGTCAGTATAAGATAAAGGATTTTTTATCTCTCAATTTCATAATTCTAATTTCATATTTCTTTTCACAAAATTTACAATGGGATCTTCTTTCTCTGGTTTCATATAATTTGCAGGCTGCTCAGCACCTGGGAGTATCCATTTAAATTCTCAGTGTGGGCTGAGGTCTCTGGGGGATGATGTAGAAAGAAAACTGCAGTTCTCAGGTATTATTTTGAAATAAGGCAAGAAAAGAGTTGCTATATCCTGTACTTTTATTCCTCAGAGATGGTGGAGGCTTTAAAAATTAATCTTTTAAATGTAAATTTATTAAGCGCATGGAGTCACAATTGTCAGAGTTGCTTTAGTGTTGTGACAGAACAAGGTCTATTGAAAGTGAATGGACTTGTTTTCCTAAAAATATACCCTGAAAATACTACTTGCATAAATTTTGGACAAGCACATCTATTTTTTTCCTCCTGTATACAGTGCAAGATAGTTTATGATTTCCTTCACTCTTAAAAGGAATGTAAGTTCTTCAACCTTGTAAGAGGAAATGAAACTGAGTGTTTAAGTGCTTGTGCTCAACATTTAGTAGTCAATGGAAAATAGAAATACCTTTCTGGCTGGCAGAATCTGCTTTGCCTGGGCCACGGGAGCTGCAGTGGGTGCTGTGCAGACTGCTATTCTATTTGTGCTGCTGCCATTTTGTGTCTTGCACCCTCTAACTTGCAAAAGGGGCTGGAAGCCATAACGTTTTGAAGTGGCTGCGATAGTTTCTCACCCCCATGCAAGTACTTAAAAGTTGCTATGACCATGTGTGAGAGAACTACGTATGCACTCCGGCAGTGTGAGTGGGAAGCATGAGGGATTTTTACTACAGTTCTGATTAAATCAGTTTTGCTGCAGCAGGGGCAGAAGTTAGATGCGGCGCTTCAGATGTTTGCCCTTCTGTGAACTGTGACATCTGGTCAGCTGCAAAACCTCTGCAGTCTTGCCATGCTCACCAGAGAACTGCTGTGGGTACCCACCTCACACTGGAAAGATTTCCCTTACACCTTTGTCCTATATTCAAGAAAGTGATCAGTCATGCTGGCCACAGTACTAGTCCATTGACCTGTAGATAGGAATATCCAGTTCGCCCTGTAAAGATGCTGGCAAGCTTTTCGAGCTGGAAATCTCCCAGTCTGTTTAACTTCCTGGATTCCATCTTATTTTGGCCCTAATCCAGGCTCTGTTTTCAAGTTAAGCATTTCTATTTATAATGCTTAAGGAAAAGCAGGATTTGTTTCTTGCACCGAAAGCATTCAGAAGAAAACCTCTGTTTTTTAATATTTTTTTTTCTCTCCTGTGAGTCACCAAGGGCGTTTGATGTTCCACTTATTCAGAATGGCAGAAAACAAAATTATAGGCAACTGGATTTATAATGGGGTTGAGCCTTTCCCCTGGGGGGTTCTGGATCGGCTACGTGCCTGCTGGAAGGGCTGTTTCGTGGGCAGTTGTTAACAATAGGTGTCTGCGGCTACACCATTATAGTCATTTTACCATTATAGCTGGCACTCTCTGCAGAGATAAGCATCTTAGCTTATGTATCTTAGCTGCATGCTTTCCCTCCTAAATCTGATGCCATGCTTCAGCTGAAATAGTATCTGCCTCCAAGCATGTGTACGGAAAGAAGCATATTTTGTTTTAAAAGTCAGGAGCTTAAGTGTACCAGAAAACTTGCTCCCTCCAAGATGCTGAGGGGCAGCAGGCTGCCCCATGCCATGCCCCCTTGCCAGGGAAGTCACAAGCAATATCCTACCAGATCCCTCGCTGTAGCGTGAGACTTTTACCTTTTTGCACAGAAGTGACTTTATTTCTAAACCTGGCTGGCTCAGAAACTGTACTGTAAAACATCTAGGTTGTGTGCAAAAGCGTGTTTTACGCTTACTGCATCGTTCCCTGTGGTGGCAAAGGAAGGCTGACATGGAAGCTCTGACACTGCCTTCTCACTGCTGGCATCTCTCTGCTGATTTATATACTCTTACACTCTGCTGTCATTTGCCTTGGCATGATTTAATGCATACTTGGCCCCAGGAGGAAAGACTGAAAGGTGAAGCCACAATATTTATTTGGTATGTGGTTGGACAAGTCATGGCCAAACACTTCAAACAAGGCCACTGTGAGAAATGTAAAATCACATCTCTACTCGTGGTAAGAAAGACGATTACAAACTGTATGTTGTTCTACTTAGCTAGAAAATATGACTATGCATCTATAGGAAAGAGAAGCGCACTCCAAGACCAGGTTGGAAACCATTCATTTTGCCAGGGCAATAGCTGTTGGCCATACCCCACTCCTCTCTCAGGCTGGATTAGGAAAAAACCTGAGGTTTCTACAGGAGAATGACTGTTTCTCAGGAAAACACAAGTGAGCAGTTTTGAATTAGAGCAATCTCACAATATGCCAGCTTTTACTGAGGGATACATGGTTTGCAACCTGGTTGCAGCCAGATCTGATCCAGAGTGTGCTAATGCCAATGACTTGGAGCTGGGCCAGAGTTTGTATTTATTTTCCCTCAAACAAAGATCAGTGTTGTGTATTGCGTGTGGTAGATGATTTTCTGCATCCTATTTTACAATGCAGCAACTGATAAGTAGTCTCCAACTCACCAGTGAGGTATGTTACATTTCTTCAGTTTCTAAAGTATCTGTCAAAAACGTTGTTAAAACCCCTAAAACCTGTACAGCTGCTGGCAGGACGTGACCTGGGGGGACATGGCAGGCACGGTTTTCATTTGTCGTAGTGAAACGGTCATATTGTTTTCAATTGTTAAAGCCAACTGCTGCTATAAAACATCACACTAGGCAACGTGGGCAGGGCTAAAGGTTATTTATTTGAATGCAGATAACGTTTGGAGCATTATGGGTCATTGCAGGGGATGGGTGAGATCAGTGGTTACACAGTGTCTCAAGCCCTAGGACACTGGAGGGCCAGTCCAGCCACCCTGCCTGGAGCCCAGGAGCCCTCCTGCATCCCAAAAGATCTGCCAGTCACACATCGGAGTACGAACCTGCGTTTTCGTGATACTGCATCCCTGTTTTTTATGTTTTTTCCCTCAGTAGGCTGTCACGCCGGGCCGGACAATGGCTGCTTGCTACTTGCACAGATTTAAACCAGTTTGGGGCGTGCTGGGTCCTGGTGCCTATCATCAGACAAATTTTCCTGGGAATTCCCAGGAACTGTTGCACTATCGCACACCTGGGACTCAGATGAGCTGAAGAGCCCCAGCAGCCTGGGGAAGCACCAGCCTCAGAAAGGCCTGTGTCCAGCAGTGCCCCATATCTACCACAGATAAGCTATCTGCATTTGTTTATTTAACTTTTACTCACCGGGGATTAAGAAGCCTTTAGTTTCCAGGAACAAACCCTATTCAGGAAACACTTGCAGTGAGCTCTGCTTTGCATCAAAGCTGACTTCCCTATAGGCATTAATGGTATTAATTTATTAAAGGTATTAATTTATACTAGTTTTTGGTTGGTTTATAAATCTTTTATTCTGAGTGGGTCAAGTTTAGCTTTGTTCGAGGCTGTAGCACAAACATCTCCTTGCAGTGCTCTGTGATGATCTTGTCTCCCTTTTTTCTTTTTGCTGCCCAGCTATAAATTCAGAGAACATATTTTCTTCAGAAATAAATTCTCTTTATTTTAAAATTCAGACACGTGCTTTATACCAAAACAGACGCCAGAGAGACTTGGTATTCATCCCTGGTTTTAAGCAAAACTGTGGCTTTCAGGGCTATATAACCAGATACAGTGATTTTAATGAATCTTTACAACTTTACGCCTCCCTGCCGATACTCAAGATAGTTTTGCAGGCACTTCAGCAATCTTTCTGTCAATGGCCTCTCACAACAGAATCCAAGAAATGTCAGAGATTTCCAGGGGTTAAAAAAAAAAAAAAAAAGAGAAAGAAGGAAGAAGCAAAGATGGTATCTTTACAGTGTCATGTTAAATGTGGCCAGCTCCCTACCAATTTTCTGCCATGTGCATTTCTCCTCCCTGGTCTCCACGCCACCTCCATTTCCAACAGCTCTCCCACCGCCACAGCACTGATTGCCTTCCTAAAGTTCCTCCATTGCCGACCTCCACTTTGTAACAGGACCTGTATAATTTTCAGAGATTCTTGAATAAGAAGAGTCTTTAGTAAGAGCTGTTAAGTCCTGATTTCATAGGAACTCTGGCTTTTGGGCAAACGCTTCAATTATTTTTCCTAAGTCTTCCTGCAGCCACAGACTGTGGTGGCACATGGAGTCATGCTTCCAGTAGCTTTCTGTTATCCACTTCTTTCTCTGCTGCTGTGTGCTCCTTCTGGCAGCGAGCGCAAATGGCTGGTGACAGCCTCCGTCAGAAATGGGTACTATCACCTCCCAATTGAGCAAGTCCGTATATGTATTTCTTCTGGTGAGCTTTGTGTCCAGGCTGTTCTTAGAATCTGTCACCTTTCCATTAAGAAAAATACTGCTTCTCCACTGAGACGCCAGGAACCAAGGACTTACTCAGATGATTTTCACTCTCATTTTCCTTAACAATTCAATTTTAATTAATTTTCTTTAAAAAACAAGAAAAAAATCCCCAACCCACAAAAATCAGTTCCAAATGCAGAACAACAAAAGCATGAGGGTACACAATATTGGTTTGGACCATAACCTAGTTAGAAATTATTTGCAGAGGATTACTGGATTCAGGTTAGAATTTCAAATGATGTTGTAATCAGGGATCTGAGATTTTAATCTGGGTATCTCTCTGCTTAATACAAATCATACCCTTATCGTGGGCCAGATTTGCTGCCCAAGACATTGATGCTAATTTTAAAATTTCAAAATAAACTGAAGTATTACTTATTGTTACCTTATGTCAAGTATTTTCAGCCTACAGTTTATGAGGAAGAGAACGGCACTTTAATTTTCCTTCCTCACCCACCTTGTTGTAAGAAAATTTTTCTCAGTTTTTTCCTTATTTGTTTTATGCTTCCCTTTCAAAAAAACAATGCTTAATGTTGAACTGGAAATGCTGCATATTACTTGTGAGTATACTGGACCACAGGAATGTAAAAATAACATCCTATGTAAAGGTAGGAAAAAAGTATGGCAACAAAAGCTGGTATCTCTGAAATGAGGTGGAATGGTGTTTGTGTCTGATTCTGGCAGAAAATATTTTAACTGGTGAAGCTGCAAAAATATAGAGTGAGCTGTGGTGACACAAGATAAGTGTTAGCACGAGTTAAATCTGTTCTGATAATTATCTAGGCCTTAGAAAGTAAATTCTTTTTCTTGAAAACAAAGTTTCTGTTTATTGTTCTTTGAACTTTGAGGGAAATTTATCCAAAATTCTGCCATCCTAGTGTGACAAAACTGCTGACTAAAGAAATATCTTTGACACTGCATTAGTGACTGAAGGCTCCCTGTCCAAAGCAGTGGAGAACGGGTCTTTGGAACTGAATCCACGAGAACAGGATGCCTGTTTGCCTAAATTAGTCGATAAGAAAGCACATACTCAGTTTATATCTTCAGTCTTGCTTCCCTTCTGGGCTGAGGCTGTACTTAGTAAAGATGGCTCTATACAGCTGGGTACTATATCCTTCCTACTCTTGGAAGGATTTCCCAGGGAGGTGAAGAATGAGGGTTTGAATCCACTCAAGCTGAGAAGGGAACTGCACACAGGTTTCCCTCCTTCTGCAGAAGAGCTCTGACTCTTGAGGTATTGAAGACTAAAGGAAGAAAAGGCATGTAGGGAACCTTACTGTTGAATAGTGGTTAGGCACTTTCAGGAATACGAAGCATGTGACAAAGGCTTTCAGGACTAGCAGTCCGCATTTAGTTGCCTAAATCCCATGCAAGTCTCTTTTTGGGTATGATGCATCTTTCTCTTTGGGCCTCAGTCTTTCTGTATATCCAAGAACAGTTACAGTGAGAGAATAAATTCCTCAGAGCCTGCAAAACACTGATCTATGGTGATAACCTGGGCTGTCCAAGGTAACTCTTAATGAAATATGGCTGAGGGTCTGGTTGATGTCTTTCCTGGGGCTTACAGTAGCAACAGCATCACCTTACATAGGGATAGTACCAAAAATGTTCTTGAAAATGTAGAATGTAACTTGGGATGAGTTGTTACTATTACATTTCTCTTGAAGGCTTTGGGAAACACATGGAAAAAGCCAATAGCACTTTGCAAAAGGTAGTGGTGGTCAGAAGATTTAGAGAGAAGGATGCATTGCTCACCTGTTCCGGCTGGACAAGAGAAACAAGTGAAACACAAGTCTACACAGGAGTCTGCTTTAATCCATCATTCTACTTTATGAAGCATTTTCACCACACAGCATTTTCACCAATTAGCATTTGATAGCAGTTTAAGTAAGGGCCACAGGGTTATCTAAGGAAAAAGCCGACAACCTATTTCATAGTCACTGACTCCTCATTTGGCAGCAGTGCTCTTGGAGGGCTTGGGTAGTACCCAGCAGTTGCTGAGCTATTTGAGGAAAATCGTGTAAATCTATAATCCAGTGGTAAATCTGAAAGACAGAAACATACCATATCTGATTAGCAACACAGCCCGTATCACATAAAAAAATAAACCTGCCATGAATAGCAGTACTTCTTAAGGCCTTGAGCTGTTTGCTCACCAGCATTAGAACTCAATCAGATTGCGTGATCACATATTTATCTGACATCTTCAGCTGTCCAAGGGATTGACTTTCAGAGTTTACTCAACTGCAGTAAAGGATATTCAGTTCCCTGATTGCTGAAATAATGCTAGTCATTGAAAATTATTTAACTAATGCTTAAAAACTAAACAAAAATATTCATTGAGCCTAGATGGAATTTCCCCACTAGAACCCTTTCAAGTTCATTCTTCAATTTGTCACCTTTCTCTTTTATCTCATAAGAGGGCTATGTCTAAAACAAAGAAGTCCCTTTTTTTTTTTTATGGCTATTATAGCAAGATTCCCCAAACGCACCCACTCTTAGACCTTCTTGCAGTCCAGTGTTAACAACGTAATTTTGTACCAAGCATTCTTAGAAATCTGCACTTGTAACTTGGTGTACTCATCACTTCCAATCTGTAATGAACACTGAATGCATTAAAATAGCTCTGAACAGTCAAAGCTTTCTTTTCTGTAGCTTTTAAAAAAAGTCTTTGCTGCCAGCAGTGACCCGCCCACCCTCACAGCCAGAAAACTGATACTTCCCATGCTCACCTCTTATTCAAAGTTCAAGAAACTGAATTAAAAAACCATACAAATAAAACTTTATTCAAGAAACAATTACCCTTCCAAGAAATGGAAAAGAAAACCCAACAAAAACAAGGGCTAGCTCCTTCCCAAGTTGTCTGTTTAGAACCAAAGCAAAACATAAAAACTATTACTCAGCTCATCTGAACAGTAAGTTATTAATGACAACTTTTTGATGTTGTTGTTTGGAGTAAATTTGGGGTGATGATATCCTCTCCCTATACACTACAAATTTTTTGGTGCTCAGCAGCTTTTGTGAAACAGAAAAACACAATCTTGGCAGTTTCGGCACAAACAACAGGAAGTTCAGGTCTGTCTCACAAGCCATTCATACGCAGGCACCAGGACTGCATCCAGGTCTGCAGCTTTAGAACCATATTAAACGTAACAAAAGCAAGCAAATTAGTATTTAGAGCCAGCTGAAAAATCAGATAGAGGATGGAATAAAGTAGGAATGGGAGGAGACTTGATTGGAAGCAAATTACGCTTTATGAAGTGGGTTACTTTAGCTTGTCAAAGAAGTACATTTTCTCATTTGTCTGAGTCAGGGGAATCTCTGGAGCCCACTCTGAGCACTGCAGAACAGGCAGATGTTTTTCTAGTCTGCGGAGGGCCCAATGGATTTACTGGCTGCTGAGTCTATTTATGACAGCCATGTTTAAAACAAAGGTTTCCAAAATAACAAATAATAAGAAAAAAGAAAGCAAATATTTCTGAATATCTTTATAAGCTATAAAAAACAAATACCATACAGTTACTTTTATATAAAAGCTTTCACTAGCTTTTTAGCCTAGCAGTCAGGAGTCTCCCAAGAGTGGTTTAACCGAAGAGCAGCACAAATGAGGCAGACTTACTGCAGAGTTGCTTATGCTGAAGAAAAGAAACAGTTGGATCAAAATGGTAATTTTGTTCATATTTCCTGGTAAACTAGCTTTATACAATCAGCTTAAACAACAAACCCATTCTACGCACAAGACTCCAAAAAAGAATAATCCCTTTTTTACATATTCAAACCCCAATCTATCCATTTAAATTTTGCTTTTGTCTGAGCAAGCTGCCTTTGGAAGATGATCAGAAGGTATCCATATTTAAAAATATGGCAACACTGAAAGTTGCATGCAGCATGAAGCAGATACTGTTCTTCACTCATGAAGCTTGTTTTATGTATCACAAACAGGAAGAATCTTCTTGTATTTCCAGTTTTCCTCCTTTTTATCAATGGTTGCATTTGCAGCGTCTGCTTTGCCTGGCATATGCAACATTTTATATTACTGCTTTATTTGTGTGATGTATTTATGAGAAAGCTCTGGACTGATCCAGAAAGGCATACTTGGAATCTTAGTGGCTATAAATAAACACATGGTGAGGAAGAAGGGCAAGTATACAGGGAAAGAGAAATGAACATTTTTTTTTCCTGGGCAATGCAAAATTTATGAAAAAATGAAAACCCAGAAAATGTCATAGATGAAGACAGCTCTAAGTTCATTTAAACTAAGGTCTTTGAAATCTTTACAACCTAAAATGAATCACCATTGCCCTGGATTGCAAAAGGATCATGTGAATTGTACAGCAAAGCTCAATCCAACTTCTTTTGGTGTAAATGGCAATGGCATCACTAGATCCAGCAATACTGGCTCATCAACAAAGAACCACGATACAAGTCTGGAGTCTGCCTCCTGGACATAGCAGCAATTCATTTCGTATCTGGTCTTATTCCATATTATCACTGATGACATAGAGAAGAAATAAGCAGCTCTATTTTGCTAAACTGAAATGTTCGCACAGGCCACAGCTTGATGCAAAAGCATGTAAAAAATAAGATACAGTATTTGACAATAAAGCCAGTCTCAGGAAAAAAATAGTTGCTTATTTCCAAGTTGATCGTTTTCCTAGTGTTTTTGCCAGTAAATTTCTCCAGGTTTTGCTACTATGCATGCTCCAAACTGCTGCTGTC
This sequence comes from Harpia harpyja, assembly GCF_026419915.1. Lineage (NCBI taxonomy): Eukaryota > Metazoa > Chordata > Aves > Accipitriformes > Accipitridae > Harpia > Harpia harpyja. Next base: position 9,387,213 of record NC_068942.1, on the reverse strand, counting down.
ATGGCAGACCTTTGCATCTTGGCACCCACTTCTCATCTAACCCTGATGGAGAGTCATAAATTAGGCAGGGGGCAGATACCCAGCCCTCTCTGAGATATAATTTGACAGCGAGGCTCTAATCAGTCCTAACCTACACTGATAATGAATTCAGCACAAAAGTCATCCAATATTGCCACTACCCTAAAAACCCCACCAAACCCTGAACAAACTAAACAGCTTGAGGCTATAAGAATGAACTAGCTGGCTCTACCCGATTGCTTGAGGACCACAATCCCAGAATTTTTCTATCCTACTTAGGTAATTCCACCCAGACTCATTTTGTTCCCACGACACATAGGATATTCGCTTTTAGAGTCAAAGACTCCTAGTAGTCAGACACGGAGGGTCTCAAGGTCTTTCTAGACCCTTTCTAGATCTACAGAAATGTTAGTTATTAGATGCATCACCCTGAATTTCTGTCCCACTCCTTTCTTTGCTCCTACACCAATGCTTGAGTGCAAGTGAGTGATGAAAACCAGTCTCCTTTGCAGTGACCATTCAGCATTCTAGCGTTTCCCAACGGCTTGGGCAGCCCTCATGAGTTATATCCCTTAGCCTGAGCTCAGAAGCAGGACTCCTGCCCTGCCCTACGTCGCTTGCAAGACTCCAGCAGCCCTGGTATAAATAAAATGGCAATGATGACGTTTGAACAGTAACCACTGACAGTTACTGTGTTCCAGCTGCTGTGTTCCAGTTATCCAGATCCAGGTATTAAGTGACATTAATTACAACATTGTGCTATGATGCTCATGTATACCCATATCCATTCATGTATTTAAGTGTTACGGATGGATTTATTTCATAGTTATTAAGCTGCAAACATCTCAGTGTCTGTGTGCTGTCCAGTTAGTGTAAGCCAACTAAATGAAAGCCGCAAGCTTTTATCAGAAGAAAAATTAGAGTTCCAGCCACAAGGAAAGAAAAGGAAACCACAAGAAGAACGGAAAACGTAATATTCTCGATGAGTGATCAGGAAAATATTTGAGTAACTGAATGGAAGACAATTATAATCTAATCCAGACACAGGCCTGCTTGATAAACTCAATACTAACGTCTAATCTTTTTTTGAGATTTCCCTGAACAAACCAATACATTAAACAAATATAATCCTAACTAAGCTCTTTAGATGGAAAGCATTTTTTTCAATTAAAAGCACAGTCCAAGACTGAAACAGATTTCTCCCCAAATACACAGCAGAAATGTCAGGAATCATTTTGCAGTATTGACCAACAAAAGCAAAGCCAACATTTTTTAATCATGACACCACAGCAGCATCCCCATGACGAGTAAGAAGCCCTACAGAAAGCAGAACTCCCGTCCCCTCTCTGAGGTCTGCTCCCTGGCAGTCAGCAGGGCTGGAGCCATACGCTGTAGAAACCTCCTAGTAAACAGCAGGATTGCGTTCTTAAGTGAATCCAAACATATCCTCCTGATTGTCACCAAGGAAAAGGCACAGGGAGGAAAACTAAAACCTCATCAGCGATACCCAAGTTTTAACTTGACAAATCTTTAAACTGCTTAACTGTGGCAAATCTCAGAAGACACAGACAGAGCTCTATCTTATGGCTCAGCATCTAGGTGGTATAACTATAGGGGCAGACTGTCAGCCGGTATTAATTCTTTTGCTTTTACAAGAATTCCAGTAATTTACACTGGCTTAGAAGCTTTGCCACAAAACTTTGCTTATATTTCAAAGCTGCTGTTGAAGAAAATTATTCATTTAAAATATTAATTTCTTAATGGTAACAATTTCTAATAATAATTTCTTAACAGTGGAGTAAGCACAACTGCTGCAGGAGAGCTCACCAGTTTGGCTGGGCTGTCAAGGGATCTACTACCTGACTTGCCAACCTACAGGTGAACTATAACAGGTGCTGTTTTTTTAAAATACTAAATGTTTTTATCTCCTGACCCGTTTCTATTTTATAACAGTCAAAGCAGCGCTTGCAGCAAGAGCTCAGAATGTGAAGGAGCGTGCTAGTGGCAAAAAGAAAAAAAACCTCAAGGTCACAAGTAGATTTATCTGATAGCAGTTATTTTTAGCAAAACTTCTAAGGCTGATTTTCCTAAACAGGAGGTCAGATGTTTGCTGTACCAAAACAAAGCTCCCGAAATACTGAAGTCAGCATGAGGAAAGTGTTCCTTCTGTCAATTGCATGAAAGTCATTGCTGCTGTCTGCATACTCTGTGACTCAAAAGTTAGAGGAGGAGGGGGAGGAGAAGGGAGGGTATCTGTGCGGGGTGGTACGGGAAAGGGGGTACTCCTCAGTACAGGTATGCTCTATAGAAGGAAGTTACGAAAACTTCTGAGTTTGGATGTAGCTGGCACTTGCAGTGTGCTATATGAGCCAGTGCAGTTTATTCCTGGGCAGCCAAGAAAAAAGACTAAAACTAGCCTCAGTTAAAATGCAGGTTTGCTGCTTCAACTGCACCTACTTAAGAGCTTTTGCTAACACAGGTGTATTGGTCGGAGATCATGCCTGCGGCTCTGCCAGTAGACATCTGCGGCATGAGCCTGGCCTGAGGAAGAGCTTCACTGCCACTGGGGTTTATCACTGGTTACTCTTCGGCTGCTGTATCTAACATAGAAGGGGGTGACATTGGAGAAAACCCAAGTGACAAACTGGGGAGATGTGGAGCAGGAGCCTTGCTCTCAGAGTTTTGCAGAGGGATGAGTGCCCGGGACAGGGAAAGACCATCCCATCGTGGCTGTTGCCATTGCCCGCGGCGTGCAGTTTCACCACAATTATCTTGGGAGTAACAATTCACATTACTTTGGGTCCACCCTACGGCCAAGGAACTGCTGACCCTGGCTTGAACAAAACAGCTGTGCACAAGGCATGCACTAAACTCACATCTGAGACTGATAGAGTCTGCAGTGAAGAAAAGCCTTAGAAATTCCGTTACTGTTTTGTGTTTATATAAGAAAACTCATTATTTGTATGCGAGGGAAAATTCTCTCATTTTTGTTTAAGTTTAAATGGTGATTTTTGGAGATCCTTTGAGAAAATAGCCCTGTGTGGTTCTTTGCTTGATCTGGAATCAATCAAAAGAAAATATTGGACTACAATATTTTTAAATATTTAGATGAAGACTTAATCTAAAAAAAATCCTAAGAGAATGCCAAGATCCTACTAGCAGGTGTTAAGTCTTTCAGGGATCTGTTAATTAATTTCTGTCTGAATGACTCATCCTGGTTCTAAGGGCAGTGGGAAGGGCTTCTGAGGTAAGTTGAAGAAGTTAGCCTGCAAATTGTGTTTTCACACAAGCAATTGTGTGAGATGACAGGCATTTCTGATTGATTAAGAAAAAGAAATAAGTTGCATTTTGAGACTGCAAAGGAGCTATATTAAGATCCATGCAGTGATAATATGCCCCTTTACTTTCATTTTGAGGTAAACTCACCAAGATCAACCTTACTCTTCAAACTTGGGTTAATGTTGTCATGTTCCCCTCTCTTGTTAAACAAATGTTTTCTTTCCTTTTCCCTATTTTTTCCTCCGGATGGGTGACAAACATTGCTTACCTTAAGGTAAAAAGCCACACACAGACACACATTAAGCTTTTTAAGCAGTGAAGACAAAGCCTACATTGTTTTGTGTGTGTGTGTTACCATCTTAATCCAGAGGGAATATGTTAGGCACCAATCCAGAGTACATAAATGCTTCCAGCAACTTTTTCTTGTACATGTGAGCTTGCAGGTTATGTAAAATTCCAAACTGGTCAAAGAAATATTTCCTGTACTTGGTGACTTGCCTATTTTCACTGTTTTTCACACTCAAAAACTATCAACACTTTGTATTACCACCAGTGTTTTTAATGAAGCAATCTAAACCCACCCCGTAAGTCTGCGATCTAGTCAAAACCCAATTATAGCTTTAATTATAGCCTGCAAATGAAATTATGCTGCCTGACTTGAAGGATAACTTTAAAGCAGAAATTACTGAGTGGTTCCCCCTTTCTTAATGAGTTGCTCATGAGTTCTCCCTTTAATCTTTTAGAGGTGGCTGTACTTTGACATCTCACAGAGCAGAATAACGATGGCAGGAACATTTCTGTCAGTTATTGGCTAGGAAGTAATCTTTTGGGTTCTGCATGATTTGACACGGCCTTCAGGGACACAAGTCAATACACCTTTCTGGAGGAGGAAGGAAAGGCTGAACAAATTGTAATACGCTGAAAGCTGTCCTTTTATGTTGAAAATTACCATCAAGTAGTCAAATACTTTGGGAAAGCTGGGGTCTCAGACCCTCTGGGAAATAACTGGGTCCTGAAGACTTTTTGCAAGCTAGTTCTGATCTATTGAATAATAATTTGTTATGATTGAAATGCAGTTTATTGTCGGTTTCAGTTGTATTTTGCAGCTGAAAAAATAAATGGATTATATTTGTCTGTTGTGTTGAGCATGTTTTTCTTTCTTTTAAATGAAGAACACTTAAACCTTAAACTAGTTTTCTGGAACAGATGAATCAGATTTACATTATCTGATGCTTTTCAATTTACATATAGAGCAAGATGCTGTTAATACATTCAGAACACGTATCTTCTCTCTAGTCAATTATCTTTACTACCTGGTTTTTTACTTGCATCAAAACGTCAGAACCAGAAAACCTCAGAAATGTTGCCGTTGTATATGTATACCAATTTTTCACCAAACATAAAAATACCTTTCTTGCATAAAAAGTTTCATTATAAAAATGACCTCTTTGGCCTTTTAGTAGCAACTACCATTTATAGCAGCTAAGCCCCGAAGCAGTTTAAATCCTCAAAGCATTTTTATAAACTTAAGTCTTTAGATGGTATTGTGTAGATAGTCTTACACTGAAGCTGTTAAGTAAAAGCATGGTTGTAAGGTAAGGCATTAAATATAAAAGATTACTGCTAATTAACAAGTAATGTATAATATAGATAGTTCTATATGTTTAAGGAAATTATATGCTATTATTGTATTATTTGAATAAGAGCACATAATTATCACTCTAGTTACAGGAAAGACTAATCTAATTTTAATAGGAGCTGGATTTGACTTTAAATGATGTAATATCAATGAAAAGACATAGAACTAATATATTAAAATATTGGGGATTTTTTGTTTCATTTCAGCAATAATTATGAACGATACTGTTCAGGATATAGAAGGGAGTATATGGCTACATGCTTAGTGAAATTCATGACTTCCATGGTAATAGTTGATTCTTCAAGGGCATTCACCTTTAAAATACATGTTGAAGAAAGAGTGTGAGGTTTGCAATTTGTAGTTGATCTGTGACGGGCAGACCCATGTATCTGCGACCCACGCTTTGCCAGTTCTGGCGCCCCAGCCACAGCTGCCTTGGGCTTTCCATTGTGCAGATAATTTGCAAATCTAAGCAGAAACATGAACTTCTTTGCCATGGTTCACTGGCAATTTTATCATTATATTTATACAGCAAGCAGGCTGACGACTCAAACTCCTGCAGAAAGTGGCAGGGTACAGATCCGTAGGCGTCTTTAAAGAGACAGCTTTGGTAATTTATAACGGAGATTTTTCTCTTGTACTAGCTAATTGAAATAACAATAAGGCATAAAGAAAAACTTATGCACACATATGGGCAAAGCATGATAAGATTTTGTATAGCATGCAGGATTTAAAAAAAATGCATTATCCTCATGCATGACACAAGCTTAGTTATCAAAGCTCCAAAGCGTGAAATGAACTCTGCCTCCATAAAACATTTGCACAAATTCTTCTCTGAAATGCAACTCTCTTCAGCTGCAACATTGCTCAAACTCCTGTTCTTGCCTGCAGTAATTTTTAATTCTATGACAAACCTCACCATTCAGAGGTTACGAGACAAGTTGAAGAGATTACATTAACAATCATGAAATTTATAAAAAGCTTTTTTTGAGTTCTCCTTATTAGGATATAGAGCTCACTTTCTTAAGCTTTTCTTTGCAACGAAGAACAAAACAAACATACCACAATTCCCCCATAAGCTCTAAAACTGCACAGTTGCTTATCATTGAATTTTTTGAAGTCGGACTTTCATAAAAATACCAACCATAATGAGATTCAAAGGAGAAGAATTAGCTTGAAATATGCATATCATTTTGGGGATCAAAGAATTGTTAATCAAATATCCATCTGAAATGGTAGCACTGGCTCGTTATTTTAGTGACTTTTTCCTACAAAAACTTGCTTAGAAAATAAGATATTATTTATATTTGATCTTCTTTGTAAATCAGAGAGATCTTCTGTAATTATTGTTGGAATACCTATGTGATGCAGGACATATAATTATTTATATGCATATCCGCAAATTTGATCAAACAGCCACAGAGTAGTGGTTGCCTGCTCCTTGAATGTAAAGTTCAGATTATTCAGGTATGATAGATAAGAGTACCCGCCTCTACTTGGCTCATACCAAACTTTCTGAAGTGGAGGAGGATGTATTAGAAACTGTGGTTTATGCAAAATGCCATTTTTCAGACAGACCCCTATACCTTTTAATTTCCATGTGTGAGCTCAAACATAACATTCCCATGGTAACGGATCCTGGTTTGAAAAATTTGGCTTACAATATCATTGTGCTTGAAAGTGCTCAAAATCTGTAAGGGAGCTTTAAATGAGGAGAGGTTCAACAGCAGAAAATTGAAGAAACAGATGGATTTGTGAATGAGGCATGTAGAATAGGAGTAGGGGCATTGGCTTCTACCATTTTATTAACCATGTACTGTCAATATAATCATGAGCTCATCAGCTTTCCAGTACTTGAGAACTGCCCTGCTTACTGGAAGTGGGTAAGGAGAATTAGCTCATAAAAGACCTACGAAATGTTTAGAAAACTTTCAACTTAACTCATCTCTTAATATTACAAAGATATAACCATAATGCTGCTCTTCAGTTAAACCTTTTTAATGTCGTCTTAATGTCAAGGTGATAATGTCTTAAATGAAGAGTTTTATTTGAGCTTTATCTGATTTCCACTCCAAACTGAGGAAAGTACACAGGAGGTATTATAGAAGATCCTTTCTGTCCTTTGGGCAATTTTAACAACAAACAAAATGTCATTCTTTATGCACAAGGAAAAAGCCAATTTCTCTTCAGGGACTATCAGGGGAGTTTAGATGACAAACTGTGACGCAGTAATCTGCAATCCCACTAATACTTTGCTCGCCAGAGGCAAGATTAAATTTCAGAATTTCTAACACATCTTTGAATGCAAGGCCCTTTTGAGTCAGATACTGAATTTTCAAGTAAAGACAGGGACAGAAGCGTAGAAGAATGACTACATTTGATTAGCACAGAAAGCTAATGAAGAATGGATTGGGTTATCTTTTGTCCAAACTGTCATTTTACTAATTACACATACAATTTGTTTACATGTTCTGTTATTTTATAGTTTGAATTGCCAAAACCTGCAACAGCAGCATTCCCTGTGAAACCCTTTCCCTGCAATGCTCTTTGGTAAGCGCCATATCGTTCCCTTTAGTTACATGTATAAATTCTTCAGGTGAAACTATCAGAAGGCATCTGCACCAAACTTACAACATGTTGGCGAAAAAAGAGAACTGTCAAAGTTGTTTCTATTCCAACTTCTCAATCCAGATCTATAGCTTATTTTTAACTTTTTAACACATTTCCTCTATTTAAGAAAAAAGAAAACAGGCTTGAAGGGTTTTATTACGCAAAATGAATTTCTGATAACTCTCTCAAAGGAATTCTCATATGAATTTTGATGCAAACTGAGTTATTTTTGTAAAACACCACTATTATTGAATAATGTGGAATAATTTTTGGAATAATCTTTTTCAATGAAAAATGTGTCTTGAGAAGTAAACCAAGCTGTTCTTTATGCACAGATATATGTTGCATCCAAACAATCGATTTTGAAGTCAGCACATCAGCAATTGTCTGCCTTTTACCAAATATTTTTGCAGATTGCAAGCTGTTGGGATATTTACTTGTACGTGGCACTTACTATTGCTCCCATAGACGTAACAAAGGCCGGGTCACACATCGCTGATAGCGAAGCCCTGGTGAGCCCCCAACTCACGGGAGGCTGGAGCACACCTCCAGGGAGGCGGCAGCTCGTTCGGCTGGGTCAGGTTGAGCCGGGTGCCGCTGGGGCCATGCCCGCTGGTGCCGGGAGCTGGGCTCGTACGGTCGGCACACCGGCAGCCTGGCTCCACGTTTGGGCTCGGGGGATCTTGAAGAAAGGCCTGTGTTTTTGCAGCTTGGCAGTGGAAAGTCCTCTGCTGGTAGTTAAAGCAGATGAATAGAAAAGGAAAAGCTGGAGTGCATCAAACTCGCATAACCCGTTTGAATCTCTTCTGGCTAGTTATTCCCAAATAGCTGCAGCTAAGCTATGACTTATAACTGCAGCCAAAAACTTCAGGGCTTGGCAAAGCAGGGGCTCTCACAGCTTGCTGTGACAGGAGTCAAACAAGGTATTCGAGAGGAGTCAGGAATTCCTCAACATCCATAATAATGAACATCTGCTCTTCCACACAAACAAACAAGAAATACCTCTCTCTCTAAGAAACCAGAGATGGTCTTGTACCTTTAGCTTTGAGTCTGCTCTCAGGCGCACAGCTGCAAGTTAAAAATGTTATTTTTCCCCTGTCCTTTAGCTCTGGGGTACAAGTTTCAAAGAGACCAGCCCCTGCCCCAGCACCGGTCCAAGGCGGCGAGGGACGGCACACAGTGTCCCTCGTAATGGAGGAACAGACTTGGTAGGGGCTCCACCGCCGATGATGGGCAGCTATACTACTTGCTAATTTACACAGATATGCCTTTCTGGTTCTCACCCCTTCACCTGTAGCTGGAAACTCGGTGGTACGTTTGCGGACTAAAGCCTTTGCTAGCCCTGCAAAGTGCGCTGTGGTTGGGGGGAGCTGGCTGGGAGGCAGAGTTTCACAGAGTGTGGCTGACCGACATGCTTCCTCTAGACCAACACTTCCAAAGCAAGCCACAGAATGACTCTGGAAAAGGTATTAGAAGGGAGTTTTACAGAAGTTACCTTTCTCTTGGCAACTTCCCTTGGTATACTTGGGCTTTGTGCCTTTAGGCTGAAATACATAGTGCAACACGGCAAATATCAGAAGCATCAATAAATTGTGGCACCGTATGAGTTTTCTGTTTTGAGATATCCTCACAATGTATGTACATGTGTAGAATATGGTTGCAAAGAACAGGTCTATCACGTGTTCTGGTGTAGAAATAACTGCTGGGCAAATCTGAAATGCTCTCTCATAACAACTTTTTATTCCTTGGTCTTAAGCATGAAGTAGGGAACAGATGCTGGACAAAGTGATTAGTAAACTAAATGGTTGCTGTGTTCACAAAGCTAAGCACCTCATTCATTTAATAATTTGTTTATTCCTTTAGATATGGTATATCAATAAAGTTCAGTAATGCAAAATGACAGACTAAGGATAGATAGAGGGTCTTCACCACTGCTTCGTAATCAACCAATATGTACTGCAGTTGCAAACTTATTGCAGTATTACTGCTACAACTATTGCTACAAACCATCCAAAATAATGTATGGTCCCTCTGGGGATAAACATTAGTGGAAATCAGAAGATCAGCCATAATTGTACCTTTGACGCAGCTTTGATATAAGAAGGTAGAAAGCCTGAGCTGGTTTCTCAATTAGGTGAATTTTTGGAGAACAAGACATTGCTTGTGATGGCCTTGTTTTCCAGATAAGGAGAATGTTTTAGGCTCCAGCTCCATCCATAATGATGCAATTTCAAAAGCAATACACACATTTAAAATAAAAAAAAAAAAAAGAGAGAAGCACAGTCCTAAGCATTCTTGGCTTCATTACATTCTTGTGTTTGTTCATCTCCATTTCAACTGTAAGGAATAAATGAGCTGATGGAGGAAGGATAACAAGCCAGATCAGAGAGAAACATATGTGGAAGTGTAAAAACCCCAAGTAACTTTGCATGTGTTTGTTTCCTAATGTAACTCATCATTGAAAGCAGAAACAGCAAAGCACTGTGGTGAAGTCCTGACCAAGTTCAGGAACTCATCTACAGTCTGTTAAATGTTGCATCCTATTTCTAACGTAGGATAAATTAAACCTCTAATATTTGCAGAGACAAACAAACAACTGATGTATCAGACAACTATTAAAAGCACAAACATTGAAGTAATTAATAGCCACTAGCATTAATTGTTGTGCGATATGAACAGAGTATTTTTGAATGTATTTTGGATATATGTAATCTCAAAAATAGATCTACAGTATTAAAAAGTTACTATGAATACTACATGTTCATTAAAAAAAAAAAAAAAGCCATCTTCCTTACCTGCTATTGCTTCAAGACTAGGGATTGCAATAGTGCTGTAAGTGCTAATACATTTACAGGACCACGTGCGAACTAAGGTTTCCTCTGCATTTTCCAGGCCTGGCAATCTGTCCACGAAGAAAGAGCCCCACTGTTTAGATACAAAGTAAGGAGCTTTGAGCTGATCTCCCTGAAAGAAAAAGAAATAAATATGTAATCTTAAAAAAAGGGAAATCTTTCTCGTTCCAACCACGAGCATTAATTTAAGAAACTCCAGTGTTTCTCTGATTTTCTGAGAAAACTGTATTGTATCTCAGAACCAATGTGACTTTAAAATATTGTAAAGAAAAACAATAACTATCTTCCCCCCATAAGTCCCCAAGCTCATGTTTACACAATTTATGGATTCCCTAGGACATAAAAAGTTGGCTTTAAATATATTTCCCTTAAAAAATCTTCTCTTTTCCCTGTTTTCCTATTTTCAGTAGTGTGAATAGCCTGCTCCCTTTCTCTGCTGGAGAAGCTGGGTAACTGGGACACAGACTGTAATCCAGCCCGGACCTCCTCCCGGGAGAAAGGAGTCTCCTGGTGCTGGATGGAGTAACTGTGAAGAACGCATCATGCCACCTGTGTCATGTTATCTGTTCCTGAGCTGAGGAATGACTGAGAACAGAGCCGCAGGATCAATGGAGAGCCATTCAGTTGCCTAGCAAATTGTGAAAAATTGATTTTTTTCATGTATATTTTCAGACAACAACATGTAGACTCATGTTTTAAAGAAAGCATTAAAGCAGCATTGGGAAAACTGAATTTTTTAGCAGTTCATCTTGAAACCTGCTAAATATTGCCATGAGCAGCCAGAAAAAGCTCCAGGAGGCCTCTACAGAAAGATGAAAAAATGGAAGACAAAACTGTGAGCTACATACAATACAGAAAATCTGTTGAAGTCATTTGAGTGCAAAGTAACTTTTCAGACCAGCAAAGCATAAAAGAACAGATATCTTAGTGTGTGCCTTCAGATTCTTGAACTTTTGTACTTTATTTTTCATTTAACCCCTTTCTTAATAGTTTTGAGAATCTGCTGAAATAATTTGTGTGTATGACAGAAGTCCATGGCTTTTGATCACAAGAAAGCTGTTGATCCAGCCAAACAGACCATGTCAGTAAACACAAAGCCATTCTTTTTGTTATTCTGTGTAACAGTTTTTTCTCTGAGCGTAGCTGGGGGTGGGGAGGAAGTATTGATTTGGACAAATATAGATATTGGTTTCTATCTATCTTCTGATGTAAATAGGTTGGAACCACCACCCTGCCCCCCCATCTTTTGTTTCAAAACCAGCAGTTAACTTAAGAGCTGGGCTCTTTTGTGTTTTTTTTTTTTTTCCCCCCTCACACACAGGGACAGCATCTTACACTTTTTTTTGGCCAAATCTTATCTTTCCATGCAATTCCCAGGACTTCACATCAGTTATAATTAAATGTAGATGCTATGCTGAATTAAAATCTGTTTGCCTGCTGGATGACACATGCAGAAAACTCTTAAGGCCATTCCAGCTGTTCAGGTGATTAATGAAAACAACCCCAGTATTGGCCCACACAAGCGTTTGCACAAAAGAGAGGGCCTCATTTATTGACAGGAGAAAAAATTTGAGGCTTCTGCTTTTTGAAATGTATGATTGGTTCAATAGGCAATTAAAATTGCAATCTGAGGAAATGAATTGATTTTTTCAGAGGTCTGATTCTCAGAGTGGGAATTTCTTCCTTGTTAAGGAGGAGGGAGTTACATTTTGGATTTACAGCCCAAGCCCTTAATAAAACCAAACCCGGTTAGATATGAGAGTTGTCTTCAAGTCAGCTGGTAAAGAACTCCCATCATTTTGCTACTGGCTTATCTCCACATTGACAAGGGTGGTTTGGTAGTGATGCTAAATCTTCATCTCAAATCTGAAAAGAGCTGTCAAAACCTTGCCCCTGTCCTTTGGAAACGTCTGACATCGCTCTCCCTGCCATCCCTAACTGCTGCCTACACGATGTCCATATCTCACCTGCAGCATATGCAGCCTGCAAGGAAGGAAAGATCACATACCATGAAGCCTATACACCTGTGAAATGAGGCAAAAGTCCCCTGGTAACATCGCTACTCCTCACACGCCTGGAGACAGACGTTCAGCAGTGGGGCCAAGGAGCTCTGGAAGGTGCACCAGCCACTCCTGTAGTCCCCAGACACAGGGCTTGCTCTTGCAGCAGGACAGTAGGTCCTGGGAAGTGCTGAGCAATTCCTCTTTCCTATGCAAAACCCCCAAGTGTGTGGCTTTGCTCTCGGTATACTGGTCAGACAGTAGCAGGTCAGATGTTGATTGTGTCAGTTGAGGGTACGAAGCCTCAAAGACTACGTCTAGACTTCAGAGAAATAATGAAGGTACGAGCATTCCCCAAGTCCCAATGCTCTCCACTAAGTTAAACCACCTGGAATACTTCCTATCACCTTTGCTTTATTAACTGCAGACAAATAGGGCCTGTTAATAGAGCAGACAAGAATGGATGGTACTGATGGCTGTATGCTTTGTGCCAAGGTAATAACAGCACCCTTACTGCCAGAAAAAACAACGCTCAAAATACAGTTTTGCCAGCAGAATGGCAAGTATTTGAGGTGTTTCTGCCAGCACAGCTGTGCTGGTCACAACAACCAGATGTTCCCAAGTAACACAGCCATGCTGGGTGTGCAAACCTGCCACTGGTCTAACTTTTGCACAGAACCTGCCCTCCACAAGTCATGTGCAAATATAAAACATTTCACCCATGATCATTACAGCTAAACTTCCAACATGGATCACTATAAGCAGACTTCCTTTAAAATAAAATGCATTTCACTTCAGGATATTGCTTTAAGGATATGGCTTTAACTTGCCAGGCTTCACAACAGACCATCAGGTTGGTCTTGAATATACTGTTAGATTTGTGTTAAACCAGAATAAAGAGACAGAGCCAAAAGGCACAGAGGAATTAGCCCTTGTCTAAGGTCATGCTGAGGGAATCAGGGAAATTCAGGGGGTTAAGGGCCCTGATCCCCCCAACCAACCAGCCACTAGGCAATACTGCAAAAATTAGTTTTCCCTTCTAACTGCAAAAATATCATCTATATCTGCCAATAACTTCTTCAATTTCTACTCCATTCATTCCTATAGCCCAAGGTTTTTACACGCTGACTAGCTCCTCTGTAATCGCTTCCCTCGAAATCCTGGGATGAATTCCATCTTTTCTTCGAGTTTTCATTGATGGAATTGATCACACATTTAAAGAACAGAAGGCAAAAACAAAGCCTCCAGCCAAGCAAACAAACCCCCAAATCTGGGGGGAATCTCGTTTCAACACAATGCTTGGTATTTTATTTTTCCCCTGCATGCTGCAATTCACTTAGGAGCCGAGTAATTGCATGAATAGTTTTTAGTTTGCTATTCTCCTGCTCATTTGGTTATGACTCATGCACTTGAAAGAACTGCAGTTGTTACCATAATTTCACAGTTATGTGTATCTGGCTTAGATCATGCATTTAATTGAAGGGAAAAGACAAAAACTGCCAATGAAAATGGAAATTACTAGCCTCCCAGTTTGTGTGCGAGGAGGTTGTTTTCTTCTCCTCTCTGTTAGTGATGAAATACCAGTCAAACAACTGAAAGCAGTTTTTTGTAATTTCTTTCTGAAAGATGCAATTGCAAATTAGAAGTAATACTGTATTTCTTCAATAATATTTTGTAAAGATTCATAGAAGGGAAGACTGCATCTTGTATTAAATATTCAGTCCCTCTCTGCACACACAGCATGGCATGGAAAGTCTGCAATAATAGTGTATTTTTTTTATTGCCAATGAATGAGAAGGCTGATAAATAAGACTAAATCTAATTTGTTAGTGCCTAATTTTCAAAAACACCTGACTTTGTACAATCCTTTGAGTTGGATTTTCTCCCCTCTTAACCAAAGGGCTAATGGGAGAAGTTGATTAGGGGAATGAAAATAAAACTTTCATAGGCTTGTAAAGGGAGTCCCTTTGAACTAGTCCTGTTAAGTCAGTGGTGTCCAGCCAACTGCAGAGATATGGATGTGACCTGTTGTTCAGACTCCAGTGAGCAGCATGGTAATGAAATAACACCACTGACCTGCCATGGCCCCCCTGGTTCAGATTCCTTTAATCAACGCAATTCATTTCTCCCTTGCTTGCTTGCTGTCACTGGTAGCGGATGTAAACTGAACAGGGGTTGTGGGTGGCAGGGGTGGTGTCTCCCCGAGATACTGCAATCTCTTATCAGGAATATTACAGTGTTAGTGAAATGTCAAGCACCTGTCTAAAAGTCTCAATTTTCTGCTTGATAACTGCAGCGATAGAGAAGATGGATCTTGTGAGCAGTTGACCAGAGGTACTGCAGCAAGAGAAAACCAAATAAATCATCATCGAGGGCTTAGAAACACATCACTAAATAACTCCTTCTTTGTACTTCCAGGAAAAGAAACCTGTTCTGGCTGTCTGTTTAAATATGTGTGCTTCAAAAGCATATATTGAACATGCTTAAGAAACCATGGTTGAACAAACCCCCCCCCAAACCTTACAGAGATGTAAGTCCTATGCTGCAATGCAGCAGAGTCTCCAGTCAGAGAATGAATAAGTTTATGGAGGAGAATGAGTTATTTTTATAGAATTAATTAATTAAATTAAATTGTATTAACCTATGTAGCACTACGACTCACTCTTCCCCTCTCCCCCCCTGCTTTCTTACTGGGAAACACATTTTTCTTGATAGGAGACTTAAGTTTGTTTGTCTTAATTTTTGTTTTTCTACAACCCAGGAAAAAGCCTAAACCTTAATGATTACATTTCCTTATTTCAGTGACTGATATGTCCTTGTCTGACCTTAGTTTAGAAATCAGGATAGTGGGGGACAATATTAGATATGTCTATTAAAAAAGTAGAGAAATAGATGTCACATCTATATTGTTTTAGTCACATTGAAGTCATCCTTTTCTCCATAAAACCCAGGGGCTTTTAAAATGCTTCTTAGTCACGTTAAAAACATCTCAAGTGTAAAAGCACCCCATAAAAATCTTCCTATCAGTAAGTTAACTTTTAAATCACAAAGACTAATTATTTAAGAAGAAAAAAAAAGTTAAGTGCTTTTCAAAGCAAAGTGCAAAAAGCATATATATCTCTCTGCAATTAGAAGAAAATGACCTATTTATTTGGAACATAAGAAAAGAAACACTCCAAATGGAGAGTG
Organism: Harpia harpyja; assembly: GCF_026419915.1. NCBI lineage: Eukaryota > Metazoa > Chordata > Aves > Accipitriformes > Accipitridae > Harpia > Harpia harpyja. The sequence goes on along the minus strand of NC_068942.1, from coordinate 9,371,626 downwards.
AAGCTGCACTGTAGCTCCTACACAGAACACATTGGAGGTACAACGCTGCCACGTCGGCTGCCTGAGAGCTGTTCCCTATCTACTGTGTTTTTCGGCAGCGGAGAGAAGAATAAACCACAGTAACCTTCCAGCTTCTCTGGGAGAATTAAAGTGTGGCAGTTGTGCTAAGGCCCCACTTCCCAGCTGCGATCAACCTGAAAATCACATTATTTATCTGAGGTAACTCAGTAGTCTGCATTGGACCAGACTTCGAAACAGTGCCTCTTATCTGAGTGCAGCCATCACCAAAATAAACAACCTACGAGGGAAGCAGCAAATTAAAAGTTCTTTGTATATAAGGAAAGCACAAGCAAACTGTATTTCACAGAGAGAGAAAGACAGCTTTAAAACAACCTAATAAAAATTCCTCCCTGTTTACAGTTGGCCATGACATGCAGGGAAACATCATGAACTCGGCAGAGTTCAGGTGCTGGACTTGTGATAAGCGGCCATGAAATTTCTCCTTGTAGGATGCAAGGCAGGTTCTTGTTACTGAAAAGAAGACTACGTTTTTTGGTTAAGGGACTGCACATACAGCTCTTTTTCTGAGGTCTGCGATTTAGCTCCGGGTAGAAGCTCTGTGTCACCCAAGCAATGCCAAGCTGGGACAGGATGGCACCTCCCGGTGCGGCAAGGACAGTACGTCTGTGAGGGATGCTGATGCTGCTAGTAGCCTGGTATGATAAGCAGGCTCATTCTCAGCGCAGGTGGCATGAGGCTTTATTGTAACTTGCTTTATTCTGTTCCAGGAAACATCTGCAAGGAACCCTTACCTCATATTTTCCTTTCTTCTCCAAGGGCTCAGATTCAGTCTCCGCAGGCAGCGTAACTTTGTCCCCTAGAAGCTCCTCTAAGATGAAGACGGTTTCCCAGTTGCTATAGTGACGAGCTGGGAAAATATCTGAGTGCATGCTGTCACCAAAATAAACAACCTACAAGGGAAGCAGCAAATTAAAAGTTCGTTGTATATGAGGAAAACACAAGCAAACTGTATTTCACAGAGAGAGAAAAAGAGCTTTAAAACAACCTAATAAAAATTCCTCCGTGTTTACAGTTGGCCGTGACACACACAGATCTTATTAATATCACAGTTTGGGGTTTTATCTTCAACCAGCTCCATAAGGAAAAGGCTGGCCCTGCACACCCTCCTCGCTCTCACCCTCCAGGGGCATTGGACGGAGATGCCTGGCTGGGACCGGCACAGGGGCCACCGCTGAGATTTTTGACTGACAGAAATAGCCTGCCAGGAAGCAGTGGAAAAGACTACCAAGAAAATACACTAAACAACAGGAATGAATTTTGGACAACTTTGGAAACAAGGGAGAACACAGCATCTCTTGGTGACTCAGAACTCTTCTGTGCCCAGGGGGTAGTTTACCCCCTAGGGAAAATGTGGTCCCATCACCTTGAGTGGCATTTTCACCCATCCAGACCTGTAATTAGAATAACATGATCCTAATTTTCACTGATGCCACCTTTTAATCTATTTGATCTGTTTCATCACAGAGATTGTTTATTTCCTGATTACAGTCTGATTCTCCCCAAAGCTGCCAAAATGCATGACCATGCACACAGAATAAAACATCTAGAAAGTTTACATATTCTTCAGATAAGAAGACTAATATGCTACTTCCAGTTCTGGACTGCAGTCTGTTAGACAACAGCAAGCATAACCAGAATAAAAATTTGTGACCGATCACATCAATAACTTTAATGAAACCTTGTCTGGTGAATTTTAGACTGAAACAGGGTATTTTCAGAAGATTTACTCTCACTTATAACATACCTTAGGATCCAACTTGCCAGTCATCTTCTTCAGTAGTTCATAAAGCTGGATAGCATTACCTTGGGAATACCAGCCGGGCTTGTCCAGTGATAGCAGAGCCTCCTGCTCCTCGTCATTCTCTGAAATCACCAAGCAAAATCACCTGCTGTTAGTGAGAGCAGCCCATGCTCCTGTATTTGTGAGACGCGCGAGAAGCTGCCTGTGCACAGCTTGGAGATCGTGGTCTATTTTGACATTAAACCAGCTCCAGTGTCTGGCTCAAGTCCTGGTACTGACTGCGGGTTCAGTCAAGGTGTTTGGCAGCTGGGGGTAGGCAAACATTTGTGAGAAAAGATGCAGCCGAGCCTCATCTGCAAGGGCTACAGAAGAGTTGAGGAATCAAAGTCATAGGCTTTGCCTCCCAGACGCTGCAGCAGTGAAGGCAGGAAGCCACGCGGACCAGACGGATGGAGGAGCTGCTACAGATCTAAGGTGAAACCATGAGATTAGAGAGACTGTAAGAGACAGCATGTACCTTTCCCCACAGAGGAATTACCTACTGCTTTTGAACGCTGGCATAAATACAACAAAACAGGCTGAGGTAGCTCTTACGGGCATTCGCCAGCCTTAGATCAGCGCAAACAATGAGCAGTTCCAGTTAACACCCAGTTCAGAAGAAATGATGAGTGGACAATATTGCTGTTGGTGGTGTAATCCACATTGGCATATAGCTACACTGGCAGCTGTCAGTGAACTGGAAAAATCAGTAGAAGCTGAAACTCCCCAGTCATCACCAAACTGTGCCATAGGCTTCGTTTCTAGCTGGTCCCAAAGCATGTCCTGGTGTCCGTGTAACCTTACTGCTCAGTCAGATCCATGTGCTATTGCCAGATGAACTCTTAGCTTCTTGCTGGAGCCAAAACACTAGCCTTAGTGAACCGATAAACTAGAATTTCAACATAAATATTAATGTCTTCTGCCTATTGAAGTGGTTAAACAGAAGGGTGATTTTGTTATTCAGTCTCAGTCAAACATGTCTTATTTTTTATGCTAGAGACAGACGGGTTAGAAGCCAACAGAGTATTTTGATCTGACTTAGGTATAACATCAGGACTTCAGTTTTTCTGCTGCTTTATAGAATTTTTCAAAAAAGTACTTAAAATGCATTAGGAAGAAGACTAAGAGCAAACTTCATTTGGTTAGAGATTGCTGAAAGCTGGAATGCAAATTTTGGAGAACAGTGAAATGAAAAGACAGCTTTATGTTTAAGAGCACTGAAGATGTACATGGTGTACATTGGTCCTTAAAAGAAATAAAAAAAAGAAGCAAAACCAGGGAAATAGGTATGTGGAGAGAGGCAGTAAATCATTCTTTAATATTATGAACCTAAGAATTTGAATAAACGCAGGATTTATTCTCAGACAAAACGATTCTATATTAAGGATGTTTTATAAACTAGGGAAAACCAAGGAAATTCAAAGTTGACACTAACAATTCACGCAGAACTTGTGTGGAAATGTCTTTTCCTTTGTTCTTCTTCAGAAACCTAGCGATAATAATAATAATAAGTATGATAGCATCCATTAAAAAATCTTAATTTCCTGACTTTTAAAATACATTTGACCAAACGACTTTTGATCAAACAGAAGTTGTCAAGCTTCAGCAAATTTATTTTATTTTCCCTGTATTTTTAGACATATTTGTAAGGCTGGCTGAACAAGTAGACACAATCTTCAAACGATACGGACATAGAAAATGAAACTTATGAAAACAACTCTTTTGAGCTGCTATCAAAAGTTTCTTGAAATTTGTGAAGGTTTGTACAGCTATCATTGTCTCTCCATTCAGTCAGGAAAATACTAGAGAAAAATGGAGCTATTATGAGAGGGATTTTCAGAATAACCACATCGCATTTGCGAATAGGAGCCCTATGTATTACAGCAGTACCAGAAGGCTCTGGCAAAGAGCAAGACCCTGCTTTGCTACCTCTATGGAAAGGCATGAGGGGCAGTCCTGACTGAAAAAATTCACTCTAATTACAGGGTAGAAGATCTCTCACTCTGTGAGATCTATTACTGTCACCCCTAGCAATGGGATTCATCTTACTTAACTCGATGCATCCGGAATTTAGGTTCTAATTTACAGTTACAATCTGAACTAGTTGGCCAGGCTCCCTCAGTAGGCAGAGAGCACAAGAAGCACTTTCTAGAGGTGCCAGCTCTGGAGAAGGAAAGGATTTAATTAAGTTAGGAACTTTGCTTTTAGGCAATGAAATGAAGGGAAATTTCAAAGCCTGGTTTCCTCCTCTATGCTTGGAGGCAGTAAACAGCATTCAGATGTCTAATTCATTATGGGAGCACCTTGATTTTGGAAGGAGCTTCAGAAACCTGAGGAATTAGGAAAGGTCCTTTATAATATTTGAGTTGTAGGGCTATGGGGATAATGAATCTGAACTGGCAAACCTTGCCTCGAACCATCTCGTATTGGCTGCTTGTGCTCACACATCTAGGGGTGACTGTATCAATTTTATTTCTGTAATCTGAGGTGGGAGGAAATTAATGGTGTTTCAGTTGCAGTAAGTCATTAAAAAGAAGGGTTTCTAATCCACTTACATTTTCCCTGTGGCAAAGTATAGTCAAGAAAATTATTCTTCAGCTCTGGCTGTTAAGACCTCTTGTAGTAGTTCTGCCATGTAAAAATTGATACACAACTTAAAACCCATTAATGACACCATTGGCTCTGGCCTTGTAATATATCTTTCAGATAGCAGCTACATAACAGCACAGAAGAAATCTGCAAATTTCCTGCAAAAATGCTGCATAAATGTAGTTATGATAGTTCCTACCATATTTTAGATATGCCAAGCCTAACATTGGCTACACTCAGACAAGAGGAAAACTGCTGCTGACCTTCCTTCCAATTTGCTGTTATTGATTCATAAAAGTTCACTCAAAGGTCAGAAATGCTATAAATACTCCTTCAGCAGGAAGCAACACATATATAGGTGGGGATGCTAATGCTTCAGGTCTTATAAGCTGGGAGGAAAAGGAGACGTCCCGACAATTTTAAACAGACTGCATAACCAAAAAGAATTTCTCAGATGATTTAGACAGAGCAACTTGCTTCCTTCTGAAGTCTAATATATCACTGCAACCCAGACTCCTGGCTGTAGACTGAAAACATGCCACGACAAGAAACGTAAAGGTAGCAAGCAAGTAAAATTAAAATAATTAAACCCCCAAAATCGTTCTATTAAAACACTCACCCAAACCTCAACAGTGATTCAGAGCAATTTTCCTGAGGGGAAGCTACTCTTCCTTTTTAAAAATAACAACAAAAACTTGACGCATGCTGGGGCAATATTAATATCGCTGGAATGGTGATTTGCATATTGCTGTGTCTAACAGCTTGGGAAATGTTTTCTGATTCAGAAATGTACTCCCATCACCGTTAGCAGATATGTTTTTTCAGATAAACCAATTCACTAACAACACTCAATATCCTTTTTCTTGTGAGAATTTTCTTGCCTGCTTTTAAATGCGAGTTGCAGGTTTATAACACAGGCTGAGGAACATCTGGTTTCATTCTGAATGAATATGCAAAAAGTAATCAGTGAAGCTTATTCCCATTTAAATGACAAGTGATGGTAATTTACTTTGGCACAGAATCGCTCCTTGGGAAATTCTTTGCACACGCTTGCTTACTGCCGTCTGCTTTGCTATCCGTTTATGGGTTATGCTTGCCCAGATGGAAACCTGAACACGTGCAGCGCTGAGGTTGTGTCCACACTAAATGTTCAGCCCCGGGTCTGAACATGGAGCTCTATCCTTAACCTGGCTGGCGTTTACACCGTTAAACCCCAGCCCATGGGATGGGGCTCTCGTTTGGGAAGCCCGGGGTTAAGAGAGAAGCTAAGAGGTGAGGGTGAACTTACGCTTCGGCAGTTACTCACCTCTCTTCAGCCACACCTACACCGAGGTTAATTTTCATCAGCTCACCAGCCCTGAGGCCACCACCCTGCGTTGCTCCTCTGGCTGGGTGCCCTACGGCCGAGAGTTGGTTACGCGCCGGGGCGAGGGGAGGACCCGCGAGCCCGAGGACACCTCGCACCCACTTGGCTGGGCAGAGACGGGGGTAAGAAAGCGACTCCGAGTGCCCAGGGGGCCATGCCAGCAGAAGCTGTGCGAGGTTTAACTGCAGTGTGTGCGCAGGTCCCCGGCAGCCCCTTCTCCTGCCTTCCTCTCTGTCTCCTGACAGCCTTTTCCTCGTTGCCATACAAATCTAGTTAGAGCGGCTATTAGGGTTACTGATACTTTTTGCTCCTTTGAACTGCACCATAGAATAAAAACACGCGGTGACCCTGTCGCTGCTCGTGCCCGTACCTGCTCCTGCCTCTTCCTCCTCCTCCCCACGGGCAGCTCCTGCGGGCTCTCACCGCGGGCAGGCGCTTGGCGCGGATGGGTGTATGTCTTTAGCACACCGAAGCCCTGGTGACTGCCTCAGGGGGCTTTTGTAAAACAAGTACGTTTTATGATCCACAACTATCATACCGATATGCCTCTCTGTAATTTAAAATAATGTCATTTCAGGCCCTGAGGACATTAATATAAAAGCCAGGTTATGTTCCAGCCCAGCTTGCAAGCCCGGTCTGATCCTAGATGGCATTTTGAGCTCACTTAAGAAACACAAACTCTCTTTTCCAGAAGGGGACGCAGGGCAGGAAAGCACGTCATTTTACAGTCAAGACAAAGGGACCTGCATAAGTAAAATCCTTCTGGTGGCTTCTTCCAGTTGTAAAGAGGATGAGATGGGATGACATAAGCTGTAGAGTTCCTCTGGGGGCATGCTCTCCATGAAGAAAGCAAGTACTTACAAGCTTGCTGGGGGTAAAACTTCATACCCTACGGGCACCCTTCTGTAGGGCAGCACCCCAAATTCCTATGTATAGATCAACCACTTTTGCTGGGTGGTGTCCAGGATCCATGCAGATATTATTGTGTGTTTTACCATCCCTGAATTACTTCTGTGCCCTGGAAGCAGCTGGGAAAACCATCTGCCCGACACGTGCACCAGCGCTTGCCAGTCTCCTGTCTGACTGGATGACTGCAGGGAAGTGATAAAGAACAAATTATTCCCTTAGCATGATGTGCTGAAATAAAAGGTTAAGGCTTCCCAAAGTGACTTTGGCCATCTCCATTTTTGGCTGTCCAATCTGATTTTTTTCAGAAAAAGCCTGAAGATCAGTTCCCCTTCCTGCCCTTGCATCATTCTGCCTTCTTTTGGGTGGCTTATGGTTGGTGAGACAAAGGTGAAACTAATCAAAGTAAAAATTCAGTTCTGAAAACTGGAACATGATTTTTAATTTTACACAGGCAGTGATACATCTTTCTTATGCTTAGCAATCCCAACATATATGTGCTCATTCATATGGAGGACTAAATAACAGTACTACTAAAAGCTGGAAACACTCTGAAAGAACACCATAGGTAAAGCTGAGAGAAAAATACAGACACCATCCTGTGAAAAAAATAAACTATTTCATAATAATTCATAAGTGCTACTTATCCGATTACTAACAATCCCTTTTCTCACGATGGACTTCTGTTCTTTTGCTCATTTATAAGGCCTGGTAAGACCAAAGTACAAGATAGTGTATTTTCAAATTGCCCATGGCATAGAAGAACCACAGACTCCTTAGAGAAGAGAAACAAACAAACAAACAAATAAATAAATAGTTTTAGATTTTTAGTTTTACTAAAACCTTTTTATTTTTTATTAAAATCTGCCTTAGTGCTTAATTGTGCCAAGCAACAGCCTACGTAGAGACAAGATTGAAGCTTTACTTGTTTGTAGGAAAATCAGTATTTCCTTTAGAGAAGTCAGCAAGGAAGTTTCTTTAGGAAGTTTAGATTACTGTGTTACAGGAACTGAAAATAATAGCTCATTACAGATTTAGTAATTTGTTTTCAAATCTGTCAAAGCATTAACTTTATGACTTCCCAGGAACAGTCTGGCTAATGAACAAAGTGTTTCTGTTTAAAAAATTGGTATGATGAAATACAAGCAAGGCCTTTTTTCCTTGGAAAAGGAAAATCAGGTTTTTTTTGAGAATGATTCATCTGCAAGTTCATTTTTAAATGTAGTTCATGCACAGATTTGGTGAAGCGTTTTCTGTAATTTTATTTAATTGTATTTATAACTCAGAGAACTTCTATTTTGGAAGGGTAAGAGGGACATAAATACAGAATTTAATTTCTTCTTCTTCTTCTTCTTCTTCTTTTTTTTTTTTTTAATCGGGATCTTTGGAGAAGTACAAAATGGCCAGATAAGAAATAAATTCCTTCCCCAGAACAGTTTTATTCTGGACCTCATTTGTTTTGTAAGAAGTCTCCAGAGCCTTATAAATGAGGAGCTCCCAATATACAGACAAATGTCCCCAAATAACCCTATCAATATTAATATCATAGTCATCCTACAGATCCCTATATAATTATGGAGAGAGACAGGCTTTTCCAGAAAGCATGTTAAATTCAAGTAAGCTAGGAGAGGTATGGTAATTGAGCAAAAAAAAAAGATGTAATCATTTCAGGAACATGCAGTTCAGTTCAAGCAACTGTATATAACCTTTCTTACTAGGGTGTGCTTCACTGCTGTACAAAAATTTGAAGAGTGGATGGAAGCAGAAGATGGAGGGAAGCACAGAAGATGAGATGAGGGCCACCAGTCAGTTCTGACCTAACCTGTCACTTCAGAAAAATGTCTCAATTAATTTCAATAATTAAAATAAAACTAAGACACACAAAGCATCTTCTTTGCACTGTGCAGACTGTAATCTCTCAGCTTATCCTAACCCTCTAAGTGTCTCTAGCAATACCTACCGAAATAAAGCTTATTGGAATTTGCTCTTGGACCATACTCTTCCGCACTGAAAATCGACACTGCAGTGTGGTGGAGAAAAACTTCCTGCTGTTCATTTACTTTGGCCTCAGACATTAAAAAAACCCACCACCAACAACAAAAGAACAAAAGCTCTTTAATCCTCAGTTACAGAAAGACTAAGAACTTTTTTCCCCCCTACATCTTAATACTTCAGGTATAAAATAAATTACATAAACTAGAATAGACCATTTGATTCTGAACAACCATATCTCCACAAAGCAATATATGGACCCTGCTGCAAAAGGCCTTTTTTATTTCTTCAGTTCCCTAAAATACGTTATTTCAAAGGGCATAATAATTGTGAAGTAGACATAAGCATGCAGAGTTATTGCACTTACTCATTTGCCTGGAATACACAACAGACATTTTCATTAACTTTTATATGAAAACTATTTATACAGCCAAGTTGAGTTATGGTTTATAAGAAAGCTCCATTCTTTTTTCCTAACTTATTACACTATCGAAAATCCCTACTTTAAGTTTATTGATTAGTTCTGTCTGAAGTTCCAGCTCTTCAAACAGCAGCTGCCTCTGAAAGGGGCAGTTTTACATCAACCTTTAAAGACTAACTTAAGTTTCAAACTTTCAGAGGTAAAAAATGAAATTTGGGAATTAAAAAAATAAAATCCACCCAGGCTCCTGCCTGTTAATTACCATACAAGCGTTCCGTAGCTGCACATAGCGGTTATTAAAACCTTGCTCAGACTGTCCCTCTGACTCAGTAATTAAAAAAGAAGAACCCCACCCTAACCCACAACAGTTTCCTTAGCACGGTTCTGCTGCCGAGCCCGGCAAGCTCAGCAAGCGGCGGCGAGAGCATTCCTGGAGAGTGCAGGGGCCTGCCGCTGGAGCCTGGGTATCTCCCCACTGCTGTGTGGATGTTAAAAACTCAGACATGTTTTTTTTTCTGTCTGAAAAAGGGAGAATTCTCCAAAAAAAAAAAAAAGAGACAACTTGAAAATAGCTTATTTTCTCAGTGCTTCACAGCTATCTTGCTATTTAGAAGTTGTGAAGTATGCTCATTCCCAATATTTCTAAACAAAACTGGATGGCTTAGAATAATCAATTTTTTATGGAAATAAAAGCTAACACCTGAAACTACTGAGAGAGGGGTTCTGGCTCATCTTGACCCAAGACTTCTTTTTATCACATGGCAGAAGAGAATCATTACATTGCACACTTAAAAATCATACTGATATTAAAAGCATTTGAATATGGCTGTCAGGGAGGAAACTACCTTGGCATTGCTTCATATATGTACTAAATTGTGAGTATTTTTATAGTTTATTAATAATACTTAGCACTTCAAGTAATAGTAAAAGAAAAAATCTTTAATTATAATCAGAATATGATGGCATTAAATAGTTAAGGACCATTTTCTATTAGAAAATATAGAAACTGGTTCAGAATCATAGATATGACAGAATATCAAACATACCAGAAAAGAATAAAATATCAAAACAATCACAGTGGGCAGTCATGTTCAGTAGCAAATAAGACTTTTTTTTTCCTAATACATTTTCTGCCTTATATTTTCTTTCCCTTTGCTTAAGAAAATGTTCAAGAAGCACCAAAAGACAGTTCAGGACCTAACACTGATTTTAGCTTCAGAGTATCTGCCCTTGGAGATATATCTCTGTTCATGTATCATCAATGAATCCCAATGTGGACTCTGCAATCTTACTATAATAAGCAGGACCCTTAGATGCTTTTACCGTATTCTCTGCTGTATTTGATATTATTACTATCCCTTCTAGATTAAAAAAACCCCAAACCTTTAAAAATTTGGGGTTGTGCAGTGCACCCTTGCCACGAGCAATGCGCACATTAAGGTCCATCACAAAAAGCCTTTACCAGAAAGTGCTATAGAAAGAAAATCATTTGGAGTTGCGCTGGTGAGTAATTTGGTGGCACTACGCCAAGTTACAGCTAAACAGGAGAAAAAGGAGTACATAAACTAGGAAACCTCCCCAGACCATGGGTGTGATGGAGGGTGGGCCAGCTGGGGAGCAGGATGGCCAAGCTGCGACCGGCTCCTTGGGTGCGTGCCTTGCCAAGAGGCGTGGGGGAGCCGTGACGGAGGATGCCTTTGGGAAGGGTGCTTGTCTTTGGCAAGGGTGCTTGTCCTTGGGGAATGGTGGTCAGCTGCATACGGGGAAGACGCTGCACCCATGGTTTGGTCTGGGTTAGTCTGGCTTTTGGGACAGGGAGTCACCTGTTCTGCCACATTTCCCACCTGACCTCAAGCACTTTGTGTGTAAACAGAAGCATTAAAAGCTCCCCCATAGCAGAAGTCCTATGAGTGTACATATATTAAGGTTCATGAAGTATTTTGGTACAGTGGCAACAATAGCCATTTAAGTGGCTTAGGAGGGAGAAGTGAGATGCAGATGGGAGAGGTAGAACTGGATTTATGTAGACTCTGGATAAAAGAAGAAATAACTGTGCTATGATGTTGCTCAGGCCATGAATGCCGAGATGAGGGACAGCGGGAAAACTTCTCCTGGGGGCCAGAGAAAAGCAGAAATATTTTCACCTTCTTTGCATCGCTCTGTGCCTCTCCTGCCCCTTAGCAGCTCCTGTGTACGTAGGGCGTGAACACCCAGCTTCCCGTTGAGCCTTACAACCTGTGGCAGATGGGGAGCAGAAGGGAAGGACAAGACATGTCCTTGTGTGCATGTGACAGAAGATAGAGGGGTGACGGCAAGTTCAGTCTTGAGGTCTGGGGAAAATTCCATGGCCCTGTAGACCACAGTCATGGATGAATTCAAAGGAGGGACAAAGAACGTGACAGGGTTAGAACAACTGGCAGATATTTCAGATGCTTTTTAAGGTCTGCTATGGGGCCAGGTCTGTCAGGGAACACCAGAATGAAAAAGACCAAGAAATCCTATTCCTATTAGATCTGTTGAGATATAGTAGAACTTCATATTTAATAAACAAAATGAAACATGTTAGGAAATTAATGTTCTAACAAAGAGGAAAAGTTTTTATGTGTGAAAGAGTCACTGAAAATCTCAGAACAATGTAACCAGGTTGGAGATGGCAAGGAAAAATGGAAACTATTCCTTTCTGGCATAAGTACATTTAGTTACTCTTTGATGGGAAGACTGACCTGAAAGTTTTGTAGTAATGAGTTTTTTGAAGAAGTAAAAGAGAAAGGATTCCTGTGACGCTTCCTATAATGCTTTTCCAGTTCCTTACCTGTGCACTTTGCGTGGTTTGCAAAACCACTTAGTGTCTATATGAAAATGCGCTTTGTTTCTCAGAACCAAGAGCATTGTGCCAGATCTCTGTATGCAGGAATTTCACAGATAAAATCTCTCGCTACTGTTATTCCAGAAAAAATAATCATCTTGGAAGGCTCAGCCTTAGTCTGGCAGTATCACAGAGACACCTGGGATCTGTGGACAGTAATAATATATAAAGTGGTTTCACAGCAGATAAGAATCAGGTTAGAATGAACGTGTTTACTAATGAAGAGAATAAGTCCTGGGGTCGCCAACTCTACCTAGAACAACATGCAACAGACATATTGAATTTTAAGACATTTGGACTCCTATGTGAAAAATAAAGAAAAACTGAAGTACAAAGAGAGCGAGGAAGAAGATGGCACATCACTTTTACCTTTTCCTGAGCTTTCAGCTTGCAAGAAGTAATTCCCTTCTGAACATCAGCTGCAGAGGACTTCCTACTCATCTAAACAATGCAGTGTCCCACGATCACTTGCCATCCAAGAAATGTCCAGTTTTGTGTTCTCTGACCTTTGTTGAGTGGGAGAGGCAGAGCTGCTGCTGAACTAAGTAACTATCTAGCCACCTAGGATTTCCTCCATGCAGGATAAGTCCACACCTGCTATCTATTGCAGCTGTCCTCTGCCACTAACTGCTTTGCAGCGCTCCTGGGTGCTTCGTAAGCATTAGGCAAGCCTTGGTCTTTAGAAACCGGTAAACTGAGGCAGAGATTCAGTGTCATATCAAAGTGAACCAGATCTCAGCCCAGGCTTTGGTCACAATTCCTCCTCGTGTTCCCAGCTCATTTCTAGGGCTTCCTAACTAGCTCCTTTCACTACTTGCTTCCAATAGCAGATCTGATGCCTGCAGTACAAAAATCAACATGTGCTTTCTGTGAAAAACAATTCTGCAGACTAACCTTATAAAAGCTTGACATTTTGGAAGAACACACAAGAGAACTCTAAAGCTTCTTAATGAAAACCAGCACATACAGATTCATGGAAACTATGCTGAAGGGAAGCTTTCTGCAGTGGTTGCCAGCCCTCATTTTGCCAGGAATGTATCATACACAAACCTCTATATTTGCTCTACTACAAACTATCTCAACCCCAATTTCCAAATTAATTAAAAATCAAATCACAAGGTAACTTTTTATGGGGTTCTCTGTCTAATAATCCAGTTATTTTTGAATCCTACAGAAGAAAACAATTACATGGAGAACAAATATAAATGCTACCCCCCCCCCCCCAATCCTATCACTTTTGCTTACACATATGTGATCTATGCCAAAAAAATGAGTTTTCCCTGCAAAGTCATACTGATAAGTCACTCCTGTGACGTAGGTAATCTTTCTTTCTTCCAGAAATTCCTTGTGGATTTTGACAGCTGTTTAAGAACTATAACATGAAGTTTAACTAAATGTCCACCAACCTAATTCACACAGGTTTGCACTGAATCTGACTGGTAAAGTTTATGAACTTGTATTCATCTATCCTGCAGGCAGCCAGACCTTGGCTGCTTATAGGCACAGGAGTAGACCTGCACAGATCACAGCTTTCTGATCAGCAGGTAGCCTATCCAGTTGCTAATATACTGGTGCCTAGAGACATCTGAGATGCCCTAAGGTCCTCCAGCACATTAGTCCAAATTGGGAAGGCACGGGTCTTCCATAGGTCCTGTGCCATTTCTGCAAGACCTGTGTTTGGATTCCCTGGGGCTTTTCATTAGCACTGGAGGCCTATGATTAGGCAACAAATGCATCATGGCTGGGATTCAGCTCCAGATGCAGAAATATAATGTAAAGGTTCTATGATAGGAAGCACAGCCACTGCAGGTTGCAGCACTACTTCGATAGGGCCAATGTATTCTGCAGAGTACAGCACAGGCACTGCTGTTTGGGCAGTTGTACAGCCCTCCACTGACCGTGTTGGCTAGTTCTTCATTGCCTACAATGGGAGTTGGCTGAGGAATACCAAATGATAGGTAGCCAGAGAGTCTCTATACACTGTTGTTTCTATATCTATTCCTGGTACTTACTTATTTATTTCAAGATAGACCTCTGTGACTTCTGACATACAGCATCACCCTTACAACGTAGTCATGAGTTAATTCTTGTTTAAGGGAGGGGCTTGCAACTAAATGGCAAAAAAAAGCTTCTGAAAACTATTCATCTTTATGATACAGGTTTGGCAAGAAAAGAAGCTTTTGAACTAAGCTATCAAGGGTGTAACATCCTACTTGTAAACAGCCGTAGAGTCTGGTAATGATCTGTATGAGTTAATAAGCTTTCCAGGGGGACCTTTATTCCATGGATGAAATAACATGTATTTGTTTAACCATCTTATATTAAAATGCACGAGACAGATCAAAAGGAAATATGCATTCTCTTTATGCCAAAACAGCTGCTGACTTGCACATGGTTTGTTTCCCTAGTTTTCCTTTCAGTCTTTTGGTATTTCCAGTTTAGCTCTTCCTCCTCAGTCATGGGCAGACACTTATGTGTGCTGGGAAATAGAATGAAGGTGAAAAGAAATATTTCATATAACCAGAAGCAATATTAAAAAAACCCCTTCTAGTCTAGAATTCTGTATATTGAATCATCTGTATAAATAATTGCTAGACATTCTTCAGGTATTACATTAAACTAATCTGAGCTCCCATGTGTCCAATGTAAAGGAGCCACAAACTACTTCTTCATTAAGACTACATCTTAATGTTCTCTTCAGTAAATTAAATTAAGTGAGCTTACATGTCCCTCAGACACAATTGCTTAGCCAACCATTTCAAACTTTAAGCATTTCTATGGAAGACAACTGAAGGAACATGAGAACTGAAGGTACTATTTCAGAAAGGGTCCTAGTAATGCTGCAACAAGAGTTAGGGTTGCAAGTCTTGCTCATGTATGGAAGATGTTCATTTGCTTTTGTCTTCCACACAGAATTGGTCTTCATGTCAGTAAGAAATCTTCCCTAAATCCCAAGTCTTTTTCAGCATCACACATTGTTATAGTATTACCACACTATAAATGTGATCTATATTGAGTGCTGACCTCTTTGCTTCTAAATCTTGCACACCATTTGGCTGTGTTTTCTCAGGGACTATGGAGGAAAAAAATCACCTCCTCTTAATAATCTTTTCATGTGTTGGAGGAGAATTCCCTTAAGCCAGAGAAGTCTGTTTGCTGAACACAGTTTTGTCTGGAATACAAACTGGTCATTTAGGTATTTTGGCTTTGGGTTTGAAAACACAGACTAGGATATGGCAATTCAATTTCTGTGGGGACTCACTACAGAGAGAGGATGGGGTTGACAGGCCCTTAGCAGCTCATTCTGCTGTAAAAACAAGCAGCATTTTTGGGATGAATCGGGCTTCCTAACTGTGGGAGCTTTCATGCCTTATCTCTCTGGTACTGCAGGTACAATCCAGATCAGACTGTGTCACGGTTCCATTCTCTGCTAATATCCTGAAATAAAAGAAGAGAAAATAGCAACACCAGAAGGTGGTCACAAAACTATGATTGAGGATTTTCTATACATCCTGACTTTTAACGACCTCTCTATCACATGGTCTATGTGTTTAAATGGAATTATATAGAGAAACTGTAGTGAACTCTCTTTATCTGCAGTTTATATAGTTACTAAATGTTGTTGTTAAAACAAATGCTACTTTTAAATCCTGATGTCACCTCTTTGGCAGCCACGTTTAAAGCATCATCGTGACTTACAGATTTTGCAACCTATTTCACAGAAATAGGTTCTTTGATAGACTGCTTCTAAGTACACAGGCTTGGAAAGCTTAAAATAATTCACCATATTAAGAAGGCATTTGACATGCTTCTCTATGGAGAAAGCTTCTTCCATTAAAATTAAACATAAATATGACCTGATAACCAATAACCAATTTTAAGAAATCATTAGTACGGAACTGTCTTCCAAAACAAACAACTACTCTAGCTTATTGCTTTCAATAATTTGAAATAATTATTGAATAACATGAATAATTTCAGTGTAGAACACATCAAGTTAGGAGGTCCAGTTCCTTAAACTTATAAAGGATATATCACAGAACCATAAAAAGTAAATCCAGCAGAATTAATTGCAATTATGTTATCTTAATTTCCACATTATGATAAATCTTTGGAAAGGGCTAAAAGGATTTTCACAATCAAGACTCTCATGGAGTCCTTATGCAAACACAGTTTACAGTTCTTCACTGCTTCTGGATTAGGACATTAGAAATCTTAGTTAAATACGCAAATCTGCCAGAGATACGATTATGGGTAAGACATTAAATCTCTTGGTGTTTTAGTTCCTTGGCTCTAACAGAAAAGCCACCGCCTTTGTTATTTCACCATTTGTTTATCTGGTCTGCCTGCAGGCTCCTTGTAGACACAGACTGACTCTTATCACGTGCTTGCACAATACCTTAAAGAATTGGGTTTTGAGTTTTATCCAGGCCCGGAATATAACGTAATATAATCAATAACTAGGATTTTGCAGTAGTGTTAATTACTGCAACTCCTTTAGAAAATGAAAATACACTTTCCATACACAAAGAATTCTGGTTTTAGAATTCCTGGCAATTATGCTAAACATGTTTTCCAGTTTTAACAAAAAGAATATTGTTGATATCCAGCTTTTGAAAGCAGTAGCTTCAGCTTTCTTTGAACTAGCTTTCTGTAATATTCTTATCAGCTTTGTGCCAAACACAGTATTTAATATCAAAGGTAATCAGCTGAAGCAACCCCTGCTGTCTTTATGCAGAAGCACATTGCGCTTTTTCACTGTTTTCATTTTTGGATAAATAACTTCTTATTCCTTTTATCCTCTAAGGTACTTTGAACACTAGGCAAACATATAAAGAACTTGGCTCAACACATTAGTTTTTTCTTTTAAAGAAGGATAGGCATTGGAGAACACACCCACAGTTCAGCATTCATCTCGATACTCAGAAACAAAGAGATGCCATACTTCAAAGACTATGTAATCTTTTTCTTTTTTTTTTTCTTAATAAACAAGGAGTTGTTTATGAACAACAGTAGAAATAATGGGGCCTATCTTTCTATGAAGTTGTGTCTTGCACTTGGATTCACTGAATGTCTAATAGGCTGCAAAGTCTCATGGATCTTCCAGTAGCTGGGTCATTTGTGGCCAGGCTCTGCCGCATGGATATGCAGGTATCTAACAAGAGGTAATTTTACACTGCAGCCTTTCTCTGAGCTGGCAGGGGCAGACCCATTTTTTCCTCTCCAACCTGTAGAGGCTGTAATATCTCTGACAATACTAGCCCACACTCAAATGTGGCTGAAATTGCATTACTGATAGAGGTTTGCAGTAGGGGATGGGCATAAGTTCCTACTCATACAAGCCATGTGACTGCATAAGCCGAAATGTTTAGGAAAACAGACTAAATTTTAAAGAATTAGCCTGTGTCCTGGTAGCTCCTCTGGCTAATATGGTTGAGGCATTGGCCAAAGAAGCTCAAGAGGCAGCAACCCAACTCAATTTCCAACAGCCGTCTAGGCTGATAACAGGTATCTCCCATGACAGTTAGGAGGGGCCATCAGCTGAAATCCCAGTGTTTCACCCATGCTCCAGTTTTACAGTGAATTGCTGTGGTCAGGCCAGCACTGTGCCCTCCTGGTAGAAACAGAAACCAAACTTGGCCACTCAACCTCTAGCTTCTGATGCTCTGTAAAATGCCTGAGTGAGACCAGTTGTTGTTGAGAGTATGTCTAAATGATGCAATGAAAATCTGGTCTCCCAACACTTCTGAAACAAATACCAGTAAAGCCCATTCCAAGAAAAACAGAACAAAACAAAACCACTCCGTTCCTCTCCCTAGGAGAAAGGAATGGCCTCTCTGCTCAGATAGCCTAAACGGATGTACCGTAAGGGAAAGTTTGGCTTGCTTGTTCTTTGGCTACCACACAGCCTAACTACTACAGAGTGGCAAATTACAGCAGCTTAACTATGTCATTGTACGAGTGGATACATGTACCATCAGTGCAAACTGCAGAGTGGCCCCTTGCATAATTTTACAAAAGGGTTATAAATGATACACTGCCAATTAGTAATAAGAAAGTACTTTCTCAATTTCAAAACACTTGTTTTTATGAGGCAATGACTGTCAAATATGGTAGCCAAGGACTTTGAAAACTATCAGAAAAAATGAAGCTTTATGCCAACATTTTGCTATCATCTGTTAAAAATGTATTGTGTCTGTCTGTGCCTGCAAAAGGATGAGGGCGTGCACTGGCCCAACTTTATTTTGCTTTTTGCATCTGTTTTAAATGCTTTCACATAAACCTACTGTACTGAACATGTAAAAAACAAAATCCAGACTGTTATTGTCAACTAAGACTATGTTTATCAAACATGAAATAAAATTTAACTGTTAGAAAAAAGGTCCTTAACTACCTAAAAGAGGTCTCCCATCTTACCTATCCCATGGCTTAATTGCAAACGTTGATGACATGATAGGAAATAATCACCTCTATTCTCAAATGATTCCCAAACTATACACAGGTACTATCTAGCAAACTTTAAAAAGATTAATTGGTAAATCCATTTGATTAAAAGGTAACATATGCTGATTTTTTAAATGTTTGTCTACAGTGCATAAATCATATTGGGAAACCAGAAGGCCCTGAGACAGCTGTTTACACTGTCAGAAAAAAATCTGTTGGGTGGCTGATATGTGTGCAAATGTGGTCCACAAAGTGGAATATTTTTAGACTAAGATCATGTAAACAAGAATGGGAGGTGCAACAGTCGGCCAAGAAGCCTGACATTGTAGATTTTGGGAAATACTGTCTGAGCTTCTTCAGTAGATGATGAATATCTCTATGAAAACAAACCCTGTTATATGAGATTAAATTTGTTTGTGTGTGTGTCTCACTGTCAGCCCTGCTGGCCCACCCTAGGCTGCTTTTCAGAAAGTGAAATCAGGCATTGACCATGCTGCTGCAGAGGGTGTCAGCTGAAGGAATCATAGAATCATAGAATCATTTCGGTTGGAAAAGACCTTCAAGATCATCAAGTCCAACCATTAACCATGCCCCCTAAACCATGCCCTGGAGTACCCTGTCCACTCGCTTTTTGAATACCTCCAGGGATGGTGACTCAACCACTTCCCTGGGCAGCCCATTCCAATGTTTGACAACCCTCTCAGTAAAAAAATTTTTCCTAATATCTAACCTAAATCTCCCTTGCCTCAACTTGAGGCCATTTCCTCTTGTCCTATCTCCAGCCACCTGACAGAAGAGACCAACACCCACCTCACTACAACCCCCTTTCAGGTAGTTGTAGAGAGCGATAAGGTCTCCCCTCAGCCTCCTCTTTTCTAGACTGAACAACCCCAGATCCTTCAGCCGCTCCTCATAAGACTTGTGCTCCAGGCCCCTCACCAGCTTGGTTGCCCTTCTCTGGACACGCTCAAGCAGCTCAATGTCTTTCCTGTAGCGAGGGGCCCAAAAGTGAACACAGCACTCGAGGTGCGGCCTCACCAGTGCCCAGTACAGGGGAACAACCACCTCCCTGCTCCTGCTGGCCACACTGTTCCTGATACAGGCCAGGATGCCATTGGCCTTCTTGGCCACCTGGGCACACTGCTGGCTCATATTCAGCCGGCTGTCAACCAGCACGCCCAGGTCTTTCTCTGCCGGGCAGCTTTCCAGCCACTCTTCCCCAAGCCTGTAGCGCTGCATGGGGTTGCCGTGACCAAAGTGCAGGACCCGGCACTTGAATCATCTTTATAAGGCACTTCCATAATCCTTATGCATTTTCATAATAAAAAATAAAAACGGTCAGGTTCTATTACTGAATATGAAGATCTTTCTGTATCATCATCCATACCAATTAGTTGCTTAAAAAGAAACTCCTCTTTCTCCAGAAATGACGGATAAAATTAAAATCTCTAGCCGAGATAAGAGTAAAGAATTATTTCTCACTGGTGGCTTGGGTATAGAATCAGATACTTTATCCCTTAAAACAGTGGACCTCTTACTACCAGCTACATACAGAACCTGTTTCTGATATTAAAGAGTTAGGTGACTCTTGATCTTAACATCATGATCTCATGAGATACAAAAAGATCTAGTTTTGAAAACTACAGTACAAACGATGATTATTTATTAGTTATAACCCTTCTTTTTCTCTCCTAAATAGCCAGAAAATACATGGAAAAAAGTGTCAATACACTATAAAGAATTGCTAAACAAGATTTCCTTGAAAAGAATGGCATTGCTTTCACAGACCATGTGGCACTGTGGGATGTTATAACAATATAAAGGCAGTCACTTTAGAAGACATATGGGAAACATTTATGGACTTTATTCCTCCTGAATAATGCAGTCCTCAGCCAGTGCAACCTTTACATGCCACTCTGTCACAAGCTCTCAGCAAATATGCATTATTATGTGGCCTCACGTTATAGATTACTTCCAGACAGGCCGATATGAAGAGGCACCATCTCCAGAAGAAAGGCAGAAAGCACAGCTGCATTAAATAAAGAAACACCCCGAGTCATTGGAAGAATAGATTACACAGGTGTCCTTTGCTGACGGTGTTGTTATTCTGCTTGTGTCTTCTGAGAAGCGGGAAAAGAGGCCCTTTGTGGTCTCCCCCCAGAATGCTTCCTGAGCTCAGACAGCCTCCGGGAGGGCAGCGCTGCATCCCCTGCTGTGGCTGGGGGCAAGCTGGGAGGGCCAATCCATGCAGTACACGGGTAAATCATTTTAAGCTATCTGACGCATTGGATTTATTTCAAAAGTCCTCCTTAAGGCAGTGGTAGAAGTCAAAAGGCAAAGACTTGAAATTCAGAAAACCCCATCAGAGTGAAATCCCTCTCCTCTGTGTGTTTACATGTGCTGCTCTGCTCTTACTCTGCCTCCTCCCGTGCTCTCCTTTCCCATCACCTGGCTCCCCCAGCCCCTCTCTGATTCATCTTGGTCTCACACACATGCCTCTGCATTTACGTCAGATTTTCCTTACCCCCATCTCCTCTTATGCTCATGGGGGGAGCAGTGGACCTCTGAGCTTCAGCACTCAGTGGTAAGGATGTACCAGGGATCCATGTCAAACAATGGAAGAAAAAGTCCTATTTAATCCCAGCAATGACTTGTGGCTGGAGGAGTTCAGTACAGAGCAGATCTGCGGAAAACGTGACAGTCTTTGCAGACTGAGGACCACAACCCCTACATTTGGGTAAGGATTCACATGTGCAGCAAAAGACCAGGTTCCTATCAGGAGAGTGAGCTCTCTGCCAAATATCAAATCTCTGCATAAAACCACCAACACTTGTGCTGTCATATCTGTCATGAGCTAAAGGCTAAATCTAAAACTATTTTTAAATTTAAATTTAAATTTGAATCTACATTTAAATATGAAGTTCTGATGAAGTAAAGCAAGACAAGATTGGTAAAGAGAGGTGATTGGAACAACTAAAATAGCCAAAAAGAGTAGACAAGCTTTCTTGAGTTTTAACCTCTCAGGCTCATGTAAAAGAAAAAAACCCACCATGTTTTTTTCTTAACAAAGCAGCCTTCACTGTAGAGGTAGCAACTGAGATACCTATTATATAGCAATTATAGCAACTGAACTATATTGTAGACTCAATTCAATGTGTTTTGGTTGAAAATTTAATCAGAATTTTCTAGAGGTGGCATTTATGTTCTTCAACTAACTGAATAATGTAAGAGTACTTAAATGATATATTCCCTTGTAATGGTGCAATATGATCCGTTTCAAAATGTCCATCTTTTTAATAGATATTCTACAGTTTTACTAAAGGTCCTTAAAATATTTACTGGGTAGTATTTTGGTATTCTTCTGGCGGTAAAGGCCGAAGTCTCTAATAAAAAGAATGACCTAAAAAGAAGTTATACAGCTTACACATTTAACTTCCAGGAAAAAGAAGGCACTCCCATCCTGATCCCACTCCTCAGGCCTAGAAGGCCTTCAGAGTATAAAAGCATAAAAATAGCTATATAGGATCAGCCCTGGTTCTCCACCCAGTTCTGTATCCCATCTCTGGCAACAGTCAAGCCCAGATGTCGCCGAAGATGGCAGAAGAAAACTTAAACAGCAGACATGGGATCACCGCCGCCTTCTGAAGACTCACAGCCCTTAATAATCAAAGACAGTCTTCAGTCTAGAAGTATGTCATTTTATATCCTGTCCCCTTATTTTCTTTTCTAATTGGTTCTTTCAGTTTATAGCATTTTCCTGTATTTTAGAAGGCTAGAGAAGAATGACTGAGGGAGGAAAAAAGCTTCTGCAGTGAGTTGTTAAAGTGGCAGTTTCCAGAGAATTGTAAAAAATTGGAGAACTGAAAGAGTTTCCTAAATTGGGGGCTACATCATGTAGCAGAGGCACCATAAGCTGGACAGAAATTCAAGTGCAGGAGTAAGGCAGACAGCCTGGAAGTGCAATTGAAAGTGGGCTTTGAAAACCTGAGACTCTCTGCGGGAGAAGGAGAGCGGGTTTGTTTCTCTGGACATTGGATAAGGGCACACGATCTCACAGAAATATGGCATCCACTGGCACTCCATACATAGGGTTGTCTTCGGCCTGTACATATATGTACACACATATATGAAGATATACATACACTCTTAAATATGCATTGTACATTCAGACACTGAACAGTCAGCAACACATTTTCAGTTTATCAAAAAAACAGATCAAAAAAGACAGTCACTGTTCCTGAGCTGGAAACAAAAGATACAAAAGTCTTATTTAGGACCGACCAAGTGAGAATTCCCTGTGCATACAGAGACATAGAAGGCTCTCAGGGAATTTAGGGCTGCCTTTAGCATTTCTATTTTAATTTTGCATTCTAAAAAATACGTTCAACAATGATCAGAACTGGCAGTCAGGCTAGTAATTTGACAAACATTAATGAGTGATGTGATAAAGGGAAATCTCTGTTGTCAAATGTTACAGAAATCTTGGGTGTACTGCAGATTATCAGATGAGTCACAACGATATTTGTTATTTGTATTCCTTCAAGTCCTTCATGGAATGATATATTATTTTAAGCTGGATGTAGCTGTTGAAAGCAAAGAAAATCCTACATTTTCAACATAGGATTTATACAAACATTTTCAACTTGATCCTTAGATCCAATAGCTCAAGATACTACTAGTACTTTCAAGAACCATTTAAAGAATTTCCCTGTGTAAAAGAAAATGTAACCTTGTCAGTAACAAGTAAATATGGGGTATTCATATTATGGGAGTAAAGTTTTTTTTGTATAGCACTGTACTGATAAACTATGTGCTTTGCTACATAAGCTACACCTAAACAGAAAAACAGTTTTGCCAGGTAAAAATAAATGTAGCTGTTCTAAAACCTGGAAAGATACATATAAAGTGTTCCTCCATTCGACAGAATGGTACTTTGAAAGAAAATTATGCAAATTAAATAATTAATTATTGTGCTTTTCAGTACCCCCATTCAATAAAAAGCAGTCACATGAATCTTTTAAGATTTCAAACACTGTTTTGGTTGCTTTAAATGATGCATGTCTTGAAACTCAAATGAAGCAGTGATGAACTTTTAATTGTGCAATTAAAATAATTTTTCATGGTTTCTAAATGGATTAGTTCTAAAATTACTTTACTGAAAAAACATTTCTGCAGAGCAGTTATCCAATATCACATTTCTAGACAATGCCTCCTTTGTCATCTTGTCCTATTTCTTATGCTCCTTCAAATGTTTACTGAATGTAGTCGCCTTGTATTGGGTTTGTGTGGCAAGGTTTTGGTAGCAGGGGGGCTACAGGGGTGGCTTCTGTGAGAAGCTGCTGGAAGCTTCCCCCATGTCCGACAGAGCCAATGCCAGCTGGCTCCAAGACAGACCTGCCGATGGCCAAGGCCGAGCCCATCAGCGATGGTGGTAGTGCCTCTGGGAGAACAGATTTAAAAAGGGGAGAAAAAAACCCCTGTGCAATTGAAGCCGCAGAGAGGAGTGAGAACATGTGAGAGCAACAGCCCTGCAGACCCCCAGGTCAGTGCAGAAGGAGGTGTTCCAGGTGCCGGAGCAGAGATTCCCCTGCAGCCCGTGGGGAAGACCATGGTGAGGCAGGCTGTCCCCCTGCAGCCCAGGGAGGTCCACGGTGGAGCAGATCTCCACCTGCAGCCCGGGGAGGACCCCACGCCGGAGCAGGTGGGTGCCCGACGGAGGCTGTGACCCCGTGGGAAGCCCGCGCTGGAACAGGCTCCTGGCAGGAACTGTGGCCCCATGGAGAGAGGAGCCCACGCTGGAGCAGGTTTGCTGGCAGGACTAGTGATCCCCCTGGGGGACCCACGCTGGAGCAGTCTGTGCCTGAAGGACTGCAGCCCGTGGAAGTGTCCCATGCTGGAGCAGTTCATGAAGAACTGCAGCCCGTGGGAAGGACCCACGTTGGAGAAGTTCATGGAGGACTGTCTCCCGTGGGAGGGACCCCACGCTGGAGCAGGGGAAGAGTGTGAGGAGTCCTCCCCCTGAGGAGGAAGGAGCAGCAGAGACAACATGTGATGAACTGATGGCAACCCCCATTCCCTGTCCCCCTGTGCTGCTGCGGGGGAGGAGGTAGAGAATTTGGGAGGGAAGCTGTGCCCGGGAAGAAGGGAGGGGTGGGGGGAAGGTATTTTAAGATTTGGTTTTTTTCTCATTACCCTACTCTGATTTGATTGGTAATAAATTAATTTTTTTTCCCAGGTTGAATCTGTTTTGCCTGTGACAGTAATTGGTGAGTGATCTCTCCCTGTCCTTATCTCAACCCATGAGCCTTTCATTATATTTTCTCTCCCCTGTCCAGCTGGGGAGGGGAGTGATAGAGCGGCTTTGGCGGGCACCTGCCATCCAGCCAGGGTCAACCCACCACACGCCTTTTTGAAATTATTCACTGAAAAGAATTTATCCTTCTCTTTAGCAAACTTCGAAACCTTTCCCTTAGTAAATCTGCAGCAAAAATCCTGTTACATGTAACTAAAATTTAGCTCCAGTACACAATGCAACACTTGGGGTGTTTGAAATTAAGAACACATTCCATATTTTGTGCCTTAAGTCCATTTATAACACAATTCCTTTGGAATAAAAGGGAATATGGTATTATTGGGAATTTATTGTAATTTGGACCCATTGATGGGTGGAAGAACATGGCTGAAACTCAGCCCTGGAGAAATGGGTAGGATTGATAAGGAGTTACTTCAGTTCATTTTCTGCAACAAATTTCTTCACGGAACCAGATTTGTATCACTTACTGTATCTTTTTTCCCTAAATTACACTAACAAAAGTTTACTCTTTGTAATTTAAGAAAATATTTACTGTGATGTTCACCTCTACTTTTTTTCCTATTTCAAAGCAAAAATAAGGAAATTTTGTCTCCCTGATACATTATGTCCAGTGGTCTCAGAGAAGAGAGGGTCTGAAGCACAGTGGCTAAACTCTTCTTCTGCCTGGTCTATAGTGGCAAAAGGAAGATAGAAACTAGAAACTGAAATTCTGAAATTTCAGTGGTTGTGCTATGAAAGAAAGCCTTAAAAAAATTCTGGAAACTGGAAAACTGCCCCCCACCTCCCCGCAATGTATTAGAAGCTCCACCATATGCAGTTTCAGAAATGAGCTGTGTTCCTTGGTATCTGCGGTGACTGTTTGAAACTATCAGTGCCTACCCTGAAGCTATACATTTATTGGGAGGAACACAGAGGGAGGGCAGCAAAAGATACGTTATAAAAATATATTATTATTTCAGACATTTTCTCATATAATTGCTCCTATTTTGATGGTTTAAACTTCACGTACTCTTAAACAAGCTCTTCACTACTTCAAAACATGTCTCTCAAAACCTGTCCTAAATGTATAATTCTTTGCTTTGAATGTTCTGGTTGGTCTTTCAGAAGAAACCAGTTACTGTCAATTGAATAGAAATATATATATATATATATAAAAAAAAATCCATTCACATGTTAGCGGTTTCAGCAAATTATTTATCTGATGATTGCTTTAGTTACCTTTGTGTCCTTTATCTATTTAGATAGTGAGGGCTCCAGAACAGAAATTACATTGTATTCTGCATTAATAAGGTATTAATGTAATGAGTGATCAACCCTCACTTGAGCCTCTTTGCAATGCCAAAATATAAAATGAATGAAAACCAGTTAAGTCAGTAAGAGGACTCCAGGGAATGCTGTTCCTGTTTGAACACATGAGAAAGAAATAAGCTTCATGGAAATTGGTACTTACAATCTATAAGGTGATTAAGCTAATGCTATGCTATTTCTCAATACAGACAGTAATTTCAAGTCTTGTCCCTCTGTTCTGCCCTTGTTTGCACAAAAAAACCTTGTCAAAATATCTTTGAGCTTTTTGGCTGTCTATTAAATTTACTGAAACTGGCCAATAGGTTCCAAAGTTGCTGGCTGGATTACTGACAGAGGGACACAGCAGGATTTCCTTAGGAAGTCAGGCTAATCAGATTGTTTAAAAAAATATCCAAAGTGAATTACATTTTATTTTCAATTTGCATTATATGAATCTAAATGAAATGCTTGCAGAACTGTGCCTGTTTCACCCTTTAAGTTTTTGCCCCCTCCCGCCCTCCCATTTCATATAAATAGTTTCAGTTTCCCTTCTGAGCTTATTTTTTCTCAAATTGTCAACTTGGCAGTTTCCTATTTGAACTAATCCTTTAAAAATCACATTTAAGATATTTCTTACTTACTTTCCTATATAAATATGTGAAACATTAAAATGCAGTTTCAATATACATTTCCACTGCTCATTTTAGTTTTACTGTAAAAGTTCCACAGGCAAAATTTCTTTTGGGCTGGAACAGCTGACTTTCCTGTCATAAAATGCTAAAATATAGTTCAATATATGCTGACTTATGCTATTTTGGATATAAGATTAATTTTCAGGTAACACTTAATCATAAAGGTATTTACCAAAATATGGAAAAATGAAGCGTCTTCAGCCATATTACTGTTGTTATTTGTAGTTCAATGAACACTGCTCCTATAAACCTCTTTTGTTACAACCTTAATTACCTAATGGACAACATTGCCAAATGTTTCAGATTGTTTTAATTAAATTAAGTGGGTACAGAGGCACTTCCTTTTCACCTACTCTGTCATTATTTAGCCAAAGTACACACATTTAATACTGTTAGATTTCCACCATAAATCATTTCCTTCAGCCTTGCAATTTTATTTGTACTGTTCTTTGAATTTTCTTTAAATTCTTGAAATATTTCTGCTATGTTTTTTCCCAGAACTAAATTTCATTTTCTGTGTATGACCTTGTCAGCACAATAAAGAAAAGGATTCTTACTTTTTCATTAATGATACAATATCTGAGCCCTGATGCCATTTTGAATTACTGTCGCAGCTCTGCCTGTTCATTGTCCTCAGTACCGTAATTCTTAATATCTCAGTGCTCCTCAGTCTTAAGAGAAATTTTTACTTATATCTCTGGAAGATTCTTGTGTAGAGCTCATGTTTCCCCCCAGTGCTAGATTTTCAAAATATGCTGTCCAGTTGTCCAGTCCTCTTACTTTTATTTCTCTCTTTTTTTTTTTTTGGATAGAGGTAAGCAGATGAGAAGGTACTCATGACTGCAACTTACCAAGAGTTCGGAAGGGTCTTTGGTTTGGTGTATGGGAGAAGAAACCAGGTTTCAAAGCATTTGTGATCACAATGTCAAAATACTCTTCAAAATCGTTCCTAGAAAGTAAAGGAAATTGAATTAATTAAACTAATGCATTAGCTTAAGATGCCACTAAATACTCTT
The DNA here is from genome assembly GCF_026419915.1 of Harpia harpyja. Lineage (NCBI taxonomy): Eukaryota > Metazoa > Chordata > Aves > Accipitriformes > Accipitridae > Harpia > Harpia harpyja. The sequence continues at coordinate 9,343,873 of NC_068942.1, read as the reverse complement.
TAAGACTTAAGAAAATAGCAAACCACTTATTTAAGGGACTTTCTTCTGTTGGTTTTTTTTCCGATGCTTGTTCAGTGTCACTGCTGCCCTTTTTCTGAGGTTGTCAAAAGTGAGAAGACAGATGGCTGATAACCCACAGTGCTGTACCTTCAGGATCACTTATTATTTGTAAAAAGATGTTCCTTGGTCCAGGGAGTTTTTAAATCTCAGGAGAACATGTAACATGATATATTTTAATCTCAGGTGACAACATATGCATAGACAAGTATAGAAAGGTGTAAATGAGTGATTTTCCTTATAAAGCAGAATATATGAAGTCAAGTGATGGGGTATGAAGTAACTGAAGACTGAAGAGACTTAAACACAGGTGCTTATATTGTTGGTATCAATGCTGTATGTACGCACAGGCCTAATGGGGGTCTAAGATGCCACCATAGTCAACAGAGATCTAATTAACACAGCCAATTAAGTCTAAAGGGTGGTTTCACATACCCTGAAGTTGAAATGCCATTATGTTAGCTGAACTCTTCCTTCAGCCTCCACTAGCTGCTCTGACTAAATCCCTGCTGGCTACAGGGAGGTTAGACACGTGGCTCACAAATAAACACCTACCAAGTACGAGTCTTAATCTGCCAGCTGAATCCCACCACTAAATTCAGATTTTTCAAAGACCATTAGGTCCATAAGAATACAGATTGATATCTGAACTGTGGAAATCCCACCAATTTAAATGGGATTGAATGTTTCAGCATGGTATATAAGTGGGACATATTTATATTTAGGTATTTTTAGAGACCTGTATACAAGTCAGTAACATTCAAAGCCAATAGGAAAAATAGGGAATCCTGGGGAACACTCATGCCACCTGTCTTACCATGAGATGGACTATTTCTGGAGATGCCAGTTCTAGCAAGGGTCTTTATTTTAAGTAATCTAACCTCACTTATTTGAGCAAGTCCAGAGGAGGGCCATGAAGATGATCAGAGGGCTGGAGCACCTCTCCTATGAAGACAGGCTGAGAGAGTTGGGATTGTTCAGCCTGGAGAAGAGAAGGCTCCGGGGACACCTTATAGCAGCCTTCCAGTACCTAAAGGGGGGCTACAGGAAAGGTAGAGAGGGACTTTTTGCAAGGGCATGTAGTGATAGGACAAGGGGTAATGGCTTTACACTGAGAGAGGATCGATTTAGATCAGATGTAAGGCAGAAGTTCTTCACTGTGAGGGTGGTGAGGCACTGGAACAGGTTGCCTAGAGGCTGTGGATGCCCCATCCCTGGCAGTGTTCAAGGCCAGGTTGGATGGGGCTTTGAGCAACCTGGTCTAGTGGAAGGTGTCCCTGCCCATGGCAGGGGGGTTGGAACTAGGTGATCTTTAAGGTCGCTTCCAAATCAAACCATTCTGTGATTCTATGATTATTACATCATCAAACTGGGAACCAGAGCAAGAAATAATAACAATAATGCCTACCTACAAGTTTTGAAGTTACTAAAATATAAAATTAGACAAATGTTGCTTAAAAAGTGCGTTTTTTTTAATTATTGGAAAATGTAAACATTCCCCATCTATGACATATTTTATGTTATTATAAATGTTTCATTGCTTAGGTGATTTTACTGCCTATAGCATCCAAAAAATGATGGATACTCTTGCATGGAATAAAGATGTAACAGATGGCAAGCCCAGGATGGGTACAGGCACTAAAATGCTATCAACAGTAGAGGAAGTTTACTGGAACTAAACTAGCTAACTGTGTAATTTTCAGATAATCTACAATCTCCCATGAGACAGAGATATCTTAACAAATAACTGAATGCTCTCCTTATGAGCTTATCTTCAAGCTTTTATTTTGTGCTCTAAATTACATTCCAGCCTTAACACAGAATGTCTTTAAATTTCCTTCCTCTAACGACATTTTAGCTTTGTCTACTTTGTCTGCTTCACTCCACTTGTGACCATACATAAACCTCTACCTTTTTAAAAGAACCAGTATCAAATATGGCAATGATGTGTTTTTAAAATTAGCTTGTGTGTGGAAGATTCCAGAAGCTGAGCAAACAGGCATGGCTCTTCCATCCTTAGGTGAAAAGTATCGATAGAGGTAAACTTTTCAAATTAGCATACAGCGCAAATAATGCTTCCATGGGTAAGTTAAGCTTGAACTTTCCAAATAAAGCCAACACTTCAGGAGCACAACGAAGACTTGTGGGAACAGTTGTGAGTACTTTGTGTAAAAAATTTGAAACAGAACAGTTTTCACAACATTTGGTTAACTTTTTATTGATTTGTTGAAGAAAAATCTGTTTTGTGTGAAGAGAGGTGTTATCTGTGGTCTTTTTTGAATCATACTAAATCTTCTGTAAAAAGCTACTGATTTTATGAGAGCCTGTACCTTGTGTTACATTACTACGTAACATTATACATGATAAAATCCATTCCAGTTACTGCTTGTGCTTAGTATAGTGGCCTGTGGTTACAGTAAATGGCTAAGACAAAGGATAGGATGTATCTCACATAACTTTAGCCATCTAAAAATTGTATGCTGAATTCACAGCTAGTGATCTACACCACAGACAGAGCCAAGGGAGAAACATCCACATTCTTAGAAGGCAATTCATCCCACTTATTTCAGACATAATTCTATGGTACAGAATGAATTGCCAAGGATGATGCCCAGTGTCTTCTCTCCAGTAACCACAGAGGGAACCAAAATGACTAGCTTCAAAAACTTCCTAGCTTTTTGATGGCTAACATTCATGAAAAGGTGAAATGACACTCGGCTTCAGTGACTAGGTGATGACTGACTGATCTTTAGGTGTGCTCCTCCCAACACTTAAACATTCAGTTAACTGGACATGCATTCTCATGGTAGGTAAGCCTGAAAAGTCACACCATGATGTTGCTACTTGTGTGAATGAACTCGCACTTGCTTCTATAGGTTTGCACGCCTTATACACTGATCCCAGCAATATGTGTGTGCTCTGGCTGGGAAACTGTTCTCATTTTATTTCCAAATGAGATTTTCTCTTAGCCTTCCTCTGTCCTTACCAAAATGTCTTTCAGTTAAGGACTGCTTGGTCAGATGAACACAACTGGGATAGTTTGCTCATGAAATGGTAAATTGTACACTTAAGCATGAATTTCCCAGAGCTGATTTTATGTGGACAATAATTTCTTAGCCAAAAAGGAACTCTTAAATAAAGTGCAAAAAAGTTAACAGTTACAAGGTAATAATATTAGGAGTAAGAGGCTAAAACTTCACACACATCTCCACTGTTCATCTTTATCCTTGGGGTTTTTTGATGTAATACTACACAGTTCTGAACTTCTCAGTATCATATTGATTAACTGAAAGAAGTAGGGAAATAAATTAATGAAGGACTACATAGACATAATTCATAAGTGTTGATGTCAAGAATAAAATGCAGATAGCCTGGTCAAATTAAAGTTAAGGGTAGAGATAATACGTGTGAACCTAGACTATATTCCAGTACTGCAAAAAGCAGCATTGGTGTGTAGAGTATTATTGTCTGATATAAGAGGTATGCAACAAACAAAAGCAATAAAATGTTTAGAATTATTTTCAGGAAAAAAAGACTTCAGTAATGTCTAATGGACAGTGGAGTAGTCAGTTCTCCAGAAGATGTCTTGGAAGCCACATTGCATGAGTCACTGGAAAACATGATTGTAATAAACACTGTAGAACATCCTAAACTTATGTGGAAAGAGGGTGATCCAGTATCCTTCTAGCAGAACATCTCTTTTCTGTCTTTTGAAAGGCAACCGACTCTCTCTGCTACATTGCTTACTATCTTCCAGCAGGATCTCTACAGCTGCCTTAAACAGCTGAAACATTATTCACCGAGGAAAAAGAAAGCCAAAATCATTATATGTGGCCAAGAATTTAGTTTTATACCAAATTTTCAGTCAGCAAACAACTAGACAGAACTACACAAAAGAGTTAATCACAGGCATCTTACTCATAAGGAGAGTTGCATTTTGTGAGGAGGTAGATTTTCCCCTCAAATGAGCAAGTATAATGTTCATGCAAGGCAGTGGGAACTGGCACAGCTGATGCTCCATTTAGCATTTAGTCAAGCAAGTACAAAAGAGAAGTGATACTGGCAGGACTGGTTTTGGAAGGTAGCTCTGTTTTTCACCTTACCTGTGGTTTTCTTACTGCATCGCTGTATTCACTCTGCTGTTCCCTTGCATATCCAGATAGCCAAGGTCGGCTCGCATTGCCCTACTTTGTTTCTTTGATTCTTTTACTAAATAGCCTCACCGTGTCACCCACCTAGCTATTTGCATCACTGATTAATTTGTTTCTAGGGGTGTAAGTGATGGTTCTGCTGAATTTCACTGAATTTGACTTGACTGGTCATGTTCTTAACATTACAGCTAAAAATAGCTGTTGTGATGAGCAACTACAATCTCAACCAATTACTAAGTGCAACAAACTACCTGTTTTATCTTTTCTGTTGTGATCTGTAAATGCACATTTCTCATGCACAACCACCTCTTGGAAAACACCATTGGGAAGAAGTATTTGTAAGCTTTTCCATGCAGATTTACTGCAAGGAAATGAAATATTACTACTACTTGCGCTCACCACTGGAGAAGCACAGAAAGGAAGTGGCTTGTGTAAGAGAGTCTAGCAAAAACTTATGATAAAATTGGGATTCAGATGATGTATTGAGTGTTGGCCTGAAAATATTCCCTGTCATCTTCAATCCCATCATGATGCCCGGAAAAGATGCAGGATATAAGTGAGCTGTGGGTCAGATACAGCTCACAGGCTCACAGATGGACTACCTTGCCTCGAGTACCCTGTAACACTCCAGTAGAGAGAGGCCCACCAGAAACCTCAGATCCAAATAATTCACAACACATCAAGAAACTCAAATTAACTTCCCTATAGCTCGGGCTTATCTCCAGTTGCTGTCTGTCAGATATAATTTGAAATGGACATTGCACTTACCCAAGAATATGTTCACACAGGAGCCTGCAATAGTCACTGTGAGAACTAGTAATTAATAGCAGAATCTTCCCAGCACTCTTCAGTTGTTTCAGCCACTTTTTTACAGACTCAGGACATGTTTGTAAATATTTGTCTGGATGATTTTTCACTTCTGGGAAGTATGTCCCACAGTCTTCTGAAAAATTAAAACATAATTATGTATTATCCAATCCTGCTCACAAACCACTTAATCCACACAAAATACCCTTTTATGTGCAAACAATACAATTGTAAAAAGGCGAAGCAAAGTTTAAAATTTTCCCTGGGTTGTAACTCAATATAAACCAAAACCCAATCAAACCAAGAGGATACACTGTAGCAGAAAGAAGTTTGTATGACTTTGCTCTTTTATTATGGAATTTCCATAGTTATTTTCTTCGATGTTCTTTTGCTCATAAGAGTAAATAATACATAAATTACAGATTATAGTCTTACACAGCAAGTAATTACTTCCTGTTGCCTTTGCTCAATTTCTGGATACTGAATTTGTGATTTTAAAATGAGTTTAATGTTTAGAAAATGATAAGGACCTGAAAATCCCAAGAACATCAGTTCAGTTACTTCTGACACTTTAGGTTAGCATAGTCTGATCAATAACATCCATTTTAATATTTTTGCATTTTTTACAACTAGTACTTTATCTATGAAAGATTGATAAACAAACTGGCAAAGACTCACAGGTATGTGGAATACTAGGAACAGATGTAAAAAACCCCCCAATTCCAATTCCAGATTCAATAATGCTCTTTTTGCAGAATATAACAGCAATAGAATTTTGCAAATACACCTGGAATGTAAGATTTTAAGTGTGCAGTAACACTAAGTTGGCAGTAAAGGTTACCTATTCATTAAAGTCACCAGTAAATATTTACCTTGTTATAACCCATAGCTGCTTTACTAAGACATCAAATTAACATTGAACTTACCTTTTTTTATCATCCCTAAGACTACAAATTTCCTCTGTGCTCAAACTCTCTGTAACCAAAAATGTCAAGCTAATTGAAGGTCTAAAAAGAAATATAATAATTGTAGAGACAGAAATGATACCAAGTATCTGGCTCTCAGTCTGCGTGTGTTATAGTATAATGAACATCATCATAGAAGATTATTTTTCTTCCAGCATTTGTTCTATATGCAACTGTCTGTGGTCAACTTTGCTGAATGATTTAATAAATCCCAGACATTACTTAGCCTTCTGGTATGTGAGTAATGCTATCCTCTAGTTTGAAAAAATAAGATTTAAACCACTTGAACTTTAGCTATTTAATGAAAGAGAACATGTATGTTTGAAACAGTGGTATCGAAGAAAGACTGAAAGATGCTGGGTGCTAAACATAACACTATTTCATAAATTACACATTCAAACTTCTACAGATGGCAGGAAAAAAAGTCTTCCAAAAGAAGTTTTGAATCGGCTGTTATCACTCTAACTAGACAGGAGGCAAAAATGTCTTATTCTGTACTGTTACTTGACAGATTTCTTCCCTAAAGCTACAGAGTGGACTACTATATCTGAGAAAAGTCTCTCAAACAAAATCTCCCAACTCATAACCAGGTCACTATTCCTGTTCTTCATAGTATTTAGGTTAGGCTGTATAACAGCATGTACCAGAGGAATATGAGCCTGTTCCTGCAGCCAGCATTATGGGATGCCACGACATTTGCCTTGAGAGCTAGCCAAGACCAATGATTTTTTTGATTAAACAAAGCAGATTTATGAAAGCAAGTTTCCTGTAGTGTTTCCCCTCACTCTTTCCTGGGGCGTGAATATTGTTTGGGATGAGCAATATAGTTTTCAGAAGCTGAAGCTGCATTATTTTTTTCGGTATTATCATTAGTAATTATATTTCATATGCTATGTTATGACAATTTTTCTTCTTTGTTGTTTTGGAAAGCACACAACATTATATGAGAATGAAGGGGGACACAAACAAAGCAGGCTTGGCATTAGCTCTCACAGGTTCAAACAATTTAAAAGAAAGATGGCAAAGTTCACTTATATATACAGTGATCTATCACTCTTTTTACCCTAAGGTAAAAAGATCTATTTTCTATGAACTTTACTGTTGGACACTCTTTGTTTTTCTTTCCTTATCAAATGCTTCCCACCCTCTGTTGACCATTCTTTGATGTGCAACTAATTTAAAGACTTTCAGTAAATTTAATCAACACTGTCTTCTTTATCCATACTCTGTGCAGTATCTGCTATGTGATAAATGTATGATATTTGGTCTTTGAGTTACATCTGTATTGGAAAAGGTCAACAACTCTGGATTCAACATATGAACTGAAAGAGAGTCTTATTCTAGTTTTCTATCCAGACCCTGAAGCCCAACTGTTAACTGCAGACAAGCAATGAATCAGTTCTTGACACTGGGATCTGAAGTTTGCCTCTGGGCTCTTTGCCATATCAGGCAGAGATACCTTAGAAAAACCCTCATTAAAGCATACTCTACTCTAATTAGGCCAACATGGCCCAGGAAAGTAGAGTTTAACTTAATTCCTAACAGGCTATTGCATCTGGTGAAGACAATTTGGTTGAATATATACTCATACCTGTAAAGGAGTTTAACCACCAAAGCTTGCAAGATTTTATTGAAAGCCAAATAAAATAAAAGCTGAAAACCTCGCTCGTTATCCCAGGCCAATAGCCAGTTTTGAGGAGGACAGCAGAACCATAGGCACCTTGTTGGCAAAAAGAATTGTGGAAGTACTAACATGTGATGGAGAAATAGCATCATGTCAAGCCTTCACAAACAAATGGAATGATTTGACAGCGAGAAATGAAAGCACTTTTTCCCAGGGTATATATTACCACTATGCCATATGCTGCGCTTTGTTTTTCTAAAGCAGAAAAACCATAAAAATAATAAGAAAACTCTATTGACCAAAGAGTCAGTGAGAAATCAGAAAAGAACTAATTTTACCAGAGCCAACAGAAGAAAGGAGAAAGTGTGTTAATGGTAATAAGAGTGATTTTATGCAACTGTCATAGAGCTCTGTTCTTGAAAAACAAAAAAGGAATTCTTCAGATAAACACCATTCTTGAGAAGTAAGAAATGTCTCTAGCCTGCAGTACCTTCCTGATAATGCTTATGGACCATCCAAGTTTCAAAATACTCTTAAAAATGGAACTATAAGCACGCTTTAGAGATGCTTTGTTGGTCCACAAATTCACTGTATCAAAATGGGGGACTTGTGGTCACCACCATATCTACAACTGACAGTTTGCTATGTGTACACTGCCTAAAATAAAATCTCTACATTCTCATCTCCCTGTTTTATGAATATCACTTAGCATGTGCCTATATGGATATTGACATGTATTAATGTGTACCCACAAATCAGCGAAAGCAAAACAACAATAACAAAACAAATGTCCCAACTTTCGCCTCAGATGTATCTCTTTATTGGTGTCAGTTATCTGTATGCATGCCAAAGCCTACACTAGTAACCTCTGGCTCTTTGGCAGTGTGAACACTTTCTCAAAATACAAGAAAGCATGTCATCAAAAAAATGGAAACAAGAAGACCGTGACAATCAACACAACAATCAACATATTTACCCCTGTGACTGTATGAGAAAACTTAATCCAATGATGTGGAGCAGGAAAGCAAATGTCTAAGCATTTTATGCTCAACATTGTTATTTATTACATATATGTTGCCATGGAGCGAATGCAGTTTTTCAGTTTCCATTCTTGTTACTAAACAACTTAGAGTTTATCTGAAATCTCTGAAATATAGTCTGGGATAGCAAATTAGCAACTAGCCTCTGTAGGGATTTCTAATCATCTTCCAAATACACTTCCAAAAATGATTGCCTTTGCAGTCCATTAAGTATCCTTTCAGAAAAACACATTTCCTTTTTAAGCAGAAGACAGAAATATAAGCAATTAAAATGAGTTGTCTAGAACTGCCACATATTAAAGTCCTGCCAGAACCTCTTATCAGATCTACGTCCTGTTGTATTTTCAAAGCAATATAATTTTCTCTGTGTATATTATCAGAGGCTGCCTTAGTGTCCAGTTTGGGGTTTGTTTTTTTCTTGTCTCATCTGACATTGTAATTTGATCAAGATGTTCTTTGCATCGTCTTGCCTTACAGTTTAATTGCTTCTAATACGGCTGTGATAGCAAGTGTGATGGGAATTATGTATAGCTGGAAATGCAGAACCCCCAGACCAAACTCAGAAAGAGCCTGTACAATGCTTGCAATGACTGGCAGAAGTCCTCCAGCACAGACAATAATCCAGTCTTTATTCCAACCGCCCTCCTCTACTACAGTCGCAAAATTACTTTATTGAAGTATGCAGTTTGATGTGCTAATACAACACCTCTATTTGGGGAAAAAATAATTGTGGATTTCTCTTGTGCTCTTTATTACACCACTTCTCTTTGGCAAGGTCAGTTTACACCCCACTGGCTCTGGACTCCTTTGGACTCAATGTCTGTAAATCCCCACTACCAGGACACCGCAGTTTTCATCCCTTAACTATTACTTGCATTATAAAAAAGGCAAATGTTCAAGAGGCATGTTTCTGGCAAGGTTTCAGTCCAGAACTAAAACACAGGAACACAGTGTATTTTTTAGTATTGTCACTGCTTCTAAGGGGCACCTACTTGATTAAATTAGAAAGAATTTATCCGCTATTTATATGATTTAGCTAAGCAGAGAGGTATGAGGCTAAAAAAATCCCTAGAATTCAGCAAAGAAAAATAAACTTTCAGCTGCCAATTTGTAGCTTGTATTTAGTGGCTTTAACAACTAATGATCTCTTACAATGAAAGTAGTATTTGGGAATGTGACTTTTCTCTCTTTTAAATGGAAAGGCAATTTGTTAGTTTAGCTATTAATGCCCATAGCCAGATTCCCTGCAGCTCTGATGTGAGTAAGAACTTACACCTCCTCCCTAATTTTTGTCTGAATGCAGGCTTGTAGGTAACAGTTCTTAATTTGATGAACAGAGTAGAGCTGAAATAAGGTGTTACTATCAACAATGGTGCAGACAACTTAGATTCATTGTATATTGCTTTCCACTGTAGTCTTACAGCACTTTGGGTTTTTAGAGTGAACAGAGACACTTCTTTGACCATTGTTTTTGTCTTCTTCTCTTGTCTAAATAAACATATCCAACAACTAACATGTGCGTTCAACAGAAACACAAGAAAAATACTTTCATTACAGAAGATTTTGCAAAAGAATTTAAGTTTCATTTCATGAAAGCAAGTAGAGGAGAAAGGGGGGTGATGGTTAAAATTATATTAGACAAGTTGTCTTTCACTTCCTTTCATTTAAGCTCAAGTGTGTATTCTAGTAGGAGCAGCAGAAGCAAAACGAGAGACAGAGGGAAGGAAATGTTAACATAAAGCAAGATAAGAAAGGAGAGTGAAGCATTAAGCAGGGATGACTGGGCAAAATATGGTTACATTCTGGAGGCCTGGCTTCAGGCAGATATCAGGAACAGGGAGCAGCAGGAAGAGATAAATCATCCCTCTCCTTCTCCCAGGAGATAAAGATGTTTATAAACAGAATAAAAGGATGAGAGTCCAGGAAGATAGGAGGTTAGGAAGAGGCAAATGTCATAAGAGCAAAAAAAGAAGTGTGATGGATGTAAAATATTCTGTATTTTTATGTTTTCTGCAATTGTCTCAACTCCTTACTGTGCAGTTTCTTAACAGACCAAAGGGTTAAGGATCCTGATCTAGTTCAGGCAGGAAGAATACTAGCTATTTACACCTCTTAGTTAACTAGGAGCAGACATGAAAAGAGGATACTGAGTTTGAAGACAAAGGAGATGTTAGTATTATGGTACCAAATCTCTCGTTCTCACCTGAAAAAAAAAGAGAGAAGCAGCATTTGTGGGAGGAAAGAAGGGAAAAAAAGGAGTATGGGTGAGTTGGCCAGTGGAGACCAGGAATTCAGAATGACACCTCAGTGAGTCGCTGCCCATCATGAGGCTGAACTTGGCAGCATGATGAACCTCTGCTTGTCGTAGCTAAGAATTAGCTTGTGTGCTCAGATATATGAGTGGCTGCTTACAAAGCAGAGTATCTTTCAAGCTACTCTTGTATGTGCAAGTAGAACGGAATGGGAAAAAAAATGGAAGAAATGACAGAAATCAGACAGATGAGAGGAGCTAGGAAATATGAAGAATAATGAAAAATAGACCAGTATTAAGGATAAGTTGTATTCTATTAATAATGCATACCCATAGATAGGGAACATGTATTAGTATGTCAGATCAAATTAAAGAGGAAACTTTTCCTCCTATGTTCTCAGAAAAGTAAGGATTTTTATTATCACAGAGTAAACACTCTGCATGTGGCACTTCAGTTTTGAACAAATCACATGTTACCAATGGAAATACAGGAACATATGTGTCTTTTGCATGTGTATCTGTTAAAGAAAATGTTTACAGCTCATGTAACATTAACCTTCTCAATATTTTTAGCAATGTCCAGCTCTGGTCAGGCAGAAATAGATGGTATTTTCTAAAATAATAAACTATTTACCAGTGATGACAACTCTATGTTCACCTTGATTAATTTCAAGGGGGTGACCATAAGGTAAGGATCCGTGGTGGGCTAGGGAAAACATGACTCCTTAGATTAATAGTGACTGCAGGGCTATATAAATATTTAATATACTGAACGAAACACTTCAGCAGAACACACACAAAACATCACCTCTGCAAATATTTCATGGGTCACTTCCTCTTCTACTTGTTTTCTATTCCTGTGGCCTATGAGAAGCTTACTGCAAAAAATTAAAATGATTTGGTAGCTAAAGATAGGTCTCAAACTAAAAGGCGGCTGAACGACTAGAGATTCTTCTAAGGAAGCCAAGAGTGGCTGTTGTTTCTTCTGGTCTGATATAACGAGGCAGGAACCACCACGCTCCCTCCCACCCTCGCATTTCTGAGGTGAGATTCCCATGCCAAAGGCTGTCAGGAACAGCACAGGACCTTTAGCTATATTTAAAAGGAAGTTATAATTTCAAAATTAGAGGCTATTGCTCCTCTGCCACCTCTTAGCTGAACATCACCCAGCCACCCCGCTATCTGTGTTTCACAGTGGACCGAAGACCTACGATGGCCAACCCAGAACCTCAAGGCTGCAGGTTTCAGGGCTGACTAACTAAAGTCAGCTTCAAGGTGAGGCTGTATCTTTTCTTGAAAACATAACTTGTTAACTACTTTTTCCCAAAAGCCTTTTAAGTGAGCTTAAAAACTACCATTTCCTGACACTCCCCCTACCCCCTTCTGAAAGAACAACCCCATTCAGTCTGTCCCTAATCTTCACCCTCTTGCTTCCTAGTCCTGCCTCATCTCCCACTGCAGTGTCCTGGCTGGAGAACAGCCAAGGCTCCTAGGAGGGCAATGCCACAGCCAGATGCTTGCGTGTTTTTTTGCATGTAGAGTTATTCTTGCTTCTTGTTGAGGTCCACGGACACTGGAAGAGAAAGCCAGGCTATTTTAACGTTATTTGTTCTTATTAGTGTTCCCAAATGGCTGAGACCAGCCCAGACCACTTCTACCTTGCTGGTACAACCGCTCCCACTGCCAGAGTTAGCCCCACTCTGCAGTCCTTGCCCTGTCTCATCCCATGCTTGCAGATCCCTTCCTTTAGTAAAGGGTAACAACACAAAAAAAATGAGAAGCACATGGTACGTGGCAAAGTTTGCAGCCTGATTTCATGAGGACTGCTAACACATGACATTTGTTAGAAAGGTGTCTAGATGAGGGTAGTTTGAATGACCTTCCATAGTTTTGTACATGCAAAACTTGGAAACAGCATTTCTTTCTTTCCTTGTTTTTTCTTTTCCTTCTGGTTTTATGTTAATATTTACATCAACACAGCAATGTTTCCACAGTACACTACAAAGCAGGAAGGATGTACTTTGAAGGTAGGACAGGATCTATTGCTACATTTTAGAGGAAATTATTTCTTTCTCAAAATAATTCACTTCCTTGCTTTACATTACCATGCTAGTTTGCAGTGTAACAGACCAGATTTATCAAACCGTATGAGAGCAATTAATTTGTGATGACACTTTTGCAGCCCACGGGCTGAGCACTAAACCCATGCAGAGGTAACTACCATTTGTTGGGAAAACATACTCAGTTAAATCAGTCTGATTCTTCAGAACTTCATAATCCCTACTGCAATGTGTGAACATCTAAAGTGAATATTCCACAGGTGGAAAAATCTGTTTTGTTCCATGGTCAAGAATATCTTCTTATAGGATTCATGCAACACACTTACCTATGCTTGCAAGTAAAAGACAGAAAGGTGGTATAGTGATTACTCAAAGCAACAAAATCCACATTTTTTCCTCCTGTTAAAGATTTACATGGATCATTTGTTATATAAGTATTGCCATGGTGTTAATATTTACAAGGAGACAACCCATCAGTGGGAAATTATCATAAATTTTCTGGAAATCTCCATCTTCACCTGTACTCAGATTGCTGAAGCTACTGACTCTTACACATTCATTTGTCATAAAAGCTTGCTCTTTGCCATCGAAGTATATTTGTGATTATTCTATATACATTATAACTATTTGCACTGAACACCTTCTTTTCCCAACAAACTTTGCATACTCAAATGCCTGTTAAACAATACCTGGGGTCAACTCACACACCTCTAAAATACATCCCCTGGTAAACACATCATAAAAAAACTGCAAAACAATTTACGATGGAGGAAATTGTTTTGTTGAACTGAATATAGCTAAGAAGGTGGGAAATGGGATCTGTTCAGGATGCTGCTGTGGTCTAAAAGAAATACTGGCACCTAATTTGAAAGGAAGTCAAATATTGGAGTACATTTTTATTTATACATCTGATGAGGCTTAATTGAGTCCATTGGCTTGCATGAAACATGCGGTTATGTTTGGTGCGGAAATGAAATGCATAATGAAAAAATAAAATACAGTCCATAGATATATTATGATGACACCCAGACTACAGGTTGCTGATAAACTAAAAGTCATACTCATCTGTACTGCTCCACCAAGAAGACATTGCAGGTAATCCCCTTTTCTGTAGATCTCAAATTAAAATAGCTCCGGAGAGGAACTGAAACTCTTTTTGAAGCTTTGAATGCACCAGCTACTTTGAGGCATTTGTTACAGGAACTGCGCACTAAGAATAACAAATGGTGTTAATTCCAGCCTCTGGGTCTACAGTTGCAAACTTTCCAGATGGGTACAGACGGACCAAGAGCTGTATGTAGACTCCAGTTTTGCTTGCTACTTGACACTCCTGTACAGATGCCACATCCACACTTCAACAACAACATGATGGACAACGGGAAACTGCAAGCAATAATCACCACACGAATGGGGTAGGGGGAAGAACTATGTGTAAAATGAGGCATTTTAAATTGTATCAGAAAAACATATCAGAAAATAAGACAACAGAAGAATGTGACAATAAGGGAGATTTGTAACAGGTTATTCACTTTTCATCTTTATGATTAACCCATATGTCTAGAAAATTCAAGTTATGCGTTGTGTGCTTTCTGCAATCTCATGATTTTTCTAACTTACAAGTAGTGTTCAATAATAACTACTTCCACTGTAGGTGATGTAACACCTTCTGTTAAGCTTATCATCATATTTTACTACATATAATGAAAGTCTTACTCTTGCCCGGGATCTCACACCAGCTATCCTGTTAATACAGCTTTCAAATCACATATATACCAAGTACTTTTCATGGTTCTGGCCTACGGAGCTTCATAAACCACTTCCTGGATGAGACTGCAGCAGTGTATTCCCAGTGTCCAGGTATTAAAGAAACATTAATAGGAAGACGTACCAAGAAGGGCCATCGGGATAAGACCCAAAGAGTTTAAATGCTGAGAAAAGAGTCAGGTTACATTTGGACACCACAGCGAGACGTCGTGTAAAGGCATTCATCTGCCTCTAAGAAGCCAGCACAGCTGGAGGAAACAAAACCTACCTGTATGCATAGTTGTTTGCCATATCAATAGTTCAGCCATACGGTACTGGAAAGAGGGAGAGCAACTTCCCCGGCTGGAAAGGCATCCTCTCCCCGGTACAACGTGCGGGTGGTGCCATCTAGCGAGCAGGGACCGACCCCCCCCGCCTCCACCCCCCCTTTTCTCTGTTTATTGGCCTCCATGGAGGCAGGAGGGCCTTGGGAAATCCCCCATCTGCGCCCATTGCTTTAATGAGTGATGCTAGTGTTCATATTTATCTACCTCACCTATGGATAATGATGCCTGTGATCACGTCAGAAACAAAATTTCCTTGTAGGCAGTAAAAGAATGAATTTAGCAAGGAGCCGCAGCGCAGCTTTCGACTTCTTGCTATTAATAACACGGTTTTTGCCAATCTGAACAATACACAACCTAGAGGTCTGACAACTTCATCAAAACAAAAGAAAGAGACACAGCCTGCTGACTTCATGCTACTTTCATTGCAGACCATCCCTCTCCCACTTGTACCAGCTAACCTGCCATAGGAATGCTGAGAGAGGAACATTCAATTTCTAATGCCGTTCTTTTGAGCACAAAGACCTGTTTATTCTGTTGTAGTGCTATCAGCTTGAGAACAAAGGAAAAAAAGCTGCTTTCTGGAAATTTAACAAGATGTACAGTCTCCATTAAGAATGTTTAAAAAATTGCAAAACTAAATTAACTAATTTTGTGCAAAGCCTGTGTGTTGAGTTCATCACTCTCTTATGGAGAATGGAAAAGAAGAAAATATTTAAAATTATACCTAAAGCACTGTTGGAAAGGTCCTTGCTCGTCAGTCTGTCTGCAAGAATTTTGGAGTTTATAGCCCAGGGAAATCTATTTAAAAGTTATGAAGAAAAATCTTCCAAGTGCTCTATTTTTGATTCTGCATTCTTTTCTCTCCTGGTTTGATTCTTCATCTGTTTTAACATTATCCAAACAAGGGCAAACAGATGAAAAGTAAACTTGTAAATATCACTTAATGTAAAATAGATCCCAAATGAAGAGTGGCTAGCCCAGATTAATTCCAGGAGTGAGCATGAGGAGGAAAAAGGGTGTCTGTAAGCAGAATTGTGCAAGAAGCAATTATTTTTAGCTCACAAATTTCTCTGGGATTCCATATTTTCCCCTGTTCTGCATCAGGATTAAACAAAAGCCCTTAAAAAAAAAAAAGAAGGGAGAAACACACGTGCACATGGACTGGCACTCTCTTACTGCGCACAAGTCCATTTTGCAAGCCAGGCAGAAGTACTGTTTCTGCCTTGCTGGAACATGGTTCCAGTATGCTGAATCCTGGTGCTGACGTGATTTTGTTTTTGTGATTTAATCTCACTTATCTGACCCTCTCCACTTCATCTGGCAACAGGGACCCAAACTTTACAATACCTCTCTGCGTGTGGGTGTCCTAATCATCAAACCTGGAATTAGTCTCTGGCTCTGTATTCCAAGCTCATCCTTTAGAAATCTCAGTTAGTCCAAAATTCTAACCTAAATCTGGCAGAAAAGGAATGACATGAACACACGCCCTCTTACATGCCACATAAATGTCTGATTAAGGATACCTGCTATGCTTGATCTCTCCTTTTTTCTCATTCTGATCAGAAATTAATTAACTGTTAATGGGAGATTGTGTACTCTCATGGCTGGTTCCACTGCCATTTTCTTCTAAGAAATATCTCAACTTTTTGTCAGATTTTGTTTCTATGAAGGAGCTGCAGAGATGTGAGCACGGGCAATCCAAGTTGATAGCAACCTAGCATACAAGCTTGAAGAAACTTGGATGTTAAAGCAGCTACAGCAGCTACATCTACAATTAGGACAGTCGAGTCGAAACTTTTTTGAAGATACATTTGGGTACACGACCTGGTGTGCTCTGGCTTTAAAAGAGACCCTTCGCAGCAAGGGGATGGTAACATACTCCAGATAGATTGTATGTATTTGGACAGACCACTTTGCCATTTCAGGTCGTCTATAGGCTCTGTCAGGTGAGAACTCTTGGCTTTCTGAGGCCATTTTTTCTTATGGATGTCTGCAGCTACTAGCAGGAAATTCTGGAAATTTAAGGCAATTTATACACTCGATGAATATATTTACAGCACTGTTGAAATGCTGTTGCTGTTTCTGTTGATGCAAACTTTACAGGGCTCAATCTCTCAGGTCTATTGAAGTCATATAATACCTTTTTATTGAGCATAATATTTGAAAAAAAACATTTCTTTATTCCTCTGTAACTCATCTGCTTGCAGTTCATCAACTACAACAGTATACAATACATCCATTTTACTGTTGGAAATTATTCTCTCTCTTGCTAGCTAACAATCCAAACCTGCTTACATAAAAACCCCCAATTACAAAGGATGTGGACTAAGGTACATATTTTGAAAATACCTATATTAATTGAAGAGCTATAAAACTACTAAGAAATGCATGATGTCCCCTGATCAGAAAACAGCAGCTGGTTGATCTCAGGACTCTCCTCTACATGGTGACAGTGCTGTAAAGCTCAGGGCTCATTTCTGCTGCTGAGAAGGAGCCTCTGCCTCACTGACATCCTGGGGCAGAAGCCAGGAACAATGCCACTATCACAGCACCCCAAACTGCAGGGATAACAGCAGAGGCCAGAGGATGCGGCTGAGCCCCTGCCCTACTGTGCAGTGGCTGGCAGCCTGGCAGAGGGTGGCTGGGAACCCACACCACTCGTTACAGCAGTGGGCACTCCTGGGCATCCTCCCGCTACTCTCCTGGGTGGGTGAGCTGTGGAGCAGGAGGGTTTCTGTGGACCTCCACTCCACCACTGACAGCCCTGCTCCAATTCTCTTCCCTGGCTACTACACCCTTAACTAAACACTTCTTTGATGAGAATAAACAGAAGGCAAGAGCCTGGTTACCATTTGAACCCTCATTAGGCTGCAAGGAAGAAAGTCCTGCCACTCAAATCCCACTTACATGGGGCTAAGCCAAACAGGACAGAGTATTTATGAAAGTAAATACTGCATGAACAATTTGTATTTGTAAGTATGGTACATTTAAAATCTTTGTAGAGGCAGCTTCCACAGAGCAACAAAACTCTTCTCTGAATATTTATGGAGAAACCAGATGCCACACAAACAGCTCTTTTGTTTTCCAGACTGCAGGACTGGTTATTAAGTCCCAAGAAAACAGACATGTAAGGAGTCCTGCTTCAGCTTTAGGCTTTAAATTACCATTCATGTCAAAGGCAATGACATATACCGCATGTTTGCATATAGCTCTATGCATTCTGCAACGAGACTTAACATTTTAAACCTCGTTCACTTATTTTTTGGACTGACATCTAAACATTAATGTCAGATTCTTCTGTTAATATTGTGCTGTATGGGCTTTCTTTTATTACCTCATTTCTACTAGAAGGTATGAACTGAGTTTGGAAAATGTATCTATAATTAATGCTTGTCTCAGACTATTTATAGTGATATAGGACACAAAGTAGAACTCTCTATTTTATCATTAAAATGCTCCTATCAGGATCAATCTTAAAATATATTAGCAATAGTAGCTATGTCAAAATTGCTTTTTAAAAGGAATTTCCCTGCTGTATAAGGACTCAAGCAAAAAGAAGTAGAAATAAGGTTTTCTTTTTCCTTTTTAAATGGAAATTGTCAGGCATCAGAAACCACATGAGTATCAAAGACATAACTCTGTCTGATAACACTATACCAGATATATGCACATCTTTCAGGAAATTGGCTGTATCTGTATTCATTGGTAAAGGCTGCTATAAAACAAAATCTTTATGTGCACATATTACATATGTAAGTGTAAGATGTACTTGTACAGAGAGACAGATATACTTCTATGGAAAATGCCATCATACCATTATAATTACAAATTTATGGGCTAGTGGATAGAATAAATCAGTTACTGTACTTAAAGAACTTTTAAATTTACAGGTCTGTGTATACATAAAGACTTTAAGAACCTTTAAAGAAAGGACTGTAATTTCTTATGTGCTCATATAATTGTTAGACATTTGGATTACTTATGGCTTTTCCACATGTAAGATTTCTAAAAAATTGTATTTTTACCACTAATGGAAAAAGGAATACAAAATACAGTAACATCAAAAATGATGTAGGAAAAACTCGGAGACAAAAATATCTTTAGTTGTAAATAGAGATAATTTTCATATAGAAGTTCAGCTGCAGGAAATTCCAAGTCTCTGTAGGCACTGAAGAGCTAATGTAATGGAAAGCACGGAAGCACATCTGTGTAAGAACATATGAAATCCATTCGAGAACATCCTGCCATGAGATGGACAGCAGTATGAATAGAGTCAGACCACTAGATAAGATAAGCATTTTAGAATGCCATAAATACATTAGAAAACCAAAAAGAGTAACTGGATGACCTTTAAAGGTCTCTTCCTACCCAAAACATTCTATGATTCTATGAAATTGTGCGGTGCTTCAGTAGTATAAATTACCTAATTGCCAAAGCTGCATGTACAAGTGGCAATCATAGTATTTACTTGATAATATGAAATCTTTGATATTATTGCTTATAGAAATGTATTTTTTGTGAAATGTAGGCATACGCTTGGCACATTCTCTTATAATGAAAAAGTATAAAAAAATACATAAAATTGTCTTTGGATTTCTCTTTTTGCCTTCATACTCTTCCCATGGTTAGACAGCCAAAGTCTCTGTGACAGTAAAAGGTGATGTGATGCTGGTTTTCTCTGAAAATGCAGAACTTTTGGCCTATGGTTTATGTCAGGATCCCAGGACAAGCCAGGGAATCCAATGTAATGCTGTTAGTATTTACTCCCTTCACTCACTGCATACAAGAAATAAGGTCTCTAACAGATCAAAGATATAGGAGGTTTTGCCAGTAGTATGTTTTCTGTATTTACATAATCAAATAGAAGGTGTCAAAGCAAGGATGGACACACAATGCCTGCATCCAGGTGTTACAACTTAAACCTGCCTTTTGCAGACATTCAAACTGTGGCAACACAATTTTACTGCTGGCTAGAATGACTAAGCGTACAATAAAAACTTTACTAGAAAGTAAAACAGAGGAGCATATAAGACAGTTAGCAATTACAAGATAATCAAGTGGAAAAATATGCAATAGTCTAGAAGAATGAAATATATCCTCATAAGTGAGAACAACAGAAATCCACCCAAGAATAGTCTGCTGTGGACAGATTGGGTGCAGGCAGGAGTGGAACAAAAGTCAATATTTAGGTAAGCTGCAATATGACTGGAAAAATCAGTCAGCTGTGATGTGCCTTGATGTGGCAGCTATTCAGATGTCAAAGATGAATGCCCGGTGTGTGATTACAGTATGACTGGCTGCTCTTCATGAAATCAGTAACGTGACTGCATTTATAGAATATAACCATTCATTTACAGAAATGCGTTGTTAGAAAATATGAGGACGGCAGCACACACTGTTATGAATGGAAACATATAGAAAGGCTATAATACAAATTTTCTTGGAATTTTTATTTATGAACCTTGTGCTCTTTCATGATTAGCTCACCACAATCATTGTGTTAATAAAAGTCTTTCTGGGTTTATCCTGGATCTACGGTTGCATTCTTGCACAAATATTTTTGCCCAAAGAATGGGAATCCTATATAGAAACAAAAGGTAACATGCCACAGGCTGTCTAAATAACTTTATCTGGTTCTTTCTAGCTATATATACTTTGATATGTGTGTATCTGTTGGTACTTGAACACAGGTGACTGTGTACTACTAAGAGATATTTTATAGATTGATAGAAGCATGCCTCTTACGGATTTGTTCATATTACCATGACAAAATTCTTACCTACTTCAATGGGCTAAGTGTCTTTAAGGATTTTATCCTCCTAAATATGACAAGAGACAGACTGAGCATGTTACCAAAATTTTATACACTCAAAAGACACAAGCTGATTTTGCTCCTACTCCTGCTCTCATTATAATTTCTGTGTTGCAGATGATTGCAAGTGATCAAACAAGCAAATCTAAGTAGTTGCCAGCTGGCAGCTGAGAACTTGTATCTGCACACCTGCTTCCTTTTCTCCCTCATTCAGGCAAACGTTTTATTTCACTGTGGGGACAGGTTTAATGTGCGCATATACAATCAGTCACTCCATCTCACCTGGCAGGCAGTAACTTTTTATGCCATTTGCAAGCTCAGGACCATGCCCCATGTAAAATGCCAATCTAACACCTTTCACAGTGCTCACCTGGGAAGTTTAAACTCTTCCTTTCCAGCTTCTTTAAAATGTCCTTTACGTGAGCCAAACAAAATGGATATAGAGATGATTGCAGGAGTCCAAGACTGGGTAAAGCACTCTGGTTTATTAAGCACAGAGAACTAAACCAAACAGGTGACAGTATTTCCCCACAGTGCAGTAAGAAGCTTGTTTGAGTGACTTACAATCTTAGGCATGCAAGAAACATTTCCATTGCTACACACAAAGTTCATCTACACAATATGTGTCTCATATGTTACTCAGTCAACCTTATTTGAGTGTAAGCATGTATCCAAATCCTAAAGTAGCAGAACTACATCGCTCCAAATGAAAAAACAGAAAAGAACACTGGCTTATTCAAAGTTTTCTACCATGTTAAGGTAGAGACTTTTTTTTCCCCCCAAATAATGCCATGATATGAAATATCAAGTTCTTGTGTAGTAGATGAGAACTGAAGGACCATAAGATGTCTTACACTGATCAATTGAAGCAGGAGTTCATTTCTACAGAAACTGTTCATTCAAGTTCAAGAGAAATTTCAACTTGGTTGTTCACCAATAATATTTTTAGTAAGGACACCTTTCTGACCACAGCAAGAGAGCAATTAAAGTATGTAATAATCCACTAAAATTGATACAAGAGAAATATTTTGGATAGTTGCGAGGGAGCTTGTAATATCTCTGTCATTATCTTTAATCTGCCTTTTCCAGGCATCAGTCAACCTCCTGCTTTTTCAAGTATTTTCTGTCACTGCTATTGCTAGCCACATGACCTGTTCATGATGGCCTGGTCCTGACCCATCAAGGAGTAAAAGGGATTTGTAGTATCAATTTCACTGGGAGCAGGATTAAACCCTTGAAATACCTTGTGCCAGATGGATACAGAAAGTTACCTTCTCTCCACAATTTGGTATTCTTAAATATAATTGCAGTTCACTATCAAGTATAATTTATGTTCCCAAAACAGGGAACAATTTAAATTAGAAGCATGCTTACATGCCATTTTTTTTCTAGCTTGACAGATACAAATAGTTTTACATTATAAACAAAACCCCAAACCCAAACAAGCTATGTTTCTACTCAAAGTTTCCAAAATGAGACTGATAAATTATTTTTCTTTAATTCTGTAAGCATAAAACCTGGGAATACAATGAAATAATATAATAAAATGGAAGGATTATTTATAGGGAAGATGGCATTCAGAGCAGTATGGGAAGGTATGTGTATTGCTCTTTGTATTCATTGCAATGACACCTGAGTGTCTCTACGAAAACACTGATGGAACAAAATCTTACAGTAAAATACAGTAAGAAGTTTTAAAAATAATTTTACAGATCTTGTGAAGAAAAAAATTTCCTCATTACTATGATGTAATTAAATTATAAGCCTGGATTCAAATGTCACTATGCACTGGCTCTGCTGAAACACCAGAGGGAGCAAGTTTCACAGAGGAGTGAATGCTTTCATTGAGACTCTCCCAGCTACTAACAGTATTTCATCATTTAGTAGGATGCAAAAGAATTTAGTCAGGTTACCTGCAATGGCTGGGGATATGCCAGTGAACAAAGCCCTTCAACTTGTGATGAAATATGTAACAGGGAGCCACGAAACAGCAGAAAAAGTGAGGATGTGCTTCATTTGGACAGCTGCAGGTTTTTATACACAAAGTTTAAAAATACTGACTACGGGGTAAAAAACTCACAGTCTTGCCATCTTTATCTAATAAAGATTATTTCACTACAGAGAGGTTTTTAAAAAGCGACTCACACTTCTCCTCACAGCACAAAGTCACAGATTCAGTTGTGAGTCACACCTCCTCTAAAAGAAGATTTAAAAAAAAGCCATAGAAATGATTGAAGTCAAACCCACCTATGCAATGAACTGAATTACTTGGAACTCTCACATTCTCTTGTCCTCCATTAGGGATTAAACCTAGGCAAGGCTCAAAAGAAAAATCCCTCCAAATCAGTTTTCTCTCTGATGATGCACATCTGAAAAACCTAGACCTGAATCCGAAGTGACCTTGCTGCTGAGTCCTAACCAGGAACTGAAATGGTTCAGCTGCTCTTAAGGATTGACCAAGTGACACTGTATGCCTGCATCGTTAATACTGTTTAAAATTTAGCAATGATAAAAACCCTTCTATGTCATTACACTGGGTCCAGATTTGGCCAGAAGACATTGCCGCCCACCACATGGTGAGACCCCAAGGGATTCTCATCACGACTGCTGTCCTGTGGCTGGTCATGCCCTGCTCCAGAGGGAGCTCTAAAGTTAGGAGTAGTCTTTCCATTACCATTAGTGCAATTTTACCTTGTGGAATATTTTTCAGC
This sequence comes from Harpia harpyja, assembly GCF_026419915.1. NCBI lineage: Eukaryota > Metazoa > Chordata > Aves > Accipitriformes > Accipitridae > Harpia > Harpia harpyja. Next base: position 9,320,305 of record NC_068942.1, on the reverse strand, counting down.
TTAATTGTTCAGATTACTGATGGTCTTCCATTTTAGTTTAAAATAGAGCTTTTTCATTTTAATTCCCTTTCCCTCCTGAAATTTATTATAGATTCTAACCTGCAGCTTCTCTTTGCCAAACCATAATAATTTAATCCCAATCCACATTTATTAAAAAATTATGTCAGGATATGTTCCATCTCCATCAAAATTAATTTATAGGCACTGAGTAACAGTTTCATATGTAATGCAGAAAATAATCTTTGTTTGCTGGGACTGGGTGGCCAAGAGCTTTTTGCTCGAGTTTGTAGTATCCACAGGGGGCAGATGTAATTGTTGCTATACAAAAAAGATTATTCATTTGCTTCATTGACTGTCATACACATGCCTGAAAATTAAAACTTGATAATATTTTATATAGCCTCTCATGTCTTCTAGTGGCACTTCCCTTAGAAATACTGACATACAGTGAAAATCCTTCAGAAGCATCCCCATAGTTCACACAAAAAACCAGGCTTGAATTAATATATACTTTTGAGCAATCAAATGGCATCTAATAGTGTGGGGTACTGAAATTAAATGATTGAGAAGCTAAATAATGTAATACAAGAAAACAAATGTTTCACACTGCAGCAGACTGGGACATCTTTAATGATCACAAATTTGTTAAAATCCTCATACCTGTATTATGAAGCTTTACGTCTAGCTGTTGGCCTGACCCAATAAATAGAAGGATTAGAAAGAAAGTTGTAAATAATTCTAAAGTTTCATGCGCAGCAGATAAAACTTTATATGAGCAATGTATTTAGTGGCTAAGTGTCAAAACCAACCCTTATGGTGTTAGCAGCTCAGTGACTCTAAGGGAAAATAACGTAGTTTTGTTAAACTAATCATTCCACTGTTGACCACGGTTACGTTCAAATTCTTAAAGATTATCCACCCAAGTTTTGCCAAATTAGAAGTAAAACTTTTATCTGGTTTGTCAGTTTTAAGTGAACCAAAGATATTTGAAGAAAATGTCCTCTGGTGCTTTTACACTCCAGTGGGACTGAGGGATTGCTGTCCATGCACATCATCTTATTCCTTCCTGCTCTCTCCAGCGAATGGTGCCTGATGCACACTGTCAGCAAGTCACACCATATATACAATATGCACAGGAAGGGCTGTTCCAAACAGAAGAAAACAGTTTGTGGTGTTTTTGGAGTCTGCTTTCAATCTAAGAACAATGAGTTTCAGAAAAGAGGGAGGAGGAGCAGAGGAAGTCATAGGGCCAAGCCTGGGAAGGGGAGGGAGAAGGGAAAAAGATCTGCCTCGAGTGAGTTGGTGTTTCTGGTCAGGGACCAGTAACAGCAGCAGAAAGCAGAATTCACGACAGGTTTTTTTGGAGCTGATCTGATTGATATTGTAGGAGCAAAATGGCTCATATAACATTCACTGCAAACACTTTATGATCACATGGCAGAAAGGCACTGATCATCCCAGGGATGTGATCATCACAATTATTGCAAGAAGCAAAGATCTGGGTGCAATGAGCAAGCAAAAAGAATGACTAAAAGACAATACTTTGCAACATGCCCTGTAGCTGTATTTAAATCAGTTAAAAGTCTGAGAAACAGAAAAAGTATCAGAGAATGCCTTATTGCTCCTAGCCACCTTTGGGCAGCATTAGGATGATTTCTAATGCCTAGACCCAAAGTGTTTTCCTGCTTCTAAAGTACAGGTTGAAAAAAGGAAAACTGTCACGGTATCTGACAACGTGAGGGCTGCTGGGGTGCAAGCACAGCCTCCTGACTGGGGCAGTACAGGAGACAGACGCATACGTGGAGAAGGTCACACCCTGCCAGGCCTGCCCTCTGTGACAGAGATCTTCAGAAGCTCATCCCAGCATGGGGATGCCCCATGGCCTCATGGCCGCATCATTCCTCTGCTCAGGGTACATCACCACTACACCATGCACATGGCTGTTTAGAAATTAGGGAGGTCCTGACATGGGGTTTTAAGGAACCCAAAGTGAACACAAGTCATGGCTTCTTGGGCTCTGCCCACAAACTACACCCTCCTATCTCCTTCCCATTATTTTGTGACTTGAAGGCCTGTTGTTAAGGTAATATTATGCTGTGAAGCACTGTGTTGAACTTTTTCTGACAGAGTTGCCTTCATAACCAGCTTGAAGTGCTGAGTTTTACTTCACAGCATGTAAAAAGAGTATATGGCTCTTGTAGCCCAGCGACCACAATGTTTCAGCTCCCACAAATGGCATGGTAGCCCTTCACTCCGGACATACCTTTTCACATAAAGTACCAAGCTCTTGCGTTTCCAGGAATTCAGTGCAGTTACGTGAGCTTAAAGTTTCTATGAGAAGCCACTTGAGTTCTCTTTTTCTTTAGATCATTGATATTTACCTTATCCAAGCTCTTACGTTTGCTCACGGATCTGACACAGTGGCAGCTTGCGGTGAGAGGGCTCCAGGCCAGTGCTGTTAGCAACCCTCATCCAAAGAAAGGCCATTCATACCATGACAGCCACCTCTGGGTGGGACAGCCTTGCAACACAGCTTTTTCTAACGCATCCTTTTCTCAGAGGAATGATATTGTGACTATAGTTTGCAACTAGTACAACTCCATCACGAAATTGGTATTCCAGGTCTATGGAAGAACAGTGAGCTTTTAAAGACTGGAGGGTATATTTGAATGAAAGAAATATAACTGAGTTCATAAACTCCACAGAGCGTTTTTTCCTCCTTGTGGTAAGTAGACAGGTCACTGCAATTAGGGAGTTTGTACTTCACCTGACCTTACTGGATAAACTTACTAGCTGTCAGATCACTTCGCTCGTCCTTTTTGAACTCCAAGGAAGAGGCTGTCTGGCACCTACGCAGGCTAGTGAGTGAGACCCAGCAGCGCCGTCACTGCCTCCCTACTTGAAACAATCCTTTCCAGCCCTCTCACATACCACACAGGTCTCATAGTTCAACTCTCAAGCTCCCAGAGACCACAAAATATTTGGCAGTGCAACAGGTCTAAGATCTTTCCTGTTTGGTTTTGCTCAGAGCTCTATACGGCAAATAGTTGGTGCAAAAGCATAGGAGACTTAAAGGATTTCAGCAGTGGCGTTCTCCCCCTGGGTTTTCGTTTCTCTTGTTCTCTGTGCAGGCAGCTGGCTGGTATCCTCCGGCCGTTTGGAAGTTAGTTTCCCTCTGAAATACACATTAATGCCACATACTGGCTTTCATGCTGGAAGGTGGATGCATGCCATATCCCCAGTGACTGGACATATTTCACACTGTTTTCAAATTTACCAGCAAGACAGTTCGAGTCACCTTCTAAGATTGATGTAAGTTACCAGAGTGATAACTTTGTGTTAAAGTAGTTATCTGGCTTCCTGACAGATTTCTTTGACACTTACAATTCTTCAAAAATAGCACATGATCATGTATCATTTTTTGGTTTTAGCTTTGTCAGAAAATCAGTTATAACCAGTATCAATATTTAGCAGACACTTATCTGTTTTTCATGGAAAATGATTTAAAATTTTTTTTCAGCCTACTTAAACTGCACACATAACTTCTGGTTCCTTTCCCTCTCCCATCCTTTTCTAAGTCTTCCAATTTTTTTCTTTTTAAAAAGAAGTCAATCTCTTTTTCCTAAAGTTTGATAGCAGTTATAAAGTAGCTGGCACTGCACACAGAGTCAGATCCCATACAGAGTTAGATCCCATATCCCATCAGTATTCCTTCTTTTGTTTTTAACCTCATTAAAAAGTACTATAACAACAACACTATACATCCAGTTTCAAAGAACTTTATACATTTGACCATAAGAATTCACTCCAGGTTTATATTTAGCAAGCAAGTTTATATTTAGCAAATCTCTACTTTGGACTTATAAAACAGTTTCAATAACTTCAAACTATATAAATGCAAAAATAAATGTACTTTAAAGTATCTATTTGATATAAAAATGTATGCAAATAACATATTAATTTTTTTTTTTTTTTAGGAGAGGAGTTGTTTATATTGTCTAACTTTTCCAAACCACTTTTCCTGATTTATTAATGCAGAGACTGAGGCAGGTCCAGGTGGTGACTTAGAACAAGAGTTTAATGCAGGTGCTAACTCTGTAGAGGGAACATCACAGAAAGCTCACTGCTGATGTTCTACTGGCAGCTAATTGCTTCTGCTCAAGCTAAATAATTAGCAAACTGAAGTGTACTGAATAAATAAAAAAAAAATATTTAAAAACCCTAAACAAGTCACCTTTTAAGTTACTTCATCCACCCCAAGAAATCCTGAAACAATTCACTGACAAGACTTACCCAAGGAGAACAGAAAATATTTTCCAGTTCATGAGGTCAGGAGTAAGCTGTTGGTGATCAAACAGACCTTTCATTATTAGTTTGTGGGATCTAGTAAGTATTTTTTTCTTGAACAGTTTTCTTTTCCAGAACTGGGAAGTATTGGTTTCCTTCTCTCCCCTGCTAATGACTAAGACACAGTGGCTCTGCTAGGCTGGTCAGAGGCAGGGAGGCAAGAAGAATGTGTGATGTCTCCCAGAGAGATTATTTTCTCTGGACAATTTAAAAGTGGCATGAAAGCAACTCCTGTCCAGGTCAGTTTTAATAGGAAAGAGGATTCTTGCCAGGGATTGTGGTTACCCTCAAGACTTCATTTAAATCTCTTGGGAGCACAAATATAAAATTCCATTAACAGCTTGCTATATTTTAGCTTTCAAAACCAAAGCCCTACTGTGCTTTGTAATGTAGAGGAACAGCAAAGATATTGAGAATATTACTGCTTTTTTAATTAATGAAATCTACACCAGCAAAAGTTTGGAATATTGTTTGAATCACAAAGAGGTACTAAAGGCTCAGTATCTCTACTTCTCTTTACTCTTTTTGTCTTTTTTTTCTACTAAGAAATCTAGAACTCAAAATGAATAAATCAAGCACCGACAGTGTTGTCTTATTAAAATGTGCTTTCTTTCCTCTTTTTTTTAAATTGGGATAAGAATGTCCCCTTGTTGTCATTCCTCCCAGGAACTAGAACAATATTCACTTCTCCTTAGGGGAGGGAATACTAAAGCAGTTGCAATACAAGCACCTTTGTCATCTTAATATCTTCACCAGGTGGTTTCTCTTTTCTTTTACCACTCTCTCTTTACTCTCCTTAGAATAGGCAGGTAAGTTCACAGAAGTGTAACAGGATAAAACCTAAGCTCCACAGACATTTGTATCAGATCTGTGCTCTAGCAGATCACCCAATTTTGCACCAGGTCAGGTGTGGACATGATCACATTATTTTCACATTTCCCAAAGCACACTATAATAAGCTCTTTATGCTGACATGATGACTTTGTGCTGGTTTTATGCTAAACGCAGATCAAATACCTGATCCTTTGTAAAGTTTGAGTGGTGGAGGCCTCAAAGAAAGCCAGCTGGGACAAAGTTAACCTGATGATATTTCTGGAGAGTAATCTAATCAGCAAAGTGATTTTACCCTACACTAGTGCTTTATGTCATGCAGTGTTCTGGATCAGGCATTAGGAGCCTTAAGCCAGCTTCAGTTCATTGTTGAACCTAAGAGCACACTCATTCAGGTTCAACTCAAAAGTGTTTAAAGATGCTCATACTCGGACACTAAGGATGTTTCTAAACGCACCCTTTTACAGTTGTTGACAATTATGCCAGTTTTAGAACACGTACAATAGTTTCTACTTCCTGCAAACACTGTTTCTGTGAAGGCTTTGCTTTGTTTGAGTTTCCATATTGATTACCCTAATCTGTTTCCCTTTGCTGCAGGAACATTTGCAGGTGCAAGCAGAATGCTTGGCAAAGTCCTGAAACTGAGGACATGAGCTCACAGAGAAGAGCAGCGCTGGGAACTCCTGTCTGACCCCCAGGTCTTCCAAGGCAGATTTTCATTGTCTTCATCACAGCGTCATGAAGAAGAGCCAGAAGCTTCCAAAGCAGTCAATGCCAGCACTGATGGGTCACTTCTGGGACCGGTCCTAAACAAGAGCTCTCTCCTGAGACACACATACAGTCCCAGCTACGTAATGTACAGCTACACTGTGAGTGAGCAAAGAGGGAGAATGAGAAGTTTCTCTCTGGGACATGGAAATTTCCTGGCTCTGCAAGAAGAGGAGAGGACTTCCTCATGAATCACTGCTTTGGTAAAAACCTAGCCTAGTACAAGAACTGTCCTTAAGATGGGAATCACCCCACCTAAGGCTGACAATCCCTAAATCTGTGCAGGATGGCAAGGCTTCTTTTATAGTTGGCGGAGACAAACGGGTGTCTCTAGCATGCTGCTCCTCCCATCCTAGTGTACACACGTCTAAAATAGATCATCTGAGTCACACGCTACAAATGCCTGTTTCTTTCCTTTGCTTAAAAAGGAATCTAGACAACAGATGCCTAATTGTTGATGTCCAATGTTCAGTCACATGAAACCCAGTCTGGCTGGAAGGATAAGATTTGTTCAGCTGGGCCAGTTAAATATGAACATCTCTAAACCAGGAGATAGCAAACAATGGTTAGGCAAGAATGAACTGGATTAATGAACACCAAATGACTGGAGGCATAAGACTGTCTGAATATGAATTATCTCCTTTTCCATCCTCTTCCTCCTCTCCTTCGTGAAAGATGAATGTTGACCATGCAGATAAAAAGGACATGCAGATAAAAAGGACACGTCCCAAATCTTGACTGTTTTCTGCAAGTACCCATAATTTGGGGAAAATGAGATGTCTTAGCTTGAATACAGCCAGTGTCAGAGGGCATGGAGATGAAAAAAAACCTTTAAACTAATATTTACACTAAGCAAAGTTAGGTGGGTTTAATCCTTTTACGTGCATTCACTTTTCTCATAAAACTTTGCAGCTATGCTCTTTATTGCAAATTCTGCAATTATTTATCTGTATTTCATCTTAGATTAGGCTAAGCTGAATGAAAAAATTCCAGGGTAACTAGCAGACCCCAATCCTAAACATCAGGATACTACAGTGGGTAACAACAGGTGTTTCTGCTTCATTCTGTAACCTGGATGAAGAAACTAGTAATATGGAGACTTTTGAAAAAGGGTCTCCCAGCGACCTCTGATTGTCATGCAAAGCCTTTTGCATACAGCAAATAGTACAGAGTATTCCCAGTGGGGCACGTAACAGCCTCCTTTCACATTTGCAAAAGAGAATATTGGCCTCTGTACTTCATTAGCAACTTTCCAAAGCCTCATTGACTAAACATTTGAACAAACTAGCTAAATAATCCTCTTTCTCTGAGCTAAATAATCCTACTTCTCTCCACTTAAGACAGAAGAAAAAATATGCAGCCAAGTGTCATTGATGGCGAGGTGTTTTGATTTCATAAGAAAATACTCAGTTGTGATATTCTTTGTAACTGTACTCCCTTGTTTATTGAACTAGGTTGCTAGGATCATGGTCCAGTTAGTTCAGAGAAACAAATGAGGAGCAAACAAAGCAGCTATGGTCCAAAATGGCATTAATCAATTGTATTTCTCCTTTGTTGTAAAGCAAACAGCTCAACACATTGGCCTCTCAAAGCACTTCTAAATCTAGAGAGCAAAAGGCCCCATACTGTCATGCGAGAGCCACATCCACTGTGTGGGGCACGTGTCTACAGGCATTTGGTCTTTTTTTCCTTTCCACATCCGTCTGGCAAACTTACAGCACAATAATTCTGTAATTGTTACTGAGCAATGTAATGCCACTGCATTACCTTCTTAAGTTTCGTTTGCAAAATGTCTTCTAGTCTACTACCTTTTAATGACTTAAAATAGTGTGTTTATATCTTAGTCAAAATGTTTTGTAAAAGTTATTTGGTCACTAATATCAAAGCCTTTTTCTTTCTACTTAAGCAATGATACAGTCACTGAAAACAAGCTTTGATTAACCAGAAACCCTCTTAAAAGTGTGCAAGCAATATAAGCATAATTTTACTATTAAACATGCATAGCTATTTATTTTACCTGTCGAATAAACTGCTTAGCAGAGAAGAAATAATTTAAAGCACCTTTTCAAGAGATCCCTTGAGATGTATTTGAAAATACCAGTCCTCTTGGACAAAAAACTGCTAAAAAGATCAACACATTGATGAAGGACACCTGAATTTCTTTATATCAAACTTTCACATTTTAATTGGAACTTGCATCTCAAGGAAAGGGAAATCCTTTTATAGAATGTTACCAGATCCAAATGGACAAATAATGATATTTGAAAAAGCAGGGAGCCTAAAATGACTGGGAAAAGAAAGAACTGCCAAAATGGCAAAATTAATTACTCCTTGAAAAAAAGATGCTCAAGGAAATGCCTACAACTCCTTTATTTAGTGGGGGAAAAAAAAAAGGTAGCTCTAGGGAAGAAGTGGAAATACCATAGTAGAAATCAACATGTGATCCCCAAATTAAAAGGAAGTCTTCAGTGAAGACAATGTGGTAAGTGTATGTCCATAATCATAGTCAAGGCACAAGCAAAGCTTAAACAGCTTAATGCACTTGATCTACTGACAAGCCCACTTTCATCTCAGAACTCTGAAAAATGGCCATATAATACCAGATCCAATAGGAAAGATTTTTAATGAAGATGTTACTTAGGTAGAGCTACAAAATATGCTCAATTCTTAACAGGATTTGTGCCAACACCAGAGAATAAAAAGTGACTCAAAACTCTTTATCTTTTCACACCTCAGGCTCTATGTTAATCTTAGGATAAAATTTGAAGGAAAGAATAATTAATGGCTTGAAGGTAAATGGACAATAGAATAAAATGTAACATGGCTTTAGTAAAGGTAGGTCATGTCAGAGTAGCCTGATTTTTTCCTTTGATAGGATACCTGATTTTCCAGACAAAAGAACTGCACAGAGAGATTTGATTTTATCTGAACTTCAGCAGAACATTTGGTAAGGTGTCACAATGGAGATTACTAGGTAAACTAGAAAAAAGGAACATTAGAGAAAGACTATGAAGGTGCTGACTAAAGTGACTGTTACAGAGGAAATGCCAATGAACTGTGCTGAAAGGGGAACCTCTGGGCTGAAATCAGATTACTCCAGTAGTGCTCCTCCTGGATTAGTCTTGGCATTCATTTTGTTTACTATTTTACTTTGTGATTTCACCCCTAAAATAGGAATGAATGCAAGAAGTCCACAAAAAATGAGAAGCACTGCCAGTGTGAAGGAGGAAGAACACCATGTGAAGGGAAAAATGGACTGGAATAGTAAACGTGGGATGAAATGTAATAGTACAAAGTACAGTATCCTGCAGTCAAAATGGGATTAATTTCATTCAATCCATCCAAAACCTTTGCACCTTCACAGCTGTGCAATCTCCTTGTATAACCACTAGAAAGATGTGAACAAGTCTGCTGGTAATTTTATATTATCTAGTTTAGACACATCTAAATGGAATGAATGGAGATTCTTTGGAGATTATTCCTTCTTTCTGTAGTCATTCATAGAGAACGTTTAGGTGCCTAACTTTTAAAGTTCTACATTTGATGAGGAAAATCTTCCCAAGGAGTATTACAAATTTTCATTGGAGTAGCTCATCAGCCAGAAATCAGACAGGAGGAAAACATGTATTTTTTGCATGACCCAGGACTTCTTCAGACATAGTACACAAGGTAAATTAAATTGAAATAGCAAAAAGTTAATACAAGTGTAAAAAACACTAGTGAGATCTCATCTGAGTAAATATCTGGCTGTCCACATTCTGCAAGAGTCTGTCAAAACATAGACAGCCTGTCTTGCAAAAAATCACTGCATGAGCAAGAATCGTGTGCATAGTTAAATACATCATATCATTAGACCTCCCCTGCAAGGGAGAAGGAAAATTTAATCTTAAAAAAGCACAAGAGCAACAGGCTATAAATTTGCCACAAACAGATTTAGGCTGGAAACTTTCTTAACCATCAGAAGAGTGAGGTTGTGGGACAGCCTTCCAGAGGAGCTACTGAAGGCTAGAAACCTGAAGAGTTTTAAAAGTGAGCTGAACCATTTTATGAAATAGGTTATATGATGCAGGGCCTGAAAAGAAGAGTTTGTACTTGGTGCGCTGGGAGGATGTTGCTAGCTTTATGTTCACTTGAAAGAAGACTCAAGAAGCTAAATTCCTAACTGTAATTTGGAAATGGGCTGAAATGCTCTGGAAAATGTTTATTTTAAACTTTAACCCCCCCCAACCATCTCCCAAGCTCTTAAAATATTATGCCAGTGTACCTTAGTATATTTATAGAAGTTTTCAGAGGGAAATAACAGATTTGTCAATTCTGATGACAGTGACAGAACAAATGTCTGAATCCAGAGCTAATGTTTTTCTTTATGGGGGCATGTTAATCTAATCATATCAAACATTTGCTTTTTGGTTATATGTTTTTGGTGGGTTTTTTTTAGAAGGAAACAAAGAGAGTGATCTGAAATATATAAATGAGCCTTCCCTTGAAATATGTTCAAATGCACAATTTCTTTACAAATTTTTTTTTCATTTGGACAGATAAAGCACATTAACTTTTTCTTGAAAAGCTTTTGTTCACTTTTTTTTTCCCCTTGAGCTTTTTTGGTATATACACATTGTTAAGCAAATTAAATAATTAGTGAAATAATATATATCATAATTAAAATAAATATTATAACTTAAATTTGTTTCAGTAACTATCTTTTTGCAATTTCATATGAAATAGGTTTAAAATTCATTATAAGATAAATCTACTTAAATTCTGATGTCCTTATCTAAATTTGAAAGAGAGCTTCAAGAGTTTCAGCAAAAAATTGAATTTACAAAGCCTACAACATAGCCACCAGATGGTTTTGTAGCATATGCAGTTTAAATCAGCTCAGTGTAAGTAAAGAGTCAACCACTGTGAATAATCAGATTTTATTTCTTCCCCTAGGACTTCAAATCTCACTCTGTCATATGCCAGTCATAGTTGCAGCAGCATCAAATAGCTATGAACTGAATCTACCTTTCTCTTTTAAACACATCTTCTTGTAGTATAGATCTTGGGTAGTGCGTGCTGAAACAAGCACTTTATGACAAAAATATTGGAATTGTAAAATAAATGTATAATAAAAAAGAAAATTGTTAGTCTTCAATTCCTGACCTTGCATTACATTACCTCATCCAAGAAAAAGGAGGTAGTTAATGAAAAAAATATAAATAATATATTACACTTGATGTATCCCCTTTTCTTTCATACATCTTTGAAAAGTCCTTTGGAGCAAACATACATTATCTTGATTTTACAGGGAAATGGAAAAAATTAAGTTTAAGTGGCTTACCCAAAATCACACAACAAGCCTTCTGCAAAATGAAAAAATACAGGTAAAATCAAGATATGTCTTGATTTTTCTGTGCTGTCTTAACAAACAAAAATGCCCAGCAATCTCAGCAATACCAATTACTTTATTCTCAAGCATATGTACATCTTAAAATTAATTATTTTAGCTGTATTGTTCTACAAACTGTTTCAATCTGGTCATAAAAAAATAAATCTGTTAATTTAAATTCTGTCTTTATCAGGGATCTTGCTTGCACTGTGCTGAGATGCACTAATATTATGTAGTCAGAGCTATATGGCAGCAGTAGGCACATGCCCTATTAGCTCTAGCTACAGTCTGAAGTATTGCTTTTATACAAGAAAGCTTTCTCCATACTCAGAGGACTGTGGCCGTGTATCCCTTACATGCTTATCCCTACCCTGCTACATATATATATATATGGTGGAATTTTGCTTGCATAATCAAAACAAGGGCATCTGATGACCCTATGGGTTTCTGTTGCATAGGCTGACTGTATTTTAGCTGAAGCTCATATGGTCCGTCCCCCACTGGATTTCCTAGAGCTTGTTAGCAAATGAGCTTCCATAAAAGGTACTAAACCAGATTTCTTTCTTTCATCTGGTTACCAATTCTTATGAAGCTTTTTAGGAATTTAGTGATATTTGAACTTGTAAAACTCCTTTGAAATTTCCCAAAGGTGTTCAATTTACCATGTGACACCCACACAAGCTACCCTTTTGTGTTCACATAGACTCCATGTATGTTTTCTGAGAAAGTCAAGCTAAACATTTAAAGATAGAACAGGTCTCAAATAGTGTCATCCAGGATTGCTTTGTCAATCTCAAAAGGTGCCAAGATAAGGATCAGTATAATAGTGAAATTGTGACCTAAAGCCAAAATTGTATAGAAATGTGACATCTGCATATGATGATAAAAACAAGTAAACACTGCAAAGCAGGGCAGAACAGCAGGTAGAGGTTCCCTCAAAAATTGGTGTGTAGAAAGAATGCACTTTCAGAGATCACTAAACATTAATTTAATGTTTAGTAACTTGACTGTCTTTCCACACTACACATTGTCTTGCCAGCTATATATAAATAAAAAAAAATATCATGTGAACATGGTAATGATTAAAGAGGTAATGACCAATTTTAGCATGAACTTGCTCTGTTCCTTTACAGGAAGCTACAGTGTCTTTTTTTCACGTTGAAGACATAAGGATATTACGTTAGGGGCAATCTTATCCAAAACAGACATACAAATCTATTTAGATGGTCAGTCTTCACTATTGGGTCTCTATTTGTAACTAGATATATTAACTACTGAATACATATATCTTGCATAGATAAATTATTTTAAAATAGAGCCCATGTGAAACTGTACCCGAACTAACGGTGTAAGTTGAAGCCTAGTTGTAACAGGCTACGAGAATATGGTTTTATGGTTAATTTTTGAAGCAAAGCTGTACACTTTCTAGGAGAGCAGAAAATCACTGCAAGTGTTGGTGTCTTCAAATTTCATATACATTCAGAACAAAATATAGTTTCCATATTTTTAACAGAAATGTATAGAAAAATAAGGAACTGACTGAACTATATATGCCATTACTATCTTATTTCTGTCTATGTATCTATCTATATTTTCTAGTTAGTTTTATAATACTTTAATATCATGTGGTAACTTAAGGGAACAAGAAAGAAGCCTTAGCTTTAAATCTCTTTACTATTGACAAAGTCAGCTTCAAGCTCCAAGTGCTTTTTTTTCCTCCTGCTTATCTGTCTGTGTATTTCTATGAAGAGTCTCACTGAAATTTCTAGGTTTCTTATGAATGTTAATGCATTAATTTTCCAAACATGCCAAGGGCTCTATGGACATCCAGCTGGTAACAGGCACTGGGACCCTCAGGCTGGCGGTACTTGTTGCCGTGGTTAGAAGATGCTCTGCAGCCTGATCAAGAATGCACAGATCCTTCTCCCGAAATGACAAGCTTGCTCTTCCAGCTTTTGTACCTTTGCCTCTGTTAAAGGCTTATCATACTTACAAGTTCCAGCCCAATATTTGCATTAACCAATTGCTATGTAGGGTACAGTAGGAGCCATTTTATGCCCATGGGACTAAGGTCCAGAGATAACTGATTCGCATAACGTGAAGGAAGGCCAGATGGCAAGCATGCCTTCCCGCTCCAGAGCTCTAATGACATCCCCACTTCACACCGGTAATATGTCACCTGGCATGCAGAGTAGTATTCATCACAAAGCTTTTCCTAATGAGCTTTAAATACATTGTTTTTTCTTTTTTTCTTTCTTTTTCTTTTTTTTTCTTTTCAAGAGCAGCAGCAGCAGCTGTGATGCTGAAACAAACTCTGGCTCATTAACAGCAGGGCAAGCTCCAGGCAGGTATCTTTTAATGGGTGAAAAGTTTCCCATGTCAGTACTATACTTTTCAAGATGGAAGGTTTTTTTAAGCAAAGCAGACAGTCAGAAACATTTTGCAGTACCATTCCCTCTTAACACACTTACTTACATGTAATTCCTATCATTTTGCAACTGAAAATGCTGAAAAGTAATGCTCACACCAAGCTAATAGTGTATTTCTTTTATTTTGCTCATTTCAGGTACATGTTGCAGATATGTGTTGTATATTCTTTCATTCCTAAACACAACACTGTCCTCCCCCAGCTTTCTTTATCTTTTCAGAATTAGTTTGCATTTTTATATGGCACAAAACCTTAAAAAGCTGCTTAGGCCAGGCTAAAGCCTGGGATCAGGCCAAATCATTTTAAGAAGATCTAGGAGCGTCTAAGGACCTAAAATATTTTTGCAAGGTAGACTTATGCATTTATAGCTTGGTGCTTGCTTGAAGAGAGATGGCTGTATGTGAAGGAAATAAGAACATAGATAAGGGAGGACCATATTCTGATGGATGAATGGGATTGTAGTCTTCAAGCGCATGGATGAAAGAAGTGTCAGTTAAGCATAGGAAAGTGAAGTTGAGGACAAAATTGCAGCCAGAGGTTTTGAGAGACCACAAGTTTTTCCACTGTTTAAGAAACACCCTGTTCTCTTTCCCACAGAACATTAAAGAATCTCTTCTTTATTAAGATGTCATTTTAACTTTCATGTAAAAATAAAGATTCTCTCTCCACTGAAACAAAGAGTATACAAAACCAAGAATATATGTGTCATGATTTAAAAGTTTAGCAAATCAATATGGCATTTCTTTCATGGCTTTCTGAGATGTTAGAAATAAATGTTAACTTTGGGATAAAGTTACTGCAAAACAGCTCATGCACTAATTTTTGTTCTTCGGGAAAAAAAAGTAAGCAGTTGTAAATATTATTTTTTCAGACTAACTATAAAAGTTAATCTGAAATGATTTACTGAATAAAGCACAGGACAAAGATCATTATTTTAATGATTTTATATAAAACAAAATATTTTTTTCTTTGTTTTCTAGAAGGAGGTACAGAAGACATTCTTGAAATTATACATAAGGTAACTTCTAAGAAAGATCAAATCTCTATTTAAGTTAGTCTACTGAAAAATATTTAAGTATTTGAATGAAATACCATCTATTTGAAATAATTACCTAAAGTTGAGTTAAGATAGTGGACATCAGATTTTATTCCAATAACTAGTTTGGCAACAGAAAAATGATCAGTCTTTTTGGAGTAAAAGCAGATTTTTTGCTCATATTTTATTTATACCAGTATTGTAATTGAAATTGAATGAATAACAGTGAATTATGTTATTCAACAGAAGAACTACCATATGGACCACATATGAAAATCTAGCAAGATTTGGTACAATGGCACAAGATTTATGTTCTGTTTAGGTGAAGAGAAAGCTGAGGAAAGGAAAGCAAGGAAGTAGGAATCCTCAGCAAATTATCTGAGGTGCTTAGAAATTGCTTAGAGGATCTGGCCTGTACAAAAAGGATATAAGCCAGGCTGAAGATATAACCCAATCTACTTGGCTTCTGCTACAGTGCAAGGCTTGCCTTGGTGTGTTCTGACTTGGAACAGGGCATTCGTAACTGATAGGATATGAATCATCCATCGGTACTAGCAGAGGCAACACAGAGAAAGTCACATAGATGTACACAGAAAAGAACATGCAGTTTATATGTTAATAGTATTTGAAGTTACTAATCAAGACTGATATTCCACAGGATCAACAGCAGCGTCCCTACTTGTGTTCAGTGGAATACAACAGATACTCATGAAACCCATGTGACATAATTAATATTATGTGGCATCCATGCCCCATATGGGTTCAACATGCCTTCCGTTGCCTTTCTGAATGGTATAAAGAAAATAAACTGTGATGAAGGAATAGGCCATCAGTAAATACTACTTAAGACTACCACACCAAGTTAAAATAAATACAGCTGATGGCATGGCTGAAAGGGAAATCCATATACCTCAAGAACATTCATTTGTGAAAAAACTTCTAGAGGTAGTGTGGCTGATCTATCATATGATGGTGTAAATAGGTATGATGCAAAATCTAATTAATGAAGCAAACTTGAAACAAAAGAAAAAAATTAAAGGAAAAATGAGTTCTTAAGCAAGAGCAATGTAACAGACAAAGGAGAAGAATGAATTCTGGTATCTGCAGAAGACATGGCTATTAATGTCTTCTTTTGCTACATTATAGTCTCCCTGGGAATCACTTAGACACTCTAAATGACAGACATTACAGAAAACTCATGAACAGTTTAAATTAAATATGGGCCTGTAAGATGAGATGAGAGAGATAACCTATAAGCAAAGGTTAATCAGCATCAAAACTACAATAATCATCAACTGAGAAAGCAATTAAATATTTAAAAAGTGGATTTATAAATTACAGAAAGGCTTTCCACTCACACTTGGTTGCAGAAAGAATTCTTAGGGCAACACATTGTACATAGGACAGAAGTCTATTCATAAAGTTCCACAAATGTAGCTCTAATGAAATGAAACCAATAAACTGCAGCTAACATTAAAAATATGCCCTTGCCGTACCATTTTAAAGACTCAAGGCAATGTTGCTACCTTTCAGATTGTAAACTCTAAATATGTATTGTCCTTAGGAAAGTTCAAGATTTTGCACCATACGAAAATTAAAACCAACCAACCAAACTCTCCTTCCCAACCTAGTTCAAAACTTACCTACAACCCAAACCTTGCTACTTGCACTATTTAGATGAGTTTCAAGCGCAGTAACATAACATGATTTGAACTTCAAAATGATGATTCAAACATATATTTAGATTTACTGTTTGCAAGAAACATCATTTTTCTGGTTTTATAAGACATCGACAATTCTTAAGTTTTGTAACATCAACATCTATTAAAACTCAATGAGCTTTTAAAAACTGTAAAAATCAGAAACCAACAAATCTTTGTCCAATTTGTTTTTAAAAAAACCTGCAACTGGAAAAATACCTAAGACTAGGCAACATAAAGGATCCAATATAAACCAAAAGCAGGAAATTCCAAATTTGAGGTTGAAAATCAATCCCCAAATGAAGCAAGATGTAGAATGTGTGCAACAATTTCTGGGAAGAAAAGCAAGAACAGATACTATTTTGAATCTAATTCTGAACTTTGTTGTATGTACGTGTTAAAATTGTATCCTTACACTTTAAAGCTAAGCTGTTGCATGAACAAAATTTTCTGGAAGATGTTTTCCCTTTGTATTGTGAACAAGGTTATTATGTGCATTAATGCTTAGTTACAGGTAGTCTGTCCTAGCCTACAGCAACTTATGAAGTCATCAGGACTGAGGACTATCATGATAAACCCATATGTATTCCTGTACAGTTATGCAATTTCACGTGCATGACTATTGGTTATGACTTTCATGACACAGCAATAGGCACACCACTGTCTTCTGGCAGCAGCTCTGCACCATTGGCAACACAACCACTGAAAAATGGAAACTCTCCCACCAAGACACTCTGACAGTAATAAAAGGAAAGTGCTTCCATCTATCAGGCTGTATCTATTGTAAGGTCAAGACCTCCAATAACAACTTGAAATAAGACTCATGGATTAATGAAAAGTTATTGTTGTCATATGATACTTGTTTTCAGTGACTACCTGAGAGATGAATTCAAATTAGAAATTATAATCCTCAGATGTTAGCTCATGACCAGTCTCCTAAATGATCCAGTTTGTCACAGATTACGGTATATAATTTTCATCCTTTGCTTGAGCTATCTTTTAATTTTCAGTATTAAAAAAGTAATCACAAATCCCATTTATACATCTTTTGAAATCTGTATTTAAATATTTTTTAAAAGCAAATTATAATGATCAAATGCCTTTCTAAACGAAAGAGAGTAGTTAAACACTGAGATGCCAAAACTGTGAGGAACTCTGCCAGTTCCTGTTTTTATTTCCTGTTTTTTTGTTCTTACTTTTCATAATATTTATTGGTACTCCGGGCTAGGGAAAATTCAAAGTAAAAACTGAAATACTACCCAGTTTCTCCTTTCCAAGTAGAAATGTATTCAAAGCTTTCTTAGGCAGATCTTAAGGTAAGCAGAGTGATCTCTAAAGAAAGATGAAAACTAAATGATGAAAGAGAATTTGTACATGTTCAAATTTCCCAAAATAACATCTTTTGGATGAAATACATTTATCATCATAATTAATCAATGTAGTAAAAAAAAAAAAAAAAGAAAATGGAGAAGGCTTTAATCAAGAGACAGGAAAAAGAAAATGCAGAAGCCTTAATTCAGAAAACGTGAAAAAACTCTTCTTACAAATGCAATGTTTACCTATTCAATCTAAAAAAAGCCTTTTAGATCAATGGTACCCAGCCTCACAGTTTTTTGGCCACTATCTGCTTGTTTTCCATGATGATCTGGTTTTAACAGCTCTTTTTCTGCCTCCAGAAACAGTGCAGAAAGCTTCACAGAAAACGACCTAAGAGCTGGGGACCATGAAACAAAAAAGACTATGTTTAAACAGAGTAAGAACTTTAGTGATCACTTCTCTGTCTCCGAATTGCACACTTGATGGCTAAAGAAAGCTATAGCTCTACATCATCTCAATTTCAGTTAAGCATCTGGCCTCAGGTTCTTCCTCCTTAGCAACTAAAATCTAATGGATTATGATTATTTGTTTGTTTGTTCCATTACAGCAGAATTGGATCCTATGTACTCATGCTTAGTTGGGGAAAAAACCCCAACTTAACACTAGATATATTCATGTTATTGAAAACTGGGATACAGTCGCATGTGATTTAATGCCATTAACAAAGAATAATAAACAATGTACCTAGTAACGAAACATCTCAAAAGTCAGTTGAAGTATTTTATACTGATATATAATTTACATATTGAAATTTGTATTATGATTCCTGTCTGAAAGAATGAATTACAGAAATCAAGTTTGAAGATGTACAAAAGTATGTATCAATGTGCCAACAAATCAAATAAAAATTTCACTTTGAATGCAAAGTTCATTGTCCAAAGCAGACCAACAGGACTCAGACAATACCCAGAGTCCAGCCTCTCCACAGCTCTAATGGAAACAAAACTAACAGCCATTACGCTCATTATAACAGGGTTAGTAACTAGGTATTCAGATTAAAGAAGCAATGTTCAATTGAACAGTGATTCTCTGTGTGTTTGTGTGTTTGTTTTATGGCAAGGATTTCACACTGATCAAAAGTTCTAATGATATATTTAAATTAAAACAGCAAAGAAAATGCGTGGTTAAATGTCAAGTAGAATATGAATTGAGAAAAAAATATGCGACTACAGTGTTCACGACAACACGATTTAAGATAAATAAAAGCCTATTAAAAAGTTATAAAGCTGTGATTGCTAAAATACACTTTGCTGCGTGCAGGATTTACTGCAATGAAGTCAGCTTGTATCAGTGATTTGATTTTGGAAGTCTTTCCTAGTATTACAGGTATTGCAATGACAAGTAATTTAAGACAAGAACCCAGGTCTGGTTTACATTCAGAACAAGATTTGTAAACAGGATTAAAAATATTTGTCCTTCAAAGATTTCTTTTGCTGTGAAAAAGGCATGAAAATAATGAATCTGTAGATAAAGCACCATACCTACAGCTAGGGTGGGCCGCCATTTCCATTCCTAAACTGAGTGACTGCTAAACTTCTAATCCAGTCAGTCAGGATTTTCCACAACAGATGGCTGCATCATGATCAATTTCTTTACCTTTTGAAAAAATTTTATTTCTAGAGAGTTTCAGGAAAATGGTTTGGCCACTGCCAGGAATGCAAAGAACAAGAAAAAGTTATTTTACTCGCTAATAATAATAATAATAAACAACAACAACAATGAAAAGGATAACAACAACCACCTAAAAATCATATTAGTAAGAAACTCTTACTTTTTATAATATAGGTCCTTGAAATTTATGTAATGGCACAGGCTGTCTCCTGGTGTTAAAAGTGCTCTGTTTTTACATTTCAGCAGCAATCTAAAATATACACTTCTGAAATTTGCATTATGGATTTAGGCAGTAAAATTCTCCAAAGATTCCATCTTTCCTATGCATTTTCTATTCCCACGTAGCACTGCCGTGCCAGCAGGATTACATAATTCATTATTCTTGCCTAGAAACTCAACGCACCCTGTTCCAAGTCTCCTTAGCACGAGCAGGACCTTGCCTGAAACTCCTTCCCCCAGTGGAGAAGCAGCCACAGCTGAGAGCAATGAGCTTCTTGGTTCTCAGCTACCTCAGTATTGTGGAGAGGAACAAAAGAGTCTCCCAAGAAATGACAAATCTTGAACAGAACTAGGGTGAAAATTTTTAAGAAATAGACATTGGAAAGTGGGACTAGGAAAATATGAAGGGAGAGGGGAAGAAGCAATGATCTACTACAAAGGAATGATGGTTTATCCTGTCCTCATCCCAGCCATGTTAAATACCCAGCAGTGATGGGTGAAAGGCCAAGTACAAGTGCACTCAACTTAAAAAAAATTCAGAACTGACAAGGATTGAATTCAGGTGCACATATAAAGATACTATTTTATGGAGAGCAATAGCTGACCTGCTGCCAATTCCCAGCTTCTTCAACACTCCTGCAGCGCTTACCACTCTGGTCTATAGATACTGCAGTCCTAAACTGTGAATTTAAAAGGATGCATTAAGGAAGTTCAGATACATTTTAAAGGGCCAGCCCAATAAATACAGGACAGGAAATACCACTTTCATTATAAGATCTATCATAAAAATCAAGTCATGCATCCATTATGTGAAGCAAACAGCTGAGACTGAAGTTCCAGAAAAATAATTTTATAATCCTTGTACTTTATAATGATGCAGCTTATGCAGTTTCATTTTTTTCCACTTAATATGTCAGGCTCACTACTCTATTTATGTATGCTTTTTACATGCTTGCATATACTTTGCACACACATCTATTAATATTGGCTTATGACTGTCCGGATTACCACCCATCAAAGCATCTGAGAGTTTTACATTCATGAACATTCATCAGATTCTTATTAGATACTGGTATTTTGTTATCCCCATCCTACAAGAATCCCCAGTTCCCTGAAAAGAGATTGTGGCACGTATATCCACTAATTCTGGGTGCCCCTTTCCTTGACATTTTTTCTTTCTTCTAAACTTATTTATAAACAGAAATCCCATTCACTTGTACTACGCCCTTCTGTTCTGCCCTTCTGCATGTCAAGCCCTCAGTCCCTGAAGGATGATAAAGGGTACAGCAAAAAATGAACAATCACCTGGAAAGAGATGTGCCTTGTGACAGTTTGTGCCTCTAAACGTAGAGAAGTTCCGCAGTTCAGTGAAAAGCTTGTCTCTCCTGAAGTCATTGTCAAAAATGCTATAGAAATGAATGGGATCACTGCCTCCAGAGCAGCAATGCCCTAACATTGGCATTCCCACTTAGCTTTCTCTATGGCACTAAACTAAAATTTTCAGCCAAATGATTTTCATTTCAGGTTTAGAGCCATGACTGACTTGGAATTTGAATGAAGTTAATATTATCTCAGAAACTTGCTCATCCTTAGAGTTGACAGACTCATATTAAACTGAAATAAATCAGGCAGAGAAGCAGCTCTCAAAGAATACATTCCATGTAGCAGGATCAAAAGCTGTAGACAAACTAGTCTCATAAGATTTTGGCTACATGCAGAAAAGAATCAGAAGTAAAAAGTATTTCCCATATCGTAGCAAATAAAATTCAAGGCCACGGAGCCAATTATAGCTTTGATATCTAAATTCTGAAGTATTTTGCATTAAATTTTGAAAAATGGTTTGAAATATCTCTGAAACTAGGGTGCAGGGAACATGACAATTAGAGTTGTCTATATAAATTAATGGAAGTATATAACTTTTCTGATATTGCATTTTGAGATAGCACAATAATGTAACTCTCTAATGGTGTTTAAGAAGCACTCTTAAGATGTAGTTACAAGTCTCACATCAGAGAAATGTCAAAACGAAACAGTGACTGTAAAAAAGATGAATCTGCCTCAACCAAGGGATATGATGATAATTTACACCCTGCACTGTCATCTTCAGGATTGATACTTAATTTTATCTTTTTTTTTTTTTTTTCCCTTTCTCCCAAGGGCTATAGCAGTGACTGAATATACTCCAAAAGCAAGGTTTTCTTCCTTTGATAACAAAGAACTGTTTATGCTGAAATAACTATCAGCATAAGAGATAAATTATATCAACAAGATAAAAACAAGAGATAAAATATGGATTCAATAAAGCACTGCAGAGTCATCTTTGAAAGTCTGGTATGGGACTATCACAGGCATGGAACCAGTGTTTAAAAGATAGAATTTTCAAATCATCCAAATCCAACACTTGAATTAATAGATTCAGAAGTGGTAACAGAAAGAAAGAAAAGGTCTTGATTTGTGATTATTCTCTTGGATTCCAGGAAACACTAATACTTTGGACTTACTTATCATTCCTTAATTTGGAAAAAATTCACAGATACAATATCTGACCCGTACATTCACAGAAGTAGAAAAACAGGTAACAGATATGAAGGCATTTGCAAGATCTTCTAGGAAGCTTGTCTCCCTGTTCTGAAATCTGAGTTTTGCTATAAGAATATGAATAATGAACATGGGAAAATGCTGTAACTTTTTCTCCTAAGAAGCAATTTTTACTGGTTACAGAACATAAAGGAATTTGTTTTCTACCCTCCAGAAAAGCTCATCCCATTAGAGAGACATGTCAAATAAATTTCATGCTCCTCTTTTACACAGATAAATAAGAACACAAGGGTTAAACAAGTGAGAATCCCCAATCCCCTTCCACCTCTCATACAGAGCCATTTTCTGCTGGGAAACAAAAAATTATTCTCTCCTGGAACTGAATCAGAAGGCAGATCCATCAGTCAGTAGCCAACATATGATTCAACTCAGCTTTTCAGTATGTTAAAAAGTCCAAAAGCCACCAAAAAAGGGTTTATGAATGAGAGGGCTGCCTACTTCGAACTCTTCTGAAATGCCTGCTGAGCACTCCTGTGAATCATGCCTGCTGCAAAAGAAGCACCTCTGAGTTAAGAAAGCAGGGACTTTTGGTGACAGCTGGCAAGCAGACACTCCCTCTATTGAGGGACAGCTTTCATTCAACTAAAAGGTAGGACAAACACGAATTCCTGTAGCTGGACACTGAAAGGTACTAGATCGATGATTAAAATACATAGCAATTACAGCCCTTCCCCAACCATAGTGTTTTTAAAGAAAAAATCCAATATAGTGTTTTCTAAAAAGAAAAATATGCTGATTTTTGCTTATATTTTATGATTATACTCGCAAGCATTGAATAATTGAGTAATAAACACTATTGCAAGTCGGAAAAAGACATTCCATTCAAGTCTCGGGAAACGATACAAAATGTTAAAATAGCACTAAGTATTCCACTCATGTTAAATTCAGTGCTTGAATTGCAGAATGATTTAGCTGTGCCTTCAAATACTTTTAATATCCCTTCATGCAATGTACACAATCAGAAAACTATTTCTGCTGTAATTCACTCACATTTACAAGGGCATGCATTTGGAATGGGGATTTTGTCCTACTTGTTAAGCCAGCTGAAAGAAATACTACTTGTCTCCCAGATTAATCATATGTTATATTTTTACTAGCCTGATCATTCAACAAATTACTAACAACAAATATTTCCTGTGTGTTCAAAAGAGTTATTTAAAATATTCCAGAGCAGCCTTGTAACACTTAGAATAGCAGTAGGCAAAACTGCTTGAGCTTAAAAAAAGAGTTGCACAAAAGTGCTGAAAAATTAGACTGAAAACAAATACTTCATTTTCTTTCATCTGTTTTTGATGCCTGCTCTTATTGTTTAAACACATTGGAAATGTATCTATATGAAAAAGTGTAAAAATAGGGTTACAAAAATGACCATCTTTTTTTGGGAAGCAGCCTATCATAGCTATAAAACTGAGGCTGCATTGAAAACTGCCTCTAATATTTTTACTTTAACAAAGATTTGAACAGATACCTGGCATACAAGCTTCTTTTTCTTTTTTTTCTTTTTTTTTTTTTTTTGGCTACCTCTCAAGATTTCCTCTAAACTGATTTGGCTATTTTTAGGCTAAAGTGGGGGAAATGCTTCAGGTATTTTTCAGTCTACTCAGTAACGTTTAATGAATAAATTTTACCCCATAATCCTACTTTCAACTTTAGGGTCCTCAGCAACCAGTTGTGGTGTTAGTCTTATTTTACTTAGAAGTTTAAGACCTGAAAACTGGCTTTTGAAGGGACAAAAAGTAACTTTCAATGCAGATTTCAGACGACCCTCACTGTGCCAACTGTTACAGCCCCACTCTATGGATACAATTAGACTAAGCTGCAACATTTTCAAAGTACCAATCTCAATAAAGTGAAAAATCATGTTATCAGAGAGTTACTGTGTTATACACTAATACAGGAGGGCCCAAATTTGGCACAGGAAGCCATCAACACAACTTCTTCCTTATCTTACAGCTCATATTGTAAAGTGCAAGTATGGGCTTATCTTTGCCCACACACTTCCTTCATACCTGACATCAAATAATGCATGGGGATAACTCAAAAGAACTCATTAGTTGCTCAATATTAACAAGAGGACTTCACACCTAATTGTCTTGCAGACTATTAGATTTTTAGTATTACATTATTTTAAATTATTATCTCTTTTACTGTGTTATATCTCTAGTGTATTTACTTAAACGCATTTGACCCAGTTCTACTAGAGCTTTTGTTATAACAGGTTCCCAGATGTATCTTAGCCTGGTGTGGGAACTTACACAGCGGGACACACAAACCAATGTGCCCCAAAATGAGTCTGTAAAAGGAAAGCATAAAAGCTGTCACAGCTACAGCTCTCAATTAAGCTCCAAAGCCTTTCTATGTAGGAGGAGTGGGGAAACAGAGAATCAAGGACGGAATATGAGTGCTGTGATTGTTAGTTAACTTTGGAATTGAAGGAAAATCAGAATCTTAAAGCTGTTTGGCGTTTGTTTTAAGAAAATAGGTCCCCAAAATTTGAAACATAGGGCTTTATGAAGGCAAAAAGTCAGGGCAAATATACTTCAAAACCATGCATATATCTGGGAGAGGGAAAGGGCCCCTGGCAGCTGATCTCGACTCAGGGTCCATTTTGCCATAGAACCTCCATCTCTCCAGTCTTCCTCCCCAAAACTCCTCTCCCCTAAAGCCCCTGGCTTTACTTATTTTGTCCCAATTCCTCCCAAATCTAATCCTCCCTATCCCAGAGTGCCAATGCTTTGCCTCCCAAAGTTTCCCTCTCCTAAAACTCTGGCCATGTCACCCACTGCCACTTCCAACCAAACTCGATCTCCTTTTCCCACAATGCTCCCCCAAAACCTCTTGCTTTTCCCCCTCTACTTCCAATTCCTTTCCAATTCTTTTGGAATAGAACAGAATAGAATAGTTCAGCTGGAATGGACTTAAAATGATCATCTAGTCCAACTGCCTGACCACTTCAGGGCTGACCAAAAGTTAAAGCATGTTATTAAGGGCATTATCCAAATGCCTCTTAAACACTGACAGGCTTGGGGCATCAACCACCTCTCTATAGGAAGCCTGTTCCAGTGTTTGACTAGCTTCTTGGTAAAGAAGTGTTTCCTAATGTCAAGTCTGCACCTCCCCTGAGGTTTTACTGTCAAATTCTCTCCCACTGAAGCTTGTGTCATCCAAGTACCCTCCCAAAATTATTATTTTCTTGATCCACTCCTTCCAGCTCCACACTGCACCCAAAATCTGGTCATAACAAAACCTCCCTTTCCCCTGTCTAGCCCTGTAGCTCCTGATACTGGAATTACTCAGTATTGCTCAATACGCTAAATGTGCTCAATACTTTTTGTGTTTCCACTTCTGTATAACAAAATAAAACCACTGAAGACACTTAGAAAGTGATCAGCACTTCTAAAGTTAGGCACGTCCCTAACCTTAGTTGGGCTGATTCGGGGCTCAAGACTGAATATTAACATCTGTGCTTCAGAAAAGCTAATTAATAGTCTTTCATTCCACACCGTTGCAGTTATATTGATAATACAAGCTCTGTAATGGCTCACCACCTCTTTAAGGAGGTCTGTTCAGTTCGGTCATCCTACATCTTAGCATGTTCTTAGGGACTCCTCAAGTGTGAGGTGGAGGATCCAGGAGGTCTGCTGCAGGTAGTCATCACCTGCAAAGATCTGGGCACTGACCGTGAGACCTACCCCCATGCTTATCCTCGCACACCTTACCAACAGGAGCAGTATTAAAATCAGAGAAAGCTCGAGAGCACCTCAAAGAAAATGTCCTTCCTTTATGCCTAAATTGGTATTGTCTTCCAATAGCATTAAGAATTTAAAAGCACTTACTTTTAAACACAGTATTGCATATAAAGCAGCCAAATATATTTTAAAATGTAACATCATCATTCTTATTTGTGCCTAAACAGCCTGTTACAAAGAGCAGAATGCTCTTCCTTCATTTTAAAATGGATGTGCCAGTACCCTCTATGATACAGCATGCAGCTTTCCTAAAATTAAAGACTTAAGACATTGTGGTTGGTAAAACATGTTAGCATGGCTTGCCATGCAAATTGATAATTCTGCCTTTTAAAAGCAGCTTGGAGAAAGAAAAATGTGCATTTTAATAACTGTGGCCTAAATTACTTTGTGGTATAAACCAAAGGAGAATATCCTTAATAATGTAAGATGGAGTGAGAGAGAAATGTACCAGACAATATTGTTTCTCCTATACACAGCTGTTGCTGACTGAGCTTTATTTTCCCATAATAGTCAGTTACTGAATGCAATTTTTAAAGATTCAGCATATCTTCCATTGGTAGCCTAAAGGATCTCCAAAGTGTATGAGTGCACACATCAGTTAAAACTTCAGATTTTGATTTATCTTTCTATTCCGCCAGGACTTGACTTATTTGCTGTGCACTACAACTTTGAGCTATTATCTCAACTTACTTCAAGCTATTATCTGAGGATATAATGAATAATGTCTTCTAATATATTTATGGAATGAATTGACATAATAAAATTTACCTTATATGGAGCTGCATTTAGGAATCAGCAAATTAATATCATTCTATCAAATATTGTTTGGCTTTGGACATCTTTTTTACATGACAACGTTTTTCATTAAAGGACTTGCTACTTGCTGTCAACGGATTTTTTACAGGTTGCAGAACATTTTGGTGTGTTTTGGTAGTTCGCTCGCTACCTCTCAGGCCAGGGAGCTGAAGAGGGCCATTGCTGGCTGCTCTCTGGCCCTGAGCACAACTGGCACAGTCTGGTCATACACAAGTAAAACATCAAAAACAAAGAATAAAAAAGGCTCCATCCAAACGCCTAGTGGGATCATTAGCTAGGCTGGCCAAGTCCCTAACTCCTGAAGCGTGCCTGAGGATTGTCTGGGAGCATGGCAGCTGCTTTGGGCCACAGGGAGGACACGGAGAGTTTAACAATTTGCCTGCGGGGCCTGGGCCTGGGCCCTGGCACAGCCTAGTTTACCAATACGGGTGTAGCCTAAGATTACCAAATCAATGACATTTCAAAAGGCTACCAACAGATTAGCGGAAAGCTTATAGCATAAAGGAATTAGCAAGATCAAACTAACATAGCTGCTTCACTGAAAGCAATGAAACTATCAATATAGCTCATGTAAATACTCTGCTCTGGATTGTCTAACCTGGCAAGCAAATCTTGCACCAGGGACAACCTGAACTTAAACAGAATATAAGAAGTCTGAGTAAGTCTAACAGCAAAAAATCTTATTCATGGCTCCTCCAGTGTCAGAATTGCTTTTCAGCTTCTCTTCAAGCTCAGTGACTTTCTGCAAGCGTATGGGAGATTGCAGATCACCAGCCTTTTTCTCATTATGACCATTTTCCAGTGGACTCAGCCTGATCTTTCAGTTATAAATCACTTATCAATGCCCCATGCACAGTTTCTCACAAGACGGTATATTATTTATTACCAATCACATCAGTAGTTCCAAGTGCTGAATTTTCATTTTTAATACTTTCCAAGAAACAGCATTAGAGCTATTTATTTTTGCATTAAGTCATTTTCTGGATCAAGTTCAAAGCATATGTATATTTCATAATTCTGCCCCAAGATTATTAAAGGTTTGATAAATTAGTCTTACTTTGTCAAATTTAAATTAGATTAAGGATGGAATTGGTTGTTAATTATTTGGGGGATGAGAAAAGGGTTAGCTGCTTACTAAACCAATTCAGATAACCTAAATGATTCTATGATTGCTTTCCTCACTGACCTATCAGCGATTTTTCTTCAACTTTTAATACCCTGAAAGCACTCACTCCCTTACCCTCCCCATCGCTTGGAACAGTTTAATTACTCTTCTCAAACATTTCATTTTCATTTGAAAAAGTCCACTGTCATATCAATTCGTTACACAGTTCAGAGAAAGTTTACTTGCCAACCTTTTATAAATACTATTCCTCTTGAACAATAAAATGTCATTTTAAACATTCCTTTCACCAGAGTACTTTTTGTGTGCCTTGACTGTAGGGGGTATGAGAAGTGACATTACTGAAAAACTGATCATAGCCTGGAAAATTTTTAGAGAAAGCAAAAATAATTTCACTTGCAAATACTCCAGTAGTACCTTATATTTACAACTTCCAGTATTATCTGCTTCCCTACGCTCTGGGTGGCATGGCTGGCCCACATCAGCCATGATACGGTCCTCCACCCTCCCCCCAGAGAGCCAAAGCACTGTCACAGGTGACTCCTGTCTCTGGACAGGATGAACGTGGGTACCCCCCCCCAACACGCAATGGCCTAGCAATGGTGATGCTGTCAAGTTTCACTTCACATTAAAGAAAGAAATAAATCAGTCAACAGAGTTTGGTCAAGAATAAATATGAAATCACACTTAAGGTCTTTCATGGAAAAATCAGCCATGTAGATTGTCTGGGAGACAACTCAACCCTAACAACAATTCCAGGATATGGTCACCAAATATTTTTTGTGAAACATAGGAAGAGACAAATAGCACACAATTCGGATAAAAAATAAATCTATTGAAAATAACTTCTGAAAATGAAAAAGAGGAACAAGAATTTGGCTAAATCATACTAAGGCTATCTTTTAGCTCAGTATTTATCTTTCTCTAATACTTAATAGAAACTACCACTGATTATTGATTCAGAAGAAAATAGTATCGAAAAAAATCAAACCCAAAGAACTCTACTCAGCAATTCACACAAAGGAAAAAAGTAGAATAGTGATAAAGTTGGGGGAAACATCTAAGTCTTTAACTAAGGACATCTGCCTTTTGCAAAGACAAGCTTTGGGCCTGTACTAAGTGATCCATTAGGACAGAATCTGTTTAAGTCTCAGGATACAATTAGGTCGTAATTTTGGGTGGTAATGTTTCACAAGCGCCACTGCTCACAGCTCCCTACCCAAGCATCAAACAATAGATGGATCCTTTGAATAATAGAGGTTGTCTTCCCCAACAATATGGCAAATAGGTGAAAGGAAAAAGACTGTACATGTTAGAGTCTTTAATGACAGAATAGGCCGTGGAGAACAAAACTGCATGCCGTGATCACCTCTAAAGCAGACAGAACCAAAATGAGCATAATGTGACTCATCTGTATTTTAAATGATAGCTTGATGTTTATAAGGAAGCACAGTAGGCAGTGGTTGTAGTCAATGTGCTTGAGGCATTACCTTGAGTAACATTATCTGATTATTTTTAGATTAGATAATTTTAGATAATTGTCTTATTATTTTTAGATATACACCAGATGGGTGGCGTAAGGAACATCATAATCCTCCATTAGGCCACTCTGCAGATGGCAGTGTATATGCATATACAATACACAGCAACTGGCAGGTGCTTTTCCATTGAGCTCTGGATGAATACAGTGATCAATAGCTTACTCTGTTTTCAAAATGAGTTGTACGTAAGAATCATACCCTATTTTATGAAACAGAGGAAAACCACAATCCATTGGGTCAAGGTTGGCTAAATATAATCTATGTAACTGAAATTAGAATATTAAATCCTTATTAGCACATTAGCACTACTGTTACCCAAGTATCAGGTTCCTTTCCAAAAGCTGTGAATGAAAAG
Organism: Harpia harpyja; assembly: GCF_026419915.1. NCBI lineage: Eukaryota > Metazoa > Chordata > Aves > Accipitriformes > Accipitridae > Harpia > Harpia harpyja. The sequence goes on along the minus strand of NC_068942.1, from coordinate 9,290,435 downwards.
ACACAATACTTTGCTGAAGTTAAGCTGGTTAGCTTCTTTTTTTTCTCTGGTAGAAAAAGTGAAAGTGTCCCCATTTTCAAAATCTAAGACATGAAAACTTTTCAGAGGAGATACCACTTATTATCTAAATAATATCTTTAATTTTTTTTCTAACAAAAGCAAAACATACCAAGAAACTGAATTTTTATCAGGAAATAAAAAGGAGAGAGCATGATAGGTGTACTTAGACACAGAAGCATCGTCATGTCCAAGTATTCAAAAACTGTGACTGAAATCCCAAGAAACGTGAAATTAAAACCAGATTGAACAGCCTTCTGATCTTTTAATCTTTTAGGATGCCCACCCTGTTCCTCCTCTTCCCCAAGCATCTGTTAGGACTACTGTAAGTCAGCACACTGGGCTGCAGGGACATTTGCTTGAAAAAGTACGTCATTGCATTCTGACAGTTTCTTTGTAGGATCATCTACAGCCAACATTCAGTTTTAAATACAGACTTAAACATGTTGTCTGTCTTTCAGTGAATACATAGATGTTGACCTTCCCCTGTTGCTGGGGTATGCAAAGCTGACATGCTGTCCTTTTTGAACAATGGGAACTCTTTTCCAGCTTTCCACTCCACCTCCTTTCGCACTGTTCTCTCCTTTTCCTCTTGCACCACTCTCCTGATGCCACATGCTTCCTTCTACTCCTCTCAGCTGTTGCCAAATGATGACAATTTTTTTTCTGTCACTTTTATGCTCCTATTTTACTCTCTCCTGCTATGATGTTTATTATATGACAAACATTTCCATAAGGTGACCTTATTCCATTTCCCTTGGAACAGCACAGTCCATCCTTGTCGAGGACAGGCATGGAAAATGGTAACAATTTTGCCGTAAAGCAAATGTCATGAGTTTAAAGGCAGGAACTAAAAATTAATTAAAATACTGAAAAGTTGAGGGATTCAGGATAATTAATTTAACTTCAGGGAGTCTACTTTTATATTTGAATTATGTAAGACATAGATCTTAAAAACCATGCAGAATATACCAAATAGTAGCAAGAGGTACAACTATATTTGTTATTTACCAAACCAAATGCCGATTAGAATATAATAGATTAGATTATATGCTAATCTTTTGCCTATACCTTTCAGAACTGTTTCAACACGTGACCTAGAGTTCAGAGTGATGTAAAATAGTACATATGTTTTCTTTTGCATCCAAGTTTTATATAAACGTCTGTGCAGTTGCTTTTGTACTAATGGAGTTTCTTGATTTCATTCGCACTCTATTTAGATTAATAGATTCTTGCTATGGGTTTAGAAAAGTGATCTACCTAAGAAACAGCTCTCCTTAATATTTACGAAGTCTGCAACTTCTGCAGTCTCTAGCGCAGGATAAGCTCGCAGCTTGTCCTACTCCCCTGCTGTGGCACGAGCCACACACAAGAGGAGTCCAGCTGCAGCGCTCAGCCGCTGTGCTGCCGCATCCAGTGGAGCCCACCAGCGTGATTCACCTGCAGCTGCCTGCAACTAGCTCTGACCAAGCTGTGGGCATGGGCAGGAGGGTGGCCACATCCCGGACTCCTCCACGTCTGCGCTGGAGGACTGGCTACCTGATTTGTTCAGATACTGCTGTGGTGGCCGTAGGTAGTCATGGATGTACAGGGGAAAAGAGGAGCTGGACCGACCAAGCACTGAACCCTTTCCTCCAACATACATTTCTCTCCAGTCTTGTTTTCCAGTATGAAGGAGTTTGAAATTACTGGCCATCATAGATCTGAACCCAGACTGGTTTGATTTCCTGCAGAACATCATGTCTTAACTCAAGATGCCCCAAACTACTAAGTAATCCAAAAGGATTTAAAATATCTACAGTGCACTGTTATAATCAACCTTTTAAAGTTATAGAAGATAAATTTCAACATAGCTCATTTTCAGGACTTAAGTTTACTTCTAACCATTTAAGGGCAAATGGCTCCGTTTCATATACAAGATGCAGGTTTAAAAAAAAAAACCAAAAATCAAACAACTCGGCTAAACTGTAGTAACTATTGTGCTCATGGCCAGAGCTGAAGACCTGAACAAAAAATACAGGCTATGAAACATGCTAAACAATTTATGGACATGTTTTTCTTCCGCTTACTCCTTCAATCCAATGATGATGAAACATCTCTGTAATGCTCTTTAATTTTCTAAAATGGGAAAAAACTAAACCAGCAAATAAAGTTGATCAATTTTAGCTATCTCAGCTAAAGCAGGTCCCAGAAGAACCTGACAATCGCCACACATGGTGTAAGGAAATGAGGACAGCCCAGGATGGGGAGAAGACGACAAAGCTAGGGCAGAGAAGCTGACCTTTTGGTGGCGGCAACCCACTAGATGGGCTCAGCTGTGAAACTTTGGCTTAGCCCATAAAGACTATAAAGAATTAGTCTCATAATTTCACATTTACCACAGGTTACTAAGCACATATTCAAATATTGCTGTTTTGATGCAAGGTAATTCCTTACATGGCATGTCCCAGAGTTAAAGCACAGAAATAAAGGGATGACAGCATTGTGCTTTGGACTCTATCCACATGCTCGTGGCTTCATCCTTCTGCCTCCAAATTCCTTTGAATTAACAGACCACAGTAGCACATATTACTCATAAAATGTGAACCTCCAACTACCTACCTCTGGAAATACACATTTGGCTTCTGGTTTTAATAAGTAAAGAGATTTTTTTTTTGTGAAACAAATTACATTATTACAATGTAAGCTGAGAGCCCCTTTTTGCCATCCTTGCATCTAAATCTAACTAGTACTACTCATAAGAACAGGCACTACTGGGAAATCAAAGGGCAAGAATCTGGTACTCCAGTAGTCAAGGGGTAAATTTTCTAAATACAGTCTCTCCAGTCCCATGCAGATGACATTTTCTGTGCTAGACTGAACACTTAAACTCTTGTAGTAAAACACATATGAAATTGTAGGCTGAGTTATTAAAGGTAACCATAACGTTGTATCTGTGGGAATTACTCAGAGACACCTTTAGTTTTAAATAGAAATGTAAGAATACTTTTAGCACTCAGGTATATATTCTTTCTGTTCTTTACAAATACTTTTTCCTTTAAGAGAGATTTCTAGTCTGGAGGCAGGAAGATAAACCTGACATGTTTGTCACCTGTGGTGACCTCTGTATGAACAGGTTTTCTCTGTTCACTTATCTTACTGTAATGAGAAAACATAATGCAAAGGAACATAAGGAATAATTTGTATGTTGAATATGAATACATGAATGCTACTGGAGGGTGCTAAAGCTGCTTTGATAGGATGGCTGGGGTATGCTGCGATAAGCAAAAATTCTTTTCAACCATGAAGTTCTCAGCGCGCTACATACCTTCGTGAAGTTTCTCTGTCTTACTGAAATAAGGAATTGGATGTAAGGTTGTTCAAAAGGTCATGCAGAGAAATTTTATTGTTATGATGAGCCAGCTTAAAGCTAAATTTCATATCAGTTATTATATCTCACAACCACATTGCTCTTCCAGTTCTGGAAAAGGGTTAATCCTTCTGCTTTCATCAAAATATGGTGTCTCTTGTCCATTACACATAAACCTTTGACAATTAAAACCAATGGAAGACAGTAGCAGACATCCTGTGTTTATAACAATGACATAAAAGTGCTCAACAAACAATTCCAACAAAGTGCTATTTTCATTTAGTTCTATGTAGCCAAATGGATTACACGAGATATGGCTTGTTTCCATTTTATCCTTAAGCATATATGAACAGACAATGCAATAATTACATATGTAATTATGTGTTACCATATAGAAATATTATTACATATAGGAAATGAGAAAAATAAATGCAGATTTTTTAAAAAGGCTATAATAAAATATTTTGCTGACAATAAAAAGTTACAATGGGAACAAAGTTAGGAAAACCAAAAGAAAAAGACTAACAAAAGGTGGAAGGTACGTAACAGTGACAAAGATGTGCAAAAGAAGGAGAAATAGAAAGGGCAAACTGTGTTACTCAGTTTTAGACACAGACATATACCTTGTTCCTTTTTACAAGGTGTTTTGTGGAAATCATATATTTTTGTATTTCATCACATCATTTTTTAAAATCTAAGTTGAAACTCAAAACACAATGAAAAAAATACCAATGTATGCATTAAGCATTACAAATTAAAAGCTATTCGCAGACCAGTTGACCCACCATAATTTGTGGACTTCAGCCCTCAGGCAAACAAAAGAAAAACAACTGCATTCCAGCTTCGGAAAAAACTGTATCACCCCAGGCTAAACTCAAACCACTGTTAATAATCTAAGTATTTTCTCCATCCTCAGTGTTAATATGAATTTTACTCCTTTCATGAACTGCTAAGTAAACAAAACATGTCTATAAAAGAAGATAAGCTCAAATAGCTATACTTAGAAGATAATGATTTCCTGTACATCTACAAATAATCAACAGCCATCTGCCAATGGTATCTTACATTCTCAACTAGGAAAAAATATGCTTTCTTTACTACTACAGAAAGCAGTTCCATATTTTAATGCTTTGAGTTCAAATAAATAAGTAGCACTGTTCCTCCTTGCCCACTTTACAACATTTTAATAGACCTTTCGACTAACTTGGCAATGTCCACCTCTCCCGCCACGTCTGCTTAAAGCTCCTGCAGCCAAAGTAAACATGTTGTGCTTCATGAGCAAAGGCCAGTTTGGGAAGAGAAATTTACTAGCTGACCATATATAACTAAGTCGGAATGGCTAAATTAGCGATGGGAAAATATTTCTTAGTCTTCTGTCACCTTTTCCAGGTTGAAGGTTACCCTCCTTTCTCTCTCTCACTATAAATACACATACACACACATACATAAATATAAAATTTGATTTGCTTTTAGTAACAGAAAATGAAGATCATATGAAATAACAAAACTGAGCCACAAACTTGCCAGCCTTTCACGATAATATTTAGAAGAAAAAGGGTTTCAGGGAAAAATCATATTACAAAGTTTTCCCAACAAAAGATTTTTTGAATGAAAAGTGCCTTTTAAAAAGAAACCCAGATTTTAAAACATTATTGAGATTTCTTGCCATTTGTGGGGGACAGAGGGAATTTAGTTACTGAGGAATATAATGACATTTTCCAACCATGTCATTTTATCTCCATTCACATAAAAACAATCACATCTTGCATATAACTGCTTCCACTGCTCTTTCAAGGCATAACAGCTCATTTCTAACATTGCATTAGAAGCACTATAAATTAATGCACTACTGCTAAGTAGTTCTATGTTTCCCTTAGGCTATTTAGGAAGCTTTAACTAAACCATGACAGGGTGAAAACTATGCATAGATGAACTGCAAATTCATAGATTGAACTAGGTTTTAAGTTGTAGCAGCACTAAACAATTTAGACACTTCCTTTTTTTTTTTTTTTTTTTAAAGTCAATACCTACTTTGGGCAAATACATACTCCACTGAATTAAGTCAGGGTATTATAAAACACCTAGTTGTAACCAATGTTGCAAGTATCAAAGCTGTGGTTGGTCCTGAAACAAGGCATATTTATAGTGCTTTCTGTTCCTCCACATTTTTTGATGTATAACTATACCTATTTATCTAACTGCAACAGCTAGAAAAAGTAAAAAAGCTTTCAGGACTGATTAGCTTGGATACATATGGATATATTTTTTTTTAATTCTCATCAAATTCTCTTCTAAGTCCCAAAATTTGTCTTTTATAATAGCGCTGCTTATGTAATAGTAGATACTACTTCTCCCAACCCATGTTTGGAGGCTCCTCCTACCATAAATCAGCCCCCAAATATTGCTTCTATCAGTAGAGCATCAAACGTATTTTTAAAAGATAAATTAAACTGTCTTCTGTGACTCTTGAACTTCTTTATGGAGGGAAAAAAAGCACCATCATACTAACCAAAAAGATAATTGTTCTCTGAATCATGTGAGTAGTTTGTGCAATTATATGGGGGCTGTTCGTGTGCTGTAAGCAGAACTTGTTCAGCTGAATCAGTAACTAAAAGCATGAGTCAACTTTTGAGCTAAAGAAGATGGCTCTTATACTATTATCTGGACTAGCCTTTTTAGGAGACAAAGACTAATGCTACCTAATGTCACTTACACAAATATTTAGCTGTTCACATTGTCTAGGGTGTAAAGCAGGGCTTTTGATATATCTACCTTTCCAGAATACTAACACAAACTACATCTATTTAAAATGAGGAAAGACAACAGCTCTAGAGTTCTTCTTGGGGGTGCCACACTGAGGTGGTTTTTGGTTTTTTTCATTGTTTGTTTGGTTTTTTTGGTTGGTTTTGGTTTGGGTTTTGGTTTTTGTTTTTTTGGTTTTTTTTTTAATTTTTTTTTTTTTAAATCTATGTGAGTCATGGAGGCTATGGTAAAATCTCTCTTGATACAAAGGAAGCATTTATTTTCTATATAGAAGGGGACCTTTAATTCAAATGGACTCATGTCCTCTTTTCAGTCTTTACTCTTTGTAAAAACTGCAGTAGCTCCGATTTCTCAGAAAAAAGTATTTCATATATAAGTTTAACTACAACAGATGTTCTCTGCTAAAAGGAAAAATATCTGCTTTTCCAATGGGTGTGGGAGTATTTATCTTTCACTTTCTTTAAAATCGCTCAATCACCAAGTTCTAGGAACACTGTGTAACAGACACCAAAGCTGTTCTCTCTGGATTCACTGCTTCATAGCATACTCCATAAACCATTATGCATCTTTGTTACAAACCTTACCATTTGCCACATACCAACCACCATATTTTGCCGTTCAGAATGAAGTTCTTCTGTTCAAAATCATAAGCACACACAATAGGATTTCCAGCCTCCCTACTCATCCAGCTCCAAAGTTGCTTTCCCCTAAGCTCACAACAGAGAACTGCTGTGTGGAGGAGGCTCCTGCCAATTCCCAGTTTTCTATGCTCTGGCATTTTGATGGAAATAGTTTGGTGTAAAAGAAAAAGTTCTCTTCCCTTTCCAGCAGCATTCTTCTTCCACTCTTCTCATATTCTGTAATGGTACAACTATTTCTTTTTGCTGTAATTTGATTATTTTTAGGTGACCAGAACTGGCAGTTCTACACAATCTGTTGGACACAGCAGAGATATCTACACAGGCAGGTGCAACCAGACTCTGCTTACACCCTGGGCTGGCTGCATACAAAGCAGTGCTGGCCTGGAAGCAGCTGCATTAGTATGGATGTCCCCTTGCCAATACATGTATCAGTGCTCAGGTGCTGCACCACTCTAGGACGATCACGTAACTTCCAGTCAAGGCCTGCTTCACATCCAGCCGGCTTCTGCAGAAGTGCAAGAGCCTGGTGCCAGCTGTATAGACATGTCCAATGTGCTCAGAGGCCCAAATATCTAAAAGCAGAATTTGCTTTGTGTAGCTGGCCAGAGGCATGAAATATGCTGAGGAGCATCCTCTTGTAAAGCTGCAGCTGCTAGAGAAGAGGCAAGCTCCCAATAACTGAAGTACAACAAATCTAACGGGGTCAGCTAGACATTAGCAATGGAAGATGTGATGTAGCACTTGCGAAGAGTTAATAATGACAGTCAGAGGAAAAGTACAACCTGCTACCACAGTCTCAAATAGAAATCAGCATCCCAAATTTATTTATGTGCATTTGGCAAGTCACAGAAAGGGTTTTATATCCACTCTTCTGGCCAAAAAAAAAAAAAAAAAAAAAAAAAAAAGGAGCTGTTTTGGTGTCTCTCAGCAGAACTTGCCAGATGCAAGTTCAGTCATGCATCTGTCAATAGAAACACTGTGAAATGCTTCATGTAGGTCATGTAGGCTTTGGGCCTGCCAGGCTTGACAGCATTCCTTTGTTGACTTGTATTTGCTGCCACAGCCTTAGTTCTACCTTAGCCTTTCCTGTTTAAACTCATTTTCCAGCTTGAAAGATACACTTCAGACTAATTTAGCAGACTATCCTAATAGAAAACCTTTGACTAGGGCAGTACTTTTGTCAATATGGACAAAGTCAGGATCCAACAGACTCCACTTACAGACGCAGGGGGCCAGACTAGACATTTGCTCTGGTGAACAGTACAGTCTGTCATTCTGCTCCCCATCATTTGCAAAGGGGATGAGTTTTCGTGTACAGAGCCTGAAATAATTTTGAAACTACTTGTAATTTCGCTTTTGGGAACAACCCTGTTCTGAAGCATAACAAATAAGTTAGCCGAGCTGTATACATAAAAGCATTAATTAATAATTCTCAAAAGACGATTACATTGTTTAAAACTGTTTTGGAAAAGAGAAAAGAAAAAAGAAGATACTTGAAAAAGCAAAGATTTGGATGCACCTAAGGGTGAAGTCTCAAGAACAGTTCAAGGAATGTCCCTCCTTTGATAAGGAAAAAATGCTCCTCTTCCTTTTGAATTTGCAGATAAACATATTAAATAGAATTTTTGCAAAGTTTTGCTATAGCTTACCTAGCACTGATAGATATCTCTTGATGTCAATTAGTATAAAAGTCAATTTTTAAATTCAGGAACTAGTTGTATTCACAGTTTAGAAATAAATGTTTTTATATATTCTATGTAATTTCATAATTTTGTCTGGATTAATTTTTTACATCACTTTTCCAAAATGAATGAATATTTTATAGTAAAAACTGAATTTATTATTTTTATATATGGCCTGAAAACGGTGTTGGAAACAAATACTGAAAATTAGGTGATGTGAGATAACTTTTCAACTCTGTATACACAAAGGAAGTCTGTTATATAAAAGCATATTTGTAAAGTTTATTTGTACAAGTCTATTATCCAATTTGTATACTTATATACAGTATATGCAGATATATACATGTATATATTAATAGCAACACATGTGCTGTATCCAAAAGACAGAATAAATATCATATTCAAACAAGCAGCAAAAAGACAGGATAAAAATCTGATCAAAACAAAAAGAAAGATATGAAAATGGAACCATCGAAATAATTTTTAAAGCAGTATTTGAGAGAGAGAGAAAAAGTGTTCTTGAAATACTAAACTACGAAAAATCAAGTTCCTTTGGAGATACAGGACAGATTCTGTGTCTGAAGTAGCCATCTATGATAATTCCTGATGCTTAGATTCTCCCAAATCAAAAAGAGGCCATATAGTTTTACAAAGTTCAGTTTCTTTCCTGCCAAACATTCGAAAGATGTGATAACAAATCATCTAAAGGGAGCTCCCCTAAGTGGTGTGAAGTAGGAGTTCTCCTGAGAATCAGGAGCAGTGTGTGAAGCAACCAGAGTAACCCACAGCTAAATAAAGGCTAGGATGTTGTGTCCTTAAAGATATGCTTTGGACAGAAACAGAAGCTACTGGGCAAGCTTCTTTGGCTTGTGTTATGACAGTCGGAATGACTTATTGTAACAACCCCGTCTGGCTTTAGCCACTGAAAATATTTAAAATTATGTTTTGCTCAAAGGATAATAAGCTGGAGACACATGTCAAGACTCCAGAGAATTATTGGGAAACCTGGTAGTGATTTCTCAGACAGCAAGAAGGCTCTTCAGTCTCACTGAGTTTAAATAAAATTGAAGAAAACAAGTGACTGAGCAACTGCAAGAAGAAACCTGAAACGAGTGGCATATCATAAAAATATCTGTATTTGTTTCCTGCTGGAAGAAGCTCCTGTCAAGTTTACGGACATAAACAAAAGAAAAGTGCCCTGAATTCCAAAGCTGACCTGACCGAGCAGACAGCATTCTCGGGCTGTCATCACAGCAGAAAGATTTCATCACAAGCCTGAGTCACTCTGCAGCTTCTCAGAGCTAAGAGCCAAGAAGCAGGTTGTTCTTTTTTGTGTGTGTACAAGCAAAATAAATGAGAAATTTAAAACTTATTTTTTATCCAGTACATCCAGACTAGTACTCAAACTCAGATGATCTTCAGTGCTGCTGAATGGGAAAGATGTTATTTAAGACAAGACAGACTGAAAATTCTGCTCTCAGACAGCATGACAGAAACTATAATAATAAAATTAGAAAATTCAAAGCTTTCACCTAGCGTAGATTCCTTCTGAAGTTTCAGGATTGCTGGCTTTTGTCTCAGGTTGCATTTTCATAGGAACACATTTTAAAGTGAGTCAATGGACAGACCAGCATCTTTGGTGGTCTAATGTTAAATATTGAGTTTTGGATATAGCGTTTTTGAACAGATGTAAAGTATGACCTAAACTATGAGCTAGTTAAATTACTCTATTTAAAAGCAGTGATTCTATGTCAATATGGTCAGACAATTTGCAGCAAGAATATAGTGTACAATGCAGCAGTTTCTTGCTATCTAAAGCCTCTATTCTAGCCAAAAATGTATTTCCACCTCTGTCTGGGCCTCATTTTTCAAAAAAGGACTCTCACCCTACTCATGCTGCTTGGCTCCAAGGAACCCCTGCTTGATAATGCATGAGTATCAAGAGCTGATATAAGGAGCAGCAACAAATTCTTCCACCCATGCCATACTGAATGGCATAGATAGAACACAGTAAATAGTACAAGAAAGCATCAGGTACACAGAGAAGCAGACAGCAAAGCTAAAGGTATGGAAGATGGAAAGAAATGCATACAAAGAATCACTGAAAGACAGAGATAAGCCTTCATTTCTAAAATCTATTGGTTGCATGTTTTATGTACGAAATGTGCAGTGTTCACATTTCTAGTTAAAAGCTAACTGTCTTCTCCATTTATACCTACTTCCACCAGCCACCTGGAGAAAGGCATGCATCTGAAATCTTATCTCCAGCCTCATCTGAGGACAGCAATTAGTTGCCTCTATAAAAGTGGTATTCAGTGAAACTGCCTTCAACACTTAGGATTGAGGCTAAGGCATGAGCTTCAGTGTCTCACTGCCTAAATGGAGGTAACTTTGTGAGTACTTCAAGCACCTACAAAACTTAAGTCAAAATGTATGGTGCCTAACAAGGCAGCAATTTCTAAAGGGATCAGTTTTACTGATCTGAGATAGCACTCTGCAATAAGCACACCTACTCAAATCCCTTTCAGTGTTATATTTTCCAGTAGAAACTAATCCACACTTTGTTTTCAGAATAAGAACTTCAATGCTTAGAGAAATTGATGAAGGCCTACACAGCGAGTTTATTTTTATGAGAATGGGGCTAAACATTTCTGTCAGCATGCCCTCTTTTTTTGCCTTCTCATAACCTGACCGAACTAGAGTCAATTTTCTCTCTCATTTCTCTTCTGCTTCTGCCATTTATTGCTGAGCAGTCATGACTCCTGCCCTTGAAGCAACTCCCATTCTGCTCTACTCTGGCCCCCTGACACCGGCTGCTTCCTGACTGGAAAGGGAGGTAAAACATATCCCTAATTTTCTGAGTTACAGATCCTGTCTGACAACGCAGGCTTCCCAGACGACTGTAGCACACAGTAATTCTGAGGTCTTCGAGAGAGGATCTACACTTTAGCTTACCTATGAAACAAAACTTCCTGAAATTGTTTTGTTTACTGCACATGAGCACCATGACTTCGTGGTGCACAGTACACAGGCAGCAAGGCCAAACCTCTTTGGATAGCATTGGACCTGTGGGCTATGTCTAAGTAAACTAAGAGACAACAGTATGAACCGAGCACACTGATATATGAACATCCGTACTTTTACTTACCATTTTAGCTACTGCCATTGAAACAGCAGTGGTCATCTATATCTATATCTCTGCCTCACTGGCATCCAAGATTCCTGGCATAAGGGCACTAAGAAAACCTGGAAGTCTGTATAATCATGAAAATCCTTAATGCCTGCCTAACCACAATATCCAGGAGGAAACAAAGGGCAGGGAAAAAACACACCTACGAAACAAAAAGCCCCCAAAATAACTACAGATAAAAGGCTATCTAATAGTTATATTCTGATTACTTTAGGAGGTGAAGCCAAAGAGTGATCACCTATGCATATGTGCAGAGCTTTCAAACTCTAATCCTCTCTCTGTACTTGCATGCTGTAATGGCCAAAAAGTTTCCAAAAGCATCTTACAATCCCTGCCCCCCAAAGGGATGCGCCCCAAGAAGATATATTGATATTCCTAACCATATTTATAGTCCTCTACAGATTATTTTGTTATACATATACATAGGAGGATACAACATTAACAGTGCAATCAGCTCCAAAACATGGAGTATAGAAAGCACTTCTAAGTCTTCATATTGTAGGACAATAACTAAAATTCAGAGCAAACATTCTGTACTAGACTAAAGAAAACAAATGCCAGACCTTGGGAAAACAGAATTCAAAAACCGAGTTCTTACCAATTTTGCCGTTGTTTTTTATACTTCAAAAGTAAAAAACACTGTTCTTCAAAAAGAGCCAGGAACATTGCAATACTCATCTTTAAAAGGTTCTCCAGATGCAAACTTCATAAATGACTGGGATGAAGAAGAGAAGAAATCCCACTGGGAAGAGATGGCAAGCCTGAAGCTGGTGTACTTGTGAATTCAATCTTTTCCAAAGCACTATTTTCTTACTCTTAGAACCGTTTGGCAAGAGGTTCTCAGAGGAAGGCAAATATCAGTAAGGAGGGAGAATGCAGAGATAAGTGATCATGCTTTAAATTATAGAATTATAAAGGACACATATGAAACATTTGTATTCTTGGCTTTTTTTCTTGTGAAGATTTCACTTTAATTCACAGTAATCTAGACTTAATACACAGCACTTTCAACACCAGTTTTTGTAGATTAAACAGCTTTTAATGATAATATTAAATGTTACGTCTTTGATAGTAATAAGTAAAGACTGTGAAAGTAGTTTTCCTCAAAACAAAAAACCTGGTACCCTGAATTGTAAAAGCATAAGAGAAAAGAGCTTAACCATTAAAATAATTACCTGATGTTATAACAGTTTGCTTCATCTCTAGCAGGAAGTGTGAGGTTTCCTCAAAGTTAGGTTTTCAGACAATTAAAACTTTGCCAAATTTTCACAAGTCCAACTCCAATTTCTTATACCTCAGGCTTTTGCTTTTTCAGAAGGATCTGTTTAAAACTGTTTGTCCATTCTTAAATAAAAATATTAGGGGAAAAAAAAAGTCTCTACCCTAGTTCTGTACATCCATCTTGCAAAGCAGCTTTAAGTCTGTCATTCCTTCCATAGGTTTGGAATTTGTCACATAGAATCATAGAATCATTTAGGTTGGAAAAGACCTTCAAGATCATAAAGTCCAACCATCATCCATGCCCACTAAACCATATTATGGAGTACCTCATCTACGCGCTTTTTGAGTACCTCCAGAGATGGTGACTCAACCACTTCCCTGGGCAGCCCATTCCAATGTCTGAACATTTACATTTTGGTGTAATTACATATTGGTATAAAGTGCAAAATATCCATTCTGCCACTGCCATGAAATTCTGTACAATTATTACAAATTTCAGATTGCATTTGCACAATAAAGACTTATTAGAGTTTGGCACCTAAATGCTCCAAAGAGCCTATCTGTATGTTCAGCCCCTGAGGCCTCACACCTACTTATCCGCTTAACAGACCACTCTCCAAAAGAAAGAGACTGTATTTCTTTTGGAAGAGCAAGTAGCAGAATATCACTGCATATGCTTTGTCCCCCAAGCACAAGAACACAAAATTGAGATGATTCTTATGTGCCTTCCAGGGCCATGGCAGAAATGCACAAGAGGAAGAAAGTGCTGCTCTGTAGGGGTACAGGGAGCTGGTAAAGTTTTGATGGGCCATAAGCTTGACTGCAGAAACTTAGAACTAAGTTCTTATGACTCTGTTTATAAATTCATTTTCTGCTAAGTACAGATTTGGGCCATACACATCCTTTAAAAACATCAGAGGCCTGATCCACATTTACATAAGCCAGTGTAGACCCCACTGCCAAAAAAAGGGCATATTTTAGCTCACAGGCCACTGTGCAGTCATCTTAAATGTAACTAGATGCCATCAGTCCCTGGTGATAAGTTGCTTGTTGAGACTTGGACAGCCCTACAGTCCTTTCCTTAACATAACTGAGGACAAAAAAATGTTTTGCTTCAGTAGACATTTTAGATGTAGGCCATAAAGTAACTCCAAACACAAAATGTAGTTTTGTTAACTATCAATCACTTTTTTTGCAGTCGCATGCATTTAAGTATTCAAAATAACTGCCCACAGCTATTAGACACAAAAAAGCAGACGCATCCATGCATCTGAGGTGTCATACTGGTCCTTCAGGTAACCTAGGAATGAAGGACTCCAAGGACAGCATGTTAACAACTCAGGAGAGAGGTTTCTCCCAGGACTTTGAATGAACAGCCTGAGCAGTTTTCCATTAGAACAGCCAGATGGTAGTGTGGCCCGCACTATGTTTCAGGAGAAGGACAGTTTAAAAATATTGGAATGTTAACTTGCTCTCTACTCTTGATGTTGCAGAAGTCAACTCTCAACCAAAATAGATATTCTGATCCTTTACCTCTATGATTGTTTTTGACTTTTCATTCTCAAAAGACCAAGATCCTGAGCTCCCATGAGACCGTTTAGCCCTAACTGGGAGATTGATAGGCAATATCACTGTGACAGCTTCTAATCAAATTCTCTAGAAACTACAGATTGTTTTCTTAGAGAGTATGATTCTTTACAGCAAGGGCTTTCTCTGCTTCTAAAAGATGATCCAGTAGAAGTTTAAATAGTCCAAAGCAGTTTTAGAAAGAACATGACAAAACCATGTCCATTACCCCCATTAAGTTTGTAAAATACATCTTCCTTTGCCAATGCAAAAGTTTGTCTTATGTTTATTTGGCATTTCTGATCCCTAGAAACTGGAAAAGGTATTAAAATTATCCTATACTATTACTAAATAGTTTAAGGTTGTCCAGAGATTATTTCACATCTCAAAGAAATGCTGCTCATGCTCCTGCCAGCTCTCAGTTTCCCAGCAGTGTTGATACTACCTACATGACTAGCCTAAATGTATTTTCCCTTAAAGTACCTGCAAACTATTGGTGCACAAACAAAAAAACCTGTTCTAAATAACATGAGTGTCTCAGGGACAGAGTACTGCATGAAGGTCTCAGAGGGAGAAGTCTGGCAGAAACTTAGCATAGTTCACATAAACATCCTGTGGTCACCAGCACAGCCCAAGGTAGAATCCAACTCTGAAACCCAATACAATTTATGTACACAGGACATACCAGAAAAGATCTGGATTTAGACAGGTATAAAAAGGAACCAGGTAGAAAAATATGCTAGTAATGTTAATTTTACTTTTACTTACTAATATGTAGGTAAGCAAATACATCCCACCACAGGTCTATAGACACAGATGGTCTATTTTTTGAAACAATAAGCTCTCTCTGAATGACCTAACATGCATTTGTGGTGACCTAGTATTTCAACGGACAAACACTGTTATGTTTAGGTCCTGAAAAATGGAGAATGTTTAAAGATGCTCAGCTTCATATAAAAATATTTCAAGCTGGTAAATGAAAGGGTTTCAATCCAAAAACCAAATTCCAAATCTCATTCCTGTAACTTCTACTGAATTTGCAGATGGATCTTCTGTACATAAGGATCCTTTTTCATTCTACTGCATCTAAATCTAATACTGAAAACTATTTCTCACTTATCCAAAAAATGTGAAGTATCTTTAGAAAAAAACCACACCAGCATGCAGAATGAGATTGCAAATATAAAGACAGAATTTTGCCTTGTTTCTAGTACAGAATCAGATAACCAGATACTAATTGGATAAGCCATGCAATGGCAATAAGGCAATGTTGAATTGACTCTACCAGATTTAATGATAAATGATGTGATGAAACTAGCATGAATGAAATGTATCAAGCAAAACATAGGTACCATATCAAGTAACAGCATTCATTTTAGCCCTAGCTTCCCAGATTCCACACTTTTTTTGGTTGAAAAATAGTTTAGAGTAACATGGCAAGCTGTCTCAGAACCTTCAGGGTTTATATACATCCTCCCTCATTTTCTATATGTTAAAAAGCCCTCCTAATTATCACATGATATTTTTTCCCTCTGCAGACAAGTAGTTATACTAGCTCTCAAACTGGAAACTACAGCTTGCAGGTGGCTAAATCTTTGCACCATTTGAGTAGTCTGGAATATGTGTTAGGGAAGACAGCCACTTGTTGAAGTTACGCCCCTCTTCATTTCTGTCTGAGGTGAACCTGTGAAGAAATCCAAGATACTTGGAGTAGATGTTCACTACAGATCTTGATCAGCTTTCACTCCCTTAGATTTCAATGCTATAGCTGCAGTGATTAGATATATTCCCAAGCCAGGCAAAATACATTAAAAAAAAATACCATTTTAAACCTCTAATCAGAAACATAGAACTGATGCAATCTGGACAACAGACCTCCTTTGCCAAAGGTTTTCTAAAGTTGACTCTCAAGCACTGTAGAGACCTACAAATCCATTCAGTAGTGAGAATAAAATGACATGAAACTATAGCAGTTTCATACTCAAACTGTAGCGAGTTTCAAACCTCAGTCACAACAGTATAATATATAGCAAAATGAGTAGATCCATCAGTATTCCTAAGATGCAAACACACAGTACACAATCTCAAACTAGTCATAGGTGGAGATTGCTCATTCCCACAACAGCTTGGAGCACAGTGCAAGCTAACCACAAGGCATTTACCCTGCTCTTCCCTCTGGTTTTGTAGCAGCTCAACACAGGTTGCAGCCAGACTGCTAAGTAGAATAAAATTGCTTCAGCTTTTCAGCACTAAGGTCCAACAGCCTGCATAAAGCCAGAAAGGCTGGGTTCAGGCCCAGGTTAAGGCACCTACATTTAAGGCAGTTTAATTTCTACCTCAGCTGTACCCAAACACCATTTATTTCTCTTGATTTTATCTATTACGCAGGCTTACATTCACCTAGTATGGTGACCTGCTCAGAGGTCTTCCCCATTTCATGAAAGTTTGATCAGAAAACAGATGAGCTGAGCACCAGGAGTTGCAGTGTCCTCCCTCTTCTTTTTTTATATCTTGTGTTATTAAAGAAACCCACAGGTTCTACAAGAATTCCTCAAGAAAGATGCTGCATGAGATAAACATAAAATTCAGACTCCACACCACAATCTGGACTATGTGACACAGATCAATGACTCCTTCCCTCCATATCCCATTTCCTATCCTATAGGACTCTCTTCCTCACCCCTATTTTGAAGTCCTAACTCTTTATCTTGGTTATTGCAGATTGGTGGAAGACTTCTTCCACTCCAGACTTGTAGCAATACCAGCGTGTCAGAAAATCTTCCTTGAAATCTGGTATCAGTCTTCTGCTGTAGCATATGTTATTGGCAGCAGTTGCTGACAGCAGAGCAGCCTCTTCCTCACTTATGGACCATGAGTTGTTTAACAAAAGAAGTCTCAGAAGCTTTACCTTTATCTACATTCCTAGCTAAGCTAGTGCCAGAGAAACCGTTTCAAGAACAAAAACTGGCTATTGGCTACAGATCACACAGAAGAAAACGGCTCATCTGTTAATAAAATCAGATGAGGACCTGGCATTTGCGGAGTCCGTTCCCTGCCTCTCACCTTCTCTGATCTTTAGTAACTCTGTTAAGGCTTAAACACATTCACATTACAGCACTTTAACCACATATAATTCAAGCAGCCATTACCTTTCTATGGCTATATTCTTAAGCTGTGACAATTACAAAGTGAAAGGTACAGTCAATTTTCTGTGAATGTCTGGAAAGGTTTAATGGCTTCAGTGGAACTTGCACATCTAAATACAAGAGTAACAGACTCAAAATCTCAAAGCACTTAATTTCTGCTTGCAAAGTTACCCACTTTTACTTCTGTATGCAGCAGAAATACATCAGGCTCTTATCCATTAACTCCGTGGAGATCCTTGCTTACATCTCACCATCAATGGGTGCAGAAGTCATCTAACATCACCTCCAGCAGGAGTTCAATTTTTGTTTTTATTTTTCCACCATTTACCACAGTAACAGCAAGGCCAGAAAGCATCACCATTGAAAACAAGCTGGCAGTTTGGTCAGGTTATCTATCATGAGTTTCAGCAGTCCCTATATATCCCTGGTATCTGGATAATTTTTTGTATCAGTAGTTTGGGAAGTATTTACCTGCTGCACATATGAACCACTTTCATATAACTATCTTTCAATCCTCAAATCTTTGAGTGTGAGACCCTACTGGTTAAAGTACTTTAAAAAAAAAATCATGCTTCACATTCATGTGATTTTTCTCTTACAAAATGCAGGAGACATTGAAGCTTGTGGATTTGAGTCAGGTAATATGGTGTTACCTATAAAACTTCGTAGCCCTGAAGCATTTTCTGTAATAATAAAAGCAGCCACTTCATTAGCACTTTATTACAAGCAGGTAATTATGACTCTCCTTTATGACAATATAATGCTTGTAAAAATCCAGCCTCAACCAAGTGAAACTAAAACCAGTCCTATTAATAATCATCAGGAAAAATTAGGCTCCATGGACTCAAGCTTATTTTGCATAAGGGAAAGAGTATAGAAAGTTTACATGAACCCACCAACAGAACTTTCCTAAGTTTCAATTTAAATCAGTTAAGAGAAAACAGCAATATTTAAAATGCCAGACTTAAAAAACCAAACAAATCCCTTATTTTTAAAGTAAACTCAGACAACTTTTATTTGTTCTGGCTGTAAAAGTCTGGAATTTTTTTTTTCCCCTCCACCTTTGGCACCTGTTTTTAAACAAGAAAGTTTAAAAACAACTCTATGCCAATTGTCCAAACCACAGCAGGTAGTAAGGTCAATGAATGAGACTATTCAGCACACTGGCTACCTGCTCCAGTGGGTACACTTGAAAAAGCAGCTCAGTTATACCTATTTTTCAAAAACTGTTTGGAAGATTCCCCTAATTATGGGATACCCGAGGAAGCTGCTTGAACTTTTTCACCTTTGGGAAAGTATGAGTGGTTCCCACCCTTCTTTTACCATGGCTTCTACTTTATTCACTGTGGTCCAGGGGAGTCTGACAGAAACCTTGAGTCCAGCAGGCACAGAGATAGAATAAAATATTAAATAATCTAATAAAAATAAGAGAAAAATAGAGCATGAATTAAAGAAAACAAAAATAATCCTCCCCAGAAAAATATGACTATTCAGCATTTTTACATTTTTATGTGAATGCTCTTTTTACTGTTATATATCAGGTTTTTAAACAAGAACATCAGGAACTTACTAAAAAAGAAAAAACACCTGCAGTAATCTTTAAAGACCAATTATGTATATCAGGTGTTTAAAAATCATTTAACACATCCTGCGAAATGATGTGGACCTATGGAAAACAAGCATCCCTCCTTCTGTCACTCCCAGGAAAGTTTGATTTCATTTTAGTCCAAATCAAGTTCTTACTAACTCAGCTTACAGAAAAGCTTCCTAAACCATTGTATTGACACAACTGAGAATGCCATCAACATCAGGCAGAAGGCTGGAAATAAGCATCTTCGGCTAGAAGGAACTGGAAACCTCTTTACCTGGTTGTGTTTAAGCAGCTCCAGAAACAGTTTTGTGGAAGCCCCTCGTCAAAATCCAAAGTCAAATTTTCATATTTGCTTAGGCTGTTCAGTGATCAGGCCCCTTGAAAATTATTTTTCCTAAACTGTGCACAACGTTAACCAGACACTTCTTCTCTTCACCTCCACCAGGAAGATGCAAGTCCTGCCATCACCTGCATGTTTACACTTTTAAACAAATCCAAAACTTCAAATATATAAACATTTATGCTACTTAATCAGAAAAGCATTTGTGGTAGAAAGGATGAATATCAATATATAAAACCAGCTTTGTGTTTTCAGTATCTTGAAAACTGATCAGTTTTCACTTAAAGCCACACATCTGATATGTTTCAAATTAATGCATTCATTTGAACAATATTTGTTGCTTTTGCTTTCAGAGACAAGGGAAGGAGGAATAAGGTCAGGCCAGCAGCATACCCAAGGTACTGGAAAACATCTTTCCTAACACCAGTACTTCTGTTTGACATCTTTTACTCTCGTATTGCAAATTCTCTAAGATAGGTGAAGATTATCTTATCTTTATACAAGCACAATGAAATGGGGCCATAAACAATGTAGAGTTGTTAGAAAGCATTCATCAATAATACTGTCTGACTCTGAGGAATATATAATCAGAAATTCAAGTCAGTCTCAAAGCTTTCTCTACAGCCTATGTGGAAAATGTCTTTTCCTGAGGTTTCAGAATGGTCAGTGTCTCTGCAAGTTAACTCAATCAGAATACAACTGTAAATATATAAATGGGTGTCATCTATTCAAATATACTGCTATACTAAATAGAGCTCTTGCGATCAAGTTACCTGAGCTGAACAGAACAAACTGGTCAGCAGTCAGTTTTGCAGTGCCAGAATAAATACAGAACATCTTTCCATTACTACTTGAAAGTAGGACATTTATTCAGCCACAAGTGTAAGTGTTAAAAGTATAAGAACTTTAAATCTATAAAAAGACTAGTAGAGGACTACAGGAGTAACACAGTTTCTTTTGTTTGTTTAAAGAGAGAATTCTTTACTGTATCTCAAAATACTAATATAGATAGGACAGCGCAGCCCTGCAAATTACCTCAACAAGCCTCCTTTAATTACAAAAGATAACATGCATTCCGAAACTCAAAAGAAATCTTATTTATTTTGCAGTTAGCAAGGTAAATACTTTCTTCACCAAGATGTTTTCTAGTCCTGTGCAGTCCAAGTGGCTAGAGTTGAAACAGAAAATACCCTCCATGTAAATACAAAGTAACAATAATTACAAACCAAACCAAACAACAACAACAAAACCAGAACACCCCACCCCAGATTTCCCACAGCTATTGAACTCACAAGTTTTCCCGCTTCCTATTTCTTTGGGTTCATTTGACTGTGAGCAGGAAGAAGCTGAAAACCCTCCGTATTAATTTTCCCCATTAAGGTACAGTGGAACACTTTGTTCCTCTGCACTGCCATTGCGGGCTTACCTGGCTGCTATCATGGGAGCGTGCAAACACTCTTCAGCATTGCGTGACGGAATGGGAGAGAGGACAATTTTAAACCATGTTGCTGAGATGATTTAGGAGTTTCCAGAGTGTCATAAAGTGCACCACAAACTAGGAAACCCAATTACTCCTTTAATTCCATGGCAGGCTTTCAAACTCCTTCAAAATTCCTAAGCACCTTTCCTTGAGAACTTAAAATTGGAGACTGGAGAATTTCTTCACCAGAGATGGTGCTACAAGGTATTAGAGTTCTTTGCAAAATGGTAGCTACCATGAGTTTTGGGTATAAGCACTTTTAACAGAGGAAAACTTGTCACAGACTAGGGTAGAGTCTTCGAAGTTTACTTCAGGCAGGTAACAAAATTGGAACTGGCATCATCAGAAAGCACTAGTCATACATACTGCACCAGAAGCAGCAAAATAATTGTGTCCACTTAACAGTGTTGAGATTTTATGTCATCAATAAAAAGTTACTCCAAATTTTTCAGGCTACTTTTTAAACCACAGGAAAAATCTCCCACCAACACATTCTTGCCTCTTTCTTCACAGCTGAGATTACCTTAGGTAATCTCAAACTTAAGGAGTAAACCCCCCCCTGTTCCTTGGGTACCACATTTTAACATAAATAGTAATTATAAACTACAAAAAAATGCAGGATTAAGACTAAAAGGCAATTATTAAAAATAAGACAAATTCCAAGTTAAAGTTGTG
The DNA here is from genome assembly GCF_026419915.1 of Harpia harpyja. Taxonomy (NCBI): domain Eukaryota; kingdom Metazoa; phylum Chordata; class Aves; order Accipitriformes; family Accipitridae; genus Harpia; species Harpia harpyja. Next base: position 9,268,734 of record NC_068942.1, on the reverse strand, counting down.
AATTATTACCTTCAAAGAACTCAGTTCCTTGAAACTAAGCACATGGTTTCTGCTTGGTGCAAAAATCAAGATCACATACTCTAGGTCAAAACAATAAATCTAAGCATATTCACACTGAAAATCCTCAGCATCAGGAACATATTTATCCAGTTCCCAACTACGATAAGGACCCAACCCAACCTTTCTCTGAGTTTTGCTTCTCCTCTTTCCTTTTTTTGGGGGGGGGGGGGGGGGGGATTAGGGTGGGGATGGGGTGTGTGACAGGGAGTGGTTGCTTGGTTTATTACAATTTATGCTTAATTAAGATGTTCTACACTTCTTCCTCGTAAGCAGTTGCTTATCGTGGGACTCATTCAAGTCACTTTGCAAGAAACTTGCAGGATTGTGGTGAAAGTCAGTTCCCAGTTCCCAAATAATGGTGTCACTTCCATGTTACTTATGCATGTGTTTTCACTGATTCTGTGGGAGTAAGACACTGAAGCAACAGGGGGTTTTGGAAAGCCTGTGCAACTGCATGCTTTCCAACAACAAATTGAACATTCAGTCAGCAATTTTGATGAAACACTGCAGACTGCTGCGAACAGCATTAAAGACTCTGCAATTCCAGTACCTACTTCCTATGGTCCAGAGAAACTCTATTTTGAGTCTTTTTATTGCAGTCAAGCTTAGGACTTAAGCTATTACATCGCTGTAACATCTACCATGGCTACCTTTACATGGGAAGAAGCAGCCAATACATAACTAAAAAGCAAGTTCTGCAGTAGTGCAATGGATCAAACGTTACTCCTGACTATTATGGTAGTAGGACGGGGGAGCAGGAGGGAGCAAAGACACCTTCATTTGTAAGCAAAGACAACTTTCTAAATGTATAATTATAAAATAAAAGCATCTAAATGTTTATACTTTGAAAACAGGTATGCAAATAACCTTTCTTGTTTAAAATGTGCTGTTACTGTAAATGCATATACACAAGTATGTCTACTGCATGTATTTTTGCACGTGCAAATATATACCAAAGCCTACCTTTCATATGCATGCTTAGAGCTAGATGTGTGTTAGTGCTCTGCCAATAGGAAATAACCACAGCAACAGGGAAAACATACAAAAGCAGTGAACTCCAATTCTACCTCAATTTCCCACACCCACAAAAAACAAAACCTCAAACCAAAGAAGTAGCATAAGATAGCACAATAGGGTGGAGCTAAAGTTAAACATAAGGACAACAGGTTTGCCTGTATATACCTTTTGACCCCACAATCATCTCTATTTACGCAGACACACACAGAGATTATTCACCTTCCTGCCCAGAAGGAGCCACGGCAGGAAGTGAGGCTGCTGGGCAAATATCAGTGTACATTATTGGTGATTCTCTAACATAAGTGCGCCTGCTTTGGGGGTATTTATGAATTAGGATAGAAATTAGCATGAAACTGTGTGTGCATAAAACTGTTGCCTGCTGTTCTTAACTTTCTTAACCAAATATTGTCAAATTAGCAACAACCACACTTCCCACTGAGGGCTGTATATTTAAATGTTTTAAAATCAAAAGCTATTTTTGGGTTTATGTGAACCAAAAAAAAGGGGCTGGAGTTGCATTTCTTCAAGGAGGAAATAAAGTCTATGCCCATATATTTGCTGCCTCTGTCAAAAGTGGATGACTGGATTCTCATTTGAATTTGTAGAGACTAATTTTTAAAGGAAGCACCTTGAGAAGTTACACAAACAACTTGAGGACAAAGCTTCCTTCTCCAAAAGATTAAAAGGAACAGAATGCATATATGGGGAGTAGAAATGCCACCTCAGTCGGGCAAACATTCTCTGAAAACCACTGACCAGATTGGGCACACAAGCTTAATGGAGAAAGCAGGCTTCAATCTGAAGACCCCTGCAGCGGAAAGGGCTTATTTACAAAAATGGAACATAGTGTTGTTTAGAGGACGGCTTAGGAAGAAGAATAGAAGAAAAGAACTGTTCAACAATACATTAAATAAATTATTGCAGCAGTCTAAGTCACAACATTAATACAGCCCTCTAGTAAGCAAAGGTATTAGCACAACTGTAAGCAGAATAGACTTGATGGTCCATTGGTCTCTTTCAGTACAGTAACTTGTGTTCCAGGATATTTGCCATAATACACAAAAGCCAAAAAAGTTGTCACCTGAAGAGCGTGGAATTAAACAAAGACACAAAGCAGGTAAAATTCAGCCCACGTTAACCTGTCATTCCATACGATAGCTGCACAGCTCAGGGCCACCAGCTCAGTTCTTTGGTTGGCACAGTAACAGGTGTCCCTTCTATACCTACCATGCATGAGAACTCACAGTAACGCATACTATTTATTAGTATTCCTATAAGATAACATGCTAGTACCCTTGCCTGATTACAGTATTTCTACTATTGGTAGTAGGATATGGGTGCATGCATGTGCTTCTGCATAGATATTGCCTGTACCTCACCAAAAGGCTCCCCAGACAGCTTCCACAAATGGCATAAATTAACTTGAAAAATAAATACATGCTTACTTCATCAGGACAGTAACTTGTAGCACATGCTCAGCTTCCTTTAGTAACAACACATATAACTTATCTTTGATTTTCCACTGATTTTCGGTACAAGGGAAACAAAGTATTTCAAACTCATCCAAAAATCTCCTACAAGACTGAATACCATATAATAACATCAAAGAAGTCTGTAATTGGCAAAGGAGTTTTAATACACAGATAATTTATATGTAGGTATTTTTGCTAAGAATGTTTGATAAAAGCAAAGTGTACTATATATTTAGTTCTATTAGTTTCATTCTAAATGAGAAATGTTTGTTTCTTCTCTCTTGTTTTGGCCTTCGATCTTAAATGACGTTTCAGAGTCCCAAACAATTCAAGGACTGAAAGTTACTGCCTATTTAGTACTGAACACTAATCAAAGTGATGCTGAAACACTGTAAGATTCCATTATTTATTAAAAAAAAAAAAGTCACAACGTGTGGATACAGTCTATTAAGCAAGACTGGTTTAACAAACTTTCTTAATGGCTAAAACCAGTTTATAACCTGAAGGGAAAAAAGAAAGAAAAAAAGAAATAAGCTGAAATCAAGTTTGATCCACCAACAGTAAAACAGCAATAGTTTAAATTTACTAAACTGAAACCATTTAATAGGAAAAACATGCATCTAGTAAAAGTACAGCAATAACTGCCTTTGATTGAACAAATCTTAAAAAAAGTTAATTGCTGACTGCAGAAAAGCTCAAAAAAGCTCCATCAGCCCCAAACATCAGCCTGTATAACACTTGCAAATTTAAGCAGTATGGATTTCAAAGCATTTGTTACAACTACACACAATGAAGTTCTCATTGTGTAAGGTAAGCTTGCATTTCAAGAATTCATAATACAGAAACATTACTTGCAGAATACATCATATACATAGTACTGTACCTCCGGCATCAAAACAGAAGTCTAGAAATATAATGTGAAGATACCAATCTCCTAAAATAATAAAAGTAATCTTCAGGTTATCACACAACTCCCTTATTAACGTCTTAACTGATTTTAAGTTCTTCACTCGTATCCCAATGAACAATTACTCACATGAGTAGTCTCTATAGACTTTAGTGGGGTTACTCCTGAAAGTAACAGCTCACCAAAATTCAAAATGTATAGTTCTTTCCTGAAAGCATTTACAGAGAAATCCAAATGAAGCACTTGGGTAACATTGGAAAAAATCATGAACTTTTAAGTAAGGTTGGTAATTCTTTCCCAGTTCTAAAAACAGAGGGGCTGTAAAATTTTAGAAAATACAAGGTATGAGCAATACAATTTCATCAACAGTAAGAAATCCAAGGGGCAGGAAAAAAAAACCCACAACAACAAAAAAACCTTAACAGGATCTAGGATGACTGCCCAAAATAGATTTGCCCACCCCTAAAAAACACACATATACACACAGATAATTACTGCTTACTGATTTTTGGGGAGGAGCTTATGCCCAGCAGTCACCCAACTGGGGGAAAATTGTATAAATACTCAAGGGTGACACTTGAAATCATCAGCTTCTGCTCACTCACCAGTGGCAGAAGAACTCCTCAATAGAGGAGGATTCACTGCTCTACCACTCTGCACTGGAACTCCACAACATCTTGGTATGTTAATGATTTCACTTCATTCTATTTGGTTTTGAAGGTAACTTTTACAGGATACACGTTTTCTGGCTCAAAGGGAAGGGGGCTGATATTTAAGGGCCAGTGACAGCATCCTTACTGCCACTGGGGCTATTTGAAAGGCTGCAGATAAAAGTCTGATTTCAAGCAAGGCAATGTGAGATTTTTGCCATTGATGCTGAGGGAGCCAGGAGTTCATGCTTCATTTGCTATAGCATTAGACAGAGGTAGTAAGGTCATGGTGGAGTGTCTATGCATTTCCACTGAAAACTTTTCTTCATTTCAGGAGTTTTGATATATGCAACTCCTGAACTTACTTTTGGAGCCCTAGTGTAACTAGGAAAATAATCACTGTTCCTGAGGATAGTGGTTTTAAATAGGCTGGCATCCATTTAAAATCATTCTTTTCCTAAGAGTGAGAGTATTGCTTCTAAGCTGCCTATACAAGAGCTGTATCATTCAAAGTGATAGCAATACTGATTCCCTTTTTCTTAGAGGATTTTTCACAACTAGTGAAAGCAGGAAGTAAGCACAAAATAATGTTACTTTCAATACCAATACTTAAAGAAAACTCACTTATTCATGCACAAGAACCAGATTTGAACAGCTTTTCTTTATAACAAACTTTTTCTCCCCTTTCTAACACAGAACAGATTTGGAAACATGCATTTACAAATATCCTTACTGCTGCTGTTTTGTCTGAACATTGTCCATGGTAGTGATGGATATTTTTCTGAGCGATATCAGAAACAATCCAGCATCAAGGGCCCACATTTTCTACCATTCAATGTAAAGAGTCAAGGTAAGTTTACTATTTTCTGATAATAAAACTAAATGCAATCATTCCTAGTGGGTCAATACATGAACAAAAGCTCTTTGTTTATACTATTGGTATTCAACTTTCACTAACAGTTTAGGTTCATTAAAATGATGTCATCACTGCAGAAAGAACTGGCAGTGGCTCTAGCAGTTGCCTCTTATTGACAAAGATGCACACTTGCCACAGACAAGTTTTTTTACACAATAATCACTAAAGGCATATAGAGCAGAAACAAAATCACAGCTACAGATTTGATCTTCAGTAGTGGGAATAATACAACATGACTGTGTACATAATTATGTGCAACATGCTAATTATCCTCAAATTTCTTGATTGAACACTGGGGTTTCTAACAATAGACCTGTCATCTACAATGTTCAGAAAGAACTTTTACATATTCTGTCACAGAACTTAGGTGTGAATTTAAATATATATCTGATATACATGGCCAAATGAAGACCTGTTTAACAACTAGAAAGGCAAAATAAATTGATATATAGTTGTAAAAATGTGACATAAACCTCTACATAGTTTTTTCATGAGTGATTTAAGCTTATACTTTACCAGACTAATCTCATAGTAATACAACAATTCTAGCTTTATTATAAAAAGTTATCTTCATTTCATAAATCAGTTGTGACAGACTGTAAAGGCAATATATAATTGCAATGCTACACATTGTGACATCTTATTTCTGGGTATCCTCTCTGTCCTTATAAGACAAATGGGTGGCTATACTTAGTGTTTGAAACTATTTGAGTTCTGTTTTATTTTTCCATGCTTAGGCCAAAGCCTTTTTTAAAAACTTGAAATCAAAAGTTCTGACTTCCTAGGTACCGCATTTATTTCATGAATTGTCCCCCAAAGTATGATCAGTAGACTATATTCAAAATTATCATCACTAAAATTAAGAGAACTGAATCTTCCTTGTAAACATCCTGCTCTCTGCCCCGCCCCAGAACAACATCATTTTCTTTCAGACATCAACAGGCTATTCAGAATAGCTTTCACTTTTGCTGTATCCCATCTACTTTTAGTTGTAATAATCAATCATACTTGGGCAAAAATGAGGAAACTGAATGAGGGACTCAGAAAATAGCATTTGCAAATAAGCTTCTCTTCACCAGAAAAAGGACATTTTAGGCTATATCTGCATTAGAAAATAGGGTAGCAAAACAGAAGCAGATCTGGAGAGCAGAACAGTTGCTGCTCAGGACATTGCATCCACATTACCTTCATTTAGGAGGTTTTGATTCAGAATAGCTCTAGTCTGATCCTATGGACAGATGCTCATGAGCAGCACACATTGAGTCCAAAGACACAGCCCTGGTCTCACCCCAACCAGCTCCAGCCCACAGGCTCCAAGAACACTCTGTAGTAAGAACCCAGTGAAAGCAGCATGACTGGGAAACTTACCCCCCAAAATGTTCTTCTGGGCTGTACCAAAATACTGTCACAGTTTCATCCCTTGCTTTCAGCACGAGGACTTTCTGGAATCCTACCAGCACTCTCAGATTGAATTTAGGTAACATGTACATGAACAGCCACTCTGAGGACTTACTAATTGGAATTCCCACTGAGTTAAAGTTGCATTTCCTCCCTCTCCCCTCATTAACTTTTCATATTGTTTTTCCATGACTTCATACACAATCATTTACATATTGAGATTTTTAAGTGAAATACAATATTTACTCGCTCTACTATATTTCACTTCTGTCCTCCTCATAGTGGTTCCCCCCCCCCCCCCAGAAAACATTTGAAAAGGGAGAAACCAGCAGCAAATTAAGGAAGGAGCAGAGTAGACAGGAAACAGAGTGAAAGAGGGAAATGAATTGTCCTGAACCAAGTTTTCATTTTATATGCTAACACAGAATCTAATGTACATGAAATTTCATATTTAGTATACGAATGATTATATCAACATGAGAAGTGTAAAATGCTGTTTATTTAGGAAAGGTAATAAAGACTATATACTAGACCTCAAAAGCAGGAACAGCCTACAGTTTTACAGATGTGGGAGTCCAGTCATTCAAAATTGCTTGCAAGTCTTCATTTAGGGAACAAGCATCAAAATTGAGGACTGGAAAACCACTGCTATTCTTCAGTCTGGAAAACAAGCATCCTATAGAGGGGTTTTTAGAAAAGTTTAAAGAGGGCAGACTGTTAGAGATCATGATTTCTAGCCTGAGATGATCATGGAAGAATAAAACAGGAGTCTACAGAACCAAATTCATCTAACTATTGCCTAGCGAGTTCTTCCGTATGCAAGTAGCTCAAGTAGCATATGGCAAGTTTTTCATTATAGCTTACTTTTCCTATTTGGTCACCAAACATTGGCTTCTAGAGATTTAGTTACCAATAAATTATCTTTTTGTTTTGTATAACTTTGTGAAAAAGCAGCCTGGAACTAAAATTTCAGTCTAGACCCAGACTGGTGACTCAGGGCAACATGTAATAGATCATACAATTTCTGTTGGCAATCAAAACCTATTAAAGCTTCATTTAATTTGGTGAAATTGTTTTAACAGTTTTAAGTATCTTGTTCTTGACAGCTCTCCAGTCAGAATACACTTTCCTTTTCTGTAGGTATTTAGTGTTATCATTTTTTAAATGTAGCAGGACAATTTTTAAACCAGTAGCTCTTTGGCTTGAAATCTTCGAAAAGTCCTAGCTGAGAATAATCATTAAATTAAGTCTGACTGTTCAGCAATGCTCAAATAAGCCATTACTACAGGTTTTGTTAAAGTCTTCATACTTAATTCAATACATAAATAGGGTTTGACTGCACTCAGAGAACGTAAACCAATTTTGCATCAAGATATGTGCCAAGACATATAAAAGAGTAGCCAACCACTACTTCAATTTTCCTGGTAAAAATCCTACTTCATTAATGCGTTCAGCTGTCCTTTCCTCAGAGGACTTACCATTGTCTCTAGAGAACACAGTTACCAGACATTTTGATCTAAAAGCAGCACAACTTTGAAACAATATAGCTCCTCACAGAAAATCTCTATAACATCATGAACACTGACAAAGCCTTCAGCATCTTATGCAAAAAGGCAGTACCCACCACTTTGTGAACCTAGGACCGATATGAAGTTGCATCCAAAACATGGTAAAAAGCAAGAGAAGCACTCTGAAGCTAAAGTCTGATGCAATTTGCCACTGCCCCCAAAATGATAATTTGATCAAGTGCAATAGCTGCATGTTACTTAAATGCAGCTGAATAAAATGAATGTTGCCCAGGCTGCAGAAATTAAATTCTGACTGCTAAAGAACAAAAAATACATTTGATAAGCCTGGACATAGTTCCTCGAGTTATTGTTATGAAAGAGCAGACCTGGCTGGGGTCACTGTTGTCTTCTGCCAAAGTACCCACATAAATGCTTGGGTTTGGATTCGATGCAGTTGATGTAAAAACCTATTTGTATTTTTCCCCTAATGCCTTACAACTGAAACAACATTAGCTCAGGAACTCATTTAGGTATTTGTATTGAGGCTTCGATCTGACCTGCCTGTGTTGTCTGATGTGAACAGGTAGTTTTTGAAGTTCTATCCATAGACAGAACCTATGGAATAAATTCTGAGTCCTCCAGTTGAGTAAGCTGTTTTGTCTGATGGCAGCTCTCTTATCTGTGGTGAAGAGAAAAATACGTAACATGTAAAGAACATTTACATGCCACTTCTGCTGCAGGGTACATGCTAATTCTGACAGGCTTAAGCCTTTTCCAAATTATTTTTTCATATGATGTAGTTCTTAAAATTTGCCATATCTTATGCCACCTATATAACAAGAAAACCAACTTGCAATTGCACCCTGCTGAATCTGGGATATCAGTAGTAAGAAATCCAACAGTATCAGTAAGAAACCAAAGACTTGTCACTGGTACTCACAGATTCCACAATCTCCTTTGCAGCTGAGGATGCATATTTGCATTTTTAGTTTGTCAGTAAATCACACAGATTGCTTTCTTTCTATATGTAGGTTTTTAACAACTATCTTCCTTTTCACTGCCTTAAGGAGGATGAGATAGGAAGGTGTGCAAAATAAGGTGACATGCATTTGTGCCGATTTTATGCATCAGCAAAAAAGAAAATGCACTCTCTACACTTGGTATATAAGAACAATTTCCCTGGCAATATAGGAAGAAAGCAGCCTTGCAGATCCCATATCAAACCAAAATCAAACGTATTTCATATACACATCTCTATTATTTTTTAAAATACAATATGTACAAGAATAGTTTTCTTCCTCCTTCAACTCATTTTCGGTTCATCAAGACTAGCCACCGATTGGAAAAAGGAATTAATTATCTAAGAGACAGCAGAATCATCATTCCATAAACTTTCGCACACATTGCCCTTTCTGTAAGAGGCTGAAATGCAAATTTTAGCTGATCCAATTGTTGATCAATTATCAATCTTTTCTAAATAAGCAACAAACAGAATATGTTGCCATTATAAAAACCAGAATCCAGGCTCTCCCTATATCCGTCAGTTTTGTTTTTTTAAAATGACTTCTTTAATTAACATTCATCATAGGTATGGTATTTTGTTCTATAATGCTGCCAGTTGCTGCAAACTACTGAAGCAGTCTCACAACCTCCATGTTAATCTTGTCTGTAATGTCCCACAAATCAGCAACCTAATTCCAACACAAAGCTGCAAGCTCCCCCAAAGTGCACAGAAAACTAAGCAGTGAGCTTGTTTGTTTATTCCTCTGTGTGACATTTGGTTAAGTGGCTCCACCTGCTGTTTTGATAACTGGGAAAATAATATATTATTAAAAAACCAAAACAATGCCAGAATTCTGACTGCAGTAAGATGAATTCTCAGTTGTGACCTCACCACCGAGTGAAATTTTTATGACAAACAAAAATCATTAAGACAGTATTTGAAAATATAACATTCATATGTTTACCGAAAAAACAGAGCCTTGGCCCACTTTTGGAAGCGTGGGGGGGAAAGGACAAATATCTCACTAAAATGTAGCACGCACTAGTTTCAGAAAAGCAGCTACACCTGCACAGGAAGCTTTCTCTGGTTTTGTTCACCATCAAGACGCAAGTCTGATGACTTGCTAAATCAGTTACCTGTTGGTTTTGTTTTTTCTTTTTCCTTCTTAATACTTTCACAGCACCTTTTAAGCTCTCTGATGACTCTAAATGTATTGAAGCCAAGAAAAAATTCTAGAAGCCTTGTAGCTCACAACACAACTCCAACAAATTTGCACTTGTTACTTGTAAGAGCTCTGAGACACTTTTGCTCTGAACATCAGGTTCTCAGTGACCAAACACAGTATTAGAAACTTGACTTCTATGAGGTTCAAGTTAAGTTAACCCTTCACACATTTCACCATCATGCTACAAGTCTGCAAATCTGTTACAGCTGCCCTGGTTGACCTGTTTCCTCTCTCTCACAGGTATGCAGATAAGGGGTGAACAAGGACCCCCTGGTCCCCCAGGCCCTATTGGACCAAGAGGACAACCAGGTCCTGTGGGAAAGCCAGGGTTTGGAAGTCCTGGTCCCCAAGGACCCCCTGGTCCCCCAGGACCACCTGGATTCTCTGCAGTTGGAAAGCCAGGCATGCCAGGTCTACCAGGAAAGCCAGGAGACAGAGGACTAAATGGTGAGAAAGGAGAAGCTGGACCTGTTGGGCTCCCAGGAGCAAGAGGGCCACAAGGACCCCCCGGCACTCCTGGCCCTGCGGGACTGTCTGTTCCTGGCAAGCAAGGACCACAAGGCCCTCCGGGAGCTCAAGGGCCGAGGGGCCTCCCCGGCGAGAAGGGAGAGCCAGGTATCCCTGGAATAAATGGACAAAAGGGAGAAAATGGATTCGGCGTTCCAGGTCGCCCGGGTAACAGGGGTCTTCCAGGCCCACAGGGACCCCGGGGCCTCCCGGGTCCTGCTGGGGTAGGGAAGCCTGGTGAAAACGGTCTTCCAGGTCAGCCAGGTATGAAAGGTGACAGAGGCTTACCAGGTGCACCCGGAGCGGCCGGTATCCCCGGTCCCCAAGGTCCCCCAGGAGAACCTGGAGAAGCTGGCATTGGCAAGCCTGGGCCAATGGGACCACCAGGAGCAGCAGGCATCCCTGGAGCCAAGGGACACCCCGGACCGGCAGGCTTGCCCGGATCCCCGGGTCTTCCAGGATTTGGAAAGCCAGGATTGCCGGGGATGAAGGGACACAGAGGCCCTGAAGGTCCTCCTGGCCTTCCAGGACCTAAAGGAGACCAAGGCCCGGCTGGTGTGCCAGGAGAACCAGGGCCTGCCGGACCACCAGGGAACATGGGCCCTCAAGGACTCAAAGGCTTGCCTGGTGAGAACGGCCTGCCCGGGCCCAAAGGCGACACGGGCCCTGTGGGCCCCCCGGGCTTCCCAGGGGCCAAGGGCGAACGGGGTCTACCAGGGCTAGAGGGAAAACGAGGATACCCAGGTGAGCAGGGTCTTGCTGGTCCTAAGGGACACCCAGGTTTCCCAGGTCCAAAAGGCGACGCTGGCCACGCTGGGCTACCTGGCTTGCCCGGTCCAATGGGTCCCCAGGGAGTTAAGGGAGTGCCAGGGATCAATGGCGAGCCGGGCCCCAGAGGGCCTTCGGGAATACCCGGGATCAGAGGCCCCATTGGCCCCCCTGGCCTGCCAGGAGCCCCTGGAGTGAAAGGTGAGCCCGGAGCACCAGGACTGCCGGGCCCTGCAGGTATTTCTACAAAAGGCTTAACCGGACCCATGGGACCACCTGGACCCCCCGGCCCTAAAGGCAACAATGGAGAGCCTGGCTTGCCAGGCCCGCCAGGTCCTCCTGGTCCCCCTGGCCAAGCCGTAATCCCACAGATGCCTGAAAGCTATGTTAAAGCAGGAGAGTCTCGGGAGCTATCAGGAATGTCCTTTGTGAAAGGAGGAGTAAACCAAGCTCTTACAGGGATGCCAGTGTCTGCTTTCAGTGTCATCCTCTCAAAAGCCTACCCTGGGGCAACAGTCCCCATCAAATTTGATAAAATCTTGTACAACAGGCAGCAACACTATGACCCCAGAACAGGAATCTTCACCTGCAGGATCCCTGGACTGTACTATTTCTCCTACCACGTACATGCAAAAGGAACAAATGTTTGGGTTGCGCTCTACAAAAATGGTTCCCCGCTCATGTACACCTATGATGAGTACAAGAAAGGATACCTTGACCAGGCTTCTGGCAGTGCTGTCATCGATCTCATGGAGAACGATCAAGTGTGGCTCCAACTGCCCAATTCAGAATCTAATGGTCTCTATTCCTCTGACTACGTTCACTCTTCTTTCTCAGGTTTCCTATTTGCTCATAACTAACATCATCCCACTTACACTCTCCTGACACTCTCTCCTTCAGACCGTTTTAATTGGGCGCTGATCTGATTCGTCATTAGCAGGTCATGCAACTTCAATTTTGCAACAGAAATGGAGGAGGGAGTGAGAAAGTGGAAGAGATTGGTTCAAACCTAGTAGAATAACATTGTATGTTTTTAGAGAATTGTCGCAAGAAATTTTTTTCAAATGATGATCAATTGTCTGACTGAATGCAACATTAAAATTTTATGAGTTAATATAATGCACCAGCGTCTTTTTTTTTTTTTCCCCAGAAGAAAAGGAAAACCAGAATTTCTAAATATCACTTGTTATAACACATAAAGTAGCCATTCCAGGACTCTATATCATACTTCACTATACTTGAATTAACTGAAGGTATTATTCAAAGTACACAGTCTCAGATACACCACAGTCATCACAACAGCTGGACAATATACTTGAGGAACATTCTGCTATCTGTCAGCTTCATCTTTAAACTACAGAACAGGAGTCAAGAAAACAACTCTAATACAGTGCATACCAGGTCACAGTTTTAATTTACTTCTACTTTTCTTATTAATGCATAACTACCTTGGAGAAAGGTAGATTTACCTGTTACTGAAGATCTAAGACTTTCACAATATGAAAAAGCAACCAGATTTGAAGCCTAGAAATCCACTTAGCTTTGTCTGACGCACATTTTGTAATCTGCAACAAACTACTTCAATATTTTTTAAGCTCCTAACATTTTGTAAAACTACAATATTCAGAGTACTGTAAAACAACTATCACCAAGTCCAGACATTAAGAATGTATCTTCAGAAGCATGCAGACACTCACAAAATCAGAACAGCTTTACCACCCCAAAATTGGAGACAATCTTTGCACCGATTTTCCCTGAATAAGTTCATTCCTTTAACACCCAATAGTCTGGGGAATATATTTACTTCTTACGGTAAATTTATCAAACGATGACAGTAATTAGTCAGTAGACATAATCATATTTACCATACCTACATACACTCATGTCTCACAAACATTAGACATTGCATTAATCTGTTGTGGCACTATGAAAAGTTAATGGTATAAAGTAAGCTAGCTTAGTAAAATTAGCGCTTATAAATTATGAAACCGTAGTAGTTTGATCACATGTCTTCCAATGACAGTTACCATTCGTGTGCTTTAGAAGTATCATATACATCAAAACCTTATGAACTCAAAATATTATTTTTAGCTTTGATTTTTAAAACAGAAATTTTTAATCATTTGCACTAAAAGTATGTAGGCCTATGTCTAAAAGTTTTGTGGTATTACCATTTCTTCGTGAAAGCAGAACCTGAGGCTTGTTGCATTGTATACGTTTGAAATCAGCAGTTTCCCCAAGTACTTGATAATACATTGGGATTAATAAAAAAGTGAGGACACCTTTAGGTTGATCCATCATTAGCAAAACTATATAATGTTTTGGAAACTGTAAAGAGCTACCAAGAAAGTAGCTTTGCAGAATTGGTTTTTTTCTCCCCATATTAAGTGCTGCTGGATAAGGAAGCCTGTGGTTTAGGCTATACTTCAGTAAAATAATGAATGCTTAAGTAGAGAGTGTAATGTGAGATCTGCTTATTTTAGCAGCCAAGTAGACCTAGGCAAGCAAATTGGTACTACTATTATAAACACTGCACACAAATATTTGTATGGAAATAATATGGACAGTACCACAATTTATAAGTAGCAATCTTGCGATACTTTTTTTTTCCAAGCCAAAATAAAACTCAAGACACTTGAGTCTGCATTGTTTATCCCCACTTTTCTACCTTCCTGTTTTAGGTCAAGTATTAACTACAGATCTCCTAAGAATTATATCTTTTTTGCACTAAAAATGTTTTCCTGGGCAGTCACTGGCATTAGTTCAGCAGCACTTTCCAGTATTTAAACATAGCATGTGCTGCTGCCCATATATTCAACCAATCTGGCACTTTCGTTTCGGAAACAAATAGAGGGACTGGGTACTGGAGCTGGAAAATACTGCTCAGTAGTTGTAAAGTTTCTGGTTAATTGCTTTACATATGAAACATATGCCAAAGCACATGTTTAAAATTGTTGGAGATGCTTGGTGCTCAGCAGTACATTACTGTCCTGTGATTTCAATTAACTAGTCTCTGCACAAGAAACTGGGCACAGACAGTATTCTTAAAAGCATAGTTCACTAATCCTCACCGTTCATCCACTTTAAACCAGGTTTTGTCCTTTAATGTCTTTGTTCCTCGAATGAGCACATAGGACTTCAAATAAGTCTACAGCTTAGTACCTCATGCCCATCTTTTTGAAAGCTTTTCATAATTGTTCAGACATTACATAAGCAACTCTTAACATTGAAAAGCTAGAGATTACACACCAAATTGTGGCACGAGCACAACTTATACTTTGATTTTAGTTTCGGATTCTCAATTTAGAGGGGACCTTGAGAAGGTCTGTAAGATTTTTAAGTTTGTTTTCTAATATTTTCTCCACATGAAGATCAGCAGCCTAAAGATAAAGCTCTTCCAGAAACCCCATCTCTTCTGGATCATGGGCATTAGAGGAAAGAAAACCCAATATGAGATTAAAATGAAAACAGAAGAGCCTGTAATAGTACAAAACTCACTTCCAAAGAACTACTAAAATTTTTGGAGCCTTAAGTAGTCAAACACATGAAGCACCCAAATAATCCCTTCTGTATTTAGCCGGAAAGGGCAGCAGAGAAGTGTAACAAATTTACTTGCTTCTATCTTTGTTGCAGTTTTCACAATTAAGACAAATAAAGATCTCTCATCACGGGACTACATCAACATTAGGAATTTCTGATGTTTTGCAGAATTTTTTGAGGATTCTTTCTTATTAGCCAGAAAAGCATCGTTGCTTTTTGTTTGTTGTACTTGAAGTCGCATATAAAAGATATCACACACATATCACAGACATCTAGATTCATTATCTTTTGCCAAAACAGGGTAATACCATAAACTTGTGACCGAAAACCTCTCTGTGTGTGTATGTGTGCATGTTTTGGGGGAAAAGATGGAGTAGTTTAGAAAGATCCAAAGTTTTCCTCCCCAAAGTAACACTTCCCGTATATCAGCATGCCACTTCAGAATGCTGATCAAATCACATTCAAAAAACCAAAACCAAACTGGAAGTTATTAAAAACCAGGGTTTAAGTCTAGCACTTACTTTCTCTGATAATTTTCCTTTTTGTAAAAGATGGTCAGTGGCAAATTTCTCAGCTGCAACCTTGAAAGCTGAGAGCAGATTCCATCAAGCCTTTTCATGGGCAATTTATGAAGTCTCTGCTGCCATATTAGCCATGAACTTTACTTCCAAAATGAAATATAAACTTATAAACTTATTGAAAATATTACAAGTATATAATTTTCCCTATATAACCACAGATGCTATGGTTTTCAGAAGTGTCAGGGAAATTATGGGGAAAGACAATCGTGCAAGAGAAAGCAAACTGCCTTTAAGAGAAGAAATTTTACAAAATTCTGCTCTACGAAATTATATTAGGCAACTTCCTCCTACAAAAACTATTGATTTTTCCATCAAAAAAAATCACCTAATCTGAAATTTTTCACATGGAGATAATTATACAGTACTTCAAGTCCTCATTACTCCTCTGAAGACCAAACTCGTTTCCATAATGTGTTGTGGACCTCTGTCCACGGATTTATACAGTGTAAAATACATTGCCACATGACGTTTCCTTTAAAATTGCTCTTTACTAATGCCTATAGAACATACACTAAATGAAACACATACAAAGTAATGTTAATCACCTTAAAATTGCAAAATATTCCAGTAATAAGTTAAAGATTTACAAAAAGGATTCTCAAGTAGATTTAATGCTCAACTTGGATATCAGTTGCAGAGGGCATTCTTGCACATATGATTAGGTAAGAAATGACCATTTGACAAATATGAATATCTGTGTTCCTTGCCATCTGACATCATGCTTTTCTGATAGTATTGTTTAATAGATTCTCCCTTTTTTTTTTTTTTTTTTTTTTTTTTTTTTTTTTGAGTTATTCTTCACAAAGGAAGGTCTGAATAACACAAGACTATTTTGGAACCCTGTTAGTTTCCCTCTGCAAGCCTCAGTTCTTTACTTCTTTACAAGTAGGAGAGGGGGTTAATACCCTTCATTAGGCTGAGTCAGGACAATCATGCCTAGCTGAAAGAGCCATCCAAAAAAAATATCATAGGGCAATTATCTAAGGCAATTACCATAGCTAAGACAATGAAAAGCAAAATCCACCAGACACTTGATTATGATCAAAGAAATCATGCAAAAAAGAGAAGGGACATAGAGAAACAAGGGCATACTGACAACAAACCAAAGTGAACTGCAAACACTTAATGGATTTAAAAAAAATAAAACAGTCGTTCTGCTCCGTCACTGACAATGGCACTACAAAGATGGCATTTCAACTTGGGAACTTTGCGTCTCCTCAACTGACCACTTAATAAGTTTGCTTTTGAAATTTTACCTTGACTAGCTGTTAATGAGCACTGCTTTTGTCTAAAGGGTTAAACCCTCTACAAGACATTGAGGGAATGGAGTTAAGTCAAGAGGCTGTGGTTTTCAGGCCAGGCTCTGGGCTAAGACAGACAGTGGGGCTTCCTGGTATGTAGACATTGGGCTGGAGCCAGGTTTAGGAGTTTCCTCAGGAAGTTATGTTAAACTTGCTACTGAGAAAAATATAAATCTCTTTGGCGCAAACTTGTGAAAGAAGATTAGTACCATTATCCTCATTTCAGAGAGGGACCTGAAGCAAAAAGAGATAGTCCATGGGACTATCACAGGTAAGTGATACAGGAGGAAATTATCTCTGCTTCTTCTGACTCCCTGTTCAGTGCTTTATCTACTGGACCATGTTATTAAAAGGAAAATAAGACCACTATGAAGCCCTTCAAAGTGATGCATGACAGAGAGTAGCACTTTCATGTATTAACATATTTAAGTAGTGTATACAATCTGCATTGTTTCACTTCTGATTTTACAGAGCTTTATCCAAAATAACTCATGCCTATCAGTTACTATGTTTTCGACATTGTTATACATATACCTCATGACTTTTATAAGAGAGAATGAGGTGCATTAAATTAGGTACCAATTCCAATAGGAGTTAGAAAGGATTAAAGCATATTCCACATCTGTTTGTATGCAGATTCCATGCTTACATATACAAATAGGTACCTGATAGGAAGGTATATGCATAAACATACACATGTGCACACAAGCAGGCACTCGTATACAAATAAACCCAAGCAATTATTTATATGAGTTCAAAGATCAGAGTTTGTTTGATCTAATTTCCAAAGAACACTTAAAAATTATTCTTTTTGCCAAATGCTGCATGATCAACACCTTTTAAAACAAAGCGCTTTCATGATTTGAAAAATGAATTAAAAATGCTAAAAAAAGTTACAGCTGATTATGATTGGTTTAATATTAGCAGAAAACAAAGGATACATTTATTTCATGTCTGAATGAGTTTGTAAAGGAATTCTTAACTACCAATCACACTCTAAGCTCCAATGGAAACACAGTAACAACAAACAAAACATTTTAGGAGTTACCTTGCTGCCTTTTACAACATGCAACCTGACATCAACTTCTATTTTTGTTTGAAACTTCTCTGAAACAATTTTGTCAATTATATTTGAAAGGAATACAGCAAGCAGTACAGCTCTGGTGAACAAAAGGTAAGTTTTAAGAGTGTCCAAACTACACCCGTGCCTCATGGATGTTGCACTAACAGAAGTAACTATTGGAAAATACTGTCAGCAAAATGATACAGAATTCTGAACTGAGCTGCATATAATCTTCTTACAAAAAAACATGGTTAAAAATAAATTCAATTAACTGTGTGCACACACAAGATGGTTAGCTTTTATTATCAACTAATTATTTTATATGCCTAATAGAAACTCAGAAGTCAAGTCTGTGAAAGAATGAAAATAATTTCTAGCTGAAGGGTATCCAAGATATTTTCCAACCCTAATTTATGTTACAGTATTATAATGTTGGCTTTGGGTGGAGGAAGGCTATTATTAAAAAAAAAAAATTCCTCTGCAATTTTTAGTAAGTTTATTACAAAATAACAATCACCTCACTATTGTCAATACTACATGAGGAATTTTTATCAAAACTAGAGAGCTAAAGAAAATTATCAAATATTAGTTAGTAATTTTTTTTTTCCCCCAGTGCACTTCTGATTTTATTTATGATTACAAGAACATAAGGAATAGAATCAAAATACAGTTCAAGAATGTCCACATTACCATACCAATCATGGTAAGAAACCATTTTTCTTCTAAATTCAGTGAAGTAGCACATCACAAATGCTTTTGAAGATAGCAAAACAGTTTTAGCTAAATGAAATAGCAACAGTAGTGATAAAGATGTTCTATTCCAGGATAAGCATGTGTCTATTATACAACTATTTGTAAGCTTGAAAAGTAAAAGCTGTGTTGAGTACCCTACAGTGTACTTGGAAATGTATTTGCTCTGGGAAGCACATGTAATATTTCCAGCTATTATAGTAAGTTTTCAGTGAACCCACTTACCTTTAAAAGCTGATATTTTATAATTATGCTGGATAGCAGCCACCATGTCCTTCCAGAAGTCATATTTTTTCTGACCATCATGCTGTAAGTGTCAAAAGGAACCTAGTCATTATATCAAGTATCAGCTATTTTGAGCTTTTGTATTGAAACAGTGACAGCAATGCCATTAATAAACAAAAGCATTTGGAGTAAAACGGTCCTAGGCAGTAGGATTTGGGACATCAGGACTCAGTAGTACCCAGCTTAACTTTGGGTAACCGCAAACACATTATCTCCCTACTCCAGGAGGTTATGGTGGAGGTGGGGGGAGGAAAGGGAAAGGAGAAAGAATTCATATTTGTGAGGAACTCCAAAACGTTACAGCAAAGCAGGGCATTAGACAGAACAGCAACTTAATGAATGAGCCATCCCACTGGCATTTGGGAAAAAGAAGTGCCTAGAGCTACAGATACTGTCCTTAATTAGCAGGTTGACATTATCTGCAGCCTGGCACTAATATCACCTTCCACCCTCAGAACTGGCAAACCCCTTCACTATAATTTAGAGGTAATGCCCTTCTGCCAACAACTCCACCCAAACACCGTATAAAACGTTCATCCAGAAGCCAGGCTGAGCGGCACGGCATTGCATTGTACTCTGGAGACTGCCAAACCCCAGCTCTGGCAGAAGGACAGGGGAAGGCGATCTGTGCTTGTGAACAGTCTCTCGCCGTTCCTAGAAAGCTGCCCAGGCACAGAACTGCTCCAGCTGACCTCAACCGCCCTTTCAGCATCTCGCCAAGGGAGAGGAAAAGCTTCTCAACCAGCTGAGCCCCACAGCGCTCTCAAACTTCACAAATTTTAGGAATGCTGAATTCAACAGATGCAATTCCAGAGCAGAGGATCAGCTATGGAGCCTGTAAGAGGTGCTCAGAGTTACCCAGCTGCAGTAAAGCAGGTGGTACAGTCTCTTTGAGTTTGTATGCCTTGGAAAGTATCTTTGTAGTGTTGTTACAGGCCTTCCACACCTACTTTAGGATAAATTTCAAGGCAACTGTTTAACAGATTTCACAGCATTGCTGCCCTGTGTGTCCTGACCACTGCACTGATACCTGAATGATGACCCATTTTGTAAGCACAAAGCATTTTATGGAGAGGGAAACATTCAGAAACTAAAAAAACAAACCCCAAAACAAAACAACCAAAAAACCCTTTAACATCGCCAGCCAAAAATATGTAGTTTATATGTACTGAAGTAAACTGTTACATCAGGCCTAATCTGCCATGGAGGCTTCCAGAGGAATGGTCCGCCCTTAATTTCACAACTAGCAAGTCGCACAAGCAAGGCCTTTTGTGCATGACTGACGAGCACTACGGCAGTCTGCTTATCACCCACCAGCTCTGCAGGTTAAAAGCAGGAAAGATACAATGCTGTGGCTTTCAAGTTTTTTTTTTAATCCATTCCTATAGCAAACTGCCACAGAACTACATAAAAGAACTAATAAAGACAAAAGGTTTCATATATGTCAAACTTCAGTTAGCTGCTAAGCAAGGTCATTATTCAAAGCCACGTTCAGGAGATGCTGGGGAGCACCTATGTGTCTAGTGGCCATGGCACTAGCCTACACTAGCTTTAACCTTGAGACAGACAGATTCAACTGTCTGCTCCCCTCATACTCCACGTGGCTGACTTGCTCCTTAGTTTGGTGTTTTGTTTTGTTTTTTTTTTTTTCCTTTGTTTCTTTTCAAAAATCAGTGCAATGAGCTAACAGTTCTTCAGAGTGCTGTTCTGAGGACAGATGGGTACTCGTTTAAAAATGGGTACATTTCCTTCACAACATTTGACCTCAGGAAAGACTAAACTCAGTCAAACTAATTCCTTGCAAATCCACAGCTGTTGCATATGAGACTTAAAAGAAAACAGACCAATTCCCAGAAAGCGAAAACTGTGTGCATGCCCATGCAGTCCACCATGATTTTGGTGTGATTATCAAATGTGATTTCGTTATCTGAACTATCAGACAAAGCAGTATTTTGTGTAGCTTTTCAATGTGAAGATCCAAAACACTGAGAAGCTCCTCTGCTTTCTCTGAAAACACGTAAGAGTTCTGGCTCTGGACACAGCAAAAGCAGATTCATTTTTAACGGTGTAGAGCAGTCCAGCATTCAACTCATGTCTAAACCCATTCTGAATCCAAGCCTAGCAGTTCTCCCATCTGTTTCCAGTAGCAACTTTCCTGATCCTAGAATGTTGTCTGGAAATGATAAGAAAATAGCCCTTACTAAACAGGCTCCCAGAACAGGAAAAAGAAGCCTCCACCTCCTTTTAGAAATGTGGAAGAAGAAATTGTGATTGTTTTTAACCGTCAGGATGCAGCATTTTGCAGACATGAGTGCTGGAGAGGCCTACCACCTCCTGCCTTGCATCTGTCTCACCTGTCTGATGCTGACCTTCCAGGGAATAACTGTAGCCCTCTTGTTGAAACTGGGCCAACATCCAGTAAAATATTCAAGAACTGCTAGCTGATAAAGAGGGTGCATGACCCACTTCTGGTAGCTCTCTAGAGAAATGGCACAGGTTTAATTCTCTCTGGCTGAAGACAGCACTGATCCAGGGTCAGTGCTTCAGCTCGTGAACTAGTAACTGAATGTGAAAGCTTATTACACACATGCTATGACATGCTTTCTCTCTCAATAAGCAGGTGATTTGTGCCAAGTCTAAATTAAATATAAAATAAAGTAATACAATACAGGTGTTACATCTGAGACAGGGTTGTAAGCCCTGAACAGCTTAGAGGAAGGAGATTAATCACGAAATTCAGAGTGTTATGGTGCACCTGTCCTCAGTGCCTCCCGATAAGCTAGCTTTAGCTAACTCTTCATGCAGCACTTGGACTTAGCCAGCAATCTACTCAGCATGCTATTTTGGAGTGGAGGCTAAAGCATCAATTCAGCTGATACCCATCTCACAGCTCTGAATTTCACTCTGCAAAGTTTAGTATTGGCAATTTTCAGTGCTGCAGCGCTTTGGTACCTTTAAGATTACATCAGTACTCTTTTGACACCAATATACTTACTGTATGAGAAGAACCCTCTCCCTCCCCCAGCTGCACACAAGTTAAGATTCAAGCCTTCTTTAACACAACCAAATCAACTAGCATCAAACTTCAAAGGTTGGATTTAGGACATTCTGTCTATCTAAAAATCACTGAAAAAGGTTCAAGCAATTGTATTTTCCACTTTGAGAATTTAACTTACTGTTTAGCAGAGAAAAAAAAAAGGATACTATTCTAGAGATGTATTTACATCTGTGTACATAGATCAATATATTCAAGACAAAAAACAAATTTTAAAAAGGATGGAATGAAGCTTTCAACTCATTAACACCTAGCAAATTAGCAAACCATGTTACTCAGAAGACTTGCATTAGATTTAATTCAAGTATCATCAAGTATAATTAACGGAGATTTTAAGAGCTATATTCTACATATCACGGCGTAAACTTGAGAAAACAGTGCATTTCTATTCGTATCCTAGTTATTTGTGCCCTCTGGTGGAAGTACATTTATTTTGAACATGCCATGTAGCTCACAATTATCTTCAGAGACAGCTTTAATACACAAAGTCCAACATGAAAAATTCCAAACAAGAAAAAAGCTAAAGACGTTGATGTTGTTCAATATGCTATTTGTATGTTTTTAATAATGCATGCAAGAAGTGTAGTGGGGGAAGAGAAAGATAATGCAATACTTAGTTTCAAACCAGTTCTTACCTGATCTAAGCTGTCCACAACCCTTGCACACAAGAGAGCTCCTGGCAGGTCAAAATAATTATCATACAAATAGTATTTAGCTGGAAAAAAATAATAAAAAAAATTCTACTTTTTTTTAATTCATATTGTATGCTTTAATCACAAATAAAAAATACATTTAAATAATAATATAAGCTCCTATTTGGATTTTACTGGTAATAAGCATTATCTGCTTCCCAATCTTTGTCAGCCTTCATTCCCACTTCTGATTCACATAATTGGCAACTGAAAGTTGTTCACCGGTATCAAGGCAGTAATATTTTGAAAATACATTTTAAGGTTCTAAAAGTTAAGGTGGAAGAGATGGGGAAGAACCATGAGTTTTAAGAGTCGGGACAGTATCATTCAACTCTTCCAAAATATCTATTTCCCTAGCAGTGGAAACACAAAGAAAGGGTTTGAGAAGTTGTTTCAGAAATATTTGGACAGGTCTTACACATAGTCTTGTCCTTTGCACACACATGCTGCAGACAGTACCTTAGCCCAAGGGGAAGCATGCCCACATTATTACATGAACCCACAAAACAGAACTAAGTCAGGAGGGTGCAAGTGTCCCCCCAGACTGAGGTCACGTTCAACAACTCTTTCCTACGAGTGAAATTACTTAACCAGTGATTTTTTTTTTGTATTCATGATCTTGTCTGTGCCGTCTCTTAGGTATATTAAAGAACAAGTCAGCAAAACAGGGACCAACATTCACAAGAGAGACCAAGTGCATTTTTCAATAATAAGAAAGGCACATTTGCTGTATGACCAAAGGAAACCTTTCTCTTCTACCCTGTTGCAAAAGATTACCTGCAGTTTAGAATAAGCATCACAAACAAGTCTATGTCAGCAAAACTCAAGGAAAATATCTCCATTACACAGGATGATGCAACTTAACTGAGCACTTTATGAGTATTACTCACAATCGCCAAGATCAAATGGAGAGGAAGCACAGAGCAAGAACACAAACCTAGCCACAGTGCCTTCAAAGCGACTCCCATTTTAAATGCAAGAAACTTCAATTGCAGGAGAAGTTTTGTTTCCAGACCCACTCTGTTCTTTGCACCTGCACCTAGGCCTCTAGTAACAGCACTGACGGCAATGAGTCAACAATTAAGAAAAATTTCAGATTTGCCAAATACATCCTAAATGAGATAGGCTAGTAATCTCAGTCTACTTCATCAAGGCACAATGTGCCCATCTCTATAACCAAAACACTCCTATAATGTCAGCTCATTTGTCTCATTGGTGACCTAAATTTAAGTTGAACTCCAGTATTAGAAGTTGAAAAAAAAAAAAAAAAACCAAAACCCAACTCTTCCCCAAAACATTTACCTATTCCAGTAATTCTCAGCTCAAGTATTTTTAAATATTTGTGGTAAGAACTAACAGTACGAGGCACTGAAGGGATCAGAGCAATTTCAAAGAAGAGGACATGCTAAGTTATAGCTACCTGAGCGGGAAACCATTCCACTGACTGTATTAAAATGCTTCCACTCCCTCCTTCCATATGTCTCCAGGATCTCTTCGGATGTCATGCTCTTTGTACCATGGCTTGCCCTATTTGTGCATTAAGTTATTTTAAAAAATAAAAAAAAATAAATAAAAAAAAAGGTTGAAGACAGCCAAACCACTCCTTGTGCAAAGTAATGCATTGCAACTGAATACTGAGGTGCATGCAAGTTGATCAAAAGTAACTCTTTTTATAACTTAGAAGTTTCCCAGGGCCTAAGCTTTTATCATATACATTACAGTCCTCAATAAAAGCCTTACTACACTACAGTTTGGTTGGCTGGGAGCACAGCTGCTGTGCCTCACCTGCTAACACAATCACTCTATCGCTTGAATGTTCTCAATTGTGTGAGGACACTCGCTATACTTGAACTATCAATATACACTGCACAATAAAACACAGTGCAGAAAGCCTATACATCATTCTGAAACCTGGTAACATTCACAGAATGCAGGGCAGAACTATGGAAAAGTGCTAGTTTGAGCCCTGCAAGCAGCTGCGTAATACAGAAGTATGCACAAGCCTTTTTAGGAATTAAAAATCAACTAGTTTGATCACCAAACTGGGCCCCAAAAGAACGCAGACTCCAGTTTTGAAGCAAATGCAGGTAATGCTAGAAGTAATCCTGTACTACTCCTCCCCTTAATACGGTATACCCTCTAGTCTTGAATTCTGCATTTTGTAGTCCGAAATTCATGGTACTAAACGAATTTCGGGATACACAGCAGAGACTCACAGGTATTTCTTCCCTTCTTTCAATGAGATCTGATTTTCCCCAGCATCTTCAAGCTCCTTCTCCCACATGCTATCAGAAAAAAACAGTAGAGTCTATCTTGTGTACTAAGTCAAACAGATTTTCATTTTGGACAAAAATAAATGGGAAATGGGACTGGGATTGATATACTTTAGGTATATTTACTTTTCAGATTTGCGATTCAAAATAGCAGTCTTCTATGTCTAAAAAAAAAAGGAGGGAAAGAGGAACTAAGAATGTACTGAAATGATGACTGCAGGCAAAATATAGCTTTTAAGAGGAAAAAAAACCCAGAAATTTGAAAGAGAACGTGTCAGTTTCTGTGTTAAATTTACCTCAGGCTATTTAAATTACACATTGTAAGCCTGCAGAATTTTGAACATGTACGGTACAAAGATAATAGTGCTCCCATCATTAGCATTAGTCATTAGCACTGACTCTGAGTCAGGTTACTCATAATCCAAAGAAAAACCTTACCCCGGATCCTAGCAGAACTGGACAAAGAGTGCATTGGTAGCTACTGAAAATGTGAATTTACTTTCAGGATCAGTATGCCCTCAGAGTCTCAGATGTTTACTAAAAATGATACGTTCTTTACTAGCAGCTAACATGGAAATATTACGAAAAGACTGCATATGTAACAGTAAGAGAAACTGAGCGTCACACTACCAAAGAGTATTTAAACTTTTACATCCAGTTAATGAATGTATGCTGAAATTAGTATTTTAAATATTTAATAAAACTGAGAGATGGCTTTCAGAAAGAGGTCAAAATTTTGGTGTTCATTTAACAATATAAACTTATTGTCAATATTACCTTAAAACTGTTCCATCTTCTGCAAGTTTCAGGAAGTCTCCTTCTTCAATGTCCAACACCAAGCCTTTGCAACTAAGAATAATTTTATTTTAAGGAAGAAACAAACAATTAATGCTTTCAGAGGAATGCCTTGTTATATATCAGTAAAATGCAGTTACAGAAGCTATACAATGATGCTACACAAAAACAACGAAGTCGCAACCCTTCAAATACTTCCATGTTTGAACAATGCTCTATATATGCAAATACATATTACTACAATGAGGACCGGATTTCACTTACGTAGCAAATTCCTACTAAATAAATCCAGTTCCATTGTTCAGTGAGTTCAGTCACTGTTCATATAGATAAGGTTGGAGGATTAAGGTCCAAACATATACAACTAAGAAATGTGATATTTAAGCCACTTTTATTAAAGAAATGTATTTTTTTCTTAGTGGCAACTCCCCTACTTATTGTTACTAGACTGATAACACCAATTATTAAGGGAGAGAGGGGTAGAACATCGTTCTAAATGAGGCAACTCAATATGCAAGCAACACGTGAAGCAGAAGCATTGCCATGCTAGCCAGCACTACAAAGGTGAAGAGTTGACAGCGTAGGACAGACACCCAACAAGAGTTCCTAACTCTCCTAGTAAATCTGTACCTTTCAGATAATTTTTCAAACAACCTAAGCAAACGTAAATTCAACTAATTCAGAGTTCAGTGGCTAGAATAATAATGAATAAACGAGACTGAAAAAGTAATGGCACCTTCATCCTCTGTTACAAGGTACCCAAAGGAAAGAAGATATGCCGTGAAGGCTGCAAGCAGACCCCAGCCTTTCACAAATGACTCCTGGGTGAGTAGCACCGACACACAGCTACCAGCCCTGTGGGCTTGTAGGTCCATGTTAATGAACCTCTGGCTCCAATAAGGGACCGAGGCAGAGATATCTAGTTCTTAAAAGGATTTCATGCACCAGAGGCCTCAAAATATGAGAAATACAGATACATTGCTTATCTCATGAAAGTTAAAATTGATCCCTTTGGAAATCGTCCAATCAAATACTGAATTGTAAAAACAACTGATCAAAACCATTACACAATAATGCATACATTACTTAAAAAAAGCCCCTGTGTTACTCCTAAAAAATTTAGTGATTACCAGGCCTTTGAGCCCCCACCCCTGTGGCCTAGATAGGGCCAACCTATTAAAGTTGGAAGATCGGAGATTCACATTCAAGCTCCTGCTCAGAGGCCACTGAGCTCAGAGCAGGAACTTGCATTTCAGTCTTTTGCATCACAGGTTTGTGGCTGACCTGCCACCCAAGGGCTACCTCCTGGCATGTCACCTTTCCTCAGAAGGCTGTTGGGATTATTCTGCCTTACACAAACAAACCCACATCTGTCAAGATAAAAATGACTAAATTCCGATGGTTACTGGATTTACCAGTTGCATTGAAGGTAGAAGACAAAGGAGATACGTAAAAAAAGAGAGTACAGACTAAAAGGCTTGTATCTAGACAGTTAGAAGCACAGATGAAGCAAGCTTGGATGCTCAGTTCTCTCTTCAAAATACCACGTTAGAAGTATCTCATGACAAATACTTGTTCGAACAAGTTTTTAAACAGTATTTAAAACTGCAATTTTGGATTTAACTATTGGGCTTGACAATCATAACAACAATCGCCTAATAAGAGCAGCTGTTTTCCAAGCTTTGTAAAAGTTAGAGCGTAAAGGAAGTTATGAAGAAAGTTTCTGTTATTTTCAACGTACTCACCAGAAGTCTAAGCTGTCTGGAGCTAGAGTCAGCAAGTCTTTGTCATAACCCTTCTCCGTTACCAGATACTGGGCAAAACTATCATATATTAGCTACAAATGAAAAAATACATGCGTTAACTATATTGATTAAGTGAGACGAAAGATACTGCTTCCCTGGCAAGTGGCAAGATGCAATTGTTAGCACCTCCTAAGCAAAATGAAACCAGGGAGCTAAGGGCCCCGTCCCACTGTCTCCACTACTGGGAAATAGTGCCCGAGGTTATTTCTGTCATGGCTGGAAAACAGCTCAAGATGCTCACACAACAGTTCTGATACAGTGTGCCCAGCATAACCAAGTTTACAGCATTCTACCTCATTGCCCGTGTGCTTCATGACTGTTGGGAAACCAAGGTGGTAAGTACTTAAGACTAGTCACTACTTCCCCCTCCCCAATCTTTTTTTGTTTTGTTTTTTATTTTTAAATGTCACAGTTACCAAGGCTCAATAAACAGCTTCCAAACCAATAAACAACCACCCTCAGGGGCCATTTAAAAAGTATTCAAAGGAACATGTTTTGAAGGAAACAGGCAACTACTAAGTAAATTTTTACTACTTCTAAGTTCAGAAAGAGCACTGTTAAAGCCGGGTACAACAGTCAATGATTATTAATGTAATGTGCTGGTAAAGTTGTACAAGAAGATCCACGTAGATGCTGCCAGGTCCTTAAGGCCCATCCAAAAATAGTAATCACTCCCTTTTTGTCATGGTTCTTTCATTAAAGCTGTTCCCTGGCCTTTTTTTTTTAATTACAAAAGCTGCTATTGGAATGAATATGAACGTCTGAGAAAGACTAATATGAAGGCCAACACTGAAAGAGCGAGAACTAACTGCCTCTTCAGCTGTGCCTGTCAGCCTTTTAAAGTATTTTTTATTTCCTACAGACAAGAAGGCATGCAATGGGCGTGCGTCAGTCAGACTATGTGCTGTGAGAAGATGAAGAGTGAACTAAGTTTAGTGAAAGTTTTCATTTTTTTCTCCATTTTTTTAACTGGGTATTTTTTGGTTTGTTGTTTGTTTTTTGGGTTTTTTTTAAACTCTTCTAGTTATCAATTGTCTAATGTTTGCCTTCATTGGACAAAATTCTTGTCAGGAAGAATGTGCCTGTGTAAGATGTAACGTGTGTGGCATAACAGAAAGAACATGGAAGGTAAGCCTATAGTTTCCAGCAGGAACTTAAGAGCACATACAGTTTATAACTTGCTACTATGGAACCCTCTTTTGTGAGAAAGATGCCTCTCTACAGAAAATCACTCACAGCTAAAGGAAGCAATGTAATTTTTCAACGCAGGACGCACTGAGCCGTGCCTATTTATAAACGGAACACCTCATAAACATTCATTTCTATCCCAAATTCAGAAGTATCTTGCAATTAGTGTAGGAGTTCCACGCAGCGCAAAACGTACTGTAGGTGGACAGAGGCAAATAAAAGGGGAGAGGGGGACACCATGAGCATCTGTGACACAAGACAGCTCCGCGGCAAAGCCCTGACAAAGAAGGACGAGTCAATGAAAGATTATCAGGGAGCTTCAAATGCGCCAGTCGGAAAATAAAAAAGAAGTGCCAAGGGCGGGAAGGCACAGCACATGACAGTAGTCCCCCGCCGTAAGGGACAGGAGGGCTAGGGCAGAGATGCGGAGCGCCTTTAAGCTCGGCGTTTTATTTTAAGCACCAGTAAGTTTGCAAAGGTCGCCTGTCGAAAGTGCTGCGGACTTCTAACTCTGTCCGCGGCATCTCTAGATTTGGCTGGGGGCGGGGAGGGGGGGAAGGAAGGCTCTACCTTTTTCTCAGCGCCGCTACAGTTCGGAAAGCTCTCAAGAAGCACCACTTGCAAGGAAGACGAAGACATGGCTGTCCCCTTGGCTCGGGCAGAGGCCTGCTGGGGAAGCGGCCGGCGAGACAGGCACTTGCGTTTCTCTTCGCTTTTTAGGTTTCTCCACGAGTACCTGAGCCGGCAGGCTCGGGGGTCCCGGCCCCCGTACCCCCCGGGACCGGCCGCCCCGCTCCCCGGCACTTTCCCGTTCGCTTGGGCAGCCGGCGGCGAGCGGGGCGGGGCGGAGCGGAGGGGAGCGGGGGGGGCCCCGGCCCGCGACTCCCAGGCCGTGCCGTGCCGTGCCGTGCCGTGCCGTGCCGTACCGTGCCGTGCCGTACCGTACCGTACCGTGCCGTGCCGTGCCACCCCGGCCCGCACTCACCCGTGCGCTCTGCGGGAGGTGGTAGCGGCAGAGCGTGTGGTCCAGGTCGAAGCCCATCACGTCGCAGTCAGCCAGGGAGAAGTGCTGCTGCATCGCCAAGCCGCCGCCGCGGGGAGGCGGGCGGAGGAGGAGGAGGAGGAGGAGGAGGAGGAAGGGGCGCGGGCGGTGCTTCCTGCGGCGCGACCGGAGCCGCCCCCCCGGCCCGCCCCGCCCCGGCGGGGCCGCCCTCACCTGCGCGGGGTGTGGGAACGCCCCCGAGCCCGGGCCCGGAGATCGGGGCGAGCACTTCGTGGGTGTGCGTGTCGTGTCCCCCCCCTCCGAAGGGGCCGTCGCTTCCAGGGAAGCTGGGCGGGCGGGCGAGCCCCCGGCAGTACAACCGGCGTGCTTAAGCGCTCGGATTTAAAACATACGTTTCCCGCCGAGGCGTTGTGTGCTTGGGAGCAGGCGTGGAAACGGAGGGTCCAGCCCTAGCTGGAGGTCATCGGGCGTGCAAGTCGTGCGGAGGGTGCTTTGCCGAGACCCGGTGAGCGGGGCGCGGGTGGGAGGGAAAGAAAGGAGTTGGCCTTGGTTCGGGTGAGGGCAGCCAGTCCGTGCCCACCGAGGGGGCCCTCCTGGGGAGAGTCGTCTTCTGTGGGCAGGCAAACACTGCCACTGCTTCGTTATCCAAGTCCCCATAGGGTATAAGCGACACTGGGAAGTAAGCAGCGCTGTCCGTGCATAGCTGTTAAAAACCCCGAACCCCGGAGGTAACTAACTACCTTTTAATTTCTTGACAGCTTTGGTAATCAAAAAAAAGAATAGCGTTAAGAACAGTACAGTCTGCCTCCAGATAACGAAATCAAATGGGTACTTTGATAGGTACCTGCCCATCGAGTATCGCCATAGTGCGATTAGAAAGAAAGTGTGGTCTGAAAGGAAGTACTGTGTTTGGAGAAAACTAAACAGATGAGAGCTGCATTGACTTAATTCTGTTCTCTGTGGTTGAATATAGTGTCTAGTTAAGGCCAGATTCAGGATGCTTAAATGGCTGGGCTTGACAGCCTTGTTTGCAGGTCCTCCTCATTCCTGTGCAATTCTTTTCTTTCTGTAGGCCAATGACACCATCAAAACTTCGTTTTGATTCATGAAAGATGAAAAAGTCTAGTTCAATTACTCTGCAAATAAATCTCTTCTTTTAAAATTCTTATATGGCTATAAATAGAATAATATAAAAAGTATTTGAACTGAGAGCAATTGTTATGAAACTTTTAATGCAAGTCATCTTTTCCAGCGTTGCCTTCCTGTGCACAGCTGTAAGTGTTGTGCTTTGCAGGTGGCAAAGTTGGGGTGTATAACCGTAGCAGCAGTGCACAGCAGCAGTTTTGATTATATGAAAATAATTGTGGTTTGATTATATCAAATTATGATTTGATTTTTGCAGGATGGCTCAATGATGATTTGGTATTCCAGAGTGAAAGGCTTTTGGAAATACACTCAAATAGTTGAATGAGATACAATCTACTTATCTATTAAAATTCAGTTTGCTTTGCTCAGGTAGACACAGATGAGAGAAATTTAAAAAACATGACCTATCACACACGTTTAAAAATTCCACAGGGAAGTTCAGTATCAGATTAGAAAGTGGGCTAGACAAGAAAATACATGGAAATTAGGAATAAAATTCACTAATGCTAATAGTAGGACAGGATGAGCACTTAAGGTGTCAGAACAAGAAATGGATTGCACGGTTTTACCTCAGACCATTGCATAGCAGCTTCTTTCAAAGGTTCTCACTATCTCGCACAGACATTAACATACTTTCTAATGCTGTTGTGTATGTATATATATGCACACCATACATTATATATACATTGTATATTATATACACACCATACATTAGATATACACACACCATAAATTACATATACATAATGATACATACATACAGTTTAGATATATGGTAAATAAATAAATATATGCATATATGCTTAAATATATCCAAATTCACAGGTGTGAAACCTTAGCATACAGACAGATACATCCAGGATCTCACACACAACAGGGTTTTTAACTATCAAGGTGAGGCAGTGGCCTGGAAACTCAGAGCACAAGACAAGTTACCTTCCTTAACCTGCTCACTTTAGGAAACATGCAGCAAACTCCTGCCCCACTGAAGTCAATGGCCACAATTTTGGTTGACTTAAGTAGGTCCAAGATTTCACCCACAGGTGCTGTTTCACACTATCCTCACATACTTAAGGTTCATCTGACTTGCAGATTATATCAGCACAGCTCTCTTATTCCAGAATGACTTTTTTTTTTTTTTTTCCCAAAAGGACTCATGTAGGTTCCAAAATTGTGTATTTTAAATTTGTAACTTTGCTTGCTATGCCTGTGAAATGTTTTATACAAAAACTCACCACAAACACAACTTTAGTATTGAAACATCTGGACAGATATAAAAAAATCATGTATATATTCATTGATAGAATTATAGGATGGTTTGTGTTGGAAGGGACCTTTAAAGATCGTCTAGTACAACCCTCTGGTCACTGTATTCACTGTCAACTGAATGTAATCTTGAACATCCAGATTTTGTGAATGCTGCACAATTATATTGGCAGTAATGACAAGCTATCTTAGAATTTACAACACAAAAGTACTAATCATATTTAATCTTAAACCACTTTGTGTGAGGAACAATACTCACCAATGGAGAGATTCAGCAAGTTAAATTTCAGGTACACGAAGCTGAAGATTAAATTGGAAGTATGACAACAAGAAATATAGAAAATGTTGATGAAGAGAATCGGTTTTCAGTTCTGGGAAAAGAGAAGATAAACGACAGAATATCACCTTCATTTTCAGTATTCGCAGCACAAACCTGGTAACAGGAAAGTCTCGGGAGTTTACTTTCAGCACACAACCCCCAAATTTTATTTCTTTTACTTTTGTCTTAAAAG
The DNA here is from genome assembly GCF_026419915.1 of Harpia harpyja. Taxonomy (NCBI): domain Eukaryota; kingdom Metazoa; phylum Chordata; class Aves; order Accipitriformes; family Accipitridae; genus Harpia; species Harpia harpyja. The sequence goes on along the minus strand of NC_068942.1, from coordinate 9,236,048 downwards.
TGTTGCTTTGACTCTCAGTTTCTTCCTTCCAGATGAATCCTTTAGACATACTGACATCCCACTCTAGGGCCTTTCTCAGAAAGGAGCTGCCTTTAATCAAAATCCTCTGTAACAGCTGAACTGCCTTAATGTGTTAACAGTATCGTTTCGGATTACTTTTTCAGCTCTGTCTTTCGAGTTTGATGGCACCACGAGCCACGCAGAGATGTCCGCATAACCGAGGTTGACCTTTTGGGCTACCAGGTCCTAGCTGATAATATTTTAGGTTTCCCCATGTTTAATTTATGCGTCACGGTAATTACTTTTGTGTTGTAAATACGTGGTAACAATCCATTGGGAAAAACTGTAAATCCCGTCCTAGCAGGGGAAATCTCTAACTGGTGACGCTGAAGGAGATAGAACTGCTTGTGGTGTGGCTCCCCTCCTGCAGCAGCAGCACCCCTCAGGTCGGGGCCGAAAGGCTGCCCGGAGGGAGCTCCCCCCTGCAGCCCCCAGCCCGCAGCCCCCCCGGCCGGCGCTGCGTGGTGGTGGGGCTGCCCGCGGGCGCGCAGACCCCCGTGGAGCGGGCAGGACGGGCAGCGGGTGCTGCCCGCACTCTGCGCCCTCGCGTTTAGCAACCCGCAGGAAACGTGCGCCGTGCGAGGTGTGATGCGACGAAGCCTTTTGTAGACGCGCGCAGGGGCGTTTTGGTCTTCATCGTGCCTCGTGCCTGCTTTCCTCACAGAAGAGGCTCCTAGCACCGTGTAGCTTTAGAGCTCGAGGGTGTACTAACATGCCCCGGAGGGCGAAAGGAACGTAACGGAGTGCGGTAACATACATAAAGGCAGGAGAACCATGTCAAAATACCTCAAATAAATCTTAGCTGTCACACAGAAGTTGTAGGCCTCTGAGCAAGGCAGGTGCTCCAGCTCCTCGCTTTCTTTGTCCTTAAGAGGGCAGCATTACGATACATTGGAGCATCCCTCAGAGTTAACTTTGAATCATCAGCGCCTTAGTCTATTTTACTTTCCTTAAACTTCGTTTTATTTTCCTAAGGCTGTGTAAGTTGACTTTGTCAGTTGTGTTTTGTCCCAGCCATGCAGTTGCAGCCATTTGCCTATTTAGGCAAAGGTTATAAGGGTTTAGTTAAAAAAAGGAAAAGGCCCCTCGTATTGCTACAGAAGACTATGCAATAGTGATATCTGGAAGCAGAACAAGAATTTGAACAAACATGAAGCATTTTCATTTTAGACAAGTAACACCTTCTTACACAAAAGTTAGCTCAGAACATTCTAGATTTTTCCCTGTTTGTTTTTAAAAACAAAGGAAAATAATTTTGGAGTAGAATAAGTCAAACAAAAAAGTGTTGGGGTTTTTTAAAATATTTTACTTTAGCACACTGCTAAGAGCTAGAACCTCACGTTTGCAGTTGATTTAGCTTTTAGCCCATGAAGCTGTTCAATGCACAGGTGGAAGAGTGCCTCACAGCACAGCATCCCCATCCTGCACGGACAGAGTACCTTCATCCCTCCTGAAGCATGATGCCTGCATTCCCCGCTGAGATAACTCCCTGCTCTTCACAGCGCACACTCCCCATCTGAGAACCCTTTCTTCCATCCCAGACTGACAGGAGGATGGAGCCCACATCTCAGGCTCACCCAGCTGGCCCAGCTCAGGGGGCTCTGCATACATGTCTCCTGAGAGCTCCCCTTATCCTCCCCACAGTCTGGGGTAGCCCCCAGACAAACACTGCGGTTGCTCTAACTTCTTTCCTATCTCAGGTAGACCCCATGTATTAGCCCTTTTGGTGCTGCCACAGCACACAACCACCCTTAACAATTCCTGAAAAGCCACCACACATCTCCCATCCTACAGTCAGTTCCTGACAATGCATCACTACCCTTCTGCTTCCTCTCTTATGCGTGGATCAATAATCAGATTCAAATACAGTGCGGTTGTTTTGGCATAACGATGCTGTACGTATTTAAGTCATAGTGCCTAGGGAGCGTAAAGCTAGCTTTGTCGCTGACCCCTCAATCACAGCTTGAAAGAAAAACTCACTAGTAGTCGATGGTAGTCACACAGGTGCAACACGTGTTTCTGGGATTTTGCGTGAAATTGTACTTTCAATGGGATTCTTCACGTGTTTAAAGATAAACAGGATTGCAGGACTTGGTTCTATGTTTCTAAGTTTAGACACTTAGAAGGAACTACTTTCATTTAGGAACCATCAGAGGAATAAGCTAAGAATATACAGAAGCAGGCCTCTGACTTACTACAAAGTGATGCTTTAGTAGACATAGCTCTAACAACATTAATTCATTTCAAGGATAACCTGGTTCTGTGTGAGAGAATGAAAGCTGTCAGGAATATATTTGCTTTGAAAAAGTCACTTGCACTTACTGTTTCTTTAGTAGACCTTTAAAAGTTTAGCAAAATATTATGTAATCTTCAAGGCATCCCTCTGTGACACACAGGGTGATTGTTACTAGGTCGAGAAGCCCGGTGAACATGCTTGACTATTGATCAGGATTTAAGATTTGATTAAAATCTAGTGATTTCAGAAGTTTTACTGTTTATTGGGTTGTTTAGTAGCCTTTTTATATGGCACAAAATATGGACACGTTAACTTTTTCAGTAGAATCACGTACACACAATTTATAGCATCCTGCTAGGAGTAGGAGATCTGATTACATCTGGCACCTCAGTACTATATTGGTTACATTCTCTGTCTCACCAGCATAGAAATGAGACTAATGCTGCTAAAGAGACAAGATTCCCAAAACTAAACCCAAGAGTTCATTAAAAGGTTAAACAGACAGTAATCCACTAGGTGCTCAGAATCTCTCAAAAGCCTGCTTATTGTCCTTATCGCCTCTCTCAGATCTTGTAATCTAACTCAGGCTGTTCCCACGCAACATGAAAGAAGGAAATGAAAATCAATGATTTTGTCAGAGTGATAAATAGCCAAGACTGATTGCTGGACCCTTAGTGAGTATATATTTTAAAACTCGGAATAGTTGTCTAAAGGTACTTTGAAAGATTTTTCTTTTTGAGCTGGATTGATGCTACATTTAGTCAAAAGAAATTGTACTGGAAATATGGACTTTTTGGGAAGCTATACTTCCAAAGTAGACCTGTATGTATTTTATGGCGAGAGAACTGTGCAGTTTCTGTGATCTATGGGACTCTGCCTTATTTCTTATATGTTTTTTTTTTTTTTAACATACCATTATTTTATTTTTACAATTTTAAGTGTAAAATCCAGAGTAGGACCCCTAAGTTCTCATTGCTCATTTCCCGTTCATTCATGGTATATTCATGGGCAGGTAACTTAATGGCTTATGGCTTCAATTTCTTCATGAGTAAAATTGGAATATGTCTAATTCAGACATTCTGAGGATTTCTGAGTTGTTCAAGTAGGTTACAGGCTGGCATTTCAAGCCTGACACTTGCTAATGATTGCCTAAAAGACAAATCTGAGGTATTTCAATACACAGTCTGCACGAAAGAACAGAGCTATCGAACAGCCGGTGGGAAATGCCACAACTATAAAACTACAGACTTGAAGATAACAGAACTAGGAAAGACCTAAAGACAGTCATCTTCTTGCCCTGGGGCAGGATCAATCTGACTACAAACATCCCTAGCAGTCAGTTGTCTAACTGCTTCTTAAAAAGGACCAAAGAGCCACTGAGGCAATATCTTCCAGTGTTTAACAGCCCTTACACACAGAATGTGCTGAGTTTTCTCCCCCTGCCCCGCCATGTCAAAACAAAGTCTCTGTTGCTCTAATGCATCTTTTTTTCTTATGTCGTGTCCTATTCCTAGCAGATTTGAGAACAACGTCATTGCACACCAGTCTTCTATCTATTTGAAAGCTGCTACTGTGTTATTTTCCCACACACTCTTTTTGTTTAATTATTTAAGATCTTTCCTTAAAGGCTGAGGGGTTTTGAGTCCGCTTATCTTTCATTCTCTATCTGGATGACATTCATTCATCACTCATTCATAATCAAATTGGTCAATATCTTTTTTTTTTTTTTTCTGGAATACAGGATCAAAAACTGTACACATGGCTACAGTTTTGGCCTTACTAGGGCTGAGTACAGAAATAGTGAACCCACAGTAATGTAACACAGCAAATTGTGCTTTCAAAGTAACATACAAGTTACTTAATTCGTTACAATCATCACCATATTAGGATTTTCAAGATCAAATTCTATCCTATCACTATGATGAGTAGAGATATCAATTTTTTTTTCTTCTTTTAACAATAAGTCATCTTTCTTAAGGAGTGCTTGATCTTCTATTTAAGAAATATGTTCTTCTGTATGTGTTCATTGCTGAGTATACTGGACACTGAGAGTGATGTTCCTTGGACCTGCAATAATAAAATGCTAATAGTAATGCTTATAAATCTCAAATATAAGAGCTTATTTTGAATATAAATTGCATTTAATATTTACTGTTCTGCTTCGGCCTCTAGAGGGTGTCTAGTAATGATCTGATGAAAGGATAAAAAAATGTATGCTGGATTTTGATAAGAAGGAAGTGATCTAGAAGAATATATTCTAAAACTCTTAAGTATATACTAAGCCTCAAGAAGATTCCATCATGGTGATTAACTTTTTAAAGATCTGTACTCTGTTTCTGTGTAAGTCTGTGAAGAAGGTCAGAGCCACCTCTTCTATTTTTAGGAAAACGATATGTTTGTCTTTACTTACGTTGTTGTGTTGAGCTTCATGCTCTTGTCAGGGAGAGGGCGAATTCCTATAAGGTTTAAAACTGTAGAAACAAAGACAGAGGAATATGAATTTGGGAAAATTTTGTCAGAGAAGGAGAGTAAATTATTTTGTCTACAACAACAAAAATCTGTATCACAATTGCTCACTGAAAGTGAGTATCACTAAAGGTGCTTGCTTCCTATCCCTTTCCTTATGTTTATAAAGACCTTGTCTTGAATGTTGGGTAATGTTCTTTGTACAGAATCTCACTGCATACCTGTGAAAGACAGGTACAGCAGAAACAAAACAGGAGGTAGGAAACTATATAGAAAATATACAAGGAGAGAGGGAGACCTAGTCTGGAAGATGGATGGACAGTACACAGGGTTCATATAATCACAGGAACTGATCATAGACCCGGCTCTTTTCCTACCGAGAGATTTTAGCTGTATAAAATCCTAGTGTGTGCACAATTTACAGTAATGTGGAGTGATTTGTATAAATACGGTTTATCTAGCAGGAAGACTAAAAGTAAAATGGAGTGGAGCGGGAGGTGCTGATGTCTTCTCCCTGGTATCCAGTGATAGGATGTGTGGGAATGGTTCAAAGCTGCGCCAGGGGAGGTTCAGACTGGACATTAGGAAGCATTTCTTTACTGAGAGGGTGGTCAAACACTGGAACGGGCTTCCTAGAGAGGCAGTCGATGCCCCAAGCCTGTGAGCATTTAAGAGGCATTTGGATAATGCCCTTAATAACATGCTTTAACTTTTCGTCAGCCCTGAATTGGTCAGGCAGTTGGACTAGATGATCGTTGTAAGTCCCTTCCAACTAAAATGTCCTATTCTATTCTAATTCTAATTTAAAATTAATAGCTAGTGTTTTTCTACTGTTTTTACAGGTAATATTTCAGTAATTTAAAGTAATTAAAAAAATGTGTTCCTTTATATGGTATATCAATGTATTCTAATTGTAAGTTTTAGATCCTTGTCAGATGCTGTCTTTCCCACATGCACAGGTCAGGAGAGAATGTTGATTTTATTTTTGGGAAAAAAAAACCCACTTGCATTCACAGGTGATACAGTACTTTGATACACTGTTGCTTTCCATCCATCCCTCTGGACTTCTCTGCTTCTCTTGGTGCAGTTCCAACTACTGAAGATAAAGCTGGTAAATCATGTTCATAAGTCATGCATGGCATAGCATGCAGACTTTGATAGAGTTATGTGAGAAATGGTCTTGACCCATCATAAAATCTTCATAAATATATACACTTCCTAAATTTAAAAACTATCCATAACAGGGTCAGTTTTGGAAGGCATTTTCTTAAAAGGATGGTGAAGTCATGTTCGCGGATAATTCTTTGTCATCCACTTACCATATTTTTTCCCACCCAGAGATAGATTTGATTAGAAGTATTTTTCATGCCTTAGAGAGCTACAGCGTGGTTTTATTCAGAAGGGCTGCTTCATAGAAAGCAAATTAACTTACAATTTTTAACAGTGTGTGCTGTATATCATTTAGAATAATGTACAATAAAATGAAAAATAATGGCTAAGGTCTGGTCCCATTGCAGATAATGGCAAAACTCACATTAAATTTAAGCAGAGTGAGATCTGATTGTTTGAACAAATAGAGAAAGTCTCTATTCTGTCAATGCTTGACAGAGCCTTATTCCTCTGGGTTCATTTATTGTCAGACATAGCCTGGTTTAGGCCCAAATTCAGCTAATAAATAAGCAACCCTCATCACTGAAGCACTTGAAAATGTACTTTTAATGCTTTCTAGAGTAGAGATGGATTACTGGATCAGCCTTATGAAAATAAATAGCCAGAGTTTTCTCATTACAAATGCAAAAGATTTAAGGTTGGAAAATGCCAAATCAAATATAACTCTATGTCTTTGTGAATTTATGGTTTAAGATAATATACAAAACCAGGAAAGTGATTAATCAATAAGAATAAACAATTTTGTCAAGAGTAAAATTACGCACATAATTTATTTTCATTGAAAAGAATGGCAATTTGCAAATTACAGAAACAAAATGGAAGTGCTGATTAAAAGGATTATAAAAAAGCTACAAAGTGGTGGTAATGTGTTCCATTCCAATGTGCAAATGGAAAGAAATATAGCTGAAAAGACAGCTATAATAAAAAAAATCACTGTGCTTCATTTCAATTTGTTACCTTAAAAAAACAACACAACTTTAGAATATTTAATAATTTAAATTGTTTCCCAAGCACAGATGCAGAGCAGTATGCATTTGCTTTTTTTCTAATTTCTTTAAAGATCATATTATTTGAATATTTTACTTTGCTGGAACATTCGACTTGCTGTATCATAATGCATTAAGAAGTTTTTCGAAGCGAGGTATTTTATGTCAAATATTTAAATTAGCATATATTAACACAGCAGTATAACTACTGACTTGAAAAAATTATACAATATAGAAAGTGATTGTACAGGCAGCAGTTTCATACATCATTTAATTACAATTCTTGTATTTTATACCTTAATTTCTTGTGTTCCCACATGGAGTTTTTTCCTGTTTACAAAATTTGGAACAATTGTGGAGGAAAATGTTTGTTTCTATTGTGATCTCATCTTCTTATTAAGAAAAACCACTCTCTCTATCAATTTCCATTTTGGAATGATTCATATTTCTTAACAAGACCGTTGGTGGATATTGCCTTGGAATATTCTTTTTTCCCCAGCAGAGTACCATTCTGACTGTAATTCTTCTCTGCATGGCATAGGGGAATTGTTTCAAACATCATGTATCATCACTACCAAACCCCGATGCTCAGTGATATTCACTCCTTGTCTCTGAAATACAAAGAAGCGTATTTATGAGGTGGAGGAGGTTTCATTTTTTCTAAAACTCTAAGATTTTATGTAATTATACCAATAGTTTCATGCAGAGCACATACAAATCAATAAAGATAGGAAATATCTGTAATGAAAACTCATACAAAATTGTTTTTGAAAGCATGAAACACAAATAAAAATTCTATCAAAACAAGACTTTTGCAATATTATGGATTCAAATCTTATCTGTACTTATTTAATACGACTCAGTCTGATACCTTAATTCATGCAGAGCAGTACCTCATTCCAAGAGCACTTCAGTTAATATCAGTGTTGCAGATTAGGTTTGTACTAGGCTTACTAAAACATATCATATTAACATTATTTTTCTGTCCATTCAGGAGACTAAGAAATATGTTTCACCACCAGGTTTAAACATGATTGTTTTGTAGAATAAACAAGGCCTAAAGAATATTGACTTTAAGTTAATTAGAATTTGATTTAATGGATTTAGAGGACTGCAAATTAATCCTTTAAGCAGGGGTAAGGCTCCTTGCAAGAGTCTTACTTGTATAGGACTTTGTAAGCAACATATAGAATATAAAAAGTAACTTCAGATATCTGTCATCCTCAAACCTATAGCATCAGCGTGGAGTTTTTTCTTCATGGAACCAGGAAATATACTTTAAAAGCAATGGGGAATTACCTAGTTTGAAGGAGGAAAGTACTACTTGATTGAATAGATTTGTTTCCTTTTCTAAAATCTAAGTTTATATGATCCTGTCAGACACAGATTGTAAATGATCCATCTTTGTTTTAAGGTATTGCATATTTCAAGAAACTATTTGCAGTATTAATGATTTCTTAAATAATATAGAGACCAGAATACTAAATTTCAGTATCTGTACTGTAAATGTGCCATTCTGGTCATAATAAATTAATCTTTCTTGCTAGCTATTGCTGGCTGTAAGAATGAGGTGAGACTCTTGTGTCCTTCTCAAAGCATTTTTGCTAATAAAATTCATCAATATATCTGATTAAGTCTTTTGCAGTCACATTACATCCAGTAGCTTATTTGTTTGGACACTTTTCTGGTTTGACACTCAGCCTCCAAAACAAATTAAGTGAAGATACAGAAGGCCAGTAAGCAATACAGATCTGCTTGGCCTCCTTTTGCAAAAAGAAAATATAGTAGGATGTAAGGCAAAAGAACTAAATTAAGCCCAGAAATAGGCGATGCAGAGATTATCCTATTAAACTATACATAATACAAGTGCAGAGGACTCAGACAATAGTTTATATTGAAAAGCCCCTTTATATACATGATTATCCTCATTTGTTCCAAACTGTGAGCATGGAAATTAGGATTATGGGATTTATCAGATTTTATTTTTTTCAGTAAAACTGGCAAGAACATTTTTATTACATGTTCATTTTTTTCTTGCCTGTAATAAAATTATATAGTCTCTAAAACATAAAGAGTACTGCTTTATTTTCAGAAATGCAGAGAATCCACAATAAAGTCACCACGATGGGAACAAAGACCCTTGCAGAGGCACTGCTGCAGTGTGGCCACCGCAGCTTAGCCACAGTCCTGCCCCACATGGGCTCAGGAATCTGGCTCAGCAGTTCTCAGCAACCCCATTCCTCTCTCTTTTAGAAGAGAGTTTTAAATCTGATGAAATTCATGGCTATTTGTTAAAGTGTACTTGTTTCATGGATAGAACTGATCCTGAAGAGTTGATTGGGAGGAAAGTAAACTGATTTTTAGTTATCGATCACTTCCAGCAAAAGTCTTTCTGGTCTTGTAAAGCCAAGCAGGGGCATAAATTGGGAAAGAAGATGAATTTAAAGCCTGGGTTTATTTGAGATAAGATATGCATATACACAAATGTTTGCAGGCTTAAACCCTGTTCTAGCTACAGTTATAAATATTTATCTGAGTGGTCTCAGTGAATGCAGTGTGATTTCTAATGTATATGTATATTGGTACCTGAGTATAAAGATAGGTCTTGATCCTGAAAAGAGCTGTGCGTGAGATTGGTTCTGTAAGATGCAAGTGGCTCCATTGTCATGGTGAAGCCCTTCTGTGCAGTAAATGTGTATGCAAATCTTTGCTGGATTAAAGCCCAAGTTGCCAGAACCACAAAACGTTACAGGAAAAGCCAATCAAATATGCAAACTGAAAAAACCCAGATTATTTAATACAACTTTTCTAATACTCTCTGGTTTTAGTACATGTAGATAATTCTTTAAACAAGACTGATGAAGATAGTTTCTTTTTCAACACAGGCTATTCCTGACTTTGGATATTGTCCATCAGACCTAAGAAAAGTAAATATCTCTTAGATATCTGTGTTCTTATTGATCCGGATAGTGATTAATAATTGCTGTGGGGAAAAATCATGTCCAGGGGTGCTTCAGAAACTAAATACTATTTTCATAATCTCCAAAATTAGTATGCCATATTTGATTGGACCCAAAGGGTTCACTACAGATTATGAGGTTTAGTGATCACATAATGTGCATGGTATTTTCTCCTTTATTCAGTTTCTTTTGCAGCATTGCAGAAGAGGAGCAAGTAAGCAGTCCCCCATCCGTCTTCAGTGGACGTGCACCTGATAGTGATAAATTTTGAGTGGAGACTTCCTTCAGTCATCCCACAGTCCCTAGTCCATCAGTAGGCTTCTGCCTGTGCCACTGGTCTCCTCATTCAAAGGGCTGACTGAGACATGACGAAAACAAGTGGCTTTGGTTTCTAAGTTATTTGGTTGGGTTTTCTTTCTAGTAAAGTAAAGCAACAGAAGTCAGCATCTTGGAGCTGAGAGACATGTTGTGAGAGACTGGACAGAGTTAATGCCTCAAACACCCATCGTGGTGGACACAGAGAGACCGGGGCCTGCAGAGACCACCGGGGCCTGGCTTTTGTGGTTGAGGGAAGGAATGGAACTTGCTTGCAAGGCTGCATAGCAGCACCACATGTGAGGGACTGAAAGAGTTAATGTCTCCAACATTGTGGTGGGGCAAGTTCTGCCTAACAACGAACCAGCAGTTGAAGAAGTTGATCAGTACAGATCAGCCCAGGACATCAGGAACAGGACACGGAGGGCATGCAGTGCCGTGCCGTGCTGTGCCGGAGGATGCACAATTCCCTGTTCTGACACTGCTGAGCGGGGCAGCTCACCATGCATGGCCAAAGATCCAACAACAGTCATGCCTGCAGGGAGGGAGAAGTTACTCCCCAGACGACCCCCAAGCCCACCGACCCATTTCCTGAAGCTTCTGAAAGCACAAACGACGCACGACACCTAATTAGCCCAAGGAGTTCCAGTGCCCGCCCGAAGGAGGGTCAAGGAGATTATAAAAGGACACGAACTGAAGACCCATGGGCGCGTGCCCTCCAGAACTGGACCCCTTGGCTGACTGGACCAACGCTGGACCCAGGACTGGTGAAATCTTTCTCTTTTTCCTATCTTTTCTCTCTCTTTCTCTTCCCCCACCCCCCAACTCCTACACTTCATGCCTTTAGACACAAACCCGTTGACCAAGCCTGGGACTAGCAGTGCATCCAGCCACCCCTGGGCCCTTCTCTGAGAAGGAGTCTAGAAAGCAAGGGGGCCCGCTCTGAACCTCGTGACTCAACAGGAGGGATCTCCTTATTCCCTGAATTGATATATATGTCGTTACCACGTGTTATACAGTTTACTGACGTAGTTTCATGCCAATTCTTGTGAGAAACCACAACACCTACTGTTACACCTTCCAAGTTCAAGCTGCTTCTGCCATAAATAAAACGTTCAACTGATGATTTGGTGTCGCTTCACTTTAATTTAGCCTGAGGGAATTCTGCACCCACCAGGACCCCTCCCTGGTCTGTCCAGCCCCGGCTGTGACTCATGTGTGAATGGTTTAGGAAAACAGCAGTTAAAGGAGCCAGTTTTCTTTACCACCAGGAAGCTATAGGTCCATGTGTGGGTTTTGATTGACCTCTTATCTGTAAGAGTTTGCCTCTTACTGAAATGCCACCGCATGGTGCAGACAGGCTATCTCCTGTGCTTCCTGCTCCTGCTCCAAGCATTGCGTGTCCCCCAGGCTGTGGTGATTTCCAGCTGTTAGAAAGCTTGGGCTGCACTGCTGGGATGTGGCAGTCGGCTCTCCAGGCTGCTTTGCCACAGGAGTACCCAGACACCCGTGCTTGGTCTGTATGACAGGTTGTAGGTGCTTTAGAAGTGGGAATATACTGGCCAATGTAGTTTCATCGGCTTACGTGGTGACTGGAAGACAGCCATTATTTTTATATGTGGTTGATATAATTAGTCAACCACCTAGAGCAATTTTTTTGGCTAATGCCTTTGTTTCCTTAAAATGCAGAATAAGGAATGAATTAAAATCTCTTGCTGTATTTCTGTAAGCCCCATATATTTAATTTTCCTTGTAAGAAGTGCCAAACGCAGCTCAATAAAAAAAAAAAAGCCAGAGGACTGGTTTGAAGGGCGGGCGCTTGGCTGGGGAAAGCCCCCGGGTGTGCGCGAGAGCAGAAGCCGCAGGTGCACTCCAGGTGAGGGCGTCCGCTGGCCTCCAGCGAGCAAAGGCTTCCCACTGGGAACTGAAACCAGCGCAAACCAGGAAACAAAAAGAAATATTCAAGCTGTCCACGTCAGAGACTGCTGAGGAAATAGGCAGGTCAGCTTGGTTAATCATTACCAAGGCAGACTTCACAGACCTTCACCACTGATCATATGACAGGACCTCTTCTGAGATAAGAAAACACCCATCCCAAGCAGGAAGAATTGAGAAGCCTCCCTTGCTTAGATGTTCTGACTTTATTGTTTTGCTGTGGGAGAAGAGGCTCCACACTCCCTGTTGTTCCCAGAGCTCAGCCCAGCACAGCAGTTGTGTTGCTTTCCTGTTCTGAAGAGGAAGTGAGAAATTCCTTCCACATGTGCTCCGGCACTTGAATACTCAGGTTTCAGTCCCGATCCAGGAGCTGCCTGTAATGAGCTCTCAGTGGGGCTCGGAGAGGAGTTTCCAGCTGTGCCAAGAGTTGTTTCATTCTGTGCCAAAGGAGGAGGGGGAGAAGAAATCCTACAAAAAGCTAATATGTTAATGGTGCAAAAATTGGTCTAAGGGTACGCGACTGGGAAAAGAGAAAGAAAAGCAGAAGCAGAGGAAGGCACAAGGAAACAGGATGGGAAACTTTTGTCAGAAGCACTGCGCCTGTTTGGAGCCCTACATCCCATGCTTATTCTCGGGGAGAGATGGTGAGCAGGATGAGAAAGTCAGCCAAGTCTTCGCCAACCTTGCCGTGGTAAGGCATGACTTCCAAGCAGGACAGAAAGATGGAGACAGTAAGGTAAAAGAAAAGCCTTTACCTCCACTGCCTGGCCAGCATCTGGTGAATATTTGCAGATTTGTGGCACTCTTCGACTATGAGGCTCGTACTGAGGAGGACTTGAGCTTCCGAGCCGGGGACAGGCTTGAAGTGCTGGATGCATCCCATGAGGGCTGGTGGTACGCTAGGCTCTTCCTGCCTACAGGGTCAGTCTGTCCTGGCCGCAAGCTCCAGGGCTACATCCCCGCCAACTACATAGCTGCTGACCAGAGCATCGAAGCTGAACCGTGAGTAACACACGTAATGCACACCGCAGTCTCTTTTCTGTTAGGTTAAATGGGTTTGGGACAGGCGGTTATAGACTCTTCTCTTGCCGAGTAGTACCCTGCCATGCTCAGCCTCCAGTGGTCCTACTGGTGATAGTGCTAGCTGGTGTGTGCAAGGAAAACACACTGTGGTCACAAGAAAATCAATTACAAAAGGCAGGGTGTTGAAGGTTTTGGTTTAAATCATTTCACTCTCTGATGTACCCTAATCACCTGTTAAAGAAGCATCTGGGAATATTAGGTTGGTTACCACTGTGATTGTTTATTATTTTTATTTGTATAACAGTACATGTGTGTCAGATGCTTCCCAGAGAGTGAAAAGATATGACCCCTGCCCCAAACAGTGTTCAGCCTAACCAGCTGCAAAGTTATCAATTAATCAGAGTTTCAGGAAGCTACCTTCACACCTTTACGTCTTCTTACAAATGATGCGTAAGTCTCTAACAGATAAGTTTTTTATGGTTTCCTCTACATTATTTGTTTCTTCTTTGGAGGCAAATCTCTACCCTCAGGACAAACTTAACTGGAGTAAGTATTGCAAAGGGCAAAAGAGTGGATATAGCAAGGGAGTACGAATTGAATTTGTTAAACTTTCACAGAGTTTAATTATGCAGCCCATGTTTTTCTGCCCCTTCAAAACATGTCCTGTCTTATTTAATATTCTGAACTAGAGCAGAAATCACACAGAATCAGTTACTTGGCTCCCTAGTGAGGATGAGTAAGGTCTGATGCAGCCTGGGATGCAGAGTTACTTACGTGTGTTGCAGTGAGAGGCAGCGTTTGCCGAAATAGGTCTGACTGCAGTTCCAGAGGTATGTTTTGGCAAAAATTACTGGTGTGGAATGAGACAGCAGAAATGGCGTTCATTATTAGTCTCAGAATTAATGTTGACTTTAGAGGGATGATGTTGCAGCTTTACAGTTAAATCTCATTTGGACCTGAAACATCGTCTCCGATCTGATCTGCCCACTGTACCGCCAAGGGCTAGGAGAATTGGCTCAGATATGATTATGCCAGTCTTTTATCAACTGTAGGATTTGTGCTAGAGGCATTTTGGGGCAACTGTAAGATTCCTCTCTAACCTGAAGACCTTAATTTCCAGAGTCTGACCAGCTGTTTCTATTTCTGTATTCAGGCAGACAACCCTTTCAATGGTCATGTTCAAAAGAATTCTTCCAATTGCAGAAATTAATCTGCAGGGAAGGCATTTTCTGAACCACTTGAGAAATGGTGGTAGGCTCTAATTCAACTCAGCTTGGCCTTTGCTCTCTTTCAAGAACTAGTTTTATTACAAGTCGTCTAAGATTTCTGCTTGCTGTTAATACTTTGAAAGTAATTTTGCAGTTATACAACAAAGTCTTAGCTCTTAAGGTCCCTCTTACCTTTCTATACCAAATCATCAAATACAAAGTTAAGTTTGCCAAAGTGCATTGTTGCATAACCTCTGGTTTTCTCTTGTTACAGAATCGATTTTATTTTATTTTACTCTCTTTATATACCTTTCTCCCTTTATTAATAAAGGCTGAGTTTTGGCAAAAGATTTTTCTTTATAGATTGTTAGAACACTGGAGAGGAGGAAATAGAGAGCTTTTACAGCTCTCAGATGAAGTCATTCCTCCAAAATGAGTTTTTAGTTTCGTACCAAAACTAATCTGGCTAAACATGTTGTCTTTTCTCAGATTTTCTTCTAAGACACTTGGCTTTAGTGATCTTCATATGTATACAAGACTGTCTGCTGTCGGGCCACACACATATAACCATAGACCAAGTCAGGTTGGAAAGGACCTCTGAAGGACATTTGAAGCAGTTGTCCCAACTCAGTCATGGCCAAAATAAAGTTAGACCCATTTGCTTAGTTGAGCATTTCCAGTTGAGCTTTTCACCCTCATGGTGAAGACTTTTTTGCCTTGTATCCAACTGGAATATTCCTTGCTACAATTTCCTCCAAGAATTCTCTTTCATACACCCTCTGCATTTCACACCTCTGTTATCCTAGTGAAACAATAAGAGCAACAGTAATGATGTTTTAAAGAACTAACCCTTGTTTTCCCTAAAGTAAAAGAATGAGGGTGAAAAAAGTTGTTCTAATATCTCTTTAATTAAAATTCAATGTTTTAATCATATTCTCTGCCCAAACTTTAAATTTAAACTTCTTTCACCTTTCCATTTTGATTTTAATTATCTCTCCCCTTTGGTGTTGGCCAGTTGCTCATGGCCCTGATATAGACATTTGTGGAAACAGGAGAAGTTTTTATTGCATCCTTGCATCCTTTATACCAGTCCTTTATGGTCCCAGCACAGAACTGACAAAGAATGGAAGACTTAGATCACATGGTCACCTGCCAAAATGCATATATACCATATATTTGCAGTGTCTTGTTTAGGCTTTGCAGTATTTGCCAGGCACAGCTGATCAACAGTCTCTGAGCTAGTTTAATGCACATTTCCTAGCTCCAACTAGCTTCTGTGTATCTGCAGAGACGATGGGAATTTTAGCTTATTTCTGGGCTATATCTCCATCTTACTAGATTAAGACAAACTGGCTAAACTGTTCTGGGAACGAGACTTAATTCATGGTGTGACTTGTAGGAAGCTTGGGAAGAAAACATGATTTTTTGCAGCAAGAAAGGCCTTTTTGAATTTCCCTTGGTAAAAAAAAGAATGAAGGAAAGTAAGAAACTTTTCTTCCTTGTCCTTATTTAGATAACAGTTTTTCTTCCTGGAATTCTCTTTGACTCCGTACAATATGACTGAGGTGGTACTGATAAGGTAGATCAATAACTGGATGAAAGGGCAGAAAGGGTGTGCAATATCTCCAGCCTGGGGAAAACAAAAATGAAATACTATTTAAAAGAAAGGGAATTTTTGTGTATCCTTGGCTATCAGAATGTTCAAGCAGAACTGAGAAGGAACAAGATTTTTTTACTGTGTTGCTTTCCTCAGACCAAAGTTTATTGGTAGAAATTGTATGCTAAAGCTGAAGGGAGACTTTATTTATATTTTGCTGATATATTTATATTTATGTTATATAACTAACTTATGCCAAAAGTCAAACACTTCCTATTTGTGCATGGTATCTTGTTAAAAATAAGTTTCTCTTGCCTCCTTCCTTTGGATTGAGTGATCTCTTCCAGTGTGAATGACTCAGATGAAGTCATTAACAACCTGTGTGAATAGGGGAAGGGGAAAAAAAGGTAAATCCGTGGCTTGGGTTCTGCCTGCTGCAGCATTGCTGTCCAAATGTGTGCTGCATAAGATTAAATACATCCAAGAAATGCACACCTGCTACCATGAAGGCTGTTTTGGACAGACTGAGGAAACAAGGCCCTTCATTTTTATATTTACCAGTAAAGCATCTTCTTATTGTTGATCTTTTCTAGCACCTGCAGTACTCCTTATACTAACAACAACCTGTCAGGTGGAGGGATGTGAAGGGATTGTGCATAGTGTCTCTGGAGACAGGGCTGTTCTCCTGGCCCTACCTGGGATAGGTGGGACAAGGCAGCCGAGGAGTGGAAGCATTCATCTAGCAAACTGTAGTCACACAGTGAACTTTCACTTCACGTGGAAATAAATCTCTTACGACAAAAATGTTCTTTTACTTAGTGTCTGACTAAAAGCAGACTCAGACTATGCTAATGATAAAGATAAATTAGCAACTGTAAGAACACTTGGTGCTCTTCTTCTCTCTGCATCACAGGTAGCAGTCAAAACCACGAGCCAGACAGATTTTTCATTTCTAAGGAATTTTGAGTGAGGTTGTATCTGCTGCATCCCATGACTTCAGAATGCACTTCTTTCTGTGTTTAGACATGTAATATTTAGAAAAAGAAACGCAAAAGATGCAATTAGAGATACAGTCACATAATTTAACTTGCATGTCCAGCAAAGGATGATCAGAAAAGCAATTTGACTGACACCAAAATCTGAATTAAAAGATATAAATTTCCTTTGCAAGGAGCATGACCTTCCTGTCTCTGCTCTTTCTGTGCCTGTTATTCTGCACTATAAACAGGAACCATAGTAACACATTCACCTGCCCTTATTTTATTACTGCCAGTTGTTTTAACTAAACAAGAAAATGACATAGTGCAAATTGTTATGGACAACAAATATAGCCCAGCTGTACAGTTAATTTTAATGAAAAAAAAATTAAAAAACTCCCTCACTGTTGGAGTGACATGAATTCTTTTTTTCTAGAAGAAAGGTAGAGTGTCCTTAGAGGGGGCTCTCACCTGCCATCCTGACAGACCTGTTGGCTGTTTATTGAAAGTCAACTTCATTCCATACCTTCATGCCAGCGTTATCGACACAAGACTGCTGTGCTGAAGGAAGTAAATCTACACAAATTCCTAGTAGATTAGGTCAAAGAAGATCACAGCAGTTACTTTTAACTTTCGCCAGTTTCCGAAACATTCCTTATTTCAGACAGATTTCTTATGTATGTATTTCCCAGCTGGTGGAAACTGAGCCCCAGACCTAATCAATGAAACCTCACCAGTCAATTCCACAATGAGCTTTTTAAACAACCCTTTGAAAGAAGAAGTGACTTGTAGGTTATTTTTGTCAATCTCCATAATTCCTTCACCTTCTGTGACCTGACTCAGCTTTAACTATTTCCTGCATTGACTGAATCTGAGTTACTATACATGAACAATAAAGCGTTCCCCGGGCTGACCTGTTTCAGACTTTCTGCAAAGTCAGGCTTACGGGGTTTCTTTGGTTCATGTGGGTCATTTTTCAAAGTAGTGTTTAGAGCCAAAATGTCTAGAGGCTCTTTTTAAAGTGAAACCTTAGGTTCCGCTGAACACCTCGCAAAACTGAATGTAATCCATTGTGGCTTCTGTGTGCTCCCTCTCTCTCGCTCTCATAATTCCTCTCTCTATTACAGTACAAACTCCCGAGGACACCACCAGAATCAGCAGTAACCCTTGTACTGAAATGAACTTGTAAAAACTGTTCACTGCTAACACGACTACACAAAGTAGTAGTAGGTTGTTCTCGCATTATTGGATCCTGTTACATTAAGTACAAAAGCTATTCTCATACAGTTTTTGGTAGAAAAGGTTTCTTTGTCACCAAAATATGTATTTATTATAAATCATCAAAATGGCTGTATGTGAACTCATTTGAAATTCAACTGATGTAGTTTATGTACATGCTTTCGTGTGTGCGTGCACATGTACACACACACAACATAGAGAAAGATCATAAGACTGATACTTTTAAGACCATGCAAAACAGCCCTGTGAGACAAGGCGTGTATTGCAAAGCTAGAAAATCATGCTTTTGACCTTTTTTGACCTTGTGTTCATAGCATTGGAAGAACCCAAAGTTTGGAATGTTTTGGAGAGCCATGTTTTGGAGTGCCTCTCTTGAATTTAAATGTTTGAATACTACAAAAAGACCATGAATTTAATCACTTTTTTAGTTGTGGTTGAGCATTCCAGTGCTGTCTTCAAGCATATCTCAAACTTTGTCTTCATTTCTGCTCATTTCTTAAATAAGCAAAAATACACTGAACACAAAAGGAGATGGTTTACAGAACTCTGAAAGGTCAGATTTTGTCAAGTGCCAGCAGTATTTACACATCCACGTGTATACCCATGTCCAGAAAATGTGTGTGTCTGCTCAGAAAGGTGGAAGGAATTATGACATTGTAGATGAGCAGTTCATGCAAACCTGTCTAATTTAGGTCACCTATTTTCTGTCAATGTGGTTTTCTAAATATACAACATTGCCTATTCAAGTTCTGAGAAATGAAGAAATTTCTTCCTACCTTGTCTTTATTTGAAATTAAGGTGTCTGTTATACATTATAATCATTATATACTAGTTTCCATTACCCTGTTGTGAAAGATTTGACAATGAATCATGTCAAGGCCAGAAACAATATCCTTAAAACCTGCAAGTGTAGCCAGTTAACTTTTCTTACAGCACTGTGAAACCCAGGTGGCCTTTACGGTGCCTTTTAGAAAAACAAAGACCATATATTGGTCAGAATAACTCAATAGTTCTGTTTGATGTTTTTTCTTCAGACTCAGTAGGAATAAGCGTTGTGCATGCTAGCGTAGATTAGTTGGTTTTGAGCAATGTTGTTGGCAAAAACATTCGCCAGGTACTGTTCAATGGTTACTGTTTCCTCAATAGTTATCTTTGATGGCTCTTGGCGCAGCACTGTGCACAGCTGTGCAGAGCTGAGTGATCACTGAGCTGGTTTAGAACTGAAAAATAGTAACCAACTGTTCAGCCAGGCTAAGAAGTCCTAAAGCTGGACTGATTTTAAACAAACTAGGTCAGGTATCTCTGTGAAGAATTATTCTGTAACATGTAAAAAGCACTGTTGGTTATAGAAGATTTTGGGGCTTTCTTTGTGTAGGATCATATCTGTACTGAAGAGATTAAGTCATAAAAACATAAGAGAGACCCTACGAGGTCAAACCAATGGCCCCTCTAGCCTCGTTATTCTGTTTCAGAGGGGATTTTATAAAAAGTGCACAGGCCCATCCACTTTCTTTGATCTGTTCCCTTTGTACTTCACCAGAGGCTGGAACTGTTGTATAAGCAATGTCAGAGGGTACACCACTGCCATGTCTAATTATGGACCTTTTGTCAAATCTGTTTAGCAAAAGCATAGGTGTTGACACTGCACAATTCTTTATTTCTGTCTGTGGGCAAAGACCAAGCTATTAGGAAAAAAAACAAAAACCAAAACCCACAAAACCCCCTCTCATCTCTGCAGAAAGTTTTGTATTCCTAAACAAGTGTTTGGCTTTTTTTTCTGGGTTGGTGATTGCTTAGTCAGGAGTGACTCAAAAAACCCATGGTCAAAATAAATAGGCACAAAAGGAAATGGTAGCGCTGCACAGGTCCCTGTGAAATTCAGGGACCAGTGCTTTACAGACCGCACCTATCTGCCCCATCTACCCTAATGCACCCGAGTCAGCCCAGGCAGCGACTTTACCCTCACATATTTACCCATCAATTCATTTTACTTCCTACTAAAGGTGCAGAACTAAACCCAGGATGTGTCCTGTTATTATCTTACAGATACTATCTTCTGATGTGAGGCTATGGAAGAGATGCCTTGTGCAAACATTGTAATAATGATGCAGCCTTCTAGTAGCCTAGTTTAGACAACACAATATTTGCCTGCACTTTAATTTTAAAACAGATTAGTAGAGAAAATATGATTAGTCAGGATTCAGATGTTTTTCTGTAATAAAATGTTTTGTTCCTTTTCAAGTTAAGCAAGAAAAGTATGCATAGCAAAGAAAGAATATAATTTATTAGGTGATATTTAAAAAAAGACAAATTATCATTATATATTTACTACTACATGTAAGAGGAAAAAACGATTTTCAGTGATTTTTAAATAGTACTATATGGGACATATTTGAAGATCCTTCTTGTGTTAGAACTTTAAAAATAAGAGATTAAACTTCTTTAGTTATAAAGCTTGTGCATCGGAGTTTCCTTAAATGTTGAAATTCAGGTTTGCATCTCAAAACTGTGTAGAAAAACCCCATAAGTGTTACAAGAAACTAGAATGGAAATCTACATCTTTGCAGTTTTCAATTCTCCAGTCATGCCTAGAATTCATCTGGAAATAGCTTTTCAGAAGATCAAACAAAATATTGATCATGAATGCATTCCTTTGCTTTATCACTTAAGACAAAGAGAAATACATACAGTTTTTCCATGCTGGTACACTAATCTTAATCAATGAGAACTGGAAAAACAAAGCAGTGAATTAAATAGTAAGTGATGGTTCCATAAAGGTTTGCACTAATTGACATTTTCATTACTTCTATGCAGACTACTCTATAATATTTTACAATATAAATTTACCTGCAGTAACATTGGTAAACATTTTCCCTTCGCTTTCTCTCACTCAAGCAGATATATTGCTAGTTTAATAATATTTTTCTGTAGTCATAGCACAAAGGATTTTGCAGCACACCTTTTCAAACCTCACTGCAAAAGAGAAAAAAAGAAATCTGAGAATCACATGTGGGAATGAATATATACCATGAATTTCAGAAATGATGAGAACTCACAAACCTCAGTCTTCCTTTCAAAACTACTGATCTTTTCAGTTAGTGGAAGTCTCTGTAAGGGTGTATGGAAGGAGTCTCTGCTCCTCTGAGGGTGTGGTGAAAGGAGCCGTACACAAGAACATGGAGAGACAAACCTGAGGGACAAACCTGAGGGACAAACCACGAGAAGGGAGGTGGTGACGAGGACAAGCCTGCTCAGTCGCACTCACCGATAAGGGTATGCGAAGTGTAGGAATGTTTCTTTTTCAGGAAGGTTATCTGAGGACCTTGCCAATAAGGAAAGGGAGGCAGGCAAACACACAGACACCAAACCTGACCGTTTAATGTTAACAACGGCAATAATTAGAAATAAACCTGGTCAGTCGCACTAATTGATGGGCTATCAAGAAATGGCAGGCAAACTTGGACTTTGCAACTGATAAGGATGCAAACCTGGGGGTCCAGGATGTTGGAGGGGGGTCTGTGGGGCTATGTCAAATGATGAAGCAAGGTTTAGGGAAAAGGGATCAGGGAGGAACAAAGAGGGGGTAGACGGAAAGGGGTATAAAAGGTGCCGTTCACATGTAAAACGGGGCCAGTCGGTACACTTGTCTGGCTGAGCCCTGTACCCGGTCACCACACACTGTCCTGTCTTCTCATTAAATCCTTTCTTGACTGTCTTTATGTGTAAGCTTACCCTCTGTCCCATCTGTGACTGGTGCAAGGACTAAGTGCCAGCTCCCTGGGGGGACTGGTGTGACTGGGTACTGGGCCAGCAGCTGGAGTCCGAGCCGGGATGTAGGTGCCCCTGGCCTGTGGTGTCCGCTGCTGGAGTAAGTGGGGTCTCAGTGCCAGATACTGGAGTGGGTGGGGGTCTTGGCCACCAGCCACTGGGCTATGTCTCAAAACCAGCTGCTGGGGGGACTGGCATGCATGAGGCGAGTGTGGGTGAAAGGGGCTGGGATCAGGTCAGGGTGCTTGGATGGAGAGATGGGCTGTGCTGGTATTTGAGGGGGGGATTCGCAAATGCGTGTGTGCTTGTGAATCTAGACTCTGTGTGTGTGTGTCCACGCTGTCACTAGTGTGACCTTCTGGCTCTGCCAGCCGAAGAGGAGAAGGAGGGGACTGTGCCGTGTTTTACGTGAGTCCTGTACATGGGTGCTGTTGAAGGCAGTGCCTCATCTGTGGCAGTCTGTGTGACCCGCCATGTCAGTGTCCTCTCTGTGTTTCTGTGTGTCTCTGAGACACGTGCTCAGCTTCACCGCTGGTTGAACCTGCAAACGGGAAAGCGGCAGACACATCCCTCAGCATGGGCAGAGACCCTGTGTCTCTGGGCTGGGCTCCAGCAGCCGAGCAGGAGGTCCCTGGCCTACAGCGGCTGGAGGAGGCGGCTGCTCCTAAATCGCCTTAGTAGTGTCCTTTACCTCTACTTCAAAAAAGAGAATCTTGGCTTTCTGTTCCTTTTATTGTATGCTTTTCCCAAACTCCTGCAGATTTATGAATGTTTAGAAGTGTGTATATATTCTCAGCTGCTGACATGGGTGAATCAGTATCATTTTTATCCATAGAAAGTCACGTGACGTTTTTTGCTGTTCTAGAATGATGACCCAATTAGCTTGGAAAGATAATTATTGGTTTTCTGAATACCTGCAAGGAAAGAAAAGAGAAAATGAGATCCTGTTCTTACTACAGAGCTAAAATGTTTCAAAAATCACCCAGAAACTTCCTTTGATGCTGACATACCTTTCTGACATGGTGTTGTGATCTCCTACAAAAGAAACCGTGTGTGTGGGTCTTGGGATGATAATATACCCACTGATATGGAGTCTGATGTGCTCCAGCTTTACTTCTGGAAGTCAAAGGTGTCTGTAGTGTGTCACCCTTCCCATCTGTCAACCTGAAAAGGTTACCCTGAAAACTGGGAGACCGTTTGGTTAAGAAATTTGTCCCCATGTGAAAGAACTGTTCTGTCCTTTGGCTCAGGGTCACCTGGGGGTGCCAGACTGCACAGTTCCTTTCCGAGTCCCTCTGGGGACAGTGACCTGGTTGTTCTCCACTGAAAGTTGACCTGAGAGGGGGCACGAGGCTGCTCAGACTGCTGGCAATAAGCTGAAGAGGTATGTGCCCAAGTGAATGTCCAAGAGAGAGCTCTGCACAGAATGGATGGAGAAATCTGCTCTGCCACTAGTGTCCTGTGCAGGCAAGAGGGGCTTTTTGTTACCGAGGGTTTCTGTATTACTTCTGTATTGAGGTGAGTTTCCCTGTGAGAAAAGAAAATAATTTCTCAGGAATGATTTTCTCAAGAAAATCAATTGAGTGCTTTTGGAAGCTGTAATGGTTTAAGTGAATGTATGATTGAACATTTTCTTGTCCTTTTGAGTTTCCCTTAATGTTAAATCAATTGATGTTATTAGTGTTCTCTGTACCATGTTAACATTAAGGCTACCTGAAGGTTTCAACTTTGTTCCTCAGTTGTTATGAATAGCAGAGTTATTGCTACTTTTAGAGTATATTATGGCAGTATATCAGTACTTCTGTTCATGTATGCGTTAGCAAATGCATACAGGTACTACTAGCACCGATGCAAGATTTTACAATGCTATTTGGAAGACTGTGCAGCAGAAATAGGGTCTGAGTAACACATTTTAAGGTTTTTTTTAGAAGAGGTGATTATATGGCTGTATTTCATGCCCAGTGTCCCAAAGCAATGCCCATTGAAGTCAATGGTAGCCTTTCATTGATTCCAAAGACAAGTTGTTAATGCAATGAAGTCCTTATACAGGTACAAAACCACTACTGGAAACAAACTTTGATGATTGACCTTAGTCTCTTAAATTGGAGAAATACCAGGGACTTATATAACTAAAACACCACAGAAAAAGTAGTATGATACCACTTTCATCTACTGTTTATTTTCTCATATAGAAGAACTTCAGAGTAGATTAAATAATACAGCATGCAGATGACCAATATTGTGGAGAATGAATGCAAATGTTGAAATTAATTACACAATAGCAAAGTGGGGACTCGCAGGATGAGATTTATTTATGGGCATTTCCGCAAATTAACTCTATCAGATTGTGATTTGATTCCTGGTTTATTATCTTTTGTTCCTATTTTGCAGTGAAACTAGTATTGGGTGAGCTATGCTAATTTACAGAGCTCATGCATTTGGCCTTTTAATACTATCTCTACAGGAGCAATAGTCATTTCCCAGTCATTACGGAGTGCAAAAGTAGCCAAAGGTGCAATGGTTTGTCATCCTGAAGCAGACTCAGAGCAAATCAATCTCCACGTTTGCAGCACAGTCAACTGCTATTATCAACTATTGAAAAATTAATGTAGTATTATGCATAATCCCTTACAACAGAATCACACGACAGTACTGTTATGGCCTACTGAAGTACTTACTAAAAGGTTTCTACACAACGTGTCATGGATTTTTTAGACTAATGCCCAAGTAATCTTTATGTTTATGTTTACAAGACAGTAAATTTGTTCTATACTGTAAGAGGAAGTGCCTACCTCTGTGGTGGGTTTTACCACACTTACTCACTGTTGAACGTTACCTTATCCAAACAATCCCACGCAGTTACTTACTGTAAAAGTCCCTAAAGCCCTGGCAGGCCCTTTCTTTAGGACACAGCTTATTATTTCTAACAAAAACAATGGACTAACACAAAACAAAGACATTTCTTAGACCAAAACAGACTTCAGAGGCTCAGAGTCCTTTTTGACACATCTGCTGCCCTCTTCTCACAAGCTAATGATCTCTTCCAGTTTCTTCAGCTGGGCTCCCCCAGTGATTTGCTAGTGCAACCTGGGGCTCCTTTCGGGTCTCAGGTATACACAAGGTCAGTCTGCCAGGGTAGTGTTTCACACGTTTGCTACGGTTATATTGCAGTCATTGGGATTGTGTGGAGTAAGCTACTGTTCAGCGTTAGAGTCAAGTTTTTGGTGAGGAGTAAAATTAAAACAATTTTTTTTTTTCAAGGCACTATGCAATATAAGTGTGGTGAATCTGGTCCTTGAGTCTAGATTTATAAAGCTATAAAGCTTTTTTTCTGGCAATAACCTGCAATTTCCCATCTTGATAAAAAGGAATGGTGGCAAAGGTTCTGCCTAATTTTGGTGGTAGCTCATGTATGTTCAGTCCCCAAAGGATTACCTCTGTTGTTACAGTGGTACGTTCTCCAAATTACTGTATGTAAGCATCTATGCACATTGTATATTCCAGCAAAATAGTGACTATGACAGTTAGAGACATACGTTTAAATTGCCTCATTTTAACTAAAGAACCCCTGTTTCGTGGATGAATGTATCACTTGTGTCCTAGTGCTTACGTTCATGATCAAATAAGTATGGGAAGAGAGAAAGGAAAAATGGCTCCCTTCTCCTGGAAGAAAGCAGTGATGTTTCTTTCGAGTCCTTCTTTTTAGTTTTGTATCAAATAAAAATATTTAACATGGCCTGAAACAAAATGAAGGGTATTGCTTGATTGTATCTTGTTTTCAGATAACTTAATCCTTTCTCAACAAAATTAAAAGAAAACATGCTTCTATTTTGAAGGAAACTCCATTTGAAAACAGAAATAAAAAAACCTTCAAATTTTAAAATTTTTCAAATTGAGTACCTTCACAAGTTAAGCTGTAATATTTTGTTTAGAAAATAAATGAAAAGGTATAACTTAATTTTCTTTCCCTTTTTTTTTCTTCTATGTCTCTTCCATTATCACGTCTTATATTCTGCCATCTCACCAATAAAACTATCTCAAGTCTAACATAAATTTAGTATTTATGGAAAAACACCAACCAGTCAGCTATAATCTGTTGACAAGAACGTTAGCAAAATGTTATCCAAAAGCCAAGAGCAAAATGGGATCTGTTATTTTCCAAAACTGTGTATTTCGCATTGTAATGGTTATTTAAAGAAAAATCACACTGTTTATCTCAAAATATGGAAAATACAGTGGAACTTACAGTGTGTTGCTACAGACAGACTGTCACTTTCAAACATACAGGCAGACTTCTACATACATACATAACATAAACTAGTGCTGCGCTCTCATTTTGATAGATCTCTGCCACTTACATAGTGTAGAAATGAGCCTTTAGTTTTTCACAACTATTCACATGTTCTATGTTTTCCCCCGTGGAAAGAAAAACACATATTCCATCCACTGTCATTGTGAAAAGACTCAGAAACTTCAGGTCGCCCACACAATGCTGCATGCAGATAGTCTTCATTTTAGTTTGTGATAAGTTATTCAACAAGGATCTGAGCAATATGCATGACTCAGATCTTTATGTATGAAGCAAATTCATTGTGGTTACAAAAGGTTAAGTGTGCTGCCCTACATAACTATCCCTGAAAACCTGAATTTCTAGTTTCACTTGGAGGAAACTAGTTTCTGATTATGGTAAATAAGTAATCAGAACTGAGCTGTGTCACTATACACGTACATTTTAAAAGATTTTTTATTTCAAGTATTGTTCAAGTCAGGTACTTTCTGCAGTGTGTTAAGATTTTACCGGAATTACCTATGTAGATACAGAAGGCTGTTGTTACCTAACACTTGTCTGACTCACTTGTTGCTGATGGTGCTTTGGTGAGTAAGGTTTAAACCAGTACATTTAGCAGTGACCTCTAGTCAATAAATGATGAAAATGAATGTTAAAGTATTCTCTTGGCAAGTACAAACATGAGTGGTGTGATGAACTAAGAAAGGGAAAGGGAAAAGATCTGCAGAGAGCAATCCTTACAGTGAGAGTTAGTCTGTGAAATTGTTTCCTCAAGTAGGACTGAAATCACTGCCAGACACATGCCCTGCGGGAGCAGGATAAGCTAGAAACCAGGATTTGCTGAGCAGGTGCAGCAGCTCAGGCAACAAGAGGTTATAGCCCTTGGGCAATAAATGCTGTCCTCAGTTTTGTCTTGTCTTTATTTTCTCTTCATCATTGCCTGTTAGCTCTGACTTTCTCCCATCTCTCCCTCCATCCGCTTGATAATTCTACTGTCCTCTCTGCTTTGAATTTTTACTGTCCTGTTTTCTCCCTCCCTCCTGCAGTGTCCTATGCATTCCTTTATCATAAGCTTTAAATTCCTTCCTCTTAAATTTTGTACTTGTCCCATGCATCCTTCAGTATTTCATAATAAATGACAATGTGAGCTAGACAGCATTAAAAACAATCCCAGGCAAGCCTGTAGAAGAAAGTAAGGAGGAAGGGCTCTGTTTCCAGAGGACCTGAAACCCAATCTTAGTTTTTCCAGCCTCTGCACAGTGAAAGTCTGCAAGCCCTAGAGTAATCCTAGACCTTTCACTATGTAGATACTTGTACCATATCTGGGAAGGCTTGTGCTTTTGAAAATGCTCATGAAAGGAATCTTTTGCAAGTTTTTATCTTCATGGTTTAGCCTGACTACAGATTTTTCTGTTGGTTTGGTTTTTTTTTCCAACACCATCATCGGGTTCACTGTAGACTATAAAGGGAAAATTAAAGCAGCCAGCGCTCATCTCCCACACTCTCCTTCACGCACGCAGTTCACCATTTGTAAAGCACATCTGTTTCTTAACTATGTTGTATCTCGAAGGCTTTCATTTTTGCAGTGATATTTCCTAATTTCTTGAAATGTCAGCTCTTGGAGAAATGGTATTACTTCATTAGTCTTATAATTAAGGCAGCCTAATATTTTCTATCAGAAGAGCTTGTTCAGTTGCTTATAATTTTTCCAGGCTTTATCTGATTGGATGTGAATTTTTCAGGGTTGATACCAGGCACGGGCTGCCTCTTTCTCTCCCTGAAAGCAAAAAAAGTGGCTCAGAACAATACGAGAAATCCTTTGTGCATGTACTTTGGAGGAAGGGCTTGATATTTGGTAGGGGAGATTGCTATATGAAAAGTATGTGCTTTTTTGCTATCTAAGAAAACTTTGCTTCAAACTAACCAAGCCTTTGAAAATAAAATTGCACTTCATGTGTGGTAACTGAACATATTCATTAGAATTTGACAGCTGCTTTCTCTATTCCTGATATTTTGGGAAAACCCAGCAAGTGCTTGGAGCCTTCCTCTCAGCGCAGAGAGGACGTGCTGGTGGTGCCCTTGGTCAACTTCTGTCCCTGCTTCTGCACTACTGTTTACCCACAGCAGACTGCAAACCTGGCATGGATTAAAAGCTGGCTCAGCAGCCCTCTTTGTCCTGCATGGATGACAGCAGTGAAGAGTGGTGCATGCAAGCATGTTCAGGTTTCCATGTGCTGAGTAAGGGCAGTGATCACAGGATGGTCATATGATGTAAGTAATTGAATAAGACCCTGGAGGATCTCTCTGTCTCTCGGTCTCTTTAGCTTTCTATGCATCTCTCCTTGTCTTCTGTGACACAGAAGTTAGCAGCTATTGCTCTCCCAATAAACTACTACATACTACACAATGATAAATTCTGTGAAAGGTAGGCCCTAGGCATTTCAAATTGGACATCCAAAATTAGTAGAAAATGCTTATAATAATGTCTTATTGCCTTAGTTCCCGTCTGTGATGTTTCTCCAGTGTAAAAAATATTTTACAAGCAGAAGTGCCACAAAAAGGAATTAATGAATGTTCATAAAACGTTTGGATGTTATAGTCATGAACACTATAATAGAGGCTGCTAGGAAATTAGCCATTCATGTAATTTTATAACTTGTATTGAGAGCAGAGAGTAAACAATGTACAGTAAATAAACTCTATCTATGCAATGACAAAACAAAATAGAGGGTAACAATTCAGTGAGCAGCATTCATATTAACATTGTAGGAAGCACTGGATGTGGCCATGTAATTAAAGATGATATCATACTGGATTTTCCTGAAAATAGCTGAGTTGATGCCATGAAAGCATATTACTATTGCCATCTCTTAACTTTGGAGTTCTTGACTTTGCAGTTACAGCTTTCTATGACTGTAGATTTTGAGGCATTTAAAATGTAAACTTTATGTACTGTTGAAAGCTTTTCTTTATTTGTTTTAGCTATTGCACGAGCTTTCTGCATTCCAGAAGAAACTGGGATATATTTGGTCTCAATATATATAGTATCTATTTTTCATTGTCCTAACCCAACACTTTTGCTCTAATTGCAGTAATTCTTTGCTCTTCTCAGTCTAAGAAACCTTTTCTTCTCATACCCTAGTAACAGACACAGTTAACACACTCCAGTTAATCTTCTGTAGGGCCAGCTAACCTGTTTGTCATCATTTCTTCTGTAATGGAGACTTCTGGTTGGGAACCACAGGTATCACAACAAACTCTTCCAGCTGCTGAAATTTAGCGGTCTTATGAGATTTACCCTAACATGAGAAGGTAAATCCCAGTTGCAAGCACTTACAAAAAATGATAATTGAGATGCCCTCATGCCACAAAGTGCTGATCCAGGATAGGATCATGCTGTCCATTTTAATGTCTTGAGGTATTTTTGAAAATAAATTTCATGTGACTGATTTCCTGCTATTTCTTCTGTTATGCCCCCATGCTCTTTGAATGACCTTGCCATGTAGTCCTTCTCAGCAATTTTTCTCTCCCTTCCTCCCCTCTCATTCCTATTGTAATGATCATGATTTCTATATGTGGCTGTACCTTAATGGTGACTCAGATCTCAGGATTTTCCCTTTTAGTTGGACATTCACGAAATTCAGACTATGTCACAGACCTCTGCCTTTAGCCTTATCTTACCTCCAGTGTCCTGCAACTTGAATGAGAAACTGAAAATCTGCCCTTATCCCAGCTACAACTAGTTATTAAAGCAGATTCAGTAACTTCACATATGACATTGTGGAGCTGATTCTGACTTTGCCCCTGTACATATTAAATGTAAGTAAAGGTAGAAGATAAAAGTGTGAAGCTGTGCTCTGGTAAGCCCTATTGGAAATGGATGACATATAGTCAGAACTTCACATCATTTTCTCTGCTGGCCTTCAGTGTGGATAACAAAAGAGCAGTGAGGGATCTGCTGAAATTTCCAAGAAAGCCAAAGATTGTAGCTGTTAATTCAGAGGTGGTGTTTGGCTTGGTGATGAAGATCTTACCCACATCCCAAAGGGGGATGCATACAGAGTCCTTAATCATGAGTTTAGAGTTTCTGTTGGGAGTACGGCTGCAAAGGGGCTGCCCAAGGAAAGGGTATGCTGTCAAAAAGTTTCTTCAGTAACAAATTTTTCACCTGGACCATGGTTGGGGCTCTTTGGCTGTGGTTTTTCCAATGCAAAAGCAAGAGGCTGGGTTAGGAGAAAGGAAAATATTAGAGCTTCTGCTGGAGGGGGGTGGCACAGTGGCTGTGCAAGGAAGGTTGAGGCTGCAGAAAGGTTTGTCCCCTTAGAACTTTTGTGTCTGGCCCGTGCCAAGGGGTCCTCTTCCATGGCACTTGGTCCATGCCTTGTTGCTTGTTCATTTGGCATGACTGAGGATCGATCTTTGGCAGAGGTCAGCCCATGCCTAGGGTTAGGACTGGGAGAGAGATGAATACCAGAGTTCCAGTGTGACTATGGCTGCTAAGGGACTGCCCAAGGCAGATCAAAGCTGCAGAAAGCAGCTTTTAGGCTAAGGCTCAAACTAGGTCTAGAATTAGTGTTAGGGCTTGGATTAGTTTTAGGGTTAGGAGAGTGACAAATCCTAGAGTTCCAGTTTGAATAAAGCTGCAAGGGTCTGCCCAGGAAAAAACTTGTCTGCCAAGAAGTGTTTTGTCTGGCCCATGACTGGGGGGCTTTGGCTAAGGGTCAGCACACATCTTGCATTAAAGTCCAGAGTTAGCATGTTAGGGATTTAGCGGAGACCAAGCATGGAGCTCCAGTGTAACGGGCAGGGCGGTGTGGGTGTGGGGGTGTGGGTGTGGTGTAAAAGGGCTGTCCAAGGAATGGTAGGCTGCCAAAAAAGTTTCCCCTGAGAGCTTTTTCATCTGGACCATGTCTGGGAATCCTTTTGTTTGAGTTTAACTTTGAGTGTTGGATAGAGTTAATTTCAGGAGAGAAAAAGAGCCTATAGTTCCCAGATTAGTTGAGATCTTCTGTTAAATCTTCAGTCTCTACCTTGGATGAGTGCATTGCACTGATATGATCAGAAGGGGATATTGCATTAGTGGGAGGGAACAGAGGGAAGAAAACTAATTTTGCGTACTCTTTTTTCAATGGGGATATTTGTGGTTTTTGTTTTTCCACTGGGGTTTTGTCATCTTCTAGGCATGTTGCCAGGCACTGGAAACTTTACCAGTGGTATAGCATTGCAGAACTTTGCTTCCCTATCTTTCTTTGCTTTAGTGGTTCTGTCAGCAGCTATGCAGCATTTGGTAACCCTTGGCCCATGTTACTCTTCCTCTCTTCCATTTTCCAGCTTAAAAGTTCCTGCCATATCTTCCTGTTATAACAAAAAAAGTGGAGAAGTAGAAGTAACTATTTTTATTTTAGTGGATTTCTATGTAGCAAAGCACAGGTAGACACAAAGCAGAGCCAGGTAAATGGAGCTTTGACATTTAGACAGAGATCAGCAGTGCATTGCACCCTGGAGGACAGAGGGCTTCTGAGCAAAGGTGGTGATGGAGCCAGTTAACACCATCAACTTCTGTTGAACTCATGACTCCATTTTAATTCAGGCTGGACTGAATGGGGGGGCAGGAGTGAGCGTAGGTGACATGATCTCTGTTTCTTAAAGAATTTGCCCTTCAGGTATAACCACCAACATTCAGCTTGATGAAGATTCATCCTGTCCTTTGCTGGAAGAAAAGGATCATAGGATAGGAGTATGGGTCTCAGCAGTGATACTGTCACAGTCAGGGAACATCCCATGACAAAGCCTGCTATGATCTATAATGATGATTCTGTGATCTAAAACCTGCCAGTGGAATTGATGGCCAATAGAGATCGGATTAATATGCTTTGAATAACCACAACAAATCTCACTGGTATTCTAGTATTGGGCATCTGGACCAAGTAAGGACTGTATTTGTTATGGACCTACATCAAGGTCATCTTTTCTGTCCCCAAAGTCCTCCTATATATGGTGGCCAGAAGTGACCTGGAAGTAGCCTGGAGTTTTTAATGAAATGGTTCCTGAGAGCTATGAATGATGGTGGAAACAAGGGATTTTGAGGAAGCTGCTAGAAACAATCCCCCAAAAGCAGATCTGGCATCCATCAGTTAGGGTGTTGGACGCAGTGCTGGCCAAGAAAGCACGTCCCTGGGTGTCACTGACAGAAGAGCACTATTGCTGTGCTGACCAGACAGCTCCTGCTAGAAATGGAAACTTATCCCCAGGTCTGACTGTGCTTATTTGTGCCACACCTAATCTACTGATCCCACATTTACAGTTGTGACCCAAAGTGATCTGGCTGCTAGCTGAAGCTCAGAGTGAAACTGTGTATGTTCCACCACCTTCTCCTGAACTGCCTAGTGCCAATATAGCACACTGAAGTCAGAGAAAGTGCTGGTTAAGTAACTTGTGCAATGGATAGTCCTTGATGTTTTAGTTCTGTTTTTCCAAGCGTTCTGTTTCAACACCTTCATCTATCTTTGAGCTATAAAACACAAATAGATTTACTAAGGATTGGGTGTTGTTTTGGTCTGACCTTCCTATCCCGCAGAACAATATCTCATGGTGAGCAATTACTTTGATTCATTATTACTCTTTAGAGTACTTTTTCCTCTAGGATACACACTTTTGGATGAAGTAAAATATGAAGCCTTTTGAAGCATAAGTTCAATCACTAGAAATTGAAATAAGCCCTTCATGCTTTATAAAAGGAATTTAAACTTCCATTTATAATGGAAATAGTACTTTAAATTCAGATGTGCTTTTGTTAAAAAAAGTGAATAACAAATTAAATTACTTGCTTTGAGGTTAAGGGGTTATTTTTTCACAACCAGCATTGCTTTTGGTACTATGTGATTATTATTGCAAACCCAATGACTTTGAACTAAGAATCCCATATTCAAATGCTATTAAAAGTAATTTTCATTATATTTTTCTGAAACATTTTAATCAGATCGTGTAAGTCAGGCAAATAAGGTAATATACAATATGTGTCCACTTTTCACTCTCCATAATAATTGCTTCAGTTACAGTTACCTTCTCAAATACTGTTGCTCTAATTATCTTATTTTGCAAGTCAGGATCTTTTTAACTGCTAAGTTTATTGGGAGTCAGAACCTACATATTATATATCCTCCATATAGCCTTTAATGGTAAATTCATATTGATTTAAATGAAGTTTTTCCAACCTAATAAAAATAAACATATCATTTGAAATATTTTGAAGTCAAAGGAACAGATACATATGCCTAAATACAATATCCACTTATGTATTTTTTTCCAAAATTGTGGTCTATATTGTAGACATGATTTTACATACACAAGTGTAATACTATTTTAAATTGTATTTCCCAAATAAACCAACAATTTCCTCTTGTTGCATACTTTGTATTACTGCTCATGTTTTCAGCTTTAGCAGTTTGAGTTACTAGCAGTGTATGTATGAATACTGGGATATGTAAAGACTATATTTTTTACTATTCTGATCATAAAATTCAACCCTGCTAACACTGCATTGGAAGCTCTTTTGGCTTTGATACAAAATAAAATCCTTTTGAAAGGATGCTATCCTCTTAACCCATGAATAAAGGAGGCAGAAAATTAAACACCTCTTCTTATACACTCTTATGAGAATCAGTCACTTTGGACATTACTAAGTGATATCTTATAGTTCAAGGAGAAAAAAAACAGATTTTTTTCAGATCATATAGTTTGTTAGTTTTCAGATGTTATTCTCAGAGCAGGTGTATTTAGACATTTCAGAAAGCTTCTAATTCAGTTTTTAGGGCAAACAAATTTTCTTTGGGACTTGAATAGAGTTGAACTTGTACTCAGTCCTCTGATTCCTTTGACAAGAACCTCAGTCACAGCTTTGAACATTTATTCATTACTTAGTTTTTTACCTAAGTCTAATTAATGAATTAATTTAATTAATTAGTTGAATTAATGAACACATTTAACTAATTAAAATTATTACTAACACATCCCGGCTTTCTAATGAGATTCCTTTCCTTGCCAAATATGTATCAAGGCCTATTTTATCCAAATCATCTTCAAATCAGAGGACAGGAATGCAGTCTGGAATATCTGGATTTCATTTTCTTTTGTTAACAAAGCAGATTCAGTGTGGGTTAGCGCCGTCTGTATTTGCCTCTTTTTATTTCCTCTTTATTCATACAAAACCATTTTTCATTCCTCATGCTTACTCAGCCAAGGTGTCACCCAATGTTCTCATTTATTTCCTCCATTCTTCTTGATGATTACAAGCCTTATAGATACTAGAGTAGTTTGTTGATGACTCCGTCTGTACTTTTCACTAGTAATTGACAAATCAGGTAGTTAACCGAATAGACAACTTATGTGTGGTGCGATACATTAATTTATCTTAAAAGTTTGCATGATAGGTTTAGCTATGATTAATTTAAAAGGAATTCTCCTACGAGTATATGGCCTATTTCTGATAACTATTTATCACCATTTGCTTCAAATAAGGGGTGGAGCTAATCTTGGAGAGAGCTTTCTGTGTTTGTTGGATGGAAGCTGAATGCCACCCAGCTGAAAATGCTGACTCATCTCAGTCTTATTTCCATTTAATTTACAGTTGGCACAAAGCAGCAAAAATGCTAACTAGCACCTTCAGAGGAGCAAACTAAAACTATTGCTTGAACAAGTCCTTGTAAACTACAGGGTTTAGTGACAGAGGAAAAATATGTTTTAAAAGCCATAAATAGTAGATTTTCACAGAACATTGAGATGTTTGCAGTGACTTGAGGGACATATTGGTTTTGTTTGTCTAACAGCAGCAGAGCTGAGAAAATTGCCAGTAACTCATCTGAGATATTGATGTGGCAGTGGAATGGGGAAGGCTGTGGGGTGGTTTACATCTTGGAACCTGAGAGCCCTTCTGCAGTTTCGGGGATCTTTTGACTTTGAAGGTGTCAGGATGTTAGCACATACCTGCACCTCTACATAGTTCAAGTGGCATCAATGGACTTGCCATCAATTTCTGCCACAGTAGCCCTGGCAGAATTTCTTGGTGAATTTTTCCTGGGACAAGACCAGTCTGTCACTTCTGAATTCTCATTCCCTTGAAATCAGTAGGACTCTCCATCAGCAGTAAAATCCAGATTTCACTGAAATGTGTAAGCAATGTTTTCCAGCAATATATTTGTTGCGTAGTTCTTGTTGGCTTTTTTTCCCCCGTGCTATTGGAATTTAATTAGCATAGCACAGATTATCTTTTAGCAAATATGCAGCATGTTTATAAAAGCTAAATTGTCTTCCTGGTATGTTTCACTGATTGGTAAAATTAATGTATTTTATTTGTTCAGATGGTTTTTTGGCCCAATCAAACGAGCAGATGCCGAGAGACAACTGTCATACCCTGGAAACGAGGCAGGAGCCTTCCTAATCCGAGAAAGCGAAAGTCTAAAAGGCGAATACTCACTTTCAGGTATATTCTAGTTTTCCATCTTAAGCAATGTTTTAAAAATTTCTCAGGTGATCTGGACTTTTTCATTTTTGCAAACGGTAAACTCTAGGCATGAAAATGAAATTAAGTTCATAATAATATTTCATTCCCAGGAGATATATAAAGAAAACTTGGCAAGAGTCATTTGAGTTTTTACTAACATTTATTTTATAGGCTTTGTTTACTAGTATGGTCAGAACAGAAGTTATGCTTAGTACTTCCAGTGGGCCAGCTGCCTTAGAATAGAAACTATTTTCATGATTAAAATGCCAAAAAATACATTACAGTTGTACACTACTGTTCTGATTAGTACACAAAATAAAAATTAAACCATGTTGGCAGATATCTGGAGTTTAAGAAAATGAGATTTCTGCTAGAGCACACCCTTAGGTTTGTATTTATTTGTTTTCAGGGGCAAAATGATAGGAAGATCTTCAAAGCTGTAGTTTAGAATCAGTCATATTTCATTGAAAAGGTAGTTGTAAACATCAATAAAAAGTTAGATTTATGATGATGATGGGTTTTGAAATTTATTTGAAGTCTTTTGTTTGAATCCGAAAGACCATCAAATAGGACACTTATTTGATAATAATTTTACTTATTTACATATATGTATGTGTCATCTTTTTCATGTCATAGATATTTGCCATATTAGATAGTAAATATGGTGGTTCATTGGTTGTTTTCCATGAACATTTTCTATCAAACTTGTCATACAAGTGTGAGTCAAGAATATATT
Organism: Harpia harpyja; assembly: GCF_026419915.1. Lineage (NCBI taxonomy): Eukaryota > Metazoa > Chordata > Aves > Accipitriformes > Accipitridae > Harpia > Harpia harpyja. The sequence continues at coordinate 9,199,585 of NC_068942.1, read as the reverse complement.
GTTGTCCCTGAGACAACAGGGCTATATGCTCAAACTTCCTAATGTCTTCTACCTATATAATTCCATATGCCCGTAAAGACTCGTGATGTTTGTGAATAAACTGTAAGTTGTCACGTGCAGAATTATGTCAGTAAAATGAGACGCACTTTGTGCATAACCAGATTCTTTCATACTGACTCCTCTTCTGCCTGGATGTTTATGTGTCAGTCACCTTCTGAGCATTACACAGAAACACATTAAGCTGCTTAAGGAACTTCTGACATATTCTTGGTTTCTCTTTCCAAATCATAAGGAAGAGGTATATACCTGCAACTCTTGTGGTGATGGGAGGGTTGCTTTTTATTGCCAAGACAAAGAAATATATGTTGCCCATGGAGTGAAATACAGGAAAGTTTATGAAATAAATATGGTATTTACAGTTCTGGGAGAGTTCATTCAGTAGTCTTCAGTTTGCCCTCAAGGAAGTTTGTTCTTGCCAAGAAGCGCTGATAAGAAAGCTAACATCAGCAAGAAATCAGACTGCTCCTGAACTGTGGCAGAACCGACCCGTGCATGCACCCTTTTATTCAAAGACTGTATTATAGCCGCAGACCTTTCAAAATGCCTTCCCTCTATATGCCAACTTATCCCTGTCTTACATGGTTTCAGCTTCCTTCAGGTGTTCTTCATCAGTAAACTGATTTCATCCAAGGACTGGGCTAGACCGATAACAGCATGGTGTTATGCAGGGAAAGATAGATAGGCCTGTATTATCTGCTTAATGCTGGCACTTGAATACATGACACCTTACTAAAAATCAATGAAAAATCTTGTGCTTGTGCACCTAGGAGTGGAAATGCAATTTCTTTTTATTATTCTCCAACTGTAACCTTCTAGGAGAGATTGGAAATCTTAATTCTTTACCCTGCATTCTGACTACTTCTCTAACAGGACGGGAGCAGTACCTTATTTAAGCTATGAAGTACTGCAGAGAAAAATGCAAGAGAATGAAAATAAGTATTAGGCCAGCATTTGTGGTAGGATGAGATCATCCTTTGATGCTGCTTTTTAATTTTTTCCTTACAAATCACGGATGGAAACTATATCTGATTTAGTGTATTTGATTCAATTATAAAAGCTTGTGGTAGATATTTTTCAGGTTTCTGTATAAGCTTATTTGGGAACAGGAGATTTGATGACAGCTGATAACAGCAAGATATGAAACCATCAGTGTGAATTTCTTCCATGCTGGTTGGTTTGATGAAGGAAGAGTGGTGCTGAAGGACATAATATACGCAGAGGCAAGGCTCCAGCTACAGGAGCCAGCACTCCTTCTTGCACAAACACGGGTTGTCCTCTGAGCATATATGCGTGTATATACGTGTCATCTCAGATTTATTAAACATTTGTGCTCTTTTAGGCAAAGAAAGAGAATAAACTCTCCAGCAGTCTGTAGAGAGTGGGTATTAATGACATGATTTACCAGTGCTGCTAGATCTTTTAGCAGCTTCCCAGACTTGAACGTAATTTAGCCTCGACATGCTACTTCATCCTGAAGAGCTAAATGTTATTTGCTGCTTACTGAATAGGCTTGACTGAATGGCGACTATTTCTGTTGTCCAAGCTTTTTTGCTTCCAACCTAATAGTATACATAATGGTCTAGATATTGTATGTCCATAATCTCATTACTTATGCCTACTTTTGGGAGAGCTAGTGTATTCTAAAGCAAAGGATGAAGTGGATTTTACTGTGGGGAGTATTAACTGGAGGGAAGGTTGTTTAGTCCACCAGATGCTAGGGAGAAGCTAGTTTTTCTGACTCTCTCCTCTTTGTGCCGTCAGAAGAAGTTATGAGACAGCCAAAGCTGAGGCAGAAAAGCAGTGTTTTCTCGAGGAATAGTAGTTCAGAACTATTTCTTTTAAAAGGTTTGGAATAGCTTCTATCTTCGTGGTAGCTGATACACTGACAGGGGAGAAGTCACAACCTGATATTTTGGAATATGTCCCTAATTTCTGTAGGACTGGTTAGGTTTGCTCTGCCTTCTATTGCTGTTCTGGTTTCATTCCAGAGTAGATGATAATGACTAGAAAAGTGACAACCTGGCTTTCAAAATTAAGGTCTTTAAGAAAATATTGTAATTCTCTGTCCAGCTTAACATTTAAGCGTAATAAAGCTGAAAAGGAAAAGAACTAGAAAAGAAGGAGAGATTTTTACCCAAGCACCCATAAACTGATTTTATGAATTTCGTGCTTGATTTCATACTCAAATGGGCAATGTATAAGAGACTTAATGTTAATGAGGGAGACAAATGGATCTCCTTAGAAAAAAAAAAGAAAAAGAAATAAACCCTACCTTTCATTTAAATGACACTTTTCACTTCTAACTTGCCTTGATGGGAAAACTCACAATTTGTAAGATTTAGATGATAAATGACTATTTAAATTAAAACCAAAAAGTCATGTTTGGGAAGGTTTTTTTCAGCTGTGAATGGTTAAATGGAAAGCTCATCAAACCAGATAGGCCACTGAGATGTGTTGTTATCATTTTAAAGTGTTTGACATTTTAAAAATAGGTTTTCCCATTTTAAAAATGCACATGTTGTCGACAGATTTTTATGTTGATGACTCCAGCATCTGGTGTGAAACGTATTAAATTTTAAACATGTTGGTGCCATCTTAGACATTGCCTCTTTTTAATTAAAAGCCATAATTTAGATGTGCTCAGCTTAATTGAGTGTCATTGCCAATGATAGCAGGAGGCGCTCTACTTCCCCCCTCACTGAATAACGGTATCTGAAAGACTGATTGCATTAAATGACAATGTAAATGGTTTGTGTTTTCCTCCATTTTTTTCCATGCTCCTAAAAAAGATTGTGTGGTTTCCTCTAGGCCAGTTTGACTTTCAGCATAGGGAAAAATAGGTAATTGTTTAAGGCAGCAGACTGATAGGAGTGGCAGAATCATGGCCATAGCAGGAGAACGATTTTGGATCAGCCCCTGCACCCATTCTGTGCTGGTGAGGGTGATCTCATAAGCCACTCTCCTCCCACATGCACCCTGGGCATGGAGACCAAGCACAGCTCCTGCCGGCAGCGCTGCACTGCCGGCGCTGGGGGAGGACTGCTGACAGGAGAGATGCTGGGACGCTGGCGATAATGGTGCCTTGGTGTCTCCGTGATTCATCTGGTGAAGGTCTTGACTCTGTGGACGCCACCATAAATTTTGCTGGAAGGAGCAGTAAATTATTTTGTTCTCGTCCTTGGGGTGGCAAAATCTACTTCTGCATGGCCCAGCCTTATGAAGGTGGGAAGCAGGGAGAGGAGAATGCTTCCGTTAAACTGAAACCATGACGAGATCTGATGGGGAGCTATGATTCTTTTGGGAGGGGCAAGTTGAGGAGAAAACCACTGCAGTCTTCAAAGCCAGCTGCTGTCAAGCTGCATGAAGCTGAAGTTGTGATCCTGTCCTGTTTAGCAGTCTGGCATGGACGCAGGGATGACTGGAAGCACCGAGGGGGTTACGGCTAGCTCTTCCCTGAGTGACATGTGCTCCGTGTCGTGTTGGGCAGAGGAGCCGCAACATGCCGCAGCGCCGTCAGTGTGTGGTGCAGGACTTGTACAGCCAGACTCAGCCCTGGGATACAAGTAAACAGCCCCCCATCAAATACTGCACTAATCTCAGCTGCTTATCATGAGAAGAGATGGTATCAGTGCAGAAATTTCTCCAGCTTCTCCACACACATCACTGCCTGACCTGGATACTGCCAGTCGTAAGGCTTCATACAAGGCTCATTTAAGAAATTAGAGCACATCCTTCAAACCGACTCTTGCATTAACATTAGCTGCTTCACAAGTAATAATTATAATACTGCTAATAAATAAAGAAGGTAGTCAAACTACTATCACTTGTGATATACAACCAAGACTGGGTTAACATAGTCATCCTGCTGGCCTTTTATTCAATGCATCATAAATAGCAATTCATTTGGCCAGATGCACTTTCCTGTGACCATTGGAAAAGCCATTGCATTTTCAGTCTGTTGTTATTGAATTAGTCTTTCCTTTGTTTTGCTTCAACCCCATTTCCAAATGACACATCACAAAAATATACATGCATTTTATAATTGAAAAATACTAATTACAGGTGTTAAATTAAAAAGAAATGGCATCTGAAAAGTGTGATGTAATTATCTTTTATACTCTGGAGTTATATTTACAAATATTCTCATTTCTGGTCCTCATGCAGAATTATAAGTTCTCAGGTCTCTAAAAATAGTACCTGTGGCAGATATAAAAGCCCCTCTTATTTTCAACAGCTCCTCTATGCCCTCTGGTGGCCTAGGATGACAATCGCACAATACAGTAGAAAAATATTTGATCCTACATGCTAGTACTTAAGGAAGGAGAAGTTTTCCTTTTTAACTTAATCACTTAAATGGTGAGAGAAATTATACTTTATATCATCTTTGTTAATTGCATGCAACCAATAATTTGCTATAATTTTTTCTACATACAATGTGTAACTGTGTATTCTTCTGTTATAACCAAAGGGATTGCCAAAATTCGTGCAGTGTTACAGTGTCAAGATTCTATCAGCTATAATATCTCCAGAGGAGAGCAATAACGATTTTTTCGATAATTAGATTTCCAAATGTACCAGACTGAGACTGTTTCTGAGATTGAAAAATATTTCCATTAAATTATTTAAGTAAGACTACCCACTAGTCCACATGACCAAATTGAATATGTTTGCTGGAATTTTGGCTACTAAAAGGTGCACTGTGGAGTCAAACAGCAGAAAGCCTTTTCCCTATGCCTCCCTTTTGCTTTTCAGAATTTTGTCATGCATGTGGGGCCTGAGAAGGGGACAATGGTAATCTCCCACATTGATGGGTGTGGAAGGAGCCACCTGGCCCATTGGGAAGGTGTGATGTTGGGTGATGAGGACCAGGATGGCAACTGGTGCATCCTCCTCCCCTTGAGAGCTCTTTCTCCACTCATCATCACAAAGCACTGTGTTGTGTCATTAAATGCAGGGTGGGATACCCTTCTGATTTTTCCCCCCTTTTTTTGCTTATTGCTACTTGTCTTTTTCCAAAATGTGGTGCTTCACATTTAGTCCTGCTCCAGTGTTTCTCCTTCTGGACATTCCCCAGACTCACTAGATAATTCCCATTCTCCTTCTTGGCTCAATTCTCAATCTCACTGGCCCCCACCCTAACTGGGCAGTCTGTGTCTCTTCACCTTGCTTCCACACCAGTTCTAACAGGTGGCAACCCCCCCCCCCGCCCCCGTCCACACTTTAAAATACTTGTCTCTCACTTAATCTCATTACAGCTTGGTACCATTCCTTGAGCTCTAATCATTTTTCCACCTGAAATTCCTAGGATCAGAAAACCTCCTTCCACTGGTGCATGTATCTTCTGTTTGAGGTGCAGAAAATTTATCCTACTACTTAAACATCTTCCCTCTTAAGTTATGCTTTATATGGTCAGGATTCCTTATTACCAGCTAGGTTCATTGTGGAGCACTGTTAATATTAGAGCAAACAGCTGTGGCATTGATAGGAGCTCAGTTACCCTTCACCATGTAACATAAACGTCCCATTGCCCATTGGAAAGAGACAGTGATATCTCAGTCATGGAGTGTCCTGCTAAATGACACCCTACATAAGCTACTAAATCCCTTTCCAGCTCTTCAGAACTACCCCCTCTGCTGACGTTCAGCCTACCTTGCTACTACTGATATTCCTTTATAAAGGAGATCTCTAAGCTAGTGGTCTCCAAACTTTTTTGATTGTGTACCCCTATCGTTAAAAGTTTTTGAGCATTAACCCCTGATATGTTTATTTATTTATTTATTTGTAGATTATATCCTTGTGCTACTGTACTGATAGATTATGTACATTATAGAACATACACCCCCAAAAAAAGAAATTAAAAAAGGATGAGATAAAGATTAAATAAACTGTATTTTTAAAATATTTATTTTATTTTATTTATTAATGGTACAAAAAATAATTTTTCCCCACACCCCAGTGGATTGTCTCGCACACTCTCTGGGTTGCATGCACTCTGCTTTGGAGACCACCGCACTAAGCCAGGTATGACAGAGACATCAGAAAAGGCAACTACAAGCCTAATATTCCTTTAAATAATGCACTAGGTGAGTGACAGTGCATTTTTTGTCCATCTCTGGACTACTGCTGGTCCAGGTCTAGCCCTGGCATGCAGTGGCCCAGCCTTCTTTCTCACACCTCTAGAGAGTGCTCTGGTGGTCACAGGGAAGGACACTATGGGTGTCATGACATATGGGTAAATAACCTGCAGGAGTGAGGAGAGAAAAGTCTTGTTGATTAGGAAACAACAGATTAAAATAAAATGCATTTCAATGGAAAGGGAGTCATCAGCTACTCAAAACAGAGCATTATTGGCCTGATTTTTACATATTCCAAACATGCACAAAACTCAATAAAACCCATGGAAGATGTGAGTGCTTTTCAGAGAATCATGGCCATGTTGATGGTGTATCTGCTTGCTCTAAAATGTTTGCCAGCCCAGCAGCTGCTATTTGGAATGTTAACATTGATAAATGAAATATTAAAAACTGATTAAATAATTACTGTGAATTAGATGCTCCTTGCTGGTTTTGGTGTTCTAAAGGGTGGAAAATATGAGCTGCCTCACAGAAGAAGTATTTATGTATTTTGCATCAGTTCTTATGGTGCAAGCAAGAATCTCTGGACCTGAATGGTTGAAGACTGGTAGACTAGATATGTTAAGCTCTCTAAACAGTGGGCTTTGGTTTGAAAGAGATTTTTTATAGTTGTCATCTTTGAAACTAAAATAATTTATTTTAAGGTCCTCATAAATGCATTTAGGAACCTTATGATGGTTTGACCATAAGCTACACTGTACCACTGCTATAATTCCTGGAAACTTAATATGTTTAAACTTTCTTAGTTTTTGATGGTGTATCTGTGAAGCACTACAGGATCAGAAAGCTGGATGAAGGAGGCTTTTTCCTAAGCAGAGGCAAAACTTTCAAAACTCTGAATGAGTTTGTTGACTATTACAGTAAGAACAGTCATGGCCTCTGCGTGGTGCTCAGAAAGCCATGCCTGAAGGTAAGAGTGGATGCTACACTGTGCAACGTATTTTTTGTAAGCTAACTCATCAGATATCAGTCAGAAGGTGTTAACCCCATATCTGCTTCTACCATTTCAAAATGTTGATGATCTGCTTATTTTCAGGAAGTTCTGGGTAGCACTACAGTTTCGTTCTTGAAGCTGACATGTTAGTAATAAAATACCATGCCATTTTGAACAAATCAGCATGTGGCTGGAGGAGAAAAGATGCCAAATCATGATTTATGAATAGCTTTTTATAAATGTATATGGAGATGAAATCTCCAGCTTCATAACTCTAGCTGTCCATAAGTAATTACTGAGACAAAACCACAAGGTTAAGGCAAGCAATATGTTAGTGTTCAAAAAGGGGATGCTAGTGTTGCTAGAGGGATGATTTCTAATTTTTACTTTTAATGGCAGGATATTTTCTTTAGAGTATTTCTTATTTCTAACAAAAAGTACCCAGGATGTGGGCTGTATTTTATGTTCTCAGCTCACTTTCTCATGTATATGTACTCTAAGGAAACATTATTTACCTCAGTTGCAACTTTACATAGCATAGTTAACAATGACTTGTATATGCTGTTGAAAAAACATTAGAATTCTCAATTACTGTATTATTTCTTTTCTTTTACCAGGTACAAATTCCAACTACATTTGATTTGTCCTATAAAACTGTCGATCAGTGGGAGATAGACCGACAATCTCTGAAATTTTTGAAAAAATTAGGATCTGGTCAGTTTGGTGAGGTATGGGAAGGACTGTGGAATAATACCACTCCGGTGGCAATCAAAACATTAAAACCAGGTATGTGAATTACTCTTAAATGCTAGTAATGTGAAATGTTAGCAAGGGTGCTCCTTTATTTTTTAAATGCTACTGAAAAGAGAGCCTATCCATATGTATAACCATTCTTAAAATCCATGCACTTAAACACAAAGGTTAGTAAAGCTCAAGGTCCAGATATTTGGCATTTTGAATTAGAATTTTATACAGTCTTCTGTTTCGATGTGAGCTGAACTCATTCAACATCTTTATTACATGAAAAGGCAACCCCAGCAAAGCCATCTCTTTTGTACAATACAGCTTGTATGGAGTTGAATGACTAAATTTCATCTGTAAGTGAGGAAATCTGTTTACTACTGGTTTGTCATCTGTAGAATTTCTTCTAGTGATTAGATGCTATATTATAATGATTTCTTTGGTAATATAGAAAATGTACAATGTTAAGTTTGTATTTAAGAAGTGCTTTAATCTTAATATTGATTGAATAAAATTTCTCAAAGATTTGATACACAACATTAATACCCAATATTTGCGTATAATATAGGCTTGTTACTAATACAGATTTTAACATTTTTCTTAATTATTTTTCATTAACTTGAAGTAATTTGTGCATTTTAAATTGACGAAATATCTGCCAGCAGATGGCAAGAACCACATAGATAAGAAAGGTAGCCTGGACGATATATGTGTTTTTTAAAAAGAGATAGCAATATAATGAGTTGTGTTTAATTGAAAAAGCTTGTGTTGGGCATTAATGATCATGTTTCAGGAAGCAGAAGAGATTCAGATCTTTGATTCAGAATAACAACAATATGCTTGAGGCCTGCTTCAATGGTGTCCTGAACAGGGAGGAATTTAAGTGTGTGTTTTACAGCTATCTTCTATCAGGATATTGTTTGTGTTTTGGGACTTGCAAATTGAAAGCAAATAAGCACCTTTTTTTCTCTGCTTAACTGAAATTAGAAAAACTGCTCAGACTGAAGGCCTTCTATAAGTCATGTGAAAGACAGCATACTTTTTTCAGTGAACTGGTGCATCTCCCTAGTGACTCAGTAAACCATCTTGAAATCTCTTTGTCCGTTTCCCTTTCCTAAGACGGTATCCACTAAGCCTATATCATTTGTGACAGGGATCCGTATGCCTATTTTTATTGAATTCTGAAACCGCAAATCTGAAACCAGTGTTTTTCTCCTTGTGTCTGACCTGAATTTTTCATTCTGCAGTACAAGCCCGATACCTCTTGTCTTATACACCATGACTAAAGAGTACCTGTTGTTTTCTTCCTCTTTACAGCAGTGTTGCACGTACTGGAAAACTATTATCAAGTTCCTCTTTGGTCTTCTCTGCTTTAGGTTAAACAGCTCAACCAGATTCTTCATGCAGCTCAGATGTTTTAGATATCCCATTGTTTTCAGAAGATCTTTACTAGGCTGTTTCGAGGTGGTAAACATATTTTTTCCACATAAGATGCTAAAAGGAAGAACAAGTCTAGATGTGTAAAGAGAGGGATTTGCTTCACATTCCTGACATGTTAGACCTCTGTTTAAACAGTCCAATATGATGCTTGCCTTTCTTCTCCATAAGACAAGAACCTAATTTGTCCATCTGAGTTTACTTTCCTTTAATGATTTAATGCGACATCTGGACAAGTCTGTTTTATTGCAGAAGACTGAAGGGTCCTTACTAAAGTGTTACATCTCTTAAATGATATTTAAAGAAGGAAATAAATGAAGCTGGAATGATGAACAAGACTAAGCTATCCTAAATTTTTGTGATATTTTCTTTTAGAAATTGTCTTTTTCTTTCCCCTTCAAGAAAATATGTGGCAATTAGCACTCTAGGAAAAGACTTGTTTCTCATCAAACAAAATAATTAGATTTTGAACAAATTGCAATGCATACATTTCTACTTATTTTCTTTAGCGGAAAAGTGGAGCTGACATTTATCTGGTATTGCATATGCAAAAATGGGAAGCTATCTTAATCATATTTCAACTCCTTCTCTTAATAACTCATTTCAAAACTCTAATTCAGCTTTTCCTTCCATATAATGGGGACAATACATATTATCAGTTCTCTGTGAAACAAAATTCTATTATTTTAATAATGGATTGAATTAGAATGACAAGACTACCCAGAAATATGTGAAATACTAGTGGCAAGTTCGAGCTGCAATTTGCCTTCTTTTTTTTTCTTTTCTTTTTTTTCTTTTTGATGCTGATCAGCTGAATGACTGCTACTAATACTCCACCTGAAGAAAAGGAGGAGTGAGTTAATTTTATATCTGAAACAGATTTTGATGTCTTTAAGACTGATCTGTGGAGATCCATTCTTTGACTGTTGTTCAATTCAGTATCCTTTCAATGTCTTGCTGATAAAGCACACAGAGAACACAATACTTCTAGAGCACTGTGAACAGGAAAAGAAGTTTTTTGGGAGTTTTGTAATAATAGGCTATCCTAGGAACACACTTACAGAAGACTATAAAACAATAAAAAATGATCGCATAAACTTCTTCAATAGGTTTGTTAGCTAAAAATTAAATTTTACACTGGAATAAACATAATATTCACTGCAAACTTGCTGTTATTTACAGACTATCACAGTATAGTGGAAGAAACCCCTTCAACTGTGATACTTTTTGTAGTATCATAGTTTGGCTGGGAAAAGAGGCTTGATTAATCAATACTTTTTCCATCTCTGTTTTTTTCACTCTTGTCTGACTCCTGTTAAGGTCAACAGTAGTAGTCTCATTGATTTCACAGTGGGTTATATTGAGTTAGGGCAGGCACAAGCCCCACCGGGATGCGATGCTTGGATAGCAGAGAGTTTCTGGTCTAATACTGTGATAAGGAAGTTGTGCATTGCACTTAGTGATGCTCAGAAGGAAGACTTTGATTCTCAAAGCTATCTTGATAGATTATATAGGTAAAACTTAATCTCTTATCAGTGTACTTTGTGAACTATCTCATTCTACAAAAACAGTTCAGTCTCAAATGGAAGCATTTAACCTCGTAGTATACTTCTCTAGGGAATTATCCTCTTCTACACAATGTTTTTCACCATTTGGAGTGCCATACTGTAATCAGTTAGCACACTGGTTTTCCATAGTTTGCTCTCATCATTATTCATGAGGAATAACATTTCAATAATTAAAGAAAAACCCCAATACCCTCACCCTAATCTGAGTAATAAATGCTTAGCTTGGTATTAATAAAATTACAGCAAAGGCTAGGTCTGCTAGTTTAATTCATCATAATATAAAGATGATAAATGAATGGAAAACATAGTAGTCCATGAGTAATCAAGAAAAACAGCATATTATATGTTGATGATTGAAGCTTCCAATATTCACATAGGCGGTATTTCAGACTTCAAGTATAACACTCTAAAACGATCTTCTCCTATTGCTTGGCTCAAAGATCTAAATCAGTTTTCTTTACACTGGGGGAGGAGGGAGCGTATTTTAAACCAGCTAAGCTGCTTTACAGTGTAGACCCATGGGAGAAGAAAGTCATCAGAACAGCAGAGTATGATAAACTGGAAGTGATCTGGCAAATATAGGAGATTGAGATGGAGAGGGTTCTGTTAAAATGGCTTTACCACCAGAGAAATTGTGACATGGAACCATGCTCTCATTTCCAAGCAGGGGCAGGATAATCAAGTAAGGTGATCACACAGCAAACAATATAGAAGATCAAAATACAATCAGTATGTCGTAGATCTATAGGCCTGAAGGCCAGAAGGGTTTTCTGCCAGTTTGAGTTTTTCTGTTGAGTGTTATTTTGCAGTGTACATCTGTCCTAGATCATCTATAGTCTGAATACTTTGCTGTTATATGCCATTACATTTCAACCCTCTGCTGAGACAGAGTATTTACATTTAATCAAAATACAGCTTGTTATTGACTAGATAATAACTAGAAGTCTTCTAGTCCTGAGATGGAGTCACAGAGAGAAGTTGCCTCTGCTATCTTTGACAGTTTGTATCAATGGAGTATCACTATGCCTGTAAGAATGTGGGCCTGATTTCTTATCTGGATTTATCTGATGTCTTCTCTTTAACTCTTGTTATGTCTTCTTGTAATAAAATAAAAGTCTCCTCATATGCATTATTTTTTCTTTCCATTCTGGAGGTACATACAGAGCAAGTTAAACCAATTTTCAATTGTCTTTAGAAAGGCTGAATATAGTTTCTTGTTACATGGTACTCTCCTCATTTCTCAAATAGTTTTTCTAGACTTACACTAATTTCTAGCTATTGCTGCTAAAAGGCTTAAAATGATCGTGTCTAGGTACATGACCTTCTAACCTGTAGGAAAAATTAAACTCCCAGAGTTCTGGTGAGATGGCAGTGATGGATTTTTCCCAGAGCCAGTTCTCACTTGATGCAAATGTGTGATTCCTGACTTGTGAGTAATTAGGGTATTTGGAAATCTGTTTCCACTCTGATTTCAAGCAAGAGCCAAATTTTCAGATATTGCACACAAACTGGAAATTTCACAAGTGTTTCTTTTAGAAACATTGATGCGTAGCATACTAGCTACATTTTTCCTATTTTTAAGCATCTAACATCTTCAATATACCAGACTTTTTTAATAATTAGTGGGAAGAAATAAGCACTTACATGTCAGATAAATCATACTACAGACTAGAAATGTACATTACAATGAGAGAATAACATGCTACTAAAGCATGTTTCTTTCCATTGATTGTAAAGTCTGGACAACTAACTCAGATCTAAGTGCCTGAATAATTGCCTACAGTTGGAGGAGGTGAATTCAGCTACCAGCAGTGTTCTGTAATTCCACAGAATTTACAACAGTAACAAAACTGAGGAAAATGTCAAGCTGGTGCAGCCTATGAGATCTTGAATTGGTCCGCCTGGGAGCCCTCTGACCAAGAAATTCAGAAGGATTGGGGTTCTTAAGGAGACCATAGGAAATGTCCATCTTCTGATGAAGCTGGTGGGGTGTCACCCTCTGCTTTTATGATTATGGAGTATCTAGTTTAACCAGCTTCAGAGTCTGGGGTTTGCAGTCCACTCTCTATGGACAACAGGGCTCCAGACACAGCCCTTATGGACTGTAAGGGAGATTTTGCAGGAAAAAGAACTCAACCAGAGATGTTTTCACATTTAATGAACCATCCTTTTTCAATGAATTCCTGTTTCTGCTAGCAGTTTGTTGTCCATCGCTAAACAGAATGTTCAATACTTCACTATCAAAGACATCATAAGATGAAATCTGTTGATCCAGAACCATTTTTTTTTTTCCCAGACTCTTTGGAGACTTTTTTCAGAGCCAGTTGTGGATTATGAAGGCCTTCAAAATGTCAGAATGATTAGTCTGTGATCCTTATATTTATACAAGATTTCTATTAACTTGCAGGAAAGTCACAAGACTCATAATTAAACTAGAGTCTTTTGGTGTGGTGGGTTGACCCTGGCTGGATGCCGGGTGCCCACCAAAGCCACTCTATTAGTCCCCCCCTCAGCTGGACAGGGGAGAGAAAATATAATGAAAGGTTCCTGGGTCGAGATAAGGACAGGGAGAGATCATTCACCAATTACCATCACAGGCAAAACAGACTCGAGTTGGGGATTTAATTAATTTCTTACCAATCAAATCAGAGTAGGATAATGAGAAATAAAACCAAATCTTGAAATACCTTCCCCCCACCCCTCCCTTCTTCCCAGGCTCAACTTTACTCCAGATTTTCTCTACCTCCTCCCCCTTCAGTGGCGCAGGGGGACGGGGAATGGAGGTTGGTGTCAGTTCATCACACGTTGTCTCTGCTGCTTCATCCTCTTCAGGGGCAGGACACCTCACACTCTTCCCCTGCTCCAGCGTGGGGTCCCTCCCACAGGAGACAGTCCTTCATGAACTTCTCCAACATGAGTCGTTCCCATGGACTGCAGTTCTTCACAGACTGCTCCAACGTGGATCCCTTCCACAGGCTGCAGTCCTTCAGGCACAGACTGCTCCAGCGTGGGTCCCCTGCGGGGTCACTAGTCCTGCCAGCAAACCTGCTCCAGCGTGGGCTTCTCTCTCCACAAATCTGCAGGTCCTGCCAGGAGCTTGCTCCAGTGTGGGCTTCCCACGGGGTCACAGCCTCCTTCAGGCACCCACCTGCTCCGGCGTGGGGTCCTCCCCAGGCTGCAGGTGGAGATCTGCTCCACCGCGGACCTCCCTGGGCTGCAGGGGAACAGCCTGCCTCACCATGGTCTTCCCCACGGGCTGCAGGGGAATCTCTGCTCCGGCAACTGGAGCACCTCCTCCACCTCCTTCTTCACTGACCTTGAGGTCTGCAGAGTTGTTTCTCTTACATATTCTCACTCCTCTTTCTGGCTGCAGTTTCTGTTGTGCAGCAACTTTTTCCCCCTTCTTAAATCTGTTCTCCCAGAGGCACTACCACCATCGCTGATGGGCGCGGCCTTGGCCAGCGGCGGGTCCGTCTTGGAGCCGGCTGGCATTGGCTCTGTCGGACATGGGGGAAGCTTCTAGCGGCTTCTCACAGAAGCCACCCCTGCAGCCCCCCCCGCTACCAAAACCTTACCCACTATATTCCACCACTCTGCAAATCACATTTAAGAATTATCATTAAAATCCACTTTCATCACACAAGATTCACTCGCATCAACAAAAGGATTCCCCACTCCAAAATCGAAATAGCATCATTACAACACCTAACAAAAGCAGACAATTTACACACAATCCACCCCTCGTCCCTTCACCAGAATTACAACTGAAATTCCCCATGATAATTCCGCTTTTCACTCTCTATCATTGTTCAGTCCATGTTTTGCCCATTACCTCTCCTTATCCTTATTACAATCTGTTGATCACTGTGACTATAAACAAAAAAAGCAGTAGTAATGTGATGCCTTCATTCAGATAATTCTCTTATTTGTTCACTGGTGTTTCACTCTGCTCTGGAGACATCTGTGACATTTTACCAGCCAAAAAAATAGTGATGGATGTGTGAATGAAAAAACAAAACACAAGAACATCTTTGCCTTAAGGAACATCTCTGAGTTTTGAGTTATTGACTCACAATCATCAAAGAGGTAGGGATCAGCAGATAGGAAAATGGTCTAGAAACCAGCAATTGCTATTTTTGTTCTTGGCTTTGCACAGCACTGTCTTGCTGTAGGTCCCTGAACATGTCATTTCACATTTCTGGTTTTATTTCTTCATTGAGACATTGTTTTTTCTATTTAAGTGGAAATCATTGCAGCAGGGATTTGCACTTTGTCCTATGCTGAGTGTGATGGATTCTCTAGAACCTATTGTCTGGGCTAGCTTGCTTCTCCAACTGTCAGGGTGTAAAGCAGGCATCTATCATCACCACTTAATCGTATCTGAGAAAGTTCCTTATGCCTGTTCAAGTTGACAGATGCATTTGTCATTATCATGTTGTAAAGCATCTCCCAAGCTTCTCTCTTTGCATGGAAGCTGCCCAAGCATGATTTTTTTTTTTCAGGAGGCTTTCTCAAAATGGTCTCTGGGTTGGTACTGTCAGTGGAGGTTTTAATAATATTTTCAGTTCTTCAACATGTCATCTCTTCAGTGCATATGCAGTGTAAAAAGCTTTGCACTCAGGAAAGTCTCCCAATTTCCCTGAACAAAGAAATTCTTTTATTCCATTTAGATCAGTACATAACCTTACACTAACTTGTAAGTTCACTTCTGTATAGTGACAAAGCTGCTTGAGGAATTGTCAGACACCTATCTCATTGTCCTGTCAATGTGAATGGTTTACACTCAGTCTCTTGTGTTACCAAAAACTTTGTCTTTTTAATATTATTTCTTTATTGTGCATAAACTTATTCAGAAGATCACAGCATGTGCTCTAAGTACTCTGTATGTAAGTTCATTTTGTATAAATTTATTCAGAAGACAAGGTTGCTATGTAGTACAAGGTTACTTTGAAGTCATTTGGGAAGGTTTATTGAAAGTTGCAAACACAGAGTCTCTGGAGGGGCTTATCAAATATTTAAGGACCACTTACATCTATGCCAGTGGAAACTGGAAAATAACTGACTTCTCTAACTCATTTCCAAATTATCAGTGTTTATCTTATAATGTGAAGCTTCCTCAATTCTAGAACAAAATATTTACAGAAAGTAATCAGAACTGATATACCTGCTTTAAGTAGGCTTAAATTAGAGGTGATTTCTGGCAAAGCAGCACATCATAGAACACATCAAAGAAACATATTCCAACATTTTGTTCTTAAGAAGGACTTTGTCATTTATAAAAACATTTTTCATTCAAAACCCAAATTATCAAAACCGTGTTTTCTTCAGGTACTGATCAGTCTACTCTAAAACTGGTGTCTTACACAAGGGATGCTTGTTGTTTCAGTAAAGGCTTCTGTTAACTAGTTGGTTTTTGATCAAGTGGTTTCTACTTATTAATCTGCTCTTCATGCTGTTTACAACTTACAGCTGAAAACATATACTTCATTAAAAACACATGTAATTCAACTACAAACTAAAACTCCCAGTTATTTGAAAC
The DNA here is from genome assembly GCF_026419915.1 of Harpia harpyja. Taxonomy (NCBI): domain Eukaryota; kingdom Metazoa; phylum Chordata; class Aves; order Accipitriformes; family Accipitridae; genus Harpia; species Harpia harpyja. Next base: position 9,183,172 of record NC_068942.1, on the reverse strand, counting down.
TCAATGTGGCATGTATTTTATATATTTCATTTATATAAACTTCCTCAAAGAAATGTATTGTAACTTCTTTGCCGCTATTGTGACAGGCTTTATCTAACGAATTTGTAACAAGCATGTTTGCTTGCTTTTAGAGGCAGTTTTGGCTTTGCTTATCTAGTTGCTAAAACCTAATCTTAGACAAGACACTAATAAAGGCACTTCTTAATTTTTTCAGTTAGCATCCAATCTACTTATTAACTACAGTATAAGAGCTACAGGGCTCTTGGGGGTTTTGTGCACTATCTGCTACTTGTGCTATTTAAAGATATAAACTAAGTAAAAACAAAGGTTACAGATGCTGTTTAAAATATGCAGGAAATACTTATTGATTTTCGTGACCGGTTTGTTATCGTTATTAATTACTTTTACAGCATAAAGAAGGATTTGCTGCTATTCAGCTAATAGATTACTTCCTCCTGATCAATTTATTGGAAGTTGTCATATGTGAAAAACATGTTGCTTGATTTCAGTTTGTTGGAAGAAGTTTATAGCTTGATTAAACTGAGAGATTCCTTGTAGGCAAACTTTGATGATGGGAACAAATCAGAGTGTCATTTTCTATGGTGTGAAGAAATCCTGTATAATGATCCATAGAGGGCAGGTGATTTGGTAGACCCCAAGTTAGCAAATACTTTATCCTTTTTAGGATCAACTTGTCAAATTTTGGCACTGATGCTAAATCACTAGTCGTGCTTATGCATTTACCTTTGGAGGCAGAATACTTCACACCTTGCAGCTTCTCTGCAGACTTTAGGATGATTTCCATGACAAATGCGTATATCTTAGAAAGAGTAAGCAAATGGACCACAATATTAAATCAGTATCAAAGTGAGTCCAAACCCTATAACGACAACCCTAGGCTTTTTTTTTTTAAATCTAGGATTGGTGGAAAGTTCAAATAAAGCTCTAAACAGGAAAAGGACATGCCGTTAGCATTACAGATATTTGCGTTTTTTTCCACCTGACTGTCACAATCTCTGCTTTATCCAGACCAAGTATGAGTCATTTACTTTTCATGCAGGCCCCCACTTTCCTCTGACAGTGACAAAAGGAAATGGGTATAGCCTGTACCTGTTGAGGAGATGTATTATTGGCTGCTATCCATTTATTGATGGCATGGAAATCCATTAACTTTCACCATCCCTCCTAATGACATCCTATAAACTATTGTCAAATTGGACCCCGTGGGATTGCCAAGGAAAGTATGAGGACACAGGGAAGAGGAGCACCTGTCTCCTGCAATAATCTTTGCTCTCACAAGTTGCAATGTCAAATGGCTCTTTTTTCATAAAGTCTATGTCAGAAGCGTTTCTGAGTCATTCCTCTTGCATTGATCCAAGAATATGAAATCACACATCATTGTTATGTTTTGGGAAATAGGTCGGAGCACTTTTCAGGAGGTGGCATTCAAGGTAGGTGTTGGGTGAAGGTGGCCCAGGCTGATTTGCCAGTTCGTTCTGTAGAACAGATTTTCTGGTGGAGTTTTATTGCTGAGCCATTTAGCATCCTCCCAGCATTTCATTTCATTTAAACATCCATGTTCGGAACAGAGCCAAACTCCCAAATAAACCTTGTTGGTTACCTAATATTAAAACCCCATAAAATAAAGACTCCTTGGCTTCTCAAATGACTCAGTCTGCTTACACTAAGAAAAGAGTTTGTTTTTAAACACGGCATAAAGCAGACTAGACTTGGGTAGATTTTTTTTTTCCCTCAACCTTCACTGTAATCTTTTCTTAATGAAACTATTTTGATTTGGGAGGAAAGAAACATTTGAGTAGTTGGATAATGTCATATTTTTTTGTACAAGTATTGTGAAGTAGGTGTTATTTACCATCTTCCTCAAACAACTGAGAATATTTGATCACTACTGGATCATTCATAGAGAAAGCTTTGCTTCTTTATTTGTGCATGTTTTTTCTAATCAATCCCCAGTTCAGGACGTATGAGCTTTAATCCTAAATTTGCCACTGACTTTAGCTCCCTGTGCCATTTCTGAATTGTTTCTTTGACATAGTTTATGCATTGGCTCGCTGTGTATATGAATAGAACTAGAGATACTATGATGTTATATAACACTTAAAAAGTTGGGATCATTAGCTTTTAAGATACTTCTGCATTTAAGGGGGTGTAAAATTACTGTTACATCTGTGCATACATTGGTATTTCTAATAAGGTTGCTGTTATGTGAACATTATAAATAGTTATTTGTATTTATGTATATAAAGTGCATACATCTACTCCTTGTAAGCTAAAGTGATTTCAATGCTTTCAGACTTTGATTGCTGAAGGTGAAAAAATAGTTTAACAAATTATTATTGCAGCACTCTTTTTCTGTCAGAAATTTTATGTTCATTACCTAGGCACTCTTACCTCAGTTTCTGGTAATTTCGTTAACCAGTTGTAATATAATTGTTTGCTTAAATTATATCAGTTAACATTCTAGCCTCACTTTTTTCTGTTTGAGGGAGGCCTGGGGGACAGTTAATTTTAGCCTTTATATTTCTGGTGGCTGGAACACATATGTTCTCTGTCCTTGCACAACTGGCATGTTTCACTCATTAACTGTTTATTTCAGCTGCACTGTCTGTTTTCTGTGGGAACTGTGAAGATTTGAGATGCTAATGTTCTTTGAAAGACAGAAAACAATCTCTGTTATTCCCTTAAGACTGCCAGGCTGGTAGGAAGGCCTTTAATAACCTCAGCTTATGTTTTGTTATATGCTGTTGTTTCAGGTTCAATGGATCCAAAGGACTTTCTGAGGGAAGCACAAATAATGAAGAACTTGAGACATCCAAAGCTTATACAGCTTTATGCTGTCTGTACTTTGGAGGACCCAATTTATATTATTACTGAGCTGATGAGATATGGAAGTCTTCTAGAATACCTTCAAAGTAAGCAAATGACTATAAACTCATTTCAAAGGGTGCCACAGCTGTCAGTTTAGTAAACACACTAACAGAAAAGATAGAAGTACAACACTCTGGTTTAATATAAAAGCTACATTATTTGTCGTGTGTGGGGTTGAGAAAAGAGGAAAGAAAGAGGTTTATGAATTTCTGAAGTGCCAAAGTATTTGAGAAGTAGGAGAGAATCACATTCACAGTTTGATTCTTGCCTTATAATGACACACATTTTTCCACCCAGTTCTATGAGTACATGGGAACATACACCAACAGAATAAAAATGTAAGCATCCAGAAGGATAGGTCATCATATTTGACATGAAATAGAGGCACTTCCACAAAATGTACTTAACAGCTTTGAAATCTATTACTAAGCAGGGATAGCCTTTCACTGTGAATTTGTCCCTTGCCTATCGCATTAGGGCTTTTATCTCAGCAGCACTTCAAAGTGCTCTTTTGAAGGCAAATAATAATTAAAAATAGAGTTGTACAGCCTGGAACAGACTAGCATAATTATTGCACTTTAGGTTCACCCCTGCTATTGAGAAATGCTTGATTCTAGTGTTGTTACTCATTTTCAGTTTAGCAGATGTCTATGAGATGCTAAATGTCTCTAAAGCTGTAATGATCTCCTGAAGACAAAATGTTCGCTGCGATTGTCGTGCTAAATTTCTTCTCTGTCTCCTGCACATAAGGCAAAGCCCTGTGAAATGCCACAGACAGTATTTACCATGACACATGCCTTCCCCCATCTTCTCTGTGGAACCATTTTTAAAGCGAGGCTTAGTCCAGGGCCAATTACATCTAAAGAAATCTCTGGTAGAGGGACTGTCCCACCAGGAACTTCACAGAGAGGGGCTGCGACGAGCTTGGGCCAGATCATCCACAGTTTTGGAGGCATTTAGCAGCCAGAGGTAGCAAGGCACAAATTTTCTTTAAATTCTCATCTTTGGTGCCTTTGTGTGCAGATCGCTGCTTATCTGATTGAAAGAGCTTGGCACATCAGGAAATGATTGCTGTGCATTAAAACACGTATTGCACCTTAGAAACAGCTCTGAGAAAGCCAGCATGAGTCACAGCTATTGCAGAGGTGAAAATTGGCCTGTTTGTGCATGGAGAACAACCTGTCCAGGACACATCAGCGCTGCAGCCTGTGTGTGGATCAGTTGCCAGCATATGCACAGCAGCTGCCCTTACTCTGGGCAGCGCATGTATGCAGCCTGATCTTTGCCTGAGCACTCATTCCTGTAGTCCTGCATCAGAGAGACTGTGAAAAGCCAGTTGCTTTCCAGGCAGCCATGAAGATAACCATAAAAATGGCCAATTGAAACCCAGCCTAGCAGTACCTCTCCTTGTCTGATAGCCTGTGCACACGGGGATAAACAGAACTAAGAGGTGGAGACAGAGATCCAGGTCCTTTGATAGTATTGGTCAGAGAAAAGTCGTCACCGTCAGTGAGAGTAATAAATAAAAAGATTTGAAGCTTGCGTAGAGCTCTGTGACTGGAAGTGATCTATATCGGCTGGCGGTCAGTGCACAGCTCCTGATAAGCTTTCTTGAGACTCAGCCACTGCAGGAACCAGGAAAACATTTCCAGAAGGCTGCTGTCTCTGTGTGCACTATGGGTAAATATGGCAAATTAAAATAGAAGGGAAAGTCCAGAGATCATTCTTTGGTTAAGTTTCCCCTCCTAGAAATGCATGGTATGTCTTTCCAGCTTTAAAAATCCCTAATATTTCATGCATAGTGACTGTCGCATTCCACCATAACGACAGCTACTTAATAACGATGGGCATGTGAATTCCCTGTGCACCCCGTGAACGTACTTCGAGATACCTCTTGATGAACACTGCTATGCAGAGTTATTGAGCTGCCACCAGTACGAGAAAAATGCAACTGAAAACTTTTCTTTGTTATTGGATGTGAATGCAAGTGTCATAAATGTATGAGTGTTTTTATCAATTCTGATAGACCTGGGGCTTGTTCTGGCAGGGACGCAGTCTTGAGGCTCGGTGAATTATTATGGAGGCAATGCTCTCAACTGGAGAAAGTGCTGCTTATTTACTTATTTTTTTATTGTCGGGCATCTGTCAATGAGAATGTTTTCCTGTCTTTCCTATATGAGATATTGTGATTGATTCCTTAGAACAGGGTGCAGATCCTAAGCCTTCTTTAATATTTTTCTCTAATAAATTTTTCATATAAGGGCAATAGTTTTGTCAAAAAATATTAGTAAAAAAGGACATGGAGGCATTACATTTTCTTTATAGGATAAAGAATAAACTATGGGAAGGTTTTATAAATTCACCGGTAGTGCCTGGTTTTGAGTGTGGAAGTTATATTAACCTTGGGTTTTTGTTGTAGTTTTTCCTGCTATAAAACACTTTAAAACAAACTAGAGCACGTGTATACCCATATGAATACAGCTGTAAACTCTTCCAACCTGCTCTGAACCAGCCAGGTGGGATCTGGCTCTGGTCTGGAAACCTCCATAGTTGTACTAATGCAGTGCTGTGCTTGAACTTGTGTGCTTTGGCTGGCCCAACCAGGGATTTTGGAGGTATAGTCAGAAATCTTTATGAGATGACTGTACGTGATTTGCACTTCAGATCCCAAAGAGACCCATGCTTTCATCCTCTATGTGCGCAGTTTGCAGCTCCTGATCAGCTGAGGCTCCTCCTTACAGCTTTCCCTTCTTTAGCTCCAGAACAGGAGCAGTGCAGAACCAGCTCACAGAGAAAGACCCTCCAAGAAATACTGCAGCAGCCAGGGCCACGGTGGCTTCTTCCCTTCCCTCAGCCCACCTGCTAAAGGCAGTAGGTCAGCCTGGTCTGGGATCCCAAACAGGCTCCAGTGGAAGAAATAGTCTTTCAGCTACAACTCCACCATTAGACATGGATCTGGTCCTTGTCCTTTAACAAGGTGCACCTGTGTGTCCTGCAGGGAATAAGACAGGGAGGGTTTAGCAGCTCTAACTCCTTTTCTGCCCTGAAGCAGGTCATTAAACACGAGGCTTATGAGTCATCCTTTTTTCCGTGACATCCTTGTGTTCTGCCTCTTGGAGCAAGCTTGTGTCAGGCCAGCCTGGAGTGTCAGCAGAGCAATGACAAACCTGTGCTCAAGTCTGTCTGCATCCTAGTCTGCTTTCACCAGGAGGTAGTTCGCAGCCTGTGCAAATGAAGGAGCAGCATGAAAGGGAACATGGAGAGAGGGATTTTAAACTGAGTCACATAAGCTAGTTTCCAAAACCCAGGTACTCATGCAAGGTACTTGTAAATATTTAGTTAATTTCTGATTAAGTACAACTTAAGCATCATTTCCAGATTTATGTCTTTGTCCAGCAAGCTGAATAATAAATGTTGATGCTTGCCAGTCATCAGAACCGCAAAACTTCAGTGTTATATTATTCTGTGGCCCGATGATGGATTTTCTTGTTGGTTAAGCCATAGATTTTCACATAGCCTGATTTTTATCCCTCTCTCTTTTAAAGGTCAAGGCAGCTATTAAACACATGTGTGGGAGAGGAAAAGACTTTCTGAGTCAACAATAGAAGTAAATAATCTTAGAGCTGGATTATCATGACAATGACTTTAGCCTCAAAAAGGAAGTAGGACAATAGATATACAGGGAAAATTCAATCATTTAAAATTCATTTCTTTTACCTATTCATCTCAGAACATCCAGATGAGCAGGAAATTCAAGGCCTGGAGATTGCAGAATAGATTAGTAAACAATGGAATTTCACACTCCTCATAAGGAGTGATTGCAAGGTTAGGTCAGATAAAATGCCAGAACTGGGGCAGGCTATGCAAAACAATGCTAAGACATACTTTCACTAGGAATCAATTCAAAATAAGCCACAGAAAACTGCCAGCTACAAATGTTTTATTTTTTTTACACAGAGGCAGTAAGGAAAAGTCACCATCCTCAATGAGAAAGAACTACCAATAAACGTAGCAGCAAATACTTAGCTTTTTGATATTGTTAAGATTCTGAAACAGAAAGTTGGAACTGTTTTGAGTATTAGAGGCTACAGAGGTAGACACTTATGCTTCGGCACTGCAGTGTTTGGGTTTGGGTGGCAGTGATGCTTGAATACAACACTGATTTGGCTTACCTAGGTTACCCTGGGGTATGAATTCTTTGCTGTGAGGAAGTCAGCTGTCCCCAAAATGCCACAAAGGACCTGAATTTGAATTCTAATGTGTTATACTCCAATTACTTTTTTTTTTGAGTACCTGTCTTTCTTACTATTTTTGTCTGCAGTTTTTCATGGCCTAAGGCTTTTTACTTCATTTGTGGAGGGAAGTTGCTCTGCTCAAAGTTCTTTTACTACTTGGTTTGAACAGCTGATCTTTGCCACATCTCTATTTCTGGGACATGCTGATCTTACAGTGGTGGGAATGGCATGCACATTGCTTCAGAAAGTTCTACAAGAGAAGCAGGCAGCTTGAAAGCAGCTCAAGGAGTCCTACTGTTGAGTAGCAGCAACAGATATAACAGCGTGAAGCAGTCAAGTGGACTGGAAAGTGAAAATGAGAGTTACACTTGACAGCAGATGGTATATTTCCTAGTAAGAATCATTGGAGAACAGGGAACCAGCATAATTCTGTGCTTTTCCATCTTTAATCAGCTTTGGCTACACCCAGTGCGTACTGACATTAACTCTTACTCACAGTTTGAAGCGGGTTATGCACTTGTCAGAAAGGCAAACATCTGCATTACTATCGGTAGATAAACGCCATTTTCTTTGGACTGTGTCCAAAGGTCCTTCCAGGCCTAGATGAACTGCTGCATTTAGTATGTACTCTTTTAAAGAAGATGGGACAGGCATTGTTATGCAGTTATCGTGCAACTAGCTGCATGACTAAGTAGTGTCATTCACTAACCTCTGTCATTTGGTCAGGCTGTTATGTTACTGTATTGCATGGTTTTGTTGATTTGCGTTGGCTATTGGAACCAGTCAGCTGTTATGTTATTTATATCTGAATACGGTAAATATTATGTTATCCTTGTAATCTTCTTTTTAAACAGAAGATGCAGGCTCCCAAATATTCCTGCCACATCAAGTAGACATGGCTGCTCAGGTGGCTTCCGGGATGGCTTACCTTGAATCTCAGAATTATATCCATCGGGATCTGGCAGCCAGGAATGTTCTTGTTGGTGAACACAGTGTTTACAAAGTAGCAGACTTTGGACTTGCAAGAGTTTTTAAGGTGGGTTGTGAGAAGGTGAATTGGCTCTACTTTAACACTGGGGAACAAGGTGGAAGAGGTCAACTAAAGGACAAACTGTAGCCTCTGAATTGCTGGGTTCAGGCAAAACGCATGCCCAGGGAGAAAAGGACCCTAATGTGTTCACTTGTATCCTCTACCTGCGTTATCCCATGCAAGGTTAGAAGCGGAAAAGGCATGCCCGGGGAGAAGAGGACGCCTAACGTGTTCATTTGTATCCTCTACCTTGTGTTATCCCATGCAAGGTTAGAAGCTGGCCTGTGCCTTTATGTCAGTCTGAAGATGGCATCCTGGTGATTGCTTCCCACTCAGCCAGCAAGGAAGGAGCCTGGCAAGCAATACCCTTTCCTGCACAATCTTTATCCACATCACTAGTGTCTGCCCCATGGAGAGAGATCACAGGAATGATGGCCAAATTATATTCCTGAGCCTGTAAGGGAAGGCATATAAAAATGTATTGACAGCTATTCTCTCCTTGTTCACTTCCCCGCTGCCTCCATGATGCTTGCGAGTGCAGGTAGTAATCATAAAAGGACCTTATTCCTCTCCACGACTAACAGCAGAGTTCATAAAGTGAGCTCTCAGAGCTTTAAATCTGATGCAGTTTCAAGTTCTTTGCCATTGCACTGTTTTTTTTCTCTAGCCCTTGAGGACGTGGAATGCCAAGTAACGCTGACCAAGATCACCCTAGGAAAGAGCTGTGGTTTAGAAATGAGATTTCCTACCTCTGAAAATGATTTGATCAGAGTTGGAAAGATTTGATTTGACATATTTTATGGATTTCAATATGTAATCCATAATTACTGAGGTCTTATTATTGTTTTTATTGATTTATGTTCTTGCACTGAGAAGGAAAAACAGAGAAAAAAGCCCTCTGCTTCTCGTTTGTTTTTTTTCCATTCAAGCAGCAGAAATTGAAGTTCATAACAGTTGGATTTATTACATACTGAAGTATAGAATAATGGCTTGACAATGGCATCAAGGGACTTTGAAAGTGCTTTTTGCTTAATTTTGATTCTTCTAGTTATGCATAAGTTCAGATTGCACATTTTTTAACATGAAAAATATATATTTTTAAATGAACAATTCTTCAAATGGATATTTCTCCTCAGTCCTCACTAGAGAGGGTAATAATTTACAGCTGTTGACACTTCTTGTTAAAACTGAACTTTACTAAAATACTCTGTCATAGAGTCATCTTGGTAGACTTTCTTAGGAATATTCTTTCCTAAGCCAAATCACTAACATGGTCACATGCAAAGATCCCAAAGGAGTAGGTGTGAGAAATGAAATCTCTATTTCTATATGTGTTAATTAGCATAACAAAATCGTTTCTAGAAATGAGTATTATGGTCAAGATAGAACCTGCATCAGTATGTAGATACAAAACAGTAACAACCAGTCTTTTCAAAACTATAGGGCAGTACAGCTGGGAAAAGTACGTTCTGTATTAAAACAATCAAACAAACAAATTCTTGTACACATTTGCCTGGATTTGCATGTGAAAAGCCTGACCAAGGCTTGGATGTGACTGATGTGCACTAAATTATGCTTAGGAATTAAAGAGAGAATAAATGCTTACAAAGTTTAGATGTCTATGCTATAAAACTTTAAGGACATGATTCTACAAAATTGCAAGTAAATAATTTTTCTTTTTCTATGTGTCTTTCATCTTCACTTTACATGAATTAATTGGACCTGCTGTAAGCTAATATGTTAATTTGAATCACTTGGAGTTTGTTCTTTGGTCTCTTAAACCTGCTTAAGCGATTGTTATCAAAGTCAATGGCCCTTCAACACTGCAATAAATCACAGAAGAAAGTTTCCGAAATTCATTAGCTCTTGCTCTTTTGCCTTCTCTGTTTACTGAAGAACAGACATAGAGCCATTTGGTCTCTACTGTCAGCAGTCTGCTTACACTGCCACTCCTGACAGACTTCTGAAATCTTGCATGCCAGGTCCAGAATTCACAGTAGCAGGTCATAATTAATCACGAGCCACTCCAGCGCTGTGTGCTCACTTGAAATGAAAAATGCTTTAGAAAAGCCTCCAATGAATGGTAGCATTTCTCAACTGTGAAGCCCAATTCAACAATAGACTTCAGAAAGTGCATGCTTTAATACTGTGAAAGGCAAGTGCTTGGCTAAAAGAGGGTAAGATTAAGCACATGCTTAGCTTAGTCAGGTGCTTAAGTGCTTTGCTGAAGCAGATATGACATCAGGCTTGCTTCGTTTTACCCATGACAGGTAGAAAATGAAAACGTATATGAAGCTAGGCCTGAAACAAAACTCCCAGTGAAATGGACAGCCCCGGAAGCAATCCGCTACAACAAATTCAGTGTTAAGTCAGATGTCTGGTCATTTGGAATACTTCTGTTTGAAATAATCACCTACGGGAAGATGCCTTACGCTGGTAAGTGCTTTTACCTAAAGAATGTCTAATGATTTCTTGCTTTAAGAACAACACACAAAAATGTTGAATGCCTGTACTGCGGGCATGTTAAAGGGTTAAAACTGTAAATACAGAAAGAAGGCTGTTCAGCTGAGGCCCCTTTAGTGGGTCAGACCTTCTGGCTGCCCCAGGCTCCCTGGAAGCTTTCCAAAGGCTGTGATTAGCAGCCATTCAAGCTTTCTCTCACTGGAGTCAACCTGCATTGCACAGGCACCTAAGCCAACTGGCTATTTCCCTCTAGCATCAGCTCAAAGATGCGAATTCTTGGAATGTGCAAAAAGGGAAGGTTTTTCTGTCCCCCATCCTGCCCTTGGTTTTGGTTTTGTTTTGTTTTGTTTTAATTTATTTTTTGGAGGATATCTCATGGCAGAACAGATTATTATGTGTGAAGTGCAGGCACTTCAGGAAGAAGGTGTCTGCAAAATGAATCAGGGTGTTTTTACCCCCTTCCCTCGTATTTGACTATTGCAGTGGAAAGTCTTCATAGAGAGAAGGATCACAAGAATTAGGAATAAAATGACACTAACCTCAAAAGTAGATTTAATGGTATGAGAGCAGCTATTATTCCTAGCACCTTGAGAAATGGTCAAGGAACTGTGGCTCCAATAACAGAAGATATCAGTGAGATGATTGACTGTGACTCATTTTGTGCTGGTGAGGAGAACACAAGGGAAGGACTAAACCAAAAAAAAGTTATGCTGCATCTGCACAGGCCTGAGGGGTGGTGCGTTCACCATAAACTACATTTCACAGGGTCACAAACTGGTATTTCCTGTAAAAGGAAAAATTGATTTTGCTTTTTGATTCCCACCCTCACCTCCTCTGAAACCATTCTGAAAAAAAAAAAAAAAGAAGAAAACCAAAGCCAAAACCCCTCAACTCTTTCTTCTATAAACGATAGGTGTGTGCATATGCACACATGCACATAAATAAACTATTCAAGTATAAATGACATGTAACACCGTGATTCTCGGTATTGTCTGAAAATTTGTTCAGCGTTATCCCTTTGCAAAGGCATAGTTTACCTGTAATTTTACAGTAGAAAACGTCCTTTTGCCATGGCTATTTGCTTCCTTGATACTACTTTCAGGAGTTTGTCCTCAGTAATCAGTTAGGAGAAGAGGTTATGTCGATCCATGGTGGCAGTGGGTAATGTACAGAGGGAACACCATTCAGAGATCTAGGGAAAAGAAGTAAAGATTATGCAAGTCAAGATTTAATTTAAAGAGTACAAAATTGAAAGGGAACAGGACAATAGCCTTAATATATAAAGGTATAGCAAAAGTAGGGGAATGGGTTCTTCTCCGTGACTCGCGGTGACAGAGCAGCAGGATGCCATCGCATAACTGCACCAGAGAAAACTTAGGGCTGACGTCAGGGAAAACTTTCGAAGTGTGAGGAAGATTCAGCAGCAGGACGTATTTTCTCGGGAGATTTTGGAGTCACTGAGACTAGAGGGATTTAGGAACAATTTAAGCGAAACAGATGTCAGAAAAATTTCGGCAAACCCGGGTGGCGGAGGAAAGCCTCACACCCAGACGAACCCATCTGCTGTGCCTCTCGGGTGGCGCAGTGGGGGTGAGGGGGCTGGGAACTGCCGGAGGTGGTTTTTAACTGCTGGTTTGGGACCCTCCAGTGACTGCTGTCGCCGTTGAAGGGGGCTGCGGAGGCTAGCCCTGCCCTCAGCGTGCGCCTGTACCTCACGGGGCGGGCATCCCGTTGCCTCGTCTCGGGAAGGGACAGGGACAGGCGGCGTCACTAAGTAAGACCGCGAGTGGTCTGACGAGCTCCTTTCGGCTTGCAGGTATGCCGGGACACCAGGTGATCCAGATGCTGGACAAGGGGTACAGGCTTCCTCAGCCGGCGACCTGCCCGGCGCCGCTCTACCAGCTGATGCTGCAGTGCTGGAGCGCGGAGGCGGGCGGGCGGCCCACCTTCGAGGCCCTCTGCGGGCAGCTGGAGAGCTACTTCGAGACCGACTGCTCTTCCTACGCCCGCGCCCAGGCCGTGGTGAAATGAACCCCCGGGCGGGGGCCGAGGGACAGACGCTAGCCGACGTGGCCGAAGGAGGGGCTGCGAAATCAGCCTGACCTCAGGCGTGGAGGTTATTAGGGGGTGCGGAGGAAATCTGGTACGTTTTCATCCCCGCACCGCTACTCGGAGGCACTTAACGTTTTTGCTGCTGGCAAGCGTTCGGCAAGACTAAGCGTCAGGAAGCTGGAGGGGCGGGGGCTTCTCAAAAATAAAATGTCTTCTATTTATTTTTAAATGAGAGATTGCAAGAATGAACAAATGAAATGAGTGTTGCTCAATAACCATTGTAGCGTTTTGTCATTTCTTTATCGGAATAATTATTTGCTGTTCCTTAGATTTTTTGTTCCTACCGGGTTGCTCTCATGAAGGAATGTGATGGCTCTGCACAGCAGGATCTGTGCTTCCAGAGTCCTCTCATTGTAAAAAAAAAATAAAATAATCCCGTGACTGTGATGATGGCAGAATCCAGATTAATTGCCTTGCTTAGACTTGAAGTACATGTGCTTTTGCTATATCAGAAAATAACACAGATGTTCATGGGAGAAAAGGAATTGTTTTGCTTTGTGGATGCAAAGAGTGATCTTTTTTAGTTTGTCTACTCTTCCTCTTTTACAAGAATAAACACAATTATTATTAGTTTCTTGAAGCTGTTTCTTCTTAATGTTGTTAAATAGTGCCACGGAACCGATGAGTTATTGTGCATTGAAGTGTAAGGATTTGTTTTAATAGTTCTTCATTTTAGGGATATTGGCGGAAAAGATATCTTAACAAGAGCTCAAGACTGCCTTAGCCTTTTAGAGTGACACCCTTTCCTATCCTGCTGCCCAAATCATGGAGCCTCTCCAACAGGGGACAAGGCCCAAGGCAGGTCTAGGTATTTTGCAGAGGAACTAGCAATCCATGCTTCCATCTTCACCAGATGTAACTTTAATACGGGAGATTTAAATAAGAGATGATCCATTTTATTTTGTTCCATGGGGAAATGGAACCCAGGTGCTTCTGCTAGCAGTCTTTACAGCTACAGATTTTAGAATTTTTTTGCAGTTTTTCTAATTAACTACAGTATCAGTTCTGCTAAAATCTGATATCAGTGACAGTTTTATGTTCTCAGTTGTGAGGCTTAGAGAACCAAGTTTTAATTATTTACTTATGATTCATCAGTTAATTATTTAACAACATAATCCAGGAATTAAGAGCTGTACTGTGTCAACATAGTGTGAGCTCACTATAAGTGTGCTACCATTTTCCTCTCATATCAAAAAAGGGTATAAATAAATGAAAAGATTCATTACCTTAAAGGCTGAGCAGCTTTTATTACGTATTTTTCATTTTCTTTTCTTCTCTTTATACTTCAAATCCATTCATCTCAGTGCCTTGGTTCTAATTTTTAATTTCCTTTTCCCCTCCTCTACTTTTGGAAGGCAGCACACCATTTTTTTCTTTCATACACATCTCTTATGTACTTGCTATTCAAAACTCCTTTCATTATTTATTGTTTTTCTCCTCTTTCTATCTTACTACTTCTAGAGTCTTTCTAGCATTCTGTCTCTGTTCACCTTCATTTTCTGTACAGTGTTTCTCCCTACTAACCCTCTTTATACTAATTACGTTTGTAAAGCACAATACAGTGATAATTAATTAGCTGTCATAGTATCCATGCAATTTTGGAAAGTAATCATCCACTCTGAAAGAAGAGGTTAAATGGCTTTGCCAAACCCATCCTAATAAGAATTGGCGTGGAAGGAACTGGGAGACTCCCAGGCAAAGTCTCCTGCTGTCCTCCGTCCATGTTTGTTTTGAGACTAGCTACCAGCTCATGGCCCCAACAAGATCTTATTTATGATTATCAAACCTCCATCAATCCATGTGTCTCTCATCTGGCTGGGAGCTGTGTTTAACACTGTTACAGTATGAGGTTAGCAAATCCCACAGAGTAGGTTTATGTAATCAGAATAGGTATGCTGTTATTTGGAAAGATCTCTGTGTCAAACTTGCAGTCTTGATGTTCAAGCACTATTTCTAGCATGATTTTTCAGACTTAAAACATTAAGAAAGTTGCAAATAAAAGTTGAGTTTGCCCAACTCAAAAAAACTGTTGATAAAAGAAATATAATCTTAAAAAGTACAGACGTGTGCAGTTGACAGGAGATGAGTTGCCAGGAAAAAAAAAAAAAAAAAATTGACAGCAGGGAAATAGCAAAGTTCTCAGAATTCCAGATTATACCAACTGGTCCAAGCTGTTCTGTGCTGGCCTCTGCCCTCGGATGGAAGTCAGCAGGATCTTGCAGGACTCCACTGAAGTGACACCAGTAATTCTGAAGAAAGCACACCTGTACAGTAAGTATCTTCCTAAACTAGCACGTAGGGAATAGAAAGTCTGTTCGTCCAGCTAAGTTGAATACTTTGTCTCCTTAATTTCTCCCACAGTCAGAGAGAGAGGCTTCCTGAGATGGTGAATCAGTGCATTAAAATTGCATTTCTCCTCTGAAGAACCCCTGGTGGCCTTCTTTCTGTTTGCTGCTATAAAGGTATCCAGTAGAGATGAGACTCTGCTGAGGGGTGGATGTACTAACCCACATGTTGCAAACTGAAATTAGCTGTTTCAAGCTCCCTTTACCAAGTTTGGCCTCATGAACCACCTTTAGCTGAAAGGAGCAGAAGCTGCAAGTGAGCTGCACCCTGCAGACGTGCGTGAGGAACGGGCACCCACATGTGATGGCCTCCAGGTGACACGGCCTGGCACACCGTGCTGCTGCCGGCAAGCATGTTCCCCTGCTGCTGCATCCTGCCATTTTATCTTTTGTGCTTTCTCTTTGCATGCTTGCACAGCCGCAGCTAGTTAATGGAGTTTGGATCTGCCAGCTGCCTCTAGCAAGTGCTGGCCCAGAGCGGGAGACAAGCAGCAGCACTGGCTGAAAGCAGGAGGTAGGTTCACTTTGGTGTGTCTCATTTAGGCACTGCATTAAATAAATAAGTTTATTTGTCTTCATCTTTGAGGCAGCATGTGCATATATGGCCTCCCCAAGGCGACATACTGTAGGTGAAGATGCGCAGTCAGGCTTTGTCTTCCATGCCTGAACACCACCTCCACCCCATTGGTGTGTGTCCTGCCACCAGTGCACCCTCTTTTCTTACTAGAAGTGGAAAGCAAGGAAAGGCAGAAAGACAGGTAGGTGATGGGGCCAGGACATTCATCCTTCTCTTGCACCGAGATGCTCCGAGAAAGTCTGGTGCCTGGTAGAGCCCCTTTGCCACTATCAACAATCCAGCTGAGGCCAAGCTTGGAAACCACAGATGCTGCTATGAGATCCAGTTGTTCCTCTTTCTGGAATTCCTTGCAATTCCTTATTTTGCCTGTCCCTAAACTGCTGTTATACCAGTGAAACGCTGCCACGCTCATTTGAGCTCTAACTTTGGGGTCTCTTTTTCCCTGGGCTGGCAGGGGAACAAAGGAGAGAAAAATCAGCAATGCAATGGAATCAGCAAAGCTCTGGAAATAGAGAGTAATGTGGAAAATTAATCATTCGTTCTCAGCTCTTTCTCTCCATATTTTTGCAGTCAAATGGATCCATTACCGAGAAAGACTGGAGGAAGAACGCAGCAAAGGGTGATAAACCTTCACAGAGTTCAATTTGCTTGCAGGCAATGCAACATGCAAAACTATACCTTTCCAAGTCCAATTCCGTTTTATAATAATTTTATTTATATGACAGATAACAATTATAGTCGGAAGTCTTTGCTATGACTTGATTTAAATTAAACATCAAGGTTATCATTTCCAGTTACAGTGCACAGTGAGATGGGTTTAACTTAACTCACTCTGTTCTTGAGGCCTTTTATGTTCAAGGTTCTGCTAGAGCTATCTATTGCACTTGTTTTTACCTGATGGATCATGGAGGGAAACTAATGGATTCAGTTATGAGAAACTGTAATAGATATTTTTGAACTGACATAAATTTCTATGTTTAGATAGAATAAAAGGATCAGGAAGACATAAGTGGAATTTTCTACAATAGACCAGTCCTTGTGAAACTGACTTCACATAAATTGTAGAGACATCTTTTATGTGATGTTTTATTTATGTAATTCAGTTATTCTTTGAGAACTAAATCATTTTATGTGGTCTTACAAAAGATAATGTAAAAATATCTAAGCAGAAAGAAAGAACCTCTATTTTTCTTAAACTCTCCATTCTTCAGGAAGTTATGGAGCAATGCAATTGTCTTGAACTCTTAAGTATTAGGGAGTCCCTAGCGTTTATTTTTGATTCCTATTGGAGAACTTTTGCTCACCTAATCTGCGTTCAGGAACATATGCAGGGATACAAAATGTGATAGGGCAACAGGGAACCTTCTATCACTTGTACTGCTTTCTTTTTTTTGTCCATTGTATCTCATACTTGCTCTCTGAATGACTTGACTATGAGCAGCAATTTTCTTTGTGTGGATTTGTAACTTATAGCATGCAAGGAACTGAACCAGCAGAGTGCATTAGTTTATTGTGGTTCAGACTCAAACTATCAGTGCATAGAACTGGAGCACATGACTCATTCAAGTGATCGCTCCTTGTGCTCTCCCACGTGCTTCTGTTTCACTCCTTTGAAAAGTACTGTAGTATCACGTTCACTCAGTGCGCCCATGGTCACTGTGACTCACTTGGTCCGCTACTTGTAGTGTATGGATCTTGGAGCAGTAAAAATGCTGCAAGTAAGAGTTGTGCCACTGTGTGGTATATTTTTATGGAAGGCTGTGTGGCTTCCATTCTGTTCCAACAACATCTGGGCCAGATGTGCTCTCCAGTGCGTGACAGACCCCTGCCTCAGTCACCTGCTGCAAAAGTTTGCCTGGAAGAACTCTGCATATGCTCGGACAACATACTGAACTGGGGTCTATGAAAAAGCCTTCATTCTATCCACGCTTACTATTAGCAGGTCCATGTAATTTATTTTTTCAGTCTTCTCAGGAATGACTAATACAAAAGAAAAAAATAAATGACATGTATAAGCAAGCTGGGGAAATCACTGAAAAGTACTTTGGCATTTTAATCTTCACAGCTACATTGTGTTGAAGAATTCAGTCCTTCCCTATTTTGGTATAGAGAAAATTAAAATGTACATTTGAAGCATTCAGTATCTTAGAAATGAATTTTAGCCAATTCCTGGATCTAAGTATCACTAGAATTGAAAAATGTGATAGAAATTGTACCTTGGTTCCCACCACTATTTTCAACAAAATAAATTCTGCTAAAATTAGGTAGATACATGAGAAGACAGGTATACAACAACCTCTTTATTTCTTCCCCCTCCCCCCAGTTCTTTACCAGTATTATTACAGGAGGATTAGAACTCCCACAGAGTAAAAAGACTTTTTAGTTATGCTGAGAGATAATAGTTTTTTCTGTTCTTTTTCTGAAGTAAAAAAAAAAAAAAGCTATGCCTTGAAGATTATTCCCCAAACTACCTTTCAAAAAGAAAAAAAAAAAAAAAAGAAGAAATGTAGGAAGTGTTTATCATACTTTTATAATTGTTCCTGTCTTTAGAAAGGACAATGGTAAAACATTTCAGAGCAAACAGAAAGTTGCTGCTGAATTTGTAAAAACCAGTCTTTGGATAAGCTGGTTGTGCTATTTACACTATTACAGAAAAGAAAAGCATATTGCACTGCATTCTTTTCTCTAATTACTTTGATATAAATATTTGAGTATACTGATTTGACTTCTGTAGTTTAATATACTAAAGAATTCAAATATATATAGCAATATCAAAATAGTTTTATTTTTATTTCCTGTCTCTCTCTCTAGCTGGATAGTTACATCTCTCTGCTTAGAAGAATACCTAAACATGCTAAAGTTTTTGTTGTTGGTCATGTATGGTTTTCAGCATTGTTTCTTCTCTCACTAATTTTTTTCTGTTCTTGATATTTTAAAAAATTTACTCAGATGTTTTTATACTATGATTAGTTTATTTACATTTGCAAACAGCAAAACCTCTTCATATTCCAAGGTGCTCCATTACTCTGCCAAATATCTAAAATGACCAAAAATAGAACACAATGCATTCAGTGTTTTTTTTCTATGAGGCAGCTTCTTATAAACAAATACCTGTCCACTCTGTGCCATCACCAGCATCTCAGTTCCACATCCTTCTCAGAAGCCAGAAGAATGAAAACTTATCTTGCATGCCCTTCTAGAACTCCTTGGTTTTGGGTTACTTTGCACCAAAATCAAGTTTCAAAAATGTATATATCACTGTTCCCTTTACCTCATCTTCTAAATGTAGGCACCAGTTCTCCAAAGTCAGCAATGTCACCTGAAGCTACACTCTTATCACAACACTTTGATAATAACTGTCTCTCCTCTTCCAGTTGTTTCACCATCAGCATTGCCTGTCTCCTTGACAAGTGGCTCTCATCCATACTCTCATCCCTGACAGATACCAGATCAGTTATGGAAAGAGAGACATACAGTAACAAGTTAGAAGCCCACAGGTCTTCTCTGATTTATTTAATTGTTGCTCTGCCACACACATATACATTGAATTAAGATAATAAGATAGGCTCCTATCGCAGTTGACAGACTGCCTTTAGGGTAAATGAGAAATGACTCAATACAAATCTTTGGGACCCCTCAACTATGAATGAATAATATTACTATAGTCAGACTAATAAGGTACTGGAATTTGGAAGAAATGAGGTATGAGAGCTGCTACATCACAAACTTTACAACAGCCTGCCCTGAAAGAGAAACACAGGCCTGTTTCTGCAGGAAGGGGTGGTGGCGAGAGAAATTCATTGGTGGTAGGGCACAAGAGATTGTGATGGTTCCCTAAATTCCTGACATCAGGGTCTTTAATATTGATCTGGCATTTTCCTGTGAGACTAGAAATAGAAAATGGACTAGACTTTTAGTAGAGAAAAAATCAGTGATATAGGGCATGACTATAGTCTAAGGTGTTAGCAAAGAATAAATCTGCAACCATGGCAGGCTGGTATGCTCTTTTTCTACCCGTACTGTGACTACATGAGGGTCTGGCTCCCGGGCAGTCTGCCTCAAAAAGCAAACACACATCAGAGACCAAAACTGCGAGGAAATTTCATCACTGTCAGTTGCCTTTAAGAAAGCGTCTGCCTTTGCTTACAATCCCATAAAGCAAACAGTGGTGATGAAATTTAAGTATTTGTTTGTACGCTGTGGATGTGTGTAGGAATACTCCAGCCAGCTTCAGGCTGTCCAGCTGGGGCAGCTGCTGTCATCTGGCAATGGCCATTTGAAAACACCAGTTCCTGATTGGCATTGGTCTGGCTTTTGATGTGGATGAGACCTCTGATTTCTGAAATGGCACTGGTGCGCATTGGCGCTCACACACAACCGAGACAATGTTCTCGCGTGGAAATTCTGCAGGGAAAGGCTTTGTTTTGGCAAGTGTTTATACCCTGCTCAGCTCCTTTCCCATGATCTTTGAGAGATTTTACAAGACTCCAGGTTGCAGGAGCAGAAGGCCCATTTCTAGTGCCATTGAATTTCTGTATTAGCAGTAGATGAAGGACTTGGATAAGTTAACACAATTTCCCAGGAGAGTATAACTAAAAGAGATGAGGAAGGAAGCAGAGAATTCAGAGCAATAAATGAATTTGGTTTTGGATCAGTTATCCACTTACATCTTTAAGTTTGTATGGATGTTTCATTTTACCCTTTCCACTTTGAAGTTTATTAAGCTTTTTTTGGCCTCACGGGAAAACCTAGTCCTAACCAAAGCCATTACTAATGTCTGAAACATTCTAGCTAATTTTAATTTAGCTTGGCAAGGGTAACTTTTAGTGTCGAACTGACTGAATTAGCTGAAAGTTGGAAGCATTCCTATGCCAAGCTCATTTCCCATCGTGCTCGTAGCTTTAGCCCTGTATAGCCCAGTAATGCCACAAATGGCTAAATAGGGTCAGCGGTAGGATGAAACAGCTTCAGAGTGACCCGACAGCTCTCCCCATCCTGGCACCATGGTGGTACATGGTCGTATTACTGCATGTCTGACTCCTGAAAACACTTACCCGCTCCACTTCAGGAGCATGCAGTGTAGCTATGATTTTCCTCTAATCAATTGTCACACTAATAAAGGAAGTGTATTTGCTAATCCCTGCCTCATACAGTGATAAGAGATTTCACTATACTTGTGGTTTCTGGAGGTCTGATAAGTGCATATCACATCCTCTTATAGGTCCCAAAGCTCTAAAATAATTTTGCGAAGTTTTTCTTATTCACCCTTGTGATAAGAGATGTGGCTCCAGCAATCAATTATCATGTGAAATGATTCTTAAGGGCAGAGATAAAACATCCAGAGTATTAGAGAATAACCATAATTTATTTCTTTAATTCTTCATATAACTAAATTATGAGCTATAATGAGATACTATACAAGATTTATTTAGGATGAATTTTGGAACTTTATTGAGGGAAACATACTTACAGTTATAAATTGTTTATTACATTGGCCCTTCTTTAGCCTCATCTGTGGAATAACTGTATTCTCAACAGTGAATTCTTAATGTACTTTACAGCAATATAATTTAAATATAGTGCAAGTGTCAAATATTGATTTGGAGTTAACTTATGACTGATATCTAAATCATAATGGTTCTGTTTCTTAAGGCTAAAACCATCTGACCCCTTACTTTATTATCTTTTATATTTTATGAGCAAAATTAAACTTCCGTCCTTCTAAAATTAAAATTTACAGTTGCATACTCTCAACATGAATACATTTCTGTGGCTATGAAGGCAGTTAAGAAACCTTCTGGTGCTTCAAATAGGCTTTTGAAATTAGAAAATAGCAATTTTCTTTACAGTATTTCCATGCTTCAGGCAAAGGTGTGACTTCATTCTGTGTGGATGTAACAGAGAAAGCTTTACAGTACAAGATGACTCGGGTACTACTACCAAATAGTTGTAGGAAACTAGAATCTATTACCAGCCTCACAGAGCGAGCTGGAGAAATGTATCACGGAGTTAGTCTCTGCAGTTTTGTGATGTTTCGGCCTCACTGTTAGCAACCCCTGCACTAGCTCGTAAAGATATATCGGGTAGGCTAGCATAAGATTCAACAACTGCAATGAAGATATATATATATTCCTGGTACTTTTGAGAAATTGATAAGGAGAAGGCTAAACCACCCAGTCATCCAAATTCAGTATTTTGGTTTCAAAAGTGACAGTTTAATAAATAGTCTCCTGAGCAGCATTTTGGGCTAGCTTTTAAAATGCCATTGTTTCTTACCCATCATAGGTAACTCAGAGTTCAGTACATGGCAAATGTTCAGCTGAAAGCTTTTACCTTGTCTTACTGCAGATGTGCTGTTACCGGGTTCAGTTAATAGATTAGGAATGGCCTGTACAAACTGCCAACTTACTTTTGATTTGCAGTGTAAACCACTGAAAATAATTTATATCTGCCTTAAGTGGATGAAGGTGAGATGAAAAAAGGCAGAGAGGGAGAATGCCTATGGGGATAAAGTGTTTTGGTCTACAGAGCAGCACTGCAGTCACGAATGTATGACAGCTAAATACCTGGAGTCCTCCTCTGGATGTTTCCAAGGTAATGAGGCTAAAAGCCTGGGTCTCCTTGTGACACCACATGAGTCCAGTAGGATTTAGATGTCGTTGGTTGATTTTGGCTAGAAAAAAATTATTCAAAAAACCCCATCAAGCTTTTTTCAAAGACACAAATTCTTTGGCCATTTGACTACTTTTCCTTGTGTGGCACAGGAGGTAGTAGTGCTGGTATAAACTTTACAAAAGGCTATTTCAAACTTTACATGGTGCATGAGGTCAGTAAGGCTTAGACACACCAGTGTCTGTAGCGAACGCAGTGGTGTGCCCTGTGTGGCATTAGAAACAGCCACCTCTCTCCCCCTGTTTTGAACAACCGGGCTCTTTGGCGCAGGGCAGAGTGGGGGGGCAGACCCCCATCTCTAGGCACCCAACAGCTTACATTAACCACTTGGTTTCTACCGTAACAAATAGGAAGCTACAAATTCATACGGTTCAAGGTTTCATACCTATATTTAGATGGGACTGAGAAGCTCATTTCGTCGGAGTAGTTGATCGTAAATCCCCAAATGCCAAGATCGGACGGCTTGTCCTCTGCACACCCAGACGACAGCCTTGCAGAAACGCCTGGCAGAAGCAGGACAGTTACAGCGAACTGTGGCCTTTGCACTGAGGGTCACACACCGGGGCTTAAGGGAAGAGGCAGCGGGCAAACACTAGCCCTGGCCGGGAGAGCGCCCTGGATGCCGGCTTTGCATCAGGCAGGCAGCGGGCTGGCGGTGGTACAGCCCTGCCTGGCAGGTCTGGGCTGCTCTCAAGCGTCACCCATCTCTCCCTCCTGGCCGAGGGGGGCATTTGCTTTCTAGGGAGGGCTGGTAGCTGGAGGAGGACACGGTTGCCCCATCAGTGGCTGCTACGAGGGGGTTTCCAGCCTGACCCCCACCCCCGGGCTTCTCCCGCCCCTTCCTCATGCTCTGTCGTTCAGCTTAAAGAAGGGATACTCCAGCAGTCCTGCAGCCTTTGCAGGTTATATCAATCTTTTTTTCTTCTTTTTGGGGTGGGGCGGGGGGAGGCGTGTGGTTTTTGTATGTATGGTTTTGCTTTGCTTTATTTTGTTTTGTTTTTAAATTTGCTTCAGCAAAGGCATAAATGGTTTAAGCTACAGAACAGCTTGGGAGGCAATGTAAGACCCCGGGGGGAGACCCCTGCATGGTCAAACTCCCTCTTTACCCCATATTTCACTATCACATCATTCACATATCACATCATTGACAAGCAGGTGTTTGCTCAACCTGATTTTACCTACTGTGATCCTTGTAGCTGTTATGGAGAGTCCTGCTAGTCTTGAACTTGAATTCAACCTTTAACATTTCTGAGGGAAGAATTTCCCTTCCCATCTGAGGGGGATGATGGAGGACAAATGCTGAATGTAGAGGCAGATACTTCCTAGCATTTGCTTATTTGATTCCTCCTCCCTCTCCTTCATGGAAGCTTACTGAAGTCCAGGAAAAAAGTAGAGCAGAAACACACTGGTATAAATTATTCAAGGATGCAGCTGTTTCTAAGAAGAAGCCAGGAGGATTCTGCCTATAAAACATTAACATGACATTTTTGAATTGTGATGGGAGGGTTGGGAGAAGAAAGCTTAAAAATGAGCAGAACACTGTTCTAAGGAAAGAGAGACATTTTTTTAAACTACAGACAAGCCTGCTTTATCACCAAGTTGCATGCGGGCTTTCCTATGAGTTTGGGAAAAAGGGAGATGGGGTGGAGGAGGGGATATTAAAATCTTAGAGAGTCTTGTCAATAGGTTGCAAAAGATCTGTTCAGTGCTGCTATTGGAAATCAGAAGAGTCCAGCTGGGTTTCCTTGCTATTCCACTCCTTTGGTTAAAACTGGGGAGCGATCCACTTGCCCTACTTAAAATGTTGAAAACCCTTTTTCCTTCCGATTGACAGTTTGGAATCTTAACTCAGTTGTGATCTGCCTGATTTCCCTGGAGACTCCGAAGTACAAAAGGTGCAATGAAGGTATAATTTTTTATTTGACTTCAGTAGATAGTAACAATAGAAGGATGCCAAATTCCCTCATGTGATAGAGCATTTTTTCAATTGGGAAACCCTACGGCAATGTCAGATGCCCTCTATTTAATGACATCCCTGTATCTTAGAACAAAAATACTATTTTGGACAGACCGAAGACAAGTTTCTAGGTGAATAAAATAGCTCCTGGGACTAGAGATGGTGAACAATATCTTATGTTGAATGGAACAACTATGTAGAATTTATGAATTTGTCACTGTATTTTTTGGTTTTGTACCTTTAGTTCAATGTTTCAAATCTTTGACTCTTATGATTTAGCCCTATGGCCTTTTTCTTTTTCCCCATAGGTGATTCAAGTATTCTTTTCCTAATGCACAGTTCTCTGCAAAAGCAAGGCCTGCTACCTGTATAGAAACTAGGGATAAAAGTGATGCTTACAAAAGCCTAGCCTACAGAAGTAGATTTCCTTCTTCTCTTTTTCTTTCTATATATAATTTGTATATGGTACTATTTCATTTCCCAGCTGAATTTCTTTCTTTACTGTTTTTTTTCCCCCCTGGGATGATTTTTTTGCTCCTCTCTGTCCTGCAGTGTATGATTTTCTTTTTGTCTGCTCACTGTTCCTTTTTCCCCAGATATACAATGCCAATAATATTTGAGTCAAATTTTTAACAGATAAATACATTTGAAATTACGCAAACTGATCCTGTGACTTTTGCCCAGGCGGCACAGGACACCACTGCATAGTTAGCCAAAGGTAAGAATCAGAACTATGTCTTTGATTGAGTTTTCATCAAATAGAGGCCCCTAAAATGGAAATACCGTGTGTGGTGTAATCTGTTTCATCTCCCTCTTGTTATTGAATGCGTGGCAGAAAGGCCTGGGTTAATGCTTTAAATAAATCCCCCAAAAGGAGACTTTTGACTTCCAGGCCTGCTCACAGTATGAAGGGGCAAATCTGGGGCACTGAATGTCATTCCTGAGAGCGGCAGTCAGGCGTTCCCCTGCAGACAGGTCCCCGTGCCCACTTAGGCAGGGCCGTGATCTGCTGTAAAAGCCAACATCCTTGTTCGGGGGTGGGGGGGTCATTAGTTCAAAGGAAACCAAGGGCTATATCTGCCAGCCTACGTAATTCTGAGCAGAGGAGTATTCTCTGGTGTTTACTGCTTGTGTTTGTAACAGATTAGAAGATGCTACTCAGGCTATGTGTTTGTTTTCCACGCAGTTTTGTTTCGTTCATATCCTCCGAAGGTATCGGCTTCTGCAGCCATCCACACATGCAGGTGACGGCTGAGAGCACCGCTCAGCAGGTCACACTGGCACGATGTAGCATTTGCTGTGCAGCTTCATGCCAAAACTCTGCTGCCAGAGTGCTCCAACTGTTCACTCTCCATTTTTGTCTTGGCTCAAGGAACAGCCACCTCCTGCCACGTCTGCTACTACAGAGCTACTACAGAGCAGAAACTGGATTCTCACCATTATCACAGTTCACCAGCCAACTCCTACTACTTCTACCAACTGCAGAACGGGCATGAGCAATCACATTTATTCAGTGTCCTTGCTTCCCACATGTTAACCCAGACGTGCCTTTGGCTTGCCAATCACTTGCTCCTGTGCCATTAGAATAATACATGTAACGCTCCTCTGTCTTTTGGATGGAGGCGAGACTGACTACATCTCACCTGTAAACCACATGCTTGGCTTGACAAGCCAGAAAGCTTCGTTCCCTGAATTAAAAACACCAAGTCAAAGTGCTAAGACAAAATCCCCTTCGTACACTAAGTTTGGCATGACGCTGGGAGGTGGCAGGCTGAGTAGCCATGTGGGAAATCCGTGAGAGGCTTCAGGCTTTTCCTTCCCCAAGGACTGGATGAGAAGGCAAGTGCAGCCCTAATGTGCTGAGTCTTTGGCACGAGCGAGCCAGGCATAGCAGCGAATGATTCTTCACTCCCAGCTGCTGGTTGATTGATGGGAACTGAATTGGTGATAACTCTGGAGGGAGATGTTTGCCCTGTCTTCCATCTGGAGCTGCTGTGTTATGACTCACGGAGATGGCTATGGAACAGGCTGGGCTGGCAGACCTTCTCCGGCAAGTGAGACTGGAGGCTGGGGAAATAAGCAAGTAATCCAGGGGTGCTTGGAGTGAATGGAGTTTGATGTATCGAATGCTGATAGCTTTCATAAAAACACAAAGTGCTGGGAAATTGTGGAGAGTAAAGGGAAAACAGAGTGTCTCTCTGTCTTTAAGACAAGGAAACAATTGCAGATGGCGTCTTCCATCTCTCAAAACTGTTGCTTCCTCAGGGCCATATTCTGCCCTTGGATCTGCTGCTTGATGCATCACTGTAAAGTGCTTTAATTTAGCATGTAAGGGGGGGCCAGCTGCCAGACTTTAAATTACAGCCAGAGACTATCTTGCCTTTACTTGAGCCGTGTCCTGTGCCTGACTAATGTTCTGAACCAAATGGGTCACTGCAACAGAACGTGTAAGACAAATGGAGATGTGCTGCTATCTAAACATGAAATTCTTTAAACAGCATTTGTTAATGGGTATAAAGTCGTGTTTCTTTATCTGCAGCAGGTGTAATATTAATAACTTGCTTCATTTTTTGTAGCTCAGGAAAAACATAAAGCTCACAAGAGAATTCAGGAGAAAAGAAAGTATAGACATAAATCGTGCTATATGGTACAATAAAAAGGGATATCACATGCCAAGAATCACAACTGAGGGGTGATATCTGGGGCAAATACGCATGTTGCAAAGTATTTGGAAAACACCATTCAGTTTCTATGGCTTTCTAACTATAGTGAGAAAAAAGGTGTTTCCGAATCATAATATTGAAGAAAATACTAGGAGAGTTGCCCAGAGCATGGCACCTTTATGCTTAAAATATACTGAAACTGGTCTATGTACAGAATTTCTACTGCAGTCCTGGGTAGAAAAATGGAGAAAAATAATCTTTTAACTCTATTCACAGAGACATATCCCCACAGGCAGACCGCTGGGGATGCGAGGTCAGACGATGATAGCTGTTCAGTTGCTTCAGTTCTGAGCAAATTATTCATCCATATAATACTAAAAGAGAAAAATAATTCAATGCCTGGTTTTGGTTATTTTAGCCAAAGGTGGGGTTTGTTGGTTTGTTTGTGGGGGTTTGTTTTGATTGGGGGGGGTGTGTTTAGTTTTTTTTTTACTTCGTAACCTACAAACAAATGGCTGAAAGAATAACAATTTTCACAAGGTTTTCTATGTGCTAAAGAAATTTCGCTTTCTGTAATGATTGCTTTTACTGTTCAATGGGTTCAATAGGTACCTTTTT
Organism: Harpia harpyja; assembly: GCF_026419915.1. Classification (NCBI taxonomy): domain Eukaryota; kingdom Metazoa; phylum Chordata; class Aves; order Accipitriformes; family Accipitridae; genus Harpia; species Harpia harpyja. The sequence goes on along the minus strand of NC_068942.1, from coordinate 9,155,611 downwards.
AAACTTTCTATAAACCTTTAATTATTTCTTCTTTTTTACTCAATCTTTAATTTAAAACTCTCATTTTACTGCCTATGATTTTTTTCTTTTTTTTTTACCTATAATTTAGAATATGGTTTAAATATGTAATTGTATGTAGTCATTCAGACCAGAAAAATAACATGCAAGTTCACCCTTTGTGTATCTAATTTTCTTTGTAACATTTTGTATGAGTTGTTACCTTTTTGTGAAGAAAAGATATCTTCCTGAAAAAACACTTGCACTGTAACTAATTTTCATTTCATAGAATAGAATGGCCCTTAAAAATAAAAATAAAGGGAAGGCCACATATTGGAGGCAACGGAAGTGCTTAACTGAAATCTCCTCTAATTGAAAGGTTTATAACCTTTGGTATCTATCCAGAAGTCCCACCTCTAAGCTCTTCTGCATTCAAAGCTAAGTGCCTAGCATACAGAGAAGAAACATGCTGAGGGAAATGATTGCTGCTCATTTCTCGTCTCTTTAATGTTGTTGGAATTCCTCAACTGGCTGTGCAGTATTCTGTCCTTCATGGTGCCCTTGAATAAGCATAAATGACATTTTCTCATCTCTGGTAGGCACCAGTTTGCTGAGCAGGTTGTAGATAAACCTGAAGAGTTTGGTAGGCTTCTCAAGTTGAGAATCTTTCAAGTGGCTTCTTCCTTCCTCCAGTTGCAGCTACTGGGCTGGCAAACCTGTAACACCAATAGGATTTTAAATATTTTAATTACCCTGTGTTAAACTTTGAAGACATTTTCTGTACAATCTGAAGAAGAGAGCTGTGCAATTTTTTAACAGATATATTAGGGTAAAGAGGAATTCTAAACATCCTTCTGCTCCAAATGGTTAAGGTAGAAAAGCTATCACCACTGAAAAGACTATCTATGCAAAGCAGTGTTTGCCCTTGTCCAGTGTAAAAAGATGATGTTAGATGCTCTTTGTACCTAATACTTAGGTAACAGAGCTAGTCAAAATTTGTTCACACACACACACAAATTTGAAATATATGTTACTGTGAAAAAAGACACAAGAAAATGTCAGTTCTGATATTTTTCCAATTTTTTATTAATCAGAGGAATTTTAAAAATGTGCATCCAAATAAAAGATTTTGTCTTAAAATGTCAATATGATTTGTTAACTATATAGTGAAATACTGAGTCTAAATTCTCTTCAGATGTTATAAAGCTTTTTTTCACTAGAAATAGAAACATCTTTCACTTCTTTTTATGCTAACGATTTTGGAATTTGCTCTGAGCAAAGAGAGCACTTCTGCTTTTCATTTTAATTATAAGCCAACTAGAAAATCTTAAAATCTCTATAGAAAGAGAATACCATTTTCCTTTAAACAACTTGATTCACACAGCTGGTCTCTAAGAGATTTTCTGACTCCCCTAAAGAAACTAGAACAGTGAAGAGCATGTTTAGACACCTAAAAATTACATTTTTGTATTAGTTGGATCCCAACACTGTTTGATATTGCAGTCAAATGAATTAACTCTAACCTATACAAACCCTGAATGACCAAATATTATATTATTTTAGATCCATGAATAATCTCTGGGTTTATGGAACCTAAGATGGCATTCCAATTAATTATCTTTTTAAAAAGTAATGCCATTAGAACTACAAGTAAAGATTTAGAAATTGCTCAACGAAACTGGATAGTTAACATGAAAATACAGCAACAATAACAGATAAATTCCACATTAACTTGCAGTGAAAACCTGTTGAAGCTTTCATTTAAGTAAAACAAAAAAGAAACTGAGTGTTGTGTCTCACTTATCCCCAAACAAGATATGTCTTATTTGTCAACTTTTAAAGACTGTAAAAGAAATATACTGAAATCAATGTTGAAATGAAGTGTTGTGCAACATAAAAAAGAAAAATATGATTTTTGACAGAAAGTGTGAAATGTATTGACTTTTTACCATAATTTGTTTTCTATTTGAAAAAAAAAACCCAAATCAAGCAATTAACTGAAATGGGCACACATTTAGAAAATATGTTGCTGAACACGTATTTATAATTCGCTCCTTACTTCTCAGCCAGGAATACTTATGAACAAGTCAAGATATCACTTGGATTTAACCACATCGTTAGTTAGTCATCTAGTTTGGAAGGAGAATTCACTGTTTATAAGTTGTTTGTAGTCATACTTTCAATGTATCATGTTGGAAACTAAAATTATTTTGTCCAGCCTCTGTGGGTGTTTTGGCAACAATGTACCCAAAGTAGTGAATTTGGTACCTCCTTAACTGTTTGGCTTTGAAATACTGTGGGAACCTTTTCAAGCAGTTTTACAAGGATATAAAGATGCACCTACAGTTTGGTTTAGGGTTTTGTTATTAGATGTAGATCAAAGTGCATATGCAGAGTGGGATAAAAATCTGTGGATGCAGACAATGCTTTTTATTATGCCAGCTAAAATACTGTGAAAAGTTAGACAGAGTTTGGATTTAGAGACCTTGTAATGGCTTGAGAAAGGGCTTCTGTGTTTGTTTGGTTTATTTTTCTACAGCTGTAGTAATTCTAATTACTCCATCGATAAACCTTTATTTGTGTATGTCTAAACACTGTTTGTTCCAAAGTGGTTGAAACCCACCACAGCTGGACTAGCACTAAACAACCCCAAATCTTGTGATACACAACATTATAGCCGCATTTACATTGCATGTCACCTCCAGACTTAAACCCTGGGTTTAAACATTAGATAACTTCTCACTTACTTGTTTCAAACCTATCCTAGGCTTTCGCATCTCTTGGTCCCTTTTGGATGAGTAGAAAGGAGCTCAGGTTTGGCCAGCTATTGCTAATCAGTTGGCCCCAGAGCCTGGAGCGGAGATGAACCCTTCTGTCAGCTCCAAACCACAGCTGGGCAGCTGAGCCACCCTTCCCCAGCTGGGCTCCGTGCCTGTCCTGGTTAAACCACGACAGTGCCTAACTATGCTTGCAATCCACCAGGCCAAAGCATGGAGTTCAGATCCTGGCTGAACACACAGTGTGTGCGTAGTTTTGCCAATTCAAGTTTTCTTACCAAGGAAAAGGTATGCAAAAGAAGGTGGTGAAGAGGCAAGCGATGAAAAGGCTTGTCTCCCCCATTCCCTTTCCAAAGGACCAGGCTGTCCAGGCTGAAGTCAGTGGCAATCTTTCTACTGTCTGTATATTGAAAACTGTCCAATTTGCCTTAAAAACTGCAGGAAGAATGTCATTGCCTTCTTTGGGGACTGGCTCATCCCTTAATACATCTTTAACAATGAGGTACAGAGCTGCTCTTTATGGAAGAAATGTGAATTCCTGCAGATTGTTCTATAGTCACTGCCCAGCTCTCATTACCAGGTGAAATAATTTGGCCTGGACTTACTATATAAAAGTCACAAAATTCATGAGAGGCAGAAAAATAAATGCTGAGGTCCCAATGCATGTACTTAGGCCATGCTCACCATTTCATTTCTGTGATACACAAGCTGTGATATTTGTGTTCTGCAACTGCCTGGTTAGCCTCTTATTGCTCTTAATGCTTTAATGGCCTTTTATGTATGGATGTTAAGTGCTGCGCATCTCCTGAAACATCTAATAGAAACCAGTCTATGTAAGCACAGACATGATGAAGGGCTCTCAGAGGAGTGTATTGTGAAAATGGAATGTGGTTTACTGTTTGCATGCCTGGATAAAATGTGGCTGTTTTCCTGCTTCATTCTTCTGTATTTTTCCCTTGGTGGGGGAGTTCTAATTTTATTTCTATTGTGAGTGCAGAGAAAATCTATTCAGCAATAATAATAATAATGATAATAAACCACAGATTTGCATAAGTCTCCCTATTATTTAGCCACTCTTCAAAACACGTTTAAAAAGGTAACTGTGGAAACAAAGGAACTTGGGACAGACTTACCGTTTACTCTAATGAAGTGAGGCTGATACACCCCAAAAAAGATTTGCCCATTAGGACACATAAAGAATGAAGGCTGGTTTTCATCTGTTACACTTGTCAGACAGGTTTTTTTTCTTAAAAAGTTTCACTAATTGCTCGATATGTAATTTTAGTTCTATGCAAAAAGGGAGAATTGCACCCAATTACTAAAGGCAAGAAATAAATCACAGTGAGGTCTGTTAACAATCAAACTGAATTAAGAGGATTAAACACAATTTTTTGTCAAGATGCAACACAATTTAATTAATATCCTTCCAAATTATATTAATTACAAGATGAGGAGGTGAAAGTGTCCATATAAAAGTTGAGAACTTGTGAGGTTGGGGATCCCATAGGATGCAAAAAGGTGGCAGTTCTTTAACTGTTCCTTACGTCTGGGGAAAGGGTGGAAATTACCCTAGGACTAAACAATCTATGATAGAAAATAATACTAATGGGATGATCCGATTCTGAAAGAGACACACATACACGTTCCCCACCTCAATGCAATGCCTCCATGTCCCAGGATCTATCAGGATTAATATTTTTTAGCCCAAATAAGTGAGTGTGCTGGTAGTCCTGACATGGGAAAGAGCAGAGGTTTTGACTTATTTATGAAAGTTTGTGCATGCAGTGGACTCAGTGAAGACTTGATCTTGCTGTCTTGTCATGGTAGAATTATTGTTGCTTGGTGAAAAAAGAGTCAGAAATGCTTTTCCTACAGATTACTGAGACTGTCCCTATTTTTCACAGCTACCTTCCCCTCAGTCAAAAAACCCATAAAACTCAAGCGGTCAGGTCATCTAACTGTATTGAAGAAAATTCATTTTTCTTCAAAAAGAGTAGTATGGGAGATTTGAGTCTTGCATATTTAAAGGAAATGCCTTAGTTCACCAGTAACTATCTTTCTGCTAGATTCTCTTCTTCCTTCCCTCCCTCTGCTTTTGACCAGAATTACATCATGCAAAAACCTGTCCTATCAAGAACTAAAGTAAAAGTGATATATTTCTATTGGAAGTTTTTATTTACAAAGTAGATGTTTTCCAATTAAAAAAACAAAATTGGAAATTTCCTATCCACTGCAGTCTGGACTTTTCTACTCAGTGTAGGTTCAATCTGGATCAGCTCTCAGCTCAGTATGATTTTTTTTCTTCCTTGCACACTAATCCATCTCCTCAAGCCATTGCAACTTTTTTTTTCTTCTTTCCTCCCCTGATGTTCCTTCCACAGGCTCATTGATTAGATGAAACCCAGATAATCTTCTCTTGAAGTTTGGGAGTGATAACTGGCTGCTCCCGGGTTATGTAATTTATTAGCAACCAAACCTTTGTGTTGTCTTAAGAATGATGCTGTTGCTCTTCAGTGCAATGTTTGTATAATGTGTCTTCTGAGACAGTCCTGTTGCCAAAACAGAGAATATTCTAGAGTCTGCCACCTTTTAGATACAGCCAGTCCTAGATTTTTGGTGGTAGCTTATACCATCTGAAATGAGTAATGCTGTTTACTGTGAGCAGCCATAGAAACTGTATTGTCAGAAGCAGGAATACATGTTACTGGGATCATAATGGATTATAATAGAGTTATAAAAAAATCTCTATGAAGTAAAAAATCTATTATACCTATTTAAGTATTCTCTTGTACTTATGTTAAGCAATGACAAACTAATTACTGACATTCAAATCACATAGTGCTCCGATTACTACGTATTCTAAAGTTCATGCTTTGATTTCCACACTCAGATCACAGGATACCTGTAGGCCTGGCTCAAGGCCAGGTAGGAAGCTCTACCTCCCTTTCTCCCATTCTTGCTGTACTTCATTGTGTTACTCAGTGAATATATAATTAGGAGGTTTTGATGGAAGGGGATGAAAATGGATAAAAACCTCCATTAACATTTATAGACTGCCTTCAGATCCAGCCTTTTATTCATTATGCCTGTGTTACACTGAAAGGAGGCATGCTATGGAAAAGCAATACCTACCTGGTACAGAAATGTAGTGATGCCAAACCAAAATAAGTAATTTTGATGATTAATACCACATTATGTGGGTAATGATTTTTAATATTTTCAAAGGAAGTGTATTTGGTATGATTGGACTGGAAATGTTCAGTGACGAAAGTTAACCTGGTAAGAAGTGAGTGCAGTGAGTATTTCGTCTTTGGCAACTGGCTGAGACCAAACCAGACATTTTCAGAGGAGAAATGAAAATGGCACTCCCCTTGGTGAGTCACCTGCAATAATAATAATAACATTATTACTTGAGATTAAATATTTCCCCTCACTTGAGTACTGCAAAGGCCTTCATAATGAATAAATCTCATGATCACCTTCATGCAAATGTAGAAATGGGAGCACAACAGAGTGAATTATTAAAGTTCACCTGATACTTTTCCAGTAAAACTGTGAATTAAGTTTCTATGTGTATATACTCCAATGTATGGAGGTTGCAGTTCACCTGTCTTTAGATAACTACAGTCTCAATGTCTGCACTTTGACTAGTCATTGCAGCTCCTTTTGTAGTTATTGGAGAGAAATGGGAAAGAAGTTTTAGACTGTACTTTGTGTGATACAGTTTGGTTGGTTGTCTCAAAATAGGATGGACCGCTCCCTAAAGAGGCTTTCTTCCCTATGACTACAGACAGAGCCTTGGAGGACTAACCTGGATGTATACACCTACATTTGTTGACATCTGCATTTATTCAGATGAATCCCACACTTAATTAATTGCATCCGCACATTAATTACTAAATGTGCTGCCTGTAGGATGCTACGTTAACCATGTTATGCCAAGCAGAAATGACAGCTAATATACCTTCTGAACAACATTTTCCAAGTACCATAATTGCCTCCTGTACTTTCATCAAAGTACATAGTGCTGAAGGATGTCTCACAAAAAGAATCCGTGATTCTACTTCTCTTGCATAAAAACCTGCAAGAAATATTAATTAATGTTTAATTGAGTACATGATATTTTAATGATACTCTCTATTTATTATTGACATTATTCAGAGGTTTTATTGGGGAGCATTGTGACAAGACATGTAGCGATTTCCTTCCAAAGCTTCCGAATCTCTATCACGACCTGCATGAATATACCTTCAGACTTGATTTTCATGTAACAAAGTGCTAACAGCAGATAAACCAAGGCAGAAAATTATGTGATGCACAAAACCATAGCAAGCTAATGAAAAAGAACCAGAGTCAGGCTTGATGCTGAATCTAGCAGCCACGTTTCAATTTGTTAACTACAATAATCATTATTCTAAAACACTGGCAAGTTAAAAAAATTCTAGTTCAGATTTGACAACATAAAACAAAACAAAAGATAGTCTGTTTACTCTGGTTGATTTTCTTATCATAAAGAACAGGTGTGCCTTTTCATTCACAGCCAGGGAGTGCAGGTGTATTCATTAGAGGCATTACACAGTCTTTTGTAACTCAGAGTGTTTGTTTTAAAACAGACGTGTTTTCATTTCTAAGCTTAGAAACGTGAAAAATCTGAGGAGCGTTTTCCCCCTTGCAGTGTTCTCGGGAGGACACATGATGGAGCCAGCAAGTTCACAAATATTAGTTTCTTTCTGCAGAGGATCTGCAGTGAAACCAGATAACGGATGCTGGCTTCTCTGAAGTGTGTCCAGGGACAGAGGTGTCAAAGTGCTTTGTCACCAGTGGCCATTAATGAATCTCCACAAGCTCACACAGCAAACACAAGCAACTCGCACCTGAAGAGTATCAGACGGAGTCTAATGTTTCAGTGCATATCTTTGGCAGAAGTACCTACACTTGCAAGATCATAGCCTTTCCCTGGTTCCTCCATTATTCTCACTTTGGGGAGACCCAGCTTCAACGAAGGTGGATTTGACCCTATGTCCTCAAAGCATAGGCTTCTGTTAGATATATGTTTTGAAGCTTTGAAATACCTTCTTCATGAGGTTTTCATGGGGAAAATTTGAAGATGTAACGATGCTGGGTAAATTCAGGGTTGTCAAGGGAGGAGACAAAAACTGGGATTGTTTCTCTATGAGTCTGTAATAGTAAGAATGTCCTGGAGAAGTTAAGAAACTTTTCTTCTCTCCTTCTCAGCCCTTGGGCTTCTTCATGCTTACAGCAACTTGTATGGCAGATGCAGAAGCAAAGCAGCAAATCTGCAAAACAGATCTTTAACCCTTGCCTCTACTCCCCTCAAGCTACTGACTTACACAATCAGTACAAGTGGTTAAGCACTGCTGCGTTTGCCCGGGTCAGTTCTCACTTTTTCACAAACTTGGGTGTAACTTTCCCTTTCAAGTTTACACTGCAGTGAATCTATAATAGCATTCTGTATTTGCCATGAAATGACCAAAAAAAGTTTGAAATATGTTTACACAAAAAATGCCCCTTGAGCTATAGAATAAAACTTCCACTCTCCCTTTCTTCTTCACCTCCAATCCACAAAGTGTGGAAATTCAAGCAACTGGTCTGGAAAGTAGATGGGACACTGCAGCCAGCAATGCTTTGCAGAGAACACGTCTGAGTTGGTAGAAATTGTAACAAGTTGTCTTAACACACTTTTTTTCACCTATAATTTTTGGAATTGCGTGATCCTTCTGAGGAGGTTTCAGTTTTTAACTTGAATCTTGATCTGACAAGTTAAATATCACTGCATCTTAAAAGTGGCTCCTGAAATACCTGCCTGTGTTCAAGGTCTGTCTGGGTATATTCAGAGTCAGTTCTGAACTTCCACACTAAAAAAAAAAAATCTTCATTTTTTTTCCCCAGAAGGTCTTTGCAGGTGCAAGATTTTCAGAGAAAGTGAACTGGTTCCTTTTATTTCTATTGCCCCGTTAGCCAAATTGTTTCACAGGGGCAGATTCAACTCTAACCAGTAAGATAGTTCCAGTCCTGCAGCCCTCACCTGCAGTGGATGATCTAAACCCTTGGAAGGTTCAAAACCCTTTTGAATGATTTAAGAAGATAATGGCTTGCTCTCATTTGTAATCTTCAAGTTAAGAACATATATTTGGAACAAAACACTAAAGCTTAAATAAAGCTATGTGTTGCATGCCAAGGTTATCCAACCAGTGGAACCCTGTACGGGCAGCAGGTCAGACAACCCTATTGCTACGGTTCCTTCTTCCTCAAAAGCTGTGAAAAGAAGGGAAAAAGCAGAAAAAAAAAAAGACAAAAGCAGAAGGCTAGGAGCCTGGGCAATAGGAGGTTTTTTTCTTTTTCTTTTTTTTTTTGGGGGGGGGTGTGTGTGTGTCTGCAACAGCTATTCTTGATAAGATGAATATACAAAGAGTGTTTCAAGCAAAGATAGCAAAAGAATGCACTGGCATATGCAGATAGTGCTGAGGTGTTTGCAGTGAGGGACATTCTTAATTAAGAGTCATGTGGAATGTGCAAGTATCCAAAAGAGCATAGGAATAAATTATGCTTATGAGATAATTTCTCCCGCAGTCCTAGTACTTCGCTGTTCAGCCTGGAAAACCTAAAAGCATGTACTGGTTGACTTCTAACCTGTGCACTTTCTTTCCCAGCAGGAACCCCTCCCAGTTTTCTTTCCCAAGGGAATCAGGGCATGAACATAGAAAGGATTGTGTTGGGACCCTGTTCCATCAGAATCTGTGAGCTGCAAAAAGACAATTTAGATGTGTAGTGGTACATTAACAGAATCTGGAGCTGGGGGATACTCCTCTGGCTAAAGAGAAATAAACCAGAGTGTATCTGCATCTCTTCATAATGCTTGATGCAGAGCTGGTACTGCACAGGCTCACTCTGAACTGTGAATTGAATAAGCACAGCGCTGAACCTGAGTAAATGTTCACCGTTTTCAGGATCTGAGCTAATATTGCTGTGAGCATGGCACTCTGCCGTGCTCTGTTGAAAGATCAACACAGTCAGAGCTAGCTGAGGGACCAGGAGAAAAATGTTGCTTTTGAAGTATTCACCCTGGCTTTAGCTGCTGGAGGTTAGGATGATGTTGTAAGTTACTTGAGTCAATACAGGGAGATTGATGGGAGTTATTAAAGGTATCTGAAGATATGTACAGCTGTGTGATAACTGAGGTGGAAAGTTAGCAATAAAATGAACAATAGCAAGAAGTTAGAACAAAATGATCAGGCCTAACAAACTTTGCCAAAAAATAGCGTTTGTGAAGAAGAGATTTCAGGGGAGCCACTGCTAGACCAGTGTGCTGGTTTTGGCTGGGACAGAGTTAATTTTTTCCACAGTAGCTGGTATGGGGCTGTGTTTTGGATTTGTGCTGAATGCCAGGGATGTTTTCATTCCTGCTGAGCAGTGCTTACACAGAGCCAAGGGCTTTGCTGCTTCTCACCCCACCCCACCAGGGAGGAGCCTGGGGGGGAGCACAAGGAGTTGGGAGGGGACACAGCCGGGACAGCTGACCCCAACTGACCCAAGGGATATTCCAGACCATATGACGTCAGGCTTAGCGTATAAAGCTGGGAGAAGAAGGAGAAAGGGGGGATGTTCAGAGTGATGGCGTTTGTCTTCCCAAGTCACCATTAGGCGTGATGGAGCCCTGCTTTCCTGGAGGTGGCTGAACGCCTGCCTGCCCATGGGAAGTGCTGAAGGAATTCCTTGTTTTGCTTTGCTTGTGTGCGCAGCTTTTGCTTTACCTATTAAACTGTCTTTAGCTCAACCCACAAGTTTTCTCATTTTTACTCTTCTGATTCTCTTCCCCATCCCGCTGGAGGGGAGTGAGTGAGAGGCTGCGTGGGGCTGAGTTGCCGGCTGGGGTTAAGCCACAAAAACCATTCAACCCCCCCCCCCCCCCCCCCGAATACTCCACAGGGGCCTGGTTATCAAAGCAGGACTTTACTATCAAGGTATATTTCTGAGATCAATGATGTGAACAGAGCAGTCCTCTTGATCACTTTGTTTAAAGCAGCAAGGAATTACTTCATCAGTTGGAAGTGCAGCAAAATTAAAACCAAAAACAGACAGAGAAAAATTAGTTACATCTAGCAACATGAGAATTCAGTTGCTCAATTAATAAATTCAGGTTTTGAGGGAAAGGAGTGATTGAGGTGATACTGCAGTAATACTGCAAAGGCAAAGGTTTAGCACTGCCCTATTAATAAGTATAATTAACAAGTTCTGTTAATTTCCTTGTTCCTGCACTATGACAGACTGAGATTATGAGACAATATACATTCCTATCGCATAGCAAGGGTCAGAATTCAAATGTGTGTTTTTCCAAGATGAAATTCACCCTGGTGAAATTAATCATCAGGGTCAGCAGGCGATGACGTGTTATCTGAAAGAATTTTAAAGTCTATAATAAGGAAACTAACCCTTCCAGAAGAAGCAGAGTATCAAAGCAGATCAGAATATAGTATGAACATAATAGCACTTCTATCCTATTTGGGGAAAAAATAGAATGATGTCCTTTTATGCACATTCCTGTGTTTAAACTCCCACTCATAGTGAGACTGAGTTGGCATTCTTGGATGACTTTCAATCTTCAAACACGGCAGGATTAGATCCAATGATACTTGCTATCAGAAGATGCTGAAGTCCAGATACTCATATTAATTTATTCACTAATTTCTGATCAAAATGTATGAGAACCTTCTGAGTCAAAGAGGTTGATCTAGCAAATCAAAGACCTATACCTTTATAGAGCTCAGACTTAGCTCTGCAGAGGTTTCTGTGTATTCTGTAGTTGTAATTCTTCTCTGTGATTAAGAATTCAGTGAGAGAGATTGGAGGTCAGAGCAAAAAGAGTAGATAAACCATGGCTGATGCAGAAAGACAGGAATATCTGGGATGGATGAAAAACCAGAAGGATATGTAAAAGATGGCTATGACATAGAAGGCAATAGTTTCTTCCTTGACTCATGCTTGTAGGACAAGGAGGGTTTCATTACAGCAGGGAAGACTTAGATTAACCATTGAGAAAAAAAAATTCTAACGGTTAAGAATGGGAGCAGGCTGCTGAGAAATTGAGGAGTTCACATTCCTGGATGTTTTTGAAAACAGACAGGACAAGCTTTTGTGAGGAATGACATCTGTACAGCTGATCCCACCTTTGGGCAGGGGGTAAATGAAACAACCTTTGGATGTTGCTTTCTAGTCTTGCTGTCTACAATTGCAATGATTTATGAGGCATAGAGCAGACCAGGTCCTACATTCGTGCCAATTTGCATAACTGAGAAGCTGGCTTATTGTGTGCCTAATTCTTTACTGGCCATTAATTTGTAGTTAATTATCCTACTGTTCTAACATGTTAGATTGATTTGCTATATAGCATGGTCTGCATATCCATTCTGAAGAGCATCAGTGGTGTGCTTGCAATCTCCTTCCTACTTATTTTCGTTGTACTTCAACATGATGTAGGATTTGTCAGACTAGGCTTAACTTTAGTCTTTGTGTGTATGTGTGTCTGCTAAAATGAATTTGATTTATGTAAGTTCAGCAGTTTTTCTGTTATACTGTTTAAGAAGGGAAGAACATAATTGCTGGTTTGCATTTCTTTACCTTAATTAACTTCTCTAACAAAAGATTATATTAAAAAGAATGGATTTTTTTTTCAAGCTCTTAATAACCAGATTAACCCTTTTGGTGTAATGACAAAAATGTTGTTAAAATTGCAGAATTTTTAATCTCCAAAGTGTGCTTTTTTGACACACACTATAGCTCTGTTGTTTTCCGTAATGCTTTTGAATGTGGGCTGCATTCCGTAATTTACATTGTTGAGGAACATTTGTCTGGAGATTTATATTAGAATTGGTTCTTTGAGGCTGCTATCACATCACTGTTTTGCAAGGATGTAAGGAAGATTACTATATAATTTGTGGTATCCTTAAACCATACGTCTCGGCAGATACAGCACTGTCAATGAGTGATAAAATCCCAGCAGAGGTTGGTGTAAATGGAAGAACTGGGGCAATTCAGATCAGGCCCCAGAAGGAATGAAAGTTAATAGTTCAGTTCAAATTGAGGTGGGTTTGAAGGATCCCTTGTCCTTTCATTTGACTGCAGGTTTTATTCTAGTTTTGGTACACCAATGCAATGCTCCAGAGTACTCTGTGTAATATTAAAGTAGTACAATTCTCTAGACCTATGTTTCAGCTAGTAAGGCTTTTGTCAGAAAATTCTGAACAGAGCACTGAGGGCTTCCTTCATCTTTAACTTTTGGTACCTAAAAGTTAGAGACTATTCCAAGTTAGGTGCCAGAGATTAATAGCCTGGAGGAAGGGGTTATTTCGCTGAACGCTGATTACTGAGGCAGCCTGGACACCTAAGCTAGGTTTGGCTTGTAATGTGAAGTTACCTAAAGTTGAATGGGATAAATCTAGGGGTCAGGATACTAATAGATAACTTTAGCTGGATGTCACCATCCCCACCTCCCATAGTACAATGTTTAAGAGGGAACTTGCAACTGTGCTTCAGCTGTACAAAATAATCTGGTACTGGAGAACACAAAGCTTTTCTTCCATATTATTATTGCTATGGATACAGTTTTGGGTTTTTAATGTATTTTGCTTTTTGGTTGTTTCTTTTTTCTTTCTTTTTTCTTAACATAGGCACACCTTGCATCTATAGGGCTGCACTGGAAGATCAGCAAGATTACCTTTGGATCTAGGAGCAAAGTTGAAAGAAGGTGAAAAAGACTGAAAAACACTTTCAGCTACTCAATGGCAGAAACTTCCACTTGGGAAGTATGTAAATGGCAAAGTGAAACCTCTGCGTATCAGTAGGCCTTTCATTCACTGAGATCTCCAGTTCCCTGGACTCTATATCAGTTATAAACAGTTTGCTAGTCTAGCCAGGATAATCAGAAAGGACACCCCAGACCACCTACCACTAAGTGCACCTACATTATAGTCAGCCATCACCTACAGGTAAGCCTCTGTCCCCACCCACATGTCATAGAGCAGCCAGGTTTCCTTCCCTCATGGTGGCCCCTTGCAGGCTGCCAGTCCCTCTCGTGAGCCAGCGAGCTCCCACTGAGATACTTTCTGAAGTAGCCTGTATTGACTTACAGGCCCATCTCCTAAAAGAGTGGAACTGGCGGAATATTTGCCACCGCTCAGCCTGCAAGACAACACTATATATCATTGCTGGAGACAGTTCAGTACCTCCTGAGAAGCACGGCTGTCTTATCCTGCAGATGGTGAAAAGAAAGCCTGGAAGGGCCCACAACGCACCGCAGCTCTTGAGCACTGCCCAGATGAGGGGAGGCAGAAATGTGACACAGTCCTAGGGCCGTGCCTCATCCTCAAATCCATATTAATATCCTCTCTATCTTCCCTGGGACTTGAATTTAAGAACACATTTCAGGGACAAGGCATAGGTGACTTAACATACCTTGAACATGAAGATGGCAGAAGTGGTTCGCCAACATAAAAAAGAGATTCTAATGATGGCAGATTCTTCTTTGCAATACTGGTATAATTGCAACTCTCTGCTATTTTGAGGGCTAAGGGAGGGTAATCCCTGTTTTTATGTTTCTTGCCTTCCTCTTCCAGAGAAGCCACAAGAAAGCCTGTATGTATATGATTTTAGATGGTCATGGGAATGGAGGCCCATCTCGTGCCTTTGAAAGGACTGTGGCTAAATTGAGTTTGCCCTATTAAAGTAAGGTGGCCTTATTACATGAATGTATTCTCCAGATGTAGGCTCCAATTAATCTCAGTAGGCATGAAGGAAATATGGCCTTTTTCATTCTCAAGAGAAAAAAAAGTCTTATAAGAAATAGGCTGCAGACAGGACTTCAATGCCTATTCCTTCCTAAAAGCCTTTTAATGTGAGGACACCATTTCTGCTTTCTCTTGACAACAGGAAAGTGTTTTCTTAGTAATGAAAATAATAATTTTCTTTTACAGTGGATAATATGTATCTATTAGCTTAAATCGATACCTGTGAAAACCTGCAGAAATTACATTCTCCCAACAGCACCATTAGATGGACCCAGCTGCAGCTTCTTGTGGGAGTAGAAGGTAGGGTTCACATGCTGGAAGAGAATGGAAGAAGGAGGTAGGACAGGGCAGTAACGCTTGACTCAGCAGGGGAGCAGGAAGGGAAGTGATACATGAAAATCGCTAGGCAGGCATTGGTCATGGCACAATTATTTTGTGTACTATGAGGTGATAGCAGAGTGGCAAACAGATGGCAGAAGAAGTATTATTAAGACCTTGGAGAGGTCCTTCCCCATTCCCATTATGAAGAGAGTCAGCTTCCATCAGGGTGAGGCAGAACTGTGTCTTGGGTAGAAATTGCTGGAAGGTGGAGGTAGAATGTGAAGAGAAAATACCTTTTTCTGGTACAGTTGTTAGATCCTCACGTCTTTTGGACACATTAGAGTGCTCTGTGTGTTGTGGTAACAAGTTTTCTCTGTGTGGGTGCCAGGAGAAAGCAATTATCTTCCAGGGTCAAGCAAGCCTTTCCTCTAGTCAACAAGATGAAGCATGTGGTCTTCCTCACATTATCAGTATCCATGCAGTGTAATGCAAGTGTAGTGCAGGGAAAGATATACCAGAACTCTGAAATATGAGGGTGTTCTGCCCTTGCCCCTGGCCTCTAAAGCTGGTCTAACCATGCATAAAGGACTTGTAATGTGATTTTTTTAGGGTCAGAATACAATTGAAGAATACTTTCAAACCTCCCCAGCAGATACTGGATCAGAATAGCTTAGCAGTACTCTGGTGCAATTTACTTTCCTGCTTGAGAGCTGTGCTGGTGTTTAGGATGTCACAGATGACAAACAGAAGTAGACCAAGCAGCAAATGGTTTTGTACACTCCACAGCAATGGACTTGCTGATACAACTGTTGCTCCACAGGTTCTGTTCATATCTGGTATAGCTATCTTCCAAAAGCTAGTGCCTGATCATTTCTGGACTGAGTTTATATCTAGAAATAGGACTGCTGTGATAAATCCCCCTTTGTTTCAGAAGACAGTGAAAGTGGCTTTTTGTCTCTGGACATTTGTAGCCTGCTGCAGCTGTGAGTCTGGATTTGTCAAGATACAATATCCCTAGATGTTGTGATTTCCTACAAGGGTGCTGTTGTGCAGGAATACAGATTAGTGTGCCTAGGACATGGTGCAAGGCTGGTGCTTGCACTTAAGAAATGAAGTGATCAGATATAACTACACGGTTATCTGCACAGTGCCATGTGGTTGTGTGGGAACTAGCTTCTTTCTTATTTCTCCTACTCCATCTCGTATCTTTCCCCTGTGTTGCTAATATTGCTAGGCTAGACGGGCTGATGCATCCGTGTCAGGGTGGACGACGGGGTGCAGTGGGCTCCTTAGACAATGAAGGATGTTGCAAAGTACAGCATGACATAGATGAGGCCAGATGTACGTAATTATTGGAAGGGCTTAAATGTTAGATGTCTGTCATGTACCTGAGCTTGGGAGACTAGTGTTATACCTGAAATCTCTCATCTGTGTATGCAAATCCCACAATGGGGTTATGCATGGAGTATCCTAGAGCTACACTGTGAATGCAGACAACTGCTCCAAACTAAGTCTCCATCACACTGCTATCTCAGGAGTGCTCTAAAAGATCAACAGGAATATGTCCATACAGGCTCTAACTTGTTAAAAGTGCATGTGTGTGCCTGTTTCACCTTAGAGAAGCACATGTTCAACTCCCATTGGCGTCAAAGGAATTAGACAGGTGCTTAAGCACTTAGTATAATCAGAACCTTAAGCTCTTTCTTACAGCTCATAAAACGTAAATTCAAAAGTGAATTTACCAAGATTACCCTTAGCTCAGTGTTTAATATCCTTCCTTCTCATCTCTTTTCATTGCACCATTGGATTTCTTTTTTTTAAGCATCAGTGAGGACATTTCAATTATGCCTTTCTTGTGCTTAATCACAATTTATTTAGGTTGTCAGAACCTGTTTAAAGGTGTTTTATTAAAAATAAAAAGTAAGTACTTACTCTAGTTTTGACATGCTTTTATGTATATCATACATATTTACATTATAGAGTTAATATAATTTATTGGAAATATTGCTAAACTATTCCCTTGGAAAAATAAAGATCAGATAATAGTATAAGGCTTATGTGCTTTTTTTCATAATTTTTATTTTTGCACATATGGATCACTTAACATCCCCTCTACCAATACCTTCATTTCCTATATTGAATGCATCACATCCTAATTTAATACTGGTACTGGCCAAAAGAAGGATGCAGTATTTTTTATCTAAATATCAGGTTTTACTTGGGAAGGAGAATGTGTTGTTATTTACTTGAATTATCTGTGGAAAACCTATTGTTGTAGCAATGCAAGCAATTAAAATGGTTAATATTCATATCCTAACATGAGATCATCAGAGTCATTCTTTGCTTGTATGTAAGAGTGATAATGACATATGTTGCTGTCGATAAAACCAATACGAGTGAACCTATGCTGTTATTAAAAATGATCAATTTTTATTCACTTGTTGGTTGATGATAAAATAAAGATTGATTTTATTTAAACTATTTGCTTTTTCCTCTGGAGAAAATATTGGTAGTATTATATTCTCTTAATTATAAACAGAAGAAAAGAGTTGCTATTAACATAATCCTTACTTAAACTTGATATTTTTAATTACTGTGGCTGCTTTTGTCTTTGGGATATGCAATATGAGCTGCAATTCATGACACTGAGACATTCCAGTTTCTTACGCATCTCTGAAAATGTAAATAAATGCCTTTAATGAAAGCTTCATCAATACCATCTAATAAACTTTGTTGTAATGAAAAAGGAAATCCATTTGCAGTGTTGGATTTTAAGCACCAGGACTGCTAGCCTTGAAAAGTATGGTAAGAAAACTAGATCCCTTTCTTGGTAAAGCTACTGATTATACTTAAGCTTTTGTCGTGGTTTAACCCCAGCCAGCAACTAAACACCACGCAGCCGCTCACTCACTCCCCCCCACCCAGTGGGATGGGGGAGAAAATCGGGAGAAGAAGCAAAACCCGTGGGTTGAGATAAGAACGGTTTAATAGAACAGAAAAGAAGAAACTAATAATGATAATGATAACACTAATAAAATGACAACAGCAATAATGAAAGGATTGGAATGTACAAATGATACGCAGTGCAATTGCTCACCACCCGCCGACCGACACCCAGCCAGTCCCCCGAGCGGCGAATCCCTGCCCCCCACTTCCCCGTTTCTGTACTGGATGGGACGTCACATGGTATGGAATACACCGTTGGCCAGTTTGGGTCAGGTGCCCTGGCTGTGTCCTGTGCCAACTTCTTGTGCCCCTCCAGCTTTCTCACTGGCTGGGCATGAGAAGCTGAAAAATCCTTGACATTAGTCTAAACACTACTGAGCAACAACTGAAAACATCAGTGTTATCAACATTCTTCGCTCTGAACTCAAAACATAGCACTGTACCAGCTACTAGGAAGACAGTTAACTCTATCCCAGCTGAAACCAGGACAGCTTTTTAAAGGCAGCTATACTCAGCTGTCCTTGGGCTGGAAAAATGATAAAGGCTACTTCAAGCCTGGGTGGAATACATTCTCAGCCTAGCCACTGGTGACCAACTGCTGAAGTAACCTCTGCTTTTGTGTCCACTGACATAGATGACTCACTGCACACACGACTTTCAGCATTTGTACATACAGCTGTCCTCCCTGAAGTGACTGGGGTCCATTGTTTATGGATGGTCAATCCCAGTGGGTGTTTCATTCCTTGCTGATAGTATCCCAAGTGAATGAGAATACTCACCTCCTACAGTTCTTTTTCTTTGCATTCCTGATAAAGAACCAAATCCAGCGTATGTTTTATATAGTTGGGTAAGATGTTACCCATTCAAAGAACATAAGCATGATTTTAGAGACGTCAGAGCAAAAGTCCTGCATCCTTTTCTGATAGAGACCAAAAGTGGTTGTTCACAGAATCACAGAAAGGTTGAGGTTGGGAGGGACCTCTGGAGTTTATCTGGTCCAACCCACCTGCTCAAGTATGGCCACTTAGAGCTGGTTGCCCAGGACTACGTCCAGCTTTTGAATATCTCCAAGGAAGGCCACAAACTCTGTGGGCAACTTGTGCCAGTGCTCAGTCATCCTCATAATAAAAAAGTGTTTCCTGATGTTCAGACGGAACCTCTTGTGTTTCAGTTTGTGCCCATTGCCTCTGGTCCTGTCACTGGGCACCACTGAAAAGAGCCTGGCTCTGTCCAATTTGCACCCTCCCTTCAGGTATTTGTATACATTGATAAGGTCCTGTCCGAGCCTCCTCTTCTCCAGGCTGAACGGTTCCAGCTCTTTCAGCCTGTCCTCATATGTGAGATGCTCCAGACCTTTCAACATCTTCATGGCCCTTTGCTGGACTCTCTCCAGTAGCTCCATATCTCTTTTGTGCTGGGCAGCCCAGAACTGGACCCAGCACTCTGGGTGTGGCCTCACCAGCACTGAATAGAGGGGAAGGGTCACGTCCCTCAAACTGTTGGTAATACTTTGTCTAATGCAAGCCAGGATATCATTATCTCTTTTTGCAGCAAGGACAATTTGATGGCTCATGGTCAGCTTGGTGTCTGCCAGGATCCCCAGGTCGTTTTCTGCCAAGCTGCTTTCCAGCAGGGTGATGCCCAGCATATACTGGTGCCTGGGGCTCTTTGTCCCCAGCTGCAGGACTTTGTGCTTCTCCTTGTTGAACTGTATGAGGTTCCTATCAGCCCATTTCTTCAAACAATTGAGCTTCTTCTGGATGGCAGCAAGACACTCTGGCACATCAGCCACTCTTCCCAGTTTTGTAACATCAGCAGACTTGCTGAGCATACACTCTGCCATCATCCAGATCATGAATAAAGATGTTGAATGGTACTGAACCCAGTATTGGCAGCTGGGGTGCACGGCTTGTTGCTGGCCTCCAATTGGAGGTGAGGCTGACCAGCCTGTACTTCCCTGGGTCCTCTTTCTTGCCCTTCTTGAAGATAGGAGTGACATTTTCTTTCGTCCAGTCCTCAGGCACCTCTCCCAATTGCCACGATCGATTTGATCAAAGATTATTGAGAGTGGTGTCACAGTGACATCAGACAGCTGCCTCAGCACTCATTGGTGCATCCTATCAGGGCCCATGGTATTGCATAGCATTCAGGGATCTTAAAATAAGCTACAAATATTATTTACCTATCTGTCTGTCTATCATCTCCTTTTAGTTTTAAAATGAAATGTAAAATTAACCGTCTTGTATCACTGTTTTATTTTGAACACCTATGTTATTGTCTCTATCCCAAAACCATAAAAGCTTCCTGGCACTACATTGTATGTTCACACACACCAAAGCTCACCATGAGTTGAGAAACATAGTGAGAGCAGTGTAAACTATAAAGTTCTGCTGCTTTATCAGCATTAGAAGCTACTACCAATTTCAAGTGCAACTTCAAAAAAAGACATATAAAGCAGTCTGCTTTGGTTGTCATGCTTTAAAATATCCTCCTTACCCTTCCCCCATCTACTAAGAGTTTAGTATTTCATCTTAATGTCCCCATTGCTTACCATAAGTATGGATAATGCAGTTGACCTTACAAGAAGGTAATGTTGTGATTCATCAGCCTGTTTTAGTGATTAAATATATTTTTAATTATTACTATACAAAAATCTTTCATGGTAAAGGCCACTTTCCCTCTAGCTCTGAACTCTGCCTCTTTTAGCATTTTTCATATGTGGGCAAAAATTACAGGTACAGAAATATAGCTATTTTCCACTTTAGATTCACTATACCATTATAAAAATGTCTGAGTTCAACCACAATCTCTTAATGTTATCAAATGATTTATAGTTTTTCTATTGCTGTGGCTCAACACGCCGTTCTTATTACCCAATACAGTAAACAGTGTAGTCTGGCAATCACAAAAGCTGAAAGATCAGAGAGAAAAATGTCAATTATTAAAAAGACAGAATCATCAGGTCTAATAGGTGACTCCCTTGCGTAACATCAGGAGAGCAAAGCAGCTGTGTGATGAACTCACTTAGATCCCTGTCCTCAAACAGTGAGATGGATGAATATTGGCTGTGAACTCATCAGCTCGCTCTCCTGCAGACATTTGGGTCCAATGGAGGTAGAGCCACCAGAAACATACTCTCGATGCTAATCAGTCCAGTAGCCACAGCTTCCAAAGGACTCTACACTCATGCACAAATGCATGACCAAATTGTCTGAGGCACTCACTGTTAAGGCTATAGCTCTAGACAGAATCACAGAATGGTTGAAGTTGGAAGGGACCTCTGCAGGTCACCTTGTCCAAACCCCCAGCTCAAGCAGGGTAGACCCTGTGGATCCCTGCCTTAAATTGTCCATAAGCATTGTACACTTGAATGGGTGGGTGCTTCAGTATACAGTCAGTGCCTTCACAAAGGCTCAGCCATGAAAACAATGCTTACAGTCAGAGGCACAGGATAACAACCCATTCGAATCACCATACCAGCAAAGACAGAATTTCATAGGTACTAGGGTAATTGCTAAACAAAATCAAGAACTAAAAGCATGTGTCTACTTTCAGCTGTTTTCTCTTGTCTATGTGTATTTGTGCTCTGTCACCTAACTTGCTACAGTACCCATAATATTGTTGTTATATTAATAATCATAAATTAATTGAGCTAAGAGTAAGCATGCAGTACTGATTTACTCATTATTAATAATGCACTGTCCCTGGAGAGTAATATTGCTGCTTGTCTTTTACTTCTTTCTGTCTCTGCACTTCACAGCTGATTGTCATTCATGGGTCTAATTTAGACTGTAATTTCCCTGTAGCAAGTATCTTGCCTTTTTGTTTACCTGGAAAGTGTTGTAGCAATGATACTACACATGTGATAAATAATGATGCAACACTAAGGATAAGATGATGCAGCTCCTTTCATAACAAGACAAAGGTGCTTTATTTATGATCCTACATCACTGTGCTCTTACTAGTGTGATTTTTCTTTTCTCTTTCTTCACATGAATCCAATGTGATTTGTGGATGACCAGTTGTACCAGAATCTTTGTGAAGCAAAGTCATAGGAACATCTCAGAGTTACCTACAGGCTAGATTTCAGATGTGAAAGCATGGGTAGAGCCAACCTTAGCATTTTCCTTTGTGTAGATTCTCAGGCATATCAGAAATTGATTTACCACTTATCCTGAAAGCTTAATGATGCAGTAAGATTCTGCTCATTTCTGGAAATAAAATATAAAAAAAAAATCCTCTTTAAACTAGACTTTTTAAAAAATGAAATTTCAAAATACAAGACCTTGGTCTTTGATTCTGTGGAAGAGAAACTTCTTTAGGAAGAGACCATTCTTCAGAAAACTACTCTTTCTCTTGCAACATTAATTATCGTTGGTTTTTTAATTATTTACCAAACTAACCCATTCATCAAAAAATAGTGAATAGGATGCGACAAAGGATGATCTTCACTTTTGTGTGTTTGTTCTCTATAGCAGTAAGTTCCTCAGGGAAGGAACTGGCTCTACTACATGGAGTTTAGCTCAGTAAAAGGTATTGTGGCAAAAGTTAATAAAATGCTAGCACTTAGTAATTTCTCTGTCTTTGATATCACATGATATTTACCTTGTAGCCCAATGTATGCCCTGGACTGTGCTATACTATAAGTTAGGGATCAGACAGAAAAAAAACCCCAAACCTGTATTTTTGCATTTTTTAAAGATTTGTCACTCCTGTTGCTGAGAAATGTCAATCTTTCCACTCTCCTCTAGGTCAGATGTATGTTTTGTCTATACTGACCTACAGATTTACCAACGGCACGACTATTAGTCAGAGCAGCAGTGAAGAACAACATCCACCATATCCCCTTTGCTGAGGAAGACCATTCATGTATAGGAGCATGTCTGCCTCCACACCCTCTCTTTGTAGGAGAACATGCAATGGTGGCTCTCTGTACCTGTGAAAATAGATGGACCAGCATGACAGCAGTTCCCTGCTTCATCAGTATGCTTCAAGGGAGGTGGGAGAACCTGATAACTTCTCTAGTTAGTACGGAGGCAGGGAAATGCAATTCAAGGCTGGATGCTGACCAGTTCTTACTGGGCAAAGGGGTTGAGTGATCCATATGATTGGGAGGATGGGTGCCATGCTAAGTGGTGCTGGTGAGGAAACCATTGCACTACAACCCATTGAGCCTTTGGGGTAAATTCATAGCTGTGCACAATGTCCTTGTGACAGTGGGGCACGTGCCCTGACTGTTACTGCAATGGTTACTAGGTAACTTGGCTACACTGCATAAAAACAGACTTTATGCTGTGCTGTTGCCACACAGGAATTATTTATGGTAGTTAGAAGGTCACCTGGAAATGTTTAATGTGCTTTTGAGTGTTTTTATTAAAAAACCCGCAAAACCTAACCCAAAACACAACTAGCCAATCAACCAAAACAAACACTACACCCCCCACCCCCACGGCCATGTTTCTCGTCGTTAAATTTAGTTCATGGATTTCTGGCTCTCAGGGGTAATCTCTAACAGCTGGGCATCTAGGCAGAATGAAAAAAAAAAAGAGAAGAACAAGAAAGGGTGAGAGTAATGTTACTTGCAGATAGTTTTCTTCAATAATTGATTATTTTCTGTAGTTTCTGCAGATGTGTTGGTTATTTGACCAGCATGGTGAGTCTGTTGCCATAATTGAGCATTTGGATGGCAATGGCCCACGGCTGTGCATAGTGTGGCAAGTTTCACCACCTGGTCTGCCTGCAGTTTTCATGATGCTCACATGGGAATTTTGAGGCTGCTCAAACTCCTTTCATCCATGACCCTCCTTATAGATTTTCAGCGTGTGTGATACTTGCCCCAGGGGAGACAGTTCGCTTCAGAAACTTGTCCTGTAGGTAAAAGCAATAGGCCATCCATTACCCTCTTCCTTCCACTCTCAGGTTAATGACTACATTAAGTATTAAACGGGGTTCCATCTCCAGAGTGCCTGTATAAGTGATTTTACATTATCTCATTCAGCCCTTCTCTGATTTCTTATAAAGTGTGTTGCTTCTTTCTAGCATAACTCAGTGAAAACCATGATTGATTTGACAACCATTAACATAATGTTTAATATTAACCTTCCTCATCTGTGAGTGAAGAAGATTGTGAAAATGGAAGGAAGAAAACAGGGATATGATATGATGTTGATTTCCCTTATTTAAAAATTTATTTCATATACAGCTTCTGCAAGTTATTATCTAGTAGACATGGGCTGCAGGCTTGCTGGAGGGATGACTGAGAAATAAATGGAACCTTTTGTACAGATTGGGATTAAATTCATAAACAAAGGATCAAGGTTAACAAGTGACATAGTTCCCATTACCACACATGCTGTTCCTCTAAACCACCAATGCATTTATTTGTTATTGCATGTTTTGCTGTGTGCTACACATCACGTTTGAACCAAGACAATTCTGGGCTGTGATGTCCACAGAATGTCCTCTGTTGCGTTTGTGAAGGTGAAATATAAAATGAGGTTGTAACAGAGTCAAGTCCTCTAAGACATAGGGTTATCCTGGAAATACACTATACAGCTTAAGAAAGCATTATACTAAGAAAGATATAAAATTATGTGAGGAGAAGAAGCAGCTACACAGTGGCAGAAAACACATAGCTTTATTCAGTACAGAATTGTTTGTGATGGTGCAAGGCACAAAGAAGAAAAAATAATCCTGAGGATTTGTGTTATATCCCTCACGTCCTGCAAATGGAAGCCCAGCTGGAGAAAGCAAGACAGGAGAGAGACAGACACACAAATACAGGCAGAAAGACTACAATCTAATAAATATACATAGCAGTATTTATACCTTTATGAATATGATTTTGAGGGAGCATTGAAGTCCTTGGTTTAGGATTGGCTAAATTATCTTTCCTTTCTTATTTAAAAGCCCGAAGAAATGGAATACAGACACACATTGCTAGCATGAAGAAACATGAAAAGCCTGAAAAGAAGAAAATACAGACCTTGATGAGGAGATTTTTCTAGGCTGTTCTCTAAGGTATTTTGATGTCCTAGGGCAGTATATCAGTTTGGACCATGCTTTTACCCCTTATTTCCACTGGTGAGCAGTCTCACTCCAAGCTGAAGTCAGTTTTAGGGCACTGAAGACAGTAAGTAACAATCACACTCTGAAGTCTTCAGAAGGTTCCCGCTTTGTTCATTTGACACATCCCTTGTACCTCACCATTGCTACAACTTTGTCTCTGCTTATATGACATGAGAAGTGGTGTGGGATGTTTATTCTAACTAGGGTTTCCTCATTCAGATACTGATTACTATCTAGTTCGGACCAGACTGTAAATGGGAACAGTCTCAAGATGCTGTATCTTTTGTGCTGCTAACCTAGGATTTGACCAAATACTGGGAAAAGCTTCAGTATGATATAGCCCAACCCCTGAGGAAGAGCCTTACAAACTCCCACCACAGAAACCAGCATTCATTTTGACCTAGGCTGGGAATTACTACATAACTAGTGGCAGTATAGAGGTATTATTATATATGGGCATCCTGGTTTGGATATTAACAACCTTTTTATTTTGACATCCAATCCGTGAAGAAGGGATCTCAGGTTCTGCTTTAAAAGGTATCCTCTAAATCCTTCTTAAAGGATTCATTGAAGATAACAAAAAAAAAGCAAGCCTGCTATCAGTAGCTGTAGGGACACTGTAGAAGATCTCCACTTCCACTAGAAATATTTTACAGGGCTAACCAATCTGAAAATGATGACTTCAGTGGGGTTATTCTTGATTTATTATAATGTTAGGAAAAGGCAAATCAAGAGGGCTGCATTAGAAGTGCACTAAAACTACGAGTTGGAGCAAATGCTCTGCTTACCAGAAACCAGTCACAACAATATAACCAGCCATATAGTTGTTAAATGAGACTTTTTCGTCTTAGTCCCTGACTGAAACCAGAGAGTTCTGCTCTTCCTTCTGTGAGCAGAAGAATTTAATGCATCTTTTTGCTGTCTCCATCTTCTGTTCTGGTTTAAACAGGTGCAGTGAGCACAGCTCTAACGCATAGACCCAGCTTGCACAGTTGCAATCCCAATGAATGACCAGAGGTTGAAAAAAACCCTGACCTAAGATGCCAAAAAAAAGACAAGACTTCAGTCAGATAGCCGTGAGGGATCCACTGTGAAACAAGCTCCTTTGATTTCCTCACTGCACTCTGCTGCTGCCCACCAATTCCCGGTGTTGCCCTCAGCAGCAGGTTACCTCCGAGCTGGCTGAATCTGCAATCACTGCAGGGCTTCTGGCATGCTTTGCTGTAGGCTGAGCTCCACAGGTCAGGAGTGAGGTGCACTGATGGGACTGCTGAACACAAAAAACTCTGTGATGGAGCTTCACTGCTTTAAACCTAATAAAACAATCACCACAGAGGAAACTTCGTTTTCAGATTCCTTCTAGCTTTCACCATTTAATTGTAGTTAAGTCTAAATGTGTCATATGCAGTTTTTATTTGTAATCTAGCATTTAATCTCCGTGAATTTAATGTAATAATGTTTTTTTTCTACTGTTTATTCCTTTCATTTCACCTCTGGTTTGGTCTACCCACTATTGCATCTGTAGTCAATCTTCCTTACCAAACCAGCTTGCTAAATTATGCTCCAAATGTCAGAAGAAAGCAATCTGAAATGATGATTTAAAAGAAGGATGCTTACTTGGGTCAAGTAAAACACATAAAACCCAAGGAGGTATTTTCATATTTTCTTCAGCTCCACTTGAATTACATTGCTCTTTGTCACCTCCTTTGTCATTACTGTCACCCTTCACCGACAAATCACTGGCAATTAACACCGAGGTAAAATGGTGAGATAATATTTACCATGTCATTGTCGTTATTCTGTGGTTGATACATAGGAAATCACAAGTGAGTGACCAAATGGGCTAGGTGATTAGAATTTAATGGCCAATAAATAAATAAATAAAGGATAATAAAATACCAGGTATTTGGTAACACCTTGTTACTAGGGCTGTTTGTTCTATAGAAGGCCCAAACAGATTGTGCTCGGTATTTATCTTCATTTGTTGTTAACTGCAACAGGCTGTGAAAATCACAAAGGACACACACTGTCTATATAAATTTAAAAAGCCATTTTCCCCCTTAAAATCTAAACACCAGTTAAAAAGAGTAAATCGGAACAGATTTAATTGGTATTTACACACACCAACATCAGCAATTAGTAAAGCATCAGCAGTGGGAGAAGAAAATTACTGCACCCAGTCTAATCGGTCTTTTTGGATGAACTGAAAAAAAAAAGTCAAATTTAACCAGCTGTTTGCAGGAGGAATTTTTCTTTATTTTCATAAACATGTCTATTTGAATGAAATTAATCCCAATTGGCAATAGGGCAGGATTAGAGTTGTTTTCCTCTTATTAGTCTGTGTATATTGTTGGGGAATATCAGATATTGTAAACATTGACAGCTTGCCTGCTTGGCTTAATGATCATCCAAGTATGATAAAGGATTACAGATTAATAGTATTTTTACTAATGTACAGTAGCAATTGTCTGAGGGTTTTCTCAGTATAGATTTCCACCTAGTTACTCAGAGACATTAGGAGAAAGAGCTGATTTGCTGCCTCCCTCCTTTCCCTTTAAGACATTATTAGCAAAAGAGTAAAGGATATTTGAATATGGAGATCCCTTTGATCCTTACTTCTGAAAGTCAATACAACATACAGAGAGCTTATCTTGCAAACATGCAAATCTCTCCTAGTTGAGAAGGTGAAAAGGAGGAAACTGAACTAATTTTATTGCCTCTGCATCTCAACTGCTTTAACCAGGCAGTTGCTGTTGCATTTGTCCTTCAAAGTCTGTGACTGATGAGAGATGCAGGATATATTTTGTGAGAATTTGACAAGCTGATGCCCATTCCTGAGTTTACAACTCTGGGTGCTGTAGTGATGGATAGCAGACCTGCTGCTGTAAGAGCCAATGCCATGCAATGTGATTTGGGCTTCATTCTGAGAAGTCTTTATGGAAAGAGCTGACAGTGACTATTAGAGACAGAATTTAGAAGAGAAGCTTCATCTTTACCTCATTTTTTTCCTTGCATATTTTATTCGATTTTAATTAGGGCATTTATTTCAGGGTTTTTTTGCTGTAATATTTTTGCATGTGAGAAGTTTAAATAATGAAAGCTTAAATGTACAAAGAACTAAGGAAACACTTATTCACACCAAAACATTGTTATCTTCACAGAAAAGGTTGATTCATAGGAGTGATCTAAATGTAGACTTCATAGGCAGGCAGGGAGATAAGACATCCCTGAAATTAATGTTATGGCCTGTAATTTGGAAACAAAAGGATATGTTCAGCATCATTCTTTGAGCAAACTCTGATGGGTAACTCATAGGATAATTTTAATATCACTGGAGACTTTCTGCATTTTTTATCTCAGCAAATTTTAGAAAAGGGATGTGAAGCATGTCTATGATATTATTTATTTTAGAAATAAAACAATCACATGCCCAACCCATCATGTGCCAGAAACTCAGCCAACCAGGAGAGCACATGGGGCATCTGCTCAAGCATACTTAAGAATGGGCAGCAGCCACAAAGGGAGGAAGCATATGAGGAGGTAGATGAAGAGATACATTGGGAGAAATGTGAAGAGACACTCTTGGACACACACAGAGAGGGGGGACTGCTGAGGAAACATGCAGCCAGGGGTGCACTCTTGGAAGGAGGCACATGTCCTGGTTTCAGTTGAGATAGAGTCAATTTTCTTTCTTGTAGCTGGTATAGTGTTATGTTTTGGATTCAGTAACAGAATAATGTTGAGAACACACTGATGTTTTCAGTTGTTGCTCAGTAGTGTTTAGACCAAGTCAAGGATTTTTCAGCTTCTCATGCCCAGCCAGCAAGAAGGCTGGAGGGGCACAAGAAGTTGGGAGGGGACACAGCCAGGGCAGCTGACCCAAACTGGCCAAAGGGATATTCCATACCATGTGATGTCATGCCCAGTACATAAATTGGGGGGAGTTGGCCTGGGGGCGGATTGCTGCTCAGGAACTAACTGGGCATTGGTCGGCGAGTAGTGAGCAATTGCATTGTACATCACTTGTTTTGTATATTCCAATCCTTTTATTATTATTATTGCCTTTTTATTATTGTTATTATTATCATTATTATTTCCCCCCTTTCTGTCTTATTAAACTGTTCTTATTTCAACCCAGGAGTTTTACTTTTTTTCTTTCCTGATTCTCTCCCCCATCCCACTTTGGGGTAGGGGGGGAAGTGAGTGAGCAGCTGCATGGTGCTTAGTTGCTGGCTGGGATTAAAACATGACAGCACTCCAGCCTGAAGGGGCTTTGGCCTGCTGGTGGATGACTGGTGCACCCAAACCAGGACAGGTACACCCCCAAAGGACTGTTGCCCATGGAGTGATACTAAAAAGCACAGAGGAGTGGCGGAAACCCAGGAAGAAGCATGGAGAAGCAGAGGAAATCCACTAGAAAATGAAAGGCAGCAGAAAGAAACCATTACACTCCACTCCAATCTCCTGTGCTGCCTGTCGCCTTACTGAAGCAATTGGGGAGGACTGACTGTAAATTGTGGCCAAAACAATGGCTGTTGAGACTAGGAAGGTGCAAGAAGAGGTGATTGGCTTAAATTAAGCCTTGAGAAGGTGTTTGCCTAAGTGTTTATTTTTTTTATGCTTTCTTTTTCTTAATACTGAATCAGTGATTACAAGTCTGTGTTTATTGGGAATAAATTAAATTAAGTAAAAATTCTCTGAGTTGAGACTGTTTTGCCTGCTACTGTTTACAGGACTTGTGAAAAGGTGTGTGTGATAGTTGCCTTCTTGGCTGATGGCATGGGACTGAACCAGAATATGCTCTAAGAATATGCCAGTTATAGTGACTTACACTTTTGCATTAGTTTTACCCATTTGTGGGCATCCTCCTGGAAAAGTTCCTCAGGTTCAGAATGGAACATGCAGTCAAAATGTTACAGAAATTTTCTGGAGAAAGTAAGAGAATACTACAAGAAGATATAAACCTCTTTGGAAGAGTACTGAACCATATATGCTATAGTGATACTCTTGCTTTGCAACTCAGGTTGATAACTGTTGAATTCATGCCTTGGGCAAGAGACCATTGGCTGCTCTGGAGTATGGTGCTATCTTTCATTTGGGTCTACAGAATGGCCTTCTGAACTAAAAATACAAGCTGTTAACTAATCCCTAAGGCTTTGTAGCAGGAGCAGCAAATCATACCCTCCACACTGCAGCGCAAACTTGGAGCTGTAGCACATACTACAGAGCACATCATACTTGCAGCAGGTGACTTCGTCCTAATGTGGATGAATGACAGCAGATCAAAAGTGGTTATGTTCAGCCTGAAGGGAATAGAAAGGACTATGGTGAGAGGTGTTGAAAGAATGATAAAAACATCAGTATTTCTTTATTGAATACACCAAAAGAAAAGGCTGTGTTAAATGGATAGAGTATATGTAAACAGAGTAAACAGCAAGGAATAAGGAAAAAAAAGCAAAACAAAAAAACGAATAGGAAGGAATAGATGTGATGTAGAGAAACAGGGAGAATGAGCATCTTGCAGAACTGTGGCAGGACCTGAAATATAATAAATGCCATGATATTCAGAGATGGTGAAGTGTGAGTATTTAGCATCTCTGAAAACCAAGTCAAAGGCTCCTGCTCAAGGGAGCTTTCTATTGTGTGTTTCTATTCTATAACAAAGCTAGCCAGAGAAACTAAAGGAAAGTGAAATACATGAAAAGAGATTTTCCAACATTAACACATTGAACATGTGTTTGATTCAAAATAGAGCAAAGTATGACAATAAAAGAGAAGAAATGAGGGTCATTGTGTAAAAGAAACATAAATAAGTAGCTAGGAAGAACTATTGCTGCTGGGTTCAAGTGAAGAAAAGATGAAAAGATGCTTTGAGCTTCATGGAATGCATTTTTCTTCCAGAAGCTTGTTTCTCCTCTGTGGTCCTACCAGGAAGAACTGGGTCTCCTGTGCAGAATTATTCTGTTTGGAAAGCAGCTGGAACAACTCTGCTTTTTTTGGACTTTTCATTCCTTTTAATAAAACCCAGACCTTTCAGCGTGGTCATTCTTAATTTGCTTCTTTTTCTAAACATTTCTTTTCCATTCTGCTCAGCACCTCAAGCAGCTGTGTCACTTGGGTGAGATCTGAAGACTGCTGCCAGAATTGATTCATGGAGGCAGGGAAACAAGGTGATGGTGTCAGGGTGTATTCAAGGAGAACTACAAACAGAGATGAGGGACTTCCGATGATTGATTATTAATACAATCAGTATCTCTGAGTTGACGTAGGACTTAACAGTTCATTAACACAAAGTGCATGACAATGAGCAGAACACTGGTTAATTGCTCATTTTTAGTGACCCTCTATTCAAAAGAGCCAGTTCTCAGCATCAGCACCAGCCAGAGCTCAGACTTTGTCTTCCTTTTGCCTGAGTTGTTGATGTGAGGTCTCGCTTGGGGTGGTGTTAAAAGGAAAAGCAAAACATCTGTTGTGGTTTGGGCAGTGTCTCTGCCAGCTCCAAGCATGAGTCTGCAAATAAGCTGTGCTTTCTGTTTATGAACCTTTCTTCTGCCAGTAGCAGGTAGGGAATGGTAGGGAGGATGACTTTATCAACGCGGAGCAGGAAGAACACTAAACCCACAGAAAATAAAGCAGATAGATACAAGCATAACCAATTTTAATGTAGAAATTAATGAATTGACACTAAGTGTTATGTAAAACTTCATTGTATGTTTCTCACTATATAAAAACTTGCTGTTCCATCATTCTTACACTAACTTACATGTTTTTCTCTCACACATATAAAAAAAAAAATCCAGATTTGAAGTTTCAGATGCATGGGTTAGACTTGCAACTGAGACAATCAGAATGGAACGGAGAAGTGTTAATTCCCCATAAGGAACAGGTCAACAAGGAAGATGCAACTAAGATTACTAACGGGTCATATATCTTTCTGCACCACAGCTCCACAGTGCTGGGAATGTCTACACAGACATGTACACAAGACACAAGTCACCTGTCTTTTATTGTATAAGAAAAATTGAAAACATACACATAAAATAACCGCCGGTGAACTCAAACTTATGAGATTTGTTGGGCTGATATTCCCAGAAAAAGGCATTCATCAACTTGCCCAATTTACTGAACAAGATGTGCCAAGGATTTCTCCTTGGGGTGTCACTGTGTCTGGGATCTTTAGTCTTTCACATTCTAAAGTTAATTATTCAAGATCAGTTCTCTGTTTCTCACTGGAAACTGGAGAAACCTTACTGCAGGAGCACAATAGTTGGTTCAAAAACCTGGGAAACGAGTGCCCTGCTTTGAAGCAGGGGCTGAATCTGTGAGGTCTCAAATTATTGTGGCTATTCAGACAAATGGTCAATACATAACTTAGCTGCCCTCAAATTCTGTTTCATGTCTCCATCTAGATTGTCTAGATTCTTCTTTTGAAATTATACCCTTGTACCTGGACCTGGCTTTGGGACCTGACTTTGTGCCCCTGTCTGTTTGCAAAGTGGACACTTATTCACAAGAAAAGAAATTTAGACTTTTCCAAAAGATGTTGTTTGATTAATGGTATTAAAGCAACTGTATCTAAAAAAGAAAAAAAAAAAAAAAAGATTTAACATGTTGACTGATTTGGAGAAGAGTGCATGACACTGTACAGGGACTTGACCAAAAGTTGTAACTGTAATGGAGTAGGTTAGGCAAGAATGTGAAATAGGCAAGAGGTGGAGGTAAAATAGATGAGTTTAGTGTGTTATGTAAGAATCTTTTGGTTTATGCTCTGGTTTGCTTTATTTTCTAGTTTTCTTCCCTGACTTTTTGTTTCCTCTCAGTAGTTTTATTTGCAAAATAGATTGTTTTACTACCCTTAAACCAGGAGCGACGTACTCTTGATTATAAGGATTTTCACAAAAATGATTGTGAAAGACACAAAAATAGGTAGAACAGTCAGTAAAGCAATAAGTTTTGATTGAAATTCTGTGTGTTTCTTCTGACTACAACTTGGTTTATGAGTGCTGCTTCCTAACACTAACAGCTTTGTCATATCCTTTATTACAATAGATGGTCATGTATTCTTTAGCAGTAGTAACTGCTCAGTAGTTGGTAGGTCCAAAAGTAGCTACTATGGAAGGCAACCTTGCTTCCTTTTCCAAACAGTTCAGTTCAGTCTTCTCTTTATTATGAAGGCATAGGAGAGGAGAGATTTGCAGCTTGTGCTTCCCCTGTCCCTTGCCTCCGTTTTTGGAGACTGAGTGTCCTCTTTTTTACCACTCTCTGACTCTAGAATTTCATTTATTCAACAAGTTATTTCAGAACAGATCCCAGGCAGCCCTGGCTAGTAAGTTACATTAAACATGCCATGTCTGCACCAATGTGGACAGAAAGGAAATCTATATGATAAATGGTTAAGCCAGATAAATTCCTTTGCTCTTGAGAAAGAAATCCAGTTCTCAGCAAGTCTGTAGTCTTTCTCTATCCCTTCCCACCCCTATTTTCTGGAATAGCAGACATAAGCCAAGACTGGGAGAGAAGTCCAATGTTTTTGAATTTCATGGTGGGAACCATGATGGCCTGGTTTGAAGTGAAAGGGACAGAGATTGATATTTGCTTCTTGGCATGAAGATGACATTTTTAAGGCTGGGAGAAGCCATTAGGATTCTCAAAAAAGAACTTGTTTTATTTTCTTTAAGACTTTTTTTGCACCTTTCTGCAGATTCCAACTTCTGTACCATTTGTGAGTTAATATCAAAGCCAAACAATCCATTGAAAGAGTTGATGTATTAGAGGAACAATGTAAAGCTTGCTCTTCCCTCCAATTATTATATTCACTGTGAAGAATCTGCACTACCTCATTTAAATCTTTCCTGAAGTGGGTCACACAGGGAAGCTGATTGATAAGGTGTTGGAGAGTTGAACTTCACGGCTGAGCAGCAGACCTCTATCAACTGTGGGAAAGGAGGTGTGCCACAAATAGAGCTGTCACTGCTGCAACCCCACTATTAAATCTTTAAAACTGGCAAATTTACAGCCTGGAAGAAGGGGCATGGGCTGATCCACTCGTAGAGATTGAATATGGAAGGAGAATAATTTGAAACTGCAGTGAGTTGTTGGCAGGAGACTTGAACTCTAGTGAACAAACCTATCTGAGCTCAGTTGGGAAAAGTGTGTAGTTGTGCTGCCTTTCATCAGTTCAGTGACAAGCTGAAAAGCATGCTAAATCTTCTATTACAGAAGCATTAAATTCAGTCTTTTTCTTTTTTTTTTGTTGAGAGCATGAAACCATGAGAACAAAAAGAACAGATGTAAGCTTCTTCTTTTGTGCCTAAAAAAGGAAAAAAGTAAAAAGAAGAAAAAAAATAAGAAAGGAAAAAACTGCACAGAGAAGAAAGACACATGCACATGCAAAGGAATAAAGAGGGCTGCCTTCATTCACATCTCATGGCCTCATACGCTGGCAAGTGGAGCAGGAACCTTCTGACATTTTGTCAAGGAAAACTGGAGAGGGTTGAGGTGTTGTGAAACTGTGACCTACTGTGAAGAAACTGCTTAAATCTGCTGTACAGCAGAAGGATGAGGCAATTGTACAGGTATGACTAAGAGGTGTTGTGATTATCAACAGATATCATCAGTCCAGAATGAGTTCGAAGACATTAGTTTTTTGGGACAAAGCTATAGCATGATCTCTGCTGCCAATGCAGTTCAACTGAGCCGGCATAAATATAAAAGCCTACATCTAATCAAGGAAAAATTAGGTTACTATAAATTCTGGTAGTAAACAGAGTCTAATAGCATATAATAAGCAAGCTAACACTTTAATAATAACACTCTGTAATATAACCTGTCTTGTGCATTTTACCATTTTTTCAGCACTGTTTACTATATCATAAGTATAGGAAAGTTAGCTATGTTGTAGTACAAATCATTGTACAACCTTACTGAATCATATGCATCATTTCAACTGTGCTATCTATTTTTGTGTCTGCTCAGTGATATAATATTGGCTACACCTGAAATGCTGAAGTCATCCTGTTCCCTGGCTCCCAAGACAACTGAAACAGTGTGTTTTTGAAGCAGAGTATCCATGTCCATACCTCAAAGATTTTTACCAATGACCTCCCATAAAGTCCTTGTGTAACTCCTGTGATCAGAATCACACCCTTTTTTGTGCATCTTTTCTAAGTTAAAATAAATTGATTGATGTCCTTAAGAAACTGGATATAGTTTACGTTTGCTTTAGGTGGTTTTTTTTCCTTTTTTTAACATACCATTCTTGTCAATCACTTCTGATTATGAGCTATACTCAGATCCCACTGCAGGATCAGATAAAAGATCAAAATTATGTGCTTAACCCTCAAGTATTTATAAAAGAACATACAGATGGTTTGAGTTGATGTCAAATAAAAGAATGGGCAAAGATGGAGATATAATTTGTGGCTAGAACCTTGTGGGAAATAGTTAAAAAATTCTTTCCCCATGGATTGAAACCTAAACTTTACCAGGTAAAAAATAGAGAATGAAAAAATAACTGTACTTCGTCTCAGAGTAGCTATTAGTTCAAAATAGTTGTGTAGGTTGAATCAGAAGACAACACAAGTCTTTGTTCTAGCTGATTCAAAACAGGGACTTGAACTTCATTATCTCACATGCCAGGTAAATATCCTATCATCTGTTGACCTTTCTGGTTGCTAATGTCATTCTTGTCTCTAACTTTGATTAGCTATTCTGTCTTTGCTGAAACTGATATGATCATTCCTGCAAAAGGTCTCAGTTTTAATGAACCAGAGCTTTCTAAAGAAAAAAATGAATTATTTTACTGGAAATTCCTGAAAAATTCTATTTATTAAGAGGTGTGTACTACTGGTGCAATTCTGTAGTAACATTTACATTCAGAAAAAAAATCAAATGAGCCAGAGATTGTTCTCTGGCCCAGAGGCTGCCTGCCATGGCAGAGTTTGCATTCACATGGCTAAACTCTCCTGCCCCTTTCCACAGTGGACAGGTTTGTTAGCAATGGTTCCCAGTCTGATCAACTCTAGAAATACCCTGGGCATTGCTAGGGAGAGTACTGATTGACTCAGGCCAAAACTGCACTAATCATTTAACAGTGTGGAAAACTACAGGATGGAACTCATCTTTGTGTTTTCAATTCACTAGCATAGATGTAGCCTGTGTATACAGACTGGGTCTTGTTCTGTGCTTAGTACTGCCAGTATTAGTTACTGGATTGTATTTTTACATCAGTGTGTGGGAGAGCAGGTGTGCGTCAAATTAAAAATTCATAGGCTCATTGAATCTCTTTGCTAAAATTGATTATTTTTTTGTTGTTGTTGAAAAAATCTGTCAAAATCACTGTGGGTCAGGACAACTATTCACTGTTCCTATTTGCCTAATCTGTAGACTGATTGTCCTGGTTTCAGCTGGGATAGAGTTAACTGTCTTCCTAGTAGCTGGTACAGTGCTATGTTTTGAGTTCAGAGCGAAGAATGTTGATAACACTGATGTTTTCAGTTGTTGCTCAGTAGTGTTTAGACTAATGTCAAGGATTTTTCAGCTTCTCATGCCCAGCCAGTGAGAAAGCTGGAGGGGCACAAGAAGTTGGCACAGGACACAGCCAGGGCACCTGACCCAAACTGGCCAACGGTGTATTCCATACCATGTGACGTCCCATCCAGTATAGGAACGGGGAAGTGGGGGCAGGGATTCGCCGCTCGGGGACTGGCTGGGTGTCAGTCGGCGGGTGGTGAGCAATTGCACTGCGCATCATTTGTACATTCCAATCCTTTCATTATTGCTGTTGTCATTTTATTAGTGTTATCATTATCACTATTAGTTTCTTCTTTTCTGTTCTATTAAACCATTCTTATCTCAACCCACAGGTTTTGCTTCTTTTCCCAATTTTCTCCCCCATCCCACTGGGTGGGGGGGAGTGAGTGAGCGGCTGCGTGGTGTTTAGTTGCTGGCTGGGGTTAAACCACGACAACTGATGCAGTCTGAAATTTGAGCAAAAATTTCAGTGTTGGTGGCTTAAATTTTAGGAAAAGCAGTGAAGTATCAAGAAGAAGAAGAAAAAAATCCTTCACAATATTGTAGAGTTTGACTAATGAGTAAGATAAACATATCTGAATTTCTACAGCATTTTGTGTATGCCACTGGTACAAACAGTTAGAACTGTAGGTCACATTTCTAATATACTAGAGGAGGTTTATGTAGTAACGCTAATGTCTCTGAATTAAAGCTTCTTCACAGGAAGGTGCCAGTTAAAAAGGTAAGAAAGAGGGTGATTTGTATACAGATTGTCAGATAGTTAGGAAGCAAGCTGAGGGAGAGATGTCCAGTTGGTTGTGTTAAAAAGACAACTAGAAAGATTGATTACAAGTGTTCTTCAATGTTATCTTACATAATATTTCTATTAAAGGCTTTGGCACACAAGTAGGTGTGTACTAATGAAATTTGATAATGACACATGGGTAGGTGGCTGGCATTTATTCTTTTAGTACTGAAGCTAGAATCCATGATTTTCATTTTATTCCTCTGGGCTACATGGGGGAGTATATGTGGGCCTCAGAGAAGGTTTTTCTTGTTCTTTTTACTTTTTTCTCTTTTTTATACAATTAAATTGGGAGACAGAATGATTGAGCTTGGCTGTTGCTCTTGTGAACCAAAGCTACCTAAAGAATATATTATTACCATAATGCAACATTTCTTAATTTATAGCGCTAATTCAGCTTTTCTGAGGGCTCATTATTTAAAGTAACATAAAGGCTTTTTTTTTTGGTTAGATTTTTATTGTGGTGGTACATTTAACTAATGGTGCGTTATGAGGGAACTCTTATTGGAGGCAGAAATGAGCGTTACTTGAATACAAAATTAATTCATCATCCTCTGTGATAATAAAAAAAACCTAGTAAATGAATTCATAATGGGACCACTTAATGTGCAACTTTTTCCTCCTTAATTGTCTTTAGAAGGTGAGAGAAGTGTTGCAAATCAAAGTAATATTGGAAATAGTCTGCTGTTAGTGCAGGAGAGTAGGCTTTCAAGAGTGTGTAATGCCTGTGTGTATATCTTGTATCTGATCTGTATATATCTGTATATATCTGCACATATTTATAAACCTACACAAACGCGTGTCGTATTATGAAGATCTACAGAAATAGATATGCATATACCTAAACATAGTCATGTGTATGGCTATGGGCCTGATTCTAGGCTAGTGTAAGCCAGCAACAACACTATTAACTTCTGCTCCGTGCTGAGGATCTATCTCTGAGGAAATTTTAGAAATCCATCAGAGCTGTACGAAGGGCACACCGCTCAGAGTGCGCTCTCATGGTCTGACACATACTGATCTAAGGCTATGTTCATATAGAGAGGGGAATCCTGCCTCATGTGATCCTGACCACATGTTTCCACAATTGAGTCTTCTCTTCATGGTGCTTGTCACGGTGTGATTCAGACTCCTTGCTGATCTGAAAACAACCACCAAAAAATCCTTTTAAATTAGAGCAGAGAATTTGCTGAATGTATCCCAAAGGTACGCTGTCCAGAGGCAGCCCAAAAGGAGGAGTGGGAACCCACACCTGAGGATGGACAAATAAGCCAGACCATTTCTCCACTCCACAACTCACAGTTAGATCAGCTAAAGCTGTCTGTAAAATCTTAAAGTCTAAAGCACAGGTAGCATCTTTGTATATACCACAGCACTTAAGTGTGGGAGTTCTCTTTTAGGACTTTGTACTCCCATTGCTAACTCAGTTTGTTTTTTTCTCCTGTCCCTTATTGCATCATTTACACCTTAATGAACTAAATCACAGTTATCTCCTTTCCTTAAAACTCACATTTTGCATGCTGCTTGCTCAAAATTGTAAGAATAGGGAACTGAATTAGTTGACTTTTAAATGAAATCATTAGCTAAGTCTCACTGAAAATGTGTCTGATCTCAAGCCAGTGTAAGTGTAAATACACTCAGGTAACCAGGCATGATATAAGGGATGTCAGAATCTTTTCTGTTGTTGCTCAATTTTTAGGTTTAAGTTTGGCTATAGGGAAAAAGGAGACGTGAGAAAGATACTTCCAACTGGTTTTAATTTATATAGTGTATTTTTTAATTTATCATCTACCAGAAGGTCAATTTGTGATAAAAATTTTTATTGTCCAAAAATGAACAGGACTTGAGATGTTGGGCTATTTTGACATTTGTACACCAAACACTTCTCACCCAATGCAAAGAGGGACATGATCCTTACAGCATACTTTTCTTTGCTCAGCCACAGGGCTTTCATGCAAATCTCCACTTGACTACAGACCAGAATCAAGTCTGCTTTGACTCCATACATCAAGTGAATCAGGAGCTTAGAAGAGCACCTCTTTTGTTTATCTCCTTACCTTTACTTGGTATTAAACTAACATTGGAAAGTAAATACAAATGAGA
Source organism: Harpia harpyja (assembly GCF_026419915.1). NCBI lineage: Eukaryota > Metazoa > Chordata > Aves > Accipitriformes > Accipitridae > Harpia > Harpia harpyja. Next base: position 9,116,282 of record NC_068942.1, on the reverse strand, counting down.
TTAAATATTTGTCTCCTGTGATTATTTCTGTTTAGTAAAAAGCCCAGCTAAGTGTGTGGGAGTCTGAATACATAGCCTGTTCTTCTAGATAACTATAATTCATGTTGAGACAGGTAGTAGGTATAAACAAGCTAGTATTCATCCTTTTTTCTGGTATGTGACCACCAACATGTCTGTTTCTGATGGACTCCCGCGGTGCATTACCCAAAGTGTTCTGACATGTGTCAGTTCTGCTGATGGGCCGCTGTCACGCAGGCTCTTGTCAGGCGAGGACCATGAGCTGGAGTACCGTAAAATGGCTGCAACTTTAAGGAGTCATTTCTCAGGATAATTGCAAGTGCTGAATGTTGCGTCCAGTAAAAAAGTTCAAAACGTTTAAGTCTGGTACCATTTTTTCTTAAAGAAATCTCTCTGGGATCCAAGATCTTTCTGCCTTCTACTATAGGCTTTGCAGAGGAAAGGAGTGAGGGCTGCTGCGGCCTGTTTTCCTATCTTTTTTGTTCACAGAAGGGCCAGTCTTAGTTTCTTTCTCTGATGGAGACGAAGCATGGAGCAAACCTGGAACAGCTGGGGAGCAGCAGCAAAGTGCTTGTCCGACCCAGGAAACGGCTGTCTGACAGGGACAATTTTTATGGTTAAGCCCTGGCATCAAAACACCAGAGTCCGAAAAGACCGGGGCTGGTAGCTCCTTAAGGGATGGGGTCAGTCCCTAAGGGACGGGGTCAGTCTGGCAACATGGCTGTCAGGGGCCTCGCCAGCCCTGGCCGAGGCTGGGCCGGGGCCTTGGCCCCCAGGTGGGCCTGGCTCGGGGGGCTCACGGCTGGGCCAGGCAGGGCCGGGGGGAGCCGGAGACCGGCCCTGCCGTGGTGTTGCTGGGGCTGGGGCTGACGGCCCCGGCGGCTGATGTGGGGTCCTGGGCGGTGGGCAGGCCCAGGGATGCCCTCAGGGCCTGGACACCTCAGGCTCTCTTTTTGTCGTGACTATGAACTCTGTCTGGCATGACTGTGTATTGACCTCTGGGCTCTTTGCCTGCTCCTGTGTAAAGGATGAGTAACTAGTAAATTTACTAGCAGCTAACCAGCACTACTACCATAGTGGAAATAGGATAATTTCTAATGGAGGGATGGTGACCATCTAAAAGTGCCTGAAAATTCATTAAGAGGCTCAGGAAGCAGCGCAAAATCCACAATAAGGATATGTTTTGCAAAGTGTTTAGTGATGCCTCAATTTTGGTGTGGGTTTTTTTTTTTTTTTTTTCAGATGACTTGATTTCAATCAGAGTGGAGTTAGGTTAAAGTTGCCTTTGGAAAATTCAATCCTAAACGATTTGAGAAGGTTGGGGTCCTCAGTTTTTCCCCTTATACTGATGCTGTTTCTCTTCCGAAGTCCAGAATTTTCCAAAAGAAACTGGCTCTATGGCTCCTCAGTCTGCAGTCAGTCATCCCTGAAATTTTCTGTAGTTGTAGTAGTAGGTGAGTAGAAGTTTGGAAAGTTGCCTCACTGACTTTCTTTTTCAAACAGATGTTAAGGTAGTCTTTATTTTTGCTCTGGAAGCACAATGGGGCTTTATTTCAATTAGTTTTGTAGTTCTGAAGAGTTAGTTCTGAGGAGCTGTGGAGATCTGTGATACACCTTTTCTTGAGCCCTCTTGGAAGACAAGTCCAATACTTTTGTCAGAATATTTATTTGAGAAAAGGATATATACTACATATGAAGTTTATGGCTTCTAGAACTGATAGTTAAAACTTTTTAAAATGAAATTAAGAGAATCTGTATGTTAGCAAGCTCTGAAATCCAGCCTATGGAAAATACAAAAGTTAGGCTTTGAGAGGGCTTTAATTAATTAACTAATTAATGCATTTTTTTTTGTGTGTGTATTGCCTGCATTCCACAATGTGCCTTATTTTCATTTTGTTTGTGTATCTTCAGCTAGCCATTTCTTCAGGACTCCTGTTGTCATTAATGGGATCTGGACCCAATGCCAGTTTATAATGTGTCCTGGACAGACGCCAGTGCAGACAGGGGGACGCAGTGTGTCCACAGGAGGAAGCTTTCAGCAGTGAGGAAGGGTGTTGCAGAGCTGGAGACCAACACTCTGCCTCTGAAGACTGCCTGAGCCTTGGCACAAAGGGTACTTCTGTGCTAGGATGCTATTTGCAAATGTCAAACTCAGAGCACTAGTGTCTGCTGCAACACCAGAAAATGTTGACCAGCATTTTTAGTAGCATTTTATCCTTGTAGTTGTACCTCTAGATTTTTAAGCCACGTAATAATACTGCCAAATGATCATTAGTATTGAGTAAGCCTAATCACCATTTAAATGGAAACAAGTAGCGTGAGTAAACGAGGGATATGAAGTTCATTATTTCACTTTGCAAATCAGTAACTCTGGGGAAATTTCCATTTTAATATGCTGTTTGTTTTAACGTAATGACTAAAAGGTTAAGATCACATATATCCTGTGAATAATGTGAACAAGCATTTCTTTCAATCTGTTTTATTATCTGAACAGGGGCTCATATGCTGTAAGGTTTATTTATTTATTTACTTACTTACTTTGCCAAGCACTTTGATATTTGTCATCCTATTGCCCTTTCTTCTACTGTCTGTATTCTTAATTCCTGCTGAAAATATTTGGTAATGATGGTGGTGTGTGTTAATAAGTAGTTTTAATGCAGAGAAAAGAGGTGGTAGAATATGACCTTACCCTTTAGCCCTGTATTTTATAGAAAACTATATTTTCTCTGGACATATGTTATTTATTACATTATTAGGTTTAGATCAAAAGATCAGTGATCATGCTCAGGTATTAGGAAATAAATCATGCCCTGAATTTCAGAGGTGCTTTGTATGACATGCAAGAGTCCATTTTACCTTAACATCTTACCCTGCTATTTTGCCAATGGCTATTGCAGTGATGTTAAAGTCTTTAGAGAAAGCATATACTGGATCTTTTACAATTCGAAAACAGAATCTGTTCTTTATATTTTCCTACCTTTTTTCCCTTGTGTTTTACTGCTCCGTGGTAGAATTACAGTAACTTAGCAATGTTGGGGGGAATGGAGCTTGTACCAGTCCAGAAAACATCTTCCATGCTTATAAATAAATAAATAAATAAAGATAGTCAAAAGGTTATCTGGAGCAGTGGCAGACTGATTTAACAGACACTGAGGTCGAAGATTTTTACTTGTCTTAATGGTCTTCATTAGGGAATTAGAGCATCCTGCTGAGAAAGACTGGCATGCTTTGGCTCTGCCAGCATCAGGCTGTACTATAAACATGCTAGTGCCTGAATTGTGAATTGCTTGCTACACAGATGAATGTTTGTCACAGTCTCTGGGAGACAGATGTCACAGCCTAGTGAAGGCCTGCTTATCATTCATGTGGTCACTTCTATTACCTCTGCATTGACTGTGCTGACCTGCTATTAGTGACTCTAATTTAATGTCCCCCACCAGTGTCATGGGTTATTTCTTCCATTACTTTAGAGATTTAATTTACAGGGTAAACTCCATCACATGAACGAAAGAATTTTTCATGACATGAAGAACAAGTTCTTTCTGAAGATTAACATGGTGCTGGCTATTTATCTGGTCATCTCTAAGGCATGAGGCTTAAACGTCAGTGAATGACAATATATTCATATGTTGGTGCTCTTTCTAAAAGACATGAAATATTGTATGTTTTCTCATTTCAGCTACACCACAATGTCTAAAAATGATTCTGTGTACAGTGTTATAAAAGACAAGTTACACTTTTGTTACAGATATAAAAAAGTTGTGTGGAGTTGAGCCTGGGCTCACATTGAAAAGACTGACACATTGATATGACAGTGACTGTAACAGGCAAATATGTTAGCACTGTATCCTAGTTTTCCCACATATTATTCATTCCGAATATTGAAAAATGGGAGGAAGCAATCCTAAATATCTGAATATTAATTTCATGTCATTAATATAATGATATGCATTTTCTAGAATAAAAAACCTTGTAGTCACTAATTGAATTCTCATTTAAATGTATGCACCTCCTAGAAAAGAGCAAATCTTGACTGCTTATTAAAAAAAAAAATTTCCTTACATAACCATAAGTGTAACTACCAGACCTTAATATAATTTTATGTGTTAGTGAAATAGTTTTAACTGTTTGCCAGAGGCTTATTTTCCTGTGTGGCTAAGAACGTTCTCCAGGAAAATATTTGCCAGCCTTAGTGTTGCTTTTTCAGGAATGCTACCTGAATTAATTTCTGCTGCTACCTGAATTAATTTCTGCTGCCTTGGGGAATTTCTACCGCTTTATAGCCTCTAGTCTGAAGGTGCAACCAAGGCCCATGAAAACATGGCTTGGTCACTAAAAAGCAGTGGGCAGGGCTTTCCTGGTCCAAACCTAACAGAAGAAGGAAAGAATGAAGGGGAGAAAACTGCCTGCTAAGTTCTTCAAGGGCTACATGACTCTGGGGTCAACAAGGGGAAGCCAGCAAAGGGAAAAGACACTTGTGAATAACTTGACTTCCAAGAAGAAGAGACAGCATGGGTAGGTATATGTGAGGTTGGAATGAAATTTATGCCAGATCATTTGGAAACTGGTCACAGTTTCAGCTGAATCAGCTCAAAATTTCCTGGCATAGTGGAACTGTCTGTAAGGAGTGAATTAAATGATCTTGTACTTGAATGCCTTCACCCACTCTTTGCCAGTCCATCTCACATTAATTTTCATAAAACAGAGAAGCAGAAGCTGCAGTGAAGAAGTCTAGGTTTTCCCATTACTAAATTATAATTCAGTAAGACATTCATATATACTTTATATGCACACATATTCAAGTATATATGTAATGTATGTGTGTATAAGTGTGTATGTGTTGTATTTGCTTTAAAGAAAGGCAAATCATTATTAATTTTTCAGATACTGACTGGCAATAGACTTATACATAGAGTATATGACACCCATGAAGAGTTCACTGGGAGTATTTGTTATTCAGACTGTTTAGACTAGCAAAGTAGGTCATATTGCTATTTCCATTCACATGAAACTCAGAAAGAATCAGTTTTTCTCTGTGAAGACTTGTGATTATTAATTTATAATTTACTTTCTGCAACTGCTCTGCATTATTCAGTTAGAATTAAAGTTGTCTTACAAAGATTTTACTTGGAAGCTTTAAAAAGAATTTTAGAGTTTAACTGCCTCCTACATTTCTGCTTTTGTTAGTGCCACCTCTTGAAATTTGGTCCTATTCAGTCAACAAGGGTGCAAACATTGATTAGAACGGTAGAAAATGCAACACACAATCTTATTGCCGAATAATTTTTCTGTCAATGATCCTTGCTTACCTCTCAATAAGATGGTCTTCTGCTTGTGTCATCATACACTTGTCATATTTGAAGAGGAACATTTCAACAAGGAACATGCAGTAGGACGATATCAAATTATAAAGACAGAAAAGTTCCAATTTTTATGCAAATGAATTTGTTTACATAAAAATGCAAGAAACAAAAGAGTAAGTATCTGGAGACAGACTCTGTTCAGTGTCATAAATCTACACACAGAAATGCATATGAATTTTTCAGGAAGCTATTTTTATTTAGGATCAGGTTCTGCTGCTGCTTGCTTTAAGGCATATAAACCACTGGAGAGCAGGCAGAAAGGAAAGAAATAAATTCTCCATGTTCTGGGACTCCTCCCTTACCTCAACATGTGCAATGCAGCTTCTTTGGTTTCAGAAATGAAGGACCTGGTCTGGAAGGGTCTTCTGGCTACTGAGTGGTATAAAGGATACAACTCCAATTACAGAATCTGGTCCATGACGTATACTATATGTTTAACTATTTAAAAAATAGTTTTCAAACTCTTCAAGCAGTTCCTGCATCTATTCAATTGCCAAAATCTCTGCTAGCCGTACATTCACTTTAAAACAAATGTGTAATCCCTGTAGTGAAATGTCCAGTGAAATGCTGCAGTGAACAGTTCTATTTTGAAGTCAATCTGCAAGTAATTTAGCACAACAAAATAGGTATTATTCTTTTTGGTTTTTTACTGCAACAGTTCTGGGAGTGACATATTTCTTGGTAACAGTTCTCTTCCTTTCAAGTGCCTCTGAGAAGAGGTGTCACAGCAAAAGTGATATGTGTAAGGTAAAAGACAAGCTAGCAAAACTAACATTTCCTTTTTTGAGTGCGCAGCATCTGAGCATCAAGTTGGTGTTTCAAGGTAGTCAGTGCCCCAGATTCAAAACATAAGTGAGAGCTTTTCTTTCAGTTTCTGCTGACAGAGCAGTCCAAAGGAAAGCTGACTGCAACAAGCCTTTGAGCCTTAGGCACGACTGAAGCTTATTTGACAAGATTCACTTACTACACCCAATGTGCATGATGAGACCCTGTCACAGTGGAGTGTGACAATAATACAGAGTGGTGGAGAAATAGGAAAGATGGCTGAGTCACTATATTTACAAGTCACTAATCCACTCTGGCTATAAGCACTTAAAAAGCCTATGGATTTGGACAAAATATTTGTGAGTGTTTTTTTTTTTTTTTAAGTGTAGCTTTATGGACTAATCTTCCTGACTTAATAGTGTCTGTTAAACAGAAATTGAGTTTTATAATCAAAAATGCCAGAGGAGGAAGGGAAGAGGTTTATTTTATGGTGTGGAAAAAATTTACACTGCTAACTGGGTTAGCTGTTATTGACAAATATCTCAGAGGAATTTATAGCTGCATAGATGTATCCAGTAGTATTGCTTATACATGTGTCTTCTAGTACTGGCACAAAATACCTCAAAGAAACAGCAACTAAATCTAAGGTTTTGCTAAAAAAATACAGACCATTTTCAAAGAAATATATTTTAAAGTACATAATTATATGAGTTTTTAATGTAAGATGAGATACAGTTGCATCTGGAGACCTTTAAGATGTTCCAAATTTGCATGAGTTTAAAATTACTATAGATCAGTTTGTGGTTTTTTTTGGACACACCATCTCTTTCAACTCCTGGAGTCCTGGCTGTGTGGTTTACTTATAAGAAGTGTCTACTTGATATTCCTGCCAGAAACATTTGGTTTCTGCAAGAAGGGCTATGGATGAGTGTAGGCTTGGCTTCAGCTGTCACTAGGAACTTGACATCAAACGCCAAGATCCTGCAGAATGTGGTGAGTGGGAGGTTAGAAGTTAATTGCTGGGGAGCAGAACCCAAACAAAGTAACAGTAGGAAGAAGGAGGAAGTTCACCATACATATATGGGGGGGGGGTTTATAATTTTTTAATAAAATATATAATTACCTCCCCATATTTTAATATTGTGAGTCATAAGCTTTAGGGTACTTAGAAGGTTTTAAAGTAAAGGTATGAATAAGGAGCTTAATACACTTGAGATGCAAGGAATCTGCAGAGGTGATGTGAAAAAAAAGACAGTTCACGGAGTGAAATGAGCGGGAGTTTTATGGTAGGCCAGCAGTGGCTGCTCTGACTAGGCAAAATGGCACATCTGAGGAAGGAGAAATGAGAATCTGGAGCTCTCCGTTTCAGGTTAGGGATGTCAAGAATGGCCCTGCCCCAACTTGTGTCCTCTTTGCTGTTAGAAATGCAGTAGCCCGACATGGACTGAAGATCAGAGGCTACATGAAGTTCAGTAATGACAACAGTTGAATGGAGAAGTCAGAATTGATAGAAGAGTGAGTTGCTGATAACCCACTGGGCTGTGGTCAGAAAAAAAAAAAAAACAAACAAGGAAAAATATTCCCTTGAGTTCTGAAACAGAAACTAGAAACCATAACACAAAGATTAATTCAAGAAAAATCCATAAGACTGATTCAGCCTCTAAAGAACATCTTGTTCTTAACTGGGATCATACTTGTTGACAGTGTGAGCTGCTAGACATAAAGCAGTCCCTGAGAAGAGAGAAGGGTCAATCATATTTGTTTTAGTTTTAGCTCACCATTGTATTCCATAATAAATACATGCTTAAGGAAGATGTACATAGTTGAAACACAGCCTTACACAAAGAGGGAAACAATTTAGATATAAACATGTAGACGATAATTGCAAAATCAGCATTTTTTCTTTTAAATTACTATTAAAAGCAACTTAGTTTACACGTTTAATACCATCCTTCCTACTGGCATTGAATTCAGAGGACACTATTATAGGGAGAGCAAACAGAAAATTAAATTATAATGAGATAAGAAACCAAGGTACAATATTTGGAGACAGATCATAGCAGCTACACTGTTAACTTGGAAAATGCTATTTTCCAGCTGCAGGGCAGAGTTACATATTTACTTAGCCAAGGCTGAATATACAGAGAAGAAAAGACCAACCCTTGCTTCAGGAAGTTCCCAATAGAAGGGAAGACACCATGGAGTGACTAGCAGGAGCATCTGGAGGGGAGTGTTTGGAAAAAGTAGTAAAGCAGTCTGCTTCTTCCAGCCAAAAGTTGGATGTGAGTGGGCTGAATGGGAATTACTGAGCATGCAAGGAAATAGTGGGCTTTAGCAGAAGGAAACTATACAGATAGCCTACATTTTACTTGATTCTCTGTGGATGCTACACACTTTTGGGTAAATTGCTACAAAGCACTTTGCTCTGAAGTCACTTTCAATCAACCACTTTTGGTCACTTTCAATCAACCACCGTTCACAGTGGCAAGGGAGAAAAAGGGTCACTTAGATTTATGGGCACCGGGGAGCTGCGACTTGGGGATCTAGTCCTTGTGCACCTGGTCTGTGACATTCAACTTTAAAAGAAGTGCTGAACATCAGGGCTCTCACTTCTCTGGGCTGAAAGGGATTGAACTGCCTTCCCGACCCATAACTCTGAGAGAAGGTGTCTGACATGCTGTCAGGCAAAGGTACAGGAACTGCCTGTGTGCCATAACTGATAAAGATTTTCTCTACCCCTCCTGGCAGGAGAGAAGTGGGAATGCACTGGCAATAGCACTGGATGTGTTTGTCATTGCTTCACTACAAAGAGGTAGGAATCTCCCTTCCAAACTTCCCCCTGGTATCAGATTCAAATAGAACACGTAGTTTGATCTTAAATATTGATAGAGAACTGTCAGACTGCGATGGTTTGTGCAATGGTTATCATTTCTGAACTCTGTCCTCTCAGGTTTTAGATCTACTCATGGAACAGAAACCCCATTGTTCGCACAGTGATCACTGGTCTTCTCTTTGGGATAAACTGCCTACATTTATTTATTTCAGTCTATTGCTACTCATGCATTCTGCCAGGTGCATATAGACTTTTAAATGCATGGATATTTCTTTAACAAGGAGATTTGGGGTTGTTAAGGAATGTCCCTATCTCTTTGTCTTCTTGGGACAGTGTGAGAATGTTATTTTACACTGAAGTATTTAATTTCTCTGCAATACAGAGAAACTAGAGTTAATCTTGCTTTGATGCCAGAGACTGGACAAAACAATCAGAATTATCACCTGTAACTAGACAATGTGATTGCCAAATGTGACACAATGCAACTGTTGGGCATTATTAGCTCACAGGCTTCATGGTGCTGGAGGTAACAACTATGGCCAAAAGTGCCTGGTACACTTGTTTAGAAGAGGTTGGTGTTCTGTATTGGGTTTGTGTGGCAGGGTTTTGGTAGCGGGGAAGGGTCTACAGGGCTGGCTCCTGTGAGAAGCTGCTAGAAGCTTCCCCGGCTCTGAGTCGGACCTGCCTCTGGCCCAGGCCAAGCCCATCTGTGGTGGTGGTAGCACCTCTGGGAGAACAGATTTAGGAAGGGGAACCTGCAGTGGGGATGGAGATTGGAATGCGAGAGAAACCCCTGTGCAGACACTGAGGTGGGATGGAGATTGGAATGCGAGAGAAACCCCTGTGCAGACACTGAGGTCAGTGAAGAAGGTGGGGGAGGAGGTGTGCCAGAGGAGGGGCTGCCCCTGCAGCTGTCCCCCCCTGTTGTCCCCCCCCAGCCCATGGAGGGGAACGGGGCAGCAGATGCCCACCTGCAGCCTGGGGAGAGAGGAGCCCACGCCGGAGCAGGGGGATGGATGCCCCCCAAGATGGCCGGAACTCCATGGGAAAGCCCGTGCTGGAGCAGGCTGTGCCTGAAGGACTGCAGCCCATGGAAAGGACTCACGCTGGAGCAGTTTGTGAAGGACTGTCTGGCGTGGGAGGGACCCCACGGTGGAGCAGGGGAAGAGTGAGGAGTCCTGCCCCTGAGGAGGAAGGAGCGGCAGAGACAGCGTGTGATGAACTGACCCCAACCCACATTCCCCGTCCCCCTGCGCTGCTGGCGGGGAGGAGGGAGAGAAAACTGGGAGTGGAGTTGAGCCGGGAAGGAGAGAAGGGTGGGGGGAAGGTGTTTTGAGATTTGGTTTTACTTCTCATTATCCTTGTTTTGACTGGATTGGTAACAAATGCAATTGATTTTGTTTTTTCCCCAAGCTGAGTCTTGTTTTTGCCCATGACCATAATTGGTGAGTGATCCCCCCTGTCCTTGTCTCGACCAACAAATGTTTCTTTATATTTTCTCCTCCTCATCCCACCACGGGGGGAGGAGTGAGCAAGTGGCCTTGTGGTGCTTTGCTGCTGGCTGGGCTTAAACCACGACATGTTCCCTCTTACACTTGGACCTCACCACTATCCGTGAATTTCATCATTAAGTTATTCTAATTTCTTCTCTAGAAGCTGCATAGACTATTTCTAAAGAAACCTAATCTTTACAACTGCTGTTTAATAGTATTAGCACATCTATCATTTACAGAGTATTTAGTAGTGGTGTCATGTGACCTATGCCTGCTACCCTTTTAGGAAGTACTTTCCTCTTAAATCAGATATGTTAACTTTCTGTGGATGTTGTGTTTGAGGCCAATGAGTTGGACTGGGATCTCTGTTCTTATTAGCACTGATTTGTTAATCTGGATAGTGGTGAAGTTTATCATCGTATGACTGAGGATAAATGAATTGTGCAACTAAATATATTAATTTTAATATAATAAAGTGCTTATAATCCAAATAACCTGTCATATTACGATTGAAAAATATAGATGGAAAAAAATTCAGTGGAAACAATTTTTATTTCATACAGCTTGATCTCCGCCATCCATTTTGATGGCCAGCTAGGTACTGCCATCCAAATAATCATGACAAGACCTATCTGTGTGCTTAAATTTAAATATACATATATACAAATTAGATTCTGACACAGAATTTCAGCATATTTTTAAATTTGGAGACTGAAAACAGTCCCATTGACTTCCAACTAGGTACTTCCAGAGGCCAAAATTGAGCATATGCTTCAATCCTTGCACCTTCTTATACCTTCTATTGAATAATCTAGTAATAGATTCTCAGATGGAATTTCAGATTAAAGCACTGAGCTGTGAGAACAGTCACCTATTTCAGCTTGGCAACTTTTGTGCATATAAATTTATTTCATGCATCATCTATGCAAGAAAGAAGCTTGACAAGAAATAAAAAGATTAATTAGGAAAAGAAAGCTTTTAAGACTTTCTAGTAATAAGGGTGTCTCAAAGTATGCTATGCAGAGAGTTTACAGGATGCAAGAATGAAATGATTTTATCTCATATCATAGGGAAGAAAAATAATTTAATACAGTAGCTAGGCAAAGAAAGAATGTCACGAAAAGGAGCAATTGCAGGTTGTGAATATAATGTAATCAGATATTATTACATAAAAAAAGCTGTTATCTTTAAGGTTGCACATAAACTCTAAGCAAAAGAAAATTCTGAGGCCATCATTTTAATTTTCTTGACAACTAATTTAGTTTTGTATCATAAGCACAAGGCTCAGCGCTACAGCAAGAGTGGGATAACAAGGCCAGCAGGGCAGAGGCTTCACCGATGCAGGAGCAGTCAGGGGAGGTAAGTAACTGAGCGGGGGGAGCAGGGCAGGTCTGCAGACGCTGACTGGGGCCACCCAAGAGTCCAGACCATGAGACAAGTCCACGGTGCCAAGGCAGGTCTCAGGTCAAGCTGGGAAGTTGTGTCACTAGGTCAGGGTCCAGATCAAGCGTACGAGGCCAGGCACAAGGGTGCCTGCAGTGCAGCTCGGGCAAGGACCAAGGGTGAGGGCTGGGGCTGAACTGCAGCCCCTGAGTGATGGGGGAGCTCAGTGGGGCTGCTGGCAGATCTCTCCTTCCCAGCAGCCAGACCTTACAGTGACACAGCAGCAGAGTTGGCTGTGGGCATGGGTGGCCAGACCGCCGGGGAAGGGGAGCAGCAGCCTCTCAGAGTGCTTGGGGCACTGGGTTAAACGGCCTCACACAGCAAAGCAGATTTAGTCTTTACTGAAAAAATTCTTAGAGTTTGCTTTTATGTGTAAATTCTTGCTGTCACACAATTTTCTAACTTTTTATTTTATGGCTATTACTTTGTTTATCTTGTGTTGAACTGGTCCAGTTATTAATTTATTTTACATGAAATAGTATTTCCCATAAAAGAAATTTATTTTAGATCAATAACTGAAGTTGGTATTTAAATACTTCAAAGGTAGGTTAACGCTTGGATTAAATACTTGTGAAAACTTTCTTAGTTTATGTCTATGAACAACAGAAACAAAGAAGAAGCTTCGCATTAGTCCTTAGCCAGTCAAGTCCTGAGAGTCTTTCAAAGATATTGTCACAGCAGTTGGCTTCTGATTGACCCACCACTTCAACCAAATATATCTCAAAAATTTCCCTGGAAGAGAAAAGAAAGCAGCAGAAGTCCTTATTTGACACAATTGTTTCCTTTTTTCAGTTCATCAGCTAACAGATGTACAGAGTCTGAGGAAGAGTTGGGATCTGTGCCTCAGGTGAGCCCGTTTGTCACAGAGCAGGTCTCCTTGTCTCCTGCTCCTTTTGCCCCAGAGAAGTTGAGGACTAAGGAAGGACGCCCTGGTGGGTCCTCTCCCAGGGCTGTCCCAGAAAAGCCTCAGCCCCCGTGTTCAGGTGCAACACCTATCAGGATGACCATGATACAGGGGCAGCTACTGGGCAGATGGAGTGTCTGAGCCCATCTATAGCAAGAATCCACATCTTACATCTCTCTCTAGAAATATATATATATATACATCCCACTAATTCTGATCAGTCAGAGAGAGGAATAGCATGAGTCTGTTGGTGCTGTTTGTGTTTGTGTGAGCGCTGAGTGCTGGCTGAGGGAAGGAAATGAAAATTACATAGTTTCCTTCCAGTGCTATGATAAACCAACATTTTCCATTTAGTAAAATCCTTTATTCATGAGCAGTTAAGGTGGCATTTGGAATTTTTGTGGAAGGGAATCTTTTTGTTCTACACTCTTCTCTTATTGCTGAAAGCACATTCCCTCCTTGGTCCTTCTTATTTCACAAGAGAGGACAGTAAATCCATTAGGTAGGTTGGCATGAAAATGTAGGAAAACAATCTAATTCCTTGCCATAGGAGTTTAAAATTCCATGAGCATTTTTCCTTCAGTTTAACTCAAGTTTAATCACAAATTCAATACTGCAACTGGGCATTCAGTAATGTAGCTTGCCTACTGTGTAATGATTTTCAATTCAAGCCCCACTGACTTCATATCCATAGTGATATTCTTTATTTCCATATTAAAAAGAATAATCCTTGGATTTATTTGTATAATAGTGGAATTACAGCATATTTGAACTTGATTTTCAAAGGACTGCTATACAACTATATACAGCATTTGTCCTTCTGGTGACCCTTTCTTTTTGTGATTGCAATTTTGACAGGTGCTTTTGCTTCAGGCCACTCAGAGACTTTACACTATTAACTGTGGTGACATTTTTCTCTCTTGAATTGTTCCAGGGGAAAAAGCTGATGAGAAAGTTCGACTTTCCTTTTGTTTCTCCGTGTATCTTAAGGGCTTAATGTTAGTGCCATGGTGACAACCAAAAAGTTAACATTCACCCCTAATGTCTTCAGAATAATATCTGTTAGGTCACAGATATTTCAATGGGTTATGAAAAATTTGATAATGTGTGTCAACATATGTGGAAATTATCAATAGTAAACAGTGACCAACAGTGGAATGGAATCACTGTTAATATTAAGATCCTGACCTAGATCTACAGCCCTAAGAAATCAGCTATCTTCTTTTTGTTGGTTTCAAGGGACTCTGAATCAAATTTTTAGGCTATGATTAAAGAAACCTAGAGGATGTCATGGTTTAACCCCAGCCAGTAACTAAGCACCATGCAGCCACTCACTCACTCCCCTCTGATCCAGGGGACTGGGGAGATAATTGGGGAAAAAAAAGTAAAACTCGTGGCTTGAGATAAGAACAGTTTAATAGAACAGAAAAGAAGAAACTAATAAGGATAATAATAACAATAATAAAATGACAACAGTAATAATAAAAGGATCGGAATATACAAAACAAGTGATGCACAATGCAGTTGCTCACCACTTGCCTACCGATGCCCAGTTAGTTCCTAAGCAGCGATCCCCCCAGGTCAACTCTCCCCAGTTTATATACTGGGCATGACATCACATGGTATGGAATACCCCTTTGGCCAGTTTGGGTCAGCTGCCCTGGCTGTGTCCCCTCCCAACTTCTTGTGCCCCTCCAGCCTTCTTGCTGGCTGGGCATGAGAAGCTGAAAAATCCTTGACTTGGTCTAAACACTACTTAGCAACAACTGCAAACATCAGTGTCTTATCAACATTCTTCTCATACTGAACCCCAAACATAACACCATACCAGCTACTAGGAAGAAAATTAACTTTATCCCAGCTGAAACCAGGACCTTAGGTAACGGTCTCACTGCAGTCTTAGGATTATTTGGAAAAGAAACCTTAAAAACCATTACCCATTTATTCAATCAGACATGACACTTGCTTTAGCACCTTAAGCAACATTTCCTGGGAGACCTTTACTACATATAGAATTTTACCTTTATTTTCTTTTCTGATTTATTGCTTGCTTTTTTTTTTTTTTGTCTTTGAGCAATCTCTTTTGTTATGATGAACAGGTTAACAGCACTGGAATTACTGTAAATCAAAATGTTTGTCTCTGCCACATTCAGTTACATCAAATGCCATAAAACTTTTTATAGTTGTTGGAAGGTGAGAAAGCAATTGCCCATTGAAAGCTTGATATACTCTGGAGCTCAGAATCTAAAATTTAATTTTTTGTTTTTTATGCTACTGATTTGAGAGAGATTTCTCTCACATGAATAAATGAATTCACTGGTTATTAAAAAACAAAACAAATGAAACCCCAAGCATTCTTCTTCATTCAAGTTACATACAGATTTAAATCAACATACATGGAATTTATTAATATTTCCTGGCCTGATGTTATGGGTCTAAACCTTATTTTACATGTATCTTTATTGGATTAATATCTCAAAAGCATTAGTTACTTCTCTCTTTTCTTGAAATAAACACATCTTTATCTTCTTCTGTGTGTGTGTATACATGTACGTTTATATATATGTATAGCTATATAAATATCTATATGTATCCAATTTGTCTTATTTGTATTATTATTAGGCATCCTAGTAAGACTGCTGGTGCTGAATGATTTTGTATTTTTATGCTAGAACAATTCTGGCACTGAAAATAAGTTGCTTGAAACTTCTCTATGGAAAATGGATAATGTGTAGAGAGGGTGTCTAGTCCAGTGTTTATCTCATTAATCTGGCTCCAAGGAGACCTGGATATGATTCTTTGCTCCACCACAGGTATCCTATTTGACCCTTGGCAAATTGCTGTGCTTCTCTATTGCCATTCTTCAAGCTGCCAAATGATTGAGGATGTGTGTTTATCTCTCTTGAGAGGGGGGCAGGGTAGGTAGAGAATAGGAGCAAAGAGGAAGGTTTTGAGGATAAGTATTCAAACATGACAATAACGGGATTATGCAAGACACCCCCGCCAAAAAAAAAAAAGAAAGAAAAAAAAAAGAAGATAATCTTTGTGAAATTACCTGGGCTGCTGTTTTTGCAGGCTGATAATTTGGTTTTGTCTGCCTTGTACTGTCAGTGATGCTAGTGTAACTGTGAAAAAAATGCCATCACTCCATTCATGCAGGAATAACATATTGGCGAAGGGAGTATAAAAAAGCAAATATTCATTCCTTGTTTTAGATACTATAACTTCATGAATTCAGGGTGAACCTCGTTAACAATTTTGGCTTTATCCTTCCTATGCCAGTGATGCATTCAGTTGCCTTCCTCATATTTGTTTTGAGTGGGATGTCCTGTAGTGCTATGAATCACTCATCATTTCTGTGTTAAACTCGTATGTCTGGATATATTGAACCAACCTCCCCCGGAAATTGTAGGGGTTCGATAGCCTTGTTAAGCAGCCCTAAGGACAGAAGAAGCATGCTGCATATAGGTCACCGGCAGGAGGTTTATCATCATATTAAATTTATTTTCTATACCTTTTATATAGACACTGTTGAGAAGCAATCTTCATCTGTCAAAACCTACTAAGAAAGGGGCAGGGGATGGTGTTTTAAATGAGTCTTCCTGTGACAATAAAGGTAGTTACTTCAAGCTCATATTACTCTATATTGAAGCAGTATATCACTAGTTAATATATGTATAACCCATTATATCTTTCTTTATGTATTTCAGGTAGTGCTTTCCTCCACACTGAACAAAACTTCAAGAGTATTATGAACTCATGAGCAGAATGGTTCCATAATACCTCAGAGAATGTAGCCAGTCACCTACCATGACAGAACAATGTTTTATTTGAACCAATATTTTTAAAACTCGATGCCCAAAGAAAAGTTCCTAAATCTGTACTTAAACACTTCAATAAATGCGTCCTTGTTTACAGAGACACTAGTAACCTCTTCTATGCAACAGAGCTGTGCTGTTCACATACAAAGAGTGGTGCATTATTCTCATTAAAGTGTTAGACAAAAACAAGGCGGAGAAGAAATCTAAGATGACAAGCATGTTTGAAAATTTTCTTTCTGATACTTTCTGTGGCTGGCTTTTCTTTCCAGAGGTAATCTATGTCTAACAGATTTTTTTTTCTTTTTCATCTTGATAATTCTCATCAAAATAACAATTTATTTCCATCAAAACATATGAAGAAGGAAATATGTTTCCATTCTATTCTAACATCTGGAATTTATTTTAAAAAGTAAACTCATATAAGGCTGTTATTTTATACGAAGATCCTACATCAGAAGTGCAATGACAGAAATGTCATTTACAGCAAGAAGGAAAAAAGAATGCTGTAACTTAAGTAGACCTCAAATTAAAGATCAATAACTTAAAAAAGAAATTATTTAACTTATCTGTGTCACCCTTGCCTTTTTCACTGGAAGAATTGGCTTTATCTCAATGCAATCATAAAATTGGTATGTTAATAGCAAGAAAACTGGCAAGTTCTTATAACACAGCAAAAGGTAAAAATGATTAAGTTACTAGGCTCTTGGATATTAAAGAGATTAATAGGCTTTTTAATGGCTGTATGAATTAATTTGCATGAGTGATACCTGGAACCTAGAGAAGAATGAAAAGCTCTTAATGCCAGCATAAATGATCTGTATTCTCTTAAATGATCATACATTGAAAAACAAAAGGGAAAATCTTTTGATGCAAATGTCACCTTTACCGAAATTCCCAGGTTCATAGAAAGTCTAATTAAGGTGCTGGCCAAGACAACACTGCTAATGATTTTCTGAAAGGTCTCATCATTCTTTGAGCGATCACAGGATGATTAAGCAAGGTTGTTTTAAAACAAATAGTCATTCTTCTGCTTTCGTACTTGATTCTGGTGCCACTGTGATTGCTAATTATAAAGACTCTGTTGCATCTTATTTGCAATCTTGAAAACATATAAGAGTTTCAACATCATAGCATTTAGCTTCTCCCAGATTATCTAGATATCTTATTCAGTTTGTGCTCAGAGCTCACCCCATGTTTTTGTCACGGTAAGGTACCTACTTCATCAATTCACTCATAAAGAATATTGACCCCTTTGGAGTTTCAAGGATCTCTTTGTACTTTCAGTCATCTAGTAAGATGTTATGATAATATTGTGATACACAGGAGGTCTTATTCATCATCTTCTTCACTTGCCAGAAGAACAGAGATGGCTTGAAGACTGTGTCACCTGAATACAAGGGTCTCTCTCCTTGCTTCCCCTCCGTTTTGAGAAGAGGCTCATATCTGTGAGTCACTGGAGTGACCTACTTAGGATGTGCCACATGGTCTACACGTGAACGGTAAGAGGAGGACGGGAACTAATGTATATGTGCCAAATAAGTCAACATTACATGCATGCTGACTCTGTGACAGGTAAATTGTATAGAACAGGGGAGAAAACTCCATAAGCAATGGGGGCCAAAAATAAGGAAAAAATATCTCAAATTATTTCTTTTCAGTAACATTTTTCTTCAGGTTTACTTCTGGTAAATGGGTTTCATCTGCACAGATACACCAGAGCCAGGTAAGTTACAATGTGGCTTTACTTTCCTTTTCTGCTGTCTTGATCACAGGGATGCAAGACTAATTCTATGTGCAGTAAGAGCAGTGCTGAGAGCCAGAAAGGGTCTTTTTGATATTAGCAGACCTGTTGCGTACAGTGGCATCTTCACCATTGCTCTTTCCTGTAAGTTGCATATGTGATACTAGCAGCCCTGAAGCTGGAAATTGTAAATAGGATCATCGTAGCTCTAAATCCACCTGCAGATTTTCTTAAACTGCTGAACAACTCCAAGCTTGGCTAAGCTTTTCTGAGGCAGGTAGAGAGTCACAAAAATGTCTTAAAACCTACTATAAAGTTTAAGAACATAATTCCAAAACAGGATTTTGCAAGGTTTCAAAAAATGATTATAAGACAATGAGCTTACAACCTAGTCTCACAGAAGGACTGAGAAGTTGGAGCCCTTGAATACGAGTCTTGAGTTAGCACATAGTTTCCTAGGAAGAATAAGGTGGGAAGGGTATGGGGAGAGTGTTAAATGAGAGTCACTGCAGTCAGCACTCTCAATGGAGGAGACGTTACCTGGCCTAAGAGAAAAGGGGTTGGGGAGAAGCAATTCGTCATCTAGATGCAGGAGTCATCTCACCTAATGGGATTTGTTTAGAAGATAGGTAACCAGTCTGGTTTTACAGACTACAGTCTGTGGAGGAAGAAAACAAGTTCCAGAGGCAGGTTCGTCCCAACTCGAATTTAATGTTTAGAACAGGCGATTCTTCAAAGCGGCACCCAGTCCCAGCGTCCACTCTGAATCTCCAGCTTGACATGGATGTCCAGACTGAGATACCTTACTGATTTGATTATTCCTGTAGGTTTCAGTGGGATAAACATATTGAAAGACCTGAAAGGAACCCCACTAGTGTCAACAGAAGTCATCAGATTATACATGCCCAGGTATAACATTATGCATTACAGAATGACAATTCTTTAATGAAGCAAAATTGTTACTAAGGGAATATGACAGAAATTAGTTTGGAATAGGACTGACTCAAAAGTGAGTCAAGATGTCAGAAGTTAACGCATTAATAACATTACTATTCAGACAGGTACGAGCTCTGTTTATCCAATAGTTGTTTTTTTTTTTTTTTCTGAATTTTACAGCAAGATCAGATTCCCAGCACACATCTCTGCTAAGATATAAAATCTGACAATAAATCTTGAGAACTACAGGCTAAAATTGCAATAGGCACTGCAAACTTTTACAACCACAAATATGCTTTGAGATAAAAGGTTTAGTTACAGTGAATATTCTGTGCCTAAGCAAAGGGCTGGCACGGGTTGTCATGATGAAAACACTTTAATTTTTCATACTTCAGTGTTTTGAACGAATATTAAATCAATGGGGAAAAGAGCTTTATGTTTTCTACTGCCAGTCTTGCTATCGTAAATGTTTTTTTCAAGTCCTTATTTGACAGTTTGTGTTTTGGGCCATTTTCTGTCTACTGCTAGGTACAATAACAGAATTACATGGTTTATTTCACTTTCTGCAACAGGACCTTGAGAATCCCGTTCTTTTACCATCAAGTTTTTAATGCTATGGCTGGCTTATAGCTCTTCATCGAATGAGCTTGTTTGCTTTTTTGTTTTTGAAATACGAGCTATCAGGAAAAGAGCGTAGTTCTAATTTTTTTGCTGAAAACACTGAACACATTTAAACTGAGTATTTTAATTTCTGCTGAAAATGAACAGGCAAAAAAGGACTGTTGCAGTTTTGAACATACTTGAATGATACTTAATGGGAAATGCAGCTCAGTGACTTGCGTTGCCCTTCCTCTTTGCTGGCCAGACTTCCTAAATAGACTTCTTAATCACTGCTTCTTTCTGATGAAGAGAGGAGCCAAGACCAGAGAATCTTAAGAAAATGAGCAAGAACAATCTTAATCTCAATCCCCAGAAAATCTGGTAGTAGCATTTGAAAAGAGCAATTTGAGATTTAGGTTGGATTATTGCAGTTTATTTTGGACCTAAAAGCATTACATTTTCTGCAGAATTATGCCCGATATTCACTGTTATTAATATTTCTGTGTTATGAAATACTACCACTTCTCAGGCAGATCTCACGTGAGCTTGTTTTAAACTTTGTTGCCAGTACTTACCTGCCTGTGACTTGGCAATTCATTTTTGCAAGTTAAGCTTTATCATTGAAATGGTGGTGAAAAACAACACAACTACAGTATATGCCTTTTTCCAATGCTTTTTTTTCCTTATATTATTCTATGAATGCTCATAAAATACTCAATGATATTTTTTTCCAGTAGACAGATTACAGTATTAACTTTTCTGGTTTCACAAAATGTATAAATTTATGAATCTTAAAATTAAACTGATGAGTTTAAGAAGATTAAAAGTAGGCTTTAATTATAAAAAGGGTTGTTACAGATGAATAATTATACTTCTCTGCATTACCTCCTTACTTGGTGTTAAATTCAAGCATCTCTGACTGACTAGACGTCCTAGGCATATGTCTGACAATTCCCTAATTTACTTAGTGGCCTTCCCTTATGATACTTTTCTAGGTCATAGGACTGAGAAAATAGCCTTTTTTGCCAGTCTCTGCCCATCTCTTATTTTATTAGACTGTGTTCTGGCAGCAGATGTATTAATGGAATTTGAATACAGTGGACACATAGATTGAGCTAACAGGCTCATAAAAGGCACACTTACAATACATTGATATCTGACCCAGTGTTATATAAAGGTCAGGCAAACTAGATAGCTTTTATGGAGCTCATTATTTAATCTTAATATTAAAGAGAACCTAGCATAGAAGACCCTAATCAGGATTTGTAATTAAGTGAGAACATCACTCATAACCTGATTATAATTGCAGGGTTTTATAGCCCTTTTCCAGAAATCAGCCTCTTGCACAGTTGATGTAATGCAAGGGGTTTTATACAAAGCATGTCTTAGACTGTTTGCAAATCAGTTATTAAATGCATTATATGAATTTTTAATCTATAGTGGTATTTATAAAATGTTGCCTCACTGACAAAAAGTTGAGTACTTCCCAAACCATGGTTTAAAACAGTAAGAAAAAGAATAAAATAAAAGTCAAAATAGTAATCGAATTAAATTATAAAAGGCTCATACTCAGATTTCATCCTCCTGTCACGTGTGATTTTAACTAAAAAATACAAAGTATGTAACCGTCCTCACCATGCTTACATACCTAAAGTCTCCTTTAATACACCTCCACAATATTCCAAATTAACTTTATGTAAAGGGAGTTTGAGTATCATATTAGCTCAAGTATAAGTCACTCTTTACAGTTGAATGGCCCTGAATCTGATTAATCTGAAGGCTCGTTTTAGCAAACTAGATCATAATAGCTCCCTTGGTACCATTAATATCTAACTTTTCCAAGATCATGGTATCTCAAAGATATTTGGTTCATGGATTATACATCCATTAGGCTGAAACATTTATACTAATGTATTGTGGTCATGCATTTATCATGATTCCACCAAGCAGAATATGGTGCAGAGTTCATACTGAATTGACTGATTACAAAAGAAAAAAGTTACCTTACAAATCAGTTGAAATTAGTTAATGATATAATGAAAGTTGTAATACTTCTAGATTTTTTATGGCATTTTGCATGAACTACACTATCAGTGGCAGCTTTAGCTAAACTTGTTTACTTCATATTGCAATACATTCAGCAGTATATATGCTAAGTTTACACTAAGTATAAGGCCAGTTCTCGTATCTCAGTGAAGGGTGTAATAATACCCAGGTGACAGAATAATAGCTTTTAAGATTGCACTATCTTGATAGCTTGCAATTGTTCCAATGCAATTTAAAAACAACCCTGGTAGGATTTTCAGATTACTGAAAGCTAAACTTTGACTGAAATAGCCATCCCATGAAGGGGAGCAGAAAAGGAAGATGGTTCCTCCGCATAACTCTGCTCTGGCAGCGAGGAGCGTGATTGCTGCAAAACAAGTGGGTGAATAATATGTGGGAATGAGAGAACATAATGTTCAGAGAAGATGAATAAGTGCATTGAAAATGAATATTAAACTATTACTAGTGCAGGCCACAGGAAATTATTACCTCTGTGAGGAAAGTAAGAAGCAGCGGGGCCTCAAGAGTGGCAGCTTAGAGTATTCTTGTGATGTTGCTGGGATGATGCAGTTAAGTAAGCATTTTCCCTTCGTCAGTCCTTTGTGTCCCTGCTTGCTTTTTCTTTCCTGCTTTGGTGGTTCTGGATAGATGTCAGATAAAGTTACAATTCTCAAAAGTAACCTGTCACCTTTTCTTATTTTTTGCTCCACTTCAACCACGTATTTTTTTCCTAAAAGATGTACATGCATACAAATCCAAATCCACGCAGAGAATGTAGACTCCAAGAGAAATATGTACTGACTGAAAATCTAAAATACACTGATTTGTACATCTCAACAGTACTGTAAAAGGAATGGGCCTGCACTGTGCAAGTATCACAATATTTAAAATCACTAATATGTTCCCTGGATTATGAAAATGGAATTCTGAGGTCTGTAGCAATTTTCTGCATTAAGAAACTGGACATTTTTATTTAAAAGCATTAGATTTTGTGAATAAAGACTCATCTCACAGAATCACAGAATTATTTAGGTTGAAAGGGGCTTTTTGAGATCTAGTTCAACCCCCTGCTCAAGATGGGTCAGCTAGAAAAGGTTGCCCATGACCATGTCCCATTGGATTTTGAGTATCTCCATGGAGAGAGACTCCACAACCTCTCTGGGCAACTGATTCCAGTGTTTGACCACTCTCACAGTAAAGAAGTGTTTTCTTGTGTGCAGATGGAGTATTTGTTTTTTTAATTTGTGCCCATTGCCTCTTGTGCTGTCAGCAGACACTGCTGAGAAGAGTCTGGCTCCTCTTCTTCATTCCCTCCCATGAAGTATTTATACACATTGATAAGATCCCCTCAGAATCTCCATGCCTCCAGGTTGAACAGTCCCAGCTCTCAGTCTCTCCTTCTATAAGAGATGTTCCAGCCCCTTAATCATCTTTGTGGTCTTTTGCTGGACTCACTCCAGTATGTCTATGTCTCTCTTGTATGGAGAAATCCAGAACTGGATCCAGCACTCCAGGTGTGGCCTCACCAGTGCTCGGGAGATGTGAAGGGTCACCTCCCCTCAACCTGCTGGCAACACTCTTCCTAACACAGCCCAGGATGATTTTGGCCGCCTTTGACATGAGGCTGCATTGCTGGCTCATGGTTGACTTGGTGTCCACCAGGATGCCAAGGTCCTCTGTAGAGTTTCTTTCCATCTGGTCAGCCCCAAATATGTACTGGTGCCTGGGATTATTGTTTCTCAGGTGAGCACTTTGAATTTCCCTTTGTTGAACTTCATGAAGTTCCCATCTGCCCAATTTTCCAGCCTGTGGATGTCCCTCTGAATGCCAGCACAACCCTCTGGTGTATCAGCCACTCCTCCTAGTTTTCTATCAGCTGCAAACTTGCTGTGAGTGTGCTCTGCCTGATAATCCAAATCATTAATGAAGAGTTTAAATAGTACTAGACCCAGTACTGATGCCTGTACAGCACTAGAGACTGGACTTTTTGCCTCTGATCACCATCTTCTGGGCCCAGCTGGTCAGCCAGTTTTCAATCCACCACACTGTCTACTAGCTAGACGTATTTTATTAGTTTGTCTGTGAGGATGGTATGGGATATAGTGTTGAAAGCCTTAGTAAAATAGAGGTAAACAACATCCACTGCTCTCCCCTAATCCACCAAGCTCTTCGCCTCATTATAGAAGGCCATCAAGTAGGTTAAGTAAGCTTTCCCATTCATATATCCATGTTGACTACTCCTGATCACCTTATTATCCTTCATGTGTTCTAGTTTCCAGAATTATTTGCTCCATCATGTTCCCAGGGACTGAGTTGAGGCTGACCAGCCTATAGTTTCCCAGATTTTTCTTCTTGCTCTTCTTGAAGACAGGAGTGACACTTGCCTTCTTCCAGTCTCTCCAGACACACAGAAGCAGAGCAGCACAGTGCCAAGCAGTAGAACCCCAGTAACCCCGTCAGACACAAGCCCCTGCCCTGGTCCCCCTGGTCCCCCCCCTGGTCCTCCATACTTATGGTATGTTTAGGCAGAAACCTAAAGGCAAGGAAAGGGAGGGATCAGGGTTGACTGAGGAGGAACAAATGTGGGAATGTAGAGGGAACAGGGCATAACAGGGGTTTGTTGGGTGTAAACAGCCGCCAGATCAGAACGTTTGTCTGGCTGTGCCCTGCGCCTGGTGCCTGCAGTTGGTCCTGGCTTCTCATTAAACTCCATTTCTACCTGTTTGCCTGGATGAGGGATACTCCGTGTGTGTGTGTGTGTGTGTGTGTATGGGGGTCTGAGTGCAGCCGCTGGAGTGGGATCAGGTCACAGGGACCTGTGAGTGCTGGCTGGACTCATGTCACAGGGACCCCAGCACCCAGGGTGCGGCACCCGGTGAGACTGGGGTGCGTGAACATTGCGGGGGTGCCAGGGCCGGTGTGTGATCGCTGACAAATATCACATAGGGCTAGCCGGGGAGTAGGACAAGACATTTGGGAGACAAATATTGGAGCAGCCATACATCTGGGCCAGATACTGCAGAAAGCAGAGGGTCTGTGCGACGGCTGCTGGAGGGACCAGCAGGCCCAGGCTGGATACTGGAGAGACCATGGGGCCTGGTGGTCAGCTATGGATAAGGTCATAAGTCTGGGCTAGCTACCGGACAGATCTGTCTACATGTATGTGTTGGTGCATGTGGCAACTTTCCACTAATGGGTTTTGACCTGAGAGGGGAACAAGATGAAGCCATTGGTGATGTTTGCATTTGAGTGC
This sequence comes from Harpia harpyja, assembly GCF_026419915.1. Classification (NCBI taxonomy): domain Eukaryota; kingdom Metazoa; phylum Chordata; class Aves; order Accipitriformes; family Accipitridae; genus Harpia; species Harpia harpyja. The sequence goes on along the minus strand of NC_068942.1, from coordinate 9,091,066 downwards.
TGAACGCCTCTGGTTTTGTGTGAGGCTGGCTGTTTCTATGTGTATTTATGTACTGGTGGATGTATACATCAGTGCCTGTTGGGAATACATGTTCAGCCTTGCTACTGGCTGGTCCCGGGGGACATGGAGGTGTGGCAACCTCACCTCTGCCAGGATACTGGATTTGGCAATCCCTAGCAAAAAGAAAGAGAATAGTTATTCTCCTCTATTCTAACTTAACCTAACAAATCTGGAGAATGTTGAACTTTTTAAAGTTTTTGTGATTTTTAGACTTTGCAATGCTAACACCATGGCAACAGTTAGGTGGTACTTGTTGACATAACATTGGGTTCCCCAATGAAACTATAAAACATCTTGATGAGAATTTAGAAGGATGCTTAAAACATAATCCTACCGTGACTTTGAAAGGTTAAATTGAAAGATTACAAGCATTCTGCAGGAACAGCCAAGATTTACAGTTCCAGATATCCACAGTAACTTTGAAGCCTTTGTGACAATGACCTGAGAACTCAGGGCACTCTGCAAGCTTCCTGATCTTTCTCAACTATTATTTAATTAGAGAAGCAAGAAATTATATATATAAAAAAAACCAAACCAGGATAAAATAATATACAATGTATGTAACATTTTTTAGACTTAATAGCATATCTTAGAAGCTTAACAGCAGGTTAAAGTGGATTTGACTTACAGTGCTAACAAAGTGGAATATGGTTTGCACTTCCTCTGTCTTTTGCAGCAACATCTTGAAGTGTGTGTTCTGTTTCAGAAAAAGCAAACAAACACAGCAGTTCTGCAAAAGAAGAGAGAAAGGAAAGATGATGGCCAAGACAGATTTTTTTTAAAGTGTTTACAAAATCAGTATCAAAATGTAATAAGTGACAGAGGACTATAGCTAAGCTTAAAGAAAAAATAAAAATCAGAATCTACATCCTTCTTATGCTAAGTGTTGTAAAATATTAACAGAAACATCTGTAAAGAGAGATGAATGAAGATTGTTGCTTTAAATTGAAGCAGTGAGTAAAAATTAAGCCCTTAACATTAAAATTAAGTTCTTTTAACCTTGCAGATTGGCAGCTGGGAGGAATCCTAAAAGTCTGTAGTGTCACCTAAAGATTTTATTAAAAGCTATCTCAGAGGGTTGCCCAGTGCAACACTAATGTCTGTGATAGAGCTGAGCTTTGTCTTCAGAATTTCTGACAAGTCTGAATTTGAAATACTAGCCTGTATTAATGAAATTGTACTACACAAGAAGAGTGAGTGCCATCACTTGCAAATAGTTAAAATTTATGATTGCTGAAGAGCTGAAACAAAACAGCATCTGTAAGCCTCTCTAGATAACTATGCTAATCATCTTAGGCTCTGTTGTATAACAGCCAATTTTTAAATCTAGTATCATTATTCAAAAATGTTAATGAAAAATAAAAAATGGTGATAATTTTATTTTACTTATAACAATAATGATGTTCTTAACTAGTGATCCTAATGGCTTCTTTGCGGACGACTTTCCCTGGCCAGGCCCCACTCTGAGAGCTTCTTGCCAGATTTCAGTGGTGTATGCTTAGCCTTGCCATGTGGTTTCAAGCATCCAGGTTTCTAATTGCATGCAGAGCAATCGCAGAGGAAGAGAGAGCAGGAAAGTTGACGAACATGCCTAAGGGAACATGCCCCATGTCTTTTGTCGCAGTGGTCATCACCGGTCTCAAGAGTCAAACACCAAAGCTGTGCGAGGAGGCTGTATCATGATCAGAGCTGTGTTCAACCTAAGAAAGAGAGGACACCTGGGGTGGGTGACTCTGCTGAAATCTGCTGGGCTCTTTCCTGTCCCAGAACTCACAAGTCACCCTGTGGATGAGGAGCTGAGGGTACTGTAAGGGTACATGGAATACGAGAGCATCTGATTCATTAAGGTTAGCCAGTCAAGGTAAACCAATTAAACGTAAAGAGGATGATAAGTAAAGGGAGAAATGATAAACAAAAAAGTACAGTGACGCAGGCAAGGGATAACAGAGACAATGCCAAAGATCAAAAGTCTCCAGACACTAGCTAATGGACCATTAAGAAACTCCATGCACAGCTTCGGAGAGGGCCAACCTGAACTTTGTAACTCCAAATTTTCCTGTTGTAAAGGGGAAAGGAGAGCAACATGAGGATTTGGGGTATTCACGGGTGCCCGTGGGAGGAGTGTGTCACTGCTGCATGTTTGCAGTGAGCACTGAGCTGGTCCAGCTGGTGAGCCAGGGACCTGTGGGCCGGGTAAGAGGGGCTGGCACCAGGACAGGGGTGCTGGGTGGACAGAGGGGCCATGCTGGTACTCGGGAATCTGTGAATATGTGCTCGCCTGTGAACCTGGTGAGTGCCGTGTGTGTGCCTGCGCTAGTGACCTTTGGTCTCTGCCACCTGAAGAGGAGGAGGACACTTGTCTGTGCTTGTGTTTTATGTGAGCCTTGTATGTGGGTGCTGCCAAAGGCAGCACCTTGTGTGGCAGTCTTTGTGACCGGCCATGTCAGCGTCCTCCACATGTATGTCCTTGTGTCCTCCACGTGTGTGTGTCTCTGAGACAAGTGCTCAGCCTTGCTACTGGTTGAACCTTCCACCAACAGTCTGCAGCTCCTTGATTGGGAAAGAGCATATAAGTGAATTTCAGGGCTTCTATCCAAATCTAGTCAGGTTTGCAACATGGAAGAGACTATCTCCTGAGGGAGATAAAGTAGATGCCATTATTTAAAGTACCACTAGTTACTAAAAAACCCTATCTAGACCCATGCCTTTGATGTCTCAAAACCTACGGTTGTTTTTTTTTTCTCCAGATCATTCTTATCCTTTCCCCTTGCTCCATTATCATGTTCTTTGATTTTTCAAGTGACATTTACAACAACTGATCTTCAGGCCAGAAACTATGTCTACTTCATATGTTTGCATATGAAGTCCTACGTGCACTTCTTAAATGCTGTCTAAAAACAAATAAATAAGATTTCATATACAATAATAGAGTTTAATAAATTTATTTTAAAATACATGTAACAAAATTTAAAAGATACATTCTAATTGTATATTATAACAATTATATAGTCTCACTGTTTACCTTTGGCCATTTGCTAGGTTTAAGGCATTTGAGCCAATCTGTCACAGAAATATTCTTTACAGCTTCATGGGAATGCCTCCAAGATGTAGCAGCTCTTTGGGACCTCATCCATAAGAAAGACAAATATTATTCATAGCCCCTAAAACAGATCCATAGGTTAGTTGTCAGAATAACCAAAAGTAACTAGAGATTGAACCAGACGTGCATAGACATGATCTCAGTACAAGGAAGTGATAAAGGCAAGCCTTTCCTTTTCAAATCCTTATTATATAACACCAACTTTGTGGCTTATATATGAATCCTTTAGCCTTGAGAAATTCCACCTTTACTTCAGAGCAGCTAAGAATCCTTAGTCTTTACTGTTTTATTTACTCACAAAGTCTTTCAGCACTAAAATTGATTATTGTATTGTTTGTCCATGCTTGGAGAGAGAAAATAAGCAGGTGTGTGAAGATTTAGAAATAAATCTCTGTTATAGTATTCATGATGTTGACCATTTCTTTTTACCAGACCAGTGGGGAGACCACAATGACTTATGGCTTTAGAGATTTGAATATCACATTTATTAAAAGCTGTATTTAAAGTCCTCTGTGGGACAGTCACTCCTACTGTCCAATTTTATGATTAGGATTTGCAATTATAAGAATTTTAACACATGAAAGAGGTTTCACTTGATTGAACAGTTAATTGTTGTAGAAGCTTAGACTCACTTTTCAGCTGATAAAGGACCACCAACCAACTCTCTGCACCATCTGCATTCTCAACTTTCCTTTCCTGTGTTTTTCTCAAATGTAAATGAGCAGCACTGCTACTCAAGGGTTTTGATTTTGGACTGCATAGTTCATGAAAGGTATAAAGAGCTTACTATACGTATTCTTTGCTCTCTCCTTACAACACAGTTTTGTTCCATGTTCAGATGCTTCTTTTTCTCCTGTGGTCTCCTTTCTTTATAGAGTTTGAGATAAGATTCCTTTTCCATTTATATAGATTATTAGACATTTTGGATCTAATATTATTTCATGAGTAAAACTCTTACTGAGCTCTGCATAGGGAGAAACAACTGCCTGGACCAGAAAGTGAAACTCAACTGCAACTTTTCACTTTCTTTCCCCACCATTTCATTTATTCTCTTCTTTTTCTTATCAAATACAGATGTGTAAATTTGAAAGCACTATGGAAACTGCACAGTGAGCTTTTTTCAGGTAGTACCTGTGTTTTTAAATTTAACAGTTAATATTAACCATGTTGTTAGACAGCTGCACAAAAAAGGCTGTGTCTGCATTAGTAAGCTGGGTGATGCAATACAAAAGGATCTGAAGGCAAACCCATTGCTGTTGAGAACCTGACATCCACATTACTTGGGAGCTTTACTGCAGATTTTCTCTAATCTGAGACTCTTCAGTAAGTATCTATTATTAACTGCACTCCTGGGAGTCATCTTCCGGGTTAGTTTCATCCAAAAGTAAACGAATTTGCAAACAGATGATTGAAAAAATTGCCTCAAAAGCTCAATCCCTGATCTGCTAGCTTGCTGTAAATTAAATTTGTTTATATTTATTAGAAAAGCCTACACTATTATGAAGTCTGAAATGTGTTTTTTACAAAATACTCTAAAATTTATGAGACCAGATCCTTGGTACAGGTTTTTGGTCTCTTTGTTTCACTACAATGTCTTCAAGGGACATCTAAGAAATACCACTCTCACCTCTTTGCCACCCATTCTCCCTGTTCCAAGGATAGTTTTAAAAAAAGGCAAATCGGAAATGGGAGGTTGTAAGGAACAGTAGAGGTGATTTCTCTTAATATTAAGATGGACTAATGCATCTGGACTATACCATAGAAAACTATGTCCTAGTTACATTGGTGAAGACCCACTAATCCAGAGGATATCTGCAAAGCTGGCCTCTGCCATCCACTGCACTATATCCCACAATAAGTTGATGTAATTGGAATCCCTTCACAGAATCAATGTGGAAAGGAAGAGCAATTAAGTAGAGTCATTTAGAAAAAAACCAAATGAGTCTGTTCTTGACCTTCATTTAACAAGAAAGGGACTGTGTCACAGCAGCAATTTAGTACAGTAGTTTCTTGCAGAGTCTAACACAGATTATGGCAGAACATAATTCCAAATGAGAAAACACGTAACAGGACAAAATTATTCAGTGTTAGATGGCAATTGGTGCATGAATTGCAGGAAGGGAGAGAGCGCCAAGTTAATGAAGTACCCTGGAAGAATTTCAAAAAGTAAAAGCTCAGGAGGTAGTATTCTCTTAAAAGGTTGCTCTAGGATGGGCTGTTTAAGAAGATGTAGTAGAATTTCCATACTTTCTAAGAGGAGAGAGTAATCTTCTCCCTGTAGACTGTGAGTTGACTAAGATTTTATATCTTCTATTATTATGTTTCTACTGGTTCAAAAAGAAGTTACTTGGAGGGCTTGCAGGAAATCCCTTCTTCCTCGTTGCCTCTGGGGGAAAAAGGAATGAAGAAAAAGTTTAAAAGATTTTTTTTTTCCTTTTTTGTTCTAGGCACGAAGCATCTGTGTTGTAACTTCTATTCCTTCAGCTAATGGAAATAACTGAGACTAAAGTGGAGAAAGTGAATAAAACAGGGTGCCAGACAAATTCACTGACTTTGTCTTCCTTCAAAGAAACTATCAGATCCCAGCTGGAGTATGAATATCAGTCAGTCAAATACTTGCCAAGCAGTATTTAGCTCACATAATCATACCCTTTTTTGTGCTGTTCTAAAAGATTTATTGCTTTTAGTCACCTCTCTCTAAGCTGCATAGATAAAATGTATAATTAAGGTTAAGTTGGATAAGCACTCAGAGTATGAAGGCTGTCAGAATGGTTAATATCAGAGCAGTCCCCTGAAATACAACAGTGATGTGAAACGGTTTTCTTCTTCTGTCGTACAATGTTTGGAAAAAAGAAACGTTTTTCATGTTGCTTTTCCATGTTTGGAAAAGAAATGGTTTTCAGCTCTTCAGGAACAGTTCTGTTAGGTTGCTGGCAGACAGTTGCTTCACCCTTTTCTGTTGCTGTTGGGTGTTCTGGGCTGTTGGAGTGAAAAGAAGTTTCTTAATTTCAGCAGTTTTGTCATTTTCCCAAGAAAGAGGGGGAATTGTTCACCCTAGGTCCACTCCCCTGAGATGGCAGCAGAGGCTGTGGAAACTCCACGTAGCCTCATAGATGGGCTGAGCAAGAGGATGTTGAAAAGGATGCTTACAGCATGGTGGTGTTCTTCCAGAGTTTTGGGCTACAGCAAGGTACATGGATGAGGTGAGGAGCAGCTGAAGGCAAAGCTGACGTTTGCCAGCCCCTGCAGCATCCAGGTGTGTGGCAGTGGCTGTTGGGAGAGCTGTTCTGCAGACATCCGCAGCCCAAGCCCTTCTAGACAATGAAGCCCTTGCATAGGGAAAGCCAGCTACTAAATTTTTTTAACTGTGCAACAAAACAGAATCTAGGGCCTCACTCAGTTCACTCACCTCTTGTCCCAGACTAATCACACCCTTTTTTTTGTATTTAGCATCTGCAGTAGCCTCTAACTTGCTTTGGCTTTGCATCTACTTCAGTGTTGGTTAATTCGGAAAATATCTTAGGTTTGATCTCAGCTTCTGCAGCTGACTGTGTTTCAGAAAACAATCTGGTTCTGTAGAGCATTTTGAAAAAGCTGTTGTGTGAGAATGACTGGTAATAAAAGTGCAGGGGATATAAGAAGGCACTATAAATCATAGATGTGCAAATAATAAACTGCTATACTGAGCAATCAGCTCCCTAAGATGTTAATATTCCCAGTTTATGCTGTGATAGTAAAATCAATGAAATATTAAGTCCTTGAAATATGAGTTTGTGTTTTCTTCTTTCCTACAATATATTTGAGACAAATCTAACAGTAGCTGACATGGGTTAACATGACTATTTCTTAGGATAGAAGATCAAACCACACTACAAGAAAAAAATGAAAGATGCTAAAACAAAGACAATACAGAGGTTTTGATTGACAGGGAAACAGCCAAGTGGTGATGGTGAATGAAAGAGATGATGGGAGAGAGAAAAGACTCTAAGAAAAATTTTTAAATATGAAATCCACACATGTATTTGTCATCAAACCTGTCATTGCTCTTGGTTTGTCCTGTTTGTTCTACACTCCCTGCGTTACAAACACTGCTGTGATGACTCCATCAGGTTTTCGTTGGAATCTCTCCCTGCCACCATCACCATCATTCCTTGGGTGAAGCCACACCCCATGGGGTCCAAAACTCGACCAGGGGTCACATGGGGGACAGGGTGTAGCACTTCTACTAGAAACAACTCTGTAAGAAACCAAAATTCTGAAATGTTATATTGTATTCCACAGTACAACCCCTCAGTATAAAAAATATATTTCTGTATTGTTCATTTCAATATAGAAAAATACTAAAGGCTAGAATGCAGTGTAATTTAACGGTATTAAATGGAAGGGAGGGAAATGTGCAGGACAGAATATACAAAATTACTAAAATACTATTTCAGAAATTATGTCAAGGAAGAATTTTGAGGTTCACAGAAAGATTACTCTGGATTTTCACAGAGCTGCATGTATAAATTACTCAGTTAATCTACCAAAAATTACATCTATTGTATAAATTACCCAGTGCATCTTTTATCTCTTTTTGCTGTTTTTCCATTTGGTTACTGCTGTTACTCCTATTTCTGATGAGTTACCTTTAAAATTTTCAGACTTCCTTGACCTTTTAGACATTGCTTAAAGAATTTGAAATCATACCATATTATCCCCAAAAGGATTGAATTTCCTATTCCTTTATGTGAATGGTTTACATTTAACACACCCAGCAATGCCTTTATCATCTGAAAATGTAAGAAAAATGAAACTGAACAACTCAAAGTGCACCTGCTGTACAGGCTACTTCCCTTTAAAATGATATCTCATGTCAGCATGGCTACTATAGCAATAGCCTTTCTTCCAGTGAGAAGGCAGTACAAGCAATTTGCTCAGCAGCAAAGGTGCTCAGGAGACAGGTGTGATAGATTCAGATCTACACTAATTAAATTGAAATAATGTTTAACATAGTGTTTGTAGATATTTTAAAGCCAGGGTACTGAATGCCATAACAATAGCCTGCCTATTTCTACTGTCCCGTACCCTTGTATGATGAAGAAGTTTAAGTAGGTGACATTAATAATTGTAGGATGTACATTAGAGTAAAGTCCAAATGTCTCTGTCATGATCAGAGCCATATATTCCAGAAGAGAACTTCTGAGAAGTATAAAAGTACTAAGATGCCTAATTCTCCTTGGTTTTTCCTTCTGGATTCTTACCTTGACAGTATGTTTTTGACAGAAGAAACACAGATTCAGCCTGTCCAGGCTGCCTGATGTTTTTCAGTGTAAACCCCCATGTTTAGTTTACTTTAACTCTGTTAAACTTAGATTGAAATCTGGGTTGAAATCCTCCATGATTAGTGTCAGATCAGAACAGGGCTTTTTGGAAGCAGTTCCACAAAAACTCAGAGTTTTTTCAAAGTATGATTAGAAAAGAGTATGGTGCTTTGCTTGGTAAATTATTCTTACTTGTTTCATTGAAAATCTTTAGTGCCTGCAATGTATTTGGACCTGGCAGAGGAAATTGGATGCCTTGGACTCTTGGATGGGGTTTCTGCTGAGTTGGTGAAAATATGCCTGTATACGACTAAGTTATACGCTGCTTGGGCAAGACTTCTCAACAATTGTAAGTCAAGCTCTTTAGAGGCACCATCTGCATGAAGCCCACATCATCTTTCCACCACATCTACCTGAGGGACAAGCTCTGTGTGCATGCGTGCCAATGCCATCCCCCTCACAGCAGTACCTTGGTGCCTTTCTGCGACTGAAAGGGGACTTGCTGCTGGTGCTACCACTGTGCTGGGCTCAAGGATGGAGTGTTAGGAGGTGGTCTCACTCTTGGCATCCTCACCCTTCCTGCAGTCTCAATAAGGTTAAAATAAGGCAAAGGATGTGTGTTTAGGTTGTAAAGTTAAAAACGGTGTCATAAAGCTGGAATTTTGAACCGGGTAAACGGCAGCCTTACTTCTTCAGTTTATTACTTTTCCAGAGTTGCTTATAATTTTTTTACCTGTATTAATTTTGATGCAATATGTCTTTACACAATGGCCATGATGTCTTTACACAATGATATGAGCTAGACTTCTGCTCCGACAGGACCTCTCTGGTATCAGGGAGGAAGCCTATATCTAATAGGTTATTATAGGATTTGGATTCAGATTTAAAAATGCAATAATGTTGCTGTGACAGACTTGAGAAATATTAAAACCAGGGCAGAGTACTCATCATGAGATCAGAAGCCATATAAGTTAAATGTAGGAGTTTCTTCCGACATTGTTCACACTTCTCTGTCTTCCAATGTCCATTTTATACCTTGGAGCATGTATGACTTTTATTAATTTTCAATAATTATGCCTATATCTGTTTAGTCCTGGTAACAATTCTACACTGGAATTATTTTTATATGTATGTCCTTTATTTTCCTGTCGGTGCTTATTTCTGTGTTTCAGAGGAATGAAGTCAGAAATGAGAAAGTTAACCTAAGCTGCTTAGTTTTTCCAGTTTAGCTAAATCATTTTGGATGGTGTGACCAGAAGTTAGAATATATCTCGATGTGTACAATGGCATAATGCGGGCTTTTCTGATTTTTTAAAAAAAAATCTTTTTTGTAGTAGTATTCTGCAAAATTCATAATAAAGTCTTTTGATCATTACTAGGATGAATTGTTAGAGAAATTCCTGTGCTGGCTCCAAGTTGTCTTTTTTGAGCTGCAGTATCCACTCTGGATCCTTATAGGTCCTTCTGGAAACATGTTCCATATGTAACTGTGGCCTTAGACCAACCAAAAGCAGCATTTGTCCTTTTTCTTCCAGAAGGGTCACTTTTGTCGTAAAAATAGTGGTTTGCGTTAACCTGGGTAGGTTAGAGCATTCAGAGTTCCATCTATATAAATAGCCCAGTCTTGGAGATGCAAGTATAACATACTGATAATGTACTCTGGTTTCTGTAACATAATGTTTCTACCTGCATAACCACCTAATAAGTATTGAAATGGCTTTGTAGGACATGTCTGCTATGTGACATATGTTAGAGCATCCATAGGGCATGTTTATGCCATGCAACATATGTTAGAGCATGTAACCAGCAAGCTGTCTCCAGAGAAAAAGGGAGAAATACCAGGCCTGTGTGGTATGGATCATATTGCAGCCATCACTGTCTCCCTTTTCTATTCTACTTCTCCAGGTGTTTTTCTCCAGTACCATCTAGAGAGTCTTGCTGTAGCCCTTGCCAGCAGCTATCAGCTCATCCTACCAGGTGAGCCACAGTGAAATCTCTATCCCGTTTCTGCAACATCTGTCCCTGCAACGGGCAACCGATTCACTCCTAATGTGTAGAGCAGAACTGAAAAGACTCCCTGATCAGCATTTCTCACCGTGTTTATAGCTGATCAGGAGTGTGACAGGAATAAGATGTCTCTCTCCCTTCTTTTTTTTTTTTGTTTTTAATTATCATACTTTTTCTAATGCTTGGCAATTCCTCCTAGATATCTAAGCCAATGATTTCTTTGAAAGAAAATCTCTTCAGTCTCTTCTAAGTTTGTAAACCATTTCATATCGAGTTGTCAATAACTTTCACATAGAATATGTCCCTTGATTTCAAACAGTTTTTAGATAATTATCTTTTTAAGGTCAGGACTGGGAATTAAGGAGATTACCAAAAATTTGAAGAAGCCTTGCTTTCATTCTGCAGCACAATCTGCAACTGTTTCTCCTCTCTGCAGGATATGGAAGCAGACAGGACCAGCTCTTCTCAACAGAAGACTCTCAAAAGCATGATGTCTACTACAGAACAAAACATCCACCTTTGTTTACTGCTTTTCAAAAATGAGCTTCATATGAGGGCACACATTACAGAAGAAATGTTATATACATACATGGATATAGATGGATAGATATAAATAGATAGAGATATAGGTATAGATATAGATAAATAAACTGACTCTAACCCCTGGTGCAATTTGTAATTCAAATAGAGGCTTCGAATGTTTTATTTTCATTTCTTGAAAAGGACACAGTAAGACCCAAGTTACAATTGCAAAGGGAGGATATATTTTTACAGTAGGCCCCTCCAGCTTGGTGAAGTCAGCTGCTACTTACCATACAGGGCTTTTTAAAATTTTTGTTGCAGTAGCAACAGCTCCATGCATAATGGTGGTTTACACTTGAATAAAGAATAATTGCAGATAATGGGTCTGTCAGCATGAATGGATTAGGGGTCTCAGCAGTGGTTCCATCATCGCAATGAAAATACTAATTTAAAATCCTGTTTCCTTTCCTTTGACCTTATGCCTCATTACTTTAATGGTATTAAGAGTTAATTTCTGGCAAAGTTATTTATTTATTTATTTATTGTGTTACTTTCCTTGGTATGTAACATTGCAGTTTTCATAAAGTAGCTTCAAGTCTTTTATGGCATTTGGCATTTTACGGTTTAGTTCTAGGAAAGCTGGCTGCTTTTTACCAGTTTGAGGGCTGGCAATGAGCAGATGGTGGAAGATTTGGGTAATCACTTGAAATACAAGGGGAATACAAAGACTGAGGTCAAAGCAGCCTCTTTGCAGGAAGGCAAAGAGGAGAGATTCCTACTCTCACCTTTTCATAGCTTGCATCTTTGATAGGAACGCTTTATGAAATGAGATTTTCTAATGACTATTCCACTATGTATTCAAATATATTATTTATAAATACAGTGTGCATATTGTCTCATAGCAATTGCGTGGAATTATATTTTTTCACTTGCAGTCTCCTATTTAAAAATATGAACTACTAATCATACTTTTAGTTTCGTGTATTGTTGCTGTTTGAAAACTGTTTTGCATAAAAATTAAGGAATTAAAGTACACTAGCAGGAGCAATAGGATATTCCACAGCATATCCTGTGGGGCCATATAATGAGTCTGCGTAGAGGAGAGGAGAGGAGAGCTGAAGGGAAGTTTTTTACCCTCTGCTGAGAAAAACACGTAGCATTTCCTGTGTTGCCTCAGCTGTTGCTATCTATTTTACTTTCCCTGCAGATTCGGGAGACTGAGCACTGCTGGCGGAGGGGCTCTGCCGCCAAGTAGAGGAGCAGTGGGAGGAGGTCAGCACACCCTGCAGTGTCAGAGAGGATGAGAAAGAGAGCAGCCGGATCTCCTCTGAGACCTTGCAGCTTCAAGACTCTGAACCACCAAACTGTACCAAAGGAGAAGAAGATTCTGTGCTTATCGGGTTGGGAAATGGAGACTCCCGTGATGGGGAAGGCTGCGAGCTGGTGGCCCCGGGAGGATGGCTCCCACTCCACCTGCAGATTTGCAACTGCAGAATAGGACCAGACAGGGAGCTGTGTCCAGTGAAGCATCAAAGCCAGCTGAGACGGAGTCCTGCAGCAGTACCTTGATCCTGTTAGAAGATTTAATCTGAGTTAACTCAAATAGATTGTTCATAAAAACAATTTTCTGACAGTTTTCTGACATACAGAAACCAGAAAAATTAATCAGAGTCTAAAATAACTAAATGAATATTTGATCAAAAAGGAAGCTTTTTTTTAAATCTCAGTTCTCATCTTTAAATTGTTTCCTAATATTAAAATCTGATTTAAGCTTAGAAAGGTTTTTAGCTGAGTATGAACTAAATTGTACTGAATGAAACGAAGTCTAAACAGAGTCAAAGTGAATACAGATGTAACCCCCTGCTTGTAATATAAGATATTGAGAAAAAACAAGCAAAGAAATTTAAAAATCCTTAAAAAACCAAGCATTGAACATTGAACATTGTATTGAATATTTTAACGGCTGATCTGCTTTTAAAGTTAGAAAGTAAGAAATTTCATTGAAATAAATTTCTCTATGGCTGTTAATTCTTCCCTGGGTCCAGGCAGTATTTCTCTCTGTCTCTTAGAGGTCCTACCCAAACAAAGGACTGTTTCCTAATTCACTACTTTTCTCTTACTCTGCCAGTAGGAGAGAAGACAGACAGAAAAACAAGAAAGAATAAAGGCAGCAGAAAAGAATTGCAGGAATGAAAGAAGCCAGGCCAGAGCAGAAAAAATTGAATTAAATTTCCAGTCAATGAAATGAAATGGAAAAGATACGTAAGGAAAAGTGAATAACCACAGGCGAAATTGTGCTGCCCCTGGTGAAGTCAACCAAAGCTGCTTCTGAGAACATGATGAATGCTTAAGAATTGCAGGAATCAGTCCACAGATTGTCAGAACAGTTGAAACAAAGCTCATGGAGAGAAGAGAAAGAAAAAAAACTTAAGGAGATTGAAAAAAGCCTGAGGGGAACTTGACGAAAGATATGTCTGGAGAGAGAATCAGACAAAAATAGAAAGAGACAGGCCAGATTCTCAGCAGAGGCTGACAATTTAACCCATCTTATGGGCTGTTCCTGTCAGAGCTGTATGTAGAATAGTGGTAAATAAATGATAGAATCATGACAAATGGTAAAATATATTACACTTAGCATCAGTAGCAGGGTAAAAACCATACAACTGATCTGGAGTATTATTTCATGCCACATTTTATTTAGTTTCTGGTATAAAAACATAACAGGTTGGTATTTTTAATTTTTTTCTTAGTATTAACTAAGAGATTTGCTGTAAAAGTGTCAGAAAAAATCAAATTACATACTGGGTTTTTAAAGTTTATTTCTGATTTACATGTATGGTTTCAGTCGTCTTTACCTGGAATTTCTATCGGTGACTTTTTCCACATTAGATCTTGTGCTAAGTGATAATTTTCTAATTCCACATACACTGATGTTCTTTTTGTAAATGTCATTGTATTTTTCATCAGTCATTTGTTAAGATTAGGTAGACATATGAATTACTGTTCGATGATGTAAACCAGTGTGATTCTACTAAAGCCAATAGATCCACATGGATCCATTTTACACCTATCATTCCAAGGATGATGTATGTAAGAGGTTATTTGGTTTGTAAGTTTTCTGGAGAGAAAACTATATAATAAAAACATTCTGTAATAGTAGCTGTGAAAGAGGAAAAATTATTTTAAATGAGCAAATATCTGTTACAAGCTTTAACGGATTTATGAAAAAATAATTTAAAACTCTTCTAAGTATCCTTACAGACAGATTCAAATATGATTCTTGAATCTAAGTTAATTCTGGTTATGACACCAAATTTGAGGGTGTTCTGTAGTCCATTGAAATAATTAATAAAACCATCATCCAATCATTTAGATGCCTTGCATTAAGCATGTTTGCATAGGTGCTAATTAATCATAACTTTTAGAATCCCAGAACCTCTGAAAGTCAGTCACTTATCTAGGCAAGAATAAATATGGATTATCACATCTAACTTCAGGCACTCAGATATGACAATGATGCTATCACTTACCATGTCAAAGGTCCACTGCTACTCATCTCTGCCTCCTATTAAGTATTCTTGGCTTTTGCCAGCAGCTTTGAACTGAATCCGGGAACTTATACTACCAATAGAACTAATTTTTGTTTTAGATACCAGGACTTATCTATCAGTTGGTTAGGGTAAATTATGAGCAAGTAACTCAAGTTCATGAAGAAATATTCCATGTTTTCTCTGTGTGTGTGTGTGTGTTATTCATGGAGAGGCTGTTGCATGATAAATGTTATTGTAGACTAGTAGCTTGGTGGTTAGGTTGGCATTCATGTGACAGTACTGAGGTTTCAATTATCTACTTGCATCAATCAATCTTTTAGTTTCAACACTGTTGCCTGCAGTAATGTCACAGCTTTTCTGTCAGACAGGAGAACTTTGCGGGAAATGTTATTCATTACAGCTGCAAATCTGTCACTGCGCCTGGCATGGCTTGTTAATGACAACATTTATTTCAAAGAGCCATGTTTCGCTTTGTTGCTGGAGAGTTGACTTTGTGATCGTAAAATATAATGAAATGCCAAGAAGATGAAGTGAATGAAGTTTGCCAAAAATACAGCTAAAGTGATTCAGATCTACTAAAAAAATACACGCACACACAAATACACTCTTTATATTTTGTTGAAAACATTTAATCAGTAGGAGCATGAACATGCGCAGAGAAAAAATGTTGGTTAGAATACAGTATGTAGAGCACAAACGGCAAGTTAGAGCTTCATTTGGCTTCTTGGGAGGGGAAGAAGTTTTGGTACATTTTTTCCCCATAGAAGCAGAAATTGTTCCTATTACACACATCCTAAGGATCCAGGTTTCTTGGAGTGGGAAGAACATTCAGGTTATGACGGGATTTATGAACCCACCACATTCCTGCTACTGTTGTGAAATTGTGGCCGGTACCTGAGATATTGGATCAGATACCTGTGCTTTTCATGGCAAGTGCTGTGCTGACTGCTCCATAGGTATATGCTTAGACTGCAAACATCACAGGTCACCTTTCATTTGCCTTATGAAATGCTACTGCCTATTGGTGTGATAGAAATAAAACACCACCAGCAATTATATTCTAATTCTTGAGAGAGATGTTTTGTTAGCATCAAGGCAAAGCCAATCAAGGCAGGGAACACTAGACAGGGGCACAGTATCATCTTTGTCTTAGCAGAAATATATTCAGGCCAGAAGCCAAGAAATACTCGTGTTTCTCTTTTATTTACTGATGTTGCTACACTTCCCAAATGCTTATTATCTTCTTTAGTCGAAGATGGTTTTTTTCCCTTGGACTGGCAGGTCCCTAGGGTGGAAAGCCAAATCTCTCCCACGTTCTGGAAACCTCAGTTTCTCCATTGATTCAAAATGACAGCCACCTCCCTGTCCCTGTACTGGGTCTGGCTGAGATGGAGTTAACTTCCTTCACAGCAGCCCGTACGGTGCTGTGCTTTCAATGTGGCTAAAACAGTGTTGATAACACCAATGTTTTGGCTATTGCTGAAGAGTGCTTGCACAGCATCGAGTCATTCTTTCTTACCTGCTGCTCCCCCCAAAAAGTAGGCTGTGGGTAGATTGGGAGGGCACATGACTGGGACAACTGACCTCAATTGATCAAAGGGATATTCCATACCATATGACACTGTGCTCAGCACTGTGCTCAGCAATTAAAGCTCAGAGAAAGGAGGAGGAAGGTGGGACTTTCATGGTTATGGCGTTTGCCTTCCCAAGCAACCATTATGTGTGCTGAGGCCATGCTTAGCACAAAGTATCTTGACATCTGCCTGTCAATGGGAAGCAGTGAATGAATTTCTCTTTTTCCTTTGCTTGTGTGCACAGCTTTTGTTTTCCTTATTAAACTGTCATTATCTTGATCCACAAGTCTTCTTGCCTTCCTTCTGTTTTCTCTCCATCCTGTGGGAGAGGGGAGTAAGCCTGGGGCTGGGTAGGTGTTTGGCTGCTGTCTGGGGTCAACCCACCAGAGAAAGTGTTTCCCTAACCAGAAAGAAGAACTGAAGTCTTTGTATCGTATCATTGTTCTTTAGAACTTAAATTGGCATTACATGTAATTAACTACTGTCCTTTGAAATCTTGTTTGCGGTCAAAACCAAGCCAGCCACTTACAATTTCATAATTCAGGACACTGGAGGGCATTTCTGTTCTGGACTATCTTTACTTTTAGTATCACCGCCGTTCCAGCTCCTCAGATGATCTGTTTGTGGCCAACTGGTTCTTTCTGAGCAGAAGCCCTGCAAATCCTAACTGAAACTGAAATGTTAAACTGGGTTTTTCTTTTTTCAGGTCTATGGATCCACACTCAGGAAATTAACACTCTTATGTAGGAAAGTAACTTTCTAAAAATAAAATATAGTCCCACCATAGGGTTAAATTTCTATCAACAGTGGGCAGGAAAGCTTAAAATTAAAATTACATGAAAACACTAAAGCATTTGCCCTATTTGCAGACACACAATGGATGAACACGCATCTAGCATTTGGACATCATAGTTCAGTACTATTAGCAACGATTGTGGATGCAATAGAGGTCTAAAGTTACATGTGAATTTCAAGTATTTTGTTGAAATTTTCAAGTATCTTCTCTGACACCCTTTCAGGGACTTTCAGAAAGATATGATGTCCTCACTAGTAAAAATTGGGAGTGACAAAAAAAAGGGGAAAAAAAAAAAGAAAAAGAAAAGAAGACTACCTCAGAAAACATATAAATCAGCCAGATTTAAAATACAAACGTTAGCTATTCACATACTGTGTTTCAGAACACAGATTAATGTAGGGTCAATACATGTTAGTTGTGAAACAGTACACCAGCAGAGCATGGAGATGGAGAGACTTATTAATAAATTGAAAGAGGAAGAGGGATTTATCAGCAAATTGATGTTTATATAGGTTTTATGCATATCCTAGTGCTATAGCAAGGGCATACCACCTGCTATTCCTCACACTGCTCTCTTTATAATATCTCTGTTGGAATAGATGGAAGGACATTTCTCAGGACATGGAAACCTGTTCAAGAGCTCTTGCTGTAAACTTCAGGCTTAAACACTCAACATGTGATCTTGCTCCTTGAGTTTATGTTTTGAATTTATGTCTGCTCATCTATTGCATATTCCCAAATTAGGAGAGAAAAATACACCACAGCACATGTGAAAAATGAAAAAGAATGCTGTTTTGGGTTTGTGTGGTGGGGTTTCGGTAGTGGGGGAAGGGTCTACAGGGCTGGCTCCTGTGAGAAGCTGCTAGAAGCTTCCCCGGCTCTGAGTCGGACCTGCCTCTGGCCCAGGCCAAGCCCATCCGTGGTGGTGGTAGCACCTCTGGGAGAACAGATTTAGGAAGGGGAACCTGCAGTGGGGATGGAGATTGGAATGCGAGAGAAACCCCTGTGCAGACACCAAGGTCAGTGAAGAAGGTGTGGGAGGAGGTGTGCCGGGGGAGGTTGATGCCCCGCAGCCCGTGGTGAGACGGCAGGCTGTCCCCCCCAGCCCGTGGAGGGGAGTGGGGCAGCAGATGCCCACCTGCAGCCAGGGGAGAGAGGAGCCCACGCCGGAGCAGGGGGATGGATGCCCCCCAAGATGGCCGGAACTCCATGGGAAAGCCCGCGCTGGAGCAGTCTGTGCCTGAAGGACTGCAGCCCATGGAAAGGACTCACGCTGGAGCAGTTTGTGAAGGACTGTCTGGCGTGGGAGGGACCCCACGGTGGAGCAGGGGAAGAGTGAGGAGTCCTGCCCCTGAGGAGGAAGGAGCGGCAGAGACAGCGTGTGATGAACTGACCCCAACCCACATTCCCTGTCCCCCTGCGCTGCTGGCGGGGAGGAGGGAGAGAAAACTGGGAGTGGAGTTGAGCCGGGAAGGAGAGAGGGGTGGGAGGAAGGTGTTTTGAGATTTGGTTTTACTTCTCATTATCCTTGTTTTGACTGGATTGGTAACAAATGCAATTGACTTTGTTTTTCCCCCAAGTTGAGTCTGTTTTTTGCCCGTGACCATAATTGGTGAGTGATCCCTCCCTGTCCTTGTTTCAGCCCACGAGCGTTTCTTTCTATTTTCTCCTCCTCATCACACCAGGGCTGGGAGGAAAGAGTGAGCGAGTGGCTTTGTGGTGCTTTGCTGCTGGCTGGGCTTAAACCATGACAAATGGCCACAGATTTTAACTCAAAAAAAAACCAACCCAAAACCACCAAATGCACAGATTAACTATAGACAACTACAAATTGCTTTTGAATTTTTTTCTCAATATTGTAATGTTTGTGCAGTTCAATAACAAATAAATGATCCAAAATTTACAATATAGGACAGTTAGTAAAATCTCAAGGTATGACTAACTGCTAGAGGTTTTGCTTCTAATTCTTTGTCATAACCAGTAAAAGAAGACATTTGACTTTAGAAATAAACTTTCTGTTAGATTACAGTATATTAGACTCATTCTGTTTCTCTCTGCAAAGCTGTTGTGTGCAGAGCAATCAATATAACTGGAATTTATGCTAGGTCTTGCCCTATGCCTTTACAGAAAAGTGTAAGGGCATCATAGATAATAAATTTAATAAATACATGATTACAAGAAATGTGGAAATATTTATACTCTGTAGATAGAATGGAATTCCTTAAATGTTCTGTACATAGGATAAAAGAATCAAGCGCAACCAGAACAAGAAAATTTCCTATTAATTACCTCATTGCTTGATTTCTTTCCTCTCCGGAATACTTCAAAGCAATTTAATGTGTAGTATTATTGATCTATTTGTCATCTGAGAATGCTGTATTGTGAGCTTTTGAGCTCTCAAAGCATTCCTTGTAAAATAAATAAATAAATATTTATTAAAAACAGACAAGCTGAATAATTGTTGCTTGCTAGTTTTCCTAGGAGATAAACATGAACTTTGTCTAGACATGCTGATTGTAATCCATCAAGCAATGATTAAAGAGTAATACTGTTCATTATTCAGAGAGAATATGAAAGACATCCTTGAATTACAATTAGAATTCTTGAAACACAAATCATAGAGAGATGTAATTTTCTACACCTTTTCACTGAAATAAAAGCTTTGTGGGAAGACTTAGGTGAGAGATGTACAAGTGGATGGCATTTTATATTCTACCTCAGAATTCAGCAAACACATAACTTAAAATAAAACAATACAGTTAGTATATTGCTCATTCCACAAATAAATATAGCCTACACTTAAAGGAAAAGTAAGTAAAATGTTAATCAAGGCATGAAGCAAAATTTTTGTGAATGAGGCAGCAAAAACATGCCCATGTTCCAGTAGAGGAAATAGAGAATGCTTCTACATGTGATAATGACTTTGAGTGGGTTTACATTTACATTGGGATGTATAGTTAATTTTGTAATGTGTATTTGAGAAGCACTCTTGCTTCTGATTCCTAATTACTTAAGGGTCAAATACACATCAGACTATACAGTACTTAATCTTAAATAAGAAACTGCATAATCAAGATGACTGAAATGTTAAGCAGACCAGCTGAAAACATTGGAACTGATTTTTATCTCAACTGTGATTTTGATTCCCTTGGAAAGGTCAATTTAATATCGAGTTATTTAAAGGGTTGTAAATAAGTATTACACAATCCTTATATTTCAGTAGCAACAGTGCTTCGTACTCCCTGAAAAACTTTTTAATTGCATTTCTGAGTGGCAGCTGACCGGTGACCATAAGTTAAGCCACTGTCAAGCCAGTAACAAAGTCCTGTGCTTTAAGGTTCCTCTCATAAACACACCGAAGGGAACTTCTCGCATAGTAAAGTCATATATTTAGACAACTAACAAATACGTCACTGACATTCGTGGATATGACTGAATTATGTGGTCTGTACATCAGGGAATGTGGAGAAGGAGCATGAGAGTAATAATAGCGTTGTTAAACACAGTCCAGCCAATCCTGTAATTTAATTGATTATCTGTAGGCCAGACTGCCAGCCAGCCTTCACGGAGGACAAAGGCAGACTATGACCATGCCAACCACCTTGGAAAATGTACATTCTTGTCCATCTTTTGCCAGCTTTAGATTCTGTTTCCTTACACTCAGAACAGCCAAATGACTTCAACATATTGGCTGCCTCCTCTTCTCCTTTTTCCTAGTGTCCTTGTACTACATGCCATTTCCTACAGAACAGGCAGGATTGATCCCTCTTTGGATTTTTCAAATGCGCTTCTTAACAAGTTAGTGTTTTGTGCCCTTTAGTAAATTGCCCATTTCTCTAGGAAATTTATTATGAATTGATTTCACATCTTGTGGCTGCGTTTGCCCCCTTGTTCAAAGCTGAATCACTGCTCAAATAAGCTCTCCTGTTTGCTACTAGAAAATGCTAAAGGCATTCTGATAACTTCTTAGATGACTTAGACACTGCAGTATAAAGTGCTTTGCTAGCACCTAGGGTATCTTTGTAGATTTATTCTTTCTTTCTTTAAAATGGAAGAGATCCATTCTTGAGGATTGTTTCTGTTTGCAGATCTATGAACCAATATGGATTTATTTCCCAGAAATTAAAAAATAATCCAGCAAATCAGCTGCACTCTGACTTGCAGTGCTGCCAACCTACGCTTCATTTCCTCTCTTGTAATGTGTTAAAATGCACATCAGAAAACTTAAACTTGTATTTCTTTCTGTGATTGCAAAGAGCATATTTATTGAGCTGAGAAACAACTTTCCTGTTTCCAGCACAAACACATATGAATAAATAATCTGCTGGCCTGCTACCAATTTTTCTCAATTCCTAATGAACTTTGTGATTCTTATTTCTAAGAAATGTATCAAAATGATACTATTTCTAGTTATTCTATTTCTAGTGCATGCAATTTTCTTTTTTGACGTATTAGCCCAAGAAAGGTCATCTTCTAAGGGGACACTTTGTGTCCCAACCTGATGGTGTGGATGGCATAAACATGACAGTATGGTTAATTTTCCACCATGAGGGAATGAGTTACTCAAGCCAATTGAAAGCCCAGATAAAATGGAAATGAAAGAAAATGGCACACAGTTTACACACGTCGCCTTGGTCTACCTGGGCTTGTTATCTCTACAAAATGTGAGGAGGCTCTACGAATGTGTTCAAGTATGTCTCTGTTTTAGAAGCTCTGCCCTTAGACTACTGTGGACTCCTCTCCAGACTACTGCAGGTGACCTGTATAGCTCACTCCTCAGTATGGTTTGTCATGCACTTTATTGGTCCTCAACCCCGTGATCACCCTTCTTCCCCACATAACATTTTTACAGCCTGGAAGAGTCCCCAGACTAACTTTTTAGGATGCTGCCTGCCTGGCAAATACAGCCTATGTCATCTTTTTACCTCGGTGACATACCCCTGTAGAAGAAAGATGTTGTTATTCACCTGTATGCAGAGCCTTCAGGTGTTAACTCCCTGCTGGGATGTCCTACCCAAGGATCGGCTGCTCCCCCACAGCCTCCATTCTCAACATAACTGAACCCTTGCTCAACCCAAGAGCCTACTTCTAGCCTACACACCTGTCCCAAAGACCCTCCCAGAGTTTTGCTCTAAACAGAGTGAACAAGCACACGGTTTTCAGGTGGTGCAAATAGTGGAGAGGTCCTCAAATCTGTGACCACATTCAGTGACACTACTTTTACCCTGACTACCCAGCCACTTGTACAGGCTGATTGGCGGGATGGTATTTCCAGGGTCACACACAATTGCGTCATGGTTTTGTTTATAGATTATGTTATGCGTGATCATGTTATATCATATGTTATATTATGCATGGGTTGTGTTATGGATCATGCATTTACCTTGTTATTAGCCACCTTTATCTAGACTAGCAAACATGATTGACGTGACAATATAATAGCTATGATCTTGTTTTCTGTGTATTGCAGCTTTCTATTTCTGGGAGTTTGTTGTCTTCACTATGTTCTGTACCACATTAAATACAGGAGAAAGTCTCAGAAATAAAAAAATATGAGAGCTAAATTAGAATAACTCGGGCGGAAAAGTATAACTGCTGCTTGCAAATGGAGAGTTTATTAAGAATTCTCATTACAAAAATGAGATCTAAATGGCCCTAGAATTAGCCATGGAAAGCAAAAGAAATGCTGTGTAGATCATAGGAGTGCAATGTGCTTTTTCCAGATGGTTAGATCATATCCTCATTCTCTAGAAAAATGGACTTGCTCTTAGAAAATGTTGTTTACTATAAGAAACAATCTTAGGTCTAGTGAGGTTTTTTCATACCCTAAAACTGCTTATGCATAAGAAGCCCACTTAAATCACATGAGCATTACTAAAAGTGCAAGGCAATGAAAGATCAATATGAATGAAGCCACCTTCCTGAGTTTTCTTTATGGAATTATAGATTTTAATGGTGAACCATTAAGCTCCTTGACCATGATTTCATTAATATCAGCCAGATCACTGAAGTTTCTTGAATTAATGTCTCTGAAATACTTCATATATTTCATATTAAAAAAAAAAATTCTGAATCCAAGAATGAAAACATTCATGAAAACATTCCTCTTTTCACCCCATGCTTCCAACACTCATGAATCTCTTATTGTTTTAGAAAAAAAGAATTTTTCTCTTGTTTCCAGTCTGGGTTTCTCTTGTTTCAATTTGTGGATGTGAAATGTTTATATAGCAGATATGGTAAGCAGGAGAAGTAGTAGTCAGTGATTTCCCACCCCCATCTCTATATAGACAGAGAGTCATAAAATCAGCTGTTAACTTAGTATTTGAAAAATGAAATAATTATGACTAGTTTCTGATTATTCTGTGATTTTCCTCTAAAACTCCAGTTTAGCAACGCACGTCTAGCTGTGGACACCAAATCTGAAGGTAATCAAAACACAAGACACGGTGTGAGAAATGGAAGTTGTATAACTTCATTTCCCTGGTTTATGATTCTATTTACCTGTTCAAGTGTTGCATTAATCTTTCAGATTTTATTCTTGGGGCTTTTTTGTGTGTTGATGAGAAACATTGAAATTTCCCAGTCATTTTCAGAAACCTTTAAGTACAGTTAGCAATCTTAGTCCTAAGTATATAACCCTGCATTTTGTTATATTGATACACACGCTTAGTAAGAAATTTATTATGAAATTTATGTTGTTCAATAGCAGTGGCCTGGTTTTATTATTTACCATCATAAATCTTATTATTTGCCAACTTGACCACAAACAATTGTATAGTTTCTCTCATACGGTTGCCAAAAAAATTATAATTAAGAATTAATCTTTCCTTAAAAGTTATAAACTTCCTTTCCTTTACATTTATTTTTAGAGATGTGCTGGCCTGTTTTTAATTCATTTACCATTTAATCCATGCCCCATTAATTTTATATTATATTAATTTTGGGTAGCAAGTAAAATTACACAGTTGCTGTGGCATATTAAATTAAAACTAGTGCTTTTATCAGCCACTTAAAAAATATTAAAAAAAAATTCCATATTATGTTATTTTGACAAGATCTGATTGATATCAATTAAATTATTATCCTACTTTAGTTTTTTAATTAATTGAGCTTCATACCAATTGTTCCATCCTTCTGCCTATAACTGATACTATGATGACAGCATTATAATTACTCGAGTCACTATGCAGCCTTTTAAAATATTGGAAGAAAATTAGCTTCCTTCAACTCCTCTGGAATTTCCTCAGTATTCCAAGATTTATTATGAATTAACATTAGCTTCCAAAGATCTTCTCTTTCAGCTTTTTGAAAGTCTTAGTTGTAAAAGTTTAAGTTAATTATCTGCTATTTGGGGGTGGGGAAGCACAGCTACCCTAGGGAGTCCTTAAACTTTCCAAGAGTTCTTGCATTTCAAAAAACCTGTGTATTAGTCATATATTTTTCCATTGGGGCTTTATTTTTAGAACTATTTCCATAATACTGGAGGTTAGCAAATGATTTCCTAATAAATTAGCTTTGCCTTTTAATTTCCGATTTTCTCCTTAATTTAGAATTTCTACTTAATTTAGTACAGATCTTAGCCATAAATCAGGGTGTTGGTGCATAATTTAGCTCTAATGTACCACATTGTTCACAAGGCCTTGACTGCTATAACGAGTGCCTCTACTGAGTGAATAGCAATAAGCTTACAAACTAAGGCTGAGAGTATTGTGGGGTCTGCTTGTCAAACTTCACTGACTGCCCCAGCAGTTCACTGTAACTCTTCCATTGCCTTCATGTCCCACATAGCTGAAAAATAAGTTGGACCTCTAAGGCTGTCGTTGGTTGTCTTGGTATGTCCACAGAAAAGGTATTTCCCACAAGAAGGAATCCATATTTTCATTGCCACTTTTTTTCTAGTCTCTTCTTAGTCCTTTTCTCAGTAGTGAGCATGCATGGCAGGGATGATTCCCCAAAACAGGAGCCATGGCATGCCTGGCTAAATATTCCATGGGGTGACTACATTGGCCGTACATCAGAAAAAGCAGGTGAGCTGTACAAAGTGATCTACACTGGCAGAAAAATTTTCGGTTGAACTTCACTGATAATTATGGTGTTGGTCAAAAGTTGCCCAGGGTTTCATTTTAAGAACATGTAAAGAGAAACAAATTAGAAAACAAGAGTTTTCTTGTAAATGGAAGAGAACCATAGCAAATGTGTTCTATAAAATTATACTGAGGAATAAAACAGTGTAAAAAGAATTAGTAGTACCTTTTTGGTTAGGAAGTAGCTGCTAAGATTTTAATTTTCATTCTATGCATCTGTTGTTATGTGCTTGTTAAAAATTAAATTTATGTTTTTCCATTTTAATTTAGAGAATGTGAAATATTTCCAGCAAATATATAACTTATAAGTAATTTTGTCAGCACATGGAATATTTCCTCTGTTTCATGCAGAATGACCTGGATTCATAAGATTAATTACCATAAGTGTGGCCATGGTAGTATACTACCATGGCCTTAAGAATCAGATTTTAAATTCCTCTATACTATCAGTTATAGAAAGCTTTTATTTCCACAGATGGTATTTTCAGAGCTATTTTAGATTTAAAATAAAATGATGGAAAATCCCAACAGATATACATATCTTTTGTTTTTCTTATTCCCGGTTATATATGTGCAAATCCTGAAATTTCTATTGTGCATGGCATATGCTATTACTGATTCCATTTTCAGTAGTAATATTTTATCTTTTGAGGTTGGAACATAGCAGAGAGCTCATCAGTCCAAAAAAGAGATTGTTTAACAAAGCTCTATCTGTTACGGCTCAGATGATGCTTTCTCTGTGGCGTGTCCACTTGCCACTGGATTTGATGATCTTTCAGGCAGACGGAGCACCTGATGCTGTGACTACAAGGTACATGTTCTCCCTCATGTATCACCTCAAATAGGCGGGGTGGGAAAAAATGGTGCTGCAAGGCTCCTAGTGCTGCACTGCACTCTCAGTGGTGAAGTGCCTGCTAGAGCAGCTGGCCTGTGATGCTAATGTCTCTGGTACAGTGGTATGGACTTGTAGATAACTTAACACTACCCTTCCCTCCCCCATCTTGCCCACTTAAAAACTTAGGTGTAAACTTTCATTTTAGGGAGTATCGGTCCCTATAGAACATGTTGCAAATTTCTCTGCTGGTTGCTTGAAACTAGATTCAGTTTCCTTAATTGTGTTTTTATCCAGTGGATATGAAACATTTATGATTTTCTTGAGACAGAAAATTATTATATGACTCGTTTGGTACAGATATGAATAGTCTCTCAGGTATTTTCAATGTCTGAATTGAATTTTCTTGGAGATACAATAGATAGTAAGAAGACATTAATTTTTTATAACTACTGGGCAATAGCGAGAACAAATGTGACAAGACCTGACATTAAACATTTTGGTTGTGGGTAATGAGAAATGTTCCTTTGTAATACACTGGGACGTGAGGAATGCATCAACAAGAGAGTAAAAACTGTACATAAGGTTAGACTTTATTTTCTTGTTCCTATTTAAGACAACCACAAGC
Organism: Harpia harpyja; assembly: GCF_026419915.1. Taxonomy (NCBI): domain Eukaryota; kingdom Metazoa; phylum Chordata; class Aves; order Accipitriformes; family Accipitridae; genus Harpia; species Harpia harpyja. The sequence continues at coordinate 9,064,609 of NC_068942.1, read as the reverse complement.
TCTCCAATTAATAAATCTTGCCTTGTTTTGAAAAAAAACTTTTCTCAGACTAAGGGAGATGTGGGCTTCTCTGTTGAATGTAGGCATCTGAGATGCATCACTAAGCTTAGAACTGGGGGCTCCCAAGGAGTATTAAATGTCCTATGCATTTGTGCATTGCCCCTGAAAAGGAGATAGGAATTGTCACCCTCAGCCCAAAGGCAGAACGCAGCTTTCCCTCCCTAGGGGGGATCTCTGGAGAACAAACCCACTGTACACTGACGGGATTGCCTGGTGTCACATTCTCTTTGGCTGGAGGTAAACGAAAGACCTGGGCCCTGATCCAAACAAAGCATACCAAGCTTGATGGAAAGACTCCCCATGGGCTTTAGATCAAACCTTTCATCTCCAGAATGATATGTAGGCTCCATTCAGCAGCACTAAATGCAATTTGAAAAAGAAAATAAATGTTTGTTTCCGTCAGGTAAGGACAACATTCTAGTAGTGTCTTGACCTTGACAGCATCAGTGGTGCCAAATGGGGCTGTACTGATGTATCACATTCCCCTTGGCTTGAATTGGACACATGAGTGAAGTAAGTAAGTTGTGATTAGTAGTAGTGCCAGAAAAATCTGTTCTTGCAAACCACTGACTGGTGTTTTTAGTTTGTTATTTTTTTCCTCTTATTCTTTCTTTGTTTTTCTCCCCCCCCCGCCCAATGCAGGAAAGTAACTAAGCTCATAGCTTGATCTGATAATTTAATATATAATAAGGGAACACAGGAATTTTCCTTGGACTATTCTATTTAGGTGTGTAGAATTAAAGAAACACCATTAAAACTGAAACAGCTAGAATCCTGTTATTTCTCTGGACTTGTGAGAGGCAATTTTCTTTGAAGCCTTTAAATTAAATATTGTAATTTCTCAAATTGTCAGAAGAAAAAGAGAACAGGATCTCATTCATTGTGAAGTTGTCAATATGCTTGTTTTTCTCATTTTTATTTTTATTCTTATTATAGCAATTACATTCACAATATATAGTATTTGCTTTCTTGACATGCGCTGAGGGAACTATTTGACTGCCTAAGAGGTTTTGAGAAAAACTAAACATTTAAGGATTTTTTTTTTCTATATGAGCTTTTATACTTTCATTACAGTCTCCTAGGTATAATTGTTTAACATAATGAGAAACCTTTCTAAAGATTATTTTTCTAAAGAGAGTTGATCTACTTAGAGTAATATGCTGCTGTCACTCTGATTCTGTTTATTTGTTTAATAGTAATTATGCTTTTTATTTTACTTTTTGTGTGAGAAAGCAGAATCTAATTTGAAGAAAAATGAACTTAAGGTTATTTTGGCAGGAGAATGGTGTATATAGATTTAATGATATACTTTACTGGTCAAGAAGCAATCTCTTAACAAGTCAGAAGTAATTATGGTGTTTCAGTGTAGCCACAGTTAGTCCTATCTGAGAGAAAAGGTTGACTCAATGAATGGATAATGAAGACAAGCAATAGACACAGAACCTTATGCTTTGACAACATGCATAGCTGCAGTGGTGAAAGGTGATGTAACATAAGAGGAAGAACAAGTTGCCATCCAAGCACAAGGCAAAATTATCCATTCCACAAGCATCTAACTGCCTGTGGGTTGGCCCTCTGTAACTCCCAGTGAAGGATTAGGAGAGAAATAATGGAGTGCTGTTATGGGTAGGTGCATTATGTACATGTAAGGGGAGAAGGTGGAATGTAAATAAGCATATTCCTTCTCCCCATCATCTGCTGTCAGCAAAAAAGTTTTGGCAAAAGGGATGTTTACTGTGATATAGCAGCATCAGGAAGTAGGGATTGACCTGATTATAGCAGCAGCTCTCAGGCCTCAGCACTTTTGTTAATCACGTAAAAGCCTAAAGATGACTTGGGAACTAACATTTAAGCTTCAGGGTTTGAAAACTCTGACCGGAGAGTATCTTAGCTGCAGGGCTGGGACCGAGCATGCAAGCTGAGGGGAGACAAGCACCAGACCTACTCTTTGGAGCAAGGGCAGAATAAACAGGCCTGGGAAAATGAGCTGTGGTGAGGTGGGTGTGCAATGCAGAGCTGAGATTTATATCTGGGCATGCTGCAGCTGCAGGGGAGACTGATGAGCAGCCTTCTTGCTGGGGCTGGGATACCTGCTGCTCCTGCCAACTGCTTGTCTGCCCAAGCCTCTTCCTCACCAAGGCAGTAGCACTGCTGTGCAAGCTCCAGTGCAAGTTTGCTGCTCAAATGAAGTAATTTCTAACAACTGGGTTTCCATTTAATCCATTTGTCTTTCTTTTTCTTTCAAGTTACACAGGCCAAAACTTGAATAATCATATATTTTTTTCAGGCTGATGTTCAGGTATACACTGGTATATCACCATATTTCCTCAACTGTTCCTCAGACATTTAGGTAATTATTGCATTCTCAGGGAGGTGTTAGTAGGGGGTGTAAATAGGGGAAAATGTGCTGAGAAAAAGATTGCTTAAACACAGGTCTGCCTGTGCCGAGGCAGAACTGAGATAATCACTGCTCAACACTATTTTGTGCAGTGCTTGTACAAAGAAGTATCAGCTTATCTTGGAGCTTAAGATGAGACTACAACATTAGTAATGTACAATTACATTACTGTAATAGCATCATTTTTATAATGGCTTTTAACCTATGATTTCATTTAAGAATTTCCAAGACTCTTATTTCATACTTTAGCTTGTTGAGGTATTTGTGCCTACAATCTCCACATTGAATTTTATGTACTGGGAACAAGGCATTTTCAGAGAGAGGCTCTTGGGTTCATTTTCTCTGTATTCAGACAGGGACAGAATTTGTTAACCTCTTGAGCATTTAACCATTTATTATCATGGCATCAGATGAACTTGGAATATTTGTTACTTGCTTGAAAGAGAACTAATTTATTTTTCTACTAAAAGGAGCTTCCAGTTAATCACTTCTCCTGATCTGCACCCCAATCTACCCAGACTTCTAACTTGTTTAGTCCTTTTGACCTGAGCAGAATATTGTACAAGTAATTATTGTCCACATAAGAATTTCCAATTTTAAGCATTTTTGAGCTATCGCATGGAGATGACAGTAATTCAGTACTGTGCGACTGCTGCCACCCGCCTGAGCTAAGAAGCCACTATTTCTGCCCTGTGCTCCCATGCTGGCTGGGGAAGGGGATGTGATATTTATCTGGCATCTGAGGCAAGTGATGTTTTTACAGGGAATACTCTGTAATGCTCAGGTTCATAACATCCTTTTCATCAATTCAGATAGTGTTTTTCTGTTTCAGTGTATTCCAATTGAAGGGATAATCTTTCCTTTGTTATCTGTAAGAGAATACACAAATGATTTATGGAAAGCTAATGTTATATTATGAATGTATATAGAAAGTCTTGCAAAAAATATCTGGAAAAATCATTAGTGTGCCTAATTTAAAAAAAAAGCATAATCACTGAATAATATTCTTTTCATCCATTTGTATCTACGTATTGCAACTATGCACATTTTTAAAGGCATGGAGAGACTAATTTTTCCACATGAGTGAATATGTGTAAATAATCTGGCAGCTTGCCATAGTTATGAAATGACTGCAGCCCTGACATTTTACTGTACCTGCGTTTAGCATTCTGCTTGTAGAAAACTATAAACTTGTACAAAAGAAAGGGGAAGCTGACAGAATACCCTCAGTTATAGCTCTAAAGAAAAAATTACTTCAGGAAAGCCATTTTGGAAAACTATTTCAAAGCAACAGAGGAGGCACAAAAAATGATAACTTTCTGCTCTGTGCTTCACAGTAAAACTGCCTACTATTTCATTCTGTCCAATTCTGTTCATTTGTTTGTGTATTTCTTAGACTGAACCTATTTTTTCAATATGAAGCAGCAAACAAGGAAAAATGGCAAAAGAATACGTATAAATAAGTGAATACTCCACCTTTAAAGGGCTGCCTTCTTTATGGGAATGTAGTTGTAGTCTTTAACGGAGAACAGAGCTAAAGGACACAGCTCCATACTGCAGCTGAAATAAGAGCTGAAGTGAACCATTACTACTGAAAATTAACTTCCAGTAAGATATCTCTCCACATCACTCAAATTAGGTACTACAGCGTTCTCCCTTCTAATCACGAACTTTACCAGAAGACATGCTTATTGTTTTATTTTTCTTTTCCTAATGGCAGTTGCATTATTTTTCTCTCTTTTTTGTCTGTCGCTCTCTGTGTATCTGCATGCACACACACTCACATGCAGAGCCTTCTGAAAGAATGCTAGTGCACTTAAGTAATGCATAAATGATGTTAATATTTATTACTTCTGCAATAATAGCTTACAACAGGTCTACCCAAATACTGAAAATACAGTGCCATACACTGTAGGATCGGAATAAAATGCCTTTCTGTACCTCCAAGACCTTACAATGTAAGGAAAAAATTTGTGAGTTAAATATACTGGTTTTTGCTGAAAACAGCCGAGTATGACAGGACACTTTGGACAATGCTCTTTCAGCTGAGGTTTATATTTAAGGTAGGTTTTCAGACAAAAATTCCCAATCGTTCAGATGGTGGGATTAAATTGAAGGAACAGATCATCTCTGACCAGTTTAAATGGAATAGCTGGAAAACTTGAAAATGAATTAAAAATCAAGACAATACTAGGACATCTTCCATATGTTTGTAAGGAAGAGGTGGCTATTGACAGCTATTGAAACTATAGACAGGAAGTCTAGGTATAGCTGAGAGTTAAAATGTGTATAAACCAGGCCAGGGAGAGCTGACTCCCCCTGGGAAGCCTCAACTACATTCCGTAGTGCTACAGCTTGCACAGAATTCACTGGTGCTAATGAAGGATTAGGGACTACATACCCTCACTTGGAAACCAGTTCTTGCCTCCAATAAAATTAAAACCAGCTGTTATGTAGGAAGTTAACTGTAATATCAAGAGCAGTTAATGAGAAATATGATAGGATCTTGAATGGGTTATGGAGAGCATTCAGAAGTTTCATATTAAGATGAAAAAGGGGGTACCAGAGGGTAGAACATTTCTAGTTCACTGTAATTTAGCTTCTGATGCATTTAAATAAGATTAGAAGAGGTGAAGTCAGATAAAAGAAGGAATTATTAATGGACTGCACTTCTTAGAAGAATGTATTTTTTTTCCCAAATACATTCATACACAACATAAGTTGTTTTTAAGATACAAATAAAACACATGTAAAAATGATTATACAAAAGAGTATGTGTTTTAAGTGATTTTTGTGAAAAGACACTGTCATGGTTTAACCCCAGCTGGCAACTCAGCCCCATGCAGCCGGTCGCTCACTCCCTCACAGTGGGATGGGGGAGAGAATCAGAAGAGTAAAAGTGAGAAAACTCGTGGTCTGAGCTAAAAACAGTTTAATAGGTAAAGCAAAAGCCACATGCACAAGCAAAGCAAAACAAGGAATTTGTTCCCACTTCCCCTGGGCAGGCAGGCGTTCAGCCATCTCCAGGAAAGCAGGGCTCCATCACGCCTAACGGTGACTTGGGAAGACAAACGCCATCACTCTGAACATCCCCCCTTCCTTCTTCTTCCCCCAGCTCTATACGCTGAGCCTGACGTCATATGGTCTGGGATATCCCTTGGGTCAGTTGGGGTCAGCTGTCCCAGCTCTGTCCCCTCCCAACTCCTTGTGCCCCCCCAGCCTGCTCGCTGGTGGGGTGGGGTGAGAAGCAGCAAAGCCCTTGGCTCTGTGTAAGCACTGCTCAGCAGTAACGAAAACATCCCTGTGTTATCAACACTGTTTTCAGCACAAATCCAAAACATAGCGTGGTACCAGTTACTGTGAAGAAAATGAACTCTATCCCAGCCAAAATCAGCACAGACACCCAATGTATATTTGCCTAATGCCATACCCCACACTACTGTTACATTTATACTTTCCTAGAAGATCATAGGTACTGAATGAACACCTATATTCTGCAGTTGCGCGTTTAGAAAGACACACTGTCTGCCACTGCCTAAGACTTTTTGTTTTAACAACACATTCTTTTTCTCCCTCTGATCTGGAGACATCATACAAGAGCAAAAGAAAAGATAAACTACCTGATGGTAGCCTGTACCTCTGGATGTTTGACTCCCTTCCTGGCCTCCCTGGCAGCCCTCGGTGTTCAGAGCTCAGGGACTGCAGAGTGAGTGATGCAGAAACGGGAGTGACTGATCCAGGAGCTAGGGAAGATGCTCATCATGTTATCAAGGTCTTAAGAAGAGACAGTGGCAGATTTGACTCCAGTTAAGGCGCTTGAAGGTTTCCAACTAACTCAGCCTAAGTCACATCTTAAGGGAGAGGCTGTGAGACTGCATTTCTCTCATAACATCATTTTAGTCTCTACTCCATATTAAGTATAAGAGGCATCAGGTATTAGCCTATAATCTTTAAATAATTGCTCTGTAATACATCCCTGTTTTGAGACTAGGTTTTTTTTAATATTCGTTTAAGCCCTTTTGGTATGTTTAATTAAAAATGTTGTTCTCCTTTTAGCTAAACATTATTCAGAAAGAGGCACACTCAAAAGCAAAGAGCAGAATCCGTAGGAAATAAATTTCATCTTGAATACCGAATTTTCACACTTATTTTTTTAAAGTGGTAAACACTTTGTATTGTGCTTCAGCAGTACATTAAAGCATTCCTGTTGCATTCAAGAACATACATACTACTCCAAAGCTAAACATGAATACAATTGGTAGCAAGGTCAAAGCTATCATTACAGCATGTTTTATTTCTAAATGCTTTTCAGATATCAAAATATTTAAAGTAAATATTTAAATTGTATAATTGGTGTTTTGTATTCCAGGAAGCATTCTCCATGGAATAAAAATAAGTGCAGAAATGGCTAAACATTTGGTTTTGTTCAGTCACAAACACAAAACTTTCCCAAATCTGGTGTGTCAGCAGTCTTCAAATCCTATTTCTATGCCTGCAAAGGCAAAAAAATGGAGACAATTAAAATTATGCTTTGTTTGTTTTCTCTCAAGGAATTGTATTTAAAATCATTAAATAGTTAAAGCATATCTTTTTTTTTCAAATCTGGTCCCTTATTGTCTATTTTCTAGACGGTTATTAAAGGGAATTCATCAATGCAAGCAGTCTCTCTCCACTTGTTGAATGTAGATACGTCTGAATGTTTTGCTTATACCTGTTGAATACAAATATGTCATATAAATACATTTTCTTGTAATGAAGGTAACCCTGACAGTAGTTAAATCTTCTTTGGTTATTCCCCACGCTATGCAATAACCCAATAATTTGAGTTATCAGACTTTTTAAATGAACAGAATGTATACTCTGGAGTCCATTGACTTCAAATAGAACCTTGCAAATTGAGCCTGAGACATAATGATGTATTCAGAAAGAATATAAATAGTAGGTTAGTCACTCCTCAGTGAATACCGTGAATAATTTAGCTTGTGCTTATTACTATTCAATTTGACCCATATATTATCTCTCAGGTACCAATCAGAAAGAAAAATGTTGCTTTCATTAAATTTCATTATAGGCACTATCATTCTATTTCTTACTCCACTTTAGAGGAGTAAGTCAAAGCAGACTAAGAGATTTTAAAAGTTGCCACTGATTTGTCAACATCACATTTTCACTTTTTTATCGGCTACAAACTGAATAGTCAGGAAAAATAGGGCATACTGGAAAAAAAATTCCAAGTGACATCCTGAACGCACACATTATGATTATCATGTTTCTTCCTTCTTAAAAAAATGACAACTTTTATAACCTTTTAGGATTATGCCACCCCCTTCACATTTGCATTTTCTTGAGGAACATTTCTCTTGGTTTTAATGAGATCTCAGCTCAAAACTCAATCCTAATTTTTGATTTATCCATTACACTTTTAATTCTGGACATTGTAAACATGCACCCATGAGATTTTGCTTGCCTGGAAATGAATATAGCATTCTGGAATGCAGAGCTGTTAACAGGAAAAGAAAAACAATTAATAATTAGATATATTGGTATTACAATTGTAGCAACAATATTGGGAAGAGCATCTGGAGTAGATTTGAATATAAAGTTAGATTTGTAGTTGTGCTGGTTTCAGCTGGGATAGAGTTAATTGTCTTCCTAGTAGCTGGTATAGTTCTATGTTTTTGAGTTAGGTATGCGAAGAATGTTGATAACACACTGATGTTTTCAGTTGTTGCTCAGTAGTGTTTAGACTAAAGTCAAGGATTTTTCAGCTTCTCAAGCCCAGCCAGCAAGAAAAGCTGGAGGGGCACAAGAAGTTGGGATGGGACACAGCCAGGACAGCTGACCCAAACTGGCCAACGGGGTATTCCATACCATGTGACGTCACATCTAGCATAGAAACTGGGGGGGGTGGGGGCGGGGGGAATCACCGCTCAGGGACTGGCTGGGTGTCGATCGGTGGGTGGTGAGCAATAGCACTGCACATCATTTGTACATTCCAATCCTTTTATTATTGCTGTTGTCATTTTATTAGTGTTATTATTATCATTATTAGTTTCTTCTTTTCTGTTCTATTAAACCGTTCTTATCTCAACCCACGAGTTTTACTTCTTTTCCCAATTTTCTCCTGAATCCCACTGGGCAGGGGGGAAGTGAGTGAGCGGCTGCGTGGTGCTTAGTTGCTGGCTGAGGTTAAACCACTACAGCAGTGAAAATGAATATGGCATATTAACTATTAATCAGAACTTTAATCTTAAGAAATATACACTGGTGGGAAAACTAGGAAGATATTATTGCTTACTTTGAAGATTCAGAACTTATTCTGTGCTGTTATTATGAATTAATACTGATAATACAACAGTGAAGTCAATGTATAATATGAGAGGATTTTCAATAATAATAATAATAGTAATAATAGTAATAATAATAATATATATAATAATATACATAATAATATATATAATAATATATATATAGTAGTGTTCCTAGATGATTCCAGAAACCAAATTAATTCTAGAAAATCTTTCCAAGGATATTTTAACAGTACCTTCACATATATATTTCACTATTTATATGTTGGGTTCCTGTTTACAAAGTATTTTTCTTTATTTAGATCCTTTTCATGAATGAGGTCACAGGACTTTGTCTGCTCTTACTCAGAACAATAGTATAATAAAATTTTGAGGAACTAGAGCTTCTAAAACACTGTGGAAAAATAAACAAGTAGATAAATCTCCCAGCAAGTCCTAAAAGGCATTTTATGAAAGCATCAGGACCTAAAAAATATTAAACCTACTCATTATATTTTGGTTTCTGTCAGGATACTTTCCCTTGCTCTTTTGTTCTCCTTGCAGGTTCCATTTCACAGAGCTGGCTCTTATAGTGAGAAAGGGTGGTCAAAACTAAGAAAATATCACAGTTCAGTAAATGGGGAAATGTTTGCTAATGACATTAGAATGTTTCTAAAGCTGCTAACTTCAATCACCACAGAGGTTTTTTTTTGGTTTTTATCCACAGAATGGGCAGATAGTTCAGAAGCATTTTAGTAAATTCGACACAGAAGTCCACGGTCCCAGCTTCTTCTTGGATGTCCCTTGATAGGATTAAATGCAATGAACACAAGTCGCAATATGGAAATTCTGATGGGATATAAGGAAATGTCTTTCACTGTGAGTGTGGTCAAATACTAGAACAGATTGGCCAAAGATGCTGTGGAATCTGCAATCTCCCTCCCTGGATATACTCAAAACTTCAATGGACCAGGTCCTGTTTTGAGCAGGGGATTGGACCAGCTGACCTCCAGAGATGATAAATTAGTCTATGTCTCTAAGAACCTGTGATTAACATTTAATTTAACTGATTGCTTAGATTTGTGCATGTTGCACATAAGTAGAAAATAGTTTGGTGTTTACCAGAATGAAGAGACTACAGCAGAGTGGAATAATCCTCCTGATATTATGAAAGTTACATTGCTCAAGCACACATTATAAAATTGCAATCAATCACATATTTGTTATGTGTTGTCAAACAACCAGTTGTAAACTGGTGTCTTAATTTCATCGAATTATATTTTTCTAATATGGTTAGCTCTAAATAAGTCTTTCATTTTATAATTTATGACTATAAAGTTTTCATATTTGGCAATACTACATTTTTAGTGGTTATTTCTTTTGGTTATTTAGGACCTTTGAGGAATAATCCTAACTATCCTTCTTAAAAGAAACAGCTCAGAACCTGAAGCAGAAGCCTAGAATACTATATAAAATTTTCTGAGGCAGATTCTGAAAAAGATAAGAGTGAAAGAGGAAGAGCAACATATTGCAACTTTTCTCCAACTGATAATAAAAATAACTAGAAAGAGAGCAGGAAGCATGGAAAACAAACCACCTTAGAAATACAGAGTAAACCAGACACACTCAGTGAACAGGGAGCTATTTGCCTGGCAGAAACAGATGTACCTTTCTCAAATCAGAGAAGAGAGCAATGCGGGCTATATGAGTATCTTTACCGTAGATTAACAACAGGGGCTGAATTGACAAATCATAACACGTGATCGCCTACGTTGAAGGGTGAATTTTTATTACTCTGACTTTTATCCTCTGTGTAGAACAGGCACAAGGAAAGCTGTGCAGTGGAAAGAAAGGCCATCTTCCTTTTCTAACCCCTGAAACGGTAATGGTATGATAGATGAGAAATCTCCCAAAGAGGAAGGTGAAGGCACTGACAGAGGAGTCTAGTGGGATGCTTCCAACGGAGTGCTTGTCACAATTCACTTTTCACTATTCAGCTGTTCTAGTTTTTTTCATCTCTAGCTGGACAGGGCAGATGATCTTGATCAAGGCTTTTGCCAGTGCAGTTTATTGACCACAGTAGGAAAAAAGGATCCACGTTCTCTGTTGGCTGGTAAGGAGAAACACTAACTCCATATTCCCCTTTTTTTTCTCTCTTCTTTTAGCTCTAGTACATGCTCTTTTCCTCCCTTTTCACCCCATTCTTATTGTGAAGAACCATCACAAATGGAGCCAGAAGCATTTTGGAAAACAATCACAAAACCCCAACACAATTCATACTACAATGACAGGCAAGGCGGCTACTTTATGCTGAGTATTAAGAGATTTTACTTCATATCTAGAGAAGAATCAGCCTGAATACAAGGACCTCCTGGGACCACAGATGATTGCATTGACCAAAGCAAATAGGGTCCAGGTCAGACCAGTGAAGAGATATTCAGAAGCATTCACCTGAAAGAATCAAGTATTCTTTCAGCTTCAGTAAACACTAGTTATTTCATAACAACCCAGGTTGTTTTCCTGAATCCTATGGTGTTAAAATAAGGAGGTAAAGAGAGAAAGATTAATCTGCCATAAACATATATAAAGTCTTTGACCTGAAATTAAACTTGATGCTTATTACTAAACAACACAGCAGGAGAAAGAATTTCAAAGCTGGAGCTGAAATGTGGTGGCAGTGAAGTTTCTTGAAATTTTCCACTGCTACTAGGTATTTCAAAGAGTGGTTTAATTCACTGTTACAGAAACTATGGAATGGGTTAAAACTTAATCTAGAAATGTTCTTGCATCTTTTCATATTAAGACACACCCTTGGAAGTCACATAAAGTGAGAAAACCAAAATTAGGAGACCAAAGTTCAACCTGGAGTACTTTAGAAGCCTGATTAAAGAATCCCTGGAGGTTTTATAAATCTGTTAGCAACATCCTACAGGGCCACTAACTTTCGATAAAAGACATAAAAGGTGTGCTAGGTCCTGGAGATTGGTAATGGGATGTATAGCATTAACCTCTAGCTTGTCAACTCAAATCCAACCCACACTGACAGGAGGTCTTTCTGATGCTGATATCAAAGTTGGTCAACTACAGTTCTTTTCTAACTCACGCGACTTCAGTGACTGTTACTTAGGCTTCATGGCATGAGCAGTTTTGACACAGAATTATGTGAGTCTCTTGAAACAGGTCATGACAGTCTGCATTTACTGTGATTGCATCACTTGGCGTTGTACTTCTCCAGACAGTGAGATGACTACTACCATTCAGCACTTCCAAAACAGAATCTTATTGTATTTAGAAGTAAAAGGTTTTGCTAAAAAACAAACAACACCCCCAATTATTTAGCAAATATCTATTCATTTTTCTAAAAAGACTAGTCTTTGTTCAGATTTTCTATAGACCTCAGTTGGTTCAATCTATCACTTAACTTACACCCCCTTTCTCTGCTTTCTCGGGGAATATCTCATTTAAAAGCTCCTCACTCTTGATCACTGTCTTCCCCAGGGCCAACTCACTCTTTACCTGTTTATAGCCTTTTGATTTGCTGTTTTCTCCTGTCGCCCTGTAATTACCCCATGAGTGTTTGTTTGGAGGCTATTATGGTCACTGTGTTACTTCGCTGCTTGCTTTCACCAGCATCACCCTATTAGCCAAGATCAATATATTAATATAGAAAAAATCCAGCAATCCAATATAGGAATGAATTACTGTCTTATTGACCACCTCACTCATAGTGTTCAACAAAGTATTACACATTTATACCCCTAGACCATTGCATGACATCTCCCCTTTATTTCCTGTAATGTGCCTGGTTGGCTTTAGGATAATTCTCAGAGAGTGAAAGATGTCTTCCTTGCAAAGTACAACACCAGGCAGCCATCCTTGCTAATAATAGCAAAGAATGCTTCAGTAACACTTCTCACTTCTGAAGTGATTACATCTCAAATCCTAGTGGAAAAATGGAGGACAGATAAACTCAGTTACCACCCTCTGTGCTGTTAGTCATCAACGGACTTAGCGTTCAAGGGCTATGATCCGCAAACTGTTACTGTGCTAATCACTCACATAAATGTAATACACAACAGTAAAAAATAAACATAAAAGCTGTTTTTGAGCTTATAATGATAAGCACTCAAGAATTAAATAACATCAAGATTAAAAATGTCTGCACCTAATTTGCATCCAAACTCTTCTTTGTGCAAATGCATTATCATACTGTCTTTAATTACATGGTGGTACGCTGCTTCTTCTGCAAGACTTTCATTAAGTGGAAATCTGATAAGCTGAGGTATCTTGCTTGTTTAGCAAACGTTCTTTAAGCAGAAAATCTCCACAAATGCAAGCAAACAAATTTTAAAGGTTTTCTATCATAATAATAGTTTAATTCTACAGAGGTTCTAAGTCCATGAAGGCTTCAAGTGAAAGAAAGAAAAACAAAACAGTTAAAAATCAGTATAATTACAGTTATCTTGATACCAGTCCAGAAGAAGGAGCGGTTTCAGAATGAATATTTATTTACAGGTGAGCCTGGCAAACATGGTCTCTAGTTGTTGAAAAGCTTATTTTTCTTGTAGAAAGATACTTCATAATTTTTTCCCAGTACTTAAATATGTAAACAATATTTTAATTCAGGTTTGCTCTTCTGGTGCTCTTGGAAAGAATGTCTGTTTCATATTTAAAGTGATACTATTTGCACTAAAAACCTGAAAGCCCAAATCAGGAGTCTCCCACTCACTTCATGGCACCTTTTGAAAGTTTCTAAAGAGCTACATGTTAAGCTTACAGCATGTTCATCAAGGACCATTTTCTCCACACTACAAACAAGACCATTTCTGTCAGCATTATTAAAGTGTGTAGTAGGAAACATAATCAGATTATTTGTAGTCTTTTGCTATGAGCTCCCAGTGGGGTATGCTCAGTTTGAGCAAGAAATTGTCTAGTTGTTCTATATCTAAACATGTAACACTGTATTTTGCAGCTATTTGGTAGTCCCTTTACTTTTTAAAAAATAAATAGTTAACTGCCTTCCTTCAGACCCTGCTGCAGTGAGCTAACAGAAGAAAAAATATTCAGTTACATGGTCACACGGGATCCATGGATTGCCTCTCATATGTAAGTGCACATGTATATGTATACCCATATTACAAACATACTTAGGCACCTCTACCACAAACTTAAGAACATGCATATAAGCAGACATGAGCCATGTGCACTTAGGCCATCCTCTTTAGCAGTTAAACTGGGTCTTGGGAGAATTTTTTTTTTTTTTTTTCATGGAGATACTCTAGTGTGTTTTATCCTTTCAGTTCTTTATAGGCAGCTGGAACAGTTAGTGTTACACTTTTATAGGAAAATTACCATCTTCAAGAGTATGTTCTGAAACTCCATGAGCTTTTAAATGTCTTAACAATAAGTTTCAAAATGCCATAATATATTCTCTTCTTGTAAATGTTTATTTTGTTTCAAACATTGTGCAGATATGCCTTTGCTCAAAAAGGACAAAAAGTGAACCTAAACTCTCCTTAGGAGTTACTAGGGCAACAGATAAACTGGTGGGGTCCGATGCTGCAAAGTTCAGGTCTAAATCCTGCTGAATTAACTGACAGTGTTCAGATCAGGAAAGCTCAATTTTGTCAGAATTATTTGTATATTTCTGTGAGCAATACCAATTTTAAAATGTGTTTAATATTTCAGTTGGGGAATATAATACATTTTTGTTATTTAATCAAAAGTGTGAATCAATATTACATTTAAAATATCAGTTCAAAATGAAAATTCCATTTTGACGTCTAAAATCATTGTTTGAACTGAAATATCAAAATTTTACAGATTTTTTATGTGCCATAAAAGTATTTTTACACTGTATAAAAGTATTTATATAATATGATTTTATATTCCAGCATATTGTTCCAATTCAGTCTGTTTTTTGAGACATGAAAATTTGACACAATAAGAAAATACTGTATCTTATTTATAACACAGATGCAAGACTTTTCTTCATCATTTTTCTATAAATAAGTACCATGTCTTTTTTTTCAGATGTTGCCAAATATAAGATAAATTTTAAGTAAGATTAATATGTCAGTGAATACGTGCAAAGAAAATTCTTACTCTGTTGTTGTGATTTCTCACCTTCAACTGACGTGACACCAGTACTGAGCTGTCAGCATCTGATACTATATCAACACCTCTGGCACCAGAAGCCCTGACAATTATTCTGACAGTTTCCACATGATTGTTATTCAGGCCATCTCATTGATCAAGGAAATTTCCCCCCCTTGCTTGAGAAAACTAAATAAAGGCTGGAGAAAGAGAAAGCTTTAAATGTTTGACAACATTTATTTGTCATTTCATAAACTGTTTCCAGAAAAGCTCTTACTTGTTGCTTGTATTTTATTGCTACTGATATATGGGATTCTCCCACCATGGAACAAGCTGGTAGCACTACAAAAAAACCCCTTCTCTGTGGATTGTCATTGACATCAGGGGAAGAGCTCACTCAGTTACTTATATTTAAGGAAAAAGAATCACTGCAGTTTAGTGAAATCATCTGCTGGAAACTCAGGCAGAGTAGAAGCTGTGATTTCCGGGTGCCCTGTCTATTATTCTTTGTGTGAGTCTGTCAGCAACCAGCAATTGAAAAGAAAGTGAATTGAAAAAATTTTGGAAGTTTTGATCCCACAGAGCTGTTCTTTTTGTCATGTTTTTAGATTTGATTAAGAAAAGGGATGTGCTTCATCATCTCCACTAATTTTGTATTGCAAAACCAGCGGTGCTCACCCAAAGTTGTTAAATTCACCTTGCAAACCCTTTAAAGATGTTGTAGATGCGTAACCAATTCTAAGGACAATTAGCAACCACGAGTGCAATTGCCCATGGAATCTGCATCTGGCAGCCTCCTGAGTACAGGTGATGCTGTGCCAACTCTGCAAGACTGACTTAGGCTGACAAATTTCAGGTTGTCTATGGCACCTGGGGGAAAAAAAGGAAAGGAAAAGGGGATTTTTTTTTTTTGTTTGCTTGTTTGGTTTTATTTGTGTGTGTCTTTTTTTTTCCCTTAACTGGTAAACTAACTCTGAATGTCAAGAGGCAGTAATATTACTTGATCATAGCTTAAATTTTAAAGTCAATTGAAGATTTGAGAATGGGAACCTAGTGCTTAGGTATGCAGCTGGAGTGTTTTCTTGGTTTCCAGGCACAAAGCTGTCAAAACCCATTAAACTACAACAAAAAGGATGTTATTGGTTATTGCACTGAAAAGATTTGAGAGAGCCCAAAATGCAGAGCTGGACTGTAACAGGTGTCATGGATGGTCTGCTACTTCTGTTTCAGAGGTGTGTAGTCTCCCGGAACTTTCTTCCTCCCTTATCACCAAAGGTAGGAAGGAATTCTGAATGATTTGCAAATGAAATGGAAATGATGGCTTGCTGTATAGTCTGGAAAAACCTTTGATATAAGTTTATTTGCAACATTTAGAGATAGTATATAATTGCTTGCTTGCTTGCTTGCTTGCTCGTTCGTTTACTTTTGGTCAGCCTTCTTTAACATAATGGACATTTCTACTCAATTTGCATGGTTTCTTCTTCCCAGACCTCACTGATACTTTTTTTTGTTTGTTCTCGCAGAACAGTCAAATAAATTTCTTCATTTTTCCACTCTTACTCTGTCTACTGAATAAAATACTAATAGCTCTATTCATCTTTATGTAGGCTGTTTTGTTTGACATCTGGAGAAGTCGTTGTGTATCTCTGTCTAGATATAAATAATGGCAATGTTTGCTAAATCTGCAAAGTTAAGCCCTCAAAAGTTAGAAGATGGTAAATTTACACTTGTCTGTTGAAATGGTAATTTGCTGTCTTGTGCATACATGTTACAAAAGAGTTTTACACTGATGCTGCTTTTTTAATAAGACTCTGAATCAATTAACAAGTGAAATCAATACTTTTTTATTTATGTAGCATAAAGTTTTTCATGTTGATTCAAATCCATTCAATATAGAATTACTAATTTATCCCTGAATGGATTAATTGTGCTTTCATCAGAATGCAGAATATCTCGATCTGTCTTAGCCATTAAAGAATGTATTATCCTGACAGCACAATAAGATCAATCAGTATTGATTCTACACAGGTGCCTAGGCAGAAGTGGTACAGCACAAGGTACCCACTTGTTTTGTATGTCCTCCTTGAAATATCTGGGTCATGACTTTCCAGAACACTTGCTGAGCAAATTTTGTGACTATTATCTCCTGGTGACCATCAGAAAATGTGAAAAATAAAACTTCTACTAAGAAAGTGCAATGTGAAATATTTTGAAAGGCATAATCTAACTTAAAATGTCAGAATTAGGGGGTAGTTTTTTCATAGGAGTGGCTAAAGGCTCTGGCTGAATCCAAGACAGTGCACAAAAGTACAATCATGCTGGAGTGCATAAGAAAAAAAGTATTACATTATAAAAGTAAAATAAGGTTATCTTTCTTTAATTTTTCAAATGGCCAAACCATTTAAATTAAAAATTAAAACCAAACCGACTTGGATCTTTCAGTAACAACAGCACAACACTAGATGGTCCAGAAAGGGAAATGAAAACAAAAGCAGCACAAAAGCAACATTGGAAGATACATGGCTTGGAAAATTACATCTAATCAATTAAGTTTGGCAAAGTAATGAGTGACTAAAATCAGGATGTTATAAGGGGGAGCACTAGTTTAGCTTTGTTATTGCTTGGTACAAAAATAATCACTAAAAGAGAACATTTTGCTTTGTGTTGCCATACAAAATAATTTTTTGGTTTCCAAGTCAACTGATCCAGCTGCAATAAAGTGCTGATGCCTCTGTACTATGTGCCGTTTGAAGAGGGGATAAAAAAGTTTTAATTCCTTCTAAGGATTAATTACAGCTCACTGCCTGGAAAATCACTGTTGTGTGGCATTCATTCTTGGTGCACCGTATACCTGAGAAGAGGGACCACAGATAATACATAAAAAATTGTCATTCCAACTTAAATCCCACTGTGCACCTACTTAATGTCTGTAAAACTTTGTTATACTTCTGGTAATTGTGCTTTTCAGAGGGTGAATTAATTGTTTTCACTTGGAGGAGGGGCAGATATAGCAAATATCAGAGATATTTCTAATTTCTAACTGATTTAAATTCTCCTAATTTTTGTTTTCTGTTACAGTCCAGCTGACTTTCTGGTGCACAATGGGTCAACAATAATTTTCAGATTCATTCATTATTGACATTTGAATAGTTAAAAACTAGTAAACCTGTTAACCCACAGAGATTTGCCCATCAATTTGGATCTCATACGAACATCTTGCTCTGGCTCTAGCTTCAGTGTAATTCTTCCATCTCCATTTTTCTTTTTTGTTGTTGTTGTTGGGTTTTTTTTGTTTCTACAGCAGAAAAATTTTGGAAAAGGCTTCTACAGGCTTACTTCTTGAGGAAAGATTGCTTCTACACGCAGTGTCCATGAATTAGATTTAATGAAGACTCTAGCAGCAATGATTCAGTGCCAAGACTCAATACAGACACTGTGGCTGCTGTATGTTAGCTATTTTTCACTCTATTTATTTTACACATAACAGGTTTGGAAAACTGTGGGCAAACTCCTTCAGAGTAAAGAACACTGTTGTTGAACCAAGGCTAATACAAAATAATCTGAAAGCCTTTACAGTGTAATGGAATGCAGAACCACAGAAATAATTTCTTCAACAAGGGGGCCCATGTTTCTTTTTAAGGATTTTTTCCCCCTTTGGGATTCAGATGGAAAGAAATCCATCTGGGCTTTGTTTGCCTTTAATTCCCATCACATTTCATAAGCTCAGGAAAATGAGGTAAACATCCAGTTGGTGAGGAAAGGAGAGAAGGAATGGTAAAGCAGATCTCTGCTTGCTATACAGGCATTACAGGCAGGTGAGAGAATTCCAGCACTACGTTTGAACGTTCAAATTCAGAATCACTCTGAATGTGTTGCCATTTTTGCTGTACATGCCTGTTCTGTGGAGAATGAAGAAAACAGTTGGTATGGAAGTAAACGTGCTGTGACATTGCCATGAAACATGAAATACAAACATATTACTGTTAATGGCCATTTCTCTATCACGCCTGGTTCCTTACCTTGTTGTCTTTAGTTCAGATATTTTAGGGTGTTCATGTCATATCCAGAAACAAATTTCTTCCTTTAGTTTTTAATTAATTATTAATCCTTAGAGTAGGCTTATTTCTGTGCATCCCTGAATAATTTACAGTGTGGATAAAAACATGCATGGTCAGGTGTGACTGTTGATCTCCCAATAAGTCGCGCACTTGTGTGTGTGTCTCTCTCTCCTCCACTAAAATTCCTAGCTTCTACTTCCCTAGCAGGGAAGGAGAAATATCTCTAAACAAAGGCTTGGCCTTGTAACCATGGAAAAGAGCTAACATTGAGGCGAAAACAGTGTTAGCATTGGAAGAAGGTGAAGAATGCTAGGAAGTCACTTAAGATATGATTTGTTGAGTTTAAAGGAAAAATAGAAACAACAAAACCCTGACTTTGCAAGGAGACCCTAGATCTATATTTGCCAAGGCCCACATGTAAGGAAAACAGAACAGGTCAAGCAGTCACAGGGTAACAAATCCTTTGGCATGCATATGTCTCCAAGCTATATTTAATGTCTATGTATGTGTAGCACATGCAGCTCATTCTGAGTCAGATTTTAATCTTATTCTCATCGATTTAACAGCATGGTCTATAGGCAAACCTGATGTTTGACATAGGCTGTGTCTGTACCAGCAAAAGAAATACTGCCAGGGAATGTTCTTGGCCACAGGAAATGATCTTCTATACAGTTAAATTGTTAGGGTGATCTATGGCACATTTTTGGCTTCAGCAGCTAGCACTTTCACAAGCTGCTGCTGGACAATATTAGGGAATCCGTGCAGGCCAGAGACCATTATTGATAAGCAGTTTGTGTGTGGCCACCATCTGTTGCTTGATATTATGAAAGTAGACCATTCTGTGCCAGCTCGCCTCTGTGCTGGAAAACAGACCCAGGCGTATTGACAAATCTAATAGAATTAATAAAAAAAGTTATTGAGATACTGCTCAGAGTCTTGAAACAAAGCACTTAAGACAAGTGTGACTTGCACTCTTCCGTAACTTTGTGAAGGTCCAAGAAACTGCCTTTATTGTTCACCTTGTAATCTGACTTTCTCTGAAATTGTATCTATGAATTTAAATGCAAGGAAAAAACATCAGGAAGATGCTTTTCCTTACCTGTTCTTATATCAGGGTTTCAGCATGTCAGCAGCATCATCTTCTAAGCAGAAGATCTTAAACTGTCAGAGAGGCTGCAAGATTGACTTTGTGGAGAACAGCTGGCAGACAACAATCACAGTACACAACTCTATTGCAGCTCAGTAATAAGTGTAGTTTTACTGTAGTTACTTAAAGCTATCAAAAAAGCTAGTATTGACTCTGCTATGGCACCCAGCCACATTCTTAATATTGAATCTATCTTCTGTACTTGAACTTCAAAGAAAGATCTCATCTAGTTTTTGAATTTTTTTTAATATTTATTTTAATGTGAAAGATATGCTTGTTCATTATGTGTTTAAAAACACAACAGGCCTTATTAATGCCGTCTAATCATAAATGGAAATATCCTGTCTTATTAGTGTAATAAGTATGACAGAAAGCCTTTCCTATTGCAAAGTAAAGGTTTCTTCATATAAAAACTCTACAGGCTTTGAGACAGGAACAGTTCCAATGAATTACCAGGGCTATCCTACTCCTGAGGCATCCTGTAGTTCATCTTAAGAGCATTCCTGCCCATGTACACACAGAAGCTGATAGACAAGTCCAGAAATGATAACTCTGTCCCATTTTGAATAATGAATGAGTTGGTTTGTTTATTGTTTTTTTTTTAATATGACCCTTTTCTTTACAGGACAAGGTGTTAATCTCCATGGTCTTCATGAAAAACACATAATCTAAAAATCTTCTGAAGTACTGGAGATCATTCAACCCTTCATATTCTTGCAGGTCATCAGGATTACATTTGTGTCACATTTAGCTATATGAAAAACAGCTAAAATACAAAATATTACGAAGGACTTCAGCAAGCTACTTCACTTCTTAAATTGCTGGGCTTTTACTGCAGCTTAAGAAAAAGTTTGGAAATTTTAAGAGGAGATGCGTCATGGAAAAGATCATCAGTTTCCATAGGGCAGAGGTAGAGACTGGGATGTAACCACCTGTTTAGCTGGCGTACCTTGCTCACCATCATAGGTTTTAAGCATAGCTGCAGATATGAATATAGCTCCCTTTTCTGTTCACATTAATTGATTTTCATTTTGGAGAATTATTAAAAATGTGTAATTTTCACAGAAACCGGAGACAAACAAACAGATGATCAAGACACAGATCAGCAAAAATACTGATTAGTACATGAGGCATTCCTAGATGTTGCTGCAGTAAGTTTAAGAGACTAAAGAATGATCTCAATGTCTTTGTAATGTGTGCAATGTAATAATGGTTGATTGATTGGCTTCCCAAATGGGGCACAGGAAAGATGTGACATAGAGTCCTTTATCAGTTAGTTGATTCAGATTTCATGTCTAAAAATTAAGCCTGGTTTCATTAAACTGCAGTTCAGGTTGGAAAAGTGACAGCAGAGAGAGCACCATGGGGATCCATGCTCACAGTCTCTCAGTTATTTCACAGGAGAGCTGTTCTCTTTTTCCTAATTGCTAGTTCTACTGAACATCCCACTGAGAACTGAAATTCAAGCTCTTTCTATCCACCATCACCAGAAATACAGAAATTATGCACCCAGAAACTACTTAAACATGTATAAGAGGAGCCTGCATATTTTACCAGTGTGGATTCTTGCTAACAAAAAATGGTAGCTGCACAGACTTATTAAGCAATAAAGAAATGCAGTAATGGATATCTTAATATCTAAATATACTTGGAAATCATCTTTTCTAAAACTCTGTCAACTGCAAAATTATCACAGATACAGAGCCTCCCTTCCAGTGTAGTTTACAGTGCAGTTAGGTTTTCATTTACTAATTACTCACATAGTCCTTTTAGTAAACTCAGCAGAACATCTCCTGGGTGTAGTGGTGGAGCCGAGTATAGAGATGTCTACAGCACACAATGAAGCATGGGAAAGATGTCCTCAAGCTACCGTTAACTAAGCTGATAAAACCATACACTGTATTACAGTACTCTGCAGATGTCCCTGCCACTTCAGCATAATCTGCCATCCGCTTCCCCCTCTCTGTGTTTGCTCTTTCCTCTTCCCCAACTTCATAAGATACTTACTATTCAAATAGCAGCCAAAAGAGCAGCAAACCTGCTTTTCCTTGAGTCTGGAAAAGTGGGACCATTGCTTCTTTGTTGTTCTGACAGTTAGCTGCTCTAGACAATTGCCTATTTAGCCTGTGGCTTTGTGCACATGTCAATAAGCTCTGCTGAGATGGTACCAGAGAAGCTTTTAGAGAACCACCTTTGGAGTCCCTCCATTGTCCTCCCTGACACTTTTGGTTGGTCAAGCACAAACTGTGTACATACGCTCAAGCAGAATATACTTGTGCTATGATACAGAGAAAGAGTTCAGAATAACTGATTGAGAAATTAATAGGAAGCAGCTGTGGAAAAAGTACAATTGTGGGGTTTGGTTCCTCTCTTCTCCTAGCCTGTCATCCTATTCTCACTTGTACAATACAACTTGCTATACTCAGAGGTAAGAAGCGTATTCATCAGAAGAGGAAACCGTATTTATTCTTTTATGCTTGAAACCACCCTGTTCCTAAGAAAATGTTTATGGCATAAAAAACCATACTTTGGCCAAAGCCCTATAAAAACTGCTATTCTCCTCTTCCCAAGAAGAAGAAAAAAAATGGGCTTTTTTTTTATAATCAGAAGTTTTTGAACTCCCAGACTTCAGAAATATCCTGATTCTAGCTCAGTCTGTAGGAAACTGGTTGTGTGAGGAAGACTAAGACAAAATCTCCCTCTAGGAATTTTAATAAAATAGCCATTTATTCTCCATTTACATTTCTCCTCTTTATTTTGCCTATAATTTCCATTATGACATATGCATTTTCGGCTTGCTACGTGTATATTAAAGTAGCTCACACTTTGTGATGATTTTATATGCAGGAATTTTATAGGAGGAAGAGGAATAGGGAACTAGAGGCTGATCCATAATTCTATGTTGTTTGAAAGCCAGTTCTTTCCTGCTTAATAGCAAGCAGATGGTTAACTTCCCTTTTGCTATTTTATTTTTTTGTGCATGCTTATGTCCTACTGTACATTATAAGACAATAGCTGGATGTTTACTCTCTCTGCGGAACAGAATGACAGAGTGGATATTTGTACGTGGCATCTCGCTTTATGCTAATATCATCTGACTTTTTTCTAATTTTATCCCATTTGATTATTTTTAATTAGTTTCTTTGCATTTAATTGCCAGTTCTGCTATGTTTCACTGCTCTGTGAACACAGAGCTAAGTCTTATGAATCCAGTGGTGAAATGATTCTTAACTTTAATAATGCAAGGTCAAGACATTGTTAGTGTCTGTTATTAGAATATTTAACGTACAATGAAATTCAGCAAAGATACTCTCCATACAGATTTTCTCACTTGCAGTTTCTTACTAGGTTTTTCAGTTTTTTAGGCAGCAAAACTAGCTAGCTAATTTTTGAAAAATGGTGATCCTATGTGGATTTTGATGATTGCAACATCTGCCTTACTGAGGACTTCACAAAACTCTGACTCTTTTGTTTAGGAGCCCACATAAAGGTCTTTGGAATATTTGACTGCTGTTTAAAATTATATGTTTTCTTAATTGATCTCATAGCTGGCATAATTTTATGTATTTATTATTATTATATGATAAAGCTCTGGAAAACAGCATGTCAGCTACAGGTAGACATCCTACGTCTCAGTATCCCTTCACCTTCACTTTCTTGTCCTGGCTTAGAGTTTTCTTAAGGTTTCATGCAGGAAGATTTATTATCTGTTTCTTAAGAATACATGAAACATTATTTGCAAATTCTGTGATAATTTATGATTCTAGTTACTAATGAAGAGGTGCATCATGAAGAAGAAAAGACTCAGAAGAGCAAATTGATACAAACACGACTGCACATCTCTTCGCCTCATTACTGTGCTCTTTCAGTGTTCAAACTTAACATGCTGATAACCATTCTGACTTTACACAATTTTCTTTCATTGTCCTCACAATACCATGGAATCTCTTTCCCCTTAATGTGAATTGCTGCTGGTATTACCTTCTGTCTGCACCCAGTATCTGTTTTACAGTGTCTGAAATGAGCTGTCTTTTTTACTGTCCTAACATCTTGTATTTTCTGGGTTCACCAAAAGTGTATTAAGATCTGCTTAGAACATTAAAGTTACTGTGATTGCTATCTCACTGCAAGACAGCTGGAAGACAGTACAGAATTTTCAAACACCCATATCTTTGATACACCAAAAATCTCTTATATATTCCCTCATTCTATGCCTTTTCTTGACCGTAGCATTTCCTAATCAGGCAAAGGTGGAAATTCTTGATGGAGATATTATCTAAGGGTTGCTGAATTGTTGTCAGGTGTTTAAGCAAATAAATAATGCTTTTTCAGACTGCCATGTTTTTGTGTGGGAAGCATTCATTCTGTTTATTTATAGCAAAATTAAAACATTGCTAGGATTCTATTCAAACTCTTTGGATTAATTTTTGTTTGAGTATAGACCATAAGGATAATTGAGCCAGCAAACACGTTTTCTAACATTACATGTCCATATGGAAACAATGTGATTACTGGATCCGTGCTCAGCACAAATAATGCCAAAGGATGATAATTTGTTACAGAATGTATTTAAATTGAACATACATTTTGTTATACTGAAGACTGATTAAAACTAATAATGGATTTCTTCCACTCCTTTGCAGGAGATTTAAAGTGATGACCCCCCAGCAACATCAGTCATAATTACATGCATAAATCCTCTCAGTACTGAATTAGCCTTTCATGAAAGTAAAGCAGTTTAATTTAATTTAGTTTAAGAATTTGTCTATGATAGTGGTTTGAGACAATTGTTTCCTGAATGTTATCACACAAAAATTATGGGTCATTTGAAGGTACTGCTAAGCAAAGCTGTCAACCTTCTTGTTCCAAATCCACAACATTAAATTTTACATTATCAGGAAGAATATTTCTACCAAAATTCAAACAATTCTAGATGATGACTTTTCTTTTGTTTTGCTTTAAAAAAAAGTGTCTCTCTGTTTCAGAATCTCTGCTATTGTACATTTTTTTTAAACCATCATGTGACGAATAAGTATTTTTATAACACCAGATTTCTGGAGGAAATGATAGCTCTACTTTAACTGAGAGAGATTTTCATGACGAAAGAAGAAAGATTGAGATTTTAAAACCAAGCAATAACAATGTGAATTATAGGGGTGCAGTAAAAAAAAGTCTATGATAAAATAATTATTTAATTGGCTAACATGTTTAACAAACATCCATTCAACAGTTATTTCTTTCATAGAAAATTGAAGCAAACAATGGTATTTTACAGACCATGACTAGCAAATGTTGAATCTTAATGGCAGTCATCTGTAGATCATTATCTACATCATTTATCAATTCTTGATGCTATAAAGCAGATCCACAGACCTCTTACATGGAACAGAAAATATTTAGGTAATCAGTGTAGGGTGAAAGGTCAAGGATGTTCTGCATCATCCAGCACACGAAGCTCTTGCATATGTGCAGCTGAAAAACATTCAAAACAAGGAGAGCTTAAGGCTTCCATTTTCTTACTGGAGATTATTATTCTGAATTCCTTACCACCCTGTACCTCACACACAAAGTATAAAACGCTGCTATTTAAGTGTCTTCAGACTGACTTTGCAAGGAAGACCCACAGTTTGTGTGTTTCCCAAGTGAGGATGACTACAAAGGGGGTCGGTCTGCGCAGCATGTCATAGAGAGTGTTGAGCACCCTGTGGTTGCGCTCTCAACTGACCAAAAGCTGCAGAGCCAAGCTTCCATGCTTCAAGATCCTTGTATGTCCTGATCACTGCAAAATTCACTAATGGAGGACCAATGCCATACTAGCACTAGGTCATTTGGTAGAAACTAGGTCACAGTCAGCCAAGTCATAGCGTGTGCACCCAGACTTGTCTGCTGAATTATGGCACCCATGGCAAGGTGAATTTTGCAAGGGGAACATAGATTTTCTTACAGAAAATAAAATATGGGTTTTTTTGAATGTGAGCTTTGTTAATAGGTTTAAAGGCAGAAATGATTATTGAGGAATCCTGCACATTTTACATGGTAAACTCCTGGTGCTGAGACAATTTTGAATTACTTATTTATGTAACGCCTAGTATAATACAAGACAGCTTGCATCATATCCATAGGAAATGCCACATTATTAATGAAACTAAATTGAATAGCAATATTAATGTTTGCTGCATTTAAGAGTAATAGCCATTTCCCTTGCAGAAGGATACGACTTTTCTTTCTGTTGTGCAAGAGGACAGTAATGTGTTTCTCTGCAAAAGCCAGAGTAAAAGTGTGTCTGTATCTGCATGAACATATTCACTGAAGCTTACTTCCAAACTGTATAGTTTTTATAGAAAAAGTCAGTTAATAGCTGATGAACTTGGTTGCACATGCATAAAATCACAATCAAGACTCTTCTCCAGTGCAGGGTGATGAGTTTTGGTAACATTACATTGAAAGACCACTTTATGAAAGGAAGTCCAGATGACTTTCTAGGTCACAAGGAAGAGCCAGACATATATTACTCCGAACTTTCAGACAATCTTTCTCTGCCTGAAAACCCTGTTAAAGAGCGCAATAGTCAAGCAGGTATATAATGCAGATAAAAGTGCAGCAGGCTTCAGAGGTAACATGTTTTCAAAATGCCATGTAAGTTGATTTTATAAGAAAATCTTCTGGTGTAGAAACACTTCTTTGCAAGAAATTGGCCTGAAAGAGAACACCTTCTGCTGTTTCTTTATTCATCTGTAAAATACTAACCGTGAATTCTGCTACTCTAGACAATGTTTCCCTATCTGTGAAAATTTCAAATGAAACTGTGAAACCTAATTTTCAAATACTTAAAAGCCCACAGCTGCACACAAGGTACCATGGTTGTACATGCAGCTGTTAGGTACTACCATATCAATAAGCCAGGCAGGTGAATACCCATATTCTGAAATTGTCTAGGATTTATTTTGAAAACACAGAATAGATTACTTTTTATCTCTGAATCAAATACATATCCGTATACATATGTGTATTTATATGTCTGCATTTATAGACATATATGTCCTTATATAATTTCAGCCTGAATATATCAAAATATGACACAGTAACTTGTGATTAGCCAGACCATGTTCTTCCTCTTTTCTTTCTCACCCTTTCTCCCTGTTGTTGTTAATTAATCATTGTCCTATCCAGAGCACTAGGTTAAAAGCCAAACTGTTGTTTCTGGGAATGAGTGGTTATTTACAAACTGTAACTTAAGACACCTAACTGTTGGAGGAGCCACCACCTCCTGGCTCAATTTAGTTTTCTGCACTGAATTGCTCTGCAGAGCAGCCTCTGTTTGTTGGTCTTCCCCCTCCTGTCTGTAGAGGAAATCTAATAAGCAGACTAAATTTTTGGGTTGGAAAACTAAACATCTTACTGGATTTTTGTCCTACTCTGCGTCCTCCTGTGTAAAAAAAAAAAAAAAAAAAAAAAAGTAGTTTGAGAGATTGATTCTGGTATTCATGCTTCTGATCAAGAAGCTCTGGGCTTCCTTTCTGCCTATTGGCCTGTAAACTCCAAATATGTATCTGGTAGTTACCTTGGGACTGTAGCAGCTCACAGGCAAATGACTATCATCTCAGCAAGCAGTGAAACAGATTTGAATAGAGGAATATATGCTAACTTCAGCAGATTTTAGAAGAAAGTACTTGAGATTGCTGAGTGGCTACATTGGATAAGGTATGCATAGGGGAACAAAGATACACTTCGTGAGCTGTTGTGTTATTTGGCATTTGTTGATATAAAATATAAGCAATAACAGAAAATTAAAGCTCTGAACATAGGAACTGGAAATAGATAAACTAAATGTTTTGATGGGAGTGGAGTCACGTGTGTGTGTCTGTGTCTATACAAATGATCAGTAGGTGACAAGGTAGCATGTGAGTAGTGGGGTGCCATTCCTCTTGCCTTCCCTGCTTGTCTTTTCCTTCACTCTCTGGTGATCATATTCATTTCATGTTGTTTGCAATACAAACTGTAAATACTTCAGCGCTACTACCATCTTTGTATGGCATTTATGTCCATGGCATCTCAGTCCTCCCTATGTCTGCAAATGCCACAGAATACAAACCAAAGAGAATTTGGCAATACTGACCACATTTATTTATTTACATCGTTTCAGGTACAGGACACCTCAAGCTGTTCAGCTGCTTATTGTTTCGTGTTGGCTTTTTGTGTGCAAATATGGCCTACCTCATTCAAAGCACCACTTGAAAGACGATTCTTTTATAGTATATCATTAACATTGGCGTATTATTTTTTCATGTTATGCCATGTGAAAATTTGCTGCAAGAAAAGTGGTTTGCTTGCCTATATTGTCTTTGTTGTGAGCTGGGATGTATACTTTTCACAAACAGAGGTTTCAATGTTAAAATTTAAATTTGTAAGAATGAGAATCTACTGAGAACATCTGCCTCCTCTCTTATTCCATAAATGTGAATGATAATTGACATTTTTAGGGATAAGGGACTTTGTCTAGTAAAACTCATTTTCCACTATTCCTTTTTACAGGTCAGAAATAATTTGTTTCAGAAGGAATTTTGAACTTTTCCCATATAAGATGGACAAATTTAGTGACAATTAACTATTTTTCTGAGATGTTGTCGTGGCTTAAACCCAGCCAGTAACAAAGCACCATGAAGCAGCTTGGTCACTCCTCCCCCCTGGCCCCAGTGGGATGAGGAGAAAATAGAAAGGAACTTTCGTAGATCGAGACAAGGACAGGGAGGCATCACTCACCAATGATGGTCATGCGCAAAAACCAGACTCAGCTTGGGGAAAAAACAAAGTCAATTTCATTTACTACAAATCAAATCAAAATAAGGGTAATGAGAAGTAAAACCAAGTCTTAAAACACCTTTACCCCATCCCTCCCTCCTTCCTGGCTCAACTCCATTCCCGATTTTCTCTACCTCCTCCCCGCCAGCAGAGCAGGGGGAAGGGGAATGGAGGTTGGGGTCAGTTCATCACACATTGTCTCTGCCGCTCCTTCCTCCTCAGGGGCAGGACTCCTCACTCTTCCCCTGCTCCACCGTGGGGTCCCTCCCACGCCAGACAGTCCTTCACAAACTGCTCCAGTGTGGGTCCTTTCCACGGGCTGCAGTCCTTCAGGCACAGACTGCTCCAGCGCGGGCTTTCCCATGGAGTCCCGGCCATCTTGGGGGGCATCCATCCCCCTGCTCCGGCGTGGGCTCCTCTCTCCCCAGGCTGCAGGTGGGCATCTGCTGCCCCACTCCCCTCCACGGGCTGGGGGGGGACAGCAGGGGGGGACAGCTGCAGGGGCAGCCCCTCCTCTGGCACACCTCCTCCCCCACCTTCTTCACTGACCT
The DNA here is from genome assembly GCF_026419915.1 of Harpia harpyja. Lineage (NCBI taxonomy): Eukaryota > Metazoa > Chordata > Aves > Accipitriformes > Accipitridae > Harpia > Harpia harpyja. Next base: position 9,035,213 of record NC_068942.1, on the reverse strand, counting down.
TGGTGTCTGCACAGGGGTTTCTCTCGCATTCCAATCTCCATCCCCACTGCAGGTTCTCCTTCTTAAATCTGTTCTCCCAGAGGTGCTACCACCACCACGGATGGGCTTGGCCTGGGCCAGAGGCAGGTCCGACTCGGAGCTAGGGAAGCTTCTAGCAGCTTCTCACAGGAGCCAGCCCTGTAGACTCTTCCCCCGCTACCAAAACCCCACCACAGAAATCCAAAACAGATGTAGATACCTGTCAAAAGGGAGCTGGAAACACTGAAAATTATCGAATATGACTAATCTTTGTTCCAGGAGATGACATAGAAGGGGACCCATGCCTTCAGTCCTGCCCATTCATCTTATCAGGTATTCATTTCTTGGTTTTTCACTATTCTGGCACTTAAAAAATATCCCTTTTATATTCAGAATTCTTTCCTGCATTGAAAGGACAAGAAGTTTTATGAAAGGTTTCAGTGACTTTCTCAGCATGGCACGGTTCTCTAGAACTCTGTTCCACTGGCCATAAAATTTACCTGTGATCACTGACCAAAAGTGAAAAGAAAAACTACTAGTCCAGGCTGCTGATGGTATCAGATGAGCTATCTGAAGTTCTCAGTGTAACTGAATGCTTAGAAGAAACAGAAAGAGGGAAAAAATAAGATTCTTATTTGTGCCTCAGAATGACTTGTTCAAAGAATTGGTCGCTCAAGCATCTGTTTAGTGTTCAGTGAAAAACATTACCCAGAAATTTTTGAAATAACTTGAGGCCTTTGAAAAAGTAATCTCAGTGTGGTTAACTGCATAAAAACAAACCAGCAAAATCTCTAGATGAGAAAGGTAATACTTTAGCTTAATAAAACTTATATTAAAAATACTCCAGGTTTTCTAGTCCAGCATCTTTACCATCTGTGAATTCAGATATACCAGATGTTTGTACTTAATATATCATGTTATGCACAGTATTTGCTGCAGCAGAGAACAGTGATTCATTGATTTTTGTAGGAAATTTGTTAGTAACAAAACTATAGACTTTAAACTATTTTTGAATAAACTTCCCCCGTAAAGTGTAAACTCTAAATGGTCCACAATTTAAATTACTCACCATCACAGCCATGTTTGAATAGGTCCTTACATTGAATCCTTACATTGACTGACAAAGTCCTGTTAGCAGGATGGTGACTCTGTCAGGTAATTTCTATAGCGCATAGTGCCTCCCTTGTTAGGGAAGCCATTTAGAGCTTTCTGAAAGGGACCTGCTGATATTCCGTGCAAGTATTGTGTGGAATATGAATGTGAACATATGGATGATGCCTGTTAAATTTCACTACAAGTCATCTGGAAGAGAAGACAACGTATGTTTGAGTAAACACAGAATTTGGTTGGCAGCCTACTGTCATTCCAAATCCTAGGCCGTCTGGTGTCTGGGAAGCAGAGAAAGAGGCACATCCTCTGCGCTCAGGAGAACACCTTCACCAAATAGTGCAGAATTCCACTCTGTATGTAGCTCCAGATTGGTGAAAGACAGCTTGTTTGACATGCAGGGGGTTGAAATAGCACCAAGAAGAGCTTTCTTGAGCTGCTTTCATCTTTGCCAGCTTGCAATGTCATCATGTATTTCTGGCAACTAGAGTTTGCATCAGTTCAGTTGACAGGTCCTCATGAATTTTAATATCTAAGCTCCATATTCATGTTAGTAGCATTAATGTTCCCTGAAGCCTTTTTATTCTCAGGAAGAATATGAATATTTCAGAAATTACTTTCCCTATATTTGTTCATGTATGTTTGTGTATGCATGTGCTTATGGACATGTATAACATTACTTATATATCAAATTATTACCAAAGTTTAAAGTTATTTTTGTCCTGACAAAAGTAAAGCAGAGGCACTAACTTGGGTCTCATTTATTCCGAGTGGATGGTATGTCTGTTTTTTTTAAAAGGACTTAGTTTTTTCCTAGTGTGGAAAAGATCAAAAAGTTTCTGGATACACATACCATGTCATATTCGATTCATGTTGCAAATCTGAGGGGTGATCCCCAACTGGGATGAAATGGCAAAGCTCCAGTGGAGCACAGAGAATGATCTTGGCCTAACACGTACAGAGAATGAATCCTTTTCAAGAGGCAATGTTTTATACAGAGGCAGTGAAATACACAAACTCATGAAAGTGAAAGTTGTTTTCAATGAAATTTGAGGATAGAAGCACTGTGGAAGATTGAATAAAACATCTATACTCAGGAATAGAAAAGACACTAAGAAGCGGTTACTCTTTTCCGATTTTTTTTGTGTTTAAGGAATCTGGCATATATTAAGAGGAGCAGAATTAAAACTATGATCAGTTGTTCAACTAGCTTAATCATGAGGCTGCCAAAGCTTTCTTTTAAGATGCTATTTAAGTACCTTCTGAATATATTGAAGGAAAAAAACCCCAAACCAACAACCCACTAACTTTGGGAACTGCCTATTCAGGTCTTTGTTTACTGAAGAAGAATAATATAAGAATTACTAATAAAGTCAATGATATGTGTAAAGGTGAGTATCAGCTGCTTATAATACTAAATAGAATGACACACGGTATCATAAATCTTCTGAGTGAAAGTTATGTATACAAGAAAAAAAAAAGTCTAGGGTCAGGTGTAAGAACATTTTTGGTGAAAAGGTTCTTAGCCAGAAATGCAGTTGCTATAATCCTAAATTTGTTCATGAACTCAGGAATTCCTTCACTGTGTAATTTTGAGTGGGAAAGACTCAGTTTCAGAAGCCTATCTGAAGGAGGTGGTTGCAGTCTCCTTTCACCTGACAGCAGACTGAAGGTACTCCTACGCTCCTCTCAACTCCCGCTGGTGCAATAGGCTCTGTTCTAAGGGGAGGGAGGCGGCTATCAACCTCCGCTGCTTTTCCAGTCCACTCAGCACAGGCTGCTTAAATATGCAATAAAATAGAGAGCCAGACTCTGAGAAATGAATTTGTAGCATAGATGTTATGTATGTCATTTACACTGTCAGTGAGACATTCACGTTCCAGTCCCCACACCTGTGACTACCTATGTCTTTATATGATAGCTACTACTCCTGTAAGCTCTCACAGGGCTTGAAATCCAGTCAAAACTATGCATGGCTTTTGGACATCCTGGTTATGTCCATACTCAGGTGATGTGCAATAGATTCACTACTATTATTATTATTATTACTATTATTATTACTCCTCTTCTTAATCTGGCTATTCATTATCTTGAAAATTATTTCAAAAACCTAAAATCAAGTAATACCATTTGAAGTGGTATGAAATGGTTTATTTCTATCATCAATTAAAATTGTGATTTATCAATCACATTTTCAGATTCTTGTTTTGGTAAAAACAGTAATAAATGCCATTCAGAATGCTGATTTGAGGCAACTTGTTTGTTTTTTTTTTTAATGTCATTTTGACTGTTGCACTAGAAAATTCTATATGTTAGACATGGGCATGGCTGTAACAGTGGATTAAAGAAAATTATTGTCAGAGTTAAAATAATGAAGGAATCTTACCATGAATTAATAAAGTTTGTAGACAGTTGAATACTAAAATCAGGTTCAGGATGTTGTTGTAAAACCAAGAAAATATCTTAAAGACTTAAATGGAACCTATAAATCAGTTACAAAGAATGAAATGGTATTTAGCTTTTATGCAGTAGCTCTGAAGGACTGAGTCTGTTTTCTAATTAAAACTATAGGTAAAGATTAAAAATAGCCTGCTTCTATTGTGTACTTCCAGAAAGAGTGTAGAACACAGTGTTTCTTCATTCACTTCTTCTTTTGAAGGAAAAGCAGAAGTTTTTAATGAAACCATTCATTAGAGAAGAAGCATTCAGTGGCTAGAGAGTGAGAAGAATTTCGTCAAAATGGTTAAAGGCTGGCTATTCCCCACCTGCCTAAGCCCCGACCCATACAGCAGTCAGGCTTTCCTTTCCAGCCCTACAGAAATTACTGCAGGGAGTCTCTTGGGAGGGTGAGAGATGAGCAGCAGACTTTTAAATGCACCATAACCTGGACCCTTGCCCTCAGACCTGCTCTGCCTAAGTAAAACCTATGGAAACCTAAACCAATTGGAAAGGGATTTTCATATTTCACAGCTTGTTTTATGACAGAAATATCTTTAGAACAAACCAGTCTGAAAAAAAATTGTAAAGACAAAATTCTATTGTCCCTGCCATGCAATCTGAGTGAACTGGATTCAGCTATCTTTTTGCAGTATTGCTGTAAAAAATAAAGATCTCAAACCTGTGTTCCTTACAAACATATTTAGATATCCGAGTAAGAAGCTTAGCTCAAATACATTTATGAACAACTTGTGATTATGTCATATCTTCAATGAAAGCTGAGCTCTGAATATACAAGTCTTTAGGGGGAAAAAAAGCAAAATCCATAGATACCCCTGTATCCTACCAACCTGGCTTTAAAATCTGAGCTGTGAACAAAAGAATAATTGAAAAATATAGCTGAGGAAATAAAAAGTTAAATACCTTTACAAACAGCTTTTTACATTGTGGTGGGTTGACCTTGGGTGGCTGCCAGGCATGTTATCAACACTGTTCTAGCTACAACTAAAAGGCACAGCACTAAGAGGTCTGCTATGAGGAAAGTTAACTCCATCCCAGCCAGACCCAATGCATACATAAATAACATAGACTAACCTGAAATTCAAACATAGCCCAAGCTGGTTGCTGAGCTATAAGCTTAGTCCAAACATAAACTTCAAAAGTTATTTTTTCTCTGTTCCATTTTGTATTTTTTCAGCTGTCTCATTTATCTAAGCCTTCTTAAAGCTGATGCATTGTGCCCAGCTACTCAAACCTTTAATATAAAACCACTTAGAGCAAACATCTCAGTGACATGATATCTCTCTCAATGTTGCTGTGTTTATAGAAGTCTCCTATTTTACAATCAAAGGCTTAAAAAGAAGGTGTAATCTACTACGACAATATGTCAGAGAGTCATAGATAAAGCTCATTCAAAAACAGGTTTTGGTCTCCAAATTCCACAGTTTGCTTTAAGCCAGTACTTTTAAATATACAGTTTTCCCATTACGGTAGTTTTGGGAAAGACAAGGTGCTTCTTTGATATAACAGGGTGTAGCTGTGGGCTTCCATATTTGGTAAGGTTCAACTATTGTATAGTATACTAACACATTTTTTTCCCTGCTTTAATCTTAATCCATGTTTTATCGATCTGTCAGTAATGGCAATCAAATGGACACGGGCATTAATGTAATAGATCTAAATCAATCCCCCCAAATCAAACTGCACATGAATTTCGGGGGAGGTGGGGGGTGATCTAACCATTATAGTTCTCAGCTTCCTTTGCAACGTTGTGTGAATATCGGTCAGTATGTGTAGCAGTGGAACTCCCGGTTAGATACAAAAATGAAAAACAAGCACGATGTCCTGCAACAATAAATTCCCCACAATTTATTGATTAACAGTCTGTCAGGTTCAGCAGAATATACAGGAGAGGCACTAAAAATAAGGTACAAAGTGAAGATCCCATATCTACCTTCACTGCCTTTTACTTAACCATTGTTCCTCATTTATGACAATGTGTGAGTAGTCAGCACCTTTTAGTCCTTTATGTTACTGTTCAGTTGAAATAGTGATCTTTCTCAATAATGAGCAAGTTAAGAATGTAAAGATAGAAGGAAAAATGAGATAAAATCAGCACTGTTATAAGCCTATCATTCCTGGTATGTCAGGTATGACTAGTACTCAACAAAGGAAAAGATTAAGTGCAGTGAATGAGTTCATATTCCAACATGTACTATCAGTCATTTTGTAAGCATACTACAGTTAACAAAAATCAACCTTTTATTTTCAAATTTTTACAATTAGATTTGGCTTCTGAGATCACTACCTCCTTCTGCTCTGGAGGTAAGGTGGAAGAAATAAATAACAGGTCTTAGGGTCTTTGGGAGCCATGCTCAGGTATCTGTCATTGATTGAGATGTTCTGGTACATTGGTAGCTTCGGGTAGTTAATATCCCACATTGAGAGAGAATATAAGTTTCATCTCGGTCTTCTAAACTAAGTGTCTAGTCAAGTCAACTGGACTTTCTCAACAGTTACTTAGAGAATAATCGACACTTTTAGAAGATGATTTTTCCCTTCTGCCTTAGCTAGCTTTGTTACAATGGGCTCAGCCAGGCCCTAGATGCTACCTGTCTTTTCTGACTAGATGAATAGGTTAGACTGGATATCTATGTATGGAGAGATGTAGGATATACTATAGGAAATTATTTTCAAAGCACTCAATATTGTAATATTGTCATTAAATCAAGTAGGCGAGGATAATTATGAGACTCCATTGCATAAGTCTCAAGCATACTGTTGTAAACCGCATACAGACACAGCATGTGTGAAAGGAGGCAAAAACTAAGAGTTTTCGAGAAAAAAAAGTTCAAGTTGCATCTCTTTGAAGGAGAATGAAAGCACTAGCAGAGCATGAACTGCATAGAGGATATGAAGTACTATGGGCACAGTTAAGCATATTTTTGGACTGTCAACTTAGAAGTTGTATATACGCTATTGATTTGAAGCTGCACAGATGTACAATTCACTGTGATACCAGAAATATTACTATTATTAGTGAAAGAAAAAGTTGTGAATTGTAAAAGATCAGTAGTCATCATCTATGACAACACTATTCTACTACACTTGATGTTAAGGGGAGCTAGATCCAGTAGACTTTCAGAGGCGGGGGATTTCTTCTCTCACCTCTGTAGAGGCCAGCCAACAGTGGCCAGCCAACGTGAGGCTGGATGTGAACACCAAAGATGCAGATCCACCTGGACCCCTCCTTTTCCCTGCTTTTGGTCCTTTCCCTAGATATCTCACAGTACGTTTTGCACACACCCTAAGACTCCTTAAAATATCTCATATTAAGCTTTACATAATCCTATAAGTCCTGCTCAGATATCTCAAAATAAGTTTGCTCTTTCCCATGATACCTTGTTTCCCCCTTCTTATCAGGTCTAGCTGAACCTCAACAAGGTTTTGATGACCCATCAAACCCAGTGACATGAAAGTTCAAGTCTTCAGTATTTTCTCTGCTCTCTCTTGTTTGCTAGAATATGTCTGGGAATGGGTGTCTTTTTTTTTCTTTTTTCCTTTTCTTTAATGTTGAATAACCATTTACTAGACATCTTCACAACCCAAAAGTTCTTATATTTCAGGTATCTTCTGTGTCTTCTGTACATTCCTGTACCTTCTACACCTCTTTTACCTTTCACATATCCTTTACTTTTTGTATATTCTTTACATTCCAACTTTACACTTTACAACTTTGCACCTATACTCTAAATAAGCAACCAGCCAGAAAATAAGCCATTTAAGGAGCCTACCTTCTGTTTCCCTCTCTTTTCCCGTATATAGTACCAAGAAACAAACACAATATTATATAATATAGTAGGTAGGACACAGTGTTTTAAAACACAGTGTAGCTGAATCTTTTACTCATGGAGATCTCTAAACACAGAATAATCATTTTAGTCCATTAAGCACATAAAATTTCACAGAAATTAATTCTCATGTTCTGACTGTTCAGAACCCTGCTGATGTTTATGCAATAGGATATATACCTATGGTTACCAGGGTCATGAAAGGAAATAAATTATAATGTAGAGCCATGGTACTCTAATAAGAGTCTTCTTGTTTGAGAATATTTTAATAATGCAAGAGTGAAAAGAATAATTCATGACAGAGCTTCTAAAAGAAATTTTAAATGTCTTTTACAGTTTTTTCAGTAAAATCTTAGAAAATACCAAAGGACATTGGCATTTATTTTCCATCCAGTGTATCAAGATTATCTTTCATTATCTTGGGGTTTTTTTCCACTTTTTTTAAACTAAGAATTATCTGAGAACTTGCTTTTCTGTGCTTACTACTTAAGACATTTCCACTTGCCTTCCATCCTTCTACACTTAAGAAGAACTTTAGTTATTAATTCATTTATCAATCTGTTTTCTTCATAAGATGAATGGTAAAACTGTGTACATGTAATTTTATATACACAGTATAAGCTCACTGTGAAGGGAGAATTAAGCTACTTTTGTATAAGCTGAGACTTAAATGTCTTCAAACTATTTAACATTTTTAGTTATTAAAAATTTATTTATGAAGGTATTGCTGAAAGCTTTGCAATTGGTTACAATAATCTGCTTTCTCAGAAAATATTTTTGATGTGAAGCTTGGGTTCCAAAACACAGAGTAAAGAACTGCAAACTTCCCTGTTATTTTATTTTATTAGTTTCTTTGAGACCTGATTTTTTAAAAAATTAAATTCTCTTCCATATCTTCTTTTGTTATCCATTCATTAATATCTTCTTGTTGATACTGTCCTCTGTCATTCACTGTTTTCTTCTCTAAGCAAATGCATAATAATGGAATAATAAACGCAAATGGAATAATGTCTACATTTTAAAACTTGCGGTGTTATTTTTTGCTGTCTATTAAGACCAAGGAAAACAAGTGAATCTAAGATATTTCAGTAGGATTTCCCAGGAACTAAACCAAAATCTTGATCTTAAAAAAAAAAAAAAAAAGCAGCTCCTTGGTCTTACAGTCTTTTCATATTTTTTCTTGGGAATTGTTTTACAATTTGTTTTCTTTTACTTTATGTTTCTTTAACCAATGGTAATTTCTTTTTTTCTGAACTGAGTTCTATCACAGGTATTCTGCTTTTGGGCACAATCTTAGAAAAGAATAACAAGAGTTCAAGAATTATGGATGTGATAAAGAGTGGTTGCCTGTAGCAATAAAAATATCATTTTCACATGCCAATAATTGTATTTGCTCTACAAATTTGAGCGTTGTTCTATGAAAACAAACCATGTATGCAACACTTTTCTTTTACAATTTATCTTTGAAAATTTGGAAAAATTACTCAATTTGACATTTTTCTCTTTCTTCCTCATGAATCTAAGTTTGCATTACCCTACATATTTTCCATTTTTCATATACATTAGCCACTGTGGGAATTATCTGACTCAAAGCTAGTGGCTGCTAATTAAATTGCTGCCATTTCCAACTTCAAGGGACTCCCTACAACAGGAAAGCACAGCTGTAGTTTATTTACAGGCAGAAAATTTGAATGCCCATTGTCAGTGAAGGAGGAATTCCACTCATATCTTTCTGAGTAAACAAGGAGTTGAGTACTTTATCATTCCTTAATGGGATAGGACAAAAGCAGTACTAAGGAACAGAGTAGTTAAATAAGCCTGTGGCAAATAAGAGCTCCACAGTGATGAATTCTATAATAATTTCCATCTACTGTAAACATGTGTGTTCCAAGCCTGAAGTTTATGAATAATGGCTTCATTTTGAAGTAATTAGAATTCTATGCCATTAACAGCAGGAAGTCTGGATAATTATATTTTAGAATGAAATGTCTGGGAAAAGACATTTCTGTTTCTATGACAATTATGTTTATGATTAATGATGAAATGACAACATGCAATATAAATACAAAACAGCAAAAATTAACTGTATCCATCATGAATGACAGTACAAAAACTACAGCAAATCAGTAATCATAGGTAAAGAAGAGCTCGATAATCTTGTTTTGTTTCGTATTGGAATATCTTCATCTCTTTCCCTTATTTTTGAGATGTAAGGCTTCCAACTGCTTCATACCAGACTCTCAGCATGAAATACTAGAGATGATTAGGTGCAAAATGAAGTTATATTGTGTAGGCCAGTCAAACGCTGTTTTGTGGGAGTACTAGAGCATTACCTTGATGGGGTCAGTGGTGTCATTCAAACACATCTGTAGAACAACACAACTAATTGTGTTTTATTAACACAATAGTTATTAAAGTCAATTCTCTTTTCTCTGGGCTAATAAGTATTGGAATATCTTAGGTAATATAAAAATCCTTACAAAGCAGGTGAAACTCCTGTTGGAGCTGACCTAAATTTGCTTCTAGATACCTCCACACCCCCAGTTCCGGGAAGAATTACTTGCTCGTATATTGCTTCATGTGAACTCCTCCTATGCCTGTGCAGCACCATGCCTCTGTGTCAGAGCTGAAACAAGTTCTTCCAACTGGCGATTTTGGAGTATTGCAGTGGAAAGTCAGTCCTGAATTGCACCATGAGGAGCCTGCTGGCAGGGCTAGCAGGACTGAAGCCATGCCGTAACTGATAAGGCACATTAGACCAGGCATGACTGAAAAATTCTGTCTTTTGACAAAAATCCATCCCATAGCAAACTGTAGACCATGTCACAGGAATTGAAGAGCAGTCACATTCCAGATGAGTAGCTTGTGCACTGCTCTTTCCTCCTCCTGCCACATCGATAGATAATTAAGGTGGAGGCAGACATCATTCTCTTCCCTCCTGTTTATACCTTCATTGACAGCGTGGGGTATTTGCATACAAGTGTGGGTGCTGGAGTGAGTAGGCATGGGTCTGTTCAGCTAACTTCATCAGCATAATTAACGCTAAGCTGACTAACATTGTTAGGGGATTGTAAATGGAAGAAACCAATGTTCCCATCCATCAGAAGTTGGAAGTTTTGAAACTGAAGTTTTAAAATATCTGAAGATGTTTTTTCAATCTTACACCACAACAGACCTTTTCAAAGTAGAGGTTCTCGACAGGATGTCTTTATTGAATTGCTTTTCACAGTAAAGTTTCCGAGTGGTATTCATAATCTTATACTGCATTGATTTTATTTTTCTGCATTTAACTGGTTGATGCCTTTCATTCATGACTTTACAGGAAGACTTTACATGTAGATACTGGGCACTCTGTGTCATGAAACAGGTGGAACTGATATACCTGGTTCCTCTTGCAGCAACAGGTTTGCTTGTTTGGTTGTTTTTTTTGTTTGCTGAAGACTTTATTGAAAGATATAGTCTATCTCTCCTTTTGTTTTGCTCTCATTCTTAATATCTTCATAAACCTATCTATTATCACTTAGGCATTGCTCTGCTAGACCTGTGTATCTTTGTTAGTCAGTTTATCAATCTAAACATCTCAAGGAGAAGGAAAAAACACAAGACCTCCAACAAAAAGCAAAAGGTCTCTGGAAAGCTGAAAACTATCCCATAGATTTTTCTTGACAGCTTCCAAATAAATATATACTTTTGGAAGCATGGGCATTTTATTGCCCAGTGCCTAAGACTAGAGAATGAGATTCAATTTTTAAAGTTCTTCCCTCTCTTGTGGAATTTATTAACAACAATTTCTTCAGATTTTTGGAGAAAATGTTTCGCAGTCAGCTTCAATCAAGAAGCCTGGGTTGTGCAGAACTGTCCTCGGAGGTCCCTCAGGTATCCTTATCATGATAGGTCTAGTCCTTCACTTTACTCTTTATAACTTTGCCTTTCCCTGAGGTTCCTTCCAACCAGTGTATTCTTTGATTCACCACCCTGTTGCAAAAAACTCAGTTCCTTCTTTTGCCCTCCCACCGCCATCGGAGCAAGAAGCATCACGCACTGTGGCAATACACATGCTGATTAATTGGCAGGCCGCTCAAACAGCATAGATGGCTGTTACATTTATACTGCAGTTTTGAAATCATACTGTAAACTAATACAGGACTAATTCATTTTGTATCCTTGAGGACTCCCAGCTGCAGATTTTTAGGAAAACTGTGGAAACGTAGTATCTCTGATGCCTTAATCTCTTTGCAAACATGGCCATGGTCAGTCAGCTTGTGAAGTGGGGAACCGGCAAACAACAGAACGGCACATGAACTATGAAAATAAATTAAAAGTATTATGCACATGGGATTAATTCCTCTTCTACACTTACAATTTCTGACACTGTTGGGAGTAGCTCCAATTCCAACTAAGCCTTTTGTTTTCGAAAAAACAGCTAAGGAGATTGATTGCAGGAACAAAAAGGGTAAGCCCTCGTAGGCAATCAGAAAAAGCCTGCCATTCAGTGAAGGTTTCTGCATTCTGAAGATGTTCAATAAACAATGAATAGCCTTAAGTGCCTACACTGCGACTGGGCACTGTAATAGGAAATAACTATTCATGAATATTTTGTAATTATTTTCTCGGGAAGAGTCCTGGCTTGTTCTGTTTGTCAGTCACAACACCTTTTGTAGCACCTATCGCTCTAAGATCTCTGTACCCAGCTGGCTAGGAATATATTCTTTGCCTGTGGGGTTTCCCTTCAATCATATATTGAAAAATGGCTGCACCTTCCATGAATACTCACATTCTGTTGTGCAAGAATGAATACAGGTTTCTGCTATTTGCCTTGAAACCATTCCCCTTTGTTCATGCCATAGAGATGCAGAAACAATGTTGTCTTCACTTTGCACATAGTATTGCCCCACTGTGTTTCAATTAAACTTATCAGCAATAAAATAAAGAAAAGAAACAGTGTGGTGCCTAATGAGGCCATGTCTAAGAACCCAAACAAATAACTTGCTTAAAGAAAATTTTTAAAGGCAAATAGTACTCCTTGCTTTTAAAAAAAGAAAAAACCCCAAACCCCAAGCACCCCCCCCCAAAAACTTTTTTTTTTTTTTTTTAAAAAAACAGCTTTTCTGCAAAACCAGGGATTCTGGCTGACATAAAAGGTGGTTGGGGAGGAGGCATGCAAAGCCTCAGATCAGGGGTTGTGAGAGACAGTCAGAAGATCACCTCAAAGCCAAATTATATACTCTTGCTGTCAGAGAAAAAGTAAATCTACATGGCCATAGGCATCGCCTGCTGGAAACCCATGTGAGATCTTAATGAATTCTGCACATGGTATCTTTACTAGTAGGAATTTCTGTTAGCAGTTTCTGCTTCTATTTCACACACACTAAATGATGCAACTGGTTTATATAATATCCTACTGAATGCAATTGAATATTTTTTGCTATTTTAATGTTTTAAAGATTACTGAGCTTGTTTTAAATATGTGCTACACTTAAATGATGGCTTTGTGCTTATTTTGTTTGCTTAAGCAGTATCTTCAAAAGACACAGTAACTTTTGGGTTGATGGCACAGTTTTAGACCTAGATAAAAAGTCTTATCTACATAACCAGTCAAGTGAATAGGATTATACATAGGACTAACAAATTCAGAGTTCATCATCATCACAGAAAAGATAAATAAGGAGTGTAAACCTGTGCTTACACTCACATGCCTCAATCACTGCTCTTTCTTAATAATTAAATTCAATGGAATTCTAGACATTGAGTACAGAAATAATCACCGGACCACCAATTTTTATGCGAAGATCTCGCAATGCAAGATGTAATTACTTCCAGTTCAATTTTGTGAAAGTTTTCTAGCTTTTCAGGTTTCTAGCACAGTCATTGTGTTTGAATTTTTTGTTTCTATTTTCTGGTGATGACCTGCATGTGACCGACAGTTGACCTGAAAAAATATCTCCCAGAACAGAAGGGTAAATAGTAAACAAACCAGGACAAAATCCTGTGAAAAAACAAAGGTAAATCTGAACTCTCAGCAGGTCAATATTGCTATGTGGTATTCTGTTAACACAAGAAATCCTTTACAATTATAAGAATGTTACAGCAAACACTACCTTAATAAATTTATTGTCTCTTGAAAAAAAGATTATGGTAACAGTGAGGGGAAAACATCAAGTCCAAAAATCACACCATCAAGAGAAGAAAGTAATCTTGCAGCCTACACAAGAGTTTAAATTTTCACAGTTCAGTTTTGGCCCAATGCCTACATGCAATCCCGCTTCACTTCTGATTTTCACTTTAAAATCTGTAGCTTGCTGTCATGTAAAAATAGGACAAAAATTCCTTACTACATTCTCATATGCATACTGTATATTTTAATACTCTCTTTGGAGATATCTGTTCCTTGGGGTACATCATCAAAAGACTTTCAAGCTAATGTTGTTTAATACAGAGTGACTAATTTAAAAAAAAAAAAAAAAAAGATAAAAGTGACCTAATGGAAATGACTGGGTATATCATCTTAGAAAAGAATATTTGTTATACAACAGAATATGTTATTCTTTATACCCATAACTTCAGGACTTAGGGTTGTGGTCCTCCATGCAATTTCCCCAGACTCCTTTCTCTTTCCATTCTCTAACCAAAAAAGTTTCAGAGAGGCAGCTCCAGCTATCACACGTAAAACATTTTTTTCATGAATAATGAAGAAGAATCAAACTATCAAGGAAAAAATCCCAAGAAGCCCACTTTGATGGAGCTAAAATTGTGATTTTTTGAGTACAATTCTGTTTAGTATTCAGTACAGTCTAGAAAGTACATGTAAGGAATTAGAAAAGCCCAATAGTCTAGAAATGCAGTGAGAATATATAATCGGGACCTTGTGGCAACAGTAGTGTGAAAAACTTTCGCAAATAAATGTAAACATTTCAGATGCTATCTTTTGCAGAATTTTATGTACAGGGTAAGAAAAAATCTTTTTAGAATGTATGATGATGTTTAGAAGGATTGCATTACACCAAATACGGGCTTGTGAGCTGCTATAGAAATTGTAGCTGAATTCTATCTTCACATCTGTGTCTTTTGCCAAAATCTAGGAGACCTGTGTATACATTACCAAGTACAAGATTGGCATTCTTTTTAAAAACTTCATGTCTCTTCATGTGTGTCTCTACATGTATCTGACTGTGCCTTACATATTCTATTTTATGTATGTATATATTTATATACATACAGGTATATATATTTGTATTCAATCTGTGTAAATATGTAAAAAGTAACAAAATGAAAAAGTAAATGTGCTGAAGTTATTCTGCAGTGAATGTATTTGTATCTATTCCTGGCTATTTCCTGTCTTTTTATTTCTAATTCTCTGTATCCACAAATTCACACAAGTCTACTTTTGTTACATTCATGCCCTTTGTGGACTACCTAAAACATAATTTAATCACACTATTGCTTACTATCATTTAATCGTAAGCCTTTCAGTGGGCTTACTTATCAATTATTTCAAAATAGTTAAGACATTTCTCTCTTTTGTTGGTCAATGACAATGATACTTTTTGCCTTCATGTTATGTTTTCAAGAAAGTATCTTCATGCAGTCCCAAATGCTCTCTTTCTCAGACTTGGAAGATACTTTCCTTATACAGATAGAAACTTCCCCACAATTCTACCTTTTTCTGGTTTTCCTTTTTCTAAAGAAATGAAAGGCACTGGTCAGGTGCATCAACTAAGACCATATCTTATTATGGAGACCAGCACTGTATCGTTTCTATTTACATCTATGGACCTATTTACCTATTTATTTAATCTAAGTATAATTTCCTGTCTTCACTGGTGAGAACACAAACAGGTTATGGTGAGGTACCTAGCCTGTGGACTATAGCTCTTTTCAGCATCTGAAAGTGTGCATTCTTCTCATACAACTTTATTCAGAGTTTCCTGAAGAACCCTTGACACGCAATAAATCAGATTTGAGGCTGTCCTGAGGTATCTTGCTCATGTAGTCACGTGTGAAAACTGTGAACTCTTTAAGGTATGGAGTTTCTGTTTGCTCAATATTTTTCCATATGTGACAAGAGCCTGGTCCAACTGGGCCCCTGAATGGTAATGTCTAGCTATGCCTAGAGTAGCAATAACCAGTCCCACAGTCGTTCAGACTGTTAGCATGTTCACATACTAATGGCCACTTCCAGCGAGTGGTTTGGACAAGGCCATGTCACTTTGAAGGAGGAGATGCTAAAGTGGAAGTAATTTCTAAGTTAGAAATCAGCATAGCCTGTTTCCTTTGTTAGTATAAGTGTAACCCCTGCTGCTGCTGCAATACTAGTAATAATTAAGTAGGCCTGATATACCCAATAATTTTTATTTCTGTCTGTCTGTACGCAACACAGTAACCTGTGGATCACATAACTTTCAAATCCAAAAGAACAGGAAGTTGAGAGGAAGGACCACTGAGAACATTATTAATTTGAAGGAAAATGGGAATATTAGGATATTAATTTTGTAATGACCTGTAGGGGCAACAATTAGTTCATAATCTACATTTGAACATTAGTTCATAATCTACCCTTGCAACAGTAGGTCATTCTCAGTTCTGCTGAACCTCCTTATACTAAGAGGGGAGGGAGGGACTGGAGGGAATGGGAATGGAGGCTGGTGAACCACGCAGAATCCGTAATAGAAAGAATTATGACTGTGACCTAGGGAAAAGAAGAAAGGTACAAATGACAAGAGTGAATGGCAAGTGTAAGTGGAAAGTGAGCATTATGATCTTAGCATATGCCATTAATGGCTGACTTATAGGTAAATGATTGTAGTTTGTCTGAGCTGAGTGCCAAGTCCTCCTTAGATGGTATTTGAGAGCCAAGTATTTGATTGTTTTATGTAAGGATACAGAATCATCATTTTATATATATTTTAAGGTTATATATTTTCACAGCTGCTGCCTTCTGCCAGACAGACCCTTAGTACCTCATCCCAGTGGTGCAGGCTTCTGAAAGAAGAAAAACCTGATATATGTAAAAAAAAAAATCAATCAGCTCCCAAAACCCCATGCCACTGGGTTACACTGTAATGGCTAGCTTAGACAGACTGTATTGCATGACGCATGCCTGAACCACCTTCCGAGTAGCTGGGAACCTCTCCACTCCAAAAGCCACTCATCCACTCAGAAAGCCACATGGCACCTCATGAACCAAAACCATGTCCCTTGTTTTTAATGTTTCTATAATCTGGGTTTGAAGTCCTGATGAGTGGTCGCTCAGGAAGCAAGAGACTTACTGTGATCCTTGATCAGACTGTCTTGACTTTGCCCTGAGTGACCTCGAGAAGAGGAAGTCCATAACAGAAAGCTCTTCTGAACTTGCCTAGAGGTGTGGAGAGCTGCCTGCTGTCATACTAGCACCACGCTCGGGTGCAGCTTGAGAGTCCTGTCTGTAAGAAAATAGTCTGCTGCTGTGCCTGAGACTCTGCTTGCAGATTTGTTGCCTTCGTGGAAAACAAGGCTAGGCCTGAAGCAGCTTCAGGGTACCCTCTGAGTCACTGGTATGGACACCTTTCAGCGCCGTGACGAATCTCCCGTTGTAAACCTACTGCTGCTCATACTGTACTCTGTATCTTCAAAATGTCATAAAAGCAGTTTTAAAGATTGTGAATTTGCCTTCTCCAAGAAAAATACCATATGGATTGACAGTTCTCCATATTAATAGACATTTGCTCTAATTAGTTAATTCTCACAAAGTTCAATGTCTGCCAGATGAACAAAGTAAAAAATACTGTATGTTTTCTTGTTTTAATTCTTTGTGAAAGTCCTTTGGTTTTTAGTTGTATAATTTTTAAAGATAGTTCTTGCTCCCCAATTCATTCTTGACCTCAGCTGCTCTGGGCAATGTTCCCCATACCCAAACAAATACAATGAGATTCCTCCCCTTCCTCAAGATTATATTGGCGTTCTTCCAGTCCTTTTTCTTATTTTCTTTCAGTTTTCTGCCCTCACCTGTTCCATTCTTCCTTTCTGACTTTCACCTGGCATTCCTTCATGTTCTTACTTTCCTCATGACTGTTCACAGTCTGTTACACATAACCAATATACACAAGCACACTTTTGTCTCCTCCAGCACCTCCCACCACAGCCATGTTTTTTGTAGCCTCATTCCATTTTCATTTGTTTCTTAGCTGTTCCTTCAGATTTCCTTCTTCCCCCATCACAATCAATTCCACAGCTTCCCCTTTCCCTCCATGTTCTGTGATTAAAAACAATGTACTCTTATATAGGAAGAAAAATAAATACACACACACACAAATTCAGTCACAACAGAAGCCACGGGCAAGTTAAAAATAAATGGAAGCATTCCTCTTGGCCAAAACGTTTGCTATACAGAGACATTTTAATTAAGATAATTTTTAAAATATATTAAGAAAATAATAGTTAAAGTAATCATTGCATGTCTCCACACTCTGTAACCAGTGAGCTAAAGGACAAGATAAACTGAAATATCTAAAGGTCTTCAAGCATCCTCAGTACCCAAAACACTTATTGGCTTTAATGAAAGTTCTTTTTCCTCAACTGTGCAGTCAAAGGGATATAATATTGTGCTGTATATTGCCCTGCTTTTAATACTGATATTCATGTTTCCCAGTTCAGCAAAGTGCTTGCTCTTATCAACTTCCTGGGACTCGGATAGATACTGCAGCTGCTCAGTCCCTTGCAAAATGGTATTTCAGATTGGCAGAGGAATTAATGAGTATTCATAACCATTCGCCTATGATCCAGCTTGGATATCATGAGACAGCTACGTGCTGTGTGTTCTTGTACAATAGAATGTCATCAGTTACTGAAACCTCTTGCACACACAAAGGGCATTTGTTGTAAATGAATTTAAATGTAAATTGTTACAGAGGAAATTGTTTCCCTGCCGGTTACTTTTTCAACTCAGGACTGGAATGATTGGAAGTTGTAATAAAATAAAAATATTTTTTCCCAAGTACTCATGGAGACATGTTATTAAAATGAAGCATACATGTATATGCATGAAGAAAATGAGAAAAACTTTTCTTAATCAGGAAAAAAGTTTGAGACAATTTTCTGTCATTTCAAAGAACTCTTTCTAAAGTACCTGTTCACGGTCAGATACCTCAGCCACTCACTTCCTTAACTTCTAATTACTGCACCTAAGTGTCTATGTTGGCTAAGTGCAAACTGTTTTCTGTCCTTGTAGATATCAAACTACTTTTAAGTTCAGGAAGTGCCACAGTCAAGACTTAAATACAGTGGTTTTGAAACTATCAATTTGATCATTTTAGATACTATATATATACACGCACACCACCTTAAGGCAACTGCATTATACAGAACGCTGTCATCACAGATATTCACTCCCCTGTTCTGTGCTGCTATGTAATATCCGTTTGTGCTCACGCAAGGCTCTCCAGTCCTTTCTGTAGGGAGCTGCATTGTAGTGATGGATGAAAACACTCTGCTTTATTTACAAGGACAGCCTTTCTCCTTTCATGCAAGCAAGTGCCTTTCCTAACATTCTGAAGCACACAGCACGGTACAAACTGATACTCTTCTTCTTAACCCATTAATAAACATAGCACTACTGTGACTGAAACTTTGCTTGAAGCTGGTCTTTCCTATCCCAAAGCTGCTGAATCTTGGCTCACCCTTTTTAGTGAGTTCCAAAACCTGAGTAGATGAACCACCCATTTTCTGATTAATACTTATTAAGGTTGGAGGAAAGCCTGCTGAAATGTACTGGCTGACTGTAAATACATATCATAACTTTTGACCTCTTAGTCTTCCTTTAACACTAAGGATTTCACACCTTCCTGGTTGGTTCTAGTGTTTGGATACAGCGTGTCAATGCAAAAATCCAAACAGAATACATTCACGTCAGTGCTAGTTAAGCTGAGAGCATCATTTCATTTTGGAAAACATCTGAGGGCAGAGAACTCCGGCAGTCAAGATGTAACAGGGAGCAGTCCTTCCTACAGTGAAGGCTAAATTCAATTGCAGCCATTATGAAGATTTCCATACCTTTCTCACGTCTTATTAATTATTGCTTTTATGTTTATTGATTTGTGAGTTCATATGGGAATATTCAGTTTAACTTCTGTGGATGCATGTTAGGGAATATAGGACCATAACATGTTGTACCGTGGTTTTACAATAGGAAGCACAATTTTACAAGACTATGTTTCTGATCTGATGAGCATAAGCTTGCATATTTTTAGGGTTCGGATAGAATAACAGGACAAGGAGAAAATGTTTGAGCTAAGAATTTCGATAGATAGATAGCATTTTGGCAGAATTCTGTTGCCTAGCCATAGGTAGGCATCTATTACTGTTTGCGAGGAAGTCTTGCCTTTCTGTTGCTTCTGAAAGATGTGGGAACATACATATATCTATCATTAGGTCAGTCAATTACCTTCAGGTGTCTTGCATACCCTATGGTGTTTCAGTATGCCTCTATATGTCCATAGTCAGAAAACCAAGTCATGGTTTTCCTTTTTAAACTAGAACCAATTACTCTAGTAAAGCTTTGCCAAGTATTCTGGAGAATCCTCTCTTGAGATAGAATCATAGAATCATTTAGGTTGGAAAAGACCTTTAAGATCATTGAGTCCAACCATTAACCTAACGCCGCCAAGTCCACCACTAAACCATGTCCCTAAGCATCACATCTACACATCTTTTAAATACCTCCAGGGATGGGGACTCAAACACTTCCCTGGGCAGCCTGTTCCAATGCTTGACAACCCTTTTGGTGAAGAAATTTTTCCTTATATCCAATCTAAACCTCCCCTGGTGCAACTTGAGGCCATTTCCTCTTGCCCTACCACTTGTTACTTGGGAGAAGGACTGACCCCCACCTCACTACAACCTCCTTTCAGGTAGTTGTAGAGAGCGATAAGGTCTCCCCTCAGCCTCCTTTTCTCCAGGCTGAACAACCCCAGTTCCCTCAGCCGCTCCTCATAAGACTTGTGCTCCAGCCCCCTCTCCAACTTGGTCGCCCTTCTCTGAACATGCTCCAGTACCTCAATGTCTTTCCTGTAGTGAGGGGCCCAAAACTGAACACAGGACTCGAGGTGCGGCCTCACCAGTGCTCAGTACAGGGGGACGATCCCTTCCCTAGTCCTGCTGGCCACACTATTTCTGATACAGGCCAGGATGCCGTTGGCCTTCTTGGCCACCTGGCCACTCTGCTGGCTCATATTCAGCCAGCTGTTGACCAGCACCCCCAGGTCTTTTCTGCCGGGCAGCTTTCCAGCCACTCTTCCCCAAGCCCGTAGCGCTGCATGGGGTTGTTGTGACCAAGTGCAGGACCCGGCACTTGGCCTTGATGAACCTCATACAATTGGCCTCGGCCCATTGATCCAGCCTGTCCAGATGCCTCTGTAGAGCCTTCCTACCCTCCAGCAGATCAATACTCCTGCCCAACTTAGTGTCATCCGCAAACTTACTGAGGGTGCACTCGATCCCCTCATCCAGATAATTGATAAAGATAGTAAAAAGAGCTGGACCCAATGTATATGTTTAAATATGCAACCTGGCATACAAAAGTAGCTCCAAAACCACTTTTCTAGTTTTGAAATATCAGGTATTGAAATCATTTGGAAAGAGAAAATTCTTTTCCCCTCATTTTCTACTGAAAAAGTGAGAAGAGAAAAGAAGTTAAGTGTGAGAAAATAGCACATTAATTTGTAAGTGTTCATGTTGGAAGAGTAACACTTAAAAGGAACAGTAATGCTTTTTCTCATTCGCAGCTGCCCTTTTTAGTCAGAAAACAATATGAACTATCACTCTGAGGAGAGTGTCTATGCAAACCTTAAAGTTCTACAGAAAGTATGAGCTAATTCAGCATTTAGTGATCTCACCCCCTCCAAGTCTGTTCTGAATTGTTTTGGCAGCAGGAGAGGTGCCCATTGCAACTCCCAGACAGTCAGACACTGATCTAAAACAGCAAATGACCTGAATCACCAAGAGCTACCTCTGAAAAACCACCATCTTTCCCCATCATATCCCCAAGAAAAAGCTTAAAAGGTGCTCTGCAAGGGCAGTTTTACACTCTTTCCTATAGATTTGTGATTTTTAGAGCTACTTTATGCTAATTTCACATAACGAGACTATGATTTTAATTTTTTACTTAAGAACAACAAAAACCCCCAGTATTTTAGAAAATGTCCATTTTCTCCATTCTCTGAAATCAAGATGTCTTTCTGCCACTGACATGGTAAGGAAATGGTATCACTTTCTGACAAGAAATCCAGAGTGTTTTTCTTTTTTCTTCATCCCGATTTGGGACAAAAAATAGCACTTTTGTAATGGAAAACCAGTATGGCAGCAACAACAAAACTAGGATTCTCCTTGTGACACCATAAATTTTGACAGATTTTGTTTTGAGACCAGTGAAATATTGATAATGTCCAGGCTGCTGAAACACTGGGAACATTTCTGTTTCCAAAATAAATATGTTCCCAGACCCCAGCCAGCACAGACTCCAGCAAGAGAACTTGATATCTGTGACACCAGGTAACCCCCATCCCAGCTGGAGAGCTTGTGGAGCAGCCAGTTGGAGAGCCTGGGAGGCCAGCAGCTCACCAGGTGAACAGCTGGGAAATCAGATGTCCTGGAAAGATTGGCAGTCTACTCATCAGGCAGCTAGCTGTCAGGGGAGCTGCCCAGGAGGCAGAGTAGTTTGTCTCGCCAACCTGTTTCCCTGTATGATTTCCATCAGCATTAACAAAAATAAATAACGGGCCTGACAGTATTCCATCAGAATATATATACACGTTATATGTTCTCTAATTCAAAGGTTTCTGCCTTGCCCCTTCATCCCATCTGTCCCTGGATCTTAGTGCTTAACAAGCCTATTATTTGAATATATGAAATTTTGTCAACATTATTACACCTAAGGGGATGGACAAGATTCTCACATGGCTGTCATATCTCATTATTCCTTCCCTCTTTTATTCTTCTCCTTCTTTCTCTCCTTTTCTCTTTCTTTGTGCCTTATTTGTCTCTTACCAATACATCCTCTTTTTCTTGAGTAGCTAGCTATTCCCCTCTTCTTGCAGCCTCTGAGCTTGGTCTGAGTCTTTTAAAACCACAAAATTTATTTGGGAGGTAAACAGGTAAGGTCCGGATGTTTCTTTCCATATCCCCATTAACCATCAATATAAACAAAGTAAAGCCAGCTGAAAATTCATGTTATTCCTCCCAAGTATTACCACAATATTTCATAGCCCCTCCTCACAGTTGTCGCATTCACTTGCCATTTAACACCTCGCTTTCAGTGTACCATTTTTCTACTTGAAATCTAAGATAAATTTAAAAAGGGGCTTCAGAATTTAATTTGATATCACAGTCAGTAACACTACGGGGAAATGAAATGGCCAGATAGCTTTTCTTACTTTTTAACAGCAAAAATTAGGTAGGACACACTGTTTAGGAATCATTTTGCCCTTGACACTTTTAAGACTAACTCTTGGGTTATGGAATCTGCATGTGAGTGTGAAACATGGTATCTATGTCGAAGGCACTAAAGAAATTTGGAACATTAGTCTTCAGGCTGTTATTAGAAACTGAGTAAAATATATCATCCCCAGTTACATTGAGACAAAAGGTTTTCCACAAAATCTAAGACTTAATTTTTAAAATCAGAAGTAGAAAGTTTGATGTCTATTCTTTTGCTGTTACCTCAAATACCAGAGAACATACTCTTACACCAGTATTTCCAATTTTTGAGGATTTTCGTCGTTGAAGAATACAAAATACTCTTTGCCTGCCAAATGCATACTTTAATCTCTGTATGTCAGACATATTTTTTAATTTTTCCATGTAAAAAAAGATGTGCAACCACA
Organism: Harpia harpyja; assembly: GCF_026419915.1. Classification (NCBI taxonomy): domain Eukaryota; kingdom Metazoa; phylum Chordata; class Aves; order Accipitriformes; family Accipitridae; genus Harpia; species Harpia harpyja. The sequence continues at coordinate 9,011,950 of NC_068942.1, read as the reverse complement.
TTGTAAGAGAGAAAAATAATAAATAACTAAAAAAAAAAGTTGGAACATGGTTTCATTTGGACAACCAGAAGTTTTGTTAGGAAGTGAAGAAACCTGAGGCTACCATAAACCCAGCTATTCAGCCTTTCTTCCACTACCATACCCCTATTTGATTTTTTACCCATTTGTGGGTAACGTATAAGCAATTCCACAGAAAGTTTCTCCACGCTGCCTGCCATCTGTCAACAAACTCAATTCTGACAGGAGTAGCCAGCATCTCAAGGGTGCAAATCAATTTAGTGTCAGCATTGGATGTGTTCCAGTGCATTTCCTCAGCACAGATGAAAGAAACTGTGTCAGCTGAGCAGTGTTGCATATGTTTTTATCTGCTGTTGGCTGGGGACTGAGCTAAAACTACTAAATTCACTTCACTTAGAATCTCAAATTTTATCTGGTACTCTATGTATAGCACGCAGCAAACAGGGGAGGAAAATCAATAGCATCGATGGGCAGTTATGAAATAAAGAGACCCAGGCATGTACGGTAAGAACTGATGTGGAATATAACTGTGAGTTGGCTGGGATAGGGAAGAAAAGCACAATGCAAATAATGGCAGGTAAATATAAAATTCATACATCCCACAATTTTCCCAAGCTATGTATTGCTTTGTAAACCAGGACTGCCACTGCAAGAACAAAGCATTCTTTACTCTAAAGAACTATGAACTCTTTTCATAAAGCAATTCACCCATATCCACCTATGACCTTTCATTTCATAAAATGCAGGGTATATCAAATGTCCCTTCTCTAGAAGCCTATCTCATTTACACCGGATGAATAGAATCATTGATGGCAACAGTTCAGATCTTATGAATTTGACCTCTGTTTCACCTGAGCAATTAGAGATAATAAAGGGCATGCAGAAACCTTCCAAACATAAATTCATGATGCCTCCTTTGATAAGGGCAATTTAATGATCTGAGTAAGGTTTTGGAGACATGACCATGTTAATCCCTGTAAATCACACTGCCACAGTTTCAGAAAGCTGTCAATCCTGACAGTTATCCACATCTGAAAAAGCAAGTTAGCTCCACCCCTAAAGTGGTAATGTGCAATGAATGAGTGGGGGCCATATTTGTCACTTCTAAATATTGACCTTTCTATATAAAACCTAACAATTTTTTCACAATTTGAAATGTACACTGAGCTCATTTGTATTCTGCTGCTGCTGTGATTTGCTCCAGGGTTATCCCAATCTGACTTTTCCATTCACATGTTCATAGATTAATACAAAAAATTGCAGGATTGGTTTATAAGAACCTTATCCTCACTTCTAACAATCTTATTGCTAGCCACAGATGATGCTTTGCCTGTTTTCATGTAAGGTCCTCAAGAATATTTAAGGAAAAAAGTAGAGAAAGTAATATTTATAAATATGGTTTGTCAGTTGCCAAATTCCTGAGTGCTTTTTAATGAGATGTTGACCAGAATATGATGCAGAGAGGCCTTTCTACAACACTGAAACAGCATGCAATCACCAAACACATGCACCTCGTTTGGAAGAAGCCGCAGTGAGCAAGGAATCCTATAATCCTAGCATCATAGAATGGTTTGGGTAGGAAGGGAACTTTAAAGTTCATCTAGTCCAATCCCCCTGCCATGGGATGGGACATCTTTTACTAGATCAGGTTGCTCAAAGCACTGTCCAACCTGACCTTGAACACTTCGACAATGGGGCATCCACAGCTTCTCTGGGCATCCTGTTCCAGTGTCTCACCACCCTCACGGTAAAGAATTTCTTCCTTGTGTCTGATCTAAATCTACCATCTTTCACTTCAAAACTGTTGCCCCTTGTCCTGTCACTACAGGTCTTGGTAAAAAGTCTTTCTCCATCTTTCTTATAAGCCCCCTTTACATATTGAAAGGCCACAATAAGGTCTCCCTGGAGCCTTCTCTTCTCCAGGCTGGACAACCCCAACTCTCTTAGCCTTTCTTCACAGGAGAGGTGTTCCAGCCCTCTGATCATTTTCATGGCCCTCCTCTAGACATGCTCCAACAGGTCCATGTCTTTCCAGTACTGAGGACCCCAGAACTGGCTGTAGTACTCCAGGTGGGGTCTCATGAGAGTGGATTGGAGGGGCAGAATCACCTCCCTCGACCTGCTGGTCATGCTTCTTTTCATGCAGCTCAGGATACAATTTGCTTTCCAAAAGGATCCTCCGAAATGGTTCGCATGGATCCGTGAGAGCTGTTATGACTTACTGTGCTTATATACCGACCAAAACTTTGCCTTCATAATTCCCCAAGAATCTCTCCTTCTCTAACCTAATTGGCTATATCTCCATCGTGTTCACCTCTGTACTACCTGAACGTTTCCCAGGAGGTCCTTTAATGATGCATCTAATGCTTGCCACAAATTTCTTTCTCATTCTCTCCCCAAGGGTAGAAAAATGTAGTGGAATATTTTGTTTTCTAAAGATCTTGGTGGGGTTTTTTTACTGTTTATGTAAATGTCTGCATTTCTTTTCAGGAAGGTGGCAATGGCAAACTCTGTGTTTGGAGTATAAACTGTTGTGGTTTGTAACCCAGCAGTCATTGCAGAAACAACCTATTGGTCCATGTTGTGCAGAATAGCACTACCTCAGAGTAGTGTGTATGTTATATTTCCTCTCTGATCAAAACCAGTTAAAGGACAAATGCAATGACACTGGCTGGAGGTGCAAGATCTCCCTATCTCATGAGTATCTGAGGTAGAATTTTTCTGAGATCTCAGCCTGGGCTGGAGAACTCACTGCTGCAAAAGATGAGAATGACCACAGTCTGAACCACTTTCTGACTCACTTACTTACTTACAAAATTCTCCCCTTTGATTCGCTTTTACTCAGTGAAGTTTTCAAGAACATACAAAACAGTTCAGCTGATTCATCTTCAAGTGGGGAGGAAAGGAAGAGTGGGAAGCTGTTATTTCTATTTTTTAATACTGGAGTATTATGGTTAATAGTTGCCGAGGAAAATAAATAAATAAATAAAAGATTAGATAAGAATAAATGAAAGAAACACTTCACATAGCACACTGCCAGCTTATGAAATTAAATACCTCTGGGTATAATGTACTCAAATATTGTGTAGAGGAAGAAAAGGGAACCAGATAATAATGACTCAGAACATATCTGTTAAGATAATCAAATCCTGTACTTTTGGATGCATACTGATCACTCCACTGCAGATATTATTTTCTTTCTCTAATGCATGATATATTATAGAATATTTTATGTGGATTTAGGGTATTTTTCATATACCTTTTACATATTACGACTGGAGGAGAACTTGATGCATTAATGCAAAATCCAAAAAATATAATCGAAAAATATAGGTGACATTTGAAACAATGTTTACCAGAATTTAAAAGACTGTTAAAGGATATCCCAGAAAACTGGTGCATCTATTCTTTATCAGTAATTTTGTGCTCACGTAATGTAAGATACTTCACAAAATTCTAAGAAAATCATTCAGAATAATAACAAATACAAACGCAATAATGATCACAAATGGTGGTGTCTGGCTTCTGAGTACTATCTTCTCAGCAAAAGGAAACGTGCATTTCATCTCCAAGGATCCTGGCTGTGGATAAAACAACAACACTAAAGCAAGCTTTATTTATTTACATGCTCAGAGGGAAAAAAAAAGATTTAGGATTACCACTGTCTGCTAAGGAATGAACATGACCAAGTGGGCAAACAATAGACTTTTGTGGTGAAGTAGGTTAGATAAAAAGAAACATCTTGCCGTGTAAAACTACATTTTCTGTTGTGCCCATGCCTAGTTATGGCATAGTGACAGGTGTGATTCCATTGCCTTGATTAGAAAGTAAGGGCTTTGGTCATATCTAAAAAGATAGATAGCTGGAACACACCAATAGACTGATGATTTATGTTCCCTGCTCCATGAGACCAATATGATAGAAAAATTTTATAAACATTTCAAACACCATCTTTAAATAGTGTGGATGTGTTTCTTCACTATTCATATTGGAAGATAGCTGTAGACCAACACTTTCCTGTGTGAAAGAAACTAATTTCTAGTTCATAGATGTGTCTTTTTCCCTTTAATGTCACGTCATATATATATTGATGTGTGTGTGTATATATATATGTAAATAATATATGCATATTTAACTTAAAATACCTTTCTTCATCTCTGGAGGTTACTTCTCAAGATACTTATAGAGAGCAATAGTATCTTCAAACTTATCTTCCTCTAACTTTAATCACTATTTTAAAGTCTAGAATACTCATTACTGTAAAAGCCAATCAGTTCCCTTTACATTCCACCATATTTTACAAGCAGAACTATTTGCTACTGTCACTAATACAGAAGGATTTGTAGTACTGCAGTCTCAATGTCCAGTTTCCTCCACTGCACAGTTTTGAAGTTCTTATGCTGCTCTGATGCATTGTACAAGTTGCCATTCTTCGGAACCTGAAACTTAAACTGAGACTTGCTAACTGTCCCAAAGTTTATCCTGAGCCATTTGAAGCTTTTCCTCTTATCACTACTGCTCAGCTGTGGAGCTGGTAGGAACTTGTAGGAGCTGCAATAATGCAAGCTAAACAAGGTTACTTTTAGCTTCATTGGCTTCGTGTCTTCTTAAAAAGGGGGAATGCAAAGTTATTCAATGTCCAAAGCGTTGTATTGTCATGGTCTATAAATGTGTTTGCTGGCTGCATACTGTACTTTCTTTATCTGACCTTGCTCATTGAAAGATGCACTTGTTATAGTATGTCAGTCACTAATGAGGCCTTAAGTAATTGAGCCTGATTGAACTGGCAAGATGCTGCCTAATTATAATGATAAATGGAATTGGCTGATCAGCCATGGAGGGTGAATGGCATGGAGAACATTAAAACAAGGTCACTCTGTGAAGGAGAACCACTTCTTCTTTTTTTTTTTTAATTATTTCCTCCCTTTCCCACAGTCCTCCAAATTTAGACTCTTCATCCCACTACATAGTCAGGCATTCAGTGTTTGTAATGGGACTGTTTAGGACAACGGCACTGTAGACCAGTCCAGCAGTGATCATCTCCTTCCGCTAACTATACTCGAAAATGCATATGGAAAATACTGAAAGACATATGATGGAAGGGTTAACAGATTTTATAGGTTCATAGTTATTGGACAATATCATCCACACTCATTGACCCACAAAGAAGAGCTTACTGGTTTTAGGCCAAATGAGTTCTAATTTATTTTTTAAGAACCCTTCCGATAATGCCACCAACTCATTATGTTCTTTGACTCTCTTTAAATCTGTGACTAACACCAGAATGAAACTCTCAAGGATCTCCTAGGAAAAGCCCCATTTTGTGAAGTGGGGTATTGCCACTTCATTTCAGAAAGGATCTGAAATGTTCTCTTAAGGAGGAGCCACAGTTCAAACTGGTGTTGAGAGCAAATGTTGCAGTTTGTGTTTCACGAGCTGACAGAGACGGAGGGGACCTATTTCTGAATACAAGGAGGACAAGGGGATAGCTGGAAAGAGCTGGCATAAATTTACCAAGGGCAGGTTGTGCCTCACCAATCTGACTGCCTTCTGTAATTAGACTAATCTCTCTGTGGACCAGGGTAGAGCAGTGGACTTTGTAAACTGAGTCTAGGAAGGCCTTTGAAATGGTATCCAGTAATTTCTTGGTAGCCAGGTTGGTGAGATATGGATCAGAGAACAATAAGGTGGGTGGAGAATGAGATGGACTGTCATGCTGAAAGTGTTGTGAGCAGGGGCAGAAAATCCAACTGCTTTCTGGTTACTAGGGGTATCCTTCAGGCATCAATAGTGGGACCAGTACTGTTTACTGTAGGTGTACCTGTCTTCATCCCTTTATCTGACCTTGTTTCCCCAGATGGACCTCAGACCTACTTAACAGCTTTGTTTCAAATCATGTATTTGGCTGTGTCTCCTGGATGGACCCTGCACCTGGTTCATCACTCACTGTGTTGGAAGCTGACCATAAATCTTGTTAGCAGCAACTGGGTCTGTCCACTTTGTTCACACCCTGTGAGATGGTGCCAACTGGTGAGGGCACAAACTGAGCTAGGATCGCCCTTGGCTTCCAGATTGTCCTCCCTCATAGACCAGACTTGCTCCTGCTGCCTTCTGACAGACAGGAGTCTCATGAATTTCAACAAAAGAAAATGCAAACTCCTTCACTTGGCACAGAATAATGCCCTGCAATGGCAGAGACTGGGTGCAAAATGAATAGAAAGCAGTATTACAGGAAAGGGCCTGGGAGTCCTGATGGACAAGCTGGATATAAGTCAGCTGAGTGCCCTTGCAGCAAAGAAGCCCAACTAAACACTGGACTTCTTTGTTAGCAAGAGCCAGAAAGTTGAGTCAAGTGATCCTTCCTCTCTTTTGTGCACCTGTGAGACCGCAACTGGAGTAGCGCATCCAATTTGGGCACCCCACTACAAACAGACAATGAAAACCTGGAATAAATACAGGGGAAGGGCACCAAAATGGTCAGGGAACTGAAGCACATGATGAATGAGTAGAGGCTGAAAGAATCAAGTTTGTTCAGCCTGAAAAGGAGAAGGTTTAGAGGAGATCTTTTTGCTGGCTACCACGGTTTGATGGGAGATGCATAGTGATAGAATGAGGGTCAACAAGTTGCATCATGGGAAATTCTGACTGGGTAGTAGGGAAAAAAAAAGCACTGAATGGTTGGCCAAACCCTGGAAGGTGTTGCCTGGAGAGGCTGTGGAATTTGTGTCCTTGGAGTAATCCAAAACTTCACTTGATGTGGCCTTGAGCAACCTGATTTGAATTGGCTTGGCTTTAAGAGGTTGCATTAGGTGACCTTCCAAAGTACCTTCCGTCCTACATTATTCTATGAATCGATGGTACTGTGTGGTGGTGATCAGCATGCAGAAGTACCAGTCACTACAGATTCTGGATCCAAGAGACAGGGAAAGATTATGAGTGCCTCCCAGACTGTGTATTTGCACAAGGGCTTGAACCATGGCACCTCTAAATGTACACCTCCACCTTCACTTGGATACCTCTTTGCTAATCCAGAAATGTCATTGGACATACATATACAAAGCTATGTGAAAAAAAAAAATCACTTGCAAAAATCAGCCATTTTGCACAGGAAGAACAATAGCTGGGGAGTTGTACACTTCTTTCCCCCCCCCCATCTCTTTCAAATGTAATTGTAAAAGATTGAGCAAACAGTTCATGTATGTTTCTTACAGAATTTGAGAAAGGCTAGGGAGCAGGAGAGTTAAGTCACCAATCACCATGTTGAATTATTCCCATCAGAGTTTTGCGTGCTAAGTAAACTCAAGGAATAGAGCAGAAAATTATGTCAGTGGCTGTAGGAGGCCGCTTAAATGAAGATCATTGAAGTTGAAGTTCAAAAATTCTAAGGTTTAATGAATCTCCATGGGTAGGTTTATCTTTTAATTGCAGATCATATTTAGAAGAAGAGGACTAATTAGAAGTGATTTATAAATGTGTTTAGGTTTAATTGAAAGTAAGATTTTCCTGTGTTAAGTTCAAGATGACTTTGTGTTAATATATAGAGGTTCATTTTGTTGTATAGAACTAAAACCTGATATCCATGTGTCTTTTTTCTGTGTATTAGCCTTCATGCTGCTTTTTTTTCTATTAAATGTTAAAAACTATTCTAAACAATCAAATTACTTTTGGCCTTGAGGCATTTTATTTTCAGAAATAACCTCAAAATACTAACCTTAGAAATTAATTTGTAAATATTTTATTTCAGAACTATTTTTACTACAAATAATAAAGAAAAGAAACAAAATAGCAAAATTTCCCAGACACCATATAGCTTCTTGAATGGCTATATTTGTTAGCCAAATGTTTGTCGTCCACTACAGCTACAATATACATAAGGTTTATAGCTTTTAAATTTTTACAGATATGAATATGAATAATATTAATAGGTACATTCTATTATGAATTAAATTTCTAATTATTATTCATAAGTTCTGGGATTTTTCATTAGTATTAAGGACTTTTGATTTACATAGTAATGTTATTATGTCTCATAATTAGACAGCACATAAACACTGTTCATGACTGATGATAAGAATGGTTCACTACCTCCTCATTGCTGAATTTCAGGGTGATTAATAATGTGCAGTTTTTATAATCTGGGAGTTTTGCACACAGTCAATTACTTTATGGGTGTAACTAAGCTCTGCTTGCTAAGTTTCCAAGGGTTTGAAGAACTGATCTAAATACTATTTCAGTACTCCATGCTTACTGGAAAACAAAGCTTGTTCTTGTGGAGCTGTATCTTGTTTGTATTTGTTGACTAGTGAAAATGGGGAAGAGAAAGAAAGACTGTGGAATATATTCAGAAGATAAACCAGATTTCTCTGATTAGTGTGCAAGGATATGAATACCATACTTCACCAATGAAAGAGAACAGGTCAGTAATGAATGCTGTATACTGTCATTTAACAGCTGGGATGTAAATGTATGGGAAGTAAAAAATTCATAGCCATTTGGAAGTAAAGCAGCCTGTCACTGAAGTTTCTAAGAATACGATTTAAAAATTCACTTTTTAAGTGTGTAGGACTCTTACGTATGTAGTTACCTCATCAAGCAGCCAACCATCTGACCATGGCTGTCCATGAAGAGGAGTGTACCTGCATATTACATTTATCATAAGATGTTGAAGGAAAAGTCTGGGTCACCTGGAGTACCTTATGACCACATACATAATTAGGATATGATACAGACTTGGACATGAAGGAGGACTTAAGCTCTTCAAGTGTAAGACACGTAAATTAAAGTGTCTACATGGAAGTAACTATCCATTGAGTAGACACCTAAGATTGGATTCTAATCACTGGAGGATTTGGCAATACATTCAAAGCCCATTTATTCTGATAAGCAACTCCTAATGCTCCGTTCATACTAATAAATTAAGTCTGCCTAGGCAGGTTCTCGGCACTGAGGTCACCTGGCAGAGACCGGCATGTGTTTATGCCAGTTAAGTGTCCTGTGTTTTAACCTACAAACTGTCTATTGTAATGATTCCTGTACCATTTTAAGAGCTAGACCATGCCATGAATTGTCCAAGATTAATGATGGCTGGATTGAGTCAAATTAATGGCAGGAAATGTTCTAAGAGTTTGCTGTTACAGACACTTGCTTTCCACTGCCAGGAGCATATCCAAACCTGGCTGAATTTATTGCGGTAGAAAGAACATAACTGCCTACTGCCACTTGAGATGCTTAGGGTGTCCCACCTGCCCTTCCACTGCTATGCTAGAAGGGGAATGCTCTGCCATGGCTCCTGTGTCATATCTCTCAGCCTTGTGTGGATATCTTGCATAATCAAGGAAATCTCAGATGACACTAGACGGCTAAATATGGGCAAGGGAATAGAACTTCAGGTGAACTGAATTGTCCTATAGAGTCCTTCAGACTTTGCATGTTAGAGCTCCATTGCATTTAATAGGAGTCTAGGAACCGAGATGACATGCAGATGCCTAATCTGGTTTTGAAACCTACCCTAGATACTGGGGAGTTTCTGTTTTTGGGAATAAAATGATCCTTTAATATTTGATTAAAGTTATTTATTAATGCTCTTCAGCAAGACTGTATTATATCATGAATACTTCATTGTTATGTAGTTTTGGTTTTATCTGTTCCAGTAATTTTAAAGTTGATAAATTTGACTGCTTTAGAAATGTGGACTATGCCAAAGAGCAATAAATTTGGGCAGCTCATTAGACAAAATATTGAAGTGACTTAATGAAAGGAGAAGAAAGGCTATTGGGATGAAATAATGTACATGTATACATACACAGCATACATATTTGTTTGGGGGTACCAGTTTAACTTTGCAATAAGAGTTGTGTTACCGGAGGAAAAAAACACAGAGGACAAAGAGAACTTCTCACTCATGGTTTTCAGCAAAGGGAAACTGGAATAATGATTAGTTAGAAACTAAAAGAAACCTCAGTCCAGGAACTAATAAGAGTATGGCTTGATTGCTAGGTGTCTGTAGAGCCATATCAGAGTTGATAGAGCTCCATGTAGCCAAAATAATCTGGCTGAAAATGATCAATTTCTGGGTTATGGTTAGAAAAAGGACTGTTATATGTTATTTCAAGAGATAGTGACGAGTATGTGGTGGGGGAGAAGTAACGCTGATTGAGAGAAGCCATTCTGAAAAAATACAGAAAAGACTAACCCCCCAACCCAACAGATATTAATCAATAATAGGCATTCAGGGAATTAAAAATTATGCACCTGAAAAGATGCAGATGTTGCATGTAGAAATGGAAAAATAGCTGAGGGAGAAAAAAATCTAATTGTTTTGGTAAAGTAATGCTTAATTTTTAGTGGTTTGAATTGGCATTTTTTCCATCAATTTGGTAAATACAGTGAGAAAATGTTCTGATTTGTTATCCATTATTTCTTTCAACATCATTAGCAGCTTCCAAGAAACTTTGAAGAAAACTGCTTTAATGAAGTTAATAATACATATATTTTATCAGGAAATGTTACATTGTTATATCTGTCTAGCATTTTAATTTGGCCACCTCTTACTAATGTGGTGGTTAGAATTATGATAAAAATCATTAGATCAGGTAGAATGACTCATCCATTACAGCCTGGAGAAAAGTCAATATTGACACTCCCAATGATCTCATATGCACCTTTCATGTATAATTTGTTGATGCTATTATGCATCTGTGATCATGCTTTCCAGGGAGGAAACTCCTGTAAGGTTAAGTTCAATAATCCTCACAAGGAATGACGATTAGAGGACCTGAACAGTCTTGATAAATTTTAGATTAACAAAGAAGATGACATTTAAGCACAAGATGTGAGCAATGATTAAAAGAACATTATGAAGAAGGGATCACACTGTGGTTTCACTAATGTGTCATCTTTTCAACAGTTTAAGTTTCTATAATGATCCTTGGATGCTTGCTTCAGCTACTCTGGGCAAAAGAATCTCAGTGTCAAAGATTTCCTCATACTAAAGTTAATGGTTTCAATTCTTCACCTACTTCTTTACTAAACTAACATTAACATTTTTGCAAAAATAAGTATAAAGCTGAGCATTATGCAGCCAATTCCGCATGTGCTTTGCTCTGACCTTATTCTTTCTTAGTTTATGGTAATACAATGTATGTAACATAGGGAAGTTCAAAATCCTGAGGGAAGTGAGGAAGGCAAGAAGCAGAATACAGACCCTGGACTTCACTAGAACACTTTGGCTTGCTCAGATATGGTAGACTGGATCCTGTGAGATGCAGCTGTGAAGGGCAGAAGAGCTTAAGACAACTGGCAGATCTTTGAGAACAACCTCCTCCAAGCACAGGAATGTTCCATCCTCATACTCAGGAAAACAAGCAGACTTAGGAGGAGATCATGATGAATAAGCAGGCATACTCATGATTAAGGTCCAGAACAAAAAAGACATATACAGCAAGTCGAAACAAAGACAGGGTATAGTGGAGGAATACAGAAACATTGCCTGGGCATGCAGGAATGCTGATGGAAAAGTCAAAGCTCAGCTAGAGTTGAAATTGGCAAGGAATGTCAAGGATACCAAGAAGAGCTTCTGTACCAGACGGACAGTAAAAGAACCAGCAAGGTAAATGTTGACCCACTGCTGAAGGAGGTAAGCAATCTAGTGACAGTGAATACAAGATGAGGATGAGGTACTCAATGCCTTCATTGCTTTGGTTTTCACCAGCAAGGTCTCCCAGGCCTCTGTGTTTAGAGGCCAGATTGCAGAAGGAGAGAAACTACCAGGAGCGCATGAAAGTTGGAGTCAGGGATTTTTTGAGAGAGCTTGACTCATACAAGTTCATGGGACCAGATGGGCTGCACGCAAGGGTACTGGGAGAGCAGAGGTGGGAGACAAATACTTTAACCATCTTCAAAAAGTGTGAGGACAATTCAAAGAACTATGGGCCTGTCAGCCTCAGTTTAGTCACTGGGAAAATCGTGGAGCAACTCGTCTTAGAAGCCATTTTTGCATGCATGAAGAAGAAGTTGACTTGAAAAACTAGCATGGACTGACTTACAGCAAATTGTGTCTTATAGTTATTTTCCATGATAAAATTATTAGATCTGTGGAGGAAGGGAAAGTGGTGACTTTCGCTTAGTCACAGATAGGGAAAGTGTTTTGACTTTAGTGAGATTTTTAGCATAGTCTCCTCTAACATCCTTGTATTCAGGTTTGGACATTATGATATAGATGGATGTATTACAACATGAGTGAAAAACTGTCTGGATTTCTTGACTCAAAAGGTAGTGTTTAATAGTTTGTAATCTGCCTGACAGCAAGTTGCAAGTGGAGTTCCTCAGAAGTCTTTCCTGGGACCTGCTAGTCTTGTTTAACACCTTTATCAGTGACCTGGAGGAGGCAAGGAAGTGCACTGTCTCATCAAGTTAGCAGATGACACCATGTTGAAAGTCTATATGTTTGAGGGCACAGCTGCTGTTCGGAGACTTAGAGAGGCTGAAGGAACTTTATGAAGTTCATCAAAGCCTTGCACCCAGGATGGACCGATTCCCACAAGAGTCCAGGGTGGGTATTTACTCTGACTGACCGGCTGGGTAAGTATCTCTGAGGAAAGGACCTGGGAGTCCTGGTGAACTGCCACTGATTAACTAGAGTCCCATGAGAGCCATAGGAGAAGGGATGTGAAGAGATGCTAAGGCTGTGACTCCTGGCAGTGGGAAACCAGCGTTGGTTTTCTCACAGTTAATTTAAAAAAAAATTTCTTAATATTACATGACTGTAATGTATATAATTAGCAATACTTGTAGAAAGCAGATAAAAGAAATGGTGTGTTCTAGAAATGGACATTAAAAAAACCTGAAATAAAACACAGACCATCTTTCATCCTTACTTCAATACAAAATATGCAGACAGATATGTATCTGTCTGTTCATCATTCCATGAAATCGTCAAATGTCTTTGACTGTTTCATGCTCACTAGAGATGTGCAAAGTATACTTGTACAGGTATTGTGCAGGCATCCTTCTTCTACTTCTTTCCCTGAGTTAAGATCATACTTGCAATAATTACAGATTTTCTGCCCAGTGAGATTTATAGACTGAAGATGTTGGTTTGATTCTCTGATTCATCCTGCTTTACTGGCCTCCTTGCTTTATCCTTACATCATCCTTAATATCTACAACTATTTTTACTGAAAATTTTAACTGCCCGGAATCTCAGGTCAATGATCTCATATTTAATGAGTGTTTCAACACATTGCAAACTGTCCCCCACCCCCAGAAGTCCAGAATACAGCCTGCTAGATACCACACCATGGTCCAAGTCAGCATGGTCTGTACCTGTGTAAGGGTATGGGTGCCTTACATACATTCATTGTGGTGGCTGCAGCTCACCTAGGTGCACAGAGCCTAGCCTGGCTCTTCTCACGGAACAACTGCAGTAGCTCATAGCTCAACATGCGCAGCTAAAACAGAGGATCTCAACAAATCCTGCCAGAGCCAAGCTCCTAATTGTACCTTTTTAACGGGGAACAAATTTACAGTTAACTACATGACCTGTAGTTGCTGCTAGGATAGTTCTGTAGATGTATTAACTATATTACTGTTTAGATGGAGGATTTCTTTTTCCCATCACTTATCCATGGGCATTAAAAGAAATTCCACGGCATTAAAAGAAATATTAGTCTTTTTGCACAATATAAAAATGGTAGATGGAAGCTATGTGGATTAAACCAGTTTTCTAATGGCAAGTTTCCTACTGAAAAAAAGCCTTTTTTCTCCTGATTCCTCTTTTATATTTGTACTTGCAGAAAAAAAGACACTGCTAGATAAAAAACAATGAGCAATATTACACCATAGCTTTGGCATTGTCAAGCTGGTCAGTACACAAACAGTGGTAATGCTACTGGTTAGCTCAGACATTTGTGGATTACTGAAAGTTGACTTGACGCCTACTAAGTGTTAGAGAAGATTTAAGAGATTGAAATTCCTATTCTTTTTGCTTGCTTGAAGTCACTGGAATATTGTGTGGTGTGGCAGTGTTCTTGCTAGTCTTACTTCCCATCAGTGCATTCCTGACCGGGAGGGAGAAGAACAGAAGCAGTTAGTATATAACTAAACAATAGTTTCCTGCCATTGAGGGATCCCCTTGTGTCAAAGAAATCTACCCTGGAATGCATCTGACATAAATGAGATTTCTTTTTCCTTTGTGCCAAAAGAACAACCTAGTGAAAACAACAAGGAGGAAGCTTCCTGTATTAAGAAACAGAGGAACTTTATGTCTCAGGTCTCCAGGTAATTAGGTGTCAAAGCTTCTTGTCAGCCGGGGCTTCTGTGGAGGGCACATTCCTACTGTCAGAGAGGGAAAGGATTTGCAGATTTCATGTTCACATGTAGAATACATTTAAAACCAAACTTGCAGCAAGTAACCTCTGAATTTTACTGCCCTGAGCCTTCAGAATAGAGGGTATAACCTGGAAGGATGGCTGTTTTCTTTCACCTCTGAAGAAGGACTTTTCTAATTCGTTGACTCCTACAGTTCTCACAGTGGAGACGTTTTTACAGCTGTGAGAAAAATACAGGTCATTAGCTCAGTACATGATGGATATCAGATACTCTGCTTCCTTGAAAGTATCTTTGCAGCAAAGACCAGTTTTGATACAGATTGTTTCCCCTGAAGGGCTTAGAATAGAATTTGACCACATACAGGACAAGACTAGAGGGGAGGAAGGGAAGAGAAGGAAAGTGAAGGGAAATCAATATCATCAATGTCCCCAACAAGTGAACAGCTGATTCTGGCCAGATTTCCAGGAGGAATATGATGGCAGATAAAATGCAATCATACTGAAATGGATTTGTTGTGACTGATCTCATGATAGTGCAATCTACTGTATTATGAATGAGAACTGCAGGATTACTTTACAGAAGGGTGTGGGGGGGTGTGTGTGACCACATGAAATATGCTGTTAGCCCCCAAACATGCATGCTCACTGCAGAAACAGAACATTTGCTTCAGCATTTTTCATGGCTACCTGCTCATAATTATACCTTGTAGTTAAGGAGCAACCTCTGTTGCATTAGACATTACCAGTTTCCTTACAGTCACGTATAATTTCCTACATGACTTTACTCTGATATAAAAGTTGATAAAAACATATTGATGTCTTTACTACTGAATAAATAGGGAAAAAGTATTGGGTAAGAATGAAGGATTTCCTTGCTGGTATGAGAAAATACAGAAAGATTTTCCTTAAAGACAAAGTTTTTTCTAGGCACAACTTTTACAAATTTTAGTATGTATAAATTGATGCTTATGAATCTTCTCAGACCATGGCTCAGTAATATCGTAAATGGTAAATATTAATGTAGGTCTCTCAGTGTGAGGCCAGAAATGCTGCAAACATCCTGCCACAGAGTGACACAAGTTACATTTCTTTTTCATCTTTGTTCAAAAAATGCTGGTTGGCTAATCTGCTCTTGCAATATTTTGACTGGGTCAATAGTCTTTCTACAGTATTCTAACTTTGCGCTGAATCAAATATTTTCTGACAAGAGCTGGTGGTGTAAATTATGTGTAAAATCAGGGAGTGAGGATACTCTGAGGGGTAGTCTGCATCATATGTTCAGGCTAATTCTACAGAAATGTGTGCCTATGATCTAAATCAGGTTAGTACTGCTGGCTAATGTGACAGTGTGGAGATCTGGTATTGATGGTGGTGGAAGCACAGCATCCTTGCTGCACATTTGTACATGACTTCTCAGACTCATGTCTGAATTTGCCTGTGGAAAGCAATTGCAACAGAGATGAATCTGCTTCCCCATGCAAAGTCCACAGCTGGATTAATTCAGAAGTTTTGTAATGCAAGTTATGTACAAGGAACAGACTAAACAAGAACTTTTAGTTGCAAAGCTGTGGAACTTGGTCTAACATGGCACGATAAAAGAAATTTTGATCATACTGAGAAAGCCAGTACCCTGACTTTTTAAGAACCCAGAAAAAAGGTTTGAGGGTTTAGGTGGTTTGCCTTACACTAGTTTGCCAATGTTTTTTCCTAACACAAGTACTTCAAGGTACAAATATTACCCCATGAACATTTGGTTTTTTGACACATTAAGGCTGTGAATGTCTTGCTGAGATATTACAATGAATAGTCATGAGCAGTGGTCTATATCTAGCCTCAGACAAAAAGAGCATGTTAGGCATGTGGAATGAGTAATAAGAGTCCTTGAAAGTGGAGACTATTTTAATTTACAGCAGAAACAAGTATAAATATGACCCAGAATATCACATGTGCAGCTTTACTTATTCAGGCCAGTGCTAGAGGAAGAGGAAACACATGCCCTCTGTGTGAAGCTGATGGAGCTCGCATTGCCCTATCAGTTTTGCTTATTTTCTACATCTACAGGTTTGACACTTGCATAGTTTGCATGGGTACAATTTGCCCACTGATGTCAATGGGAGTAGCATCTGTGTAAGTGTTGGTGTATACATGTTTTGGCGCCATTACTGAACACTCTGCCATAGATAAATTAATTTGTTCAGGTGGTGTGTGAGAGGGACAGTTAGAAGTTTCTATATAGTACTGCACCAAGCAGTATTTTCGTAACAATTAACACCAAACCTTCACCAAAAGGAAGATTTTCCTTTTAGTATAAAATGAAAAAATAGCAAGGAGGTAGTAAGTCACCTGGGCAAAGTGAGAATACAGAAAATCAGAGCTAGTTTTGCTTTACCTCTCATTGTGCTGGTTTTGGCTGGGATAGAGTTAATTTTCTTCATAGTAGATGTTATGGGCCTATAGTTTGGATTTGTGCTGAAAACAGTGTTGATAACACAGGGATGTTTTCATTCCTGCTGAGCAGTGCTTACACAGAGCAAAAGGCTTTGCTGCTTCTCACCCCACCCCACCAGTGAGCAGGCTGGGGGGGCACAAGGAGTTGGGAGGGGACACAGCCGGGACAGCTGACCCCAACTGACCCAAGGGATATCCCAGATCATATGACGTCGTGCTCAGCATATAAGGCTGGGGGAAGAAGAAGGAAGGGGGGGACATTTGGATTGATGGCGTTTGTCTTCCCAAGTAATGGTTACACGTGATGGAGCCCTGCTTTCCTGGAGATGGCTGAACACCTGCCTGCCCAGGGGAATTGCTGAATGAATTCCCTGTTTTGCTTTGCATTTGTGTGCAGGTTTTGCTTTACCTATTTAACTGCGTTTGTCTCAGACCACGAGTTTTCTCATTTTTACTCTTCTAATTCTCTCCCCCATCCCAGCAGGGGGGGAGTGAGCGAGCAGCTGTGTGGGGCTGAGTTGCTGGCTGGGGTTAAACCACGCACTCATCTTTTTGCCTTTGAAATTTCTTTCCTGTCATCTGAAAAGGCAGACAGACAGAGAGAGGGAAAGGAAAAAAAAAAACAAAAAGCAAAGCCCCAAAGCTTTAATAAAGTGTTACATGTGACAAAGCAGACAGACAACTAGTGAAGAGAGGAGACATCTTTGGCAAAGTGACATTGAGAGCTTTCAGAGATGCTTGCTGTGTTCATGCTGGAGAAATCCTTTATGTGTGCAATAATCTACAGCCATAACCTCGAAGGTTTCTTTCTCCGTCTATCACCTTTCCCCTTCCTGCCACCTTAGTTCTCAATGTACCTGAAAACCAGCAAAATGAGCTGGAAACCTCTCAGCTGTTTTTCATACTATCAAGTGCTTAGATAGATAAATAAAGAAAGTTATGTTTGGGGTTTTTTTAATTATTATTCTTGTTCTGTATTTTCCTCCTTTATGTGGCTTTTAGTACTTGGTTGGTTGGGTTTTGCTTGTTTCAAAGAAAAAGCTGTTTTACACTTCCAGAGTGCCATTACCACCAGTGAGCATCAACAGTAATGGACTTCATGTATAATTCATGCAATCAAAACTTTGCAACTGTGCAAAATTGTGTACCCCACATCCTGTGCCTCCAAATCGACGTCCATAAACTGTCAGAAGTTACAGCAGTGTGGCTCACTGAGTGCCCATAAACTGAAGCACTAATGAAGCTGCCTGAACAGCACCATAGAGAGTCATTTAATCAGCCTCTGTTTTTAATTTTGATCGGCTGACAGGTGGCCAAAAGTACCAAAACACTAAAAGGAAAAAAGAAAACCTGATCCACTTATCGCTAAACAGAATAGGAAACACATAAAGAGATTTTAATCAAGGCTTTACTTTTGATGGCCAAAATTAAAGATTACTTTGAAAACAACTAAGCATTTGTAGTATTAAATATTGAAAATACACTATCCAGCTTAATAATTATGGAATTAGATATGAATTACTGAAGTAAATGCCTTCGAGCCATTGTGACCAGGGAGGTGTGTTATCTCAAATTTACATATGCCTTAGAGTTTTTTAATAAGATTTAAAAATAGCATCAACTTCCCAGCTCCCCAGATTATACTTGTGCTCCTTTTCTTTCTTCCTCTCCCCATTTACACTGATTTGATCTAATCAATGGCTTCCTGAATTCAGGCAGCACTGACTGTGCTGCCTCAAGAGACAAGAGTAGAAAGAGATTTGTGAAGTCTAAATCCATTCCATTGTATTAAATGCACCAAGTGAAAACTCAGCTGCTGAAGTCAATGAATGCTTATTTTTGCCATTGAGCCCAGTGAGTGTGGGACCTTGCCCATGAGCTGAGCTCAAGCACAGTAAAAAACTGTAAAGAATGATTTTATTTTTCTGTCCACAGCCAGTAATGGGTGGCTTACCTCCATACAATCTGAGCATCCCTTCAGTTTTTAGAACATTCTCTACAACCTCATGACAAATATGTATGCTATTCACATACATTCGTAATCTCTGCTTCTTCCTTTCTAAATTCCTGATACCAATATCACCCAGGGGCATGAGAGGTTAATTATGTTTCTGTAAAAACATACCCAATTTTATCATTATGAGGTGTGTCAGCATTCAGTGTTTCTGTGTGGCCACTGGATTTAGGACTTAAATGAAGGATAAATTACCTTCTTTGAATCACTTGTCAAGTTTTCTCCTTCTATCATGTCCTCTCTTATTTGTTCAAACCTATAAAGTGTCCAGCTTTTCAGTCTCACAGCTTGCATAGTTCCCTCCGTGCCTGCATCATCCATTATACTAAAAGCAGCACCTCCAATTCATTTTATTGGGAATTATGGTTGTTGTGAAGCTACTTTGCATGGGAAATTTAATATAAACTAAAAATCTACAAATGCTGTGCGTTCAGATTGCATTGTATTCTGGAATGTCTTACATTAACTATCCTGAAAAAAAGGAGCTTGGAATCTACCTAGCCGAGTGAACAGTGTCCACAAGAGAGTTCAGTAGTTTAAATTACCTTCCTCAAAAATTCATGGGAACAGTTTCCTCGGTACCCCTGCACATGTTCCTGTAGTTTATTGGTGTCCCTTGTCTTCAACAACATTCACATCTTAACAGATGGATAGTTGTATTTCCTCTTAGTTTAAGCTTCTGAGTAGAACCAGTGTACAGCCCCTGTGGAGTGGAGATTGAAAAGCCAAAGTAGTAACAACATACAGGATGATAATATGTTTGGGATCAGAAAAGAAATACCATAAACTTCTACTCAGAAGTACATGAAAAAGCATCTTTCTGCCCACAGCTGCTGTTTGACCTTTCCAAAACATGCCTGGATATAACAAAATCCCATTGCAAATCTAAGGCAGAAATGGCAGATGCTACGCTTGCAATTCTGCATCTGAATCTTGTATCATGGGTGCCAACTTTTAACTACCCTTTCTCCTTCCTCATTGCTATGAATGAAGTCAGTGGGACTTTGACCAGTTTCTGATTTCATTTATGCACCAGGTTATTCATTCTTCTAAGGTTGCTGCATCTGATTCAAGGGACCTATAAAACATAGAGTCACCTTTATTTCAAGTATGTTTTATTTCATGAACATTCCTAACAATTTTCTATACACAATGAACGAAGATGAGATCAATTCTGGCAATATTAATATGCATAAATCAGCTGAGCAAAAGCACACTGAACCAAAATAACATTTGGAAGGGTATAAACAGAAATAACTCAGGAATAACTCTTTAACTTCTGCTAGTAGCAATTGACGCAACGAGGAAACATGCAATGTAAAAACCAAGCCCCTCAACATTTGTACATAACGTTGTTAACCTGTTTCTAAAAAGATCAGTATGCCTCCTATACAGACCCTGCTTTGAAACATAGTGGTCCAGAGTCTTGAAAATTCTGAGCATCCCATAAATTTCTCCTCCACTTTTTTAATAGACTGCCTCATTAATTACAAAAGACAGCAAAAAATGGTTTTGTCTGAGCTGGTATGCAGATAGTGTTCATCTTGGTGTATGTGTTACATGGAGGAATTTCTGTCAGACACTGCCGACTTTTCTCTGTTCTCCCAGCTTATTGGGTCCTGACTGTAAATGAAAAAGGTTAAAGAAAATTCTGACAGTCATAAGTACAGACAAAACACAGCAAACGTACAAAAATTCCATTGCAGAAATAGTTTTGAATTTTCACCCATGTTCTTTGACATTTTTGTCTTCAGCTTTGCCTTGTCAATTAAAAATACTGTTAGACAAAGGCTGTGTCTACAGTGGTAGAACTAGGAGAATTTCCAGGATATATCAGCACCAGAACCAGAAGTACACTGACAGCCCTGCACCTTGCCTCTGTGTGAAGTGTGCCTAAGAGCAGAAGGGAGCTGCAAAGTACCCTGGGCTTCTTCCCCATACAGCTTTGTCTCAGGCTGTCACTTGACTGAGATGCGATCAGAGACAAGAAGAAACATCTTGGAGACATCTAGAACAGGAAAGGAAATGCAACATTCTGTTAAGAAAGGTCCTGTAAGAAAAGTCTGTATTTCATAATTTGAATCCATAGAACCATTTTATTTGTAGAAATAATAGAAAATGACTACCTGAAAGCTACCAAACTGAAGAAAACAATCTCACTGCAAACCACTGAGATCCTATATCTTCTCTACCAAGGAAACTAAAAACCTACTGCCTCTACAGTAAGAGAAAAAACCCCACCTTGTATATTATGAGCTATCCTGTAGATCTTGTGTTCTCAGTGTGTCTGCAGGTCCAAGAGGTGGCAGCAATAGCCATATGTACCTTCTGTGTCTTTGGTAAGTTGGCCAGATAGATTGAAGCACCACAGGGGCTCCATGATAGGCCATAAGGAATAGTGAATTGTGGAGACTGGACCAGCCCTTTTTAAGCCTTTTACTGGAAGTGGAGGGCAGCCTGAGCTGGAGGCCCTCTACTTTGCATTAATATTGGTGAGATATTTTGTTATAAGGCCCTGGCAGTTGTAAGACAGAACTGTGCTTGCCAAAAGACACTACTGAGCAAGAGAATCTGGGCCAGATTCTTTAAGACTTCTTAGTATTTGTTCGCTGTATATCTTTGTCATTTTTCCCACATGAATTTACAAAATTGGTGTATGAAGAAATAATAATAATAAAAAACCCCACCTACTGTTGTTCATTAGTTTTATGATACCTGGGTAATTTTGGAATTAATCTTAAAATTTTCAGTATTACCAAGACTTCTTTATTTAGCCAAAGTATTATAGAATTACAATTTTTCAAACAAAATTTTACTTTCACACATCATTTCCATCTTGGCAGTGTAAGAGTTGCACACAATAGGATATTCTTGGATGGGTCCTCCTGATACCTGAACAGTGCATGTTTCTCTTCCTCACCAACAAGTAGCCTCTCTTGCACTTCTGAATAAATAGAAAGAAACTTGTCATGTTTGCAAGGCTAAATATTCTGGGCCTTCTTGGTTTCTTTTTGTTTCATATATTGCATTATTAATATGCATTTTCTATGTAACTCCATTCAGACCCCATTTCTGACCTCAGATAAAATGAGCTTATGTGTTTTACATGCCTTTACATTTTTTATTTCAATTTTCAATCCTCTAACTGCTGGACACAGTTATGTTGATACTGCAGGGACCATGTTCTCATTCACTGATTTCTCTAACTATGTAGTAGTCCAGGTAAAACCACTAGATTATTTTTTTTTTTTTTTACTGTGGGAGTGAATTTGGGATTCAAATCCAACTGTAAGAGTTATGACACATTAAGGCTAAATTGTAGAATGTTTCAAAATATGCTCATATACCTAGGACTTCCTGCATCTCTAATATTTAATTTCTTACTCTGTAAATTGTCTTTTGGCTACTCAATATATAAAAAGACATTAAATGAAACCAAACCTTGACCCAAAAAACTTTGTGGTACTTACATATGCATGCACAGTCACTAATTTTACAAGACACACATAGTGTCTGCATATCTGAAAACAGACCTGGCTTCTGTAGTGCTTAGAAATAAGAAAATTATTTGCTGTTTCCGAGACTGTGATTTCTCTTGCCTTTCATGTGTGAACTGGTAAAGTGTTTTCTATCACACCATAAGAATTAAGGTTGCAAAAGTTAATAATACATGCCTGAATCCCTACCAGAATAAGTCTCTTTTATGCCACTTCATGTTTTATGCAAATTAGGTTTTTGCTTGATTTTCTATTGCTAGAATATATTAAGCTTTAATGGACCCAGACAAGAATTGGATTCCAAAAAAATTAGAGCTACTGTCATAATCTTTATAGACAACTGAGGAAAGAATGGAAAAAAAGCACATGAGGTGATGGGTGGCAGGATTAGAGGAGAAGAAATTTTGTAAGATGCTTTATAGCAAATGTTCTGAAAATTCCGATTATAGATATACAATGAGATCTCAAATTATGTCCAGTGGGATGAATATTTTCAGCATTCCTACATAAGTGTTACTATCACAGCTGAGGCAAATTCTGTGAAAATTTTCTCTTCCTCCAGGTTAGACTATCATATTCTTTATGTTCACATTTAATGTCCATTTACCCAAAAATATAAATTCAGCTAGAGATATCTATTAGTAGCAAAACAAAGCACTCAAATATTTAGTTGAAAACGTTAAGGAAGAAGATGAAGTATAAAGACCTGTAAAGATGTACATACCTGTGAAAAGTCTCACTGGGGACTTTATTCCTATCTCATTAAAGTCACTGGGAGGTTTGCAATTATCTCTATTGGGCATAATAGATGAATTCCTCATCTCATAAAAGGCACTATGAACATTTACTAAATAGTGTGAATGCCTTTGTAGGATTGAGGGTTTTAAGGTCACTTGATGAGTCCTCATTCTATAAATTAGTACATATAATTTCTCCCATTGTCTGTCATTCCTAGGAATGGTCTTTTGGAGATGAAAAAGCTGTTTGTTGTGTTGTGGGTTTTTATTTTTTTAATCACTGAAAGGATTACTTAATAACAATAGGGTGGGAAAGAATAAGAGCTAAATCTGCATGAAAGTGCATAGGCTATATTACTGCCCTTCTTCACCAGGTGCTTTCACCATTCAAAAGATTTCTAGAAAGTAATCTCCAGTAGGTAGAAAACAGACCACTTACCTCAATCTATATACCACAAAAGATACAGAGCAACAAAACTCCAATGGAAGCCTTGGTGAACATTTGAATATTTTACCCATTTGTCTTGAAATAAGTGATTCTTTCTTAATCATGAAACATATATATTTCTAATGCCCTATAAAGTTTTGTTGGTTGAAAGGTTTTGCAATGCAATTATAACCCAAAACAAACAAACAAAAATACCAGTTTTTATTTCTGTAGGAAATATCATGAAAAACTGAAGAATTTTGGTCATCTTGTGAATCGTGTCCTCCTGTGGCAGCTGCAGATGTTACAAAAAAATTGCGAAAGATCAGTGTTCACTGACATAGACAGGCAGAGATGTCAGGATAGTCGCTTCTCTGTTGGCTTGTTTGATTGTTTTTTAGAATGCTTCCAAAATGGTCTTTCCCACCAGTTCTAATTGTACTGGGCAGTAGTGAGTGTCAACAGATTAAAACAACTTTAGTTGACTCAGAAATACATCAGAGTTGAGCTGAAACAACTGGAACCATGGAAGTTAAATGTATCTGTTACATGCTTGGGCATGTAGTCCTTGCTTGCAAGTTACCTTGACCTCTCAGGCTACTACAGATCAAGAGCCTTATTGCATGAGAACTTGGTGGAAAGTCATCCAAGGAAAACACAAGGTTTGTGAAACATGCTGTTTGTCACCAGAGTCTGTTTATCCCTAGTGCCTGATGTGAGAGTGATCCCATCACACTTCTGTCTTTTTAAGAAGCATCTATTGAAATACAACATCCCTGGAACAACCTGGGGCAGATCTGTTACTGCAGGAGAGCTCATGTTAGCAGATGCAGATTCCTTTGACTTCCTCTGAAG